>NC_142879.1:56178750-57538333 GCF_051225735.1 Oryctolagus cuniculus | reverse complement strand
TGCCATTTTACTTAACAACTGCTAGAATGTGGGTCTTTTTAACATGGTATCTTGGTAAAATGAGAATTTTTTTAATATTTCTGTATTTATTTGAAAAGCAGAGTTAGAGAGGCAGAGAGAGAGAGAGAAACAGAGAGAGAGAGGTCTTCCATCTTCTGATTCACTCCCCAAATGGTTGCAACAGCCATAACTGGGCCAATCTAAACCCATAGGGCAGGAGCTTCTTCCGCGTTTCCCATGCAGGTGCTTTCCCAAGCCATAGGAGACAACTGGATAGGAAGTGGAGCACCTGGGACTTCAACTGGCACCCATATAGGATGGCAGTGCTGCAGGCTGGGGATTTCACCTGCAGGGCCACAGTGCTGGCCCCAGCAACATTTATTTGAGAGGAAGAGATACAGAGAGAGAGAGAGAGAGAGAAAGAGAGGGAGTAACAGAGGTCTTCCATCTGCTGATTCACTCCCCAGATGTCCAAAACAACCAGAGCTGGACAGATCCAGAGTTGGGAGCCAGGAGGTTCTCTGGGTCTCTCATGTGGTTGCAGAAGCCCAAGTGTGTGGGCCATCTTCTGCTGCCTTCCAAGATTTATTAGCAGGGAGCTGAATAGGAAGTGGAGCAGCCAGGACTCAAACCCATGCCCATATGGGATGCAGCTACACCACAGTGGCAGCCCCTTAAATGCAATCTTGATGCTTCATATAGAATGCTGCTTCTGAATTCACTGACACTCAGTTATTTTGGGATCTTTATTTTAAAACATTTGTTTATTTTATTTGAAAGGCAGTTACAGTGAGAGGAGACACAGAGCACACACACACACACACACACACAGAAGGAGAGAGGGAGGGAGATATATATAGAGAGAGAGAGAGAAAGAGAGTAAGAAAGATCTTCCACCTGCTAGTTCACTCCCCAAATGGCTTCAATGGCCAGGACTGGGCCAGGCTGAAGCCAGGATCCAGGAGCTTCATCCAGGTCTCCCACGTGGGTGCAGGGTCCTGCTTTACCAAGCACATTAGCAGAAGTTGGGTCAGAGTAGAGCAGCCAGGACTGGAACTAGAGCCCATAAAGGACAGCAGCATTGCAGATAGCAACTTAACCTGCTATGCCACAACACCGATTAATGTATTTTATTTTTAATTCATTATTATCTTCTCATCTCAGAATCCTTAAACTTTAATCATTTCCAGAAAAGTCTCTGTTGTCATATAAATTAAGATGTTCACAGGTTCTGGGGATAATGATATGGCCATCTTTGGGACTATTACTATATCTGCCAGAGATATTCATTCTCTTTCAATCATTTATATCTTTAGCATTCTAGGGCCTAAATGCTGCCTTCAAATTAGTCTGTGGGCACTTTGGCATCATTGTCTTCTGTTTCTGCCTCCCAAACTGCATTATTTTCAACTTACCTACCCCTCAATTTTTGTAAAGCCACTTGACCTCCTGTTTCACATAGAAACTACAAGCCACCAGACAAGAATGCCCTTAATTCTTGAAATTCTACTTTTTTCTTTTTCTTCTTCTTTTTTAAAGATTTATTTGTTTATTTGAAAGGCAGGGTTACAGAGAGGCAGAGGCAGAGAGAGGTCTTTCATCCACTGGTTCACTCCCAAAATGGCCCCATCACCTGGAGCTGAGCTGATCCAAAGCCAGGAGCCTGGAGCTTCTTCTGAGTCTCCCAGCAAGTGCAGGAGCCCAAGGCTTGGGCCATCTTTCACTACTTTCCCAGGCCATAGCAGAGAGCTGGATTGGAAGTGGAGCAGCTGGGACTTGAACTGGCAGCTATATGGGATGCTGGTACTGCAGGCAGTGACTTTACCTGCTATGCTACAGCACTGGCCCTCTACTTTTTCTTTATTTCTTTATAAAGAAATAAAGTATTCAGTGTCAGACTATTAGTTCATCAGTGTCTAAATTTGCAGATAAAATAATTCCAGCTTTCAAGGTATTGATATTCTAGTAGGAAAAACATAGAAAAATAAGAATGGAGGAGAGGAGGTAGAGAAAGAAAGGGAGAGAGGAAAGAAGAGAGAGGGGACATATCAGTGGAAAGTGTCATACTAAGAGTATCTGATAATGAACTAGATAGCTTCTTAAGAGGAGACGGTAAAGGTGATAAAGGAAGTGATAAAGGAAGCTTCTCTGAAGAGATGACATACAAATATTTCAACATATGAAGGAACCTCTGTGAAATGATCAGTGATACAGTGGAAGACATACTCACAGAGGACTGTGAGTGCTATCAGACCCACATGTTTACTGCATTAGCATCCATCTTTTTCTTCTTTCTCCCCTCTGGTTTAAGGAAAGACATCTATTTTCATTCTTGCTTAGTGGTCTTCCAAAAAGGCAGGCCTACTTTGGGGATACTTGAAGACTTTCTAATCAGAATCTAAGCAAGTTCATTTTTAGGAATAACTTTCTAGATCCTAAATTTCCATGGACACTTAAGATACTACAATACATATATGCTGGTTTTCATCCATGGTTCCTAGTTCATAACTGCAGCACCAAGGCAGGCCCTAGAAACTCAGTAGGTCATAAGACTCTGCTCACTCCAGGGGGGTCCTGATCCACACCCAGGAGAAATGAATGAGGAAGAACCTGGGCATACTTGCTGGGATCCCCCACCCAGGCTACTAACGATCATGGCTCCACAATGAAGTCACCACAAAAATCCAAAAGGACGGGGTTCAGAGAGCATCTGGATGGCTGAACATGTGAAGGTTCCTGGAAGATGCTGCGACTCTTTCATTCCTCGCCCTGTGCATCTCTTCAGCTGTACCCTTTGTAGTATCCTTTATGAGAAACCTGTAAACATGTTTTCTCGGAGTCCCATTAGCCACTGAGGCCAATTATTTGAACCCTAGGAGGGGTTGTAGGAGTCCCAAGCAGAAACAAAAGTAAAACCACCTGGGGCTTACAACGGGCATCTGAAGTGTGTATGAAGGGAGAAGTCTTGGCAACTGAGCCCTCCTGGTGAAGGAGCTGCTGCTCTCTCCATGGCAGATGTCATTATTCTCAGATTGTGTTTGGAGACACCCAACTGGTGTCTGCTGAAGAATTGCTTCATTTCTTCCTGGTGGGGAGAATTTCCCACCCATCTGGGGCTCATGGGAGTCTTGTGTGCTGATGGCTGTGGTGTGAAAGCAGAGGAAAGACAGGTCATTTTTTCCAGGTCAGTACTCTTTTCTAAAGTTGACTTGAGAATTTGTTTCATGCTCAAGATATTCTTTTCTTTCCCACCTGCCTCCTTCATCTTTTCCCTCTTCTTTATTTAGGAAGGAGAGTATAGTTTCAACCTTATCAAAATCTTAATATTTTGCTTTGCACATATAAAAACCTCTGGTGTACCAGATAAGAGACAATATTAGATATTTGCAGTGGTTGGTATTGAAAAAGTGTATGTGGAAATAAAGGACACCAAGTAAGAATAAATGTCCTGTTTATTCAGAGCTTGCTCTAACAAGGGAGTCAGCCACCATCACTTATGTTTGGCAGAGACTCAAAGGCAGGCAGAGTAATGGGGAAGCTTTATAAAGAAAAAGAAGAAAAAGGAAGGCTTTAAGAATCCCCTGATTGGCAGCTGTTGGCACAGAGTATCTTATGTGACTAGTTTCAGGAATATATGTGTCTTCCTGTCACTAGTCATGAGTTGGAAGGGGCGGGAGAGAGAAAGGAGACAAGGAAGCTATCAGGACCCCTGACCTTGGCTTCCATGATTGCCTTTATCCCATTTTATGGCACTTGTCTATTTCCTCACCTGTCTTCCATGGACTTCAGTCCCCTAAGGACAGAACAATATCTCTCCTCCCTTTCTCTCTCTGGGACACCAGGAAGTGCCTGGCACATCACATGTATGGCTAGAATGAGTTAATGCACCTCCTATTTGTATTGCACTAATGCTGAAGTGACAAGATGGGTTAATACAATCTGTAATCCCTGCATCTAGCAAATCCACATGAGATGGTGACAGGAAAGTCAAATACAAGAGGAAAAAAAAAAAGGCAGCACAGTCAACTGAGAACAAGTGACATGGAGTATCAGCACAATAGAAGTTTAGAGAGAAGACATAGCACTGGATGGAAGGATTGGAGATCAGATGGAAACATTAAAGCCCCAAATTTACAATTCACTCTTTTTATGTTCAGGACAAAGGATAGTTTTTGAGCCCTTGGGCAAGGCAGTGAATGATTTATTTAGTGTTAATCTTTTCCCAGACTGGACACTATGATTCCAAAGAGAAGTTTGGCAGCCTGCCCTATGACCTTCATTTGCCATGGGTCTAAAGCTTATAATTTATATTGACTACTTTATTTTTATTTTTAGTTCATATATGATCACAATGTATATATGAAATTTCCGTTTTGGGGAGCTGCACAGAAGCCTTATTAAAGAAAGTAGATGATAAAGAGTTTCTCAAAAAAGCTGTTCATTGTCCTTGTTTAAAAATATATAATAGTTTTGACTTTCAAAGAGATTTAAAGATATGCAATTTGATTCAAATCATCTATTTTCTACAGTGAAATGACTCCAAGATTATAAGATTCAAGAGATCTTATGTCTAGAATAAAGCAGTTTTAAAAGACCTTTAGAAAGTCAACTGGACACTTTTGTTTAAAAGTTCAAAATTTCTCATGATGTTGGTTATTAAAATATTAAAATATGATAGCCAATAAGTGAGTTTTCTGTGTGAGAACATTTTGGCTCCACCATCCCTGCTCCAGCTGTCTGTGTGGCAATATTGTTCCTACTCATTTGTTTGCTTTATTTACTTAAAAATAAATGTTGTGCACATTCATTTAGCATATATTGCTGTTGTTGCCCTGATTATTCCTCTAAAGAAAGCACCCAGAAAAAAAATTGGGGCTACAAAAAAAAAGCTTGCAATGAAGAAAATGAGAACGCTATATATATGGATAAGAGCAAATAAGAATGTTACTGGCAGATACAAAGCAGAGACGCTTACAGACCAGGAAGCCAATCAGGGAGAATGATTTGAGGGAGTGAAGTAGGGAGGTCTATGAATGTTCGTGGGAGGCAGTTCTGAGCAGAAAGGTCAATGAAAAACAAGGCTGGAGCTTGGGAGTGGGCAGTGGAGACAAAGAGTGCAGTCAGGGGATGGGCTTGGGTAGAGTAGCCAGCCAGCTGCATGTAGGAGGGTGGAGGGTCAGAAATGTATACAGATGCCAATTGAATAAAAAATATATGAAATAGAGATGCTGAGGAGAGGACACAAGTAAGAACGAAGCAAAACAAGGGTGACACTACTGCAGCAGCAGATTTATAACTAAGGAGGAATGGGTGGAGTGTGAACAGTGTGAATGAGGTGGGGAATATGGCCAGATACTAAAAAAGCACGAAAAAGAAAAATGTACACTGATGTCGATAAGAGCGATGCTTGTAGTCTTTTTTTTTTAAAGACTTATTTATTTAATTTTTTTTAACTTTTATTTAATGAATATAAATTTCCAAAGTACAGCTTATGGATTACAATGGCTTCCCCTGCCATAACGTCCCTCCCACCCGCAACCCTCCCCTTTCCCATTCCCTCTCCCCTTCCATTCACATCAAGATTCATTTTTGGTTTTTCATCCACTGGTTCACTCCCCAATTGGCCGCAACAGCTGGAACTGCGCCAATCCGAAGCCAGGAGCTTCTTCCGGGTCTCCCACATGGGTGCAGGGGCCCAAGGACTCTCGCCATCCTGTACTGCCTTCCCAGGCCATAGCAGAGGGCTGGGTGGAAAGTGGAGCAGCCAGCTCTCAAACTGGTTCCCACATGGGATGCTGGCGCCTCAGGCTAGGGCATTAACCTGCTGTGCCACAACACCAGCCCCATTGCTCCTAGTCTTTAAAGGAAGCAGTTATAGGTGTTTGAGAAGAGCAATCAACTGCTCTTTTAATGAATAATGCTCAAGAAAAAGTTTGCAAATAAGAAACATAGGATTTTTTTAAGTACCATTGATAGTTTGGATGAGATCCAGAGAGTTAAAAATTAAAAATAAAACATTTCAAAAGAGAAGAAGACTTTTATACTGAGGAATAAGGGAAATAGGCGATCATTTACCATGGGGTCATTTTGTTGTATATAAAATATATTGACTGGATTGAAACTGTGGAAATTATAATTCCTTTGCATATCTGTGTGGCACACATGTAAACTTTTAGACTTCAGCATGGTAATTTCAAATATATTTGGATGGGTAGGGTATCTGGAACAACAGTTAAGTTGCCACTTGTGATACCTGCATCCCATATTAGAGAGCCTAGTTTGAGACATGGCTCCTCCACTATTTATTTGTTGTTTTTAAAAATTTATTTATTTGAAAGGCAGAGTTACAGAGAGCAGAAAGAGAGAGAGAGAGAGACTTCCATCCGCTGGGTCACTCTCCAAATGGCTGCAATGGTCAGAGCTGGGCCTGTTAGATGCCAGGTGCCAAGGGTTTCTTCCAGGTCTCCCTCATGGGTGCAGGGGCATAAGGACTTGGGCCATCTTCCACTGCTTTCCCAGTCCATAGCAGAGAGCTGGATGGGAAGTGGAATAGCCAGGACTTGAACTGCAGATGGTGGCTTTATCTGATACAGCACAGTGTGGGCCCCTCCTCCACTTCTGATCCATCTTCCTGCTAATAACCACTCTCAAAGGTACTCATGTGCCTATCAACCACAGGTGAAATTTGAATTGAGCTCTAGGCCCATGGCTTCAGCCTTGCCCAATCCTGGCTGTTGTGGGCATTTGGGGAGTGAACTAGCAGATGAAAGATGTCTCTCTCTGTCTGTCTCTCTCTCTCTCTCTCTCTCTCTGCCTTTCAAATAAAATAAAAATAAATTTTAAGTTCAAAAAATTATATAAACATGCTTTGGCATCCAAAAAAAAAAAATAGCCCATAGTTAACTGAATGTGCAACCTTCTCTGTTCTTCAAAGCCTCTACTGCAGGATTATATACAGGTAATTCATATTCAAAATCTCTAATTCAACCACTTTAAATAAGATGAGAAAGTAGTAAAAATTAGCTTTTTCCTTCAATTTCTTTGCTTCTGTTGAATGAAGCTTAAAAATCTTGAACCTATTTTTATTTTTCTATTGTGCTGTATAGGGAAGTCAGTTTGAATCTATGAGATTGAAAAAAGCATATTGACTGGCAACTAACAGAACTGTTCTTTCCTGGAAAATCTGTGTTGTGATTTGTAAAAGAAGTGTCTGGATTTGTTTTGTTTTTCACAATGGTTTGAAAGCTTTCCACTCATAGTGCACGTCATTTTCAGGCATGATGGAGTGCTGATAATTTTGGCAAAATTCATGAGAACTCTTCAAATGAGACAAATTATAAAATTACAGACAGAGATTATTGTGAATTCTTCAAGCAGTTTGTGGGAGAGAGCTACATGTTTTAAATCCTATACTATATACGTGTGTGTGTGTTGAAATATTATACCATATCTCATTAAAATGTGTATTACATGTTAATTAAAGATTATAGATTTAAAAAATTTTAGAAATTAAAAGGAAAAAATTTTAAAGAACTAAAAAATTATGGGAAAAATCATCAAAACCCCAGTAGAAAAAATGTGTAGAGATAAGCAGGTAGTTCACATAGAAATATAATAAAAAATAAATAAATCCCTTGGATTAGCTGTTCTCACCATAGCTTAGCAGTGGCTATCTTTGTATTACAGATGCTGAAGCAAATTTGTGGCAATGACCTCAGTGAAAGTCATTGAATAAGCCAGTTTCAGTCCTGGGGCTGGACTTCCAACTATAGTCATTTTGTGCAGCCTCTCTTCTGAGCCATGTTTCCATTAATTGACCCTGTTAAGACTTTGGATTTTCAAATCTGCTTTGAAAATTCAGTGTGATGAAATGCTGAAAGCGTGCTGATCCACATGCATACACACACACACACACACACACACATACTTTGCAGCATCATTTAGTGCTGAGTTAAAAATCTGGAAGTCTTTAGATCTAGACAAATCCAGCTTGCAGAAATGTGCTGTTTGGCCAACAGAGTGCTGGAGTGTTGAACATTTTGGTTTTAAATTAGTTGTGAACATTCAGAAATTAGGAGTTTCAGTTAGCTGGATTTCTGGCTTCTTTTAAAATTTTTTAAAGATGTGGGACTTTGGCCTACATTTTCAAACAGTAAATTGCTGCTGGAGTGGGTAGCAGAGTCCCCTTTAAATGGGCACAGCTCACCACCCTGTCTATGTGGCCTCATCATTTATACTAAGGTACAGGTAAGGTTAAGGCCTAAGTAGATGAGTTGAACAGCCTTGCTTTAGAGGAATCTGATCATGTCACCACATGAGAAGCCTCCATAGTTCCCAGATCAATTTCCAGATCATGGCATTCAAGTCCTTTCTAATGGATCTTCAATGGATTATGTTATTGTCCTCCTTCCCTACCAGTCTCCTGTTTCCATCTCCAAATAACAATCTTTCCATGGATATAAAGTGCTCATTCATGGTATTCCTTATTTTACATCTACTCCTCATTTTCCTTGTTTAAAAGTCCTTCCCTATCTCTATACCCCAGCGCAACTTCCTAAAGAATTTCCTATGAGTTTCAATATCACTTTCTAATGAAAGACATCCTAAATCACCCTTTCTCCATCTCCTCTTGAGTTCCTTACTTGCTCCTCCTTGACCTTTAATCACAGCACATCACAACTTGTCTTGTGGTCATTTGGCTACTCCTGTTCTCACCCCAATCCCAACCCCTCCCTGTATTATCCCCAGCTTTGCTCTCAGGATCTGACTTTCTTCTCTACCTGTTGCTCCAGATGACTTCTGAAAGGATACCACACCAAGATCAACACAAACATCACTGACAGGCTAGCACCTGGGCCCAGCATCTTGACCCACCAAGAAAGGAAGATTGGGACATTTATTTCTAAATTGTAGTTCAGGGGCCTTACCATAAATCACTGGCCACAGGAATAAATTTATCTTACTATTTGACTCCCTAATCCCATGGGTATGATAGAGAATTAGAGAATCCTAATATGTTCAATATGCTAACTCATTAATATATAGTAAGCCCTTCATATCCATGGATTCCATATTGTAGATTCAACCAACATATTCAGAAAAAAATTTTTATTCTAAAACATACAGACCTGTTTTTCTTATCATCATTCCCGAAACAGTATAGCATAAAAATGACTTATAACATTTGCATTGTATGGTACTATAAGTAATCTAGAGTGATTTTAAGTTAGGAGGATGTGATAGGTTATAAGCAAATGCTATGCTATTTTATATAAGGAACTTGAGCATCCACAATCCAATCCCTTACAGATACTAACTGGGTGGAGCTGCTTCACTGAAATTCAGAGATGCTGTAAGACCCCAGTTTCATTCCTATTCTTCAAATTTGATGGCTTCCATGAAGTCCAGCAAATCAGCTTACTTAGTTTTGCTTTGTTTTTAATAAACAAAAATAGCTCATGATACGTGTTGGAGCCTGGAAGCATGCTATTTCCATTTTTTTTTTCTTCTGTACAGGACCAGAGTTGTAGTCAAGATCATTGAGAGTGCAGTAATTCATTCTGGGCATAGGCAAGGAGTACCCTGAATTGAGCTGCAATAGTTCCAAGGAACTTTTGTATATAGATTTTTTTTTAAGATTTATTAATTTATTTGTAAGAGCTACAGAAAGAGAGAGAGAGAGAGAGAGAGAGAGAGAGAGAGAGAGAGAATATCTCTCTTCCACTGGTTCACTCGATAGCCACAATGACCAGGAGATTCATCCAGGTCTCCCATTTGGGCGGCAGGGCCCCAAGCACTTGGGCCATCATTGGCTACTTTTTGTAGGCCCATTAGCAGGAGTTGGATAGGAAGTGGATGAGCCAAGACACCAACTAGTTTCTATATGGGATGACAGTGTTTTAGGTGGTGGCTTTACTCACTGTGCCACAACTTCAGGCCCTGCAGATAGATTCTTGCATGAAGATCAAGGTACTTGCTTGAAATGAATGTATACACATTTTCTGATACTTGTTTTCCTTATTTAAGAACAAAGGACAAAGTTATAGCAGAGTTACTTGGTGTAAGACCCTTTCACTTTCCAGAAAAGACAGGAAAACCAGATAAAACAACTATGTCATTTTAGTTTCAAAAGGGAAATAGGTATCTCATTGTGAACCAGCCAAACTATTTCTGGCCAATGCATACTGTATTAACCAAGGGGAATTTAGGTCTCTGCTTTTAGCCTTTGTTGAACCTAAAACTCTAATTAAAATGATGTTTTCTAGTTTCCAGCAAAGACTTGCCTTTAAATATTTAGTAAAGGGGGCCAGTGTTGTAGCATAGCAAGTAAAGCTGCCATCTGCAGTGCCAGCATCCCTTATGGGTGCCGGTTCAAGTCCCAGTTGCTCCACTTCCAATACAGCTCCTTATAATATGCCTGGGAAAGTACTGGAGGATGGCCCAAGTGATTGGGCCCCTGCACTCACATCAGAGACTTGGAAGTTTCTGGCTCCTAGCTTCAACCTGACCATGCAGACATTTGCAGAGTGAACCAACAGATGGAAGATCTCTCTGCCTCTCTCGCTATATAACTCTGCCTTTCAAATAAATACATAATTTTTTAAAAAAGAATTGCAGTGGTATAATTGCAGTTTTATGTACCACTCCACAACAATTTACAAAAAAAGGAGCAAGAATCTGCTGATACTCCGGTGTAGCAGAAGTAGTTCTGCTCCTCAGTGTTCAAATCAAGAACTGTGTATCACATGCATGAGAGGAAAAAGCTTGAAGACATAATATTCATAAGTTAGATACTCCCTCGAGAAGAGTTATACACACTGTTCTCCCATGTAGCTTTGGTCATTACTGATGTGATTGCCAGGGTAAAACATAATCCTTCAAATTAACCTTCAATTCATGGACTAAATCAGTGGTTTTACTTTATTTTCTCTGAAATATAATCCAATAAGTGCTTAATTTGTGACATATTAACCAGTTGTGTACACTGGAGGATTTCAATTGATAATAGATCAGGAAATTATGACACTAATAAATCTCTGTAGAAAAATGAATATTCCAATGTAGTTTTTCTAAGTTAACATGGTAGTCACAGCTTCAGCCCCCTTTGCAATATAATGAAAAATGCTAAGCTTTTGCTATATGAAGCAACTTCTTTACCTTTTTATATTCCTTATTAACTTCTAATAATTCCAGATTTCTTTACTTGTACTATGCACTGTATCCAAATTTGGGGAGAGTACACTATTAAGTAAAGTATTGAATATTTTGCTTAATTTTATCTCCCCCCAAACAGCAGAAAGTTTAGAATTTATAAATTAAGGGGGGGCCTGCACTGTGGCGCAGTGGGTTAATGCCCTGGCCTGAAATGCTGGCATCCCATATGGGCACCAGGTTCAAGTCCTGGCTGTTCCACTTCCAATCCAGCTCTCCGCTATGGCCTGGAAAAGCAGTAAAAGATGGCCCAAGTCCTTGGGCCACTGCACCCTTTGGGAGACCCAGAGGAAGCTCCTGGCTCCTGCCTTCAGATCGGCACAGCTCCAGCTATTGCAGCCATCTGAGGAGTGAACCAGCGGATGGAAGATCTCTCTCTGCCTCTGCCTCTCTATAGCTCTGCCTATTAAATAAATAAATAACTCTTTAAAAAAAGCTAAGAGAAGTGCATATCATGAAAAAATTCATGGATTTCAAATTAAAAAAAAAATGGAGCCAGGGTCCTGGGATAGCAGATTAAATTGCCTCCTGCAATGCCAGCATCCTACATGGATGCCTGTTTGTGTTCCAGCTGGTCCATTTCCAACCCAGCTGTTTGCTAAAGGCCTGGGAAAAGCAGAAAAAAATGGCCCAAGTGTTTGGGCCCCTGCCACCCATGTGGAATACCCAGATGAAGCTCCTGGCTCCTGCCTGGCACAGCCTTGGTTGTTGATGCCATCTAGGGAGTGAACCAGTGGATGGAAGATCTTTATCTCTCTCTGTCTCTCCTTCTATGTGTGTAACTCTGACTTTCACATAAATAAATACATCTTTTTTAAAAAATTTTTTTTAACTTTTATTTAATGAATATAAATTTCCAAAGTACAGCTTATGGGTTACAATGGCTTCCCCCCATAACATCCCTCCCATCGCAACCCTTCCCTTTCCCACTCCCTCTCCCCTTCCATTCACATCAAGATTCATTTTCAATTCTCTTTATATACAGAAGATCAGTTTAGCATACATAAAGTAAAGATTTCAACAGTTTGCTCCCACACAGAAATATAAAGTGAAAAATACTGTTTGAATACTAGTTATAGCATTAAAGCTCAATGTACAGCACACTAAGGACAAAGATCCTACATGAGGAGTAAGTGCACAGTGACTCCTGTTGTTGACTTAACAAATTGACACTCTTGTTTATGGCATCAGTAATCACCCTAGGCTCTGTCATGAGTTTCCAAGGCTATGGAAGCCCCCTGAGTTCACCAACTCTGATCATATTTAGACAAGGCTATGGTCAAAGTGGAAGTTCTCTCCTCCCTTCAGAGAAAGATACCTCCTTCTTTGATGACCCGTTCTTTCCACTGGGATCTCACTCGTGGAGATCTTTCATTTAAGGTTTGTTTTTTTTTCCCCCAGAGTGTCTTGGCTTTCCATGCCTGAAATACTCTCATGGGCTTTTCAGCTGGATCCGCATGCCTTAAGGGCTGATTCTGAGGCCAGAGTGCTGTTGAGGACATCTGCCATTCTATGGGTCTGCTGTGTATCTCACTTCCCATGTTGGGTCGTTCTCTCCCTTTTTGATTCTATCAGCTAGTATTTGCAGACACTATTCTTGTTTATGTGATCCCTTTGGTTCTTAGTCCTATCATTATGATCAATCGTGAACAGAAATTGATCACTGGGACTAGTGAGATGGCATTGGTACATGCCACCTTGATGGGAATGAATTGGAATCCCCTGGTATGTTTCTAACTCTACTGTTTGAGGTAAGTCAGCTTGAACAAGAAAAATCACATATTATGGAGCAGACTTTTGTACCATGCAGAAGATGCCACTTGGGATACCTGCATCCTATATCCAAGTGCCAGATTCAAGTCCCAGATCTGCCTTTGATTACAGCTTCCTGCTAATGCATACCTTGAGAGGCAGCTGATGTTGGCTGAGGTACTTAGTTCTCTATTACCCAAATGGGAGACATGGGTTCCTGGCTTTGGTCTGGCCCATCTCTGGCTATTGCCTGCACTTAGAGAGTGAACCAGAAGAATGATGATCTCTCTTTCTTTCCCTCCCCAGTCTTTGTCTTTGGCTACTTTCAAATTTGTTTTTGTTTTTATTCCAGTCATTAGATTTACATGAAGAAAACACAAAAATACATCATATGTTGGATGAAAATACCAATAGCCAACAAATATAATGACTTTCTATAGTTAACATGCCAAGGTTTGATTTGTGAATAATAAATGATGCCCTAAATTTATTTGTTTATTTGTTTTAAAGATTTAATTATTTATTTAAAAGTCAGTATTACAGAGAGGGAGAAGGAGAGGAAGAGAGAGAAAGATCTCCCTGGCATCAGGTCAACAACACAGCTCTGGCAATTTAGGCCAACTGGGGAGTGAACCAGCAGATAGAAGACCTCACTCTCTCTCTGCCTCTCCTTCTCTCTGTGTATAACTCTGATTTTCAAATAAATAAATTTTTCAAATAATGATTTGAAATAATGATTTCAAATGATTTTCAAATAAATAATCTTTTTTAAAAGAAAAGTGTGACACACACACACACACAGAGCATG
This sequence comes from Oryctolagus cuniculus, assembly GCF_051225735.1. Classification (NCBI taxonomy): domain Eukaryota; kingdom Metazoa; phylum Chordata; class Mammalia; order Lagomorpha; family Leporidae; genus Oryctolagus; species Oryctolagus cuniculus. The sequence goes on along the minus strand of NC_142879.1, from coordinate 57,524,562 downwards.
TACATATGTGCATATGAGAGAGAGAGAGAGAATGAATCTTCCCATTTGCTTGTTCTCTCCCCAAATGGCTGCAAAAGATGAGCTGGCCAGACTGAAGCCAGGAGCCTAGAACTGTATCTAGATCTCCCATGTGGATGGTGGGGACCCAAATACTTGGGCCATCTTTTGTTGTTTTCCTAGGTACATTACCTGGGAGTTGGATTGGAAGTGGAACAGCTAGGATTCAAAGTGGTGCTGCTACATAAGATGGCAGTGTTGCAAGCAGCAGCTTAACCTACTGTACCACCATGACCACCCATAATACTTTTATATTTAAATGAGATGTAAGTACCTCAGCAGGACACACCAGTCCCTTTACTGTTAGGCTGCTTCCAGGCACTTTAGCATTGTCTCCACCAGTGGCCCCATAACCCCTACACCCTAATTAGAATTAAATGCTCTCTTCAGTGTTTTATCTATTGTGTTGTGTTTTGCCCATTCCTGTGGTGAGCTACCCTATGGAGAGGCCCATATGGCAAGGAACTAGGGGAGGCCTCCAGACTTCAATTCTGGAGGACCTCAGTCCAAGAACCCCTAAGGAACTGAATCCTGTCAATAGCCACAGGAATGAACTTAGGAGTGGATCTTCCCCCAGCAGCCCTGCAGATGAGCCATGTCCCTGGCTAATAGCATGACTGCAACCTCATGAGATAAGCTTGAACCAGAGATACCCAGTTAAGTTCTGTCTAGTTTCAGGACCCACAGAAGAGGTGCGACCATATATTGTTACTGTTTTAAGCCCATAGATTTTTTTTTAAGATTTATTTCTTTGAAAGGCAGAGTTAGAGAAAGTGAGAGACAGAGAAAGGAAGAGAGAGAGAGAGACAGAGACAGAGACAAGGACAGGGACAGGGACAGGGACAGGGAGGGAGAGAGAGATTTTCCATTTGCTGGTTCACTCACCAGAGGACTGGGCCAGGCTGAAGCCAGGAGCCAGGAGCTTCTTCCAGGTCTCCCACATGGATGCAGGTACCCAAGCACATGGGCCATCTTCTGCTGCTTTCCTAGTTCCCTTAGAAGGAGCTGGATGAGAAGTGGGGCAGCTGGGCTTGAACCAACACCCATATGGGATGCTGGCATTGCAGGTGGTGGCTTAACCTGCTGCACCACAGCACTGGCTCCAAGCCCCTAAGTTTTAAGTTGTTAAAAGAATAGATGACTGATTTCAAAAACATTCCACTACATTACAATGGAAACTAAAGAATTAAAATACCAAATGATGGAAATACAGTAGAACAAACATGAATTCAAGAATTCTGTCCAGGGAGGTAGGTTTACTTAGCTTTAAGATGGTTATGTCCCACACTGGAGTGCCTGGGTTCAACCCTCAGCTCTGGCTCCTGACTCTAGCTGTCCACCCACTCAGACCCCAGGAAGCAGGAGTTATAGCTCAAGTTATTAGGTTCCTGACTCCCACTGGGAGGCTTGGATTGCATTTCCTGCTCCTGACTCTGGCGCCAGTGTAGCACTGGCTATTGCAGGCATTTGAGTGTGAATCAGTGGATGGGAGACCTCTTTCTCTCTCTCTCCCACCCCTTCTCTATTTCAAATAAATAAAAAAGAGTTCAAAAGAGTTCTTACCATCCAATACCGTGGATTAATTCATCCCTTTGCTTGCTATTGACCTGGTGTCCCTGATGATTCCAGTACGCAATAGAACCATAGTTGTAATAGATTGATTCCATACTCATCCAGGCTTTCCTGTATTATACCTCCAAATTTCTCCATATTCAAATATCAGCTACTCCAGTTATTTCCATCAACAATATTGCAATTCTTTTCCTGTTTCCTAAAAGTCATTTTCTCACATGTGTCTTCCCCATTCATGGCAAATAACTGCTGGCTAGCAGATTATAGCAAAATCAAACCTATCATGTATTGGTGTTTCCACCTTTCATCTCATGGTAACTCTTTCATCTCTCACAAAGAATTTGTTGAGAGACATAACGTGCAACCTCTAAATTTTCTCTAAGAGTCATGGGTTTTCCCCCTATTTGTGATTAGCTTCTTCAATGCATTTGTCTTCTGCCTACAAAAATTCTGTATAAACTCTTGATCTACTTTTAAGTCTTCTTTTTCCACTTTGTGCCTTTAGCATTTTAAGAAGCTTTAACTTCATAAAAAAAAAAAAAAAAAAGACATGTGGTATGGGTTGAGCTGTGTTTCCTCCGAAGTTCATATGCTGAAATCTTAAGCCCCATTGGGGCTTTGTGTTTAGAGATAGGGCATTTAAGGGAGTAAATAAGGTAAAATGAGATTATATAGATGAGTCCTAATCCAATACCACAGGTATCATGATAGGAGGATGAGATCAGGGCAAAGACAGACACAGAGCAAAGAGCATGTGAAAGCACAGAGAAAAGACTGCTATCTACCAGCCAAACAGAGAGGCCTCACAAGAAGCCAACTCACCCTATTTTGCTCTTGGACTTCCAGCTTGCAGAACTATGAAGAAATAAGTTCTTGTTGTCTGAATCATCTAGTCTGTGGTACCATGTACCCCTGCAAACTATATACTCTCATCTATAATCACAATTCACACTTTTGGGGAGAAATTCTGAGTTTTATAGGCCTTATCTCATTTAATAGCCAACCCTGCCACAAACTATTGTGATTTTTATGCATTTTATAAATTGTGAAATTAATGGTTAGCCATAGTAAGTATAGGTTGAGTACCCTTTACACAAACCTCTTGAAACCAGAAGAGTTTTGGATTTCAGGTTTTTCCAGATGTTAGAATATTTATGTTACATGATGTAGTAACTAGGGGATGGCCCTAAGTCTGAACACAGAATTAATTTATCTTCCATACACACCTTACCCAGGGAGCTTGAAAGATCTTTATGCAATATTTTTAGTGTGCCTGCAACCTGTCACATGAGGGTAGGCATGGAATTTTCTACTTGGGGCAACATGTCAGTGCTCAGAAAATTTCAGATTTTGGAGGATTTTGGATTTGGGATTTTCAAGTTAGGCATGCTGAGCGTGTAATATTGTCAAGATCACAAGACTAGTGTCTGTCCATCTGGACACTGACTCTGTAGAATGGACCCTGAACTACTATATGATCCTTTTCCCAATAACCAGGGAAACAGGCTTCACTTCTGAGCCTCAAAGACAAATGGAGGTTTGGGAAGTGAGGATATTTGCATATTTCATGTTTTAATTTGATGTCTAATAATTCTATGTCTTATCATAAATTTGAATTATGGACCCCTAGAACTTTTCTAGAATATGCAGAAATATAATTCTAAAGACTATTGTTATATACTATTGATATTATATAATGTTTGTCATGGCAAACTACACTTAGACTATTTCTGTCAGGAAACTATTTGTTCACTTAAGGTTTTAGAAGATATTTGTCATAGGAGGAAGAATTGCTCACCGATCTGTTAACAGTTATTTATAATCTGGCTTTATTGTTCTTCTTAAAATTATCAGGATACAAAGTTAGGTAGATTTTCTTAGAGTTTTCCTTTTTTACCCTTTTCCTCCATGTGGATATTTTCTTTACCAAAGAAAATGAACAATGGGTTCTAATAGATCAATTTTATAGCACAATGTAAAACTATTATTATGGGAACTAAGCCAAACTGTTACCATTCTCTAAATAATTTATGATCTTTATTTCTCTGCTTTACCCATGTGAATCCCTCTCCTCACAGGATCCTATGTCTGCCTGGGCTTTCTAAACTCCTACCTACTTTCTAAGACTCTACTAATGCTACCTCCTGGGTGATGTCTCCCAAGGTCCCTCCAGGCAAAACCAGTGTCCTAGGTTTCCATGCCACTTTATCCAAGTCTTCACCAATGTATCCTTTTACTACAATTCCTTGTTTGTATGTATTTTTCCAACATTGTGGGCTACCTCAGCAAGGTCATGTCCCTTTCGCTGTCACGTTATCACCTCTGTCCAGGAAGCAAGGAAAGCAGTGCGAGAGAAAAATCTCCTTGAGGGATATGGAGGGATAATGAAGTAGGAAGCGTGGGAAGATGTCTTCACCAGCATTTTACTTTTTCCCATGTATGCTGTGAGTGTACAATCTGAAAACTTTATGGGAATTGAAATAAAATAGGTTCATTGTGATGCAATAAAAATTGAAATCTATACATTAGAGGATTCTTCAAAATGTTCATGGAAAATGTGTATTATGAAAAACTGCATCTTTTCTATTTTTTGTATTAAAATAAACTAATCCTTTAATTCTATTTTCTACACACTTTTAAAAAAAGGTTTATTTATTTATTCATTTGAAAGTCAGAGTTACTGAGAGGCAGAGGCAGAGAGAGCGAGAGCCAGAGTGAGAGCTCTTTGATCTGCTGGTTCACTCCCCAAATGGCTGCAATGGCCAGAACTGGGCCAATATGAAGCCAGGAGCTTCTTCCGGGTCTCCCATGTGGGTGCAGGGGCCCAAAGACTTGGGGTATCAACTGCTGCTTTCCCAGACACATTAGCAGGGAGCTGAATCAGAAGTGGAGCAGCCAGGACTTGAACGGGCACCCATATGGGATGCCAGCACTGCAGGTGGCGGCTTTACTTGCTACACCACAGTGCCGGCCCCTCCACAGACTTTTAAAATTATCCTTACATGATACTTAGCCAAAGCACAGGAAAGGGTAAGGTTGGGGTTAGCCACTTGGATTTAGGGGATGTTGGATAGTTCAGGGGAGAAATTCAGATATACTGTAGTTCCATATATTCTTTTCCACATTGCACGTTTATTTGTGTTGGTTTGAAAGATGATTCCTTCCTTGCAGAAAATGTCTACATGTGAATTTTTATTAATTTTTAATGTTTACTCAGGAGGTAGAGAGAGAGCAAGAGCTCTCATCCACTGGCTCACTTCCTAAATGTCCACAATGGCAAGGCTGGGTCAGACTAAAGCTAGGAGCCTGGATTTCAATCCAGGTCTCCCATGAGGTGGCAAGAACACAATTACTTGGACCATCACCACTACCTGCCAGGGTCTGATTTGTGGGAATCTAGAATCAGGAGCCCAAGCCAGGACTCAAACCCCAGTACTCCAACATGGGACTTAGGCATATTAACCAAATTGTTAACTGTTTTGCCAAATATAATCCATGGAATTTAGCAAGAGCTTGAGACTCTCCCAGAAATTTTAACATAAAAGATATATATTTTTTTTATTTTTGACAGGCAGAGTGGACAGTGAGAGAGAGAGAGAGAGAGAAAGGTCTTCCTTTGCCGTTGGTTCACCCTCCAATGGCCGCCGCTGCAGCAGGCGCACCGCGCTGATCCGATGGCAGGAGCCAGGATCCAGGTGCTTTTCCTGGTCTCCCATGGGGTGCAGGGCCCAAGCACTTGGGCCATCCTCCACTGCACTCCCTGGCCATAGCAGAGAGCTGGCCTGGAAGAGGGGCAACCGGGACAGAATCCGGCACCCCAACCGGGACTAGAACCCGGTGTGCCGGCGCCGCAAGGTGGAGGATTAGCCTATTGAGCCACGGCGCCGGCCTAAAAGATATTTTCTTTCTTAGGAAAGTTAGTGAGTTAATGTTCTTAAATGAAATATTGTTCTGTGGTAAAGGGTATTTCTTTTCCAGGTATTATATATTTAACACTACCTACAAATTCTGATGGCAAGATGGCATTTTCAAAGACTGCCATTGTCCAATATTTGTAGTAACGCCTATGGTGTCTTAGTCTCACCAGGCTGCTGTAATAGGCTAGCACAGATTGGGTGGCTACAAAACACAGACATTTATTTCTCACAGTGCTAGAGGCTGGACTCCCAGATCAAGGCTCTGGCAGATTCCATGCCTGGGAAGGACCTGCTTCCTGGTGAAGCCTTCTCCCTGTGTCCTCAAGCAGTGAAAGAGGCAAGGGCGCCCCCTTGGTTCTCTTTTGTGAAATACACCTGCCTAAGACTCCACCTCCAAACACCATCACCTTGGGAATTAGGATTCACCAGATGAATTTTGTGGGGGAGAACGCAGATTTTCACACTGTAGCATACATGGACGTTATTTATTTCCCCTGTGTTTCCAGGCTTTGAAAGCCTGATGTGCGGTTTAAGGGATATTTAGATTATGTCAGCGGCATCCTCCCCACCCGCCTTACCTTTCCCTAATTTCAAAACAATCCTATATCCATCCTCCTTTTAAGAGGCGATTTGAAGGACACTTGTGTTAAGGAAAATCAGAGGAACTTCTGCATCTTCCATTTACATTCCATAAATAGACTTTGCATAGCTTTATTCAGGGCATTATTTTAATGGCTGCAGGTCTGTCATCCCTGCTCCTGATGATACAATTCTGAGTGCACCTGTTTGCTAATACACAGCCAGGCTCAGCATCTGTGGAAGTTGCAGAAGGAAGCATTGGAACCTAAAGTCTAGTTCTGCATCATTTCTCCCATACTTTCCTTGTGGTTTAGATCAGGGGTCAGCAGAGTTTCTGTATGAAGGGCAAGACAGTAAATTACACTTTGTGGCCAGATGGTCTCTGAACTGCTCAGTCCTGCCATTGTGGTGTGAAAACGACATTAACGCTATGTGAATGCATGGCGGGGCTGCACTCAAGCATCACTGTATTTACAAAACCAGGCAGCAAGCCTGCAGGCCATTACTTGCTGACCCCTGGTTTGGAAGAGTGAGAAATTACATGTTGAGTTACTTTGGTTTTTGATAACAATCTCTTATGTCATGTTTCAATGCAGGCAAGGGGATATCTGTGTTAAAGGTGCATTTTTTCTTCTTTTGAGTGCTGGCTATACAGGGATTTTAGCTTTGTTAGCACTCAACAAGCTTATGATGGTAATTTGTGTATTTTCCTATATGCATACTATATTTCAAATGTTTATTTTTTAAATCCTAATGTTTTCTATCTCTTTGCTTGCAACCATTGATAGATGACTATAGTCACACTCAAAGTTATTTCCTGGACACAGTTCTTAAGCCTGATTATGTCTTTGCTTACTTTCCTCTGGGCTGAGTTTTAAATCCATACAAGATTCTCCCTGGATCCTCTGAAAAATAGACACAATACTCCAGAGCAGCCTTCTTTCTGCTCTCTCATTTCACCAGAAGTTTCACAGGCACCCACCCTCCCACCCACTCTCCAAAGGGCCTTAACATATTTTTGTCCCTTGGGACTCAGTGTGAAGACATATATACCAAGCCAAGTAAGAACTCTGCTACCCCACAGCTTCCTTCAAGCAAAAATTACAGGGTGTGAAAAACCATATTCCAGAGTGAGAGGAATTTCAAAGTGGCCAGTGGGATAGAGTGTGGAATTTTAAAAGAAAATGATTAATCAGAATTCACTTTGAGAAGAAGAAAGAAGCTTTCCATGCTGTGCATAAAGCATAGTCCTGAGATTGCTTGAGCTCTGACCTCCTTCAGTTTGGATCTAAGAGCATTTAAAAAGATGCTTTAGCTGTAAGGATAGATTTTGTGTACTTTTTTTCAAAATAGACTTGCTATTTTTAGAATTTGGAACAGAATATTTTAGTGTTTATGTTTTAGACGCCTTTAAGAAAATTCAAAGCAGCATGGGTAAAAATTACAAAAGAATGTACATACCATGTATTTCTAGAATTCATATTTAAGAATTTATCCTCAGGAAATCAGAATTCTTCAAACATGTATATAAAGTGGTATACATCAAAGAAAGATTGTTATACTCTAGATAAGCTGGACATAACTTAAACAACTGGGGCCAGTGTTGTGGCACAGTGGGTTAATCCTCTGCTTGTGATGCAAGCATCCCATATCCTCATATTAGAGTGTCTGTTTGAATCACGTCTGCACTACTTCCAATCCAGCTCCCTAGTCATGTGCATGGGAAGGCAGTAGAGGATGGCCCAAGTGTCTGAACTCCTGCCACCCATGTGGAGTCCCCGGTGGAATTTTGGACCCCTGGCTTGGCCTGGCCCAGAGCTTTGAGGAATGAACCAGTGGGTAGAGATTCATTCTTTCTCTCTCTTTCTTCCCATCTCTCTCTCTCTTCTCTCCCTCTCCCTCTCCTCTCCTTGTCACTCTGCCTTTCAATAAATAAATAAAACCTTAGCTTTTTAAAAGATTTATTTATTTATTTGGAAGGCAGATTTACAGGGAGGCAGAGGCAGAGAGAGACAGAGAAGTCTTCCATCCACTGCTTCACTCCCCAGATGGCCGCAATGGCCGGAGCTGTGCAGTCCAAAACCAGGAACCAGGAGCTTTCTCCGGGTCTCCCATATGGGTTCAGGGGCCCAAGGACTTGGGCCATCTTCTGCTTTCCCAGGCCATAGCAGAGAGCTGGATGGGAAGTGGAGCAGCTGAGACTTGAACCCACTCACATATGGGAGGCAAGCACTGCAGGCAGCAGCTTTACCTCCTATGCCTCAACGCCAGCCCCAACCTTAGTTTTGTAAGTAAATTATCATCCATTCCTCTAAGAGATGATTATAGCAGCCACTCAAAGGGTGATATTCTTCTATGTCTATTCATGGGGAAATAGGTTAAGGCTATATTTCTTCATCAGTAAGAGCTCTACATATTTCCAGGAATTCTAAATCCAGATCAAATGGATGTAACCAAAATAGTTGTTTGTGTAACTAAAATGCCTAGGCACAAGTCTGGCTACAGGCAGAGATGGAGCCTGGGTCCAGACTGGATTTGGCTCTTTTTCCAACTTGAAGAGGTTCCCTTTGCAGAGGGAGTGCCATCCCCACCCTGTTCTTCCTATGTAGCAGCCTGCAGCACATGCAGGTCCTCTCCTTTTGTGTAGCGTCAGCAGACCCTTGAGCCTCAAACTCACTGGTGGAGACTTGGATTGTGTTCGCCTTCTAGAAACAAGTATTGTGGCTATAGGAGCGGGCAAAGCATGGCTTATATGTCTGGCATGAGCTAGGGTGAGGAGGGCTGAGATACTGAGTCCCAGGGACTGAGTATGGAGGAGGGATTCCCATTAGGAAAGTTGGGGGCTGCTACCAAAAGAGTGGGATGGAGTTTGGCTTAATTAAGTACAAATAGAAACACAAAAACCTAACACAAAACCAGATAGCCATTAAAATATCAAGTAAAATGAGTTACACATTTTTGGATGAAGAGAGAGACCATTGGAGGAAAACATGATAAACACCTTGAGGACATGGTATTTGATGGCCAGTGTCACTGGTACATTCTGTGGTATACATTCTGTGGTATTCCACTGATGCACAGTAGCTGAATGCATGCACACTAAGCTGTATCTCTTCCACTTTCTCCTCCAGATCACTCTACTTCTCCCATTTGTTAAGCTGACTACCTTAGAGGCCCTCCTTGGGCCAGACTTAATGTTGATTTTGGACAATTAAGAGCATTAGCAGGAGATTGGAGAGGGGGAGGAAGGTGATGTCAGAATTCTGTTCTTATTGGTTTCTGTGTGATCACTGTAGAAATTCGTGTTCAGCCCCGACACCACCTCTCCCTGCATTGCTTGATTTCTCTCTCTCTCTCTTTCTATCTCCCTTTCTCTTTCCCTCTCTCTCAGTGGGTTACACTGAGAACACCAGCCCCTTATTTTGTATCTACATTTTCTAAATGCATTACATTAAAAATAGGTTATTTATATACTGCCAATTTCTAAACATGAAGGTACCACTGTTGAGACCTAGCAGGTTGGGCTACAAATTGTGGTGCTGCCATTTCATTTGGAATGCTGGTTCAAGTCCAGCTACTCTTGTGCTTCTGACCCAGCTTTCTGCTAGTGCACCTGGGAAAGCAGCAGATGATGGCCCAAACAGCCAGGGTCCCTGCTAGCCCTGTGAGAGACAGGATGGAATTTCTGGCTCCTGGCCTCTGCCTGATCCAAACCTTGCTATTGTGGCTATTTGAGGAATAAACTGTTGGATAGATCATGTGTGTGTGTGTGTATGTGTCATTCTGCCTTTTAAATAAAAAATTGAATGAATCTTTTAAAAGTGAAAGCATTTAAAAATGAAGCATGCTCCCATGTATTATTTCCTGTTTTCATTTTATAGGTGGGAATATGTACAAGTGTTCTCTGTTACCATAATGAGATACCTGAGTCTAGGTAACTTATTTTTTTTTAATAGGCAGAGTGGACAGTGAGAGAGAGAGACAGAGAGAAAGGTCTTCCTTTTGCCGTTGGTTCACCCTCCAATGGCCACCGTGGCCAGTGCACCGTGCTGATCCAAAGGCAGGAGCCAGGTGCTTCTCCTGGTCTCCCATGGGGTGCAGGGCCCAAGGACTTGGGCCATCCTCCACTGCACTCCTAGGCCACAGCAGAGAGCTGGCCTGGAAGAGGGGCAACTGTCGCTCCCCCTCTTCGTGGAGGAACGACACAGGACCCTGCGCTGTTCTTTCGTCTGCTCGGCCCACCCCGGGTTTGCTGCTGGTTCTTCCCGGGTTGGCTACTATCCCTTCCACCTCCGTGGAAGGGCAGTTCCCCCTGGCCACATTCCCCACTTCCGCAGGGGAGCGGCACACCGCTGGCCGGTTCTCTCGGGGGCTGCACGGGTTCCCTTAGATGTTCCCCATAGATGTTCCTGGTGCATGCCGTCTCTCTCCTCCTTTATAGTCCTCCTCCGCCAATCCCAACTCGGCTGCCCACACGCCGAGCACGCTGCTCCCCAATCAGGAGCAAGTCCCACAGTTAATTGGCTGAACTGGAGGCAGCTGCGTAGAAGCTGTTTTCTCCTCTCCCAGCGCCATATTGTGGGAGAGCAGATGCATAGAATAAGTCTTAATTCCAGCAACTTAGTCCAGTCCGGATTGCTCCCCACAGGCAACCAGGACTAGAACCTGGTGTGCCGGTGCCGCTAGGTGGAGGATTAGCCTATTGAGCTGCGGCGCCGGCTGAGTCTAGGTAACTTATAAAGAGATGTATTTGGTCTCAGAGTTCTACCCAGGGTTGAGGGCCAATATCTGGTGATGGCCTTGTTGGTGGCAGAGACCTGTAGTGACAAAGGGCATTACATGGCAAGAGACCTACTCTGTTGTGGGAGCTGAACTCTCATAACCTCATCTTTTTTTTTTTTTATGTGTAGTCATATTTACCTTCCATTTTTTGTTTTTTAACTATAGTGTAAATACAAAAAATAATAGAAACTCAAATTCCAATTGCAATGAATTATCATAGAGTGAACAAATCCAGGGAAACCATTCCCCAGATAACCTCTTCTTATCCTAGTCCTCTCCCAAGGGCCCCGTGTCTCAATTCCAGAGTTAGATTAAGTTTCTACCCTCTTAACACCTCACAGGGTAGTGGGGAGTGGGGATTAAATTTACTACATTAACCCTTCAGGGACACAATCAAAGCCTTTCTGAATCACAATATAATATAAATATATAGAGGGGCTATGTTGTGGGTAAGAGACTCAATAGTTGAAGAATGTTTCCTTTGCAATGTTTTGTCTGCAGCTTGAAACACCTTTCTTGCTTAATATACTAATAAGTAAGAATTAAGTAAAAATGAAGACAAAGACAAATACACAGTTTTCAGTTCATAGAATATGCTAAAATTCCCTTGCTGCCACTTTTTAACCCAATCACAAATAGCTTGTGTGAGAACTCTCTTTTGGTACAAAATTTACGTGGTTTTTCAACATTCAACTAAGCCCAGAAAATCAATCTTAATGATTCTTATAATGCCTCTCCTCTATACTTCCACATGATTTTTGCGTATTCTAGGCACTGATTATAAATTTAATGAACCAGTGCAAAAGAGTACTATTTGTTCAGGATGTTGGGAGATGAGAAGATATGAAATATCAGATATAAAGTATCAATCTATACTTTTGGAGTTGGTTTTTAAAGGTTTAATTTAAGGAATATCAGAGTTTGATTTGATAGAAAGAGGAAAATAGAGGTCTAAATATATTAAATATCATTTCAAGAGGAAGACACTTGGAAAATGTGACCAAGTCACTGCACCATTTGCAGACTCAAAGGTTGATGTTCTTGGTTTAGGCCCCTGCAAGGACAGAGCAGAGGACTCACAAAGCTGTCTGTGTCCTGAACTCTGGGTCCTGGGAGTAGCTATGGCAGTGGGGAATGAGGCTGAGGATGAAATTAAGGCAGTTAATCAGCTGGGCTTAAAATATAGAAATTATCCTAGATTATCTTGATGGGCTTCACATAAGGGTTCTTTCAAGTAGAGGAAGGAGGCAAAGGAGCCAGAACCAGAGAGAGAGCATCATGAGAAAGACTTGATCATTCATTGATGACTTTGAAGGTAAACAGAGGCCATGAACCAGGGACTGAGGGATGCCCCTAGAATCTGGAAATGACAAGAAAGCAAATTTTCCTCTGGACCAGATAAGAATGTGGCCTTGCTGAAACTTGATTTCAGCCCCCAAAAAACATTTCAGATATCTAACATCCAGAACTCTCAAACAATAAATCTTTATCATTTTAAGCTACTCACTTATTTACTGTAATTTGCTATGGCAGCAATGGGAAACTAGTACTCTGCTAGTGGTGCTACATTTATAAAGCCACAAAGATGATGAGGTTAAAATTCACTCAAGGCTGGATGGTGCAGAAGTTAGATGCCTGGCTTCTGCAGCCACTCAGCACTTGGCTCTGTTTTCTTTCTTTTTAATTTATGAAATAATGTCAAATTTAAGCATCACTAATCACTATGTAAAATAGTTGTGGAAAGGATGTGAAAAGTGAAATTAAATGTAATGCATATTTATATGAGACAATAAGCAAGAAGTTGTTTAGAATCTATATTCCTGATTTTTGAAATACAAAGCTGTAAACTGTGTTCAGTACATTTTTTCTCTCTGCTTTTTTATGAGGAAAAACCAGAGTGTGTTAACCATTATGTCTCCTATCGATGACCTAACAAGAATTTCAGAGGAAGAAGATCCTAACATTAACTGGATAGAGTGATGTGGTACTAAGTCACATATTTTTTTTAAAAAGGCAATCTCGTATATGTGGTTTAGTGAGGGTATGCACTCTGGTGAAATTGTAAGAGTGAGGACAGCAGCAAGGGCAATTTCCAGGTGAGCCTACAGGATTTTTGGAGAAGAGGATAGTTGTGAGCTGTTAGCAGCCAACATTCAAAGTAGCAAAAGGATGGTACTGGTACTGGGGACCTGGACTGGCACCAACAGAGTCTAATTCTTTCCTGCTCTTGGGACTTCTCAAATCTACCCTCTTCTCCTATTAACTTCTGTCCATTTAGACCATGGTTTCCAGAATTCTCGATGATGATAATATTGGGAGAAACTTCTTATAGGAGAACAGTGTGTCCCAGTGATGTAACTGATACCCATCTTTTTTCCTCCCACAGTTCTGGATCCCCCTCATGTCTACTGAGACATGGATGCATTGTTCACATATAGAGTCTGGACTGGGCATCAGCAACATCTACTACAGAGTCAGCAAGAACCCAGAGTCTTCTATCCCTGTACTTCACAATCGCTAGTCTGTTGAGTTTCATGCTTTTTTTTTTTTTTTCCTGAAGATCCAAAATACCTGCTACTGCCCCAGACAGCAACTTTCCTCAAAGGCAGCATTAGAGGTTGGGAAGGAACTAGCTTTCCTTTGACCAGGAAGAAAACTGTTCAACAACCCCTTCCTCCCACCCTCCCTTGCCCTCCAGACTTCCTACATTTCAGTTGTCAGGGCTGGGTCAATGAGCACATCTAACCACTAGAAAGGTAGAAAAGGAAAAACTATACATACAGCAAAGAGTGGATGTACTAATAGTGAGGACTGGAGAGGTTACTGCTCTTTACACAGCACTGATGTCTTCCTCTTCTCTAGGCACCATCTGTATATTCCTCTTCCCATTTACCACTTCATTTAAAAGCTGCTGTTCAGTGATACATACACACTTACCCCTGCCTGTGGAGAGGCCACCTCCATCTCATCCAATTTCTCCATTTCACTTGAAGGCCCAAGGTCTCTAGAGATAAGCAAGACTGGGTTTGGCTTTTTATATATTTGGTGACCAAGTTGGTTTCCACCAACACACACAAGACACAATGATGAGGAAAAGAAGAAATCCACCACAAAGGTTTTAGGAAAGGAAAAACTAGGAAGTGACTGTAACAGTGCTGTGCTGAGCTGCAGGGGAACCTGAGGCAAAAGGAGGCACCAGTAATCTTGGTTTATATTTACAATTTTGATATTTCATTCATCATGGATCTTTTTGTCATTAACTTAGTTTTTTGTAATTGCATTAAAATGTTATTTAACCTATTTTTTTTTCAATATTTTAGCTCGCTCTTAAATTTCCTGGCCTAGGGTAATGCATTTTTCACTTCTCTTTATTCCCAGCCTTACCAATATGAATTGCTGTGTAAAAAATTCACCAATTGGCCAGTCCAGTCTGTCAGCACATATTGCTGCTCTTCAGAAGTCTCTTTTCCCAGGATCCTCCCTGGTCATTCAGAGATCTGTATGTGGCAGAAGGTAATATCTAGGGGACATAATGTATGCGTTATCCAGTTCTATTTGGCTTCATTTCTAAGTCCTGGGATTACTTGAGGAGTTAGTTTCCTGCTAAATCCCACCAGGCCTCATGTTTTTGTCACAATTACAATTCTCTCAAAAACATAATGTTTTGCTCTGCGTTTCTAGTGAATTCTATATCCTAATAATGATAATCAAAGATTTTTTTCCACAAACAGTAGTTTCTGAGTCTAAAGAATCTAATCTCCTTATTGAGGCTGCTGCTTCTTCCTCACTTCAATTGTCTCTACCCTGAGGTAATTTGAAATAATAATTTCTATTTCAGAGACACGAAGCATAACTGTGTCTTTGTGGTGGACTTATTCCTCTTGTCTAAGAACATTTCGGGAGTGGGTATTTAGCCTATCAGTTAAAGTACCCAGCTTCCACATCAGAGGGCCTGGTTTCCTTCCCTGTTCTGACTCCTGACTCTAGCCTAGTTCTGGGAGGCAGCGATAATGGCTCAAATCATTGGATTCCTGCACCCTCATCAGAAAGCAGGACTGCCTTTCTGGCTGCTGGCTCAGGTGCTAACCCAGCCCTGGCCATTGCAGGTATTTGGGGTGTGAACCAGGATGTGTGGGAGTTTCCCTTTGTTGCTGCCTCTCAAATAAGTAAAAAAATAATTTAAAAACTTGAAGAACATTAATGAAAATATCTTCAAAAACGATTGCAGTCTGAGACTTGTCATTTTGTGTTTTGTTTTTTGACTATTTATGTTATACTTTCCACTTCTATGATGATGATGGTTTTAACTCCAGATATGGAAGCTGGCTTTTCCAACCCAGTAAAATTCCAAATTATAGAACATTCAGGCAATTTATACTACAGACTACAATGAGAACCTCATTTAGAGAAGATATACTTCTTTCAGAAAAACCACCTCTAATATAACTTTGAACCTTTTTTGTAGGACTTCCTTGAGGGACATAGAATTTAAAACATTTACCCATATTCCCAGCCTGGAATATGTGAGTTCTCAGCATCCTCTTTCCTACCTTCTCTACTCATTTATTTTCTTACTTTATGGACTCAGAACACTTTAATTACAAAATCTAAGTTTTAATTAATCTTTTATTTAACTTTGTCTCATTGTTGACTTTGAAAATGGCATCAAGGACTCATTCTTACTATCTTAACCTATCTTCCTTGAAACCAGAGAATGTCTCTCTCTCTCTTTTCCCTCATGATGTCCAACAATTGAAAGATAGGTGCGGGTAGAGCAGTTTTCCTTATCAGGGAGGAAAAAGGTCACCAGATATTTCCCAATTAGGTCTCCCATTGTTTGGTAGCATTTGTTTGTTGGCCAGAACTACAAGAGGTTGAGAAAATAGGTAACGACTCAGGGATAGAATTGCATGACTATCTTATCAAATCATGATTGTGAAAAATTTAAATAAAAATCACTAGAATTATAACAAACACACACACAAACAAAACAAAGCTGATTTTATTAACTTACTAGACAAGGAAATATATTCCTAGTAAACAAATTCACTGATCGGGAAAAGGCAGTCATTTTTTTTTTTTGTCTCATCATGTTTTATTTTCTAATTATTTGATTCATTAACATATTGTGTAAAAACAGAGGATAACATTGAACGGCACCTTTCCCCACATGCACAAAAGGTCTGTTTCCTGAATTAAGCATATTAGGTCAGTAGACACATTCACACATTTCCTTATGACTTAATAACCATATTCACAAATATGTATAGAATGTGTCATGCAGAAAAGAAGTCACATTGTATGTGGAAATTAATTTGGAATATTACACTTACTGTGTAAAGTGAGTCCTAAGATTCCCTTTGTCATAATTTCAATACTATCTGATTAACCTGCATGTAAATGGATCTGTAAGGTGTGAATGTTTTTGTTATATTCCTCATAGTGATTTATTTAAAAAATATTAATAGTGGATATCATGTATATCGTAATGGAGCTCAGACTTTGTTATTTTTCTACTCATCAGTTTTAGTTTCAAAATATTCTATTTTATGGACTGCTGTATTGATTTTACATGTCCACTACTATCAGTAATCTATATTCTAGTTTGTATAGGTGTACACAGATAATTTGTTGGGTACATGCATGCACCCAGGTTGGTAAGACAGTATTAAAATAATACCAAAAGGAATCCTAAGACTCACTCTACACAGTAAGTCCTACTTAGAGTTGGCTGCCCACGAGGCAGACATCTGGGTGCTTTCCATTGTGATGCACTGAATTGTGTCTCTCCAAAGTTCCTATCTTCAATCTGTAACCTGCAGTGTGACTCTATCTGGAGATGGTGCCTTTAATGGCACAACTAAAGTAAAAAAAAAAATCAAATGTATGAGACTTTAACCCAGACTGATGACCTTATAAGAAGAGAAACAAGAGATGGACATGAACAAAGGAATTATGAGATGACACAGCAAGATGATATCTGACTGGAAGCCAGGGAGTTGTCAGGAGAAAACAAACATACCGACACTTTGATCTTGGATTTCCAACTTGCAGAACTATGTGAAAATAAATGTCTTTATTTAAACAATCCAACGTTCAGTAATTTGTTATGGTGCCCTTGCAAACTAAACAAAGTCCACCTCTGCCTGCATTATCTGCTGCCACCTACATGATCCACACAAGTTTTCAGAGAAATATAAAAATTACAAATTGATGGGGCTAGCATTGTTGCATAGTCAGTCAAGCCACTGCCTGTGGGGTTGGCATCCTTATGGGTACCAGTTTGAGTTCTGACTGCTATATTTCCTTTCCAGGTCCCCACTGGTACACCTGGGGAAATGGTGGAGGGTAGCCCAAAAACTCGAGGCCCTGAATCCATGAGGGAAATCCAAATGAAGGTCCTGATTCCTGGCTTCATACTGGCCCAGCCCTGTAGCCCTCTGGGCAGTGAATCAGCAGATGGAAGGCATTTTTATCTTTCTCTGCTTCTCGCTCCCTCTGTGCAACCCCACCCCTCAAAAAATAAATCTTAAAAAAGTAAACTATGGCTTTAGTATCTAAAGACCTAAACCAGAGAAAGAGAAAAAAAGCAAAAGATTAAAGGAAAGATATGACAAAAATGTAGATGACGCTAGCACTGTAGCACTGTGGATTAAGCTGCTGTCTACAATTCTGACGTATCATACATGTGCCAGTTTGTGTCCTAGTCACTCTACTTGTGATCCAGCTACCTGATATTGGACCTGGGAAAGTAGAAAAAGATGGCCCAAGTGTGTGGGCCTCTGCCACCCACATGGGAGGCCAAGATGAACCTCCCAGCTTCAGCCTGGCCACTCCTAGCCATAGCAGTCCTTTTGATCAATGAATCAATGAATGGAAGACCTCTGTGTAAGTATGCCTGTCAAATTAATAAATATTTTTAAAGATTGATTTATTTATTTATTTGAAAGGCAGAGTTTCAGAGAAGGACATATAGAGATCATCCATGTGCTACTCCACTCCCCAAATGGTAGCAATGGCAGAGGTCACTAAGAAGCCAGGAATGGCCGGTGCCACAGCTCACTAGGCTAATCCTCTGCCTTGCAGTGCCGGCACACTGGGTTCTAGTCCCAGTCGGGGCACCAGATTCTGTCCCAGTTGCCCCTCTTCCAGGCCAGCTCTATGCTATGGCCTGGGAGTGCAGTGGAGAATGGCCCAAGTCCTTGGGCCCTGCACTCCATGGGAGACCAGGATAAGTACCTGGCTCCTGCAATCAGATCAGCACAGTGTGCTGGCCACAGTGCACAGGTCGCAGCAGCCATTGGAGGGTGAACCAATGGCAAAAGGAAGACCTTTCTCTCTGTCTCTCTCACTGTCCACTCTGCCTGTCAAAAAAAAAAAAAAAAAATTAAAAAAAAAAAAAAAAAAGAAGCCAGGATCTAGGAGATTCTTCTGGGTCTCTCTCATGGATGCAAGAGCCCAAAGACTTATTTGTACCAAGTTATGTACTTTTCAGAAATGCATTCATATAAACAACCATAATTTATACATCTCATTTTCTTTCTCTAAATTTTAGGAAATATTTATTGAGGCTTGTGCTGTGCTCTAGCAAATAAAGACTCCACCTGCAGTGCCAGCATCCCATATGGGCACTGGTTCATATCCCAGTTGCTCCACTCACTATTCATCCAGCTCCCTGATAATGTGCCTGGGGAAATGGCAGTCATTTTTTTTATGAATTTTGTTATTTGAAAGACTGAGTTACAAAGAGAGGTAGAGCCCGAGAGAGAGAGAGAGAGTGAGAGAGTGAATGTTTCCATTTGCTGGTTCACTCCCCAAATGCTCACAACAGCCTGTACATGAGGAACCTGAAACCCAATCTGGGTCTCCCACAAGGATGGCAGGAACCTAAGTACTTGAGCCATCACCCACTGCCTTCAATGATGCACATTATCAAGAAGCTGGAGTTGGAACTGAAGCTGGAGTTTAACTCAGGCACTCCAAATGAGATGTGGGTGTCTCAAGTGCCATCTTCATTGCTGTGCCAAACACCTACCCTCTACCTCTGTTTTAGACTTTTGTACATTAAACCAACCTTACATTCTTGGGAGATACATCCCATTGTTCAAAATGTATTATCTCTTTTATATATTGTTGGGTTTTATTTGCTAGAAATTTGCTAAGGAATTTTGCGGAGGCTGAGATTGTGGTGCAGCAGGTTAAGTTGCCTCTTATAATGTCAGCTTCCTTTGTTAGCACCAGTTCTAAGTCCTGGCTACTCCACTTCTGATCCAATTCTCTGATAATGCACCCCAGAAAGCAGTGGAGAATGCCTGGAGTACTTGGACTGCTTTCATCCACATGGGAGACCTGGATGGAGCTCAGGTTTCTGGCCCAGCCCTGGCATTGTGGCCATTTGGGGAGTGAGCCAGCAGATGGAAGATATCTCTCTCTACCTATCTCTCCCTGTTTCTTCTGTCTCTGCATCGCTGCCTTTCATATAAATGCATAAATCTTTAAAAATAAATTTTGCATCTTGATTCATCCATTATATCATGTAATGCTGGATACATAGAAATGGTTGGGAAGTATTACCTCCTTTTCAAT
Source organism: Oryctolagus cuniculus (assembly GCF_051225735.1). Taxonomy (NCBI): domain Eukaryota; kingdom Metazoa; phylum Chordata; class Mammalia; order Lagomorpha; family Leporidae; genus Oryctolagus; species Oryctolagus cuniculus. The sequence goes on along the minus strand of NC_142879.1, from coordinate 57,505,069 downwards.
TTCATGGAAAATTTTGTATAGCACAAATATTTTCTTTTTCTTAAATATTACCCATGAACTACAGATAGTGCTTCCTTTTAAATTGCAAGATGGTCTAATTCCTGAGTGTATGAGATAAAATGACATCTTCTATCTGCCTTTCTACCTGGGATTCCAGGAAAGAATCACACCCTAATAGCCAAAGATATGCATGGTCCAGAATGGCTTTAGTTATCGACCACTCTAAGAGGAACCAGGAATCAAAAACGTTTCTATATTTGATATTCATATACTATTGATTGAGAAAGATACTCATTTACTTTTCAATATATGATCCTTTAGACACTAGTTTTCCTAAGAGCTAAGTTTTTCTATTATGTTGTGCAAGATAACAATGCTGGTCCAAGGAAAATCTTTAGGATTAAAACAGTTTTCTCAGTTTCAAAGCCAAGCAACCAAAATTATGAAAATCTAATATAAATAAATTTCTAAATTAGCTTAGCAAAATTGGATAGCAGCGATCTCCAAAATTATCATGCAATAATTTTACATAGTTTGTTGATGTAATTTATTTCAGTTCTCCTTTCAGAAGATTGGGTCTTTGAGAGCATCATCAGAGAAAGGATAACATTTATCAAGCAGCACAGCTCAGAAAAACATAACTGTTTTAGGCCACAGTACTTTAAGATTAATTGTTCAACAAAACCAGCACCATTGAGGTCCAGCCCTCTCAAGTTTTCTTTGTCTACATATAAATGAAGTTTTGTCACTAAGCTTTAGTTCTATTAAAGACTATTCTATTAAAGACTTACCTTCCTACAGCAACACACGTTTACGGATCTTATGTTTGGAAATGACCAAGAGGAAAGTGAACCTTAGAATCTGGGTTCAGCCATTCTGGACAAGGATAGAGGCTTTCTGATCTGTGCTGGTGTATGGCTGAGCAACAGAGCTGGCTTCTTGCCTTCAATTAGTTGCTAAATAATATTATGGTCAGGGCTGCTCCAAGCCTAGACAAGATGATTTTCAAGTGCTGCTTCTCAGAAAGGAATAGGAAAGCTAATCAGAATTGTCAGCCTAATTCCTCTCTGTTCAGTGTCAGAAAAGGAGACTTACTCATTTTCAATCACAGTGCTCAAGAACTTTCATTTTCACGTAGGTCACCCACAACAAAGATCAACCTAGAGCTAGGAGTAAGGATCCCAAAATATTATTGAAAGGGTAAATAGAGTTTTTTTTTCTCAATTGTATTTACTGATACTTGTTATTTAAAAGTCACTGACCTGGAATTTGGAGACACTGGTTAGAGTATGATACTATCCATTTCCTAGAGGTAGGTGAAGAAATTGATGATCAAGAATGATACTTGGTAAAATTCCCCTTCCTTGGACATTGTCTGCTTAGCAGTAAAATGCTAGGTTTTTTAAAAAATTATTTTTGATTGACACATAATAATTGTACATATTTATGGGACAAACAGATTTTTGATACAAGTATACACTATGTTTTGATCAAATTAGGATAATTAGTATACCCATCACCCATACATTTATCATTACTTTGTGGTGAGAACTATCTTATTTAGAAATATATATATTGCTGTTAACTTTAGTCACCACCCTGTATAATACAGCTCTAGAAATAATTGCTACCCACTTTTAACACACCAAGACCAACCTCTCTCCATTCTTGTGTCCTTCATCCCTTCCCTGGTCTCTGTTAATTACTGTTCTCATCTCCACTTCTTTATTTCATTTTATGTATTTTTAAGGATTTATTTATTTGAGAGGCAAAGTTACAGAAAAAGAGAGGAGAGAGACAGAGAGAGGGAGCTTCAATCAGCTGGCTCATTCCACAAATGGCTGCAGTGGTCAGGGCTGAGTCAGGCTGAAGCCAGGAGCCAGGAGTTTCCTCTAGGTCTCCCACATAGGTGCAGCATCCCAAGCACTTGGGCAATACTCTGCTGCTTTCCCAGGTGCATTAGCAGGAAGCTGGATTGGAAGTGGAGCAGCTGGGACTTGAACCAGAGTCCATATGAGATGCTGGCATTACAGTTGGAGGCTTTACCAGCTAAGTCACAACACTGGGCCCTCCCCTCCAATGCTATGATGTCAGCTGCATTAGATTCCATATGTGTGAGTGCACAAGAGATATGTCTGTCTGTGCCTCATTTATTTTTCTTAAAGGAATGACCCTCTTGTTCATCTATATTGTCACAGATGAATTTTTATGGCTGAATAGTATTTCACTGTGCATATATACCACGTTTTCTTTATCTTTGTTTTTTGTTGGACACTTGGGTGGACTGTGTATGTTCACTGTTATGAAGAGTGCTATGTTAAACATTGGAATATAGATATCTCCTTACAGATTGAGTTCATTTCCTATGGATATATACCCAGTAATGAGATTACTAGATTATGTAGTACCTCTATTTTAGATTTTTTTTTTGAGGAACTTCTGCATTCTACATACAATATTTAAGAGTTCCCCTTTTTCCATAACCTCCCATACTTGCTATTCTCATCATTTTTGGTAACAGCTGTTCTAACTTGACTGAGATTGTATCTCATTATGGTATTGAGCTGCATTTTAATGATGACCATGAATGTATGTTATCTAATATATAGCCATCTGCTATTAGTATCTCTGCTTTTGCAAAATGTTTGTCCAAACTTTTTGCCTGCCTGTTTTAATTGGATTATTAGTTATTTTTGTTTCTATTGAGATGGTTGGGTTCCTCGTGTATTCTAGATATTAACCCATTGTCAGATGCATAATTGCAAATATTTTCTCCCACTATATAGGTTGTTTCTGACTCTTACTGTGCACAGGTGTTTAGTTTGATGTAATCTCATTTATCTCTTTCTACTTTTATTATCTGTTTTTCTGGGATCTTACTCAAAAATATTATCTAGAGTAATGTCATAAAGCATTCCCCCTATGTTTCATTTTAGTAGTTTCATGTCTTACATTTAAATCTTTAATCAATTTCCAGTTCATTTTTGTAACTAATGACAACTGAGAGGATGAGACCAAGTTTTATTCTTCTCCATGTGTATACCAGGCTTCCCAGCACTACATATGAAAGACTCTGTCCTTTCCCTAATACATATTATGTGTCAAAAATTAGTGGACAGGCCAGCACTGTGGCATAATAGGCTAAGCTTCTGCTTTCAGTGATGGCATACCATATGGGCTCCAGTTCAAATCCTGGCTGCTCCACTTCCAATCCAGTTCCCTGTTAATGTGCCTGGGAAAACAGTAGAAGATGGTGCAAATGCTTGGGCCCCTGCTCCTAGCTGGGAGACCTGAAAGAAGCTCCTGGCTCCTAGCTTCAGATTGGCTCAGCTCCTGCCATTGCAGCCATTTGGAGAGTGGTTAATTCTGTTCCTCTCTCTGCCTAAAACCCTATCTCTCAAATAAATAAATAAAATCTTAAAATAAAATTAGTGGACCCTAAATCTGTGGATTTACTTCTGAGTTCTCTATACTGTTCATTAGTCAATGCGTCTATTTTTAAGTACTATGCTGTTTTGCTTAATAAGATTTTCTTGGCTCTTGAGGGTATTTTGTGATTTTTCCATACATATTTTATGATTTTTTTCCATTTATTTGAAGAATTTCATAGACAATTTTATGGAATTTCAGTGAGTTTATAAATTGCTTGGGGGCTGGCACAGTGGCACAGCAGGTTAAACCCTGGCCTGAAGAGCTGGCATCCCATATGGGTACAAGTTCTAGTCCCTGCTGCTCCTCTTCTGATCCAGCTCTCTGCTATGGCCTGGGAAAGCAGTGGAAAATGGCCCAAGTCCTTGGGCTCCTGCACCCACTTGGGAGACCCAGAGGAGGCTCCAGGCTCCTGGCTTCAGATAGGTGCAACTCTGGCCATTGCAGCCATCTGGGGAGTGAAATAGTGGATGGAAGGCCTCTCTCTCTGTCTCTGCCTCTCTCTAACTCTGTCTTTCAAATAAATAAAATGACTCTTTAAAAAAATAAATAAATTGTTTGGGTAACTTGGGTGTTTTAATAATAGTAATTATTGCAATTTATGAACATTGCTATTCTTCAATCTACTTATACCCCATAGAATTTCTTTCATTCCTGTATTTTAGTTTCATTTTGGAAATATTCCATCTTCTTTTTAGATTCATTCATGTGTATTTTGTTTTCCTTGTAGCTATTATAAATAGGATTTATTTTTTTCTTTTTCAGCTACTTTGCTATTAGAATACAGAAATTCCACTAATCCTTTTCTAAGTTAGTTTTATTTGGAAGTTATTTATTTGCTATCTACTTATTTATTATTCAAGATGCATAGAGAAAGAGAGAGAAAGAGAGAGAGAGAGAGAGACAAACACAAATAGGGAGGGAGAGCTTCCATCCTCCCCATTCATTTTTCAGTTGCTCAGAATGGCTCTTGCCTGAGGCAGAAATCAGAAGCCAGGAATTCAATTCAGGTCTTCCACATGAAATGAAGAACTCAGTTACTCCAGTCTTCCCCACTTCCTCCCAAAGGTCTGTACCAGCAGGACACTGAATTCAGGAATGGAGTTGGGCATCTAACCTAGGCACTCTGATTGGGGTCATTGACAACTTAATCAACATCTCAACCAGTAGGACAAATGAACATCCCAGTATTTTTATAATCATAGCACATGAAGATTATAAAAATATTTAGATATTACTTAAAGAATGAGTAAAAAAATTTGAAAGTCCACCTACCAGAGCTAATTACCATCAGTAGCTTATTTCTCTCAGGTTATATATGTTTCTATCATTCTGTCTCACTCTACCACAAATTCATCACATGTATGTATATATACAGGTGTGCACCGAATGCAAGTAGTTTTATTTATTTCATTTATTTGAAATATAGAGTTACACAGAGAAGGGGAGAGACAGAAAGAGATCTACAATCCACTGGTTCGCTCCTCAAATGGCTGCCATGGCTGGGTCTGGACCAGGCTGAAGCCAGGGTCCAGTACCTTCATCTGAGTCTCCCACATGAGTGGCTAATACTTGTGCTGTCTTCCACTGTTCCCTCAGTTGCATTAGCAAGGAGCTGAATTGGAAGTGGAACAGCTAGAACTCAAACCAGTGCTCACATGAGATGCTGGCATTGCAGGCAGCAGCTTAACCTTCTACGCCAAAATGCTAGCCTCAAATCCAAGTAGTTTTAAATCATCAGATTCTTGACATAGACTGACTGTCAAAGTCTTTTATCCCTCAACATTGTCCTTGCTTTCTTTCCACAGGTGCCTAAGCAGATGCAGCACCCCCACCTCAGCAGTGCCGACATGCACCAGACTTATTCATCCATCCCCTCTACGTGAAGGTTAGTGAGGTCTGCAGTTCGTTGCATTTTAAAGGACTGCTGTGATAAATAGTCTTGGAAATAAATGTTGAAATACCTTGTGACTTTTTCTGTGGGGTCCATTTCTATGATTAGTAACACTAGGTAAAGGAACTCACATTTAGAAATTTGATAGGCACTACCCAATGGTTTCCCAGAGAGGAGCATCCATGAACCTGTCTCCAAGGGCATCTGCTGGGGCCTCTGCCTCCCACATTCTCTCCACTGCTGGTCTTCACCAGACACACAGACCTGCCCATCTGTTGGTGCCAAATGATAGCCCAGTAATGTGCACCATTGTATGCACCATCGGGGAGGGGCCTATGGCTCCATCCCCAGCTGTCTTCTCTCTTCCTGCAGAGGAAGCCCCCAGACCTTAGTCCTATAGAAGGAGTCACCAGTTGCTTGTATCCAGGGTTCTTTCAGTCCCTGCACATCCTCATCCTTAGGCCCCTACAATCCTCACACAGTTTGCTAGAGACAGAGGCCCTTCTAGTTTCCCCTAAATCTCACTTAAATTTCAGTTCATCCTGGGATCCTTAATGCACATCAGAGAAGGAATGACCCATGCCTAGTGGAGTGCCACACTTACCCTACCAAGAGTACAACCTACTCATGCTGTTTAGTCTGACTATCTGAATACCAAGTAGAGAAACCCAACAAGGTAGGGACTGCTCTCTGCCCTGTGATTGGATGATGTTCAGTTCTTAGAAAAGTAATTATGCATCATAAGGCTTCATGAATACTCATTGGAAGAATGACATCAACCAGTTACTTCCAAGATTGCTGAGTGGGCCTGTAGCCCACTGCTAGCCCCCAGGTAATCTTGCTCTGAATATACTATGAACTCCAAACATGGAAGCTCAACTCTTCTCCATCATTAAGAAAACAGCTTAGGCCAAGTCCTTCTGGTTGATGAGGGATGAGACAAACAGTAAAAAAGGTCTTTCTCTAGCACCAGGCAGCGGGAGCACACTTTCCATGGGGCTTCCCACTGTGTCCCCAGAATAACACTGTGAGCCTGGTTTACTGAATACCACACTGTGCAGGACAGCAAACAGAGGCTCAGAGAGATGCGGCAACCTGCCCAAGCCTCACAGGACATAGATGGCTGAGTCACATGTGCCATGGAGGAATGGGAGAGGTCTCTTCTGTGAATACCAGGGCCAGTACCTGTTGGGTGGTGGTGAAGTCTCAGTAGGTGCCCAGCAATGTGAAGACATAAGAGGATTCACTGCCCAGGAAGCAGGGCACCAGGTGCTGCACCAGCTTCACACCTACCTGACCAGACTCCCTAGATGAAGCAGACCTCATGTCAGTTCATGGCTGCTTTCTGTTTACCCTAGGCTGGCACAGAGGAGAGACATACAGTTAGTGGGAACACCAGGTTTTCAAGAGATGGGATACCCCTGGGATGGATTTTCAAGAGATGGATGACCTCTGGGAAGAAGAGATGTCCCATAAGACCCAGAGTGGACAACCACAGGGTAGGGCAATAGAGGAGGCCAAAGCAAGCAGAAGCCCCAGCAGGATGGTGATTCCGGGAAACACTTGGGACCAGAGAGGCTCTGGCTGGGGGATGCTGAAGGAAGAGAAAAGGGGTAAAAAATTCTTGGCTACTGCTTCTGGCCTGGCCTAGCCCTGGCTGTGGCTGGCATTTGGGGAGTGAACCAACAGTTGGAAGAGCCCTCTCTGTCCCTCCTGCTTACTCTGTCACTTTCATTTCAATTAATAAAATAAATCTTTCTTTAAAGTTCACATCAAAAAGAAGTAGCAATGGGGTTAATACATACAATTCATCACATGGAACTTCAAGATGGGTGTTTAAAGATGAATAGGTGGAGCAAGGCAGAAGGGATGTAGAAACAGACCATGGAACGGTACATAATGTTTCAGGAAATGTGTCACAAGATGCATCTTCCAGTTAGTTGGGATGCTCTATATTTGTTCGTTGTGGGGGATTTTCACTATCTTCCACATGATACTGAGCATGGAAAGCAAATGAATACATCTTTAAAAATTCTCTAAGGGTCTAAAACATGCACTGAAAAAGGCCAGCATGTGTTACTCTTGAAATGAACTGATCTTTGTGAAAAGCATTCATGCACTGCCCTCTTGTGACCACATCATGAGTGGCAGGCATGCTTTAGAGCTCCAAGGGCCATGCATTAAGTGGGCTGCACATTCACAGACAGGGTGGAACAGGCTGCTCATCAGATCAAGTTCAAATTCTGCACAATTCAGTGATTTGAGAAACCCTTCTAGTGGAAATCCTTGTATTATTACTTCACATGATCAAAAAACAGGTCTTTTCTCATGTGCAGTGGTTCAGGGTTTCTGTTCCAATTTTTAGTGAGCACTCAAGGTGGGGCCTGGATTCAGGGTGGAAAGCAGTAAAAAGTCTTTGCCTTCCAGGTCCAGCAGGGTGGGGGAGGAATGTGCTGAGAATATGTAAACTACATCACACTTCTGTGTGAAGAAAGGTGTGCATCTACCAGAGCAAATTTATAGAATCCTGCTGGTTATAAAAGTTTATATTTGTGGGGTTATTTGGTAATTTGACATAACCATGCTATCCAATCTGCTTAGAAAGTAGATCATAGAAATAACTAAAGTGGGTTTCCTTCAAGGCCAGTGACAGTGACAAAAGTCTATTGGCTTTTGTAGTGTTAGCTCTCCACTGTGACCCATCCATTGCACCTGAGAACTTCAATCCCTGAGAATAGTTTTAGCTTCTGCTTAATAACCGTGCAAACAGAATTATGTAGATGTTTTAAGAAATTTGTTAAGAGTGTTTTCTTACTTTTTAAATTTATATAAAGGGAACCAATTTCATGATTTTCATATACACAGTTTTAAAGGCATAATGATACTGCCTACCTTACCCTCCCTCCCTCACTTCCACCTTCCCTCCAACTGGCCACAATGGCTGGAGCTGCAACGATCCAAAGCAAGGAGCCAGCAGCTTCTTCAGATCTCCCACACGGGTACAGGGACGCAAGGGCTTGGGTCATCTTCCATTACTATCCCAGGCCATAGCAGAGAGCTGCATCAGAAGTGGAGCAGCCAGGTCTCGAACCGGCGTCCATATGGGATGCTGGCACTTCAGGCCAAGGCATTAACCCACTGTGCCACAGTGCTGACCCCACCCAAAATATTTTTCTATCACTCCTTCTGGACACAGGGCTTACCACATCCAGGTCCTTCCCATGAGAGAAGCCCAGACACGGCCTCAACTCATTCCAAACATGCTATCTTCACCAGTATTCATCCTTGAGCAATTTCCTTTTTTAGGGGCCATATTGGACCCTGGGTCCCAAATGGAAAAGACCTTCCAGGTCCCTGCCCTCCAGATGTTCACAGCCTCAGGGCAGGGGGGCTAACACCTGAAAGCAAATAGAGTTGGAATAACAGAGCAGGTGCTGTACTGTAAATACATGAGAGTGCTATGAGGGTGCTGAGGTCACTTCATGGGGGCATATGAAAGGTCTTTACTTAGGGGATATTTATAATAGGGGCAGAATGACAGGCAGGAGCCTGCCCTGCACAGCTCTGGGAATAGCAAGCTGGAGAGCCTCTACTGTGCAGGGATTCCAGTGCAGAAGTGAGTTTACCCAGAGAGGAGGTTAGAAAGGTGGCCAGTGGGACTGAGGGAGCTTGGGAAGGAGGGTCTGGGGAGGGAGATAGGAGAGGTGCAGATTCTGAGGCTTGTGCTCTTTGGGAGTGATCCATCGCTGTAAAAATTCATCATTTCAACTGTGGCAGTTTCCACCAAAAAACATTTATTACCTCAGCAGTTCTCTCTTTATTTCTTTAAAGATTTATTTATTTCTTTGAAAGGCAGATTTACAGAGAGACAGAGGGAGAGAGAGAGAGAGAGAGAGAGAGAGAGAGAGAGAGAGAGAGAGAGAGAGGTCTCCATCTGCAAATGGCAGCTACAGCCTGAGGTGTGCCGATCCGAAGCCAGGAGCAAGGAGTTTCCTGCAGGTCTCCCACATGGGTGCCTTGGGCCATCCTCTGCTGCTTTTCCAGGCTACAGCAGAGAGCTGGAGCAGAAGTGGAGCAGCTGGAACCCAAACTAGTGCCCAAATGGGATACCAACAGTGCAGGCGGTGACTTTACCCCCTATGACATAGCACCTTCCCCTCACCAGTTCTTTCAACCAGAAATCCAGGACAACTCAACTGAGTGCTTTTGCTACATTGTCTCTGAGAAGGCAAGTGTTGAAGCTCAAATGGGGCAGGATCCACATTCCTGCTTATAACATGGTGTTGGCAGGATTTAGTGTGGACTGAAGACAAAGTTCACTCTGGTAGAGACATTGGGCTGGACTGAGCTCCAGCTCCAACGATCCTGGTGGCTCATGGTGCTCACACTGATTGTGTGTTCCTCTTCTGTCCCACTCAATGTAACAAAAGAGTCTGACCTGTGAATGAGACCCACATGGTGTGGAGCGTCCAGATGGACGTGCTGCAGGTGTCTGTGGACCACCTGGTGCCTGCCTTCCTGGGCAGGGAGCCCTTGTACGTCCACAGCTTCCTGAGGAACTACAGAGCCTTTGCCACCACCCAACAGGTGCTGAATTTGCTGTTAGAAAGGTGAGATCCCTCCCAACATGTCCATGCTACACTGTCACTTAGACACCAACTAGCTATGAGTCTTAGCAAGGTCACTCTACCAGTCTGATCCTCTGAGCAGGGAGGGTTACAGGGGCTGAATCCTGGTGTTACTGCATGGGCTAAAGAATCCTCCTTGCAGAATGCTCCCCTGATGTCAGCCCATGGGGAAGTCTACTAGAGGAACAGCTGTGCTTCTCAATATTTTCTTCTCCCTCGAGTGGAAGAGTTTGCTGCACCTGCCTCTAACTCTTAGAAATTGGCCTAAGCTGTTTTCTCATTGTTGAAGGAGAATCCAGATTTCACCTGTGGGTTTCTGGGTTGATCCAGGCCAGGGTTATGTGAGGAGAGCAAGGAGACCCCAGACCCTCTCAGGTGCCCTGGAAGAAGCTGGCTGGGGTTTACTCCTTCCACATTGGTCATGAAGTCAGGACCTTTCTAGGTCCTTTCTAGGCACTGATCATAATTCCAGGCACAGAGCAGGCAGAAGTCCCAGCTGGGCTTCGCTTCTTATCAGGAGCCAGGCAGTTATACTAGCCAGCACGAGCCCATGGTACTCACAGTAGGGCAGATGTAATACTGCCTGGTCTCCTCTAGGAATGTATGGTTCTTTAGTCCTTCTGATTGAGATGGTAGATCCCCGGACTAACTGATATAGTGAGTTGGGTTTGGTTTACGATGGAGGGTTGTACTTTTCTACCAAATTGTGCAGGGAGTGTTGTGTTCTGAGGGCAGAGTGAGGCTGGAAGAAGCCTGGATCCCAAACATCCTGTGATTCCAGCTACAGAGCTGAGATCTGGAGGTTGCCTGGCAGGAGGAAGGCAGTGAAATGGAGTTGAGGCTAGGGTCACACGCATGGTGGGAGTGCAGTGAACGTTGGAATACAGCGTAAGCCCTGAGAGGATTCAGCTCCACCGTATCTCAGCCAATTCTGTTATTATCCCTAGTTCCAGGCCCAGGGAGATGGAGACCTGATGGAGGGCTCCTTCCTATGCAGGCTTTTGTCAGACCCCCTTTGGTGAGCAGGACAATCACTGCCCTGACTGGCACACTGGGAGTGGCATGTGATGAGTCACGCTCTGGGTCAGGTAGGGGCAAAAAGTCCTAGAGGGTGCCCTGGGAAAATGACATGGAAAGGAAAGCTGGCCTCTGACTGATGTATGCCTGTTCTCCTCCTCAGTGCTTTAGGCATCCTTCTGGGCACTTGGGTGGAACAATACCTGGAAGATTTTCATCAGCTGCCAGAGTATTACAGTCCGAAGGTGGTGCTGTAATATGTGCAGCTCAACCTGCCCGACTCAGAGCTGGAGCACCATGTCCACCTTCCCCTGGGCCAGCTGCAGCACCCAGAGCCCACCGAGGCAGAACCAGAAGGTGAGGAAGACTGGGGTTGGGTGCAAGTGTATGGGGGTGTAATGAATTGAGTCCCACAGAGAAAAGCTTCCAGAATCAGGAGGTGGAGTTTGAGATAAAAGCTTCTTTGAGAGGCAGAGAAGATTTTTGTTTGTAGAAGGCAAATGAAAAGTCAATCATGGTAGTGCTATTTTTCCTTCTATAGCTCTAGGGCCAGCCCCAGTTCAAGTCCCAAAAACTATGTCAACAGCCTCAGCCAGCTCTAACTCTGCTGTCTGCTGAAGCTCCACAGGCTCAAATATTAGCTCTGAAAAACTCTCAGGTGCTCAAACCAACACCAGTTTCCATTGTGACACTAGCTCCAGAGTGCCAGGGAGCTCCCTCAATAGCTCCAGCTGCAGATTCCAAACCAAGGCTAGCAGGTGGAGGAGGAGGAGCAGCTGTGGGGCCACCTGGAGCTCCACCTCTAGAGCAAGGGCCAGCACCTGCTCAAGATTTGGACTCAACTGCAGACTCTGTTCTGGGGACAAATCCAGTGTAGGAAAGGCTGCTGCCTCAGCCCCAGAGCTCGATCTCCTGTGGTTCCATAGCTGGCACAGTCCCTGCATCAGAACTGCCCTTCCCTCCTAATGTCAGAATTGTAATATTCATATTTCTCCTTTATATCTACATCAGTTTACTATAATTTATCTCATAAAACTCACTTTAAATAAAATTAGATGTTTTAATCTTTTTGAAGTACTGAGGCAATTTTTTTTTCCAATATCATGCAACCATCACCACTGTAACATTTTATTCATTTATTTCAAAGACAGAGGGGGGGGGAGAAGGAGGTAGAGGGAGAGACAGAGACAGAGAGCTTCCATGCACTGGTTCACCCCCAGATGTCCTGAAAGGAGCCAGGAACTTCATCCAGGTCTCCCACATGCATGGCAGGGACTCAAACACTTGGACCATCTTCCACTGCCTTTCCCAGGGCATTAGCAGGGAGCCAGTTCTGAAGTGGAGCAGCTGGGACATGAACTGACAACCACAAGTGGTATGCTGGCATCTGTGGGGAGCAACTCGGACTAGACTAAGTTACTCGAATTAAGACTTATTCTATGCATCTGCTCTCCCACAATATGGTGCTGGGAGAGGAGTAAACAGCTTCTATGCAGCTGCCTCTTGCCAACTTGAGTGATGACCTGCAGGAGCTGATCCTGCTCCTGATTGGAGGAGAGCAGCGTACTCGGCATGTGGGTAGCAGAGTTGGGATTGGTGGAAGAGGACTATAAAGGAGGAGAGAGATGACATGCACTGGGAACATCTAAGGGGAACACCTGTGCAACACCTGTGCAACACCTGTGCAGCCCCCGAGAGAGCCGGCCGGTGGTGTGCCGCTCCCCCGCGGAAGTGGGGAAAGTGGCTAGGGGGAACCACCCTTCCACAGAGGTGGAAGGGACGGTAGCCAACCCGGGAAGAGCCAGCAGCAAACCCGGGGAGGGCCGAGTAGACGAAAGAACAGCGCAGGGTTTAGTGTCGTTCCTCCACGAAGAGGGGGAGCGACAGGCATCGTAGTTGGTGGCTGTACCTGCTACACCACAGTGCCATCCCACAGCCATTTCTACAGCAAGAAACAGTAGTTCTGCTCTGGAGTGCAAAATGTTCCTCTTTCCCAGTGATCACCTCCAGATCACCTCTACCCATTGGAGCTCCAGACAAGGGAATGGAATCCAGTCACCTTGCAGCCTTTTTCTGCTTCACTGAGGGAAAGGAAGCTGGAGTAAAACTCTGGTGTCAGTGGTTGTTAGCTTTGTGTTTCCTGTATGTGTGCCAGGAGTGTTTCCTTTATGTCTATTTTCCTTTTCCTGGATGACTGGATAGTGATCCATCTAATACTGATGAATTGGACCTCCTGGGAATTGTAGAATTCCTGCTCCTTTTGAATACAGATGGTTTACTTCATATGGTAAACACTCAGAACTTGGGAGGTGAGCATTTCAACCAACTCCCATCTCAGCATTTGCAGCTTCTCCAGGTGTTTCTTTTTTTGTAAAAAAAAAATTAATAGAACTACTTTGGAAAGGGCAGCTAACACCCTCACCTGAAGAAGCAGGGTCAGAGGAAAACGTGAAAGCAGCGCCAGGTGAGATAACATTTCCTAAACCACATGCTGCAGTACAATACAGTGTCCAAGGGAAGGATCCATTATTCAAAGAAACAAACCTTCCATACTTTCAACAGTTATTGAAGAGATCCACAGAAGAAGGCAGATTGGGGATGGGGAGATGTGGCTGTGGGTGTGAAATTGTTGCACCTGCCAACTGGAAATTGCCTTCAGTTTCTCCTCGTGTAATGCTTCTTTTTGTTGTTGTCGATCCATTTCTTTAACTGTCTGGTGTACATCAGCGAGCCTGCTCGCTCCCCGCCAGCCTCCCAGCCCAGACACACCAGCAGCCCCTGAACCAGGGAGGCACGGTGTATTCTTGTAAAGTGGCTGCAGCTGGGAGCCAGTCTGGCCCCTGCTGCCTGAGCTTCTCTGACTCTCCTTCTGCTGTCTGAGGGAGGCTGTGTGCACCTGCAGGGGGGTGGGGCAAAGGCAATAAGATGTTCAAGGAAGAGCCTCCAAGCTTCTGGGGGGCCTAGCCATGGCCTCCAGGTGGCAGAGTATTTGCCTTCCCCTAACTTCCTGCCCTCCCCTGGGTCTCAAAGGTACTGCTCTGCTAGTGGGTGTCCTGAGTCCTCTTACAGGTAATCTGCTTTCTCCCTTCTCATGGCTTCAGTGAAAATCCTGGGGTGTACCTGCTGGTTTTCTTATATGCTTAAAAGCAACAGCTTAGTTGTGCCTTTCCTGTGTAGGTCATCTCAAAGGGATACTCTGCTGATTTCACCAAAATACCTGCTGTTGTCATGCTCCGGGTCATGCCAGGCAGATGATCCCCTTGTTTTTGTCACCAGAAAGAACAAATTTGTTTATGGTCCCTTCACAAGGTTCAATATTGGTAGCACAAATCATCTATTCCAGTACAAGGCAAGGGTGATCTCTGCTCTGGCATTCATATATATGTGCAAATATATGTTTGTATGCAATATAGGGTTTCCACCCTACAGCAATCTGCATGCAACTACTTGGTGCAGTTGAGTGGCCACTGCTGCAGAGCACAGGAATATATTCATGTGGAAGAGCAGAACAGTGAGCTAGGAGCCTCTGGTGCAGTGGCGTAGCTCCTTGGCATGGGGAAAGCTCACAGACCTTCCAGGAGGCTTAAAACAGAGTCCTGAATGATAGTAGGACCTTGCAGATGTTGAGGCTATGCTTTTCCTTTTGTAAAATGTGTTCTTGGAATTTGCATTGTATTTTAAATTTGGTAACTCTCCAAATTTTTAAATTTGGGACTCAGGAGTCCTTTTCACACATCTCTTTATTGACCATTCAAGGTAGATTGTGTTCACTGCACAGGAGAAAAGTGCAGTTAGTTGTTTCAATATGGACATCACCTACTTAGCATTTGGTGATGAGATGAAGCTAGTCAATGACCAGGAAACATCGTTTTGTGTAACACGTTGCATATTATATCTTGTTCACTCAGCATTGTCCAGAAAAACAGAATCCATAGGTATAACCTGATCTTGTAACTGGTGAGGAGATGAAGGCAGAGAAAGAAGTGAAAGAACTTTCTCAAGGTCACCCGTGATTCATTCAGAAGCAGAGCAGAAATAGAAGCTGAGTCTATGGGGTCCTAGTCTGAACATCCTGTCTTATTGCTCATGGCTTCATGTTCATTGCTGTAAGACATTATCTTAAGTGAAAACTATCTTAAAAAATGCCATAGGATGTAAAGCCTTCACTTAAAAGATTTTCCAGTTTCTGTTCTTCATAAGGTGTACCTTTCTCATGGTGGAACTTCTGGCCTGCCTTTGGTTGGATGAGGTCACTGATGACCAGAGTGAAGCAGATTTTCTCCAGGGAGCTCTTGTGGGCACTCTGCTTGTGGTGGTGACTCCAGGTGGACACAGGTCCAAGCTGGTCAGTGGTTGACTCATTTGTTGTAATCTGCTGCCATAGTTGCCTCTTTACCATGCTCTAATCCTTTATGGGTTTCTTGGAAATCATCAGAGCCCTAGCCTTGTCCTTAGGGGAATTGAAGGCCATCAATCAATTCCCCTGTGTTTGGATCAGTTCACTGCCAACTAACTGCCTTTGAAGCAGGTGATTTTTTTTTTTACAGGCAGAGTTAGTGAGAGAGAGGAGAGATAAAGGTCTTCCTTTTGTTGGTTCACCCTGCAAATAGCCGCTACGGCCGGCGCGCTATGCTGATCCAAAGCCAGGAGCCAGGTGCTTCCTCCTGGTCTCCCATGCAGGTGCAGGGCCCAAGCACTTGAGCTGTCCTCCACTGCCTTCCCAGGCACAGCAGAGAGCTGGACTGGAAGAGGAGCAACCGGGACAGAACTGGTGCCCAACCAGGACTAGAACTGGTGTGCCAGTGCTGCAGGTGAAGGACTAGCCAAGTGACCCGTGGCGCTGGCCTGGCAGGGTTTTAAGTGTAAAATTTATGATGCTAAATCACTTTTGAGAGAAGTCTTCCTAGTCAACTGTGTGCTTATTTGTCTTTTTAAAATACATTGAATAAGGGAGGGTTGTGGGTGGGAGGGACGGTATGGGGGGGAAGCCATAGTAATCCATTATTCGTACTTTGGAAACGTATATTCATTAAATAAAAGTTAAAAAAAAAATACATTGAATAAATACTTAATTTTTTTAAAAGATCTCAATACTGTCTTCATACACATCATTGCTCCATCTTGTGAGAACATTAGTACTGCCCTCAACAGCTCTTGAAGTGGGTAGTTGATGGTGTGAGTCTGCTGTTTCAGAGCTTTGCGTCTGTAAGATTTTTTGACCATTTCCTTACTGTCAGCCACTTTTCTTGGAGCTATGTGGAGTTCCCCTTCCCAAACCTTGAGATTTGAGTTTTCTCCTCAATTTGTTATAGGCTTGTAAATGCTAGGATTATGATTTCAGCTACATTTGTCACACATCTACTAAATGCCAGGCTCTGTGTTGACACAGGCTACAATTATTTCTAATCCTTGCAGGAGTCTTAGAGTACAGCTATTTATCATCATTTCCCAGGTGAGCAAACCAAGGCTCAGAAAAGTGAAGTAACTGGCATGAGGGATTCAGCTAGTAAGTGGCCCATGGATATGGCCGTGTCTTAGACACCCAAATCTGTTGCTAATGTGCATCAAATAACAGCAAGGGTGTCCGCGAGCTTTCAGAGCAGTAGCTCTGGTTAGACTTTACAACTTTGATTATGGGATTCCCTTGTTGTCCTTGCTAGAGGTTGTCTTGATTTTGGTGTCCATAGAGAATGACTCACTCTACAAATACACATTTTCTCCTATGGCTTATTCAATTGTTAAACTGATTTTTTAAAGGAGAATTCATAGTATCCCCCCAAAGAGTACAGCATTTAGTTAACATCCAGTATATGAATGAAGATTAAAGTCATCCCTGATATATATTTTTAGATGTGTATCTATCTATATATATATAAATGTATTTAAAAAGAAGGGAATTTATAGGAATGCTATTCTTTCCCCTGTATAATGCCCTGCTGTGTTCAAAGAATTTGACAGTATAAGCTAGGACTGGGAGCACTGTTTTTAAAGCATTTTATTTTAGTCTTAAACATCTTTTCTCCTGTTTCTATAGCATTGTGGTTTGGATAGAAGTACCCCAATAGATTTAGTGATCAGTTTTAATGACTGCTTTATGAGCTGAGGACTGGCCTCGTTTCGACTGCATTTAGGAATTTGGATGTAAGCCATGAGTATCCGCAATGGAACAATTGTTTTCAGCACTTTTCCTTCTGGTTCAGGGAGGCAGAGCAGGTCTGACATTTAACAACCCTATGGTTTGCTTCCCATTAACATTGCATGGGGTTAAACCTGGTCCCTTTGAAGAAGTCAATTTAGAGACAGGCTTGTAACCTAGGGGTTAAAATACTGTTTAATATACTTGAATCACACATTAGAGTATGTGAGTTTACTTCCTGGCTGTGGCTCCAACTCTAATATCTGATAATTTTTGAACCTTGAAGGCATCAGTGAAGGCTCAAATACTGGGTTGGGTACCTGACACACTCATGGGAGACCTGGATTGAGTTCTCCACACTCTTCTTCACAGGGGTCCACTTCTGTCCCTCTGGGGTACTTGGGGAAATAACCAGCAGATGGCAGCATTCTCACTCTCGTTCTCTATATATGTTTCTTGTAATTTGTAAAACTCCATATCTCTCAAAGAAATTTTTTTTAAGATTTTTTTCTTGGGGCCAGCACGGTGGTGCAGTGGGTTAAAGCCCCAGCCTGCAGCACCGACATCCCATATGGGCACCAGTTCTAGTCCTGGCTGCTCCTCTTCAAATCCAGCTCTCTGCTATGGCCTGGGAAAGCAGAAGATAGCCCAAGTCCTGAGGCTCCTGCCCTGGCGTGGGAGACCTGATGGAAGCTCCTGGCTCCTGGCTTTGGATGAGCTAAGCTCTGGGTGTTGTTGTCTTTTGGGGAATGAACCAGCAGAATGGAAGACCTCTCTCTCTCTCTCTCTCTCTCTCTCTGGCTCTGGCTCTACCTCTCTCTGTAACTCTGCCTTTCAAAGAAATAAAATAATTCTTTTTTAAAAAATAATTATTTATTTATTCGAGTGTCAGAGTTACACAGAGAGGCAGAGAGAGAGAGAGAGAGAGAGAGAGAGAGAGAGAGAGAGAGAAAGAAAGAAAGAAAGAAAGAAAGAAAGAAAGAAAGAAAGAAAGAAAGAAAGAAAGAAAGAAAGAAAGAAAGGAAGGTCTTCCACCCACTGGTTCACTCTGTACTTGGCTGCAATGGCTGGAGCTGCACCAATCTGAAGCCAGGAGCCAGGAGCCAGAAGCCAGGAGCTTCTTCCAGGTCTCCCATGTGGATACAGGGGCCCAAGGACTTGAGCCATCTTCTACTGCTTTCCCAGGCCATAGCAGAGAGCTGGAATGGAATTGGAGCAGCCGGTTCTCAACACAGTGCCCATATGGGATGCTGGCACTGAAGGCGGCGGCTTTACCCACTATGCCATGGTGCCAGCACCACGAAATGTGTTAAAAGTACAAGAATATGGGCCATGGTTGCAGCGCAGTTGGTTAAGCTACCAACTGAAACATTGGCATTCCATATCAGAGTCCTGGTTTGAGTCCCAACTGCTCTGCTTCAGATCCAGTTCCCTGATAATGCACTCACCAAGGCAGATGAAAATGGCCCAAGTGTGGATCTCTGACTCCCACGTGGGAGATCTGGATAAAGTTCTGGTTTCCTTTGTCCTGGTGCAGTCCCAGTGGTTGGAGCCATTTGGATAGTGAGTCAGCAGATGGAAGAACTCTCCCTCTCTCTCTATCTTTCCATCTCTCCCTCTTTCTGTCACTCTGCCTTTCAAATAGGTAATTTTTGAATAGGATTTCAATAAAATTAAAAAAATAATTGATTCATGAGAGTTCTAAGAGCTGCAGGGATGTTAAGTGTTGGTCTGATCATAACCTGTAAGGAACACTTTCTAGACTGAGGATTGTCATCCCAGCTTTAATGTTTTTCTTGTTTTCCTTTTGTCCGTGGGAGCACTAAGTTACTTGCAGGAGCACTTTTGGGGTTTCTGGTTTGAGCAGGATCTAAAATTACCAAATAGTCTATTTAGGGCACTGAAAAAATTAGTTAGCCAGATACTTTAGTTATAAGGAGCTGAGTTACACTTGGGATCCTCTTACCTCAGCGTTCTACAAATAAGCAATCCTTACATTTCCAAATACCTTTCTTGGATAGTATCTTCCCACTCTCCTATCCTGTGTTATCTTGGTATCACTACACAGTGACACCAGTGCTGGCACCCTCTCTCCCAGAGAGAGGATGTGCTGATCTTGGCTGTCCCACACCAGTGGACTCCTCTGACCTCCACGTGGAGGACCTAAGGGCTGTCTTCCCTCCTCCTAATTTGGAGTCTTGGGAGGGGCAGAGCCACTCCCACACAGAAGTTGAGCATGAGGGATACCATTGTCAGCGGCTGGCCCACAAGTAGGGACAAATGTCAATACGGGAAGGGCCTGGTGGTAATTCAGGGCTGTTCTCAGCTGTAAGCCTCTGTCTGACTGTGACCTACCCATTGGTTTCCCTGAAACCTACCAAGTATACTTTGGAAAGAAGTCCTCTGCTCACACAAGTTCAAGTGGGTCCTTGCCATTGCAGCTGAGAAGGTGACCTGGTGCCTACACATTAAAGTGCTCATCATAATTTGCTGACTTCCCCCTAGAGCAGTTTCCTGCATGACAAGAAGGAGGTCCTTGCTAGCAGGGAGAGAAATCAGGCTGCCCTCCTGCTTCCTGGGCACAGTGTCCAGATGGTATTCTGAGAGCTCTGTCAGGACGCATTAGGGGTTCAGTGGGGCCTTCCTCTGTCCCGTGGTTCCTTCCCAGGCATTGTGGGAGCTGCCACTGCTGACTTGTCCACCTCCCTCTAACTCTCAGGGGTTACTCTCAGTGTCCCTGCAGCTCCTACTTCCCCAACAGGCCTCAACTGGAGGAAGAGACTCAACCTGAAGGCAGCACTTTGGAAATGTGTGCAATTTGAAGTTTGACTTCTAGGCATCCATACTAAATGTAGATATTCACAAAGGCACGAGTGCCCTTCAGCATAATCTGGGAATGGAAAATTGATAGAGCCCAGTATGTTTTTTAATATATTTATTTATTTTAAAGAGTTACACAGAGAGAGGAGAGGCAGAGAAAGAGAGGTCTTCCATCCGATGGTTCACTCCCCAACTGGCCGCAATGGCTGGAGCTGCACTGATCCGCAGCCAAGAGCCAGGAGCTTCTTCCTGGTCTCCCATGCAGGTGCATGGGCCCAAGAACTTGGGCCATCTTCTGCTTTCCCAGGCCACAGCAGAGAGCTGTATTGGAAGTGGAGCAGCTGGGTCTCAAACGGGCACCCATAGAGGATGCCGGCACTCAGGCAAGGGTGTTAACCCACTGCACCACAGTGCCGACCCTGACAGAGTCCAGGATTGCACAGCAGGGTCTGCTGAGTGAGTTGTGTGGCTGATGAAGGTGCACAAGGGACAGGAAACCAACTGTTTTCACCCCAAGCTGACAGGAGATGACAGAAGAACACATGGCCTGGGTGTGTCCCCATCCAGGTAAGACACACAGACCTGAATCTCAGGGTGAGGCTGGGAAGGAGAAGGACCTCACAGAGTGGGCAACACTTGTGGGTGAAGGGACCACATCATCCTTTATTTCATTTTGCAGTTAAGCTGGACTGCTTGTTTTACTCTATTAAATAGTTCTTAGTTCTCTCTGTGTCAGAAATGCTATAAAATTCAGGCTAGCTAATCAACTTGAATTTCATAATAGGTGAAGTGTGTGGATAGCTGCTAACACAATGCATTGTTCTTTTTATAACCACAAAATGTGATTATTTTTGTATATACTGAGATAACAATTCAAGGTTATAGAAAATATTTTGAAAGTTCCCACCAGCAGACTGGAGTGCTGAGTGCTCCCTGTCTTCTCTCCTCTGCCCCTGCCCCCCTTCATTCTGCCTCTCAAATCAATATTTTAAAAATAGAAACAACACTTGATTCCAGCAAGTTCTAAGTGTCCCTGGGATATGAACCATGAGTCTGGACATGGCCTGAATGGAACACTTTCTCGTTTGAGGATGGTCTCCTAGCTTTTAATGTTTTTTTTGTTTTTCTTTTGGCTACAAAAGCACTTATTTTCTTATCTAGCTCTCATGTCATAGGAAAATATTTCCTATTTTAAGATTGTGAAAATATTTCTTGTTGATAATTTATTTTTTAACATACAAGCTTTGATTTCTAAAGGATATTCTTTTTTTCTTTTTCTTTTTTTTTATTTAATGAGCATAAATTTCCAAAGTACAGCTTATGGACCACAATAGCCTCCTCCCCCCCGTGTCTACCCTCCCACCCACAACGCTCCCCTCTCCCACTCCCTCTCCCCTTCCCCTTCACATCATGATTTTCAATTTTCTTTATATACAGAAGATCAATTTAGCGTATGTTAAGTAAAGATTTCCACATTTTGCTCCCACACAGAAACACAAAGTGTAAAATACTATTTGAGTACTAGTTATAGCATTAATTAAATACCTAAGAGTAATTGTGTATTAATTACAGAGTTCAACCAATAGTTTTAAGTAGAATATAAAATGCATCTTTTGTATTGTTGTGGCTTCCCCCCCGACCTCCCTCCCTCCCGTGGCTCTCCCCTCACCCACTCCCTCTCCCATCCCGCCCTTCATCACGTTTCATTTTCAATTACCTTCATATATTGAAGATCAACTTAGTATATACTAAGCAGGTATTTCAACACACAACCGAACCAGGTATAGGGTATTATTCGACTAGTAGTGCTGTTTTTGAGTTTCATAGTTAAACATATTAAGGACAGAGATCCTGCATGGGGAGCATGAACCCAGTGACTCCCGTTGTTGATTTAACAATTAGCACTCTTATTTATGATGTCAGCAATCACCCGAGACTCTTGCTATGAGCTGTCTAGGCTATGGAAGCCCCTTGAGTTCAGCAACTCTGAATTTGTTTAGTCAAGGCCATATCACAGTGGAGGTTCCTTCCTCCCTTCAGAGAAAGGCACCTCTCTCCTTGATGGCCTGATCCTTCTGCTGGGGTGTTGTTCACCAGGATCCTTTATTTAGATTGTTTTTTGCCACCGTGTCATGGCTTTCCATGCCTGTGAGACTCTCGTGGACCTTTTAGCCAGATCCGAATGTCCCAAGGGTTGATTCTGAGGCAGGAGTGCTGTTTTGGGCATTTGCCATTCTATGAGTCTGCTGTGTGTTCTGCTTCCCCCACAGGATCATTCTCTCCCTTTTGATTCTATCTTTCATTATTTGCTTACACTGGTCTTATTTGTGTAATCTCTTTGACACTTACCCTATCTTTTTGATCGATTGTGTATTTATATTTGTCACTTTACCAAGTGTGCTGGCATTGGTACCTGCCTCCTTGGTAAGGTTGAGTTGAAATCCCCTGGCACATTTCCAGTTCCACCGTTGGAGGTAGGTCTGAGTGAGTATGTGCCATCCTATATACAGGATATTCTTTTTAAATTATTTTGGTTAAAACAAAGACATATGAGCCAGTGTTGTAGCATTAACAGGTTAATCTGCTGCCTGCAAATCCAGCATCCCATATGGGTGCCAGTTTGAGTTCCGGCTGTTCCATGTCTGATGCAGCTCCTGCTAATGCACCTGAGAAAGCAGTAGAGGATGGCCCAAGAACCTGGGACCCTGTGTCCACATGGGAGACCTGGAAAAAGCTCCTGGCTTTGGCCTGGTCCAGCCCTGGCCATCGCTGCCTTTTGAGAAAAGAGCCAGATGAAGGAGGACATCTTTCTCTCTCCCTCTCTCTCTCTCTGCTTTTCAAATAAAAATAAGTAAGTCTTTAAAGAAAATAAAGGAATGTAACCAGCAGGTTTTCTATGAAGTGGCAAGAAACGACAAGCCATTTTCTGTGTTAGTACATAGATACGTGACATCCATTGTAGATACAGGTGTGAAGACAGAGAGTGAAGAGTTTACCAGGGACTAGGGATGGATGGTTGAAGTCAATGATTTGGGGAGTACAGATGGCTGAAAAGTTCGAGAGTGACACAGTGGTGATGGACACACAGCATTAATTAAAGTGGTTGCCACAGAATATCTTAAAAAGTTAAAATAGTATATTTTATTAAAAGTGAATTTTATAGTATACAGAATAGTAATTTCTTATGCGGAGGTAAAGGAGAAAGATGAACATTACTACATATTGTGTAGTAAGGGAGGGGGCTGTGAGCGCTGGCCCAGGGACAGGTGCCAGCTGTGGAGCTGCAAAGAGCTCAAGCTCTTGGGACTCAGCAACAGGTGTTTCCTGCCCAGAAGGTTGCAGTAGATCAGAGTCTACGGTGGGGTCTAGATCTGAATCTGCGGCATTCGCTGGCTCTGCAGTGGGAGCTGCTGCCAGAGTGGGGTCTGGTGTGAGCTCCCTGGAGGTTTCCAGAGCTGGTGTGTGAGCCTCTTCTGCCTGTGGAGCTCCATCTGGCAACAGAGATGGAGGTGGCACAAGCTCTTGTTGTGGAATTGGAGCTTCCGCTGGCCCTGGAATCACAGGAGGAGAACATATCAGCAGCAGGCCTGACTTTTCCTGTCCCTTCCAGAGACAAAACCTTGTCTCTGACTCTCAGGGAAGCCTTTGACCCAAATTCTGCTTCCTGAATGACTTTCAGGAAGTTGATCCCTTGTTGCTCCTAGACCCGCCCCTGGTTCTGGAAGCTTTTCTGAGTGTGACCCAAACTCTTCACCTCCCCGTGTATCTCACATGCACTCATCTCCGTCCTGCTCACCCTCTAGTTCTGCCTCAGTGGGCTCCGGGTGCTGCAATCGTCCCAGGAGGAGTTGCACACGGTGCCCCAGCTCTGAGTCACGCAGGAGGAGCTGTGCATAGTCCAGCAGCACGTGCAGACTGGTGTACTGCGGGGGATGATCGAAATCTTCCGGGTATTGCTCCAGCCAGGTGGCCAGGATGGACGAGATAGCACTGGGGGAGGCAGGTGGGCAGTCCAGTGAGAGGCCTGGCCCTTTCAGGCTGCACCATTTTCCCAAGATACAGGTGGGGCTTCAGTGCCTCCCATAGCTCTGACCCAGCTCATGCCACTGGTAAACAGCCAGGATAGAGCCCTGGTGCCTTAAGGGAGACTGACAAATGGCCATATGAGAGGGAGCCCTTGACCTTGGTGTCACCACATTTCCCTTTACAGTGAAATCTGATGCACGCTGTTGTCTGTGTCTTGTCCTCCCTAGAGTGCCAGCACCACAAATGCAGAGTCAGAGGTTATGAGCTTGGTTCACTCACTCTCTGGCACTCAGTAGGTGCTACCTAAGTAACTGAAGCAGGAGGAAGCAAGGAGGGCAACCTCTGTCCCAGGCTCCTGAGGCCTGTGCTACTATCCTCAAATGTTAGTGCTGACAGCACAGTGAATGGGTCTGCTCTTCCAGTGCTGCTCATGTCCCATAGGGGCCTGAGCCCTGGGTACTGGCTGCAACTTCTGAGCACCCATCACACCTCACTGTGGGACTGCAGCCATATTTGTGAGCAGGATGCCCCCACTCCGACTTTGGGTCCCATGATGGACTGATGGTGAAAGCAGGTTTGGATGAGAGGTGGTGGTGCTGGATTCCCTCAGGGCTTTATCTTGTCCTCCCGCTACCCCTCCATGTCCCACAGTGCCTGTGGCCCAGTCCCAGCTCTCTGGCAGCTTCATTCCTACAGGGTACCACACAGACCTCAGCTCTGCAAGAGCATCACAGGATGTTCAGATCCAAGGCTCCTTCTAGTTGCATGCAACCCACAGACCCCACACTTCCAGCCCAATGTCATCAAAACTGTCATAAAAAAAAATTGGGTCCCTCCACCTCCACCACACCCACTCACTGTTTGACTGCATCCTGGAGTACACCTTCATCAGTAGGAGGGAACCATGGGAACCTAGAGAGGCAAGGACGGTATCACATTGGTCACACTGTGGGCACCCCCTGTCCACTGAACATGTCTGAGTCCACCAAGAAGGGAAGTCCAGCAGGGACTGGGGCCTGTCCTGTGCTGTGCATCAAGGTCACTGCCTAGAAAGGTCCTGCAGATCATGTGACTTCATGGCCACCATGGCAGAAAAACTCCATCCTGGTTGTTCCAAAGGAAGCTGAATAGGTCTGCAGTCCTCCTGCCCTCATCACATATCCCTGGTCTAGTTCAACCCCAAAACACCTGGATGGAATCTGGACCCTGCTCAACAAATACAGAAACAGCTTAACCTTGCATGGGCATTTGGCACAGTGTTATGTCACTTGAAATGCCCCCTTCCCATATCCAAGCTGCTGGGTTGGAGTCTTCATTCCAATTTCAATCCAGGGCCCTGTGAATGTGCAGCCTTGTGGAGAGGTTTTAACTCAGTCCTGGGGTCCCTATCACCCATGTAGGAGGTCTGTATTGACTTCTTGGTTTTTGACTACAGTCTCTCCTAGCTCATCTCTTCAGGCAAATTCTGTAGTGGAACAGCAGATGGAAGAATTTTTACTCCCTGTCCCTCTCTCAAAGGAATAAGTGAAAAAAATGTATTCAACCGTTCAGCTCAATTTCAGAGAATCATAAAGGGCTATAGCAAGAACTCCCTTTCAAGGAGGGGAAAATAATGAGAAGAAGGTGGGGTGAGCTTGCCAAGACTCACAGCTAGGGGTGGCCTGGAGATTGAGGAGACTGACCTTCCTAACAGTGCGTTCAGCACCTGCCCGGTGGTGGCAAAAGCTCTGTAGCTTCTCAGGAAGGCGGGAACATACGAGGGCTCAAAGCCCAGGAAGGCAGGCACCAGGTGGTCCACCAGCTTCTGCAGCGTGTCCTCCCGCGCCCTCCACCCAACGTGGACATCATACTCGATCAGGTTAGATGGCTTCTTCACCTAGGTTAGAATGAGGGACACACAGTCAGTGCAAGCTCCAGGAGCCACCAGAAGTGTAGGAGCTGGAGTTCAGACCAATGCCAAAGCCGTCATTGATTATTGTCCTGCATCGCACTGATGGCACTATGCTGACCCCACCCCACACCCATCTAAAAGCCCTGAGAAGCAAGCACGTGGGGTGGCATCGGGGCCAGGATGTGGAACCCCTCTGCACTCCTACTCACCCTGGGCCAACAGCGGCCTCTGTTGGCCTCCTGTCTCTCCATGCGGGAGATGGAGTACAGGACCTTGTTCAGCAACTTCTGACCTCTGTTGTGCTTGGAGCTCTGGAAAGACAGTGCCCGGCAGGTGCAGAGCAAGCATCAGGGCCCAGCCTGGTCCCTTTCCCTCTGTTTCTGCCCTCGGGACCTCCTCTTCTCCTGACCACATGGACCTTGCGTCACAGAAAACCCCCTAGAGGATGGGGCATGCTGGCATGCGGGATGTGAAATAACATCTGGGCAGTTGTGAGTGCCCAGATGATTTCTTCCTGCTCTGCCAGCCATGACCTGAAGTGTGAAGGTGACAGGACCACCAGGTTAAGGCCTCCCAGCCTGACCACCACCTACCCATGATAGGCCCTCCCCTCACATATTATTTCCCCCTCCCCAATAAAGGTGTTTTGGGGCAGCCCAGGTGCTTTCACCATGAAGTCCTGGCCTGAACAGCTCTGTCCTGGGTGGTCCTGAGTTACCTGTGCTTGCCGTGTGCTACAAGGCTGGGGGTGGTGGGGGTAAGGTGAGAACCAACGTCGAAATTGCTGCCACAACCCCTCATCACGTGGGTTTCTCGGGCCATGGCCTCGAGAAGTGGGAACACAGCAAGAGAACATCTTGTTCTGTCAAGCGTCTCTCACCAAATGAGCTGGGCAGGGGCCTCTCTCTAGAATGTTCGTGCCTGGTTACCGGGGTTACAGGATCTGTTGTGGCCTGTCACTAAGTGGCACGGTTACAGTTGGGGCTTCCTTATCTCACCCCTCTTCTCCCATAAGAAGTCCCCAAACCACCCTGGGAGCAAATGTATTCCCACCCTGCTGTCCCATGCTGTCTCTGTTTCTCTACCCAGTGACACCAGTGCCCCCTCCGAGCAGGGCCTATGGTCTTCCTGGGTGCTACCACAGTCACAGACACATGCAACCTTATTTCCAGCCCCTGTCTTTCACCAGGGTTGAACCCTGAATCAGTTACTGTGCCTCTCGGGACATTTCCAGTCTCAGAGCAGCAGAGTGGGATCATTCTAGAATCTACTCTAGGGATGTCATCAGCTATACAAGGGACAATACTGAGTGAGCCTATGGCTGGTGTCCTATGTATCTAATGCAAAAAGTAGAGCTAAATACAGAAGAGGGTGTCAGGTCACTTGGGATACAGGGTCTTTGACTCATTCGTGGGACGTGCACATGGTTCACCAATCCCCTTTTTGTCTGATGATTTCAAAGTAGCCTGGACAACTGAAAAGCAGACCTGATTCCTGTTATGTGAGCTTGGCATTATCCACCTTCCTTCCTTTGCATCAGTTCTCTGACTGCGTCATTAGTGGCTTGAATTGATCAAATCAGATATTGTCCTCCCAGACCTTCCAGTGTGTTCTCTTCTTCTTTAGGCCTAGACCTTAGTACCTGCCATCGACTTGTGTGTGGAACAGAATTAGGTTTGTAATGATTTGTTTGTTTGCACAGCAGAGAGAGAAGGGGAGCTAGAGATCTTGTATCCACTGGTTTACTCCACAAAGGGCTGCAAGAGCCAGCTCTGGGCCAGGCTGAAGGCAGGAGCCAGGGCCCTCATCTGGGACTCCCATGTGGTTGGCAGGGATCCAAGCACTTGGGCCATCTTCTGCTGCCTTCCTAGGCACATGAGCAGGAAGCTGAATCAGAGGCGGACTAATCAGGACTCAAACCAGGTTTCTATGTGGGATGCAGGTGGTGAAATTGATGGCTCAATCCAGGCCACCAAAACTGGCACAGTGGGCAGACTTCTAGCAGCTCCCAGCTCCCCTCACCTCCTGGTGCAGTTTCCCATGTAGTCCCCGTCCTGAAGTTTGTATTCAGCTAGGGACTCTCTTCTAGTCGATAGGATGAGATGTCATCTGCGAGATTTAGATGTGATGTGATTGCAACTAAAGCCTTTCTCTTCTCAGTTCTTCTCTCTCCTCTCCTCCTCATGTCTTTCCCCTCCCCTCCTTCATCCTCCTCCTCTTCCCTCTTTCTGCCCACCCTCTGTTAGTCCCCTGCCCTTAGAGATGACTGTGTTATCTGCTGCTTTTGAGAAACCCGTGTGGCACAGAACCCTGCAGGGAAGCAGAGGGCGGGGAACTCTGTGCTCAGTCCACACTAAATACTGCCAGTCCCCCTAAATCCTTCCCTACTTGAACTTCTGTTGAGGCCACAGCCCCTACACCTGAGAGCCACTGTAGCAGAAGCCCTGGGGTATCACTGGACTTGTGGGGAGGTGAAATCATGAGCTCATCACAGTTGTTGTAAATGGACACAGTGGAGTTGATGGTTTCTGAGGGCAGTGCACCAGCCCCAGAGTCAGCTTTGGCTCCACTCCATCCTCTCCTCCTCCCTGTCCAAGCTCTTAGTCCCACTGGTCACCTTCCTAACCTCCTCTCTGGGCAAACTCACTTCTGCACTGGAATCTACACAGTGGAGCCTCCCCAGCACACTGCTTTCAGCGTTGTGCAGAGCGGGCTCCTCTTCTCGTCTGCCCCAGCGTAACTGTCCCTAAGAATAGACCTTTCAGATCCCCCATGAAGTGGCTCAGCACTCTTGCAGAGCCCTCACTGAGTACGTTACAGCACTTGCTCTTTGATTCCTGCTATTTTTATTATGAAGATTTTGTCTCTCTCTCCTTGCAGACTATGAGCTTCTGGAAGGCAGGAGCCAGGATGGTCTTTCTCAGTTGGACCCCAGGACTGACTTTGCCAGAAACAAGGTGAATGCTCAGGGCTCACCACAGCTGAAGCAGGAATGTTGGAAATGTTTGGGGCACAGGCAAGGCCTCCCCTTGGAGCACCTGGGTGGAGCTGGGCTGGTGAACATGGACCAAAGTGCACACAGGGTCTGTCTTTGCCCCGGAAAGCAGGGGCCTAATCCACAGTGCAGAGTCTTGGTGCTGGGCACCAAGATTCCTCCAGATGCATCCCATGAAGCCCCTCTCTGCCACAGACAGGAAGTTGATGAGCAACAGTTTGCCACATGGACTGGGGCTATGTAAAACTCCCCCAGGGAGAAACTGAGGTGCCGTGACAATTGCAGGTGGACCCAGAAGAGTGCAAGGTGACATGCTGGTGCCTCAGATTCATACAAGTCACCCACGCCCTTTTGTCTGCTGACAGAATTCTGTGTCATAGAAAGGAGGTGTCTGGTCCAAGGTCACAGGCTGATTCAAGGTAATGTGGTGCTTTTGTTGGGATTTACTTTGCCTACATGTTGCACAGCCTCAGGATCAGAGAATCAGTCTGACTGGCAAGTGATTCATGAGACTGATAGGTTGTCATTCTCATGTCTCTTGAAGGTCAAGGTGACCAAGCCCAGCTCAGTAGATGTGAATATTAGGACTGTATGGGATTTGCAGAGGGAGGGCAAATGGAGCCTACACAGCTGTGCAATCCCCTTGTCCTTCCTTCTGTCCTCATGCCCATCCTCTGAAATGTAGCCATCCTGAGCCCTCCTCCACAACTCTCTGTAGGAGAAAGAACACCCCCAGCTCCATCCTGTGCCACAGGGATTGTGGGTACATATAGGGATGTTCCCAGACTCTGAACTCCAAGCTGAAGAGGAGGGATGAGCTTCTGTGGGGGTGTCTGGATGCTGAGTTACCTACCACAGCCTCTGGTTTTTGGTGTTTGCTCTTTTCTGGAAAAGGGAGGGAGTCTAAGCAGGACACCTCAGTGGGAACGGAGCTCTCCATTCCCAGGCAGAATGACAGGAGCCACTGTATTCTCTCCCTTGCCTGTATCTTGTCAGGGGCCCTTTTTTTTAATAATTTTTTTTCATTCATTTGACAAGTAGAGTTATAGACTGTGAGACAGAGGCAAAGAGAAAGGTCTTCCTTCCATTGGTTCACCCCCCAAATGGCTACTATTGTTAGCACTGCGCTGATCCGAAGCCAGGAACCAGGTTCTTCTTCCTGGTCTCCCATGTGGGTACAGGGCTCAAGCACTTGGGACATCCTCTGCTGCCCTCCTGGGCCACAGCATAGGGCTGGAGTTGAAGAAGAGAAATCGGGACTAGAGCCTGGCCCCCATATGGGATGCCAGCACTGCTGGCGGAGGATTAACCTACTGTGCCACAGCTCCAGCCTTGTCAGGGGCTCTTAAGAAATCCTTATCTGTACCCTCCATGGCCTGGTGCAGGTGCAGGTTTGTGTACTGGATACAGACAGTTGTGCCTACTGTGGGTCCAGATGGAATCTCTGGAAAGAGGCAGAGAGTTTGGCTCCACAAGTTTTTTACCAGTGGACACTTTTAACCCATGTTGGAATTTATGACTAAAATTAATCTATACCAATAAGCTGATAAGAGTAGAATGGAACATGTTAAAAAATTTATCATTGACGAGGAGTTGTTAGGAGGAAAATATTTTAAGAATAATTTTGATAAATACTGTGTAAGCAGGACAATAGAAAATACAAAAATAATGATTTCTTTAGAATATATTCAAAGAATCTGCAGGCATGAAATTAGTATATGTCCAGAATTCTCATTCCTCATATAATACACAAATGAACTTAATGAAACATTTTCAGCAAAAGTAAAATAGAAAAGTACAAAGACTCACAACTTTTTTGACGGAGCCATATTTTAAGAAAAACATTTAGGTGTTTAAGAACCTTGTTACAGTTTGCTGCAAAAAAATTCTCTCAACAATTTCTAAAAATATTGATAGAATCCTGTTTCACTGTTTATTAACCAAAGATTATAAACCTATTGAATTTCTCTGGGAATAAAGTTTGGGTCCCAGTGGGAGGGTCCCACAGGAAAAGCCAAGTAGACTTTGTCATTGTCACTGTGCTGAGTGATGCTCCTTCTGTTACTCCCATGATCAACTTCCTAAGCAGATGGAAGAGCCAGGTCTTGGTCCCTTAGCAAATAACCTGCCTCCCTCCTGATTTTTGGCCATGTAAGAGCACACTAGGGCCACCCAGCAGTGTGGCAGATGTGCAGGTTGAGGGGCAGCTGTCCTGCCTGTGCTCATTCCTGAGCCTGAGTTCTTCCACAGAGCACCTCCCCCATCCCCGTCTGCACACAGCTGCAGGAGAACAGCACATGGAGCAATGCAGGCGGGAGCGTTTTCCTGCTTTACATCAGTTGCATTTGCGCTCCTTGCACAGGAACAGGTCATGTGACACATACAGCACGTAGGATGCTGGGGATTTAATTCCAGCTGTGTCCCAGGAAGGGGTGAATGCATTTCCAACTGGTGTCAGAGTACTCTGCAAGAGGAACTCTTTAAGGTGTGTTGTGCTCCTCACATCTTCACTGATTGTCTACGATGTGCCAGACTCCATGCTTCCGTGTGGACAGGGAGCTGAGTCAGCAGTGTCCATTCCTGGGAGAAGCTCCCATGCTAAAGAAGGAGGTCAGACAGGGTGTGAGGTGTAAATGCATCAAGTGAATGTGGCCTGTAGGTGAATGAATGTTCTCCATTGTGAGGGTGTATTCCCGTGTCCTGAGTCTATAATAAAATACCTGAGATAAGGTTCTGAACAGAGAAAAGAGGCTGATTCTGTTCACACTTGAGACAGAAAGTCCAGGCAGGATGGTCTAACAATGCAAGGGTCACAATCAGTAGTAACCCAGGGATGTGCTTGGGTTTCATACTGTTTCCATTAATCAGGCACACACAGCTGTGATGCAGACCACTTATTCTCAACACACTCCTTCCACTGGACATGCATGTTCAGCAAGAGAGCAACTTTGTCTCTCTTTTCTCTCTGCAACCAGGAAATATTAAGGACTTAAGGAAATATTAAGAAATATCACTGAAATACTGCAGATGGGAAAACAATTATTGACTCAGCCGTAAAAATGACAAAACAAAGATTGTCTTATAGGAGGTACTCCTAAGAAATTAATCTAAGAGGATTTGGAATTGAACCTAGAGTAAGCCTGTGTAGATGTCTGCAAGTTTGAATGTCTTCTCATCAACAGAACTGTGGAGCTCGAAGCATTCCTGTCATTTCCCCAGACAACCACGAGAGGGCAGAGCAGGACTACTTATGACAGTGGAGCCATTGCAGAAGGGTAGGTGAGCTCTCTTCAGATTAGGGTTACAGCTTCAGAGAACTTTAGAAGAAACATCTCTGTGCCATTATTCTCCAATGTAAGAAACAAATCAAAGGTAATGCACTAACAGGAGGATGGACTCTGAGGCACGCAGACAGGGAAATGGCATTGCCCTGTGGCCTCCATACAGATCTGCCCTCCTGCTGTCCATCCATGTCATAAATTCTCCCCATCAAAAATGTGTTTGGATGACCAGATGGTGTTGTCGAGTGTCATCTTGTGGCTTCTTCTTTGTGAAGGGAATCCCTGGTAGCCTGTGATGTGTTCCTCAGACAGTGGAACAGAGCTGAAAGGATGGGACACAGGGCAGGTAATGGGCAGGAGGGCTCAGGGCACAGCCTGCAGGGTTTGAACTCTTCATAGTTAGCACAGCCAAGGTCTAGTGCACACCAGCTGAAGTCCCCAGTGCACAGACTTTTCTCTTCCCTGGGGGAACTTCACCAAAATCACTTAGATTCGAATAGCATGTGCAAAATACCTACAACACATTTGAAGGAGTCTAATGCTTTCTGTTACAATCCTGGGTCTCCCTCCCCAGATGATCAGTGTCCAGACAGCAGAGTTTACCCCTTGCTCAGGCCATGTCCCAGGCCCCCCACTCAGCAGCAGATGTGCAAGAGCTTCCCATTGCTCTTGGGTGCATGCATCTGGACAGGAGATCTGTCAGGCTGGGGAATACTTTGTGAATCAGGACCTGAACTTGGGCAGCCTGGATGTAAGGTCCCAAATCCATGCTTCTTGGTGACCTTCCAGGCTCTTTATCCCTGATTCCCTTCCCACTGCATCCCCCAGACATGAGGCCCTTGCTGCCAGCTGTTTCCCACAATCCTCATCCTGCTGTGACTGCTGTTTAATCTGTCCCCTTGGGTATCCATACTCTGTGTGCACATTGGGTGTCATGGGACAGCTCAGATCCCCCT
Organism: Oryctolagus cuniculus; assembly: GCF_051225735.1. Lineage (NCBI taxonomy): Eukaryota > Metazoa > Chordata > Mammalia > Lagomorpha > Leporidae > Oryctolagus > Oryctolagus cuniculus. The sequence continues at coordinate 57,471,996 of NC_142879.1, read as the reverse complement.
GAGTAGCCCATTGGATGTCCCTACCCTAGTTGATCTGCCTTCACCTGCTGTTGTTTCCTTGTATGGACTAGATAGCAGCGTCACCTGAACCCTATGTAAGCCTTAGCTGCAGTAAGCTGACTTGGGGACCACACATGCAGCTTTTAAAGCATCTTATTGGCTCATGCATTTCAGAGTGCTTTGCAGAGGCAGGTACCCTTCACCTAAAAAAGTCAGCCTATACATTTTGACCTACATGGTTTACATGTCTCAGCCTACTTTTCTTCTAAGGACAACATCCAATTCCCTCGGCTGAGCAATTAGTAGCAATTTTGTGTTTTCTTTCTGAGTTTCTTGTACTGAAGCTTTGTACAGCAAGCAGACCAGGCTACATCCTCGCATGTGGAAGCTGGACACTTCTCCAGTTTCTGTGCTGTGTGTGGCACCAGGGGGTGGATGCATCTCCACTTGTTTGGGAGATGTAGTTTACAACACATTGTTGATATTCTTTCTTGATCAAATGGAATGAAGCTTAGTCCATTTCTCAGGTGGCATTGGTATTTGTAAATCCCAAGCAGTGCTTTGACAAAACAGAGTTTGTACTCAATGATGTTTCTTAAGCAAAGTGTAAGCATCAAGGTTCTGAGGACCTCAGCAGTCAGAGAAGCAGCTATTGCAGTGCCTATGGGCAAATACTGCCCTTGAGGAAGAATGGGTTCTAGAAAAGTGAAGAGGGCAGTCTTGTGAAGAAGAGAAACAAAAGCATTGCACAGGGTCAGCGCTGTGGCTCACTTGGTTAATCCTCCGCCTGCAGCGCTGGCATCCCATATGGGCGCCGGGTTCTAGTCCCAGTCCTAGTCCCAGTTGCTCCTCTTCCAGTCCAGCTCTCTGCTGTGGCCCGGGAAGGCAGTGGAGGATGGCCCAAGTGTTTGGGCCCTGCACCTGCCTGGGAGACCAGGAGAAGCACCTGGCTTCTGGCTTTGTATCAGCATAGCTCAGGCCGTGACGGCCATTAGGGTGGTGAACCAATGGAAGGAAGACCTTTCTCTCTGTCTCTCTCTCTCACTGTCTAACTCTATCTGTCAAATAAAAATTTAAAAAAAGCATTGCACGTACTCTGGATTCAAAAAGAACACCTAAGAGCAACTGGCTACTTGCAGTTAAGTTACACTTATTTTTAACAGCACGAGAAAGGCTAGTAATGTTTACTACATGTGTTTTACTTCAAAGAGCTGTAGGGCCAGCTTTGTTTTTCTAATAAGTATGGTTAAGGAGGCAGGTTTAAAATGTTCATAATGAATCTGCACAGTGGTTTGCCACATTTAAATTGCATCACATATTGTGTAGTATTTCTCCTGCTCTGGGTTTACTTTCAGAATATGAACAAGCTGACCATCTCTTCCACCATTTCAAAGTAGTTAACCATGAAGTTCATTTTTAAAGCTTTGTGTATTTGAAAACTGGAGTTACACTGAAAGTGGGAGTAACAGAGAGAGAGAGAGAGAGAAAGAGAGAGAGAGATCTTCTGTCTGCTGGTTCACTTTCCTAGATGGCCTGAACTACTAGAACTGGGCCAGTCCAGAGCCAGGAGCTTCTTGCTGGTCTCCCACATGGGTGGCAGAGCCCCAAGTACTTAGTCCATCTTCCACTGCCTTTCCCAGGCCTCCATAATGGATCTGGAACAGAACTGGGACTGAATCCAGCATCCAAATGGGAATCAGGCATTGAGAGCAGTAGCTTTCCATTATGCTACAGTGCCAGCCCCTAACAATGAAACTCTAACTTGCACACCCATATAATTGATTGAGTAATGACCCCTGCTTTTTAAAAAAATATTCATTTATTTGAGAGGAAGAGTTAGGCAGAGAGAGAGAAAGGTTTTCCATCCACTGGTCCACTCCCCAAATATCTTCACTGGCCAGAGCTGGGCCAATCTGGAGCCAGGATCTTCTTCCAGGACTCCCATGTGGGTGCAGGGGCCCAACCACGGGCCATCTTCCACTGCTTTCTCAGGTACATTAGCAGGGAGCTGGATCAAAGGTGGAGCAGCCTGGACTTTTACTATTGTCCATATGGGATGCCAGCACTATAGATAGAGGCTTAAACCACTACACCACAGTGTCACTCAGAATAATGCCCTTTTAATCTTAAATTTCTCCTTGGACATTTGAACAAAATCAATGATGTTTAAAAACTAGTCTTAAAAATATAGGCCACTCATGAACACAGGATGTACTTTTCTCTAAAGAAAGGAGAGAAGAGCTACCTTGCTTATGTCCTTGTCTAAAGACTGATGTAGTTTTTGGATTCAAAAGGCTTCCATAGCCTAGGCAGTTCCTATCAAGAGCCTCGCGTGGTCCCTGACATCATACATAAGAGTGTTAATTGTGGCCAGTGCCATGGCTCAATAGGCTAATCCTCCACCTTTTGGCACCAGCACACTGGGTTCTAGTCCTGGTTGGGGCACCAGATTCTGTCCCGGTTGCCCCTCTTCCAGTCCAGCTCTCTGCTGTGGCCCGGGAGTGCAGTGGAGGATGGCCCAAGTCCTTGGGCCCTGCACACGCATGGGAGACCAGGAGAAGCACCTGGCTCCTGGCTTTGGATCAGAGTGGTGCGCCAGCCGAAGCGGCCATTGGAGGGTGAACCAACGGTAAAGGAAGACGTTTCTCTCTCTCTCTCACTGTCCACTCTGCCTGTCAAAAATTTAAACAAACAAAAAAAAAAGAGTGTTAAGTGTTAAATTAATGACAGGAGTCACTATGTACTTCCTTCCCATGCAGGACTTCTATCCTCAATGAGTTGTATTATGAGAGTTAACTGTAAAACATGTTCTCAGTTTTTTTGTGTCTGTGTATGTGTGTGCAAATTATTGAAATCTTTACTTAGTATAGAGTTGGTCTTCTTTGTACAAAGTTAATTGAAAATGGATCTTAATGGAAAATGGGACTGGGAAGTGGAGAGGGAGGAGGAGGTGGGGTGGGAATGTGGGTGGGAGGGCAGGTGTGGTGGGAAGAATAACTGTATTACTAAAGTTGTACTTACAAAATTTATATTCCTTAAAAATTAATTAATCAATATAAAAAGGAATAGGTGAAACCAAATAAACAAACAAAAATAGGCCAGTCAATGTAATAAGTGAAATGTGACCTGATTCCCCAGGAGGAGGTTCTTATGCTAATATTGAGGCCAGGGTGTTAGGAAATCCCCCTCCAGGAGGAAGTGTGCCTGGAAGGGTTTGCTTGGGAAAGTCAGGAGACAGCATAAAGCTGGCCTCACAGCCTCAGCATCTCTGACTGCAGGTCCCTAACCCAGCATCAGGCCAATCAGGAGCAAGGAACAATCCACACCTCAACAGCAAAGACCCACTGCCCCTCAGGCCATGCCCAGAGTAGCCCCATGCAAGTGATATTGGGAGGTGGTAGTGACAACATTGTACTCTTGAATGGGACCTGTGCAAAACTAGTTTCTGTGCAGAATCGGGGGGCTGGATGACAATTGAGGTATCCTATACAGAGGGCTCCCCTCCCCCAACTCCTCACCTGATAACGACCCATGCCCAACTAACCTCATTGAGACAACCAGTGGGACCTCTGTAGGGTACTGGCACTGGAACCCGGGCCCCCAATAACCCCATTCTGGGTTGCATCCTGGCCTCTGGTCAATTTCCATTGCAAGGGGGTGAAAAACCTGGTTGGTTGTCAGTGGTTTAATGCTAACACCTGGCTTCCTGTGCTGCACCAAGAACACTACTTTTGTGTCTTTCTTATAAAGGAAATACATGTAAGTTAGACCTCCAGGGAGTTGTAGTATGTGCGCCCTTTTGAATACAAATGCTGCTAAAATTATGTAGTAAACAGAATGTTGGATATTAGCGATTTTATCAATTCCTATCTCAGGATTTTCATCTTACCAGCTTCTTTTTCTGTCACGGAAAAAGTTTGTTGAAGCAACTTTGGACATGGCAGATATGGCATCAGCTGGAGAAGCGTGGTCCCAGTGAAAGGCCACAACAGCAACACCTGTGCTAGTGTTCCTAAACGTGTGCTGCATGCCACACAGGGTGTTCAAGGAGAGGGTCGATCATTTAGACAGACTACCCATTCTTTCAGTAAATCTTAACCCCGCAGCAGCCACCAGGCAGACACGGGGTCGGATCTCTGAAGGGGAATTAGGCGTCAGGTTCTTCCCGGGTAATATGGTTTATGTTGTGTAACTTTTGTCCCGGCAGGCCCAGGAGCTCTGAAGTCCCCTGTGCACCTGCACTGAGCCTGTTCCTCCCTGCGGGCCGGCCTCAGCCACAGCTGCAGCCACTGCAGTCAGGGAGGCGCAGTGCATTCTTCAAAGCAGCCCAGGTACCAGCGGGGTGTGCTTCAGCCTCTCCTTCTGGCTCCCACCACTGCCTGCTTTGCCAGGTGAGTCCCCTGGACTGGGCAGGGAACCATGGAGGACAGGGACAGCCTGATTTTCCCAGCCTAGGCAGCAGGATCACAGCGCCGGGAAGCAGGACAGGAAGGCGGTGAGCAGCACAGGTGGTGCCACTCAGGAAGGCAGCCACTGTGGGGCCCAGGGAGGCGGAGGCGGAGGCGGCGGAGGGGAGGGGGGGGCAAGAAGGCTCTGGGCAGGCGCGGCCATGGGGACGGGCAGTGACTCCAGGGAGGATGTGTTGGATTCCCAGGCGCTGCATTCCGCGGAGCTGGACTGAGTTCACTCCCTGGTCCCAAAGACTCAGGACTTCAGCCCCTCAGGGCAGGAGACAGGCCTATCAGGAAAGGATTGTGGGGATGGTTGTGAATGCCAGGCTAGGGAGCAGTTGGGGTGGTCGGCAAGAATTCGAAACCGGTGGTGGGGTTGTGGAAGGGACCCAGGGCCAGGTGGGGTTTGGCACTGAGCAAGAGGATCTGCTGTGGAACTTCCTGCAGCCCTGTGACACTTGGACCTGCTGGGTTTTTTTCTGGGGTCAGGCAGAACTATGAAGGGTCTGGGCTACCTGTCAGGAGGGGCGGTGAATGTCCCAGGAGGGGACCTGAGTGGCTGGAGCCCAGGCTGTTGCCTCCCTGCACTGAATCTCCGCGCTGTTTCAAGGCTGCCCACCCATTATCCCCTGTTATGTCAAGACCATGCCCCTGGCTGCGCAGCTGGCCCAGTGGCTTCCTGTCTCAGGTCCCAGCGTGAGCCCCAGGAGCAAGAGGCCTGTGGATTTGTAACTGAGTCCGGACCCTAAACAGTCATGGCTTCCGCGGCGGCCCAGACCAAGGAACACGAAGCGGCCACGTCTCTGCAGGAGCTGCATGGAGGAGGTGGGCTGCGTGACCTGGGCCGAAGCTGCCAAACCGGCTGACCATTGACCTCAGTGGACCACGACGATGTGGGGGTGCCTGGCACGGGGCGCCCACAGCTGTGTTCGGCTCTGGGAAGTTGTCCCCAGGTAAGCTCGCTGACCCCAGCTTCCTTTGGTCTTCTGGCTTTCGAAGTAAGTGATATGCCAATGTCCTCTTCATAGGGAAAACTGTGCCTCCTTGGTGAAATTCTTGGGATGCCCTTGCTGGTATCGGTTCTCTTAGATGGTCTGGAAGGAATCCTTTACTTGTGCCTGTCCTAACAGACCTGTGCTCCTGTTCTGGGTCATGGCAGGCAGATCACCTCCTTGTTTGCCTTGGTAGTTAGACCCCCATTCTTCTCTTTCTTCCCTTGTCTGCCCAGTATTAGGAAGAACAAGCTTGTTTCTGGTCCAATCACAAAGGTGGGTGTTGGGGGCACAAGGAGTCCATTCTGGGGCTTTCCAAGGCCATCTCTGAGTGTTCTGGTGTCGGTACATATGTGGGTGTTTCTGTGTACCTGGAACGCGTGTTTTCTGTCTGGCAGCCATCTGGTGCAACTCCTTAGTGAAGCTAAATGGTCACTCCTGGTAGCTGATGCAAGCCAATCTGATGCATGCTATTCAAAAAGGTGGACATCATAGAGCTATTAGGGAAAGTTTCCTTTGGTTTCATGGACCAAGCAAAACAGGCTATAGCTGGAAAATAGTGAAGAGGAGGAGGCTTTACCCAGACCTAGTCCCACAGAGAGACCTCTGTGGCTTGGCATTTGTTACAGACTCACAGCCAGGGCTGCCCAGAGCACAGTGACAAGGTGAGTTTGTTTTGGTAAATGTCAGTATGATGGCTTTATCTTCTTTAACAGGATTAGCAGTCCCTAGGCCTTAGGATTAGAGTCCACATGGAGAGTGTCACTTAGTTTCATGTTTACTTACTGGTTTCTCTTAATGCTGATATGTTTGTGATAATTATGTGAATGACTGAAAGTTTCAAATGCAGAGTTGTGGCTGTGGAGTAGGCTAAGCCTCTGCCTGCAGCACTGGCATTGAATATGAGCACCGTTCAATTACCTGGCTGCTCCTCTTCCTATCCAGCTCTCTGCTTATGGCCTGGGAAAGTAGCAGAGGATGGGCCCCTGCATTCATGTGGGAGACCCAGAAGAAGCTCCTGGCTTAGATTGGCCCAGCTCTGGCCTACGTGCTGCCATCTGGGGAGTGAACCAGTAAGCAGAAGATCTCTGTCTCTTCCTCTGTCTGTAACTCTACCTCTCAAATAAATGAAATCTTAAAGTTTCAAATGCAATTCAAAATTTTAAAATCTATTAGTAGGTTATGATTAAATCTTTAATTGGACAAAATTTCTCCATGAGGACATCTGTTTCTTGATAATGCTGTATTAACCACTTTTATGACCATATTTTATTTTCTCTGAGTTATCTATTAATATGCATTGTAGACTCTCATAAACATGGCCTCTTGTGTCATTTTAAATGCTGTTTTTTTTATTCTTTTATTCCCTTCTTTGATTTTATAGATTCAGTTAAAGGAGTGCTTGTAGTCTCATGACCACAGAATAAATTGTGAAAACCCAAGCAACAAATAGACCACTTCTGATGGTGGAATGGAAAGTTGTTGAATGAATTTTTGAGTTTAATGTCAGTGAGAAATCTGTATTTTCTGCTTATCTAGCTTTCATAATTTTTTTCTGAAAATTGAACACTTCACTATGAGTATCAATCATTAGCATTAATAATTGCTGTTTGTAATCATGTAGGACTGTGAGTTTATAGGCAACATTCATTTATCAAGCGTGTGTGTGTGTGTGTGTGAGTACACACTTGTTTATGGATATAGTCACATCACCAAATGCCCTCCATTGCTGATGCTGGGCCAGACTAAATCCAGGAGAAGAGAACTTGATCTGGGGCTCCCACATGTGAGGTGGGAGCCCAAGCACTTGAGCCACCATGTCCTGCTTCCCAGATAAATTAGCAGGAACGTGGATTTGAAGCAGAGCAGCCAGAACTTGGATTGGAACTCCAGTATGGAGTATAGGCATGCCAGTAGGCTGCTTAGCACACCACACCACAACCCAGGCCCCATAAGTAGTGTTTTGGGGGTGTTATCATCCACATCTTTGTCTTGTTCACTCAACATGATTTAGAAAATAGATTCTGTAGGCTTAACATAGTCTGGCGAGTGGTGAGGAAATGTTGGGGAAGAGGTGAAAAAACTCTCAGAGAGCGTCCTGGGACTCACTCGGAGGCAGACACAGAATGCGGCAGAATCTCCTGACTGCTGAGTACCTTTCTTTGCTCCTGATGTTTAATGCTCTAAAACAGTGTGTGGAAGGAAATTCTGTTTTAAAAATATTTGTTTTACCTATTTGGAAGTCAGAGTGACATAGAGGGAAAGAGAAAGAGATTGTTCATCCACTTGTTCATTTTCCGTGTGTGCTTGGACACCCAGAATTCCACCTGGGTCTCCCACATGGGTTGCAGAGACGCAGGTATTGGTCCCATCCTGTCCTGCCTTCTGAGGTACATTAGCAGGGAGCAGGATCTTAAGTGGAGCTGCCCAGCCAAGACTCAAACTGGTGTTCCAACATGGATGCCCGTGTTAAAAGTGCTGGGTTAACCTGATTTGCCACAGTGCCAGCTCCAGGAAAAAGTTTTTAAAGACCAGTTAAGATAGGGGCTATCATAGTAGCACAGTGGGAAAATCAACCACCTCTGACTCCATCACCTCACAGGGGAAACTGTTCTAGTCCCAGCCCCCTCATTTCAGATCCAGCTTCCTGCTAATGCACTTGGGAAAGCAGGGGATGATGCCCCAAGTACTTGGGTCCCTGCCACCCACGTGGGAGATGTTGATGAAGCTCATGTAAGCTAGCTTGGCCTGGCACATCCCTGGTCACTAGAGGAGTAAATCAGCTGATGGAAGATCTCTGTCTCTCCTTTTCTCTCTGTAACTCTGCCTTTTAAGAAAATGAGTAACTCATTTAAAAAAGAAGTTACAGAATAAAAAGACTTGATTTAAAAGGTTTTCCATGATTTTGTTCTTCTTCAAGACTTACTCTAATGGTTGGACTTTCAGCCTTCCTCTGATTGCATGAAGGGTGACTGCTGGCCAGAAGCAGATTTTCTCCAGGCAGCTCTCATGGACGTTCTAGCTGTGGCGGCCACTGTGAATAGACTCAGGCCCCAACCATTGGCTCTTTGATCGTCCTCTGCTGCCACACTTGATTCTTGACATTCCCTGCTATTTTACAATTCTCTTGGAAATTACCAGAGACTAGGGAATCCCTAGACTTTTACTTAGGGAAATGCTTTTGGCCTTCATTTTGCATGAATTTTAACAGATTATTCCCAAATTGTTTTGAAATAAGTCATCATTTTATTCATAAGCATGTTTTCTTTTTAAACCATCCAATAATGGGCTGTCTGCTCTGCAGGGGGAACAGATGTTTGTTTTGCTTTTAAATACGTTTCAAATACAGGAAAAGATTGAAATGTAAAGGGATTTTAATGGCACATATTTGTGTCCCATTGATAGTGATCAAAAAAGTTTACTATGAGATCTAGACCAAAGATTTATCTTGTTCTAGCTTTTAAGAAACTGATGAAGTCTTAGGTCCCTGCATTTAAATGGTTTACAGTAAATTGTCTAAATATGTATTTTCCAGTGTTGAATGGTAAACATTGCTTCTGAAATTTGACTGGTTCCTTAACACATTCACCTTAGCAGAAGGTGGTTTATAGGGCTGGCATTAAAGTTTAGTCACGTAGTATGTTAAGCCTGTGATACTAAATGCCTTTAAAAAAAAAAAAACTTATTTTTATTTATTGGAAAGCAGAGTTAAAGTGAGGAAGACACAAACACACACACACACACAGATCTTTGATCCACTGGTTTTCTCCCCAAATGGCCACAAAGCTGGGGCTCAGCCAGGCTGAAGCTAGGAGCCTTGACCTTCTTTGGGGTCTCCCACATGGGTGCTGGAGCTCAAGGATTTGAGCCATCTTCTGCTGCTTTCCCATGTGTATCAGTAGGGAGTTGGATCAGAAATGGAGCAGCCAGGTCTTGAACCAGAGCCCTTTTGGGATGCCAGCATCACAGGTAGAGGTTTTTTTTTTTTTTCATTTAAAGATATTTATTGTTTTTTTTTTTTTACTTTTATTTAATGAATATAGATTTTCAAAGTACAGTTTATGGACTACATTGGCTTCCCCCCACCCCCCGATGACTTCCCTCCCACCCGCAACCCTCCCCTTTCCCGCTCTCTCTCCCCTTCCATTCATATCACAATTCATTTTCAATTTTCTATATATACAGAAGATCAGTTTAGTATACATTAAGTAAAGATTTCAACAGTTTGCACCCACATAGAAACACAAAGTGAAAAATACTGTTTGAGTACTCGTTATAGCATTGAATCTCAATGTACAGCACATTAAGGACAGAGATCCTACATGAGGAGTAAGTGCACAGTGACTCCTGTTGTTGACTTTACAAATTGACACTCCTGTTTATGGCATCAGTATTCTCCCTATGCTCCAGTCATGAGTTTCCAAGGCTATGGAAGCCTTTTGAGTTCTCCGACTCTTATCTTATTTAGACAAGGTCATAGTCAAAGTGGAAGTTCTCTCCTCCCTTCAGAGAAAGGTACCTCCTTCTTTGAAGAATCACAGGTAGAGGTTTAAACTTATATTCGATGACACTAGCTCAGCTAAATCACTTGTCAAAAAGATTTATTTATTCATTTGAAAGGGAGAGTTAGAGAAAGAAAGAAAAACAGAAGGAGAAAAAGAGAGGGAGAGCACTTCCATCTGCTGGTTTGCACTCTGAAAGTCTGCAATGGCCAGGGCTAGGACCAGCAGAGGCCAGGAGCTGCTTCTGTGTCTCTCCTATTTGGGTACAGGGGTGCTGGCACTTGAGCCATCCTCTGCTGCTTTCCCAGGCACCTCAGCAGGGCACTGGATTGCAAGTGGCACACCTGAACCTGTATGGGATGCAGGCCTCATAGGCAGAGTCTTAACACGCTGCACCATGTGCTTAGCTGGCCCCTGTTACAGGACTTTTGATAGGAGCCTTTCCAGATCCATTATGTGCTTATTGGTCTTATGTTGAAAACATGGTATAAAATGTGATGTATTTTTAACGTCTCAGTGATCTTCATGCACATCATTTGTCCATCTTGTGGCATGTGTAGCCTGCAGAACTCGGTGTGCTGTTTCAGTTTGATGTCTACAATTTCATGACTGTTTCTTTGCTGTCAGCCATTTTTTCTTAGGGCTGTGTTTAGTTCCCCTCCCCAGTCACTTGTAATTTGTTTTTGGCTCAATTTGTTACCTGCTTTTGACAGCTTAATTAGGATTTTAGCTAATACGTATTAGAGGTCTATTAAATGCCTCTGTGTTGGTACGTGTCCTAACCATCTGTAACCTTACACAAGGCAGGAAGTACAGCTGTTCATCCTACTTTTCTCAGCAACCCAACACTTGGGCAAGTAAGCCAACTTGCATATGGGATTCAGCTGGTAAGTTGCCCATGGATATGGCTATGACTTTAACAGGCAAATCTATTTCTGAAGTCAATCAAATAAAAGCAAGGATGTCAGTGAATATTCAGAGCACTAGCTCATCAATAAAATGTACAGATTTTACAACTGTCATTATGGGATTCTATTTGTCTTTACTAAAGATTTCTAGGTTTTCATGTCAGCAGAGAATGCTTCATTCTAGGCATTCACATTTTCTCCAGGGGCTTGCTGAATTGTTGCACTGACATTTTTTAAGGCCAGGAGCATTAGAAATAGCCCCTGAATGAGTGAACAAGTCTAGTTAACGTCCAATAAATGAATGAACAGTCATCCTTGTTGTATAGAATGTGGATAACTGGAAAGAGATTTATAGAGATGCTATCCTTTCCTCCTGTAGAATGGCTTCCTGAGTTCTATGTATGAGTAGAATTTTGCAGAATAATTAGGGACTGAGAGCACTAGTTTTAACTAATTTTATCTTGTTCTGAAACATCCTTTCTCATTGTTTCTTTTGAATATGACTTGGATCACTGTGAAGTACTTCAAAGTTTTAATGATGTTTCCTAATGAGAGATTTATGAGCTAAGTACTGGCTTAGTTTTAAGTGCATTTAAGGATTTGGTTATAAGTTGTATCTGCAGTAGAACAGTTGCTTGTAGTGCTTTTCTTTCTGCTTTTGTGAATAAAAAAAAAAACTCCTGAAGGCTCAGCAGGAGGATTTTAGCAGTAGCTTCTATAACCACTGTTATTCTAGGTGTGTTGTATCCTAGCTTTGACATTTAAGGGAATTCAGGCAATTTTTGATATAAACATGAAGATAGTGGAATTATTTCAGATGAATAATGTTAAGATCTGTGTACAGAATGGACACAATGCACCTGTCACTTTGCTTGTTTCATAGGAGACAACTGGTCCCAACTGCTTCCTGAACCTGATTTATTGCCTCAATAAATTTCATTGTCCAAAATGATCATCACCGACTTTTTTACACAGAAAGATGCTGAAACTGCATACAAAACCTGGCAGGATATGAATTGAGCAGACACTTGCAAAGAATATTATTAGTCACTAGGGTTTGTTTTTTGAGGAATGATTATTTTATAAGTACACATTACATGTTTCTTCACTTTTAATATTTGTGAGCATTTTTGTCACTTTCTCAGTGAGAGAAAGGAGGTTTGGAGAAGAAAGCCTAAGAAAGTGATGTGGCTGGGAGGTTACAGGTGGGTGTCAGTTTGTAAGAGAGGTGGGGAAGGGGGAGCAGCCTCCCTCAGTGTGTAAGTCCTGCACAGGCTCTGGCTTGCACAAGGCCTACCCATGCAGCCTCACTCCCCTTCAACTGCTGCCTGCAGACAAGCAAACCTGCTGGCTGCTCAGTGAACCTGCACTGCTTTGCCTTCTCCAGGTCTTTGTCTTACAGTCTTACCCTCTTGGAACACAGAATCTGTCTCAGGATTCAACATCAGGAAAGGGCTGGGTGAATCAGAGGGCCTCTGTTTCTTTTCCAGCTGAATCTGATTTCAGCTCAATGTTGCAGTCCTGTAGTTGAGGTCTATAGATTATATGTGCTGCTTTGATTCTGAGGTTCCTTTGGTTTTATTTCTTGCTGTCGTCTGCCTTTTTCTCCTCCTTCACTGCTTGCCTGATCTCATCTGTCAGTTGTCTACTCTCCTATCCACCATTCACAGGTATCTATTCTGTGCCTTGTCAAGTGCAGTCAATGCCATAAGCACTAAGTAAGTTTATAGGAATATTTTTCTGTTTTCTAAAGTTGGTGTGTGAGGGGCATAAGCAAGTTGGGTATCTATGCTTTCTATGGACACTTAATGAATTTAAGCTGGAAATTGTTAGACATTTTGGTCCCTAGTATGTATGATGGTTTGTGAGGTGTGATTGAGTGAGTTATGAATGTCGAATGTTGGTTTGATATAGTGTTGAGGGAACCATACCTATTCTTTATTCCATAGGTTAACTTAAAAAACAGTTACCATAACTCCGTTTCTACATACAGATTTAATTGGTAAGGAAAGAAGGGCAACTAGAATACAGAAAATATTATTCTCCTGTGCCTATTTTTTTAAAGATTATTTGAAAGTCAGAGTTACAGAGAGAGAGCTTAGGGAGACAGTTCTTGCATCCTCTGGTTCACTTCCCAAATGGCCACTATGTCCAGATCAGAGATGGTCCAAAATCAGGAGCCAGGAGCTTCTTCTGGGTCCCCTATATGGATGCAGGGGCCCATAAACTTGGGTGTCCTTTCCCAGCTGTGTTAGTGGGGAACTGGATAGAAACTGGAGCAACTGAGACTCAAACTGGTGTCTATATAGGATGCTGGTGTCACAGGCAGAGGCTTTATGCTATGTCACAATGCCAGCCCTTCTCCTGTACATTCTTCATTTTCTGTTGTAAGTTAAAACCTATAGTTAGTGAGATTTGGGATTAAGGGATCATTAGGCAAAAAAAAGTGCATTCCACCTCTGACTTGATAGTTACCTAATATAATTTTACCAGAGAATTTATACAGATTTTTAATAAATATATGAAATGGAATTTTTAAAATTAAAACTATAAAATGGAATATGAATTCTAATAAATTTGGAATGGTAATTAGTAACACAATAGAACATGACATAAAAATCTGAACAAATAAGTTACTGGATACTACAAGAAGCTATCCAGAACAATTATTATCCTTTAGACACCTGCTTCACGGGTGTGATAGAAAATGAATGTTTTTTTCCTCCACAAAGCTGTGGTGTAAAGTGCTGATTGCATAGGGAAATGACTGTCTCTCTGGTCTAGTCTGTTCAGGCTCCCATGTACTATTGACCCACTGGAGGCTTTATTAAATGTTATGCCAGAGGGATGGTTTGCTGAAAATAATTTTTTTTCAGGAGAAATGAAATAATTTATTGAGAAAATGAAGAATTGTGTTTTTTAAGATTTTTTTTAATTTATTTGAAAGACAGAGTTCGAGTTAGAGAGGTCTTGTTTCTGCTGGTTCAGTCCCCAAATGACTGCAACAGCCAACGCTGAGCCATTGGAGCCAGGAGCCTCTTCCAGGTCTCTCACATGTGTGCAGGGGCCCAAGGACTTGGCCTATTCTCCACTGCTATCCCAGACACATTAGCAGGGAGCTGAATCAGAAGTGGGCAGATGGGACTCAAACTGGTACCCATGTGGGATGCTTAGACACTTTTATTTATGGATTACAAGTTAATGCACTTCAGAAATACATTGTTAGGAATATAGTGATTCTTCCCATTATACTTGCACTCCCGCTCACACTCCCACCCCTCTTCTTCCTCCCTTATCCATTCCCAGTCCCATTCTCCACTAAGACCCATTTTCAATTAACTTTATACACAGCAGACCAACTCTGTACCAAGTAAAGAGTTCAACAATTTGCACACACACATACACACACACACAAGCATAAAACTGTTCCTCAACAGTTGGTACAAGGATTGGAAACAGCAAGCCAGGAGCAACAGAGAGAAAAGGTGAGCCCAGGAGGAGAGGAAGCTAATGGGGGACTCAGGGGACAGTGGGGAAGGGAAGATCCAAGCGGCAGGTGGCATTGAGGGAGACAGTTGGAGTGATGGGAGTGACAATGAACTGCTAGTGCTCAGGAAAATAAAGGGTGAGACCCTGGGGCAGAGCGGTTAGCATCCCTGCCATGGCCATCCCCCTGCTGAGGTTGTAAGTGCTGTTCCACATGTTCTTAGAAGGTGACCTATAGTGTGGGCTGGGTGCGGGCGAGGGTGTCATGCCCATGTAATTGAAAAAAGGGTTTTTAGGTCCAGGAGGTTACTGTATTTGGAGCCTGTCTGGTCCACCTGGGCCACAATACTGATGTTGCAGCTTTGTCTTTTTTGGGCAGTCAGCAGAGAGGTCCCTGAGAGGTTATCCTCAGCCTTGGCAAACAATGGCAACTGGAACAAGCACCAGGCCTGGTACCAGTGCATCAGGGGTTCTGTTGGGCTCATGGACAACCACACGGTCATTATGGAGCCAATGAAAGTGACGTCAAACCAGAAAGCCAGACTGTGGACAAGCCCTGAATGCAGCATATGGAATTTGAATTGGATTTCTATCCTCTGCCAGGATTACAATTAAAACCAAATCAGTGAAGCAGAAGAGAGAATATTGGACTTAGAAGACAGAGCACAGGAAAGTATACAGTCAAACCAAAGAAAAGAAGAGGAAATTAGTATCCTGTAGATTCGTGACAATATTTTTAAGATTTCTATTAAAAAAAATGAACATTCGGGTTCTAGGAGTTTCTGAAGGCATGGAAAGAGAGAAAGGATTAGAAGGCCTTTTTAGTGAGATACTAGCAGAAAACTTCCCACGTTTGGAGAAGGCAGAGACATCCTAGTACAGGAAGCTCATAGAACCCCTAATAAACATGACCAAAAGAGATCCTCGCCACGACACATTGTAATCAAACTCACCACAGTGAAACAAAAAGAAAAGATTCTAAAATGTGCAAGAGAGAAACATCAGATTACTCTCACAGGATCTCTAATTAGACACACAGCTGACTTCACATCAGAAGGCTAGGAGGGATTGGCAAGATATAGCCCAGGTACTAGGAGAGAAAAACTGCCAGCCCAGAATATTATATCCTGCAAAACTCTCATTTGTGAATGAAGGTGAAATAAAGACCTTTCATAGCAAACAAAAATTGAAAGAATTTGTCACCACTCATCCAGTCCTGCAAAAAATGCTTAAAGATGTGTTATACACAGAAACAGAAACATGGCCATCAATATGAAAGATGGTAAAGGAAGAAAACCTCCCAGTAAAAGATCACAGGAAGTTCAAAGCATATATTAGAAAATATCTTTGGGAAAATGGCAGGGCAAAGTTACTACTTATCAATAGTCACATTGAACGTTAATGGCCTCAACTCTCCAGTTAAAAGACACAGACTGGCTGAATGGATTAAGGAATAAAACCCATCTATTTGCTTCTTACAAGAAACACATCTTTCCAACAAAGATGCATGCAGACTGAAAGTGAAAGGTTGGAAAAAGATATTCCATGCCAACAGAAACCAAAAAAAAGCTGGTGTAGCCATATTAATATCAGACAAAATAACTTTAACACAAAAACAGTGAAGAGAGACAAAGAGGGGCACTATATAATGATTAAGGGATTAATTCAAAAGGAAGATGTAACTATTATAAATGTATATGCACCTAATTACAGGGCACTGGATTATTTAAAAGATATGTTAAAGGACTTAAAGGGAGACTTAAGACTCCAATACAGTAGTACTGGGGGACTTCAATACTCTCAGAAATAGGCAGATCAACCAGACAGAAGATCAACAAAGAAACTCGACACTATAGCCCAAATAGATCTAACAGGTATCTACAGAACTTTCAATCCTACATTTAAAGAATTTACATTCTTCTCAGCAGTGCATGGAATCTACTCTAGGATTGACCACATACTAGGCCATAAAGCAATTCTCAGCAAATTCAAAAGAATTAGAATCAAACCATGCACCATCTCAGACCACAGTGGAATGAAGCTGGAAATTAGCAACTCAGGAATCCCTAGAGAGTATGCAAACACATGGAGACTGAACAACATACTCCTGAATGAACACTGAGTCATAGAAGAAATCAAAAGAGAAATCAGAAACTTTCTAGAAGTAAATGAGGATAACAACACAATCATATCAAAACTTACGGGATATGGCAAAAGCAGTGTTACGAGGAAAGTTTATAGCAATTGGTGCCTACATCAAGAAATTGGAAAGGCACCAAACAAATGAGCTTTCAATGCATCTCAAGGATCTAGAAAAACTGCAGCAACTCAGACCCAAATCTAACAGGAGAAGAGAAATAATTAAAATCAGAGAAGAAATCAACAGGATTGAATAAAAAAAATTACAAAAGATCAGCCAAATGAAGAGCTGCATTTTTGAAAAAAATAAACAAAATTGACACCCCTTTGGCTCAACTAACTAAAAAAAGAAGAAAAAAGATCCAAATCAATAAAATCAGAGATGAAAAAGGAAACGTAACAGCAGATACCACAGAAATAAAAAGAATCATCAGAAATTACTACAAGGACTTGTATACCAGCAAACAGGGAAACCTATCAGAAATGGATAGATTCCTGGACACATACAACCTACCTAAATTGAACCATGAAGACATAGAAAACCTAAATAGACCCATGACTGAGTCAGAAATTGAATCAGTAATAAAGGCCCTCCCAACAAAGAAAAGCCCAAGACCAGATGGATTCACTGCTGAGTTCTACCAGACATTTAAAGAAGAACTACTCCAATTCTTCTCAAACTATTCAGAACAATTGAAAGAGGGAATCCTCCCAAATTCTACCTATGAAGCTAGCATGGCCTTAATTCCTAAGCTGGAAAAAGATGCAGCATTGAAAGAAAATTACAGACCAATTCCCTGATGTACATAGATGCAAACATCCTCAATAAAATTCTCACCAATAGAATGCAACAACACATCAGAAAGATCATCCACCCAAGCCAAGTGGGATTTATCCCTGGTATTCAGGGATGGTTCAACATTTGCAAATCAATCAAAGTGATACACCACATTAACAAACTGCAGAAGAAAAACCATATGATTATCTCAATAGATGCAGAGAAAGCATTTGATAAAATACAACACCCTTTCATGATGAAAACTCTAAGCAACCTGGGTATGGAAGGAACATTCCTCAATACAATCAAAGCAATTTATGAGAAACCCACAGCCAGCATCCTGTTGAAAGGGGGAAAATAAAAGAGAATAAAGGGATACAAATTGGGGAGGAAGTCAAACTATCCCTCTTTGCAGATGATGTGATTCTTTATTTAGGGGATCCAAAGAACTCTCTAAGAGACTATTGGAACTCATAGAAGAGTTTGGCAAAGTGGCAGGATATAAAATCAGTGCACAAAAATCAACAGCCTTTGTATACACAGGCAATGCCATGGCTGAGAAAGAACTGTTAAGATCAGTCCCACTCTCAGTAGCCAGAAAAACAATCAAATACCTTGGAATAAACTTAACCAAGGATGTTAAAGGTCTCTATGATAAGAATTACAAAACCTTAAAGAAAGAAATAGAAGAGGATACCAAATCTTCCATGCTCATGGATTGGAAGAATTAATGTCATCAAAATGTCTCCCTAGAGTAATTTATAGATTCAGTGAGATACCAATCAAAATACCAAAGACATTCTTCTCAGATCTGGAAAAAATGATGCTGAAATTCATATGGAGGCACATGAGACCTTGAATAGCTAAAGCAATCTTGTACAACAACAACAAAAAAAAGCTGGGGACAACACAATACCAGAATTCAGGACATACTACAGGACAGTTGTAATCAAAACAGCATGGTACTGGTACAGAAACAGATGGATAGACCAATGGAACAGAATGGAAACACCAGAAATCAACCCAAATATCGACAGCCAACTTATATTTGATCAAGGATCTAAAACCAATTCCTGGAGCAAGGAGAGTTTCTTCAATAAATGGTGCTGGGAAAACTGGATTTCCATATGCAGAATCATGAAGCAAGACCCCTACCTTACACCTTAAACAAAAATGCACTCAACATGGATTAAAGATCTAAATCTATGGCCGGACACCATCAAATTATTAGAGAACATTGGAGAAACCCTTCAAAATATTGGCACAGGCAAAGATTTCTTGGAAAAGACCCCTGAGACACAGGCAGTCAAAGCCAAAATTAACAATTGGGAGTGCATCAAATTGAGGAGTTTCTGTACTGCAAAAGAAACAGGAAAGTGAAGAGGCAATAGACAGAATGGGAAAAATATTTGCAAATTATGCAACAGATAAAGGATTAATAACCAGAATCTACAAAGAGATCAAACAACTCTACAACAACAAAATAAGCAACCTACTTAAGAGATGGGCCAAGGACCTCAATAGACATTTTTCAAAAGAGGAAATCTAAATGCCCAACAGACACATGAAAAAAATGTTCAGGATCACTAGCAATCAGGGATATGCAAATCCAAACCATAATGAGGTTTCACCTCACCCCAGTTAGAAAGGCTCACGTACAGAAATCTACCAACAACAGATGCTGGCGAGGATGTGGGGAAAAAAGGACACTAACCCACTGCTGGTGGGAATGCAAACTGGTCAAGCCACTATGGAAGTCAGTCTGGAGATTCCTCAGAAACCTGAATATAACCCTACCATTCAACTCAGCCATCCCACTCCTTAGAATTTACCCAAAGGAAATTAAATTTGCAAACAAAAAAGCTGTCTGCACCTTAATGTTTATTGCAGCTCAATTCACAATAGCTAAGACCTGGAATCAACCTAAATGCCCATCAACAGTAGACTGGATAAAGAAATTATGAGACATGTACTCTATAGAATACTATACAGAAGTAAAAAACAATGAAATCCAGTCATTTGCAACAAAATGGAGGAATCTGGAACACATCATGCTGAATGAAATAAGCCAGTCCCAAATGGACAAATATCATATGTTCTCCCTGATCAGTGACAACTAACCAAGCGCCAAAAAGGAAACCTGTTGAAGTGAAATGGACACTATGAGAAACAGTGACTTGATCAGTCCTTGTCCTGACTTGAGGAACAACTTAATACTTTATCCCTTTTAGTATTAATTTTTGATCTACTTAATACTATTGGTTGAACTCTTTAATTAATACTCAATTATTCTTAGGTGTTGAAACTTAACTTTAAAGTGATCCCTGTTAAATATAAGAGTGGGGGCTGGCAATGAGGCTCAATAGGCTAATCCTCTGCCTGCAGCACCGGCACACTGGGTTCTAGTCATGGTCATGATGCCATTTCTGTCCAGGTTGCTCCTCTTCCTGTCCAGCTCTCTGCTGTGGCCCGGGAGTGCAGTGGAGGATGGCCCAACTGCTTGCACCCTGCACCTGCATGGGAGACAAGGAGGAAGCACCTGGCTCCTGGCTTCAGATCAGCATGGTACGCTGGCTGCAGCACGCCAGCCACAGCAGCCATTGGGGGTGAACCAAAGAAAAAAAGGAAGACCTTTCTCTCTGTTGCTCTCTCTCACTGTCCACTCTGCCTGTCAAAAAAAAAAAAAAATATATATATATATATAAAATAATGGGAATTAGAGAGGGAGGAGATGTACAATTTATCTGAATTTCCCCAAATGGTAGAGTTAAAAATGTGCCAGGGGATTCCAATTCAATCCCATCAAAGTGGCATGTACCAATGCCATCTCGCTAGTCCCAGTGATCAATTTCAGTTCACAATTGATCACTCTGATAAGTCTAAGAGTCAAAGGGATCACATAAACAAGACTAGTGTCTGCTAATACTAACTGATAGAATTAAAAAGGAGAGAACGATCCAACATGGGAAGAGGGATACACAGCAGAATCATAGAATGGCAGATGTCCTAAATAGCACTCTGGCCTCAGAATCAGCCCTGAAGGCATTTGGATCTGGCTGAAGAGACCATAAGAGTATTTTAGGGTTGGAAAGCCAAGACACTCTGGGAAAAAAAAAATCCACAAACTTCTCAATAAAGATCTCTGCAAGTGCACTCCCAGTGGAAAGAACGGGGCATCAAAGAAGGAGGTACCTTTCTCTGAAGGGAGGAGAGAACTTCCACTTTGACTACGACCTTGTCTAAATAAGATCAGAGTCAGTGAACTCAAAAGGCTTCCATAGCCTTGGCAGCTTGTGACAAGAGTCTAGGGTGATTATTGACGCCATAAACAAGAGTGTCAATTTGTTAAATCAACAACAGAAGTAAATGTACACTTCTCATGTAGGATCTCTGTCCTTAATGTGTTGTCCAATGTGAATTAATGCTATAACTAGTACTCAAACAGTACTTTTCAAAAGTTTGCACCGACAGAAACAATCTTCACTTAATATATACTCAATTGATCTTCTGTATATAAAGATAATTGAAAATGAATCTTGATGTGAATGGAAGGGGAGAGGGAGCAGTAGAGGGGAGGGTTGCAGGTGGGAGGGAAGTTACAGGGAGGAAAAATCCACTGTTATCCATAAGCTGTACTTTGGAAATTTATATTTATTAAATAAAAGTTAGAAAAAAATAAACAGTAAAACAGAATTCTATTGATATTTTTAGAAGTTTTTGAGAGAAATTTTTTTCGGCAAACTGTAACAAGGTTATTTTATTTTTTTGACAGAGTTAGACAGTGAGAGACAGAGAGAAAGGTATTCCTTCCATTGGTTCACCCCCCAAATGGCCACCATGGCTGGCGCTGCCCCGATCCGAATGCAGGAGCCAGGCGCTTCCTCCTGGTCTCCCTTGCAAGTGCAGGGCCCAAGCTCTTGGGCCATCCTCCACTGCCTTCCTGGGCCACAGCAGAGAACTGGACTGGAAGAAGAGCAACCAGGAAGGAATCCGGCACCCCAACCGGGACTAGAACCCTGTGTGCCGGTGCTGCAGGTGGAGGATTATCCAAGTGAGACATGGCACCGACCTGTATTAAGGTTCTTAAACACTTAAATGTTTTTTCTTAAAATATGGCTCAGTAAAAAAAATTGTGAAACTTTGTACTTCAATGAGGAATGAGAATTCTGGACCATATACTAATTTTATGCATGCAGATTCTTTGAATGTATTCTAAAGAAATCATTATTTTTGTATTGTCTATTGTCCTGGCTCAGACAGTATTTATCAAAATTATTTTAAAAATATTTTCTCCTAACAACTTCTTTCAGTGACAAATTGTACCATGTTCTGTTGTCACCCCTGCTAGCTTATTGGTGTGGATTTATTTTAATCATAAATTCCAACATGGGTTCCCAGTGTCAATGGTAGAAAAATTGTGGAGCCAAACACTCTGCCTGTTTCCAGAGATTCCATTTGGACCCATGGGAGGCACAGCTGTCTGTACATTGTGCACAACCCTGCAGCTACACCAGGCCGTGCAGGGTACAGATCAGGATTTCCTAAGATCCCCTAACAGAATACAAGCAAAGGAGAGAATACAGTGGCTCCTGTCATTCTGCCTGGGAATGGAGAGCTCCGTTCCCACTGAGGTGTCCTGCTTAGACTCCCTCCCTTCTCCAGAAAAGAGCAAACACCAAAAACCAGAGGCTGTGGTAGGTAACTCAGCATCCAGACACCCCAACAGAAGCTCATCCCTCCTCTTCAGCTTGGAGTTCAGAGTCTGGGAACAGCCCTATATGTACCCACAATCCCTGTGGCACAGGATGGAGCTGGGGGTGCTCTTTCTCCTGCAAAGAGCTGTGGAGCAGAGCTCAGGATGGCTACATTTCAGAGGATGGGCATGAGGACAGAAGGAAGGACAAGGGGATTGCACAGCTGTGTAGGCTCCATTTGCCCTCCCTCTGCAAATCCCATACAGTCCTAATATTCACATCTACTGAGCTGGGCTTGGTCACCTTGACCTTCAAGAGACATGAGAATGACAACCTATCAGTCTCATGAATCACTTGCCAGTCAGACTGATTCTCTGATCCTGAGGCTGTGCAAAATGTAGGCAAAGTAAATCCCAACAAAAGCACCACATTACCTTGAATCAGCCTGTGACCTTGGACCAGACACCTCCTTTCTCTGATACAGAATTCTGTCAGCAGACAAAAGGGTGTGGGTGACTTGTATGAATCTGAGGCACCAGCATGTCACCTTGCTCTCCTCTGGGTCCACCTGCAATTGTCACAGCACCTCAGTTTCTCCCTGGGGGAGTTTTATATAGCCCCAGTCCATGTGGCTAACTGTTGCTCATCAACTTCCTGTCTGCCACAGAGAGGGGCTTCATGGGATGCATCTGGAGGAATCTTGGTGCCCAGCACCAAGACTCTGCACTGTGGATTAGGCCCCTGCTTTCCGGGGCAAAGACAGACCCTGTGTGCATGTTGGTCCATGTTCACCAGCCCAGCTCCACCCAGGTGCTCCAAGGGGAGGCCCTGCCTGTGCCCCAAACATTTCCAACATTACTGCTTCAGCTGTGGTGAGCCCTGAGCATTCACCTTGTTTCTGGCAAAGTCAGTCCTGGGGTCCAACTGAGAAAGACCATCCTGGCTCCTGCCTTCCAGAAGCTCATAGTCTGCAAGGAGAGGGAGACCAAGATCTTGAAAATAAAAATAGCAGGAATCAAAGAGCAAGTGCTGTAACATACTCAGTGAGGGTTCTGCAAGAGTGCTGAGCCACTTCATGGGGGATCTGAAAGGTCTACACTTAGGGACAGTTATGCTGGGGCAGACGAGAAGAGGAGCCCGCTCTGCACAACGCTGACAGCAGTGTGCTGGGGAGGCTCCACTGTGTAGATTCCAGTGCAGAAGTGAGTTTGCCCAGAGAGGAGGTTAGGAAGGTGGCCAGTGGGACTAAGAGCTTGGACAGGGAGGAGGAGAGGATGGAGTGGAGCCAAAGCTGACTCTGGGGCTGGTGCACTGCCCTCAGAAACCATCAACTCCACTGTGTCCATTTACAACAACTGTGATGAGCTCACGATTTCACTGCTCCACAAGTCCAGTAAACTCACCTCAGGGCTACTGCTACAGAGGCTCTCAGGAGTAGGGGCTGTGGCCTCAACAGAAGCTTAAATAGGGAAGGATTTAGGGGGACTGGCAGGATTTAGTGTGGACTGAGCACAGAGTTCCCCTCTCTGCTGTCCTTGCTGGGTTCTGAGCCACATGGCTTTCCCAAAGGCAGCAGATAACATAGCCATCTCTAAGGGCAGGGGACTAACAGAGGGTGGGCAGAAAGAGGGAAGAGGAGGAGGATGAAAGAGGGGAGGGGAAAGATAGGAGGAGAGGAGAGAGAAGGAAAGAACTGAGAAGAGAAAGGCTTTAGTTGCAATCACATCACATCTAAATCTCGCAGATGACATCTCATCCTATCAACTAGAAGAGAGTCCCTAGCTGTATACACACTTCAGGACAGGGGACTACATGAGAAACTGCACCAGGAGGTGAGGGGAGCTGGGAGATGCTAGAAGTCTGCCCACTGTGCCAGTTTTGGTGGCCTGGATTGAGCCATCAATTTCACCACCTGCATCCCACATAGAAACCTGGTTTGAGTCCTGATTAGTCCGCCTCTGATTCAGCTTCCTGCTCATGTGCCTAGGAAGGCAGCAGAAGATGGCCCAAGTGCTTGGATCCCTGCCAACCACATGGGAGTCCCAGATGAGGGCCCTGGCTCCTGCCTTCAGCCTGGCCCAGAGCTGGCTCTTGCAGCCCTTTGTGGAGTAAACCAGTGGATACAAGATCTCTAGCTCCCCTTCTCTCTCTGCTGTGCAAACAAACAAATCATTACAAACCTAATTCTGTTCCACACACAAGTCGATGGCAGGTACTAAGGTCTAGGCCTAAAGAAGAAGAGAACACACTGGAAGGTCTGGGAGGACAATATCTGATTTGATCAATTCAAGCCACTAATGACGCAGTCAGAGAACTGATGCAAAGGAAGGAAGGTGGATAATGCCAAGCTCACATAACAGGAATCAGGTCTGCTTTTCAGTTGTCCAGGCTACTTTGAAATCATCAGACAAAAAGGGGATTGGTGAACCATGTGCACGTCCCACGAATGAGTCAAAGACCCTGTATCCCAAGTGACCTGACACCCTCTTCTGTATTTAGCTCTACTTTTTGCATTAGATACATAGGACACCAGCCATAGGCTCACTCAGTATTGTCCCTTGTATAGCTGATGACATCCCTAGAGTAGATTCTAGAATGATCCCACTCTGCTGCTCTGAGACTGGAAATGTCCCGAGAGGCACAGTAACTGATTCAGGGTTCAACCCTGGTGAAAGACAGGGGCTGGAAATAAGGTTGCATGTGTCTGTGACTGTGGTAGCACCCAGGAAGACCATAGGCCCTGCTCGGAGGGGGCACTGGTGTCACTGGGTAGAGAAACAGAGACAGCATGGGACAGCAGGGTGGGAATACATTTGCTCCCAGGGTGGTTTGGGGACTTCTTATGGGAGAAGAGGGGTGAGATAAGGAAGCCCCAACTGTAACCGTACCACTTAGTGACAGGCCACAACAGATCCTGTAACCCCGGTAACCAGGCACGAACATTCTAGAGAGAGGCCCCTGCCCAGCTCATTTGGTGAGAGACGCTTGATAGAACAAGATGTTCTCTTGCTGTGTTCCCACTTCTCGAGGCCATGGCCTGAGAAACCCACGTGATGAGGGGTTGTGGCAGCAATTTCGACGTTGGTTCTCGCCTTACCCCCACCACCCCCAGCCTTGTAGCACACGGCAAGCACAGGTAACTCAGGACCACCCAGGACAGTGCTGTTCAGGCCAGGACTTCATGGTGAAAGCACCTGGGCTGCCCCAAAACACCTTTATTGGGGAGGGGGAAATAGTATGTGAGGGGAGGGCCTATCATGGGCAGGTGGTGGTCAGGCTGGGAGACCTTAACCTGGTGGTCCTGTCACCTTCACACTTCAGGTCATGGCTGGCAGAGCAGGAAGAAATCATCTGGGCACTCACAACTGCCCAGATGTTATTTCACATCCCGCATGCCAGCATGCCCCATCCTCTAGGGGGTTTTCTGTGATGCAAGGTCCATGTGGTCAGGAGAAGAGGAGGTCCTGAGGGCAGAAACAGAGGGAAAGGGACCAGGCAGGGCCCTGATGTTTGCTCTGCACCTGCCAGGCACTGTCTTTCCAGAGCTCCAAGCACAACAGAGGTCAGAAGTTGCTGAACAAGGTCCTGTACTCCATCTCCTGCATGGAGAGACAGGAGGCCAACAGAGGCCGCTGTTGGCCCAGGGTGAGTAGGAGTGCAGAGGGGGTTCCACATCCTGACCCTGATGCCACCCCACGTGCTTGCTTCTCAGGGCTTTTAGATGGGTGTGGGGTGGGGTCAGCATAGTGCCATCAGTGCGATGCAGGACAATAATCAATGACGGCTTTGGCATTGGTCTGAACTCCAGCTCCTACACTTATGGTGGCTCCTGGAGCTTGCACTGACTGTGTGTCCCTCCTTTCTCCTAACCTAGGTGAAAAAGCCATCTAAACTGATCGAGTATGATGTCCACGTTGGGTGGAGGGCCCAGGAGGACACGCTGCAGAAGCTGGTGGACCACCTGGTGCCAGCCTTCCTGGGCTTTGAGCCCTCATATGTTCCCGCCTTCCTGAGAAGCTACAGAGCTTTTGCCACCACCGGGCAGGTGCTGAACGCACTGTTAGGAAGGTCAGTCTCCTCAATCTCCAGGCCACCCCTAGCTGTGAGTCTTGGCAAGCTCACCCCACCTTCTTCTCATTATTTTCCCCTCCTTGAAAGGGAGTTCTTGCTATAGCCCTTTATGATTCTCTGAAATTGAGCTGAACGGTTGAATACATTTTTTTCACTTATTCCTTTGAGAGAGGGACAGGGAGTAAAAATTCTTCCATCTGCTGTTCCACTACAGAATTTGCCTGAAGAGATGAGCTAGGAGAGACTGTAGTCAAAAACCAAGAAGTCAATACAGACCTCCTACATGGGTGATAGGGACCCCAGGACTGAGTTAAAACCTCTCCACAAGGCTGCACATTCACAGGGCCCTGGATTGAAATTGGAATGAAGACTCCAACCCAGCAGCTTGGATATGGGAAGGGGGCATTTCAAGTGACATAACACTGTGCCAAATGCCCATGCAAGGTTAAGCTGTTTCTGTATTTGTTGAGCAGGGTCCAGATTCCATCCAGGTGTTTTGGGGTTGAACTAGACCAGGGATATGTGATGAGGGCAGGAGGACTGCAGACCTATTCAGCTTCCTTTGGAAGAACCAGGATGGAGTTTATCTGCCATGGTGGCCATGATGTCACACTATCTGCAGGACCTTTCTAGGCAGTGACCTTGATGCATAGCATAGGACAGGCCCCAGTCCCTGCTGGACTTCCCTTCTTGGTGGACTCAGACATGTTCAGTGGACAGGGGGTGCCCACAGTGTGACCAATGTGATACCATCCTTGCCTCTCTAGGTTCCCATGGTTCCCTCCTACTGATGAAGGTGTACTCCAGGATGCAGTCAAACGGTGAGTGGGTGTGGTGGAGGTGGAGGGACCCAATTTTTTTTATGACAGTTTTGATGACATTGTGCTGGAAGAGTGGGGTCTGTGGGTTGCATGCAACTAGAAGGAGCCTTGGATCTGAACATCCTGTGATGCTCTTGCAGAGCTGAGGTCTGTGTGGTACCCTGTAGGAATGAAGTTGCCAGAGAGCTGGGACTGGGCCACAGGCACTGTGGGACATGGAGGGGTAGCGGGAGGACAAGATAAAGCCCTGAGGGAATCCAGCACCACCACCTCTCATCCAAACCTGCTTTCACCATCAGTCCATCATGGGACCCAAAGTCGGAGTGGGGGCATCCTGCTCACAAATATGGCTGCAGTTCCACAGTGAGGCATGATGGGTGTTCAGAGATTGCAGCCAGTACCCAGGGCTCAGGCCCCTGCAGGACATGAGCAGCACTGGAAGAGCAGACCCATTCACTGTGCTGTCAGCACTAACATTTGAGGATAGTAGCACAGGCCTCAGGAGCCTGGGACAGAGGTTGCCCTCCTTGCTTCCTCCTGCTTCAGTTACTTAGGTAGCACCTACTGAGTGCCAGAGAGTGAGTGCACCAAGCTGATAACCTCCAACTCTGCATTTGTGGTGCTGGCACTCTAGGGAGGACAAGACACAGACAACAGCGTGCATCAGATTTCACTGTAAAGGGAAATGTGGTGACACCAAGGTCAATGGCTCCCTCTCATATGGCCATTTGTCAGTCTCCCTTAAGGCACCAGGGCTCTATCCTGGCTGTTTACCAGTGGCATGAGCTGGGTCAGAGCTATGGGAGGCACTGAAGCCCCACCTGTATCTTGGGAAAATGGTGCAGCCTGAAGGGCCAGGCTTCTCACTGGACTGCCCACCTGCCCCCCCAGTGCTATCTCGTCCATCCTGACCACCTGGCTGGAGCAATACCCGGAAGATTTCGATCATCCCCCACAGTACACCAGTCTGCATGTGCTGCTGGACTATGCACAGCTCCTCCTGCGTGACTCAGAGCTGGGGCACCGTGTGCAACTTCTCCTGGGATGGTTGCAGCATCCGGAGCCCACTGAGGCAGAACTAGAGGGTGAGCAGGACGGGGATGAGTGCATGTGAGTGTACGGGGAGGTGAAGAGTTTGTGTCACACTCAGAAAAGCTTTCAGAACCAGGGGCGGGTCTAGGAGCAACAAGGGATCAACTTCCTGAACGTCATTCAGGAAGCAGAATTTGGGTCAAAGGCTTCCCTGAGAGTCAGAGACAAGGTTTTGTCTCTGGAAGGGACAGGAAAAGTCAGGCCTGCTGCTGATATGTTCTCCTCCTGTGATTCCAGGGCCAGCGGAAGCTCCAATTCCACAACAAGAGCTTGTGCCACCTCCATCTCTGTTGCCAGATGGAGCCCCACAGCCAGAACAGGCTCGCACACCAGCTCTGGAAACCTCCAGGGAGCTCACACCAGACCCCACTGTGGCAACAGCTCCTGCTGCAGAGCCAGCGAATGCCGCAGATTCAGATCCAGACCCCACCCCAGTCTCTGACCTACTGCAACCTTGTGGGCAGGAAATGCCTGTTGCTGAGTCCCAAGACCTTGAGCTCTTTGCAGCTCCACAGCTGGCACCTGTCCCTGGGCCAGCGCTCACAGCCCCCTCCCTTACTACACAATATGTAGTAATGTTCATCTTTCTCCTTTACCTCCGCATAAGAAATTACTATTCAGTATACTATAAAATTCACTTTTAATAAAATTTACTATTTTAACTTTTTAAGGTATTCCATGGAAACCACTTTAATTGATGCTGTGTGTCCATCACCACTGTGCCACTCTGGAATCTTTCAGCCATCTGTACTCCCCAAATATTTGCCTTCAACCATCCATCCCTAGTCCCTGGTAAACTCTTCACTCTGTCCTCACGCCTGTAACTACAATAGATGTTACGTATCCATGTCCTAACACAGTAAATGGCTTGTCGTTTCTTGCCACTTCATAGAAAACCTGCTGGTTACATTCCTTTATTTTCTTTAAAGACTTACTTATTTTTATTTGAAAAGCAGAGAGAGAGAGAGAGAGAGGGAGAGCGAAAGATGTCCTCCATCATCTGGCTCTTTTCCCAAAAGTCAGCGATGGCCAGGTCTGACCAGGCCAAAGCCAGGAGCTTTTTCCAGGTCTCCCATGTGGACACAGGGTCTCAGGTTCTTGGGCCATCCTCTACTGCTTTCTCAGGTGCATTAGCAGGAGCTGCATCAGACATGGAACAGCTGGGACTCAAACTGGCACCCATATGGGATGCTGGATATGCAGGCAGCAGATTAACCTGTTAACGCTACAACACTGGCTCATTTGTCTTTGTTTTAACCAAAATAATTTAAAAAGACTATCCTGGAGGAATCAAAGCTTATATGTTAAAAAATAAATTATCAACAAGAAATATTTTCACAATCTTAGAATAGGAAATATTTTCCTATGACATGAGAGCTAGATAAGAAAATAAGTGCTTTTGTAGCCAAAAGAAAAACAAAAAAAAAAACATTAAAAGCTAGGAGACCATCCTCAAACGAGAAAGTGTTCCATTCAGGCCATGTCCAGACTCATGGTTCATATCCCAGGGACACTTAGAACTTGCTGGAATCAAGTGTTGTTTCTATTTTTAAAATATTGATTTGAGAGGCAGAATGAAGGGGGGCAGGGGCAGAGGAGAGAAGACAGGGAGCACTCAGCACTCCAGTCTGCTGGTGGGAACTTTCAAAATATTTTCTATAACCTTGAATTGTTATCTCAGTATATACAAAAATAATCACATTTTGTGGTTATAAAAAGAACAATGCATTGTGTTAGCAGCTATCCACACACTTCACCTATTATGAAATTCAAGTTGATTAGCTAGCCTGAATTTTATAGCATTTCTGACACAGAGAGAACTAAGAACTATTTAATAGAGTAAAACAAGCAGTCCAGCTTAACTGCAAAATGAAATAAAGGATGATGTGGTCCCTTCACCCACAAGTGTTGCCCACTCTGTGAGGTCCTTCTCCTTCCCAGCCTCACCCTGAGATTCAGGTCTGTGTGTCTTACCTGGATGGGGACACACCCAGGCCATGTGTTCTTCTGTCATCTCCTGTCAGCTTGGGGTGAAAACAGTTGGTTTCCTGTCCCTTGTGCACCTTCATCAGCCACACAACTCACTCAGCAGACCCTGCTGTGCAATCCTGGACTCTGTCAGGGTCGGCACTGTGGTGCAGTGGGTTAACACCCTTGCCTGAGTGCCGGCATCCTCTATGGGTGCCCGTTTGAGACCCAGCTGCTCCACTTCCAATACAGCTCTCTGCTGTGGCCTGGGAAAGCAGAAGATGGCCCAAGTTCTTGGGCCCATGCACCTGCATGGGAGACCAGGAAGAAGCTCCTGGCTCTTGGCTGCGGATCAGTGCAGCTCCAGCCATTGCGGCCAGTTGGGGAGTGAACCATCGGATGGAAGACCTCTCTTTCTCTGCCTCTCCTCTCTCTGTGTAACTCTTTAAAATAAATAAATATATTAAAAAACATACTGGGCTCTATCAATTTTCCATTCCCAGATTATGCTGAAGGGCACTCGTGCCTTTGTGAATATCTACATTTAGTATGGATGCCTAGAAGTCAAACTTCAAATTGCACACATTTCCAAAGTGCTGCCTTCAGGTTGAGTCTCTTCCTCCAGTTGAGGCCTGTTGGGGAAGTAGGAGCTGCAGGGACACTGAGAGTAACCCCTGAGAGTTAGAGGGAGGTGGACAAGTCAGCAGTGGCAGCTCCCACAATGCCTGGGAAGGAACCACGGGACAGAGGAAGGCCCCACTGAACCCCTAATGCGTCCTGACAGAGCTCTCAGAATACCATCTGGACACTGTGCCCAGGAAGCAGGAGGGCAGCCTGATTTCTCTCCCTGCTAGCAAGGACCTCCTTCTTGTCATGCAGGAAACTTCTCTAGGGGGAAGACAGCAAATTATGATGAGCACTTTAATGTGTAGGCACCAGGTCACCTTCTCAGCTGCAATGGCAAGGACCCACTTGAACTTGTGTGAGCAGAGAATTTCTTTCCAAAGCATACTTGGTAGGTCTCAGGGAAACCAATGGGCAGGTCACAGTCATACAGAGGCTTACAGCTGAGAACAGCCCTGAATTACCACCAGGCCCTTCCCGTATTGACATTTGTCCCTACTTGTGGGCCAGCCAGTGACCCTGGTATCCCTCATGCTCAACTTCTGTGTGGGAGTGGCTCTGCCCCTCCCAAGACTCCAAATTAGGAGGAGGGAAGACAGCCCTTAGGTCCTCCATGTGGAGGTCAGAGGAGTCCACTGGTGTGGGACAGCCAAGATCAGCACATCCTCTCTCTGGGAGAGAGGGTGCCAGCGCTGGTGTCACTGTGTAGTGATACCAAGATAACACAGGAGAGGAGAGTGGGAAGATACTATCCAAGAAAGGTATTTGGAAATGTAAGGATTGCTTATTTGTAGAACGCTGAGGTAAGAGGATCCCAAGTGTAACTCAGCTCCTTATAACTAAAGTATCTGGCTAACTAATTTTTTCAATGCCCTAAATAGACTATTTGGTAATTTTAGATCCTGCTCAAACCAGAAACCCCAAAAGTGCTCCTGCAGGTAACGTAGTGCTCCCACGGACAAAAGGAAAACAAGAAAAACATTAAAGCTGGGATGACAATCCTCAGTCTAGAAAGTGTTCCTTGCAGGTTATGATCAGACCAATGCTTAACATCCCTGCAGCTCTTAGAACTCTCATGAACCAATTATTTTTTTAATTTTATTGAAATCCTATTCAAAAATTATCTATTTGAAAGGCAGAGTGACAGAAAGAGGGAGAGATGGAAAGATAGAGAGAGAGGGAGAGTTCTTCCATCTGCTGACTCACTATCCAAATGGCTCCAACCACTGGGACTGCACCAGGACAAAGGAAACCAGAACTTTATCCAGATCTCCCACGTGGGAGTCAGAGATCCACACTTGGGCCATTTTCATCTGCCTTGGTGAGTGCATTATCAGGGAACTGGATCTGAAGCAGAGCAGTTGGGACTCAAACCAGGACTCTGATATGGAATGCCAATGTTTCAGTTGGTAGCTTAACCAACTGCGCTGCAACCATGGCCCGTATTCTTGTACTTTTAACACATTTCGTGGTGCTGGCACCATGGCATAGTGGGTAAAACTGCCACCTTCAGTGCCAGCATCCCATATGGGCACTGTGTTGAGAACCGGCTGCTCCAATTCCATTCCAGCTCTCTGCTATGGCCTGGGAAAGCAGTAGAAGATGGCTCAAGTCCTTGGGCCCCTGTGTCCACATGGGAGACCTGGAAGAAGACCCTGGCTCCTGGCTCCTGGCTTCAGATTGGTGCAGCTCCAGCCATTGCAGCCAAGTACAGAGTGAACCAGTGGGTGGAAGACCTCTCTCTCTCTCTCTCTCTCTCTCTCTCTCTGTCTACCTCTCTGTTTAACTCTGACACTTGAATAAATAATTATTTTTTAAAAAGAATTATTTTATTTCTTTGAAAGGCAGAGTTAGAGAGAGAGGTAGAGCCAGAGCCAGAGAGAGAGAGAGTGAGAGAGAGAGAGAGGTCTTCCATTCTGCTGGTTCATTCCCCAAAAGACAACAACAGCCAGAGCTTAGCTCATCCAAAGCCAGGAGCCAGGAGCTTCCATCAGGTCTCCCACGCCAGGGCAGGAGCCTAAAGACTTAAGCCATTTTCTACTGCTTTCCCAGGCCATAGCAGAGAGCTGGATTTGAAGAGGAGCAGCCAGGACTAGAACTGGTGCCCATATGGGATGTCGGTGCTGCAGGCTGGGGCTTTAACCCACTACACCACAGTGCTGGCCCCAAGAAATAAATCTTAAAAAAAAATTTCTTTGAGAGGTATGGAGTTTTACAAATTGGAAAGAAACATATATAGAGAGCGAGAGTGAGAATGCTGCCATCTGCTGGTTATTTCCCCAAATGCCCCAGAGGGACAGAAGTGGACCCCTGTGAAGAAGAGTGTGGAGAACTCAATCCAGGTCTCCCATGAGTGTGTCAGGTACCCAACCCAGTACTTGAGCCTTCACTGATGCCTTCAAGGTTCAAAAATTATCAGATATTAAAGTTGGAGCCACAGCCAGGAAGTAAACTCACATACTCTAATGTGTGATTCAAGTGTGTATATATATATATATATATAACTAAAGAACATTTATTTTCCACTAAGAGTTTCACTTGAGGATGTAACTTAACTGAGCCACCCCCCACCCCATCTCCAAGGGTTAGTACAGTGACTGTTATAAAGCAGATCTCAACAGTCTGAAGCTCTGGAACCAACATTAACTGACAAAAAAATTCCATCTAAATCCTCATAAAAATGTTTAAGTAAAAAAAAAAAGGGAAGAAAAAGAAAAGAAAAAAGGGGCAATGGGGGTTTCAGATTGAACAACATTCTCACACTTCATCTGATACATTCAATCTGGCTAGAGTGTACCAAGTGGAAACAGGATCACTATAATACAAAACTCCCACTACAGCACGCTGTACACACCTGTGTTCCAAGCCCACCCCCATCCCCCTACTGCTTCCACTCCATTATTTTCCCACCTGTTGGGCCTGCCGGCGGAGGAGCACGTAGATCTTCTCTTTGATCCAGTCTTTGTTATAAGGCTGGTATGTCTGGGTATCAGCCCGGTAAACAAGGAAGCTGAGGTCTGCCAGATCATCAATAAAATCAAACAACTGACTGATATCGTATGTGATAGACGGACTGTTGGGATTCATTCTTTTCAGATGTTCCTCATACATTTTACAAACACCTTCCATGCATTCATTCACAGATTCATAGCGTAAGTTCTGCCTTCTGGCCTCTTGGTAAGCTGTACCAGCAAAATGGTATGAGACATCGTGCCAAACTCTTCTCTTTTTTCGTGATTCAAGTATATTAAACAGTATTTTAACCCCTAGGTTACAAGCCTGTCTCTAAATTGACTTCTTCAAAGGGACCAGGTTTAACCCCATGCAACGTAAATGGGAAGCAAACCATAGGGTTGTTAAATGTCAGACCTGCTCTGCCTCCCTGAACCAGAAGGAAAAGTGCTGAAAACAACTGTTCCATTGTGGATACTCATGGCTTACATCCAAATTCCTAAATGCAGTCGAAACGAGGCCAGTCCTCAGCTCATAAAGCAGTCATTAAAACTGATCACTAAATCTGTTGGGGTACTTCTATCCAAACCACAATGCTATAGAAACAGGAGAAAAGATGTTTAAGACTAAAATAAAATGCTTTAAAAACAGTGCTCCCAGTCCTAGCTTATACTGTCAAATTCTTTGAACACAGCAGGGCATTATACAGGGGAAAGAATAGCATTCCTATAAATTCCCTTCTTTTTAAATATTTATATATATATACACATCTAAAAATATATATCAGGGATGACTTTAATCTTCATTCATATACTGGATGTTAACTAAATGCTGTACTCTTTGGGGGGATACTATGAATTCTCCTTTAAAAAATCAGTTTAACAATTGAATAAGCCATAGGAGAAAATGTGTATTTGTAGAGTGAGTCATTCTCTATGGACACCAAAATCAAGACAACCTCTAGCAAGGACAACAAGGGAATCCCATAATCAAAGTTGTAAAGTCTAACCAGAGCTACTGCTCTGAAAGCTCGCGGACACCCTTGCTGTTATTTGATACACATTAGCAACAGATTTGGGTGTCTAAGACACGGCCATATCCATGGGCCACTTACTAGCTGAATCCCTCATGCCAGTTACTTCACTTTTCTGAGCCTTGGTTTGCTCACCTGGGAAATGATGATAAATAGCTGTACTCTAAGACTCCTGCAAGGATTAGAAATAATTGTGGCCTGTGCCAACACAGAGCCTGGCATTTAGTAGATGTGTGACAAATGTAGCTGAAATCATAATCCTAGCATTTACAAGCCTATAACAAATTGAGGAGAAAACTCAAATCTCAAGGTTCGGGAAGGGGAACTCCACATAGCTCCAAGAAAAGTGGCTGACAGTAAGGAAATGGTCAAAAAATCTTACAGACGCAAAGCTCTGAAACAGCAGACTCACACCATCAACTACCCACTTCAAGAGCTGTTGAGGGCAGTACTAATGTTCTCACAAGATGAAGCAATGATGTGTATGAAGACAGTATTGAGATCTTTTAAAAAAATTAAGTATTTATTCAATGTATTTTAAAAAGACAGACAAGCACACAGTTGACTAGGAAGACTTCTCTCAAAAGTGATTTAGCATCATAAATTTTACATTTAAAACCCTGCCAGGCCAGCGCCATGGGTCACTTAGCTAGTCCTTCACCTGCAGCACTGGCACACTGGTTCTAGTCCTGGTTGGGCACCAGTTCTGTCCCGGTTGCTCCTCTTCCAGTCCAGCTCTCTGCTGTGCCTGGGAAGGCAGTGGAGGACAGCTCAAGTGCTTGGGCCCTGCACCTGCATGGGAGACCAGGAGGAAGCACCTGGCTCCTGGCTTTGGATCAGCATAGCGCGCCGGCCGTAGCGGCTATTTGCAGGGTGAACAAACAAAAGGAAGACCTTTATCTCTCCTCTCTCTCACTAACTCTGCCTGTAAAAAAAAAAAATCACCTGCTTCAAAGGCAGTTAGTTGGCAATGAACTGATCCAAACACAGGGGAATTGATTGATGGCCTTCAATTCCCCTAAGGACAAGGCTAGGGCTCTGATGATTTCCAAGAAACCCATAAAGGATTAGAGCATGGTAAAGAGGCAACTATGGCAGCAGATTACAACAAATGAGTCAACCACTGACCAGCTGGGATCTGTGTCCACCTGGAGTCACCACCACAAGCAGAGTGCCCACAAGAGCTCCCTGGAGAAAATCTGCTTCACTCTGGTCATCAGTAACCTCATCCAACCAAAGGCAGGCCAGAAGTTCCACCATGAGAAAGGTACACCTTATGAAGAACAGAAACTGGAAAATCTTTTAAGTGAAGGCTTTACATCCTATGGCATTTTTTAAGATAGTTTTCACTTAAGATAATGTCTTACAGCAATGAACATGAAGCCATGAGCAATAAGACAGGATGTTCAGACTAGGACCCCATAGACTCAGCTTCTATTTCTGCTCTGCTTCTGAATGAATCACGGGTGACCTTGAGAAAGTTCTTTCACTTCTTTCTCTGCCTTCATCTCCTCACCAGTTACAAGATCAGGTTATACCTATGGATTCTGTTTTTCTGGACAATGCTGAGTGAACAAGATATAATATGCAACGTGTTACACAAAATGATATTTCCTGGTCATTGACTAGCTTCATCTCATCACCAAATGCTAAGTAGGTGATGTCCATATTGAAACAACTAACTGCACTTTTCCTCTGTGCAGTGAACACAATCTACCTTGAATGGTCAATAAAGAGATGTGTGAAAAGGACTCCTGAGTCCCAAATTTAAAAATTTGGAGAGTTACCAAATTTAAAATACAATGCAAATTCCAAGAACACATTTTACAAAAGGAAAAGCATAGCTTCAACATCTGCAAGGTCCTACTATCATTCAGGACTCTGATTTAAGCCTCCTGGAAAGTTCTCGGAGCTTTCCCCATGCCAAGGAGCTACGCCACTGCACCAGAGGCTCCTAGCTCACCATACTGCTCTTCCACATGAATATATTCCTGTGCACTGCAGCAGTGGCCACTCAACTGCACCAATAGTTGCATGCGGATTGCTGCAGGGTGGAAACCCTATATTGCATACAAACATATATTTGTACATATATATGAATGCCAGAGCAGAGATCACCCTTGCCTTGTACTGGAATAGATGATTGTGCTACCAATATTGAACCTTGTGAAGGGACCATAAACAAATTTGTTCTTTCTGGTGACAAAAACAAGGGGATCATCTGCCAGGCGTGACCCGGAGCATGACAACAGCAGGTATTTTGGTGAAATCAGCAGAGTATCCCTTTGAGATGACCTACACAGGAAAGGCACAACTAAGCTGTTGCTTTTAAGCATATAAGAAAACCAGCAGGTACACCCCAGGATTTTCACTGAAGCCATGAGAAGGGAGAAAGCAGATTACCTGTAAGAGGACTCAGGACACCCACTAGCAGAGCAGTACCTTTGAGACCCAGGGGAGGGCAGGAAGTTAGGGGAAGGCAAATACTCTGCCAACTGGAGGCCAGGGCTAGGAGAGCTCACCCTGGGAACACCTTCTGGAGCCAACTGCAGCCCTGGTCTCCCAGAAGCCTTGGAGGCTCTCCCTTGAACATCTTATTGCCTTTGCCCCACCCCCAGCAGGTGCACACAGCCTCCCTCAGACAGCAGAAGGAGAGTCAGAGAAGCTCAGGCAGCAGGGGCCAGACTGGCTCCCAGCTGCGGTCACTTTACAAGAATACACAGCGCCTCCCTGGGGCAGAGGCTGCTGGTGTGTCTGGGCTGGGAGGCTGGCGGGGAGCAAGCAGGCTCGCTGATGTACACCGGAAAGTTCCTGGGCTTGTCAGGAGAAAAGTCAAACAAATGGATCGACAACAACAAAAAGAAGCATTACACGAGGAGAAACTGAAGGCAATTTCCAGTTTGCAGGTGCAACAATTTCACGCCCCATCCCCAATCTGCCTTCTTCTGTGGATCTCTTCAATAACTGTTGAAAGTATGGAAGGTTTTGTTTCTTTGAATAATGGATCCTTCCCTTGGACACTGTATTGTACTGCAGCATGTGGTTTAGGAAATGTTATCTCACCTGGCGCTGCTTTCACGTTTTCCTCTGACCCTGCTTCTTCAGGTGAGGGCATTAGCTGCCCTTTCCAAAGTAGTTTTATTATTTTTTTTTTTTTTTACAAAAAAAGACACACCTGGAAAAGCTGCAAATGCTGAGATGGGAGTTGGTTGAAATGCTCACCTCCCAAGTTCTGAGTGTTTACCATATGAACTAAACCATCTGGTCCAAGAGTTTGGCTCCCTGCCATGCACGTGGGAGACCTGGATGAAGTTCCTGGATCCTTCCAGGCAATCTGGGGGTGAACCAGTGGATGGAAGCTCTCTGTCTCTGTCTCTCCCTCTACCTCCTTCTCCCTCTCTCTCTCTGTCTCTGTCTTTGAAATAAATGAATAAAATGATACAGTGGTGATGGTTGCATGATATTGGAAAAAAAAATTGCCTCAGTACTTCAAAAAGATTAAAACATCTAATTTTATTTAAAGTGAGTTTTATGAGATAAATTATAGTAAACTGATGTAGATATAAAGGAGAAATATGAATATTACAATTCTGACATTAGGAGGGAGGGGAAGGGCAGTTCTGATGCAGGGACTGTGCCAGCTATGGAACCACAGGAGATCGAGCTCTGGGGCTGAGGCAGCAGCCTTTCCTACACTGGATTTGTCCCCAGAACAGAGTCTGCAGTTGAGTCCAAATCTTGAGCAGGTGCTGGCCCTTGCTCTAGAGGTGGAGCTCCAGGTGGCACCATAGCTGCTCCTCCTCCTCCACCTGCTAGCCTTGGTTTGGAATCTGCAGCTGGAGCTATTGAGGGAGCTCCCTGGCACTCTGGAGCTAGTGTCACAATGGAAACTGGTGTTGGTTTGAGCACCTGAGAGTTTTTCAGAGCTAATATTTGAGCCTGTGGAGCTTCAGCAGACAGCAGAGTTAGAGCTGGCTGAGGCTGTTGACATAGTTTTGGGACTTGAACTGGGGCTGGCCCTAGAGCTATAGAAGGAAAAATAGCACTACCATGATTGACTTTTCATTTGCCTTCTACAGACAAAAATCTTCTCTGCCTCTCAAAGAAGCTTTTATCCCAAACTCCACCTCCTGATTCTGGAAGCTTTTCTCTGTGGGACTCAATTCATTACACCCCCATACACTTGCACCCAACCCCAGTCTTCCTCACCTTCTGGTTCTGCCTCGGTGGGCTCTGGGTGCTGCAGCTGGCCCAGGGGAAGGTGGACATGGTGCTCCAGCTCTGAGTCGGGCAGGTTGAGCTGCACATACTACAGCACCACCTTCGGACTGTAATACTCTGGCAGCTGATGAAAATCTTCCAGGTATTGTTCCACCCAAGTGCCCAGAAGGATGCCTAAAGCACTGAGGAGGAGAACAGGCATACAGCAGTCAGAGGCCAGCTTTCCTTTCCATGTCATTTTCCCAGGGCACCCTCTAGGACTTTCTGCCCCTACCTGACCCAGAACGTGACTCATCGCATGCCACTCCCAGTCTGCCAGTCAGGGCAGTGATTGTCCTGCTCACCAAAGGGGGTCTGACAAAAGCCTGCATAGGAAGGAGCCCTCCATCAGGTCTCCATCTCCCTGGAGCCTGGAACTAGGGATAATAACAGGACTGGGTGAGACATGGTGGAGCTGAATCCTCTCAGGGCTTACGCTGTATTCCAACGTTCACTGCACTCCCACCATGCGTGTGACCCTAGCCTCAACTCCATTTCACTGCCTTCCTCCTGCCAGGCAACCTCCAGATCTCAGCTCTGTGGCTGGAATCACAGGATGTTTGGGATCCAGGCTTCTTCCAGCCTCACTCTGCCCTCAGAACACAACACTCCCTGCACAATTTGGTAGAAAAGTACAACCCTCCATCGTAAACCAAACCCAACTCACTATATCAGTTAGTCCGGGGATCTACCATCTCAATCAGAAGGACTAAAGAACCATACATTCCTAGAGGAGACCAGGCAGTATTACATCTGCCCTACTGTGAGTACCATGGGCTCGTGCTGGCTAGTATAACTGCCTGGCTCCTGATAAGAAGCGAAGCCCAGCTGGGACTTCTGCCTGCTCTGTGCCTGGAATTATGATCAGTGCCTAGAAAGGACCTAGAAAGGTCCTGACTTCATGACCAATGTGGAAGGAGTAAACCCCAGCCAGCTTCTTCCAGGGCACCTGAGAGGGTCTGGGGTCTCCTTGCTCTCCTCACATATCCCTGGCCTGGATCAACCCAGAAACCCATAGGTGAAATCTGGATTCTCCTTCAACAGTGAGAAAACAGCTTAGGCCAATTTCTAAGAGTTAGAGGCAGGTGCAGCAAACTCTTCCA
Source organism: Oryctolagus cuniculus (assembly GCF_051225735.1). Taxonomy (NCBI): domain Eukaryota; kingdom Metazoa; phylum Chordata; class Mammalia; order Lagomorpha; family Leporidae; genus Oryctolagus; species Oryctolagus cuniculus. Next base: position 57,432,122 of record NC_142879.1, on the reverse strand, counting down.
CTCGAGGGAGAAGAAAATATTGAGAAGCACAGCTGTTCCTCTAGTAGACTTCCCCATGGGCTGACATCAGGGGAGCATTCTGCAAGGAGGATTCTTTAGCCCATGCAGTAACACCAGGATTCAGCCCCTGTAACCCTCCCTGCTCAGAGGATCAGACTGGTAGAGTGACCTTGCTAAGACTCATAGCTAGTTGGTGTCTAAGTGACAGTGTAGCATGGACATGTTGGGAGGGATCTCACCTTTCTAACAGCAAATTCAGCACCTGTTGGGTGGTGGCAAAGGCTGTGTAGCTTCTCAGAAAGCTGTGGACATACAAGGGCTCCCTGCCCAGGAAGGCAGGTACCAGGTGGTCCACAGACACCTGCAGCACATCCATCTGAACGCTCCACACCATGTGGGTCTCATTCACAGGTCAGACTCTTTTGTTACATTGAGTGGGACAGAAGAGGAACACACAATCAGTGTGAGCACCACGAGCCACCAGGATGGTTGGAGCTGGAGCTCAGTCCAGCCCAATGTCTCTACCAGAGTGAACTTTGTCTTCAGTCCACACTAAATCCTGCCAATACCATATTATAAGCTGGAATGTGGATCCTGCCCCATTTGAGCTTCAACACTTGCCTTCTCAGAGACAATGTAGCAAAAGCACTCAGTTGAGTTGTCCTGGATTTCTGGTTGAAAGAACTGGTGAGGGGAAGGTGCTATGGCATAGGGGGTAAAGTCACTGCCTGCCTGGAGTTCTGGCAGTTCATCTGGGCATTAGTTCATGTCCCAGATGCTCCACTTCTGCTCAGGCTCTCTGTTGTAGCCTGGGAAAGCAGCAGAGGATGGCCCAAGGCACCCATGTGGGAGACCTTCAGGAAACTCCTTGCTCCTGGCTTCGGATCGGCACACCTCAGGCTGTCGCTGCCATCTGCAGATGGAAGACTCTCTCTCTCTCTCTCTCTCTCTCTCTCTCTCTCTGCTTCTGCCTCTGCCTCTTTGTAAATCTGCCTTTCAAATAAATAAATAAATCTTTAAAAAAATAAAGAACTAGTGAGGTAATAAATGTTTTTTAGTGGAAACTGCTACAGTTGAAATGATGAATTTTTACAGTGATGGATCACTCCCAAAGAGTACAAGCATCAGAATCTGCACCTCTCCTATCTCCCTCCCCAGACCCTCCTTCCCAAGCTCCCTCAGTCCCACTGGCCAACTTTCTAACCTCCTCTCTGGGTAAACTCACTTCTGCACTGGAATCCCTGCACAGTGGAGGCTCTCCAGCTTGCTATTCCCAGAGCTGTGCAGGGCAGGCTCCTGCCTGCCATTCTGCCCCTAGTATAAATGTCCCCTAAGTAAAGACCTTTCATATGCCTCCATGAAGTGACCTCAGCACTCTTATAGCACCCTCATCTTTTTATAGTACAGCACCTGCTCTGTTATTCCAACTCTATTTGCTTTCAGGTGTTAGCCCCCCTGCCCTGAGGCTGTGAACATCTGGAGGGCAGGGACCCAGAAGATCTTTTCCATTTGGGACCCAGGGTCTAATATGGCCCCTAAAAAAGGAAATTGCTCAAGGATGAATAGTGGTGAAGATAGCATGTTTGGAATGAGTTGAGGCCGTGTCTGGGCCTCTCTCATGGGAAGGACCTGGATGTGGTAAGCCCTGTGTCCAGAAGGAGTGATAGAAAAATATTTTGGGTGGGGCCAGCAGTGTGGTGCAGTGGGTTAATGCCTTGGCCTGAAGTGCCAGCATCCCAGATGGACGCCGGTTCAAGACCCGGCTGCTCCGCTTCTGATGCAGCTCTCTGCTATGGCCTGGGATAGCAGTGGAAGAGGACCCAAGCCCTTGGGCCCCTGTACCCATGTGGGAGACCTGAAGAAGCGGCTGGCTCCTGGCTTTGGAAAGGCGCAGCTCCAGCCGTTGTGGCCAGTTGGAGGGAAGGTGGAAGTGAGGGAGGGAGGGTAAGGTAGGCAGTATCATTGTGTTTTTAAAACTGTGTATATGAAAATCATGAAATTGGTTCCCTTTCTATAAATTTAAAAAGTAAGAAAACACTCTTAACAAATTTCTTAAAACATCTACATAATTCTGTTTGCACGGTTATTAAGCAGAAGCTAAAACTATTTTCAGGGATTGAGGTTCTCAGGTGCAATGGATGGGTCACAGTGGAGAGCTAACACTACAAAAGCCAATAGACTTTTGCCACTGTCACTGGCCTTGAAGGAAACCCACTTTAGTTATTTCTATGATCTACTTTCTAAGCAGATTGGATAGCATGGTTATGTCGAATTACCAAATAACTCCACAAATATAAACTTTTATAACCAGCAGGATTCTATAAATTTGCTCTGGTAGATACACACCTTTCTTCACACAGAAGTGTGATGTAGTTTACATATTCTCAGCACATTCCTCCCCCACCCTGCTGGACCTGGAAGGCAAAGACTTTTTACTGCTTTCCACCCTGAATCCAGGCCCCACCTTGAGTGCTCACTAAAAATTGGAACAGAAACCCTGAACCACTGCACATGAGAAGAGACCTGTTTTTTTGATCATGTGAAGTAATAATACAAGGATTTCCACTAGAAGGGTTTCTCAAATCACTGAATTGTGCAGAATTTGAACTTGATCTGATGAGCAGCCTGTTCCACCCTGTCTGTGAATGTGCAGCCCACTTAATGTATGGCCCTTGGAGTTCTAGAGCATGCCTGCTACTCATGATGTGGTCACAAGAGGGCAGTGCATGAATGCTTTTCACAAAGATCAGTTCATTTCAAGAGTAACACATGCTGGCCTTTTTCAGTGCATGTTTTAGACCCTTAGAGAATTTTTAAAGATGTATTCATTTGCTTTCCATGCTCAGTATCATGTGGAAGATAGTGAAAATCCCCCACAACGAATAAATAGAGAGCATCCCAACTAACTGGAAGATGCATCTTGTGACAGATTTCCTGAAACATTATGTACCGTTCCATGGTCTGTTTCTACATCCCTTCTGCCTTGCTCCACCTATTCATCTTTAAACACCCATCTTGAAAAATACATCTTGAAGTTCCATGTGATGAATTGTATGTATTAACCCCATTGCTACTTCTTTTTGATGTGAACTTTAAAGAAAGATTTATTTTATTAATTGAAAGGAAAGTAACAGAGTAAGCAGGAGGGACAGAGAGAGCTCTTCCCATTGTTGGTTCACTCCCCAAATGCCAGCCACTGCCAGGGCTAGGCCAGGCCAGAAGCAGTAGCCAAGAATTTTTTACCCCTTTTCTCTTTCTTCAGCATCCCCCAGCCAGAGCCTCTCTGGTCCCAAGTGTTTCCCAGAATCACCATCCTGCTGGGGCTTCTGCTTGCTTTGGCCTCCTCTATTACCCAACCTTGTGGTTGTCCACTCTGGGTCTTATGGGACATCTCTTCTTCCCAGAGGTCATCCATCTCTTGAAAACCTGGTGTTCCCACTAACTGTATGTTTCTCCTCTGTGCCAGCCCAGGGTAAACAGAAAGCAGCCATGAACTGACATGAGGTCTGCTTCATCTAGGGAGTCTGGGCAGGTAGTTGTGAAGCTGGTGCAGCACCTGGTGCCCTCCTTCCTGGGCAGTGAATCCTCTTATGTCTTCACATTCCTGGGCACCTACTGAGACTTCACCACCACCCAACAGGTACTGGCCCTGGTATTCACAGGAGAGACCTCTCCCATTCCTCCATGGCACATGTGACTCAGCCATCTATGTCCTGTGAGGTTTGGGCAGGTTGCCGCATCTCTCTGAGCCTCTGTTTGCTGTCCTGCACAGTGTGGTGTTAAGACAACCAACCTCAGAGTGTTATTCTGGGGACATAGTGGGAAGCCCCATGGAAAGTGTGCTCCTGCTACCTGGTGCTAGAGAAAGACCTTTTTTACTGTTTGTCTCATCCCTCATCAACCAGAAGGACTTGACCTAAGCTGTTTTCTTAATGATGGAGAAGAGTTGAGCTTCCATGTTTGGAGTTCATAGTATATTCAGAGCAAGATTACCTGGGGGCTAGCAGTGGGCTACAGGCCCACTCAGCAATCTTGGAAGTAACTGGTTGATGTCATTCTTCCAATGAATATTCATGAAGCCATATGATGCATAATTACTTTCTAAGAACTGAACATCATCCAATCACAGGGCAGAGAGCAGTCCCTACCTTGTTGGGTTTCTCTACTTGGTATTCAGATAGTCAGACTAAACAGCATGAGTAGGTTGTACTCTTGGTAGGGTAAGTGTGGCACTCCACTAGGCATGGGTCATTCCTTCTATGATGCGCATTAAGGATCCCAGGATGAACTGAAATTTAAGTGAGATTTAGGGGAAACTAGAAGGGCCTCTGTCTCTAGCAAACTGTGTGAGGATTGTAGGGGCCTAAGGATGAGGATGTGCAGGGACTGAAAGAACCCTGGATACAAGCATCTGGTGACTCCTTCTATAGGACTAAGGTCTGGGGGCTTCCTCTGCAGGAAGAGAGAAGACAGCTGGGGATGGAGCCATAGGCCCCTCCCCGATGGTGCATACAATGGTGCACATTACTGGGCTATCATTTGGCACCAACAGATGGGCAGGTCTGTGTGTCTGGTGAAGACCAGCAGTGGAGAGAATGTGGGAGGCAGAGGCCCCAGAAGATGCCCTTGGAGACAGGTTCATGGATGCTCCTCTCTGGGAAACCATTGGGTAGTGCCTATCAAATTTCTAAATGTGAGTTCCTTTACCTAGTGTTACTAATCATGGAAATGGACCCCACAGAAAAAGTCACAAGTTACTTCAACATTTATTTCCAAGACTATTTATCACAGCAGTCCTTTAAAATGCAAGGAACTGCAGACCTCACTAACCTTCACGTAGAGGGGATGGATGAATAAGTCTGGTGCATGTCGGCACTGCTGAGGTGGGGGTGCTGCATCTGCTTAGGCACCTGTGGAAAGAAAGCAAGGACAATGTTGTGGGATAAAAGACTTTGACAGTCAGTCTATGTCAAGAATCTGATGATTTAAAACTACTTGGATTTGAGGCTAGCATTTTGGTGTAGAAGGTTAAGCTGCTGCCTGCAATGCAAGCATCTCATGTGAGCACTGGTTTGAGTTCTAGCTGTTCCACTTCCAATTCAACTCCTTGCTAATGCAACTGAGGGGACAGTGGAAGACAGCACAAGTATTAGCCACTCATGTGGGAGACTCAGATGAAGGTACTGGACCCTGGCTTCAGCCTGGTCCAGACCCAGCCATGGCAGCCATTTGGGGAGCAAACTAGTGGATTGAAGATCTCTTTCTGTCTCTCCCCTTCTCTGTGTAACTCTATATTTCAAATAAATGAAATAAATAAAACTACTTGCATTCGGTGCACACCTGTATATATACATACATGTGATGAATTTGTGGTAGAGTGAGACAGAATGATAGGAATATATATAGCCTGAGAGAATAAAGAAACTACTGATGGTAATTAGCTCTGGTAGGTGGACTTTCAAATTTTTTTACTCATTCTTTAAGTAATATCTAACTATTTTTATAATCTTCATGTGCTATGATTATAAAAATACTGGGATGTTCATTTGTCCTACTGGTTGAGATGTTGATTAAGTTGTCAATGACCATGATCAGAGTGCCTAGGTTAGATGCCCAACTCCATTCCTGGATTCAGTGTCCTACTTGTATAGACCTTTGGGAGGAAGTGGTGAAGACTGGAGTAACTCAGTAAGTCTGAGTTCTTTCACAATTCATGTGGAAGACCTGAACTGAATTCCTGGCTTCAGATTTCTGCTTCAGGCATGAGCCATTCTGAGAAACTGGAAAATGAATGGGGAGGTTGGAAGCTCTCCCTCCCTATTTGCCTCTCTGTCTGTCTGTCTCTCTCTCTGTGCATCTTGAATAATAAATAAGTAGATAAACAAATAAGTAACTTCCAAATAAAACTAACTTAGAAAAGGATTGGTGGAATTTCTGTACTCTAATAGCAAAGTAGCTGAAAAAGAAAATCCTATTTATAATAGCTACAAGGAAAACAAAATAACTAATAATCCAATTAAAACAGGCAGGCAAAAAGTTTGGACAGACATTTTGCAAAAGCAGAGATACTAATAGCAGATGGCTATATATTAGATAACATACATTCATGGTCATCATTAAAATGCAGCTCAATACCATAATGAGATACAACCTTAGTCAAGTGAGAACAGCTGTTACCAAAAATGATGAGAATAGCAAGTATGGGGAGGTTATGGAAAAAGGGGAACTCTTAAATATTGTATGTAGAATGCAGAAGTTCCTCAAAAAAAAATCTAAAATAGAGGTACTACATAATCTAGTAATCTCATTACTGGGTATATATCCATAGGAAATGAACTCTATCTGTAAGGAGATATCTATATTCCAATGTTTAACATAGCACTCTTCATAACAGTGAACATACACAGTCCACCCAAGTGTCCAACAAAAAACAAAGAGATAAAGAAAATGTGGTATATATGCACAGTGGAATACTATTCAGCCATAAAAATTCATTTGTGACAATATAGATGAACAAGAGGGTCATTCCTTTAAGAAAAATAAATGAGGCACAGACAGACATATCTCTTGTGCACTCACACATATGGAATCTAATGCAGCTGACATCATAGCATTGGAGGGGAGGGCCCAGTGTTGTGACTTAGCTGGTAAAGCCTCCAACTGTAATGCCAGCATCTCATATGGACTCTGGTTCAAGTCCCAGCTGCTCCACTTCAAATCCAGCTTCCTGCTAATGCACCTGGGAAAGCAGCAGAGTATTGCCCAAGTGCTTGGGATGCTGCACCTATGTGGGAGACCTAGAGGAAACTCCTGGCTCCTGGCTTCAGCCTGACACAGCCCTGACCACTGCAGCCATTTGTGGAATGAGCCAGCTGATTGAAGCTCCCTCTCTCTGTCTCTCTCCTCTCTTTTTCTGTAACTTTGCCTCTCAAATAAATAAATCCTTAAAAATACATAAAATAAAATAAAGAAGTGGAGACAAGAACAGTAATTAACAGAGACCAGGGAAGGGTTACAAGAACACAAGAATGGAGAGAGGTTGGTCTTGGTGTGTTAAAAGTGGGTAGCAATTATTTCTAGTGTTGTATTATACAGTGTGGTGACTATAGTTAACAACAATATATATATTTCTAAATAAGATAGTTCTCACCACAGAGTAATGATAAATGTATGGGGTGATGGGTATACTAATTATCCTAATTTGATCATTACACAGTGTATACTTGTATCAAAAATCTGTTTGTCCCATAAATATGTACAATTATTATGTGTCAATCAAAAAATACTTTAAAAAAAAAACTAGCATTTTACAGCTAAGCAGACCATGGTCAAGGAAGGGAATCTTACCCAGTATCATTCATGATCATCAATTTCTTCACCTACCTCTAGGAAATGGATAGGATCATACTCTAACCAGTGTCTCCAAATTCCAGGTCAGTGACTTTTAAATAACAAGTATCAGTAAATACAATTGAGAAAAAAAAAACTCTATTTACCCTTTCAATAATATTTTGGGATCCTTACTCCTAGCTCTAGTTGATCTTTGTTGTGGGTGACCTACGTGAAAATGAAAGTTCTTGAGCACTGTGATTGAAAATGAGTAAGTCTCCTTTTCTGACACTGAACAGAGAGGAATTAGGCTGACAATTCTGATTAGCTTTCCTATTCCTTTCTGAGAAGCAGCACTTGAAAATCATCCTGTCTAGGCTTGGAGCAGCCCTGACCATAATATTATTTAGCAACTAATTGAAGGCAAGAAGCCAGCTCTGTTGCTCAGCCATACACCAGCACAGATCAGAAAGCCTCTATCCTTGGCCAGAATGGCTGAACCCAGATTCTAAGGCTCACTTTCCTCTTGGTCATTTCCAAACATAAGATCCATAAACGTGTGTTGCTGTAGGAAGGTAAGTCTTTAATAGAATAGTCTTTAATAGAACTAAAGCTTAGTGACAAAACTTCATTTATATGTAGACAAAGAAAACTTGAGAGGGCTGGACCTTAATGGTGCTGGTTTTGTTAAACAATTAATCTTAAAGTAATGTGGCCTAAAACAGTTATGTTTTTCTGAGCTGTGCTGCTTAATAAATGTTATCCTTTTTCTGATGATGCTCTCAAAGATCCAATCTTCTGAAAGAACAGAAATAAATTACATCAATAAACTATGCAAAATTATTGCATGATAATTTTGGAGATCGCTGCTATCCAATTTTGCTAAGCTAATTTGGTAATTTATTTATATTAGATTTTCATAATTTTGGTTGCTTGGCTTTGAAATTGAGAAAACTGTTTAAATCCTAAAGATTTGCCTTGGACCAGCATTGTTTGTTATCTTGCACAACATAATAGAAAAACTTAGCTCTTAGGAAAACTAGTGTCCAAAGGATCATATATTGAAAAGTAAATGAGTATCTTTCTCAATCAATAGTATATGAATATCAAATATAGAAACGTTTTTGATTCCTGGTTTTTCTTAGAGTGGTTGATAACTAAAGCCATTCTGGACCATGAATATCTTTGGCTATTAGGGTGTGATTCTTTCCTGTAACCCTAGGCTAGAAAGGCTGATAGAAGATGTCATTTTATGTCATACACTCAGGTATTAGACTGTCTTGCAATTTAAAAGGAAGCATTATCTGTAGTTCATGGGTGAGGGAGTCTTACCTGGAAGTTGTGTTACTAATAACTTGAGGTTTCTTTAAGGGGCATGTGAAATTTCAAAGTTTGGGGTGGGCAGCTCATCCAAGCTTCTGATTGTCTTCGTATCTTCTCGAGTGTTGCAGTCACTGATCTCACATGAAGATTCTGTTCTTCAATCAAAAAATAAAATCACCTAAGGAATTTAGAACATGAGTTCAGATTCTAATCAATTATATACAAAATGGATTATCATCCCTCTGACCCTTGAAACAGTTCAATGTCTTTAACATTTCAGGGGTTCAATTTTTTAAGTATATAATTCAATTTTAAGATGGAGAGATAACTTTTGGAGACTCAATACAAAATTACGTTTAGTATAAAGCAAAGTCAGGTTTGGTACTACTAGGTGTGTTAGAAAAATGTTATGACAAAATTGTACATTCTTAAAAATCAGAAGACTAGGATCCTAACTTCTGACATTTTATTTGTTTACAAACTATGTGCTTCACTATTAATTAAATTGTACCATTTCCTGATTTTAGTGTATTTACAAAGTTATACAACCATTACTGCAACTGATTTTTGACATTTTCATCACACTCGAAAGAAATCCATGCCTTTTAGTAGTTATGTCCAATTTCTTCCTAAATTTTCACTCCCAATGTTAGACAAACACTAAGCTACTTTTTGTCTGTATAGATTAGTCTACTCTGGAGATTACATATCATTAGAGTTATATAACGTAGGGTCTTTTGTGACTTACTTTTTTCTCTTAACCTTCATGTTCTAAATTTTATCTATAACATGGGTCAGTACTTTCTTGCTTTTTATTGCTGAGTAATAACCCATTGTGTAGAAATGCCACACATAATGTTCATTCATTCATTAGTTGATAGACATTGCATTATTTCCACATTCTTGTTATAATGCTTGTTAACTGAAAAACTTCAGGCTATTAATTCTACAGAGTTTAATTGAGCAAGGAACAATTTACAAATTAGATATCCTCCAGAACTACAAGAGGTTCAGAATGACTCCAAGGCTGCTATGTGGCTGGGGAACAATTAAACAGAAAAGGGGCAGAGAAATACTGAAAACAGAGGCAAGGTACAAGATAACTGGATTGGTTAAAGCTTGGCATTTGCCACATTTGACCCTAGACAGAATGGTTGGCTGCCTGTTTTCGACTGAACCTCAGCTTCTTATGTAATTGCTTGTCATATGTCTGCTTATACATCAAGTTATTTTAATATCTCAAGGAATGAACAAACTTTTTTCAAAGCCTGATAGCCTTAAGGATTGAAAAAACAAATTGTCTACAGAAGAGAAAGCTTATGCCACATAACGGCTCACCCAAAGAAATCCCATAAGGATTCGGTATTTTATATTTTCTCACAAAACACACACTGTATGATTCCACTTATGTTAAGTTCTTAAGGGAATGAAAATCATTAAGAAATAAAGTAGAATTGTGGTTTCTAAGTGCTGAGGGCAAAGAAGGCATAGGGAGCTATTGTTTAACAGGTGTAGAACTCTGGAAGTAGATGGTGGCACAACATTATAAATGTATAATACCACTGTATATTCAAGTTGGTTGAGATGCTAACTTATATGTTTATATATATATATATAACCACAATAAAGAGAATTGGAAAAATGGTAACTGGGATTACTTTGATTTTAAATCAAAGTCAAAATGCTTCTATGTATATTGCCCACATTAGAGTTTATGAGGGGCTTTCAGAATCATAGATCTCCTTGGGCTGTTCAAAGCTTTTCTGGTTAATAGAACTGGTACCCACCATTTCTTTCTCTGTGCCTTCCCCTAACTCTTAATTTCTTAAAGGTTTCCAGAGCTACTTTAACTTCCCAACATATAGAATTTAGAATTTGAATTTTTAATAATGCATTTTGACAGGATATTTCTACCTGCTAGGCCAAGTATGTAAAAGATACGTTGACACGTATATTTTTGACAACAAAAACTGTGGTAGAGGAACCAGTGATGTGGCTTAGCATGCTAAGCTGCTGCCAGCAACAGTGGCATCCCAAATGGGCATAAGTTTGAGTCCTGGCTGCTCTGCTTCCAATCCAGCTCCCTTCTAATGTGCCTGGGAAAGCAGTGAAAGATGGCACAAGTGGTTGCATACCTGCTCCCCCAACATAGAAGACCTGGATGGAATTTCAGGCCCCTACCTTCATTCTGGTCCAGTTCTGGCTGTTGTGGCCATTTGGGGAGTAAACCAGAAGATAGAAGATCTCTTTTTCTGCCTTTTAAATAAAATAAATAAATCCATTAAAAAAATCCTGCTCTCAAAAAATATCTGGTAGAATATATGCAATTTGGGTCAGTACTGTGGCACAGCAGGTTAAGCCACTGTCTGCAGTGCCAGCATCCCATATGGATGCCAGCTCAAGTCCCAGATCTTTCACTTCCAATCCAGCTCCCTGCTAATGTACCTGGGGAAGTAGCAGAAGATGGCCCTAGACCTTGGATCCTTGGATCCTTACATCCTTGTGGAAGACCAGGAAGAATCTCCTGGATCCTGGCTTCAGCCTGGCCCAGCCCAGGCTCTTGTGGCCATTTGGGGAGTGAATCAGCATGTGGAAGATTCACTCTCTCTAACTCTGCCTTTCAAATAGATGAATAAATCTTAGATAAAAGAATATATGCAATGTAAAATTGACCATTTCAAACATTTTAGGTGTATTGTTCAATGGCATTAAGTATATTCACATTGTTATGAAACCATCACCACCACAACTATCATCTCCAAAATACTTTCCAATCCCAAACGGAACCTCTGAGTACATTCGCCAATAAACACCCCACTTCCTATTGCCTCCAACCCCTAAGAGGCTCTAGGCTACTTTCTGTCTGTAAATTTGCTTGTTCGGGTTCCTCACAGAAGTAGGATCATACAGTATTCATTTTTTGTGCCAGGCTAATTTCATTTAAAATGATGTTTTAAAGGTCATCCATATGGTACCAAATATCAGAATCTCATTTCTATTAAGGATGAATAATATTCCATTTTGTGTATTGATGTGTATTTCTGTAGTAAGAAATAAATATATTCTTCCCCAAGGACAATTTGCAGAAGATATGTTACCTATCAGAGAGAGTGGACAGAGACGTAGCTGGCATTATCTGGGTGCTAGTTAAATACCCCTTAATTTAGCTAATCTTCTAAGTAAAAGAACAAAATAATGAAGAGACCAATTGCTTATTTGTGTCTCAAACACAAGTAATATAAACTATATGACCTCTAGGCACTGCAATAACAACATTGGGAAAAACATCCTCAATTTTATCTGTAGGGAAATGCTAGAATAACTCACATAATTTCTATTCCAAGCCCCAAGTATAAATGGAAACTTCATTCATTCAGATTTCCCTCTTCTGTTTTACTTTGCTTATTTTGATGGATTATGTTAGTGGTAATAGCACGTTCTGCATTTAGCTTATTTGCCATCTGGTTAATTAAACTGAGTAGAATATTTAGTTTTCTTTCAGTGTTGTGTGGTTTATGCTCTGAAGTTCACAGGCTACTACATAAGTCAAAGACTTAGGACATTTTGATTTGAAAAGAAACATCTGCTCACATTAGAGGAAAGAAAATGGAAAAGAGATCAGTTTTGCTCTAGGCAAATGGAGTGTGGTCTCCTGAGGAAGTTTGTTAACCTTAATGTAGGGTGTGGGTGATACTTTTTCAGAAGACACATAAATAAAATCTCCTCTCATACCCCTTTTCATGTCTGGTAGATGATCCCAATGAGAGGAAGATTTTCCTCTGCTCGGTGATCAGTGACTCTCAGCAGGAAGCAGGCGATGTTCCTCCATTCATCAACTTGGTTTTCATTCTCAGACTTTCAACTGGAAAAAAAAAAAAAAAAAAGTAGCACAAAAAGAAATGGTTCCTCATTGTTTGAATCCAGGGCTGTATAAAGCTCTGCAGATGGCCAATCCAAGTGACCCACAACCTGATTTTCTTTTGCTTAGTATAACCTTAATGATTTTCTCCCGGGGACACTTCTGACTCATGAAATGCAAAATGCCAAGGAGGAGAAAGGAGTTGGAAGTCCTGCTATGGACATGCTTGTTTGTAGTGAATGTGCTGTTGGATGAAGAAGCAAGTTGATCCTTGTGCTATTTGCAGAGATTGAGTCATTATGAATCTCTGCTTCTAATACTGCCTGCTTTCTCCACTCACATTATCCTAGTATTACAAACTCACAGGAATGTTTTGGTAGCTTAGGGAATACCTGAAATATTGACCTTCTTGCAGCTTATTCCATTTATTCCTTAGCTACTAATTATATGGAAGGGAGGAAAGAATTTGTCTTTATTTATTTGTTTATTTATTTAACCCAGCAGTACTGGAGTTTCACATTTTAGATAGAAATCTTGGTTTTTCCACTTACCATGTAAGTTTATGTGTTACCAACCACTCTTGTCATAGGTTCCAGACAAGATATTGATAATAGTGGCTTTGAAGACTAGGTAACAATCCATGTAAAGCACTAATCATAGTGTGTGTACATAGTAAGTAGTTGGTAATTTAGGATTTCTTTAATACACTTGAATACATACTCCAAGAAACAGAATACATACTCCAAGAAACAGGCATCCTTCATAGCATATCCATTAATGTAGACCAGTACTTGGGAGGGTGCCTGGTACATAGTAGGAGTGCAATATTTGTGCTGAATACATGAATGCTTAAATCTTTAACTCACATCACCATCAGCATCATAAGAACATAAAATATTTCAGGGTTGGTGTTGTGGCACAGCAGGTTAAGCTGCTGCCTGCAATGCTGGCATCCAATATGGAAACTGGTTTGAGTACCAGCTGCTCCATTTGTGATCCAGCTCCCTGTTATGTGCCTGGGAAGGCAGACAAAGGTGATTCAATAGCTTGGGCCCCTGCCACCCAAATGGGAGACCCAGATGGCGTCCTGGTTCCTGGCTCCTGACTTTGGCCTGGCCCAACCACAGCCATTGAGGCCATATGAGGAGTGAATCAACAAATGGAAGAACTCTCTGCCACTACCTCTCACTATTTACCTCTGCTGTTCAAAAACACAAATAAACCTTTTTAAAAAGATATTGTGTTAAATTCAGTCTTCTTTCTATATCTCAAACCAAAGTTATTCACTTTGTGTTCAGTTTCATATAATTCCTTAAGGTAATATTTATCCAGCAAGTTTTTTATTGACTTTGAACTATCTACCAGATATCACAAAGGTTCAAAAGTCAAAAACTATCTAGACTTGTTTCTACATTAAGAAAGCTCTTTATAACACACATTGAAATTTAGAGTAAAAAAAAAAAATGTTCCTAAGATAGAAACTTCTACTATGAATGTAGAAAGATTATAAAACCTAATCTTTTAAAGTTAACTCAAGTAAAACATTTAAAAAATTATAATAATATAGCCTCCATGGTTGACTTAGAAGTGAATGAAAACTTCAGGAAATAGAAACGAAGAAACATTGTTGGTGTGATAACCTTTTCAAGGACCCCAGAATTGAGAATTAGAAGAACAAGGCCATGCTAGGGCATAGAAGGTTAAGCCTCTGCCTGCAGTGCAGGCATCTCAAACATCCAATATGGGCACCAGTTGGAGTCCTGGCTGCTCCACTTCCAATCAAGCTCCCTGCTAATGCACCTGGGAAGGCAGCAGAAAATGGCACAAGTGCTTGGGCCCCTCCACCCATGTGGGAGACCTAGAAGAGGTTCCTGGCTTTGGAATAGACATGCTCTGGCTGTTGCAGCCATCTGGGGAGTGAAACAGTAGATAGAAGATCTCTTTCCATCTCTCTGATTCTTTTTATCCCTGTCTTTCTAATAGATAAGTCTTTAAAAAAAAGAATTAGAAGAACTTCAAAGAAAAACTGTGGGTTTTCCAGAACTCTTCTTTGTCAGTTTAGTAACACAGTGTCTAAAACATAAGATACAGTCCATATTGATTCTTCAATGATAACTTCATGCATAAATACTATAAATTATCTTTGGCCATGAGACCTTGGTAAATGCTAATAAAGGTACTTTTACTTTGGTAACTCAATCTTGAATGCAACACAGAGAGTCTACCAAAGCTTCTGCATATTTCATTGCTCAGTGTTCAAGTCACAGCAATAAATAACTTGTGAGACTGAATTCAATCATCTCACACTGGGTGTGAGATAGAAAGCCAACATGCAGTGTTAAAAGAGGACAAGTGAGATGTAGAAAACAGGAAAGTATGAGTCATTCTTGATCTGAATGCTTTGTTGTAGCCTGAAGGCAATTGCAAAGTCATACACAGGGTTTATTTGCACAGTTTCAAAAGACTCAAATTGTTATATGTAACTTACGTATCAGGTAAGAAACCTATCCATATGTGTAGCATTTATACTCAACACAGTGTTGTTATTGTTTTTTTTCTATTTTATCTCACATATGTAACTACTGAGAAGTATCAAAGTGACTTGGCAGAGTTGGAGATCAAGAACACCTAGTATATATGGCTCATGCCAGCAAGGAGCTTTGAACATCACATATATAAGACAAAACTTAAAAGATGGAGTTGGGGCCAATGTTCTGATGCAGCAGGTTAAGCTGCTGCCAGCAATGCTGGCATCTCATATCAATGCTAATTGGAGTCTTGGTTACTCCATTCCCAATCCAGCTTCTTGCTAATGTGCCTAAAAAGTAGCAGAAGATGGCCCAAGAACTTGGGCTCTTGCAACTCATGTAAGAGACTCAGGTGGAGCTCCAGGTTCATGGCTTCACTCTGACCCAGTTCCAGCTGTTGAAGCTGGTTGATGGGAGATCTCTCTCTCTTTCTCTCTCTCTGTAACTCTGCCTTTCAAAGAAGTAAATAAATCTTTTTTTTTTTAATTTAGAGTCATGGGAATAAGTAAACAGAGAGAAAATAATGCTCATCCCTAAGAATAATAGAAATACAAAAGCAAGTCTATAAGTATCTGCTATTTAGAGAACTAGGATAAACCAATTATAGACAGGGTTGTAAGTGAAGAAGCCAAACCCGATGTTAGAACTGTCCCCAAGAAAAGACTAACAATCCTAATGCCAAAGCTCAGAGGGGTTAAAAACTCAACAGCACAGTTTTGGCATCAAAGTGGATTGCAACTCTAAGATGCAGAGGGGAAAAAGTCTCTGACATTGGCTGAATGTGATGTGTGGGTTCCTTTATGTTCCAGGAGGTTTCATTTTACAGATGGCATAGGAAAGAGAAAGTGCACCGGATGCAACCAGCTGGAAAGCACAGCTGAAACCAACCTCAGTACTCAGGTTTCGATGAAATAATTAGGGAGCAACCAAGTCTTCCAGGCTTGGAAGAGATTTCTGGCTGTAAATCAGAAACCAGGGGAGAACCTCAAGCAATCACAGGCCTTACTGAGGGCCTACAACTCCATGGACAACAGATACCAGCCTTAGGACAGCAACAGTCCAGCCAGGCACCTGCTTTCAGTGATGAAGGCACCAGGCTTCATCTAATTTAGCTCAGGGGCCAGGCAAGACCAAACCTGCATCTGGGCAAGAACCTCAGGTTCTGTAGACCTCTGTGAGTCATTTCTTAACTTTATCAATAACTCAAAAAAGAGGCCCTTTGTATAGATAGGTAGATAATTTTTTTTATTTTATTTTATTTTATTTTTTAATCTTTTATTTAATGAATATAAATTTCCAAAGTACGACTCATGTGTTACAATGGCTTCCCCCCCCCATACCGTCCCTCCCACCCACAACCCTCCCCTTTCCCACTCCCTCTCCCCTTCCATTCACATCAAGATTCATTTTCGATTATCTTAATATACAGAAGATCAGCTTAGTATACCTTAAGTAAGTATTTCAACAGTTTGCTCCCACACAGAAACATAAAGTGAAAAATAATAGATGATTTTTTTTTAAATGATGATGAAATCAGATCAGACCTATTGTCATGTTTAATCCCAGTGAGAGTCAAGTTGGGAATTGATAATTTCTTTTCTTTTTTTTTTTTTTTTTTTTACAGAAGATCAGTTTAGTGTACATTAAGTAAAGATTTCAGTCGTTTGCACCCCCATAGAAACACAAAGTGAAATATACTGTTTGAGTACTCGTTATAGCATTAAGCCTCAGTGTACAGCACGTTAAGGACAGAGATCCTACATGAGGAGTAAGTGCACAGTGACTCCTGTTGTTGACTTTACCAATTGACACTCCTGTTTATGGCATCAGTAATCTCCCTATGCACCAGTTATGAGTTTCCAAGGCTATGGAAGCCCCTTGAGTTCTCCGACTCTTATCTTGTTTAGACACGGTCATAGTCAAAGTGGAGGTTCTCTCCTCCCTTCAGAGAAAGGCACCTCCCTCTTTGAAGACCTGTTCTTTCCACTGGGATCTCACTCACAGAGATCTTTTTGCCAGAGTGTCATGGCTTTCCATGCCAGAAATACTCTCATTGGCTTTTCAGCCAGATCCGAGTGCCTTTAGGGCTGATTCTGAGGCCAGAGTGCTATTTAGGACATCCGCCATTCTATGAGTCTGCTGAGTATCTCACTTCCCATGTTGGATCACTCTCCCCTTTATTTATTCTATCGGTTGATAGGTAGATAATTTTTAAATGGCAAAATGACAGAAAAGGGACCTTGGATTGACTTTACTCCTTTGGCATTTGGGGCATTATTTATCCCTCTTGGCAAATGAGCCCTGCTTAGCTCTGTGGAGAGCCAACTCTTTTGAGTTGGATATTCAACAAAGTGAAGAAAGTATCCACCGTGACCAGCAAATCTGCCCAGAATTATCTTAGTGTATTTTATTGCTTTGTTTTTCTATTTATCTTGTTAATTAGTGTGCAGATTTTCTTTGTTTAAAGGGCTTTGAATGACATGATCACTAAGGTCAAGGCAGAGGAGCTCTATGGTTAGAAGGAAATGTAATTCAAATATCCCATGTCCATTCTTCCATCAAAGATTTATTTTCATCATTAATCCATCATTTCCAAGAGATTTTGTTTAAATAAAAACTGTTCTGACATATTTAAATAGTCACTCTTTTTTGAGCACATATTTTGTCAGAATTTTCTTGGATAGATATCTTTATTTTATTGATGAGAAAACTGAGATTTAGGGATTAGGTTCACATGGAGCATAAATTTGTGAATAGCTGAGTTAGAATTACAAACAGGAAATTCTGAGTCACCTAGAAAGATTACCTTCCCAGATTAAGCAATCGCCAGCTAGTCCTCTTTCTCTGGCTTGGTTTGGTACAAGGTAATGTATCTGAGGCCAATGAGTAATTCTGTCTCAATGGAAGGAAGGCAGATGGCCTGGGGAAGAGATGGCAGGCCCAGGTTGTGGAAAAGCAATAGCTGTGGGAAGAAATAAAAAACAATAGGTTGTGGAAAAGCTAATCTTTAAGAGCAAGAGCATTGCATTCACACTCATATGGATTAGAATTGTGATTCCCCTTCTTCAAGTTTTGTGCCCTTGCCCAAGACACTTCCTTCCTCCTGTTCAGTATAAACTGGAGGCATTTGTTGCAGACAGCTTTTGAGTTAACAAGAGTTAATGGTAGAAAAATCAGATACCAGAGGATGAGGCTGGTAGAAAGATTCTAGAATCCAAGGCTATCAAAGCAAGACACAGAAAAATACAGGGTAACAAGTAGGCAAACCTGGTGAAGAGGTTCTGGAGCTCACCAACATCAGGGAGAGCCAAGGAGGAAGCAGGGACCCAGGAAGTTCCCATCGATCCAACATGTGCATGAATCAGTGGATGAAAATAAACAGACGCCGGCGCCGTGGCTCACTAGGCTAATCCTCCACTTTGCAGCGTCAGCACCCCAGGTTCTAGTCCCGGTCGGGCCACCAGATTCTGTCCCGGTTGTCCCTCTTCCAGGCCAGCTCTCTGATATTGCCAGGGAGTGCAGTGGAGGATGGCCCAAGTCCTTGGGCCCTGCACCCCATGGGAGACCAGGAGAAGTACCTGGCTCCTGCCATCGGATCAGTGCGGTGCGCCGGTCACAGTGTGCCAGCCACAGTGGCCATTGGAGGGTGAACCAATGGCAAAGGAAGCCCTTTCTCTCTCTCTCTCTCACTGTCCACTCTGCCTGTCAAAAAAAAAAAAATTAAACAGACACAGGTGAAAACCCAAAACTCACGGTGATTACTTGTACTCAAAGAAGACTAATGACTACGTTGGTGTTCACCTGGACCATTCTGATTGATGAGGTCCTGGGACTGACTGGCTAGTGTCTGTGCCCAATGAACTGATGCGTGTGCCTAACTGAACAGAGAACATTTTTTTTTTTTTTTGACAGGCAGAGTGGACAGTGAGAGAGAGAGACAGAGAGAAAGGTCTTCCTTTGCCATTGGTTCACCCTCCAATGGCCGCCACGGCCAGCGCGCTGCGGCCGGCGCACCGCGCTGATCCGATGGCAGGAGCCAGGAGCCAGGTGCTTTTCCTGGTCTCCCATGGGGTGCAGGGCCCAAGAACCTGGGCCATCCTCCACTGCACTCCCTGGCCACAGCAGAGAGCTGGCCTTGAAGAGGGGCAATCGGGACAGAATCCGGCGCCCCAACCAGGACTAGAACCCGGTGTGCCGGTGCCGCTAGGCGGAGGATTAGCCTAGTGAGCCACGGCGCCGGCCCTGAACAGAGAACATTTTAAATATCACCCTTCATTGAGCCTAACTGAACAGAGAACATTTTAAATATCACCCTTCGTTGACCTGTTCCCAAACCAAGGAAAAATAGAGGTTTAGAAAATCAGTATGAATAAAAAGGCTTTCAAAGAGATGAGGAACTTCAAGATGAGTCATCAATGCTAACAATTCTCACCTACATGGGAAACAAGTCCATTAATCATCATTAGAAGCCTCCTAATTAATTCAAGCTGACAAGATATTGAGAGTAAGCATTGGCAGCCAGAAAGAGGAGAACCCAGGGGTGACTTTGTTGTGTATCTGATGTAGCACGACTACTTGGGATCTAGTAAACACTCAATATGTACTTGTATCTCTTGACTGCAAAATACAGGCTGTATTTCCAGGGAGTTTTATCTATGTATGTATGTGAGACAGAGGGACAGAAAGAAAAAGCTGCTGCATGTTGGCTCACACCCTAAATGCTTGAAATTGCTAGAACTAGGATGGTGCCAGACAGGAGACAGGAATGTAATACATGTCTCCAACAGGGGTGGCAGGAACCCAATTACTTGAACCATCACTGCTATTGATGGCAAGCTGTAGTCAGGAGCCAGAGCTGGGAAAGCAACCCAGGCACTTTGACATGTAATGCAGGTGTATTAACCACTAGGCTAAAAACCTGCTCCACTGCCTGGAATTTTCAATCACTGTGATTTTCTAAGTAAGATTGCTGTTAAGTACCTAAGAAACTACTGTACTGCTAGTGAAATCATAATCTGTACAGCAAATTAGTAGTCTGCATCATAAACTCACTCTTTAAACAATTCCTTTTGTAAGGAGATAATTTTGTCTTCATTCTAAAAATTCATTGCTGTAGGAAAATGAGTGCCTGGATACAGAAGTGACATAAGAAATCTTTATTAAAATCAGGACTGATAATCAGATTTGAACGCTGAAGTCTTGAGAACTTACATAAAATAATTCAACGTAGTTTATGTGTAGATTTTCCCTGACTCTGTTCCCACCCTAGCTGGAACACCAAGAACCTTCCCTAGTGCAGCACTAGGACACAGCCTTCCATCTGCTTCTGTCATTGACCACATCCCTTCCAGGCTGCAAGGTCCATGAGCCAGCGATTTGTGTAGTTCACCTTTGAATCCCTACAATCCAGGAAGTTGATTGCATTGTTGTGGCACATACTCAATCAATATTAACTAATACATTAATGAAGATTATCCAGAATTGACAATTATTAAAATTATCTCACATTTTAATGCTATGACATGTTACTGATTAAATTTAGTGAGTATTGTTACCATGAGAAATGAAACTCTTATTTGTAGTCAGTGGAAAGAGACAGTCCTGTGTGAATTTTCTAAAATATTTTAATATAATTGGTTGTTTGAAAATTTTTATCACAATTAAAGTATTTGTAGAAATATTTGAAAGATTCTCTTTTCCAAATAAAGCAAAACTTGAAAACTTTATGTTATAGAGACATTGATATTCAAAATTTTGCTTTCAAGTTAGAAGTGCTCATGTGTTCATAGTGGAATGTACAAAGGGGGAATGAAATTAGTATCAATACTCAGAGGGAATCAGTGTAAGTATTTTGGTCTATATCCCTGTGCCCCTTCGTACATATATGTACATCTGTCTGTCTATCATGTTCTTACCCCTTCACCCTTGTGTGTGTGTGTGTGTTTCAGTGCCGAAGCAAACTTATGTTCAAAATATATTTATTCCCTTACAGCTCCATTGTAGACATTGGAAAAAAGTTACCAATGAAGCTGTGAATGAAGGAAATGTTAGTTGGGCCAGTCTTGATTGTCAACATGTCTGACTTGAAATCTCAATTAGATATTGATCCTCAGACATGTTTGCTACATCCTATAAGAGAGATATGTTTGGGTAATGTGATTGATAATTCTCATATTATTCTAGAACCTTTACTATTTCATCTGAAATCCTTTCAATTTTTCCTTCAAGAAGTACTTCCATGGGATGTTTGCAGGCAGAGTCTGAGGACTCCACAGTAAAAGAGCCAAGCCACTTCCAATATCTGGTCTGTAGGTGGCAGCAGTCACCACCGTGCAGCTGGGATTTCCCACCTGAAGGATGTTTAAAACACACACACACACCTCTAGAACAATAAAAAATTGTTCACGATAATGCAACAATATAAAATATCTATAATAAATTCTATGTCCCACTGCTTTAGATTCTTCCAGGTCCTTTTCAGCAAAACATTGAAAATAACTCCACAATCTTATCCTCTCCTCTTGCATCCTTCTTTTTTTTTTTTTGACAGGCAGAGTGGACAGTGAGAGAGAGAGAGACAGAGAGAAAGGTCTTCCTTTACCAAGGTTTCACCCTCCAATGGCCGCTGCGGCCAGTGCACTGCGCTGATCCAAAGCCAGGAGCCAGGTGCTTCTCCTGGTCTCCCATGGGGTGCAGGGCCCAAGGACCTGGGTCATCCTCCACTGCACTCCCTGGCAATAGCAGAGAGCTGTCCTGGAAGAGGGGCAACCGGGACAGAATCTGGTGCCCCGACCAGGACTAGAACCCGGGGTGCTGGTGCCACAGGCAGAGGATTAGCCTATTGAGCCATGGCGCCGGCCTCCTCTTGCATCCTTGTTTCTCATTGAATAACAGGGAGTGCAGTGGAGGATGGCCCAAGTCCTTGGGCCCTGCACCCCATGGGAGACCAGGAGAAGTACCTGGCTCCTGCCATTGGATCATCGCGGTGCGCCGGCCGCAGCGCGCTGGCCACGGCGGCCATTGGAGGGTGAACCAATGGCAAAGGAAGACCTTTCTCCCTGTCTCTCTCTCTCTCACTATCCACTCTGCCTGTCAAAAAAAAAAAAAGAAAGAAAAAAAAAGAAAACAAGAATATTCTGAAGAGCACTACCTCCAAGTTCTGCAATGTACAGCATTACTCAATGTACAGAAAATTATTGGATGTTAACATCATATATTAGAATACATACCTCACTATATAGCTGCCTACGGATTCATTGTCTTAGCTACACAGTCACTATTGCTGAAACTAACAAATGCTGACCAAAAACCTTGAGCATATTATATTTATGACTTTGGTAATGGTGCCAATCCCTGGATAGTTTCCAAATATACCATTCCTCACTTATCATTTCACATACATTATTTACATCTGTATATCATATGTACATATATGCTGTATGTTCATGTATCTGTAGTGTACAAGTAGTATAAACAGAATACAAATGGATTTGTATTATGTTTTATAATCTATTTTTTGCCTAATACCATGTCATGAATATTGATCCTGTTGACTAAAGTTTGATCCGTGAAACCTTTAGCATTTGTTTTTCTTTGAATTTTTCCACATTCTCTGCTGCAGGGATGTCATGCTTTGCTATCTAGTATTAAGAGTGATTTAGAAGCAGAATTTGTGTGTGTCTTCTACAACCTTGTTAGAATGATATATACATCAAAATTATTTACCTGATAATTTTAAATTATTGAGTTTTTTGTTAGTATCAGTGGGAACATAAATTATACCAATGCCTAGACCAATGTGGCTTATCAAATCTGAAAATGATGGGACCAGCATTGTGGAATAGCAGGTAAAGCCACTGCCACCAACGCCACATCCCAAATGGGTGCCAATTTGTGTCCTGGCTGCTCCATTTACAATCTAGCTCCCAGTTCATGGCCTGGGAACACCTGGAGAAGATGGCCCAAATGCTTGGGTGCCTGCACCCATGTGGGACACCCTGAAGAGCTTCAGGCTCCTGGCTTTGGCCTGCCAAGCTCTGGCCATTATAGCCATTTGGGGAGTAAACCAGAAGATGGGAGATCTCTCTCTTTCTCTGTAACTTGTCTTTCAAATAAATAAAAATATTTAAAAAATAAAGCATAAATTTGAGAATCCATTTGTTTAAGTTTTACATTAAAGGTGAGTCTCACTATATTTTATACTTAAAAAGTACATTGTTAATATCAATCAGTAATTAAGATATAGCAGACTGTGTTTAAAATGTAAAAAGTTTAGTTTCTACTTTTTTAAAGATTTATTTTATTTATTTGAAAGGCAGAGTTACAGAGAGGGAGGGGAAGACAGAAAGAGAGATCTTCCATCCACTGGATCACTCCCTAAAAGGCCTAAACAGTCAGGGCTGGGACAAGAGCCAGGAACTTCATCCAAGTCTCCTATGAGGGTGCAGGGGCCCAAGGACTTGGGTCATCTTCCACTGTTTTCCAAAGCAAATTAGCAGGGAGCTGGATCAGAAGTGGAGCAGCTGGATTTCCAGTGGGTGCCCATATGGGATGCTGGCATTGTAGGTGGCAGATTTATCAGCCTCCCCAAAGTACTGTTTCTTAACTCTACCCTAAGGCCATTGGTTGCATTTAAATTCCATATTAAAGCATCAAAATAAAGCTGTGATAAATATCTAATGAAGTTTCATATGTCCTTTATTACTTGTAAGAAAACTAGAGTTTTACCTAATAAAACTGGGCAGAGAGTTCCCCCTAAATATTAATTTGTTAAATCAAATAAAAATCAGTGTATCTGTTTTTAATGACTGAAACCTGGCTTCTACTTAAAAATGACCAGTCATGGTAATTCCCTTGGTAAATGGCAGAAAACTGTGAAAAAAACACACAAAACAACAACAAAAATCCAAGAATTTTGGTAAAATAAATAAATCACAAATATTCTATTCTTCAGAGTTCTATTTTCTATTTAATATGAAGCATCTATTTGGGGAACATATAGTCAAAGGATCAATTCTATTTCAGCAAATTTCACCATAGAAATAGCTATTATATAGTACAAGCATGTTCTTTCTTTGTTGCATCGAATGGTCCCAAACAGCACCATAATGTAGATGCATTGACAATGACTTTTTCAACAAATCATTTCTATAGCAAGTATTTCTCCAAATATTGTTTAGATGGAGAAAGACGAAGAAAGAGAGGAGTTTAGGCTATCTGAACTTGAGCTGTCCTATCAACTAGCTCCTCTGCTAGTAAATCCCTGCTAATAGCATCTAGTAACAACTAAACAGACACAAACAACCCAGGAGTGAACAGGCAATTTCCCTCTTATGATGTAGGCTGTAGGTAAGGAGAGTTTTCACTTCCATCAGCACCTGCCTAGGTGGTAGGAAAACTGAACACTGGTCTCTAGCACAGTGGATCTAACTAGCTAAAGTGGTTAAAGACCTATGAACTTTGAGTGACTCGGTGTACAGAATCCCTAGTGGATCCAAAGTCTCATGCCTCATCAATGAATACAGAAATTGGTTTCAACTGATTTCGAACAAACCTATGTATTTCTATCTATTTAACATCTGAGTGCTAACTTTCAAAATCTTAGTATCATAATCATAATGTATGCCCTTTCTATAAAATCTATATTGTGACATAATCATTGTATATACATAGCTATAGATATAAGAAGCAGTAACTGGCTCACACAGTTATGACAGCTGAGAAGTCCCAAGTCAGGTTGGTGGCTGGCTGGAGACCCTAGGATACGGGTAGTATAGTCAGTTCAAGCCCAAAGACCTAGGACATATTTTATTCCTAATAAGCATCAAAATATTTAAATACTTGTAACAAAGACATAAATGCATATTTATACATGATACATTTACAAAATTTATACAAATGACTCTTTTAATTTTTTGACAGGCAGAGTGGACAGTGAGAGAGAGAGAGAGACAGAGAGAAAGGTCTTCCTTTGCCATTGGTTCACCCTCCAATGGCCGCCACGGCCGGTGTGCTGCGGCCGGCGCACCGCGCCTATCCGAAGGAAGGAGCCAGGTGCTTCTCCTGGTCTCCCATGGGGTGCAGGGCCCAAGGACTTGGGCCATCCTCCACTGCACTCCCTGGCCACAGCAGAGAGCTGGCCTGGAAGAGGGGCAACCGGGACAGAATCCAGCGCCCCGACCGGGACTAGAACCCAGTGTGCCGGCACCACAAGGCAGAGGATTAGTCTAGTGAGCCGCAGCGCTGGCTAAAAATGACTCTTGTTTATAATTTGAAATGTTCTTAAGCTTTCCAGCCCTTATCAATAACTAATAACAAAATGTTTTAGCACTATGTATCATATACAACATTAGGGCTACATCAAATGCACTTTCTCATTCCCTCATCATAAAGTATGTATGGAGTTGGTGGAATAAAATATCATCTTTTTCTAAAACTTTTTTGTTTCTATTTATTTGAAAGGCAGAGAAGGAGAGAGTGACTTACTTTCCATCTGCTAGTTAACTCCCTAAATGCCTGCAATAGCAAGGGCTGGGCCAGATTGAAGCCAAGAGCCAGGAACTCCATCCAAGTCTCCCATGTGAGCGGCTGGGATCCAGGTACTTGATCCATCATCTGCTGCATCCCAGAATGTGCACTAACAGGAAGCTGGGCTGGAAGTGGAGCAGCCAGAACTCAATCCAGGCACTCTGGTACCGGATGCAGGTACCCCCTGTGGCCGCTTAATATATGGCGCCACACCATCCATTGGTTTGTCATTTGAGTAATGCTTCCCATCCCTTTTCCTGTGTTGAAAGAATCCCTTCGTGTGAGTTGGCCTGAAAGTGCTGACATTTCCTCCCACCATGGAAACCATAACCTCCCTTCCTCCCTTACCATATAGGGAGGGTATGGCCAGTATCTGAGGCTAAATCCTGAGATGGCTGCAATCTAGCTGCAATGCTATAGTGTGTAGCATCAAAGGAAATTAGATTCTTATCATGACTACAGCTTCCTTGTTAGTATGACCATATCCTAAGTTTAGTTCTTCAACCTCACCATCATTTTGTGGTTTATTTATCTAGCATTCTTTTTTATTTAAGAAGGTTTTTTTTTTTTTTACCTAAGTTAAACCAAATTTCTATAAAGTCATTTTAATTTCAATTACCTAGAGTAGTTGCCTATTGTCTGAGGAGTGTGAGTGACACAGAAAGCACAATTCTGGCCTGGGATGTTGGCAGCAGCCCCTCTGGGGAATGGGGAGAATCTGGGGCTCATGATCTGACTAGGTAGAGGTGGACAGCAGTAAACACTACAGGCAAGATCTTGATGGCTCATAGTGCACAGAGTGGCAAATAACTAGTGAAATGAAACCTTCTTGCTAGTGAAATAGTATGCTTTGTTAAGGACAGTGCTTTAAGGAGGGAGCATGCTGAGCTTGCCATAGAACAGAGGAAGGCTAAGAAGTCAAAGCCTGAGGCTTGTCTAATGCCAACCAGAAAGCTGGAAAAAGTTCAAATACTTCTCTTTGCAGGCAGACAGAAACCTAGTAATTGTCTATGGTTGTCCTTACAGTATTCATCACTGATATCCCAGGTTGGTTAAAAACTAAATTAAAAATTTACATCTAGATTGTCTAATAATCAACACTAATTGTGTTTATTGAATTGGTAGGTCCTCCTAGTAAAGTTTACTTAAGTGATAACTTGGACAAGAAAAAAGAATAATTTCAAGAACATGGACTTATTGGAAGATGCAGAGGACACCTAGAAACAACATCCCAATCCATTTAAACTTCTCCCTTTATTCAAAACAGGCTCTCACAATTATCATCTTGAAATGAAATTTTTATCTTGTAACAGAATCCACCTCCTTATATGACTGAGCTAAGTTTCTCAGAAAGGCCAGGATTGCATTCCCGTTTTATGGCTAATAACATACTAACAGGACTTGAAAAGGAAGGAGCAATGTGTGCTTTAAATATCACTGTAGGGTCTTATACTCCAGAAGAATGGAAAGATAACGAAAGGAAGGGAACAACACATACAAAAAATTTCTTGGAGTCCAGTGGTCTTGCATGTGTCGGGATATCCCTTCCATTTATTAATGCACCCTAATAGCAATTTTTAATCTTGAGTCCCAGAAGGCAATATGTGCTACATTTGCATGTGCTGCCATGCATCTTTCCCCCACATATCTAAAAGACTTCCATCTGTAAGTAAGTTTTGCAGTGAGAGAAACTAATCCAGATAGGGATCATAATTTCCCTATCTTGTCAGCTTTTTAGTTGTAGCATATACAATGCTGCTAAAAACAATTTATATGAAAAAGGAAATCATGAGAGTTTAAAGCAAAACTATGCTTTTTCTGCTATTAATAATTTATGAAATGAAACTTGGCTTTCTACTGGGACTTAGCAGATAACAAACAAACCTTAAACCACAAATAAACATACAAATGGAGGAGCACAGTATAACTGATGCTATGTTAGTACACACGGCTGAGATTTGGAATACTAATCAGTAATCCATCATCGAATCAAAGTGGAATTTTTTTTTTTTGACAGGCAGAGTGGACAGTGAGAGAGAGAGAGAGAAAGGTCTTCCTTTGTCGTTGGTTCACCCTCCAATGGCCACTGCGGCTGGCGCACCGTGGCCAGAGCACCATGCTGATCCAATGGCAGGAGCCAGGTGCTTATCCTGGTCTCCCATGGGGTGCAGGGCCCAAGCACTTGGGCCATCCTCCACTGCACTCCTGTGCCACAGCAGAGAGCTAGCCTGGAAGAGGGGCAACCGGGACAGAATCCGGCACCCCGGCCGGGACTAGAACCCAGTGTGCCGGCACCACAAGGTGGAGGATTAGCCTAGTGAGCCACGGCGCCAGCCTTCAATGTGGAATCTTTTAAACCAGGCATTTTCTTGTTCTCATGTCCCACATGAGTTTTTTGAGCAACAGTCTCACAACCCATTATGCCAATTTGCAATACCGTGCAACTCTTCTCTGTAACCTGCTAGGCCCTCACGACCTGCGCAGTATTAAAAAGCACTAAGGAGAAAAAACTCAATATGACTCAGCAAAGCGTACATTCTCAGGGCAGAAGTGCCATGCCTAGTGTAGAAATCTTTAAAGTCTGATTGAATTGAATTGAATGAAATTGTTCACAATAGTATTATTGCTCTATAAGCTCCATTTTCCCTGACAGAACATACAGAAGAGAAATGCTCTTAGATGACACTTTTTGTGTGTGTATGTATGTATATGTGTGTGTGTGAGTACACATGTGTCAATGAAACTTTATTAATGTACATTAAAAATTTGGGTTTCATTTGCTGGCCAGGCAGCTCACTAGGCTAATCCTCTGCCTGAGACACCGGCACACCGGGTTCTAGTCCCAGTTGGGGCGCTGGATTCTATCCCAGTTGCTCCTCTTCCAGTCCAGCTCTCTGCTGTGGCCCAGGAGTGCAGTGGAGGATGGCCCAGGTCCTTGGGCCCTGCACCCACATGAGAGACCAGGAGGAAGCACCTGGCTCCTGGCTTTGGATCAGTGAAGTGCCAGCTGCAATGCACTGGTTGTGGCGGCCACTGGAGGGTGAACCAACGGAAAAAGGAAGACCTTTCTCTCTCTCTTTCTCTCACTAACTCTGCCTGTCAAAAAAAAAAAAAAAAAAAAAAAAGGAAGGAAGGAAGGAAGGAAGGAAGGAAGGAAAGAAGGAAGGAAGAAAAATTTGGATTTCATTTAACATTAACATGTCATGAAATATGATTTTTTAAGTAATTTAAAAATGTAAAGACCAATCTTAGCTCATAGGCTATACAAAAGTAGATGGCAGGCTAGAACTGCCTCTGAGCAGTAATTATCTGACCCCTGGTCTAAATATACATTCTTTTTTGACATTTAATTGCTTGCAAATATGTAACTTTGACTTCACTATTAATACACAATTTGCTTAAGGTTTTGTCTAAAGTCCTGCTGTATAACTTTGAAAACAAAATTTAAAAAATGAGTTACATCAAAATTGAGTATATGTTAAGGACTAACATGGCTGGATTTCATTTATTTCTTTTTTAATTTATCATACAGTAATTTATTTATCTAATAATATGGGAGATATATATTTTTATACCTTGAGACTTTTTTCTTTTTGTAATTAGAAGACATAATTCTAAGAATATGATGATGTTTCTTCCCCTTCTCCCTCCCTTCATTCTTTCCTCTCTCCCTCTGTCTCTCTATCTTTAATTCTTGTTTCAGAGATAAGATATTTTTAACTTAAATTATAGTCAAAGGCTTACTGCTCCACTAGAGTTCAACAAGAAAATCAGAAAAAGAAACATAGTTCAGCGAAAATATAGGCAAGGCTATAAACAATAATCAAATGGAAAGATGACCATTTCACTCATATACAACAAATTTTAAAATAATCACAGATCATTAAAACTACAGTAATATATCATTCTTAACCATTGTTTAACACCTGTACAGCTCTCATACATGGAGCAGGAAGAACACTTTGGTTTCACAGTAGCATCTAGCTGCACTTCCAGTTATGATATAGGAAGTGCAAGTTCACCTGGGAATTTATACTTACACACCTTCCATGAGTTGAGAATGGTTACACCATGTTTGTGATAGTAAAGTGTGATGTTCCATAATGAGTTTTCTACTATTTAATTTAATAAAAATATATCCAATTATTTAAAAATGGTTGATTGGGGAACAGGGAAGTATGTCAAATATTTGTCATATAAAATTTTTCCATTTTGTTTAAAAGAAGAAAAATCCTTGAACTCAAAACCTTTGTTATATGGATATTCACTGTGCTGGTAAGACGCGAATTTGCTATAGGCTGTATTATTAGAAGTCTGGATAATTTTAAAAACTTGTCTTAAAATAACATTATTTTAAAATGTATTTACATATTTATTTGAGATACAGGGAGAGAGAGAGAGAGAACGAACTCCCAACATCTGGTTAACTCCCCAAAGGCCCTCAATAGCTGGGGCTGAGCTCTGGCTGCAGCTAGGAGCTAGGAATCCAGTCTAAATCTCCCACATGGGATGCAGGAATCTAATCACTTAAACTTCCATTGTTGTCTCCCAGGATCTGCAATGGGGGGAAGCTGGAGTCAGAAGTTGGAAGGAGGAGTCAAACCCAGGCACTCCAGTGTGGGACATGGGCATCTTTACCACTAGGCTAAATGCCTGCTCTAGTAACATTACTTTATTAAAATAAGACCCCCTAAAAATCATTATGAGACTCACTTACATGTTTAGCTCAAACCTGTATTTGTAATCTCTAAAATATTCATCCACAGACCATTTTTCTGGTTACAAGTGTACCAATGAAAACAAAAAGAAAATCACTGGAACAGTTTTTTCCAGTATCCTTTTAAAATATATGGGCAGACCTTCAACCCAGTGATTAAGATTCTACTTGGGATGCCTGCATCCTGCATCAAAGTACCTGGTTTAAGTTGCTGCTCTGCTTCTGCTTCTAGCTTCCTGTTTAATGCACATCTGGGAGGCTGCAAATACTTGGATCTCTGCTGCCCATGTGGGAAACCTAGATTGAGTTCCAGCTCATGGCCTCAGGGCTATTGTGGGCATCTGGGAGTGAACCAGAAGATGGGAGATTTCTCTTTGTCTTGTTGAAAAAAAAATTGAAAATGGAAGATTATACATTATTTCCAGATAGAAAAAGAACACTGGGGCCAGGGCTGTGGTGTAGTAGGTAAGCCTCCACCTGTGGTGCAGGCATCACATGGGTACCATTCCTGCTGCTCCTCTTCCAAACCAGCTCTCAGCTTATGGCCTGGGAAAGTAGTAGAAGATGGCCCAAGTGCTTGGGCCCCTACACCCACATGGGAGACCTGGAAGAAGCTCCTAGCTCCTCCCTTTGGATAGGCCCAGTGGCAACCATTTGGGGGGTGAATCAGTGGGTAGAAGACCTTTCTCTCTGTCTCTCCTTCTCTTTGTTTGTAACTCTACCTCTCAAATAATTTTTTTTTCCTTTGGACAAACTTTTTTTTATTTAATAAATATAAATTTCCAAAGTACAGCTTTTGGATTACAGTGGCTTCCCCCCACCCCCAACCACCAATAATTAAAAAAAAAATAACATTTACCAACAAAGATCAGATACTGGAATACAAAACATATCTCAATTAATATAAAAGTATACAAGTCATATTCCATTTCTCTTACCAAAATGGAATTAAATTAGAAGGAATAAAAGGAAGATATGTAGAAAAGCCCCACATTTTTGGAGGATAAATAACACACTTTAAAATAGTCAATAGGTAAAAAAATCAAAAAGGAAATAAGGGGGTGAACATTTGGCCTAGCAGTTGAGTCACTAATGTGAACCCTGCATCCTGTATCAGAGGCCTGGGTTTGAGTCCCAGCTCCATTACTGATTCCAGTATCCTTCCAGGGAAGCAGCAGTGATGGCTCAGATAACTGTCCCTGCCAGCCATGTGGGAGATCTGAGTGGAGTTCCTGGCTCCCTTCTTCAGCCTGGTTCAGCCCTGGCTTTGGCAGCCATTTGTTGATTGAGCCAGGGGATGGGAGCTGTGTCTTTCTATCTCTGTCTCTCAAACAATTAAGTAAATATTTGTTAAATACTTTTTTTTAAAAAAGGGAGATACAGAAATATTTTGGGCTGCATGAGAAGTAAAATGGAGCCTGCCAGACCATACAGGATGAAGCTGAAACAGGACTTTCAGGAGTTGATATCATGCAGCAGGCCTGTTCTGAAGCAGCAGGATGGTGCCAGCTGTTAGGTTGGCTTGCAACACTTCCATAGGATCAGCAAGTCAGGAGACAACCAACTCAAATGGATTTATATATTACCTCTGCAATAACTTCTTGGCACTACTTTTCCAAGCCCCAATTCTCATAAAGTATGACATGATGAGAGTTTTATATTGTTGCACATATAATGGACGTGCATCATAGGAGACAAAGCTTGAGAGTAAGAGTTTGATCATATACAATGTGAAGTTCACAAACTGCCCATCGTCTCAGAGAGAGACATTCTCTTTATTACCTTAGATTGTAATCAGATCTCTCTAGGGAGGGAGCTATGCTTCTATATTTTTCCTTCTCAGGAATGTAATTCAATTTGTTCAGGGGAAGTCACTATCTTTCTTCTTCCAAGGAGACTTATTTCTACAAATATTCCTGGAAGGATAGACCTAATTGTTAATGCTTAGTTATATAAAGATATGAAAGATTCATGGAGTACCGCATCCCAAGAGTTTATAATACTAAGGACTTCTATTTGGGAAAAAAAGAATGATCAAAATCAATGACTACATTTCTACATAAAAAACTAGAATCAAATGTAAAGTGAGCAGGAAAACAAGGAAATATTAAGTATCAGAGCGGAAATCAATGACATTGAAAATGAAAAAACAATAGGAAAAAATCAGTGATACCATCACCTTCTTATTTGAGAAGATAATTTTTTAGCCAGAATAACAAAATAAGAAAAAAGACACCCATTATCACATGAAGCATGAGAAAGGTGACATCTCATACTGCAGATCCTGAAGATATTAAGAGTGCAATTAAGTGAATGGTGTAACAACTTCATGTTAAAGAAAAGGGGCAATTTTCTTGAAATACACTGTTAAATAAATGTAGGCTCATTAAAATTTTGGAGAGTTTAAAAAGAACCAAGTCATAAGCAGTTTGGATTCTGTTAAGGGAGCAGGAGGTAAAAATGTTTAAAAGTTGCTCATGGAAGCAAGACAAAAAATATTTGATTATGGAGAAAATTGCCAGCCAGAAGTTATTTTTGAATGATAAATTTCTAATAAGAAGTTAGTTGGTACATTCTGATTGGTTAACTTAAGCTTCATTTTACTATGACATTGAGTTGGATTTTAGTTTGCTCACATGAGAAACCAAAGCACTGGAGCTATCTCAGCCTGATGGATTTCCATTTACTTTTCCCACCCATACAAACTAATAAGCACATTCTTCACTAAAGAGGTAACATGGAAAATCCTATATAAGAGTATATTAAAGCAATTGAATTTATAATTTAAAACCCTTCTAAAAGAAACTTCAGCCCTAGGAGTTTTCACTGCAAAATTCTACCAAATATTTAAGAAAAAGAAAATATTTGTGCTATACAAAATTTTCCATGAAATTGAAAAGGAGGTAATACTTCCCAAGATATTCTATGAATCCAGCATTACATGATATAATGGATGAATCAAGATGCAAAATTTATTTTTAAAGATTTATGCATTTATATGAAAGGCAGCGATGCAGAGACAGAAGAAACAGGGAGAGATAGGTAGAGAGAGATATCTTCCATCTGCTGGCTCACTCCCCAAATGGCCACAATGCCAGGGCTGGGCCAGAAACCTGAGCTCCATCCAGGTCTCCCATGTGGATGAAAGCAGTCCAAGTACTCCAGACATTCTCCACTGCTATCTGGGGTGCATTATCAGGGAGCTGGATCAGAAGTGGAGTAGCCAGGACTTAGAACTGGTGCTTACATAGGAGGCTGACATTACAAGAGGCAACTTAACCTGCTGCACCACAATCTCAGCCTCTGCAAAATTCCTTAGCAAATTTCTAGCAAATAAAACCCAACAATATATAAAAGAGATAATACATTTTGAACAATGGGATGTATCTCCCAAGAATGTAAGGTTGGTTTAATGTACAAAAGTCTAAAAGAGGGGTAGAGGGTAGGTGTTTGGCATAGCAATAAAGATGGGACTTGAGACACCCACATCTCATTTGGAGTGCCTGAGTTAAACTCCAGCTTCACTTCCAACTCCAGCTTCTTGATAATGTGCATCATGGAAGGTAGTGGGTGATGGCTCAAGTACTTAGGTTCCTGCCATCCTTGTGGGAGACCCAGATTGGGTTTCAGGTTCCTCATGTACAGGCTGCTGTGAGCATTTGGGGAGTGAATAGGCAAATGGAAACCCTCACTCTCTCTCTCGGGCTCTACCTCTCTTTGTAACTCAGTCTTTCAAATAAATAACAAAATTCTTTAAAAAAAAAAATGACTGCCGTTTCCCCAGGCACATTATCAGGGAGCTGGATGAATAGTAAGTGGAGCAACTGGGATATGAACCAGTGCCCATATGGGATGCTGGCACCGCAGGTGGAGTCTTTATTTGCTAGAGCATAGCACAAGCCTCAATAAATATTTCCTAAAATTTAGAGAAAGAAAATGAGATGTGTAAATTATGGTTGTTTATATGAATGCATTTCTGAAAAGTACATAACTTGGTACAAATAAGTCTTTGGGCTCTTGCATCCATGAGGGAGACCCAGAAGAATCTCCTAGATCCTGGCTTCGTCTTTTTTTTTTTTTTTTTTTTAATTTTTTTGACAGGCCGAATGGACAGTGAGAGAGACAGAGAGAAAGGTCTTCCTTTTGCAGTTGGTTCACCCTCCAATGGCTGCCATGGCTGGCACACAGTGGCCAGTGCACCGTGCTGATCCAATGGCAGGAGCCAGGTACTTATCCTGGTCTTCCATGGGGTGCAGGGCCCAAGTACTTGGGCCATCCTCCACTGCACTCCCGCACCACAGCAGAGAGCTGGCCTGGAAGAGGGGCAACCGGGACAGAATCTGACGCCCCGACCAGGACTAGAACCCAGTGTGTTGGCACTGCAAGGCAGAGGATTAGCCTACTGAGCCATGGCACCGGCCATTCCTGGCTTCTTATTGACCTCTGCCATTGCTACCATTTGGGGAGTGGAGTAGCAAATGGATGATCTCTATATGTCCTTCTCTGAAACTCTGCCTTTCAAATAAATAAATAAATCTTTAAAAATATTTATTAATTTGACAGGCATACTTACACAGAGGTCTTTCATTCATTGATTCATTGATCAAAAGGACTGCTATGGCTAGGAGTGGACAGGCTGAAGCTGGGAGGTTCATCTTGGTCTCCCATGTGAGTGGCAGAGGCCCACACACTTGGGCCATCTTTTGCTACTTTCCCAGGTCCAATATCAGGTAGCTGGATCACAAGTAGAGTGACTAGGACACAAACTGGCACATGTATGATATGCCAGAACTGTAGACAGCAGCTTAATCCACAGTGCTACAGTGCTAGCCTCATCTACATTTTTGTCATATCTTTCCTTTAATCTTTTGCTTTTTTTCTCTTTCTCTGGTTTAGGTCTTTAGATACTAAAGCCATAGGTTACTTTTTTTTTTTTTTTTTTGACAGACAGAGTGGACAGTGAGAGAGAGAGACAGAGAGAAAGGTCTTCCTTTGCCGTTGGTTCACTCTCCAATGGCCGCCGCAGCCGGCGCGCTGCGGCCGGCGCACCGCGCTGATCCGATGGCAGGAGCCAGGAGCCAGGTGCTTTTCCTGGTCTCCCATGGGGTGCAGGGCCCAAGCACCTGGGCCATCCTCCACT
Organism: Oryctolagus cuniculus; assembly: GCF_051225735.1. Lineage (NCBI taxonomy): Eukaryota > Metazoa > Chordata > Mammalia > Lagomorpha > Leporidae > Oryctolagus > Oryctolagus cuniculus. Next base: position 57,396,699 of record NC_142879.1, on the reverse strand, counting down.
GCACTCCCTGGCCACAGCAGAGAGCTGGCCTGGAAGAGGGGCAACCGGGACAGAATCCGGTGCCCTGACAGGGACTAGAACCCAGTGTGCCGGTGCCGCTAGGTGGAGGATTAGCCTAGTGAGCCGCGGCAGCGGCCAGTTTACTTCTTTTTTTAAAGATTTATTTTTTGAGAGGTGGGGTTGCACAGAGGGAGCGAGAGGCAGAGAAAGATAAAAATGCCTTCCATCTGCTGATTCACTGCCCAGAGGGCTACAAATGCCAGGGCTGGGCCAGTATGAAGCCAGGAATTAGGACCTTCATTTGGATTTCCCTCATGGATTCAGGGCCTCGAGTTTTTGGGCTACCCTCCACCATTTCCCCAGGTGTACCAAGGGGACCTGGAAAGGAAATGAAGCAGTCAGAACTCAAACTGGTACCCATAAGGATGCCAAACCCACAGGCAGTGGCTTGACTGACTACACCACAATGCTAGCCCCATCAATTTGTAATTTTTATATTTCTCTAAAAACTTGTGTGGATCATGTAGGTGACAGCAGATAATGCAGGCAGAGGTGGACATTGTTTAGTTTACCAAGGTCACCATAACAAATTATAGAACGTTGGATTGCTTAAATAAAGACATTTATTTTCACATAGTTCTGCAAGTTGGAAGTCCAAGATCAAAGTGTCGGTATGTTTATTTTCTCCTGACAACTCCCTGGCTTCCAGTCAGATATCATCTTGCTGTGTCATCTCATATTTCCTTTGTTCATGTCCATCTCTTGTTTCTCTTCTTATAAGGTCATTAGTCTGGGTTAAAGTCTCATACATTTGATTTTTTTTTTTACTTTAGTTGTGCCATTAAAGGCACCATCTCCAGATAGAGTCACACTGCAGGTTACAGATTGAAGATAGGAACTTTGGAGAGACACAATTCAGTGCATCACAATGGAAAGCACCCAGATGTCTGCCTTGTGGGCAGCCAACTCTAAGTAGGACTTACTGTGTAGAGTGAGTCTTAGGATTCCTTTTGGTATTATTTTAATACTGTCTTACCAACCTGGGTGCATGCATGTACCCAACAAATTATCTGTGTACACCTATACAAACTAGAATATAGTTTACTGATAGTAGTGGACATGTAAAATCAATACAGCAGTCCATAAGATAGAATATTTTGAAACTAAAACTGATGAGTAGAAAAATAACAAAGTCTGAGCTCCATTACAATATACATGATATCCACTATTAATATTTTTTAAATAAATCACTATGAGGAATATAACAAAAACATTCACACCTTACAGATCCATTTACATGCAGGTTAATCAGATAGTAGTGAAATTATGACAAAGGGAATCTTAGGACTCACTTTACACAGTAAGTGTAATATTCCAAATTAATTTCCACATACAATGTGACTTCTTTTCTGCATGACACATTCTATACTTATATGTGAATATGGCTATTAAGTCATAAGGAAATGTGTGAATGTGTCTACTGACCTAATATGCTTAATTCAGGAAACAGACCTTTTGTGCATGTGGGGAAATGTGCCATTCAATGTTATCCTCTGTTTTTACACAATATGTTAATGAATCAAATAATTAGAAAATAAAACATGATGAGACAAAAAAAAATGACTGCCTTTTCCCGATCAGTGAATTTGTTTACTAGGAATATATTTCCTTGTCTAGTAAGTTAATAAAATCAGCTTTGTTTTGTTTGTGTGTTTGTTATAATTCTAGTGATTTTTATTTAAATTTTTCACAATCATGATTTGATAAGATAGCCATGCAATTCTATCCCTGAGTTGTTACCTATTTTCTCAACCTCATGTAGTTCTGGCCAACAAACAAATGCTACCAAACAATGGGAGACCTAATTGGGAAATATCTGGTGACCTTTTTCCTCCCTGATAAAGAAAACTGCTCTACCTGCACCTATCTTCCAATTGTTGGATATCATGAGGGAAAAGAGAGAGAGAGACATTCTCTGGTTTCAAGGAAGATAGGTTAAGATAGTAAGAATGAGTCCTTGATGCCATTTTTAAAGTCAACAGTGAGACAAAGTTAAATAAAAGAGTAATTAAAACTTAGATTTTGTAATTAAAGTGTTCTGAGTCCATAGAATAAGAAAATAAATGAGTAGAGAAGGTAGGAAAGAGGATGCTGAGAACTCACATATTCCAGGCTGGGAATATGGGCAAATGTTTTAAATTCTATGTCCCTCAAGGAAGTCCTACAAAAAAGGTTCAAAGTTATATTAGAGGTGGTTTTTCTGAAAGAAGTATATCTTCTCTAAACGAGGTTCTCATTGTAGTCTGTAGTATAAATTGCCTGAATGTTCTATAATTTGGAATTTTACTGGGTTGGAAAAGCCAGCTTCCATATCTGGAGTTAAAACCATCATCATCATAGAAGTGGAAAGTATAATATAAATAGTCAAAAAACAAAACACAAAATGACAGGTCTCAGACTGCAATCGTTTTTGAAGATATTTTCATTAATGTTCTTTAAGTTTTTAAATTATTTTTTTGCTTATTTGAGAGGCAGCAACAAAGGGAAACTCCCACACATCCTGGTTCACACCCCAAATACTTGCAATGGCCAGGGCTGGGCTAGCACCTGAGCCAGCAGCCAGAAAGGCAGTCCTGCTTTCCAATGAGGGTGCAGGAATCCAATGATTTGAGCCATCATCACTGCCTCCCTGAACTAGGCTAGAGTCAGGAGTCAGAACAGGGAAGGAAACCAGGCCCTCTGATGTGGAAGCTGGGTACTTTAACTGATAGGCTAAATACCCACTCCCGAAATGTTCTTAGACAAGAGGAATAAGTCCACCACAAAGACACAGTTATGCTTCGTGTCTCTGAAATAGAAATCATTATTTCAAATTACCTCAAAGTAGAGACAATTGAAGTGTAGAAGAAGGAGCAGCCTCAATAAGGAGATTAGATTCTTTAGACTCAGAAACTACTGTTTGTGGAAAAAAATCTTTGATTATCATTATTAGGATATAGAATTCACTAGAAACGCAGAGCAAAACATTATGTTTTTGAGAGAATTGTAATTGTGACAAAAACATGAGGCCTGGTGGGATTTAGCAGGAAACTAACTCCTCAAGTAATCCCAGGACTTAGAAATGAAGCCAAATAGAACTGGATAATGCATATATTGTTTCTCCTAGAAATTACCTTCTGCCACATACAGATCTCTGAATGACCAGGGAGGATCCTGGGAAAAGAGACTTCTGAAGAGCAGCAATATGTGCTGACAGACTGGACTGGCCAATTGGTGAATTTTTTACACAGCAATTCATATTGGTAAGGTTGGGAATAAAGAGAAGTGAAAAATGCATTATCCTAGGCCAGGAAATTTAAGAGTGAGCTAAAATATTGGAAAAAAAATAGGTTAAATAACATTTTAATGCAATTACAAAAAAACTAAGTTAATGACAAAAAGATCCATGATGAATGAAATATCAAAATTGTAAATATAAACCAAGATTACTGGTGCCTCCTTTTGCCTCAGGTTCCCATGCAGCTCAGCACAGCACTGTTACAGTCATTTCCTCGTTTTTCCTTTCCTAAAACCTTTGTGGTGGATTTCTTCTTTTCCTCATCATTGTGTCTTGTGTGTGTTGGTGGAAACCAACTTGGTCACCAAATATATAAAAAGCCAAACCCAGTCTTGCTTATCTCTAGAGACCTTGGGCCTTCAAGTGAAATGGAGAAATTGGATGAGATTGAGGTGGCCTCTCCACAGGCAGGGGTAAGTGTGTATGTATCACTGAACAGCAGCTTTTAAATGAAGCAGTAAATGGGAAGAGGAATATACAGATGGTGCCTAGAGAAGAGGAAGACATCGGTGCTTGTGTAAGGAGCAGCAACCTCTCCAGTCCTCACTATTAGTACATACACTCTTTGCTGTCTGTATAGTTTTTCCTTTTCTACCTTTCTAGTGGTTAGATGTGCTCATTGAAATGTAGGAAGTCTGGAGGGCAAGGGAGGGTGGGAGGAAGGGATTGTTGAACAGTTTTCTTCCTGGTCAAAGGAAAGCTAGTTCCTTCCCAACCTCTAATGCTGCCTTTGAGGAAAGTTGCTGTTGGGGGCAGTAGCAGGTATTTTGGGTCTTCAGGAAAAAAAAAAAAATGAAACTCAACAGGCTAGCGATTGTGAAGTACAGGGATGGAAGACTCTGGGTTCTTGCTGACTCTGTAGTAGATGTTGCTGATGCCCAGTCCAGACTCTATATGTGAACAATGCATCCATGTCTCAGTAGACGTGAGGGGGATCCAGTACTGTGGAAGGAAAAAAGATGGGTATCAGTTACATCACTGGGACGCACTGTTCTCCTATAAGAAGTTTCTCCCAATATTATCATCATCGAGAATTCTGGAAACCATGGTCTAAATGGACAGAAGTTAATAGGAGAAGAGGGTAGATTTGAGAAGTCCAAAGAGCAGGAAAGAATTAGACTCTGTTGGTGCCAGTCCAGGTCCCCAGTACCAGTACCATCCCTTTGCTACTCTGAGTGCTGGCCGCTAACAGCTCACAACTATCCTCTTCTCCAAAAATCCTGTAGGCTCACCTGGAAATTGCCCTTGCTGCTGTCCTCACTCTTACAATTTCACCAGAGTGCATACCCTCACTAAACCACATATACGAGATTGCCTTTTTAAAAAAAATATGCGACTTAGTACCACATCACTCTATCCAGTTAATGTTAGGATCTTCTTCCTCTGAAATTCTTGTTAGGTCATCGATAGGAGACATAATGGTTAACACACTCTGGTTTTTCCTCATAAAAAAGTAGAGAGAAAAAATGTACTGAACACAGTTTACAGCTTTGTATTTCAAAAATCAGGAATATAGATTCTAAACAACTTCTTGCTTATTGTCTCATATAAATATGCATTACATTTAATTTCACTTTTCACATCCTTTCCACAACTATTTTACATAGTGATTAGTGATGCTTAAATTTGACATTATTTCATATATTCAAAAGAAAGAAAACAGAGCCAAGTGCTGAGTGGCTGCAGAAGCCAAGCATCTAACTAAGCATCTAACTTCTGCACCATCCAGCCTTGAGTGAATTTTAACCTCATCATCTTTGTGGCTTTATACATGTAGCACCACTAATAGAGTACTAGTTTCCCATTGCTGCCATAGCAAATTACAGCAAATGAGTGAGTAACTTAAAATGATAAAGATTTATTGTTTCAGAGTTCGGGATGTTAGATATCTGAAATGAGTTTTTTGGGCTGAAATCAAGTTTCAGCAAGGCCACATTCTTATCTGGTCCAGAGGAAAATTTGCTTTCTTGTCATTTCCAGATTCTAGAGGCAGCCCTCAGTCCCTGGTTCATGGCCTCTGTTTACCTTCAAAGTCATCAATGAATGATCAAGTCTTTCTCATGATGCTCTCTCTCTGGTTCTGGCTCCTTTGCCTCCTTCCTCTACTTGAAAGAACCCTTATGTGAGGCCCATCAAGATAATCTAGGATAATTTCTATATTTTAAGCCCAGCTGATTAACTGCCTTAATTTCATCCTCAGCCTCGTTCCCCACTGCCATAGCTACTCCCAGGACCCAGAGTTCAGGACACAGACAGCTTTGTGGGTCCTCTGCTCTGTCCTTGCAGGGGCCTAAACCAAGAACATCAACCTTTGAGTCTGCAAATGGTGCAGTGACTTGGTCACATTTTCCAAGTGTCTTCCTCTTAAAATGATATTTAATATATTTAGACCTCTATTTTCCTATTTCTATCAAATCAAACTCTGATATTCCTTAAATTAAACCTTTAAAAACCAACTCCAAAAGTATAGACTGATACTTTATATCTGATATTTCATATCTTCTCATCTCCCAACATCCTGAACAAATAGTACTCTTTTGCACTGGTTCATTAAATTTATAATCAGTGCCTAGAATACACAAAAATCATGCAGAAGTATACAGAAGAAGCATTATAAGAAGCATTAAGATTGATTTTCTGGGCTTAGTTGAATGTTGAAAAACCACGTAAATTTTGTACCAAAAGAGAGTTCTCACACAAGCTACTTGTGATTGGGTTAAAAAGTGGCAGCAAGGGAATTTTAGCATATTCTATGAACTGAAAACTGTGTATTTGTCTTTGTCTTCATTTTTACTTAATTCTTACTTATTAGTATATTAAGCAAGAAAGGTGTTTCAAGCTGCAGACAAAACATTGCAAAGGAAACATTCTTCAACTATTGAGTCTTTTACCCACAACATAGCCCCTCTATATATTTATATTATATTGTGATTTAGAGAGGCTTTGATTGTGTCCCTGAAGGGTTAATGTAGTAAATTTAATCCCCACTCCCCACTACCCTGTGAGGTGTTAAGAGGGTAGAAACTTAATCTAACTCTGGAATTTAGACACAGGGCCCTTGGGAGAGGACTAGGATAAGAAGAGGTTATCTGGGGAATGGTTTCCCTGGATTTGTTCACTCTGTGATAATTCATTGCAATTGGAATTTGAGTTTCTATTATTTTTTGTATTTACACTATAGTTAAAAAACAAAAAATGGAAGGTAAATATGACTACACATTAAAAAAAAAAAAAGATGAGGTTATGAGAGTTCAGCTCCCACAACAGAGTAGGTCTCTTGCCATGTAATGCCCTTTGTCACTACAGGTCTCTGCCACCAACAAGGCCATCACCAGATATTGGCCTCAACACTGGGTAGAACTCTGAGACCAAATACATCTCTTTATAAGTTACCTAGACTCAGCCGGCGCCGCAGCTCAATAGGCTAATCCTCCACCTAGCGGTGCTGGCACACCGGGTTCTAGTCCCAGTTGCCCCTCTTCCAGGCCAGCTCTCTGCTGTGGCCTGGGAGTGCAGTAGAGGATGGCCCAAGTCCTTGGGCCCTGGAGAAGCACCTGGCTCCAGCCTTTGGATCAGCGTGGTGATTTTTAATTTTTAATTTTATTTTAAATTTTTAATTTAAAAGGCAGAATCACACCCCCCCACACACACACAATCTTCTATCCAGCAGTTTATTCCTCAAATAGCCACAATAGCAAGGTTTGGATCAGGCAGAGGCCAGGAGCCAGAAATTCCATCCTGTCTCTCACAGGGCTAGCAGGGACCCTGGCTGTTTGGGCCATCATCTGCTGCTTTCCCAGGTGCACTAGCAGGAAGCTGGGTCAGAAGCACAAGAGTAGCTGGACTTGAACCAGCATTCCAAATGAAACGGCAGCATCACAATTTGTAGCCCAACCTGCTAGGTCACAGCAGTGGTACCTTCATGTTTAGAAATTGGCAGAACAATCGAAGAAGAGGGAATCCTCCCAAATTCTTTCTATGAAGCCAGCATCACCTTAATCCCTAAGCCAGAGAAAGATGCAGCACTGAAAGAAAATTACAGACCAATATCCCTGATGAACATAGATGCAAAAATCCTCAATAAAATTCTGGCCAATAGAATACAACAACACATCAGGAAAATCATCCACCCAGACCAAGTGGGATTCATCCCTGGTATGCAGGGATGGTTCAACATTCGCAAATCAATCAATGTGATTCACCACATTAACAGACTGCAGAAGAAAAACCATATGGTTATCTCAATTGATGCAGAGAAAGCATTTGATAAAATTCAACACCCTTTCATGATGAAAACTCTAAGCAAATTGGGTATAGAAGGAACATTCCTCAATATAATCAAAGCAATTTATAAAAAACCCACAGCCAGCATCCTATTGAATGGGGAAAAGTTGGAAGCATTTCCACTGAAATCTGGCACCAGGCAGGGATGCCCACTCTCACCACTGCTATTTAACATAGTTCTGGAAGTTTTAGCCAGAGCCATCAGACAAGAAAAAGAAATCAAAGGAATACAAATCAAGAAGGAAGAAGTCAAACTATCCCTCTTTGCAGACGATATGATTCTGTACTTAGAGGATCCAAAGAACTCTACTAAGAGACTATTGCAACTCATAGAGGAGTTTGGCAAAGGGGCAGGATATAAAATCAATGCACAAATATCAACAGCCTTTGTATACACAAGTAATGCCATGACTGAGAAAGAACTGCTAAGATCAATCCCATTCACAATAGCTACAAAAACAATCAAATACCTTGGAATAAACTTAACCAAGGACGTTAAAGATCTCTATGATGAAAATTACAAAACCTTAAAGAAAGAAATAGAAGAGGATACCAAAAAATGGAAAAATCTTCCATGCTCATGGATTGGAAGAATCAACATCATCAAAATGTCCATTCTCCCAAAAGCAATTTATAGATTCAATGCAATCCCAATCAAGATACCAAAGACATTCTTCGCAGATCTAGAAAAAATGATGCTGAAATTCATATGGAGGCACAAGAGACCTCGAATAGCTAAAGCAATCTTGTACAACAAAAACAAAGCCGGAGGCATTACAATACCAGACTTCAGGACATACTACAGGGCAGTTGTAATCAAAACAGCATGGTACTGGTACAGAAACAGATGGATAGACCAATGGAACAGAATTGAAACACCAGAAATCAATCCAAACATCTACAGCCAACTTATATTTGATCAAGGATCTAAAACTAATTCCTGGAGCAAGGACAGTCTATTCAATAAATGGTGCTGGGAAAACTGGATTTCCACATACAGAAGCATGAAGCAAGACCCCTACCTTACACCTTACACAAAAATCCACTCAACGTGGATTAAAGACCTAAATCTATGTCCTGACACCATTAAGTTATTAGAGAACATTGGAGAAACCCTTCAAGATATTGGCACAGGCAAAGAATTTCTGGAAAAACCCGGGAGGCACAGACAGTCAAAGCCAAAATCAACTATTGGGATTGCATCAAATTGAGAAGTTTCTGTACTGCAAAAGAAACAGTCAGGAGAGTGAAGAGACAACCAACAGAATGGGAAAAAAGATTTGCAAACTATGCAACAGATAAAGGGTTAATAACCAGAATCTACAAAGAGATCAAGAAACTCCACAAAAACAAAACCAACAACCCACTTAAGAGATGGGCCAAGGACTTCAATAGACATTTTTCAAAAAAGGAAATCCAAATGGCCAACAGGCACATGAAAAAATGTTCAAGGTCACTAGCAATCAGGGAAATGCAAATCAAAAGCACAATGAGGTTTCACCTCACCCCGGTTAGAATGGCTCACATACAGAAATCTACCAACAACAGATGCTGGCGAGGATGTGGGGAAAAAGGGACACTAACCCACTGTTGGTGGGAATGCAAACTGGTCAAGCCACTATGGAAGTCAGTCTGGAGATTCCTCAGAAACCTGAATATAACCCTACCGTTCGACCCAGCCATCCCACTCCTTGGAATTTACCCAAAGGAGTTTAAATTGATAAAGAAAAAAGCGGTCTGTACCCTAATGTTTATTGCAGCACAATTCACAATAGCCAAGACCTGGAACCAACCTAAATGCCCATCAATGGTAGACTGGATAAAGAAATTATGGGATATGTATTCTTTAGAATACTATACAGCAGTAAGAAGCAACGAAATCCAGTCATTTGCAACAAAATGGAGGAATCTGGAACACATCATGCTGAGTGAAGTAAGCCAGTCCCAAAGGGACAAATACCATATGTTCTCCCTGATCGGTGACAACTGACTGAACACCAAAAAGGAAACCTCCTGAAGTGAAATGGACACTATGAGAAATGGTGACTTGATCAGCATAGCCCTGACTGCTAATGGACAACTTAATACATTATCCCTCATAGTATTTTTTTTTTGTCTGTTCTACTTAATATGACTGGTTTAATTCTGTAATTATCACACAGTTATTCTTAAGTGTTGAAAATTAACTGAAATGTGATCCCTGTTAAACATAAAAGTGGGAATAAGAGAGGGAAGAGATGTATAATTTGGGGCATGCTCGGGCTGACTTGCCCCAATTGGTAGAGTTAAAAACATACCAGGGGATTCCAATTCAATCCCATCAAGGTGGCACGTGCCAATGCCATCTCACTATTCTAAGTGATCAATTTCAGTTCACAGTTGATCATAATGAAAGGACTAAGAGTCAAAGGGAGCACATAAACAAGTCTAGTATCTGCTAACACTAACCGATAGAATAAATAAAGGGGAGAGTGATCCAACATGGGAAGTGAGATACTCAGCAGACTCATAGAATGGCAGATGTCCTAAATAGCACCCTGGCCTCAGAATCAGCCCTAAAGGCACTCGGATCTGGCTGAAAAGCCAATGAGAGTATTTCAGGCATGGAAAGCCAAGACACTCTGGCAAAAAGATCTCTGTGAGTGAGATCCCAGTGGAAAGAACAGGTCTTCAAAGAAGGAGGTGCCTTTCTCTGAAGGGAGGAGAGAACCTCCACTTTGACTATGACCTTGTCTAAACAAGATAAGAGTCGGAGAACTCAAGGGGCTTCCATAGCCTTGGAAACTCATGACTGGTGCATAGGGAGATTATTGATGCCATAAACAGGAGTGTCAATTTGTAAAGTCAACAACAGGAGTCACTGTGCACTTACTCCTCATGTAGGATCTCTATCCTTAATGTGCTGTACACTGAGGCTTAATGCTATAACGAGTACTCAAACAGTATATTTCACTTTGTGCTTCTATGGGGGTGCAAACGATTGAAATCTTTACTTAATGTACACTAAACTGATCTTCTGTGGAAAAAAAAAGAAATTATCAATTCCCAACTTGACTCTCACTGGGATTAAACATGACAATAGGTCTGATCTGATTTCATCATCATTTAAAAAAAAATCACCTATTATTTTTCACCTTATGTTTCTGTGTGGGAACAAACTGTTGAAATCCTTATTTAAGGTATACTAAGCGGATCTTCTGTATATTAAGATAATCGAAAATGAATCTTGATGTGAATGGAAGGGGAGAGGGAGTGGGAAAGGGGAGGGTTGTGGGTGGGAGGGACGGTATTGGGGGGAAAGCCATTGTAACCCATGAGTCGTACTTTGGAAATTTATATTCATTAAATAAAAGATAAAAAAAAAAGAAATTGGCAGTATGTAAATAACCTATTTTTAATGTAATGCATGTAGATACAAAATAAGGGGCTGGTGTTCTCAGTGTAACCCACTGAGAGAGAGAGAGAGAGAGAGAGAAAGGGAGATAGAAAGAGAGAGAGAGAAAGAAATCAAGCAATGCAGGGAGGGGTGGCTGACAAGATGATCTCGGGGCTGAACACTAATTTCTACAGTGATCACACAGAAACCAATAAGAATAGAATTCTGACATCACCTTCCTCCCCCTCTCCAATCTCCTGCTAATGCTCTTAATTGTCCAAAATCAACATTAAGTCTGGCCCAAGGAGGGCCTCTAAGGTAGTCAGCTTAACAAATGGGAGAAGTAGACTGATCTGGAGGAGAAAGTGGAAGAGATACAGCTTAGTGTGCATGCATTCAGCTACTGTGCATCAGTGGAATTGTATACCACAGAATGTACCAGTGACACTGGCCATCAAATACCATGTCCTCAAGGTGTTTATCATGTTTTCCTCCAATGGTCTCTCTCTTCATCCAAAAATGTGTAACTCATTTTACTTGATATTTTAATAGCTATCTGGTTTTGTGTTAGGTTTTTGTGTTTCTATTTGTACTTAATTAAGCCAAACTCCATCCCACTCTTTTGGTAGCAGCCCCCAACTTTCCTAATGAGAATCCCTCCTCCATACTCAGTCCCTGGGACTCAGTATCTCAGCCCTCCTCACCCTAGCTCATGCCAGACATATAAGCCATGCTTTGCCCACTCCTATAGCCACAATACTTGTTTCTAGAAGGCGAACACAATCCAAGTCTCCACCAGTGAGTTTGAGGCTCAAGGGTCTGCTGACGCTACAGAAAAGGAGAGGACCTGCATGTGCTGCAGGCTGCTACATAGGAAGAACAGGGTGGGGATGGCACTCCCTCTGCAAAGGGAACCTCTTCAAGATGGAAAAAGAGCCAAATCCAGTCTGGACCCTGGATCCATCTCTGCCTGTAGCCAGACTTGTGCCTAGGCATTTTAGTTACACAAACAACTATTTTGGTTACATCCATTTGATCTGGATTTAGAATTCCTGGAAATATGTAGAGCTCTTACTGATGAAGAAATATAGCCTTAACCTATTTCCCCATGAATAGACATAGAAGAATACCACCCTTTGAGTGGCTGCTATAATCATCTCTTAGAGGAATGGATGATAATTTACTTACAAAACTAAGGTTGGGGCTGGCATTGAGGCATAGGAGGTAAAGCTGCTGCCTGCAGTGCTTGCCTCCCATATGTGAGTGGGTTCAAGTCTCAGCTGCTCCACTTCCCATCCAGCTCTCTGCTATGGCCTGGGAAAGCAGAAGATGGCCCAAGTCCTTGGGCCCCTGAACCCATATGGGAGACCTGGAGAAAGCTCCTGGTTCCTGGTTTTGGCCTGCACAGCTCCGGCCATTGCGGCCATCTGGGGAGTGAAGCAGTGGATGGAAGACTTCTCTGTCTCTCTCTGCCTCTGCCTCCCTGTAAATCTGCCTTCCAAATAAATAAATAAATCTTTTAAAAAGCTAAGGTTTTATTTAATTATTTATTGAAAGGCAGAGTGACAAGGAGAGGAGAGGGAGAGGGAGAGAAGAGAAAGAGAGATGGGAAGAAAGAGAGAGAAAGAATGAATCTCTACCCACTGGTTCATTCCTCAAAGCTCTGGGCCAGGCCAAGCCAGGGGTCCAAAATTCCACCGGGGACTCCACATGGGTGGCAGGAGTTCAGACACTTGGGCCATCCTCTACTGCCTTCCCATGCACATGAGTAGGGAGCTGGGTTGGAAGTAGTGCAGACGTGATTCAAACACTCTAATATGAGGATATGGGATGCTTGCATCACAAGCAGAGGATTAACCCACTGTGCCACAACACTGGCCCCAGTTGTTTAAGTTATGTCCAGCTTATCTAGAGTATAACAATCTTTCTTTGATGTATACCACTTTATATACATGTTTGAAGAATTCTGATTTCCTGAGGATAAATTCTTAAATATGAATTCTAGAAATACATGGTATGTACATTCTTTTGTAATTTTTACCCATGCTGCTTTGAATTTTCTTAAAGGTGTCTAAAACATAAACACTAAAATATTCTGTTCCAAATTCTAAAAATAGCAAGTCTATTTAGAAAAAAAGTACACAAAATCTATCCTTACAGCTAAAGCATCTTTTTAAAATGCTCTTAGATCCAAACTGAAGGAGGTCAAAGCTCAAGCAATCTCAGGACTATGCTTTATGCACAGCATGGAAAGCTTCTTTCTTCTTCTCAAAGTGAATTCTGATGAATCATTTTCTTTTAAAATTCCACACTCTATCCCACTGGCCACTTTGAAATTCCTCTCACTCTGGAATATAGTTTTTCACACCCTGTAATTTTTGCTTGAGGGAAGCTGTGGGGTAGCAGAGTTCTTACTTGGCTTGGTATATATGTCTTCACACCGAGTCCCAAGGGACAAAAATATGTTAAGGCCCTTTGGAGAGTGGGTGGGAGGGTGGGTGCCTGTGAAACTTCTGGTGAAATGAGAGACCAGAAAGAAGGCTGCTCTGGAGTATTGTGTCTATTTTTCAGAGGATCCAGGGGGAATCTTGTATGGATTTAAAACAGCCCAGATGCAAGTAAGCAAAGAATAATCAGGCTTAAGAACTGTGTCCAGGAAATAACTTTGGGTGTGACTATAGTCATCTATCAATGGCTGCAAAGAGGTAGAAAACATTAAGATTTAAAAAATTGATATTTGAAATATAGTATGCATATAGGAAAATACACAAATTACCATCATAAGCTTATTGAGTGCTAACAAAGCTAAAATCCCTATATAGCCAGCACTCAAAAGAAGAAAAAAATATACCTTTAGCACAGATGTCCCCTTGCCTGCATTGAAACATGACATAAATGATTGTTATAAAAAACAAAAGTAACTCAACATGTAATTTCTCGCTCTTTCAAACCAGGGGTCAGCAAGTAATGGCCTGCAGGCTTGCTGCCTGGTTTTGTAAATAAAGTGATGCTTGAGTGCAGCCCCGCCATGCATTCACATAGCGTTAATGTCGTTTTCACACCACAATGGCAGGACTGAGCAGTTCAGAGACCATCTGGCCACAAAGTGTAATTTACTGTCTTGCCCTTCATACAGAAACTCTGCTGACCCCTGATCTAAACCACAAGGAAAGTATGGGAGAAATGATGCAGAACTAGACTTTAGGTTCCAATGCTTCCTTCTGCAACTTCCACAGATGCTGAGCCTGGCTGTGTATTAGCAAACAGGTGCACTCAGAATTGTATCATCAGGAGCAGGGATGACAGACCTGCAGCCATTAAAATAATGCCCTGAATAAAGCTATGCAAAGTCTATTTACGGAATGTAAATGGAAGATGCAGAAGTTCTCCTGACTTTTCCTTAACAGAAGTGTCCTTCATATCGCCTCTTAAAGGGAGGATGGATATAGGATTGTTTTGAAATTAGGGAAAGGTAAGGTGGGTGGGGAGGATGCCGCTGACATAGTCTAAATATCCCTTAAACCGAATATCAGGCTTTCAAAGCCTGGAAACACAGGGGAAATAAATAACGTCCATGTATGCTACAGTGTGAAAATCTGCGTTCTCCCCCACAAAATTCATCTGGTGAAGCCTAATTTCCATGGTGATGGTGTTTGGAGGTGGAGTCTTTGGCAGGTGTATTTCACAAAAGAGACCCCAGGGGGCGCACTTGCCTCTTTCACTGCTTGAGGACACAGGGAGAAGGCTTCACCAGGAAGCAGGTCCTTCCCAGACACCAAATCTACAGGAGCCTTGATCTGGGAGTCCAGCCTCTAGCACCATGAGAAATAAATGTCTGTGTTTTGTAGCCACCCAATCTGTGCTAGCCTGTTACAGCAGCCCGGTGAGACTAAGACACCATAGGCGTTATTACAAATATTGGACAATGGCAGTCTTCCAAAAATGCGATCTTGCCATCAGAATTTGTAGGTAGTGTTAAATGTATAATACCTGGAAAAGAAATACCTTTTACCACAGAACGATATTTCATTTTAGAGCATTAACTCACTAACTTTCCTAAGAAAGAAAATGTCTTTTATGTTAAAATTTCTGGGAGAGTCTCAGGATATTGCTCAACTCCATGGATTATATTTGGCAAAGCGGTTAAGAATTTGGTTAATATGCCTGAGTCCCATGTTGGAGTACTGGGGTTTGAGTCCTGGCTTGGGCTCCTGATTCTAGATTCCCACAGATCAGACCCTGGCAGGTAGTGGTGATGGTCCAAGTAATTGTGTTCTTGCCACCTCATGGGAGACCTGGATTGAAATCCAGGCTCCTAGCTTTAGTCTGACCCAGCCTTGCCATTGTGGACATTTAGGAAGTGAGCCAGTGGATGAGAGCTCTTGCTCTCTCTCTACCTCCTGAGTAAACATTAAAAATTAATAAAAATTCACATGTAGACATTTTCTGCAAGGAAGGAATCATCTTTCAAACCAACACAAATAAACGTGCAATGTGGAAAAGAATATATGGAACTACAGTATATCTGAATTTCTCCCCTGAACTATCCAACATCCCCTAAATCCAAGTGGCTAACCCCAACCTTACCCTTTCCTGTGCTTTGGCTAAGTATCATGTAAGGATAATTTTAAAAGTCTGTGGAAGGGCTGGCACTGTGGTGTAGCAAGTAAAGCCATCGCCTGCAGTGCTGGCATCCCATATGGGTGCCCGTTCAAGTCCTGGCTGCTCCACTTCTGATTCAGCTCCCTGCTAATGTGTGTGGGAAAGCAGCAGTTGATGCCCCAAGTCTTTGGGCCCCTGCACCCACATGGGAGACCCGGAAGAGGCTCCTGGCTCCTGGCTTCATATTGGCCCAGTTCTGGCCATTGCAGCCATTTGGGGAGTGAACCAGCAGATCAAAGAGCTTTCGCTCTGGCTCTTGCTCTCTATGCCTCTGCCTCTCAGTAACTCTGACTTTCAAATGAATAAATAAATAAACCTTTTTTAAAAAGTGTGTAGAAAATGGAATTAAAGGATTAGTTTATTTTAATGCAAAAATAGAAAAGATGCAGTTTTTCATAATACACATTTTCCATGAACATTTTGAAGAATCCTCTAATGTATAGATTTCAATTTTTATTGCATCACAATGAACCTATTTTATTTCATTTCCCATGAACTGTTCTGATTGTATACTCACAGCATACATTGGAAAAAGTAAAATTCTGGTGAAGACATCTTCCCATGCTGCCTACTTCATATCCCTCAGGGAAATTTTTCTCCTGCACTGCTTCCCTTGCTTCCTGGACAGAGGTGATAACATGACAGCGAAAGGGACTTGACTCTGCTGAGGTAGCCCACAATGTTGGAAAAATACAAAGAAACAAGGAATTGTAGTAAAAGGATACATTGGTGAAAACTTGGATAAAGTGGCATGGAAACATAGGACACTGGTTTTGCCTGGAGGGACCTTGGGAGACATCACCCAGGAGGTAGCATTAGTAGAGTCTTAGAAAGTAGGTAGGAGTTTAGAAAGCCCAGGCAGACATAGGATCCTGTGAGGAGAGGGACTCACATGGGTAAAGCAGAGAAATAAAGAACATAAATTATTTAGAGAATGGTAACAGTTTGGTTTAAATCCCATAATAATAGTTTTATATTGTGCTATAAAATTGATCTATTAGAACCCATTGTTCATTTTCTGTGGCAAAGAAAATATCCACACGGAGGAAAAAGGTAAAAAAAGAAAGCTCTAAGAAAATCTACCTGACTTTTTATCCTGATTGATTTAATTTTAAGAAGAACAATGAAGTCAGATTATAAAGAACTGTTACCAGATCAGTGAGCAATTCTTCCTCCTATGACAAATATCTTCTAAAACCTTAAGTGAACAAATAGCTTCTGTTAGAAATAGTCTAAGCGTAGTTTGCCATGACAAACATTATATAATATCAATAGTATATAACAATAGTCTTTAGAATTATATTTCTGCATATTCTAGAAAAGTTCTAGGGGTCCATAATTCAAATTTATCATAAGACATAGAATGATTAGACATCATATTAAAACATGAAATATGCAAATATCCTCACTTCCCAAACCTCCATTTGTCTTTGAGGCTCAGAAGTGAAGCCTGTTTCCCTGGTTATTGGGAAAAGGATCATATAGTAGTTCAGGGTCCATTCTGCAGAGTCAGTGTCCAGATGGACAGACACTAGTCTTGTGATCTTGACAATATTACACGCTCAGCATGCCTAACTTGAAAATCCCAAATCCAAAATCCTCCAAAATCTGAATTTTCTGAGCACTGACATGTTGCCCCAAGTAGAAAATTCCATGCCTACCCTCATGTGACAGGTTGCAGGCACACTAAAAAATGTTGCATAAAGATCTTTCAAGCTCCCTGGGTAAGGTGTGTATGGAAGATAAATTAATTCTGTGTTCAGACTTAGGGCCATCCCCTAGTTACTACATCATGTAACATAAATATTCTAACATCTGGAAAAACCTGAAATCCAAAACTCTTCTGGTTTCAAGAGGTTTGTGTAAAGGGTACTCAACCTATACTTACTATGGCTAACCATTAATTTCACGATTTATAAAATGCATAAAAATCACAATAGTTTGTGGCAGGGTTGGCTATTAAATGAGATAAGGCCTATAAAACTCAGAATTTCTCCCCAAAAGTGTGAATTGTGATTATAGATGAGAGTATATAGTTTGCAGGGGTACATGGTACCACAGACTAGATGATTCAGACAACAAGAACTTATTTCTTCATAGTTCTGCAAGCTGGAAGTCCAAGAGCAAAATAGGGTGAGTTGGCTTCTTGTGAGGCCTCTCTGTTTGGCTGGTAGATAGCAGTCTTTTCTCTGTGCTTTCACATGCTCTTTGCTCTGTGTCTGTCTTTGCCCTGATCTCATCCTCCTATCATGATACCTGTGGTATTGGATTAGGGCTCATCTATATAATCTCATTTTACCTTATTTACTCCCTTAAATGCCCTATCTCTAAACACAAAGCCCCAATGGGGCTTAAGATTTCAGCATGTGAACTTAGGAGGAAACACAGTTCAACGCATACCATGTCTTTTTTTTTTTAAGAAGTTAAAGCTTCTTAGAATGCTAAAGGCACAACGTGGAAAAGAAGACTTAAAAGTAGATAAGAGTTTATACAGAATTTTTGTAGGCAGAAGACAAATGCATTGAAGAAGCTAATCACAAATAGGGGGGAAAATTTAGAGGTTGCATGTTATGTCTCTCAACAAATTCTTTGTGAAAGATGAAAGAGTTACCATGAGATGAAAGGTGGAAACACCAATACATGATAGGTTTGATTTTGCTATAATCTGCTAGCCAGCAGTTATTTGCCATGAATGGGGAAGACACATGTGAGAAAATGACTTTTAGGAAACAGGAAAAGAATTGCAATATTGTTGATGGAAATAACTGGAGGAGCTGATATTTGAATATGGAGAAATTTGGAGGTATAATACAGGAAAGCCTGGTGAGTATGGAAGCAATCTATTACAACTGTGGTTCTATTGCTTACTGGAATCATCAGGGACACCAGGTCAATAGCAAGCAAAGGTATAAATTAATCCAGGGTGTTGGATGGTAAGAACTCTTTTGAACTCTTTATTTATTTGAAATAGAGAAGGGGTGGGGGAGAGAGAGAAAGAGGTCTCCCATCCACTGATTCACACTCAAATGCCTGCAATAGCCAATGCTACTCTGGCGCCAGAGTCAGGAGCAGGAAATGCAATCCAAGTCTCCCAGTGGGAGTCAGGAACCTAATAACTTGAGCCATCACTCCTGCTTCCTGGGGTCTGAGTGGGTGGAAAGCTGGAGTCAGGAGCTAGAGCTGAGAGTTGAACCCAGGCACTCCAATGTGGGACACAACCATCTTAATGCTAAGTAAACCTACCTCCCTGGACAGAATTCTTGAATTCATGTTTGTTCTACCGTATTTCCATCTTTTGGCATTTTAATTGTTTAATTTCCATTGCAATGTAGTGGAATATTTTTGAAATTAATCATCTATTCTTTTGTAACAACTTAAAACAAAACTTAGGGACTTGGAGCCAGTGTTGTGGTGCAGCAGGTTAAGCCACCACCTGCAATGCCAGCATCCCATATGGGTGTTGGTTCAAGCCCAGCTGCCCCACTTCTGATCCAGCTCCTTCTAAGGGAACTAGGAGAGCAGCAGAGGATGGCCCACGCGCTTGAGTACCTGCATCCATGTGGGAGACCTGGAAGAAGCTCCTGATCCTGGCTTCAGCCTGGCCCAGTCCTCTGGTGAGTGAACCAGCAAATAGAAAATCTCTCCCTCCCTCCCTCCCTCCCTGCCCCTCTCTCTCTCTCTCTCTCTCTCTCTCTCTTCCTTTCTCTCTCTCTGTCTCTCACTTTCTATAACTCTGCCTTTCAAACAAATAAATCTTAAAAAAAAAAATCTATGGGCTTAAAACAGTAACAATATATGGTTGCACCTCTTCTGTGGGTCCTGAAACTAGACAGAACTTAGCTGGGTATCTCTGGTTCAAGCTTATCTCATGAGGTTGCAGTCATGCTGCTAGCCAGGGACATGCTCTTCTGCAGGGCAGCTGGGGGAAGATCCACTTCGAAGCTCATTCCTGTGGCTATTGACAGGATTCAGTTCCTTAGTGGTTCTTGGACTGAGGTCCTCCAGAATTGTTGTCTGGAGGCCTCCCCTAGTTCCTTGCCATGTGGGCCTCTCCATAGGGTAGCTCACCACAGGAATGGGCAAAACACAACACAATAGATAAAACACTAAAGAGAGCATTTAATTCTAATTAGGGTGTAGGGGTTATGGGGCCACTGGTGGAGACAATGCTAAAGTGCCTGGAAGCAGCCTAACAGTAAAGGGACTGGTGTGTCCTGCTGAGGTACTTACATCTCATTTAAATATAAAAGTATTATGGGAAGTATTATGGGTGGTCATGGTGGTACAGTAGGTTAAGCTGCTGCTTGCAACACTGCCATCTTATGTAGCAGCACCACTTTGAATCCTAGCTGTTCCACTTCCAATCCAACTCCCAGGTAATGTACCTAGGAAAACAACAAAAGATGGCCCAAGTATTTGGGTCCCCACCATCCACATGGGAGATCTAGATACAGTTCTAGGCTCCTGGCTTCAGTCTGGCCAGCTCATCTTTTGCAGCCATTTGGGGAGTGAACAAGCAAATGGGAAGATTCCTTCTCTCTCTCTCTAATATACACACATGTACATGCTCTGTGTGTGTGTGTGTGACACTTTTCTTTTTAAGAAAGATTTATTTGAAAATCATTTGAAATCATTATTTCAAATCATTATTTGAAAAATTTATTTATTTGAAAATCAGAGTTATACACAGAGAGAAGGAGAGGCAGAGAGAGAGAGTCTTCCATCTGCTGGTTCACTCCCCAGTTGGCCTCAATTGCCAGAGCTGTGTTGATCTGAAGCCAGGAAGATATCTCTCTCTCTCTCTCTCTCTCTGTCTCTCTGTCTCTCTGTCTCTCTCTTCCTCTCTGTAACTCTGACTTTCAAATAAATAAATAATTCCTTAAAACAAATAAACAAATAAGTTTAGGGCATCATTTATTATTCACAAATCAAACCTTGGCATGTTAACTAGACAAAGTCATTATATTTGATGGCTATTGGTATTTTCATCCAACATATGATGTATTTTTGTGTTTTCTTGATGTGAATCTAATAGCTGGCTATTTTCAAATTTGTTTTTGTTTTTATTCCACAGACAAAGACTGGGGAGGGAAAGAAAGAGAGATCATCATTCTTCTGGTTCACTCTCTAAGTGCAGGCAATAGCCAGAGCTGGGCCAGGCCAAAGCCAGGAACCCAGGTCTCCCGTTTAGCTCAGCCAACATCAGCTGCCTCTCAAGGTATGCATTAGCAGGAAGCTGGAATCAAAATCAGATCTGGGTCTTTTATCTGGCACTTAGATAAAGGATGCAGGCATCCCAAGTGGCATCTTCAGCATAGTACAAAAGCCTGCTCCATAATGTGATGTATTTATTTATGTGAAAGTCAGAGTTACACACATAGAAGGAGAGACAGAGAGAGAAAAAGATCTTCCTTCCACTGGTTCACTCCCTAGATGGCATCAACAACCAAGGCTGTGTCAGGCAGGAACCAGGAGCTTCATCTGAGTATTCTACATGGGTGGCAGGGGCCCAAACACTTGGGCCATCTTTTTCTGCTTTTCCCAGGCCTTTAGCAAAGAGCTGGATTGGAAGTGGACCAGCTGGAACACAAACAGGCATCCATGTAGGATGCTGGCATTGCAGGAGGCAATTTAATCTGCTATCCCAGGACCCTGGCCCCATTTTTTTTTTTAATTTGAAATCCATGAATTTTTTTTATAATATGCACTTCTCTGAACTTTTTTTAAAAAGTTATTTATTTGTTTAAAAGGCAAAGCTATAGAGAGGCAGAGGCAGAGAAAGAGAGAGATCTTCCATCCGCTGGTTCACTCCCCAGATGGCTGCAACAGCCAGAGTTGTGCTGATCTGAAGGCAGGAGCCAGGAGCTTCCTCTGGGTCTCCCACAAGGGTGCAGTGGCCCAAGGACTTGGGCCATCTTCTACTGCTTTTCCAGGCCATAGCGGAGAGCTGGATCAGAAGTGGAGCAGCCAGGACTTGAACCTGGCACCCATATGGGATGCCAGCACTTCAGGCCAGGGCATTAACCCACTGTGCCACAGCGCAGGCCCCCCCTTAATTTATAAATTCAAAACTTTCTGCTGTTTGGGGGGAGATAAAATTAAGCAAAATATCCAATACTTTACTTAATAGTGTACTCTCCCCAAATTTGGATACAGTGGGTAGTACAAGTAAAGAAATCTGGAACTATTAGAAGTTAATAAGGAATATTGGCCGGCGCCGCGGCTCACTAGGCTAATCCTCCGCCTAGCGGCGCCGGCACACCGGGTTCTAGTCCCGGTTGGGGCGCCGGATTCTGTCCCGGTTGCCCCTCTTCCAGGCCAGCCCTCTGCTGTGGCCAGGGAGTACAGTGGAGGATGGCCCAGGTGCTTGGGCCCTGCACCCCATGGGAGACCAGGAGAAGCACCTGGCTCCTGGCTCCTGCCATCGGATCAGCGCGGTGCGCCGGCCGATTGGAGGGTGAACCAACGGCAAAGGAAGACCTTTCTCTCTGTCTCTCTCTCCCACTGTCCACTCTGCCTGTCAAAAAAGAAGTTAATAAGGAATATAAAAAAGAAGTTGCTTTATATAGTAAAAGTTTAGCATTTTTCATTATATTGCAAAGGGGGCTAAAGCTGTCAGGGGAACTAGTGTAATGTGCTGAAACTTGAGTGTGCAAATGTAAATATCCACTTGTACTCACCCAGTGCAATGATTGAGATACTGGGAAGCCATTGGGAATTATGTGAGGTATCCCTGGCAATAATACATTCTCTTTCTATGTGCAAGATAGTAGTACATACTAGGGAAAATGAAAGATAGAAACCTTCCCCTGGAGTTTTGTGACTACCATGTTAACTTACAAAAACTACATTAGAATATTCATTTTTCTACAGAGATTTATTAGTGTCATAATTTCCTGATCTAATATCAATTGAAATCCCCCAGTGTACACAACTGGTTAATATGTCACAAATTAAGCACTTATTGGATTATACTTCAGAGAAAATAATGTAAAAACCATTGATTTAGTCCATGAATTGAAGGTTAATTTGAAGGATTATGTTTTACCCTGGCAATCACATCAGTAATGACCAAAGCTACATGGGAGAATAGTGTATATAACTCTTCTCAAGGGAGTATCTAACTGATGAATATTATGTCTACAAGCTTTTCCTTCTCATGCATGTGATACACAGTTCTTGATTTGAACACTGAGGAGCAGAAATACCTCTGCTGCACCAGTGTATCAGTAGATTCTTGCTCCTTTTTTTGTAAATTGTTGTGGAGTGGGATATAAATCTGCGATTATGCCACTGCAATTCATTTTAAAAATATTTATGTATTTATTTGAAAGGCAGAGTTATATATCGAGAGAGGCAGAGAGATTTTCCATCTGTTGGTTCACTCTGCAAATGTCTGCAATGGCCAGGTTGAAGCTAGGAGCCGGGAACTACTTCCAAGTCTCCGATGTGAGTTCAGGGGCCCAAGCACTTGGGCCATCCTCCAATACTTTCCCAGGCATATTATAAGGAGCTATATTGGAAGTGGAGCAACTGGGACTCAAACTGGCACCCATAAGGGATGCTGGCACTGCAGATGGCAGCTTTACTTGCTATGCTACAACATTGGCCCCCTTTACTAAATATTTAAAGGCAAGTCTTTGCTGGAAACTAGAAAACATCATTTTAATTAGAGTTTTAGGTTCAGCGAAGGCTAAAAGCAGAGACCTAAATTCCCCTTGGTTAACACAGTATGCATTGGCCAGAAGTAGTTTGGCTGGTTCACAATGAGATACCTATTTCCCTTTTGAAACTAAAATGACATAGTTGTGTTATCTGGTTTTCCTGTCTTTTCTGGAAAGTGAAAGGGTCTTACACCAAGTAACTCTGCTATAACTTTGTCCTTTGTTCTTAAATAAGGAAAACAAGTATCAGAAAATGTGTATACATTCATTTCAAGCAAGTACCTCGATCTTCATGCAAGAATCTATCTGCAGGGGCTGGAGTTGTGGCACAGTGAGTAAAGCCATCACCTAAAACACTGTCATTCCATATAGAAACTAGTTGGTGTCTTGGCTCATCCACTTCCTATCCAGCTCCTGATAATGGCCTACAAAAAGTAGCCAAAGATGGCCCAAGTGCTTGGGGCCCTGCAACCCAAATGGGAGACCTAGATAAATGTCCTGGTCATTGTGGCTATCTGGTTAGTGAACCAGTAGATGGAAGATCTGTATCTCTATCTCTCTCAATCTCTTTCTCTCTCTGTAGCTCTGACTTACAAATAAATTAATAAATCTTTAAAAAATAAAGAATCTATATACAAAAGTTCCTTGGAACTATTGCAGCTCAATTCAGGGTACTCCCTGCCTATGCCCAGAATGAATTACTGCACTCTCAATGATCTTGACTACAACTTTGGTCCTGTACAGAAGAAAAAAAAATGGAAATAGCATGCTTCCAGGCTCCAACACGTATCATGAGCTATTTTTGTTTATTAAAAACAAAGCAAAACTAAGTAAGCTGATTTGCTGGATTTCATAGAAACCATCAAATTTGAAGAATAGGAATGAAACTAGGGTCTTACAGCATCTGTGAATTTCAGTGAAGCAGCTCCACCCAGTTAGTATCTGTGAGGGATTGGATCTGTGGATGCTCAAGTCCCTTATATAAAATAGCATAGCATTTGCTTATAACCTATCACATCCTCCTAACTTAAAATCACTCTAGATTACTTATAGTACCATACAATGCAAATGTTATAAGTCATTTTTATGCTATACTGTTTAGGGAATGATGACAAGACAAGTCTGTATGTTTTAGAATAAAATTTTTTTCTGAATATGTTGGTGAATCTACAATATGGAATCCATGGGTATGAAGAGCTTACTATATATTAATAAGTTAGCATATTGAACATATTAGGATTCTCTAATTCTCTATCATACCCATGGGATTAGGGAGTCATATAGTAAGATAAATTTATTCATGTGGCCAGTGATTTATGGTAGGGCCCCTGAACTACAATTTAGAAATAAATGTCCCAATCTTCCTTTCTTGGTGGGTCAAGATGCTGGGCCCAGGTGCTAGCCTGTCAATGATGTTTGTGTTGATCTTGGTGTGGTATCCTATCAGAGGTCATCTGGAGCAACAGGTAGAGAAGAAAGTCAGATCCTGAGAGCAAAGCTGGGGATAATACAGGGAGGGGTTGGGATTGGGGTGAGAACAGGAGTAGCCAAATGACCACAAGGCAAGTTGCAATGTGCTGTGATTAAAAGGTCAAAGAGGAGCAAGTAAGGAACTTGAAAGGAGATAGAGAAAAGGATGATTTAGGATGTCTTTCATTAGAAAGTGATATTGAAACTCATAGGAAATTCTTTAGGAAGTTGCGCTGGGGTATAGAGATAGGGAAGGACTTTTAAACAAGGAAAATGAGGAGTAGACGTAAAATAAGGAATACCATGAATGAGCACTTTATATCCATGGAAAGATTGTTATTTGGAGATGGAAACAGGAGACTGGTAGGGAAAGAGGACGATAACATAATCCATTGAAGATCCATTAGAAAGGACTTGAATGCCATGATCTGGAAATTGATCTGGGAACTATGGAGGCGTCTCACATGGTGACATGATCAGGTCCCTCTAAAGCAAGGCTGTCTAACTCATCCACCTAGGCCTTACCTTACCTGTACCTTAGTATAAATAATGAGGCCATAGACAGGGTGGTGAGCTGTGCCCATTTGAAGGGGACTCTGCTACCCACTCCAGCAGCAATTTACTGTTTGAAAATGTAGGCCAAAGTCCCAGATCTTTAAAAAATTTTAAAAGAAGCCAGAAATCCAGCTAAATGAAACTCCGAATTTCTGAATGTTGACAACTAATTTAAAACCAAAATGTTCAACACTCCAGCACTCTGTTGGCCAAACAGCACATTTCTGCAAGCTGGATTTGTCTAGATCTAAAGACTTCCAGATTTTTAACTCCGCGCTAAACGATGCTGGAAAATAGATAAAGTATGTGTGTGTGTGTGTGTGTATGCATGTGGATCAGCACGCTTTCAGCATTTCATCACACTGAATTTTCAAAGCAGATTTGAAAATCCAAAGTCTTAACAGGGTCAATTAATGGAAACATGGCTCAGAAGAGAGGCTGCACAAAATGACTGTAGTTGGAAGTCCAGCCCCAGGACTGAAACTGGCTTATTCAATGACCTTCTCTGAGGTCATTGCCACAAATTTGCTTCAGCATCTGTAATACAAAGATAGCCACTGCTAAGCTATGGTGAGAACAGCTAATCCAAGGGATTTATTTATTTTTGATTATATTTCTATGTGAATTACCTGCTTATCTCCTTCACACATTTTTTCTACTGGGGTTTTGATGCTTTTTCCCCTAATTTTGTAGTTCTTTAAAAATTTTTTCCTTTTAATTTCTAAAATGTTTTAAATCTAGAATTTTTAATTAACATGTAGTACATACACATTTTAATGAGATATAGGGTAATATTTCAAAACACACACACATATATATATATAGTATAGGATTTAAAACATGTAGCTCTCTCCCACAAACTGCTTGAAGAATTCACAATAATCTCTGTAATTTTATAATTTGTCTCATTTGAACAGTTCTCATGAATTTTGCCAAAATTATCAGCACTCCATCATGCCTGAAAATGGCATGCACTATAAGTGGAAAGCTTTCAAACCATTGTGAAAAACAAAACAAATCCAGACACTTCTTTTACAAATCACAACACAGATTTTCCAGGAAAGAACAGTTCTGTTAGTTGCCAGTCAATATGCTTTTTTCAATCTCATAGATTCAAACTGACTTCCCTATACAGCACAATAGAAAAATAAAAATAGGTTCAAGATTTTTAAGCTTCATTCAACAGAAGCAAAGAAATTGAAGGAAAAAGCTAATTTTCACTACTTTCTCATCTTATTTAAAGTGGTTGAATTAGAGATTTTGAATATGAATTACCTGTATATAATCCTGCAGTAGAGGCTTTGAAAAACAGAGAAGGTTGCACATTCAGTTAACTTTATGGGCTCTTTTTTTTTTTTTTTAATGCCAAAGCATGTTTATATAATTTTTTGAACTTAAAAATTATTTTTATTTTATTTGAAAGGCAGAGAGAGAGAGAGAGAGAGAGAGACATCTTTCATCTGCTAGTTCACTCCCCAAATGCCCACAACAGCCAGGATTGGGCAAAGCTGAAGCCATGGGCCTAGAGCTCAATTCAAATTTCACCTGTGGTTGATAGGCACATGAGTACCTTTGAGGGTGGTTATTAGCAGGAAGATGGATCAGAAGTGGAGGAGGGGCCTGCACTGTGCTGTATCAGATAAAGCCACCATCTGCAGTTTAAGTCCTGGCTACTCCACTTCCCATCCAGCTCTCTGCTATGGCCTGGGAAAGCAGTGGAAGATGGCCCAAGTCCTTGTGCCCCTGCACCCATGAGGGAGACCTGGAAGAAACCCTTGGCACCTGGCATCTAATCAGCCCAGCTCTGACCATTGCAGCCATTTGGAGAGTGACCTAGCGGATGAAGTCTTTCTCTCTCTCTCTCTCTTTCTGCTCTCTGTAACTCTGCCTTTCAAATAAATTTTTAAAAACAACAAATAAATGGTGGAGGAGCCATGTCTCAAACCAGGCTTTCTAATATGGGATGCAGGTATCACAAGTGGCAACTTAACTGTTGTTCCAGATACCTTACCCATCCAAATATATTTAAAATTGCCATGCTGAAGTCTAAAAGTTTACATGTGTGCCACACAGATATGCAAAGGAATTATAATTTCCACAGTTTCAATCCAGTCAATATATTTTATATACAACAAAATGACCCCATGGTAAATGATAGACTATTTCCCCTATTCCTCAGTATAAAAGTCTTCTTCTCTTTTGAAATGTTTTATTTTTAATCTTTAATTCTCTGGATCTCATCCAAACTATCAATGGTACTTAAAAAAATCCTATGTTTCTTATTTGCAAACTTTTTCTTGAGCATTATTCATTAAAAGAGCAGTTGATTGCTCTTCTCAAACACCTATAACTGCTTCCTTTAAAGACTAGGAGCAATGGGGCTGGTGTTGTGGCACAGCAGGTTAATGCCCTAGCCTGAGGCGCCAGCATCCCATGTGGGAACCAGTTTGAGAGCCGGCTGCTCCACTTTCCACCGAGCCCTCTGCTATGGCCTGGGAAGGCAGTACAGGATGGCCAGAGTCCTTGGGCCCCTGCACCCATGTGGGAGACCCGGAGGAAGTTCCTGGCTTCGGATCGGCGAAGTTCCAGCTGTTGCAGCCAATTGGGTAGTGAACCAGTGGATGAAAAACCTCTCTCTGCCTCTTCTCTTGCTGTGTAACGCTGACTTTCAATAAATAAATAAATAAATAAGTCTTAAAAAAAAAAAAAAAGACTACAAGCATCGCTCTTAATGACATCAGTGTACATTTTTCTTTTTCATGCTTTTTTAGTATCTGGCCATATTCCCCACCTCATTCACACTGTTCACACTCCACCCATTCCTCCTTAGTTATAAATCTCCTGCTGCAGTAGTGTCAACCTTGTTTTGCTTCGTTCCTACTTGCGTCCTCTCCTCAGCATCTCTATTTCATATTTTTTTTATTCAATTGGCATCTGTATACATTTCTGACCCTCCACCCTCCTACATGCAGCTGGCTGGCTACTCTACCCAAGCCCATCCCCTGACTGCACTCTTTGTCTCCACCGCCCACTCCCAAGCTCCAGCCCTTGTTTTTCATTGACCTTTCTGCTCGGAACTGCCTCCCACGAACATTCATAGACCTCCCTACTTCACTCCCTCAAATCATTCTCCCTGATTGGCTTCCTGGTCTGTAAGCATCTCTGCTCTGTATCTGCCTGTAACATTCTTATTTGCTCTTATCCATATATATAGCACTTTCATTTTCTTCACTGCAAGTGTTTTTTTGTAGCCCTGATTTTTTTGTGTGTGTGTGTGCTTTCTTTAGAGGAATACTCAGGGCAACAACAGCAATATATGCTAAATGAATGTTCACAACATTTATTTTTAAGTAAATAAAGCAAACAAATGAATAGGAACAATATTGCCACACAGACAGCTGGAGCAGGGATGGTGGAGCCAAAATGTTCTCACACAGAAAACTCACTTATTGGCTATCATATTTTAATAACCAACATCATGAGAAATTTTGAACTTTTAAACAAAAGTGTCCAGTTGACTTTCTAAAGGTCTTTTAAAAATGCTTTATTCTAGACATAAGAACTCTTGAATCTTATAATCTTGGAGTCATTTCACTGTAGAAAATAGATGATTTGAATCAAATTGCATATCTTTAAATCTCTTTGAAAGTCAAAACTATTATATATTTTTCAACAAGGACAATGAACAGCTTTTTTGAGAAACTCTTTATCATCTACTTTCTCTAATAAGGCTTCTGTGCAGCTCCCCAAAACGGAAATTTCATACATACATTGTGATCATATATGAACTAAAAATAAAAATAAAGTAGTCAATATAAATTATAAGCTTTAGACCCATGGCAAATGAAGGTCATAGGGCAGGCTGCCAAACTTCTCTTTGGAATCATAGTGTCCAGTCTGGGAAAAGATTAACACTAAATAAATCATTCACTGCCTTGCCTAAGGGCTCAAAAACTATCCTTTGTCCTGAACGTAAAAAGAGTGAACTGTAAATTTGGGGCTTTAATGTTTCCATTTGATCTCCAATCCTTCCATCCAGTGCTATGTCTTCTCTCTAAACTTCTATTGTGCCGATACTCCATGTCACTTGTTCTCAGTTGACTGTGCTGTCATTTATTTTTTCCTCTTGTATTTGAATTTCCTGTCACCATCTCATGTGGATTTGCTAGAAGCAGGGATTACAGATTGTATTAACCCATCTTGTCACTTCAGCATTAGTGCAATACAAATAGGAGGTGCATTAACTCATTCGAGCCATACATGTGATGTGCCAGGCACTGCCTGGAGTCCCAGAGAGACAAAGGGAGGAGAGATATTGTTCTGTCCTTAGAGGACTGAAGTCCATGGAAGACAGGTGAGGAAATAGACAAGTGCCATAAAATGGGATAAAGGCAATCATGGAAGCCAAGGTCAGGGGTCCTGATAGCTTCCATGTCTCCTTTCTCTCTCCCGCCCCTTCCAACTCATGACTAGTGACAGGAAGACACATATGTTCCTGAAACTAGCCAACAGCTGCCAATCAGGGGATTCTTAAAGCCTTCCTTTTTCTTCTTTTCCTTTTTAAAGCTTCCCCATTACTCTGCCTGCCTTTGAGTCTCTGCCAAACATAAGTGATGGTGGCTGACTCCCTTGTTAGAGCAAGCTCTGAATAAACAGAACAGTTATTCTTACTTGGTGTCCTTTATTCCCACATTCACTTTTTCAATACCAGCCACGGCCAATATCTAACATTGTCTCTTATCTGGTACACCAGAAGTTTTTATATGTTCAAAGCAAAATCTTAAGATTTTGATTAGGTTAAAACTATACTCTCCTTCCTAAATACAGAAGAGGGAAAAGATGAAGGAGGCAGGTGGGAAAGAAAAGAATATCTTGAGCATGAAGCAAATTCTCAAGTCAACTTTAGAAAAGAGTACTGACCTGGAAAAAATGACCTGTCTTTCCTCTGCTTTCACACCACAGCCATCAGCACACAAGACTCCCATGAGCCCCAGATGGGTGGGAAATTCTCCCCACCAGGAAGAAATGAAGCAATTCTTCAGCAGACACCAGTTGGGTGTCTCCAAACACAATCTGAGAATAATGACATCTGCCATGGAGAGAGCAGCAGCTCCTTCACCAGGAGGGCTCAGTTGCCAAGACTTCTCCCCTCATACACACTTCAGATGCCCGTTGTAAAC
Source organism: Oryctolagus cuniculus (assembly GCF_051225735.1). Classification (NCBI taxonomy): domain Eukaryota; kingdom Metazoa; phylum Chordata; class Mammalia; order Lagomorpha; family Leporidae; genus Oryctolagus; species Oryctolagus cuniculus. The sequence continues at coordinate 57,366,171 of NC_142879.1, read as the reverse complement.
CCCAGGTGGTTTTACTTTTGTTTCTGCTTGGGATTCCTACAACCCCTCCTAGGGTTCAAATAATTGGCCTGAGTGGCTAATAGGACTCAGGGAAAACATGTTTACAGGTTTCCCATAAAGGATACTACAAAGGGTACAGCTGAAGAGATGCACAGGGCGAGGAATGAAAGAGTCACAGCATCTTCCAGGAACCTTCACGTGTTCAGCCATCCAGATGCTCTCTGAACCCCGTCCTTTTGGATTTTTGTGGTGACTTCATTGTGGAGCCATGATCGTTAGTAGCCTGGGTGGGGGATCCCAGCAAGTATGCCCAGGTTCTTCCTCATTCATTTCTCCTGGGTGTGGATCAGGACCCCTCTGGAGTGAGCAGAGTCTTATGACCTACTGAGTTTCTAGGGCCTGCTTTGGGGCTGCAGTTATGAACTAGGAACCATGGATGAAAAGCAGCATATATGTATTAAAGTATCTTAAGTGTCCATGGAAATTTAGGATCTAGAAAGTTATTCCTAAAAATGAACTTGCTTAGGATCTGATTAGAAAGTCTTCAAGTATCCACAAAGTAGGCCTGCCTTGTTGGAAGACCACTAAGCAAGAACGAAAATAGATGTCTTTCCTTAAACCAGAGGGGAGAAAGAAGAAAAAGATGGATGCTAATGCAGTAAACATGTGGGTCTGATAGCAATCACAGTCCCCTGTGCTAAGTATGTTGCCCACCATGAGTATCACTGATCATTTCACAGAGGTTCCTTCATATGTTGAAATATTTGTATGTCATCTCTTCAGAGAAGCTTCCTTTATCACTTCCTTTATCACTTTTACCATCTCCTCTTAAGAAGCTACCTAGTTCATTATCAGATACTCTTAGCATGACACTTTCCACTGATATGTCCCCTCTCTCTTCTTTCCTCTCTCCCTTTCTTTCTCTACCTCCTCTCCTCCATTCTAATTTTCCATGTTTTTCCTACTAGAATATCAATACCTTGAAAGCTGGAATTATTTTGTCTGCAAATTTAGACACTGATGAACTAATAGTTTGACACTGAATACTTTCTTTCTTTATAAAGAAATAAAGAAAAAGTAGAGGGCCAGTGCTGTAGCATATCAGGTAAAGTCACTGCCTGCAGTACCAGCATCCCATATAGCTGCCAGTTCAAGTCCCAGCTGCTCCATTTCCAATCCAGCTCTCTGCTATGGCCTGGGAAAACAGTGAAAGATGGCCCAAGCCCTTGGGCTCCTGCACCTGCTGGGAGACCCAGAAGAAGCTCCAGGCTCCTGGCTTTGGATCAGCTCAGCTCCAGGTGATGGGGCCATTTTGGGAGTGAACCAGTGGATGAAAGACCTCTCTCTGCCTCTGCCTCTCTGTAACCCTGCCTTTCAAATAAACAAATAAACCTTTAAAAAAAAAGAAGAAAAAGAAAAAAGTAGAATTTCAAGAATTAAGGGCATTCTTGTCTGGTGGCTTGTAGTTTCTATGTGAAACAGGAGGTCAAGTGGCTTTACAAAAATTGAGGGGTAGGTAAGTTGAAAATAATGCAGTTTGGGAGGCAGAAACAGAAGACAGTGATGCCAAAGTGACCACAGACTAATTTGAAGGCAGTATTTAGGCCCTAGAATGCTAAAGATATAAATGATTGAAAGAGAATGAATATCTCCAGTAGATATAGTAATAGTCCCAAAGATGACCATATCATTATCCCCAGAACCTGTGAACATCTTAATTTATATGACAACAGAGACTTTTCTGGAAATGATTAAAGTTTAAGGATTCTGAGATGAGAAGATAATAATGAATTAAAAATAAAATACATTAACTGGTGTTGTGGCATAGCAGGTTAAGTTGCTATCTGCAATGCTGCTGTCCTTTATGAGCACTAGTTCCAGTCCTGGCTGCTCTACTCTGACCCAACTTCTGCTAATGTGCTTGGTAAAGCAGGACCCTGCACCCACGTGGGTGACCTGGATGAAGCTCCTGGATCCTGGCTTCAGCCTGGCCCAGTCCTGGCCATTGAAGCCATTTGGGGAGTGAACTAGCAGGTGGAAGATCTCTCTTACTCTCTTTTTCTCTCTCTATATATATCTCCCTTCCTCTCTCCCTCTGTGTGTGTGTGTGTGTGTGTATGTGTATGTGTGGTCTGTGTCTCCTCTCACTGTAACTGCCGTTCAAATAAAATAAATAAATGTTTTAAAATAAAGATCCCAAAATAACTGAGTGTCAGTGAATTCAGAAGCAGCATTCTATATGAAGCATCAAGATCGCATTTAAGGGGCTGCCACTGTGGTGTAGCTGCATTCCATATGGGCATGGGTTTGAGTCCTGGCTGCTCCACTTCCTATTCAGCTCCCTGCTAATAAATCTTGGAAAGCAGCAGAAGATGGCCCACACACTTGGGCTTCTGCAACCACATGAGAGACCCAGAGAACCTTCTGGCTCCTAACTCTGGATTCTGTTCAGCCCTGGTTGTTTTGGACATCTGGGGAGTGAATCAGCAGACAGAAGACCTCTATTACACTCTCTCTCTCTCTCTCTCTCTCTCTCTGCCTCTCAGATAAATGTTGCTGGGGTCAGCACTGTGGCCCTGCAGGTTAAAGCCCCAGCCTGCAGCACCGGCATCCCATATGGGCACCAGTTCAAGTCCCAAGTGCTCCACTTCCTATCCAGCTCTCTGCTATGGCTTGGGAAAACAGTAGAAGATGGCCCAAGTTCTTGAGCCTCTGTACCCACGTGGGAGACCTGGAAAAAGCTCCTCCTGCCTTATGGGTTCAGATTGGCCCAGCTATGGCTGTTGCAACCATTTGGGGAGTGAATCAGCAGATGGAAGACCTCTCTCTGTTTCTCTCTCTCTGCTTTTCAAATAAATACAGAAATATTTAAAAAAATTCTCATTTTACCAAGATACCATGTTAAAAGACCCACCTTCTAGCAGTTGTCAAGTAAAATGGCAGGGCAAGTTCCTGAATATCAAATCAAAATTTTGAAGCTGCATTTTCAAATGTAGTACATTCCATTCCCTTCAGAAGTATTTTGACTTAATAATGAAAACCTCTCTGGGTACTAGGAAATTCTTATGGATGTAGTAAATTGAACTTATACATATAGTGAAACTGAAGTTCACAGAAATATTCCAATTCAGGAAGATTTAACCTAAAAGATCACAAGTATAAACCAATTAATTAATTTTGAATTTTAGAGTTATAAAGCTGAACTTCTAATAGACAAGCTTATCATATACATTAAAAATCACAATGTAGGGAAATGAATGCATAATTCTTAACACAAAAATATTAGTAGTATAATTTTGATTGTCCTGAACATTTGAAATCTGCTGAAACTGGAAAGATCCTTTCCTGCTACATACATCAATCTAGGTTTATGGACTGAAACAAATGCACTGCTGCGGTATGGGATGTAGATAGTGGGGGAGGTGGTGTCTCTTGGTTTGGGGAGGAACAAAGAGTATATGGGAAGTCCCAGTAGCTTCTGCTCAATGCTGTTGTGAACACAAAACAGCTGTAATAATAAAGCTTGTGAAACCAAAATAGAATATGCAGATAGCACAACCGTGTAAGCTAGGAAACGGTTACCATATCTGCAATGTGAGATTTGGGCTGGGGTTCGACATTCTTGACTACCACCCTCTACCCCATTTTTAGCTGTTAGGTGCATCACTCCATAGCTTCAAGAGATAGGCCATGTTGCTGGATTCAAGTTTTACACATCACTTAGCTCTGAGTCCCCTGCAGAACTCTATAGTCTATGTAAGTGGGTCATTTGATTGAATTTCACAAGACTTTGGTTTTTAAGATAAATCAGGATTTCTCCTTTATGTGTAAACATCTCAGAACCTTACTAAAACCCTGCATTATTTTATAAATTTCATAGATCCACATAAAACAGATGTTAAAATGTACTTCTTTGGAGCTGGCAGTTTGGCACAGCATGTTAAGCTGCTGTCTGCAGTGCTGACATCCCATATGGGTGCTGGTTTGAGTCCCAAGTGCTCCACTTCCAATCCAGCTCTGTGCTAATGTACCTGGCAAAGCAGTGAAGAAATGGCCCTAGTGCTTGGACCCCTGCACCTATGTGGGAGACCCAGAAGAAGCTCCAGGCTCCTGGCTTTGTCCTGGTCCAGCCACAGCCATTGTGATCATTTAGGGGAATGAACCAGCACATGGAAGATCTCTGTCTCTCCTCCTCTCTGTAACTCTTTCAAATAAATTAATTAATTAAAAAAAAAATAAATCCATCACTACACATACTTTAAAAAATAACATACTTCTTTGGATCCTGTATTTCACAAAGTTTTATCTGACTATACTTTATCAGGTTATTTTAATAGCAATGATCCCCCAACTATAAAAGCTTACATATGGGGACTGGCATTGTGGCACAGCCAGTTAAGTTGCTGTTTGCAATGCCAACTTCTCATATCAGTTTTGGTTCAAGTCCTGGCATCTCTGCTTTCAATTCAACTTCCTACAAATCTTCCTGGGAAGGCAGCAGAAGATGCCTCAAGTACTTGGGCCCCTTCTGCCCAAGTGGAGACCAGATTGAGTTTCTAGCTCCTGGCTTAAGCCTGGTCCAGATTCAGTTGTTGCTGCCATTTGAGGAGTGAACCAGCAGATGGAATGTTTCTCTTTCTTCTCTCTCTTTCTCTCTATGTTACTTTCCCTTTTAAACAAATAAAATCTTTCTTAAAAAATGTAAATAAAGGGGCTGGTGTCGTGGCATAGTTGGTAAAACCACCACCTGCAACACTGGCACATTCCATATGTGCAGTGGTTTGTGTTCTGACTGCTTCACTTCTGATCCAGCTCCCTGCTAATGGACTGAGAAAAGCAGTGGAAGACGGCCCAAGTGTTTGGGCCCCTGACACCTACATGGGAGATGCAGATGAAGCTCCTGGCTTTGGCCTGGCCCAGCCTTGGTTATTAAGGCCATCTGAGGAGTGAACCAGTGGATAGATTTCTTTGTCTCTCCCTTTCTCTATAACTCTTTCAAATAAAACAAATCTTTAAAAATGAAAATAAATAGTTTCACTATCTGCTGAAATATTCAGCTGTACGAGAAGCTCATATTACAGCAAAATATCAGAGGATAAACTGACTAATTCTTAAAGGGCAGAGGGACCATGGATGTGTTTTCCAAGAGCACTTGATGACAGAGGAAACTGAAATAGCAACTGCTGTACCACTAATGGAGAAAGGCATTCCAATGAGTGAAGAAGTATCCCCCAAATCATGCAGAATAGTTTAGTATAGATTAACATCTAGAATGTATAGAGTGCTCAATAATCATTTCTTGAAAAAATAAATCAATGTGTGAATAAGGAATAAATACAGCATAAAGTATCATAAAAGAACATTAGGTTGGTAGCAACAGAGGGTCAAGTGTGACTTATGTTTCTGGATTTTGACTTAAAGTAAAATTAAACAAATTCTACTCTTTCTAAAATTCCCATGTGTTCAACCTAGTCATCCATTTCTCCCTGCCCAAAACATCTGAATTCCAATGGTCATTTTACTATTTCCATGGTTTTGTATTTTCTAAACCATCATAGAGTTGGACCAAGAAATCTTTAGCTTTCTAACAAAGTATGTTTAAAATTCTTCCTTAAGGTCTCTGTCTTACATGATTTCCTTTTAATCTTTGAACTAGATCCCATTACATGTGTGTATAATTTGTTTATCCACTCATTTGTTGAAGGACAGGTAATTATGAATAAAGCTGATATAAACATTCTTTTGTAAAATTGTGTAAAAGTAGGTTTTCTTTTTTTTTTTTTTTTTTTTGACAGGCAGAGTGGACAGTGAGAGAGAGAGACAGAGAGAGAAAGGTCTTCCTTTTGCCGTTGGTTCACCCTCCAATGGCTGCCGCTGCAGCCGGCGCACCGCGCTGATCCGATGGCAGGAGCCAGGAGCCAGGTGCTTTTCCTGGTCTCCCATGGGGGGCAGGGCCCAAGCACCTGGGCCATCCTCCACTGCACTCCCTGGCCATAGCAGAGAGCTGGCCTGGAAGAGGGGCAACCGGGACAGAATCCGGCGCCCCAACCGGGACTAGAACCCAGTGTGCCGGCGCCACAAGGTGGAGGATTAGCCTATTGAGCCACGGCGCCAGCTCTAAAAGTAGGTTTTCATATCATATGTAAGACTATGAAATTGTGTGGTGAGATTACATTTTGCTTTGTATGAAGGTGCCAAAATGCCTTTCAAATTGGCTGTGCTGTTTTCCATTCCTACCAGCTGGGAATGAGAGGTCCTCTTGCTTTGCATGCCTACCAGCAGCTGGTATTGGCAGAGTTTTAGATTTTAGCCATTCTTTTTATTATTTTTTTATTTTTTTTTTATTTTTTGACATTCTAATAGGTGTACAGTTGAGTCTGCTCACTTCAACACTTCAACCCCCCCCTCCTCCCGCAAGGACTTTTTGAGAGGCAGAGAGAAATAGAGATACAGGGAAAGAGAGAGGGAGAGGGAGGGGGTGGGGAAGGAACAAGGGGTGGGGGAGGGGAAGGGGAGAGGAGGGGGAGGGAGAGAAAGCAAGGCTGATCTGCTAGTTCATTTCCCAAATGCTCACAAGGGCAGAGTTAGGCTTGGTCTTAAGCAGGGCTGGGCCAAGGGCTACAGCCAGGAACCTGGAATACAAACCAGGACTCCCACATGGGTGGCAGGAACTCAGTTAATTGAGCCATCACCATTTCCCCTAGGGACTGTTGGTGTCAAGCTGCAGGGCAGGAAATTGAGCACAGACATTCTGATGTGGGGTACAGGCACCTTAACCACTGAGCCAAATACCATTCATTACTGTTTAAAATTGCAATTCCCTGATAACAAATGAAGGTGAGCATCTTTTTATATCACTATTTACCATTTGTGTATATTCCTTGGTGAAGTCTCTTTTCAGGTTTTTTTTTTTTTTTTTTTTTTTTTTTTGTCAGGCTATTTCTTACTGTTGAGTTTTAAGAGTTCTTTGAGGGGCCAGTGCTGTGATGTATGTGATATAGTAGGATAAACCTCTGCCTGCAGTGTTGACATCCTATATGAATACCAGTTCAAGTCCTGGCTGCTCCACTTCCCATCCAGCTCTCTGCTAATGGCCTGTGGAAACAGTGGATGATGGCCGAAATGCTTGGGCCCCTGCACCCATGTGGGAGATCTGGAAGAAGATCCTGGCTCCTGGCTTCAAATCAGTCCAGCTCTGGCTGTTGCCGTCTTTGGGGGAGTGAATCAATGAATGGAAGATCTCTCTCTCTCTCCTCCTCTCTGTAACTGCCTCTCAAATAAATCTTAAAACACAGAGTTCTTTTTAATACAAGTCTTCTTTCGTATGTATTTTGCAGATTTTTCTCCCTGTTTATGGCTTATCTTTTATTATCTTGCTAGTGTCTTTCCTATAAGTTTTAAATTTTAATTAAGTCTAGCATAATCTTTTAAAAATATCATGGAATGTGCTTTTTGGTTTATAGCTCATGGTCAAACCTACGACCACATACATTTTCTCCTACATTTTCTTATAGCTTTTGTGGTATTGGGTTTACCACTTAAGTCTTTAATCCAACTAGCATTAATTTTTGTGACTGTCTCTAGCATTTTTATTTTTTATTTTTCCATACAGAAGTCCAATAGATCCAGCACTATTTGCTGAAAGACTATCTGCTCTTCATTGAATGGCCTCTGCTTCTTTGTCAAGGAACAGTTGCTGTATTTTTTTGTTCTATTTCTGGGCTCTCTTCTCCTTGATCTATATATCTAATCTTAAGTTAATACCACACCATCTTCATTACTGTAATGTAATACTAAGTCTTGTAATCTTGTATGTAAGTTCCCTAATGTTCTTCTTCAGTGTTATGTTGACTCTTCTGGATTTTCTTTCTCTTTTATATTAATGTGAGGATTAAGTTTGTCAGTACATACAAGATAGCTGGGTGAGATTATGAATGGGATTTTTTGAATTTCTAAACCACATGGGGAAGAACTGGGATCTTAAAAACATTGAGGTTTTCAATCTATGATTATGAAGTATCTACTCACTTATATAAATATCACCTTAAATACATTAAATACTGTAGGGAATTTATTTACTCACATAGCTGAAAAGGCCCAAGGTAACAGCCTTCAGGCATAATTTCATGATACGTCTCCTGTTTTTATCTTTAGGGCATGTATTTGTTACACAGAAGCAGATTTGCTCTTAAGTCTTCCCTCTTGCTACTGAATTGAGCTCTAGAATTCCAGCCCTCTTGTCTTATACACCCTCCAGAACCTCTGTATAAGCATGTCCAGCAACTGTCCTAGATCTGTTTTGATTTGACTAGCGGAAGTCACATGTCCATTCTTAAAATAGTGTTTCTGTGAGAAGTCATAATTTCCACTCTAGATACTGGGCAAGAGTGGATTTTCAAATGGAAATTGGGTCCTGTTATAAAATGCTGGGAAAGCAATCACATATGTCCAATTCTAACATGAAACCAAAGGGTTAAGAGTTTAGATAGCTGATAGAATAACAGATAAGTCTGACAGAGAGATGTGCTACATGGTTAGATTTGCATATTAGAATTTTTCTGTGGTTGGGAATGGATTGGAGCTCTGCATGCCTCAAGGTACATTGGTGAGGAAGCTGGGACAGTGCACTTAAAGAGTGCTAAGGGTTTTAAGCTAAATGATGGCTGTAGTGGTGACAGGGAGAATGGAAAGAAGCGGGCAGATTCTATATATTCAGGAATTTGAAAAACAACATCAAAAGGGCATTTAGGATGATTTTCTTATTTTTAGCATTGATGATTCCGTAAACCAGAAAATAAAAGATGCTAGAACATGAGACTAGAGGCAAGGTAGGACATGGTTAGTGGATTATTTTGGACATATTATTTTAGGATGTCTTTAAATCAACCTGAATTAACTGTTCACTTTTCTGTATTTCTAGGCTACAAGAGGCTTGGAAATTTGGGGGTTATATAACTGGTTTTCATTTCTTTTAATATTTATTGAACATCTAATATGTGCTATATATCGCATATGTTGTCTAATTATATCATTGCCATGATTTTATTATATTTAAAAAGATGGAGAAATCAAGCTGTTATTATATTTATTTTACAGATGGGGAAATAGATTTCACAGAGATTATGCTTGTCCAAAATCACCTAGGCAATCAATGGTAAAGTCAAGATTAGAATTCACTTTTCTTCCAAAGCCAAGTCCAACAAACTATTTTGAAAAAAGCATTGTATAATAGGAGAGGAGATTTGAGTTATTATGGTAGGCTGATGAGAGGAGAAATAGCAGATGGTTCCAGCAGGATTTCGGGATCGAAAAAGGAAAGAGGCTGAATACTTAGCCCAATCATGCAGGTGAGGAAGTGTTAAGGGAAGAGGAGGCACCTGTTCTATTTGAAGGCCCTCCCAAGGTGATTCCATCAACCTGTGTTCCCCCACGCCATGCCATGGTATAGTTCATCCCCCAGTTACATAAATACTTGCAAAGATCAGATAGTTCTTAAAAGATATTAAATAATTAATACTCCTTTCTGTTAATATTGAAAATAAATGATGAATGGAAATATAAAATAATAAGAGCCTTCCCAGGATCTTAGATGTTGTGGAAGTAGGGTAATAGATTCTGAGGCATGGAACTGCCTTACCATTTACTCTTATCAGTAAACAACTCAGCTTCCTAACCTCGCATTGGTCCCTCTGCTCAATTTTTTTTTCTTACACATTCTGCTCACTTGAATCCGGCTGACCTCCTTCTTTCATCATGCATACCAGGTCTTCTGAGAAGCCTCCCTGACCACCAATTTAAGGTAGGATACTCCCTTTCCTAGGGCATCCATTCTTAACCTCCAAATCCCTGATCAGAGTTTGTAAATATATATTTGTCTATTAATCTGTTCACTGCTTTGGCCCTCACCATTACACCACAAGTTCCCAGAGGTCAGGCTCAAGTGTGCTTAGATCAATACGACATAATCCCATGCTGGTTTGGTGCTCAGTACTTAGAGAATCTCAATGAACCATGAACCAAATCAGGGGTAAAACAAACAAGTCAGGGCCTATAAGCCCACTTTCAAGTTCCTTAAATATTGAAAGTTTCTAACCATTTATAGGACTTAAGATAACATGTTGTGTTCTCTTAACAACCATGTTGTGTTATGCTAACAATCCAACTGCTCAACAACTCTTTCAACATTTTTGCCATTTTAAAATCTTGTATTTACCTTTGCCTTCAATGAAGTCTCAGGAGCTTTTCAGTTGGAACAGAAGAAGAAAAATAGCTTGGATGGGTTTGCTTGACTGGGAAGCATCTAGCAGATCAGATGAGCATTAAAGCACTAAAGAGCTCTAGCAATCTTTAATGCACTGTCCTGAGCAGGAAGGCGCACTTCCAAATCAGCTTTCTTAACCTCCAAGGGAGGAAGGAACACGTGTAAGTACTGATGAATTCGTACCCAGTAAGCGAGTAAAGCACTCCCATTCCCCTGAAGCTCTGATGACAGCCATCTCCACACTAGATGAGACTCAGACAACAAACCTTTCATCTTCCCTAGCAGTTGCCTTGAGATCACCTTTATCCAATGAAGCTCCAACCCAGGTGAGTGAAATCTAACCTTTCTCCAGGCTTTCCCAGGTCTTCTGAGGGAAAGAAAGCCCAAGCAAAGTTCCAGCCTGAAGCTGCTTTTGTGTGTGTGTGTGTGTGTGTGTGTGTGTGTGTGTGTGTGTGTGTGTGTGTTGCAGAAGGGTCATGCACTCTTTCTTTTCCAGGTGAGTGTAAATTACTTGAGGGTAATTCCTGGAAAGATCTGTGATGAGAGATGTGAGTTTCAAGCTTCTTTTGGATCCATTTCTGATCAGAACAAATTCCCCTTCATTCCTTTGTGGATGTGCAAAGTATTAAGTCATTTGCTTTATACTATGCAGGCAAGCCATTGCCCTAAATTGAAACATGTATTTTCTCTTCGTCATTGTTTTCTGGCCATTTTTCATATGGAGATAATTAGCCAGACTGGCTCTTGAATATGAAGAGAAAGTGCTGATGCTTACAATTCAAGGTAAAAGCATGTTTTAATATATTACATGCATATATATACTGAAGATTTTAAGAAGCAGTGTGGTTTAAATTGATATTGTAATCACATTCATGTTTTAAGAACATACTGAAACAAACTATTAGGAAAACCACACATGCATGCATGGTATTGTTTGTATCTTGGCTTAATGAAAATCCACCTAGTTGGTCTAATTTTTGTGGGTTGCCCTGATTTTACTGGTTAAGGCAGAGAAAAATTACTAACACCAGCATGTTCTCTGGGATATAGTTTTCCCTCTTCTGGCTATGTTTATAACAATCATATTTCCTCCTTCTCTTCCAGTGGTTCTTACTGTCCTGTGAATGCTTTGTTTCAGTTCTGGCAAGCTCTGTGAAGAACAAGGTCTTATCCCTACTTAGTCTCTACAAATTAAATGGTTAGAAAAATGATTGTAAATGTTTCCCACAATAGACTGAGGAATTTTAGGCTTGCATGTGAAAACACATATTGCTTACATATGCTATATTATTACATATATACACACACATACATATGCATTGTATATTATTACATGTGTGTACAAAAATTTAGATATATTTTAAGTCTATTAAAAAATACTCTTTCAAAATCCAATAACATAGTTTGAATCAACCATTGCAGGTCCTCAGAGTTGTTCAAGAACCTCTGAAAAAAACAAAACTAAGTTTGCATGAGCCAAAATGGTAGCCATTTGCCATGCATGGCTTCTAGCAATTGGAATGTGCATGGTATTGAGATGTTGCAGTTATTGTAACATATGAACTGTCCGCCAAGACTTGGTATTGGAAAACACATGTAAATAGACTCATTTTTATTGGTTTTTAAAAATTAATGCTTTACTTTAAAAATAAGCAAATTATGAAAATTAATTTCACATTCCCTTTTCCTTTTTTAATGGGACTAACAGAAAAATCTACAATTCTCCATGAGATTCACTTTATATTTCTATCACAGAGCACAAACATTATAAGGCCAAACATTGCCTTCTTTAACTTAATTTCTTACTAGTTTTGTCTTTAGAATGTTTTTTCAATATCTTTTTGCGACTGAACAAGCTACATTATGGACTCAGCAAATCTCAGTGGACCTTCCACAGGTCATTCTGAATGGTTTTGACAACTCACTTTGAGAGGATCCATTCAGGTAGAAAGAAAATGTCCTTTCTGGCACAGGGTATGTCCAGAAACTCCATAGGAGATCTCTTTAGCTTCCAAAGATTCTCTGTGTGACATAAGAAGGAAAGAAAGAAATGCTTTCACATCTTCATGTCTTCTTTTGTCTCTCAGTTGCAAACAATCTTAAACATTTTGAGTAATATGTGTTGACAGTTAATGCACACCCATATACTTAGGGAGTTTTCAGTGAAAGCCAGTGAGCTCTCCAGAGGGTGAGGTTTGAGGCATTGATGTTCCATTTGCAGCAAGAAGGAGCTTATGGGGCCTACAAGTCTTTACCTTCACTTTGACTCTCTTTTTAAAACTAGAGAATGTATTGGAATGTATAAATATTATTTTAATTCATATATGTATTTAAGATGAAGGATGAAACTTCAACTTCCTTTAGAGCTAGAAAAACTTTGTGGTACATTCTGTATGCTTGAAGAAAGCAATATTTTGTTTTTTTCTTTTTTTTCTGTTTTGTAGACATTGTATTTCCAAGTGATGCATTGATGATAAAATCAATGATGGTGGTAAAACTTGAAGGCTGGGACTGGTGTTGTGGTGTAGCAGGTTAAAATGCTGCCTGAAATCCCTGTATCTCTAATGGGCACTGGTTCAAGTCCTGGCTGCTCCACTTCTGATGCAGCTCCCTGTTAATGGCTTGGGAAAAGCACCAGAAGATGGTCCAAGGACTTGGGTCCCTGCCACCCAAGTGGGAGACCCAGGTGGAGCTCCTGGCTTTTGGCTTCAGCCTGGCTTAGCTCTGGCCATTGTGGCCACTTGGGAAGTAAAACAGTGAATGGAAGATCTCTCTTTCTCTCTCGCTCTCTCCTCTCTGTAACTCTGACTTTCATATAAATAACTCAATTTAAAAAAAAAAAAAACTCTTGAAAGCTATATAACTACATTTTTAGGGGACACACAATTACCCCCTATCAAAGAGTTCTTGGAATTGTGCCCTGATTATCAGAACAATGCTGGTAAGAGCAAGGGTTTTATATATATATATATATAAATATATATAATATATATTTTTAATATAATCAAGGATGTAGGGCTTTGGATTATTTACATAGAACATATAGTTTCATGGAACTTCAAAGTCTTAAAGCAGAGATGATGCCCTATTTAAGGTACTTGGTACTGTAGATGTAGTGTTTAGGTTTTTATATGTCCTGTTAAGTTCTTCCTTAAAGTTTCTGATTTAGTTTACTAACTGAGAAATACTTGTGCAACTTGGATTTCCTCATTCTTTCACTCTCCCAGTAAGCCTTCATTGACTGTCAGCTGCAGGAGGCTTCCTGCTAAAGCAGGTGTCTTACCTACAGCATTTCTGACATTTTGGGCTGAATTTTTCTTGGTATATGTGTTTGCCAGAGGGCTTTTCTGTGCAGTATGTTTAGCAGCATCCCTTCCACCCATTGTGGAAACCAAAACTGTCTCCAGGAAGAGCTAAACGTCCTGTGGGGAACGGAATAATCCCTAATTGAGAAGTGCTGATGATAATGGCAAGGGGGAATGGATACTGGTGGTGGGGTAAGTGGACAAATAAATGGGAGGAAGAGATATGCAGGAGATGATGGATTAAATTTCAAAAAGTTGGATCTGACCAGGGGCATGGTATTCTCTCTAAAGTGGGTTCAGGGTCTGGAATGTAGCAGTGAGGTCATGACTGACAGGTGGTTTTGGGATGCAACAGCTAGGAATTGACACCAGGGCTGAAGAGGTTTTTTTTTTTTTTTTTTTTTCCTTTTTTTAAGGTAAGATCATCCACTTGATGTATAAAAAGATGAACTGAATAACCAGAATGCAATGGAGTTGCTCTGTTAGAAATTCTAACGCATTCCACCAAGGTTATACAAAAAAGAAAAAAGTTCCACATGATTTCATAGTCAATTAAGAGAGTTCTGGATGAATAGAGTAGGAAGAAGAAAAAGCAATGATAGGTAATTCAGAGAAACAGAGAAAAGTGAAGAAAAGGAGGATGGTTCATTTAGTGTTTATTGAGTACCACCGATCATTACATGATTTTAACTTCAAAAAAGCTTGGAAATTCACACATTCTTGCAATCTGCTTTTTTCTCTACTGGTTTAGCATGAAGATGTTCCAACATATAGAAAAGTTTAAAGGCTTTACCAGTGAATATCCATAAATCTACCACATTAATAATGGATTTAACATTTTTTGTTTGTTTCATCACTTGTCTGAACATGCTTCAAAACATCTTATTTTTGATGCATTTTACAGTAAATTGCCAAGATCCATATACCTCATTAAACTATGTCAGCAAATCCATTAAGAACTTAGAGGCCATTTATTTAAAGTTTTCCAACATACTTTTGCTCATTTTATTTTTAAAAACTGTAGGGAGGGAGGGAGGAAGGGGATATCATTGTATTCTTTAGAACTGTATCTATGAACCATATTAATTCTGTTAAAAACTAAAGATTAAAAAAAAGCAAAAAAACACACCTGCATTGAACTGTCTCTGTTGTAAAATGAGAGCTACTGAATAAGTTCATATACAGTTTTTGTGATCTTTGATGCTAATTCTGTGAGTTTTGCAATAATTACAAAAGGCTAGATTTTCTCTTCTGAATCCTGGCACTTAGGATCTGGCTGGACACAAATTAGGGTGTCTACTTATTTGTAAAATGTACTTTTTTTAAAAGAAAAGATCAATTTATTATTTACTTAAAAGGCAGAGTTATGGAGATAGGGAGAGACAGAAAGAGATCTCCCATCTACTGGTTCACTCCCCAAAGATATTATCCATCTTCTGGTTCACTCCAAAATGGCTGCAATGGCTAGAGCTGGGCAAGATAGAAGCCAGGAGCCTGCAGGTCTTCCTTGTGGGTGCAGGGACCCAAGCACTTGGGTCATCTTCCTCTGCTTTCCTCAGGGGCATTAGCAGGGAGCTGGATAGGAACCAGTGCTCATATGGGATGCTAGTGTCACAGGCAGCAGCTTTGACCATCTGTGCCACAATGCCAGTCCCCGTGAAATGTACTTCTGCAGAAATGACATTCTTTCCTGGTTAAATGGAGATGATGAGCCTAGGCTGTGTCTCCATCATCTTTGAAACTACTGAACACCAAGAAATGCTTTTACCAAACTTTAAGGTTTGCCTTTATTACATTCTTCTCTGTTCCCTAAGGAATAAAAGATGTGATGGCATTATAAAAAATTTGGACTAAATTTCTAGGTTCACGTATTGCCTCTGTTGCTATGTGACTTTGGACAAATCTCTTAACCTCTCTGAGCCTTAGACTTTTGCATTAATTATTTTTGGAGGAACTACCTACATTTGATGTTCACACTTGTGACTTTTCCAATCAACCTTTGCATGTAATAGAGCTTGGTCAAATGTGACCTGATACACAAGTGCCATCTATTGTTTCCCATTCAAAGAAGGTGGAAAAAAAAACAGCAGTCCCTTTTCTCCCTGCCTCTCTTTCTCCTCCCTCACTCCTTCCCTCCCTTCATTCTTTTGTCTTCTGAACTTCTGGAGTGTGTCGTAGAAACAAAAAAGTAGGGAAACAAATAGTTTAAAATCAAAGATGTTCTATTACGGAAGGGCAAAAAATAAAAGATTCAAAGTGCTTCAGCACTCAAAGAAGCAGACATTTGTAATAACCCCAGGCAAACTGTGCCCTCTGAGGAGGCTGGATTCTAGGAGAGCAGTCTTGTCAAAGAGAAGAAACAAAGGCTTTTCAAGTACTCCGGAATTGCTTGGAGATTGGGATACTACCCTGGCAAAGTTATTAAAGTTGATTCTTGCAAACTATTTATTCCAAAAGGCCACCTAAGGACGACTGGCTACCTGCCCTAAGTTTCCCTCATTTTTAAGAACATAGTTTGTAAAAGGCTACTACTAATAATGGCTACATATGTTTTTATATCAATGACTTAGAGGAATAACTATCTTGATAGATGGTTAAGGATGGAGTTTTAAAATGTTGGTTCATAGGAAGCGCACACATTTGCTTGCCACATTTAAACTGTGTGTTATAATATGTAGTACTTTTCCCTCCTCTGGGTTTACTTTCAGGATATTAACCAATTGGATAGCTATTCCATATTTTCAATGTCATTAACAAAGAACTTCTAACAGATACTTGTTCCATTCATTGTGAATGCCACTTTAGTGTTTGTTTCCTACTTGTTAAGTATACTTAAAAATAGGTATAAGTATTAAGTATACTTGTTGTTTTAAGTATACTTAAAAATAGGTAGCTCAATGTATTAGTAATTAAAATATGATGTAACTTACCATGAGGAAAAGTGTGTATGGAGACCAGCACCTTCAAAAACTTCATTATAGCAGGAAATGCACTGGGAAACGTTTGCTTGGGAAAGTGGTGGCTTATAGATAACATCTGATTTCATGTTTGTGCCAAGTGTGTTTTCTTTTCTTTTTCTTTTTGTAGTCAGCCACAATAGTGACATGTTTAATATTGATGAGTTTGACCTCCTGGGAGTTATAGTATATGCACCCTTTTTGAATACAAATGCTGTTTAATTTATATGGTAAACACCTAGAATTTTGGAGATTAGCATTTTAATCAAGTCTAGTCTCAGTATTTTCTGCCTCCTCAGCTCCTTTTTTTTTTTTTTTTCCTGTCAAAAAAAGTTTGATAAACAAATTTTGGAAATGACAGCCAGTGTCCTTTCATGGAGAATCAAGGTCCCAGAGTGAGTCGTGAAAGCTGCCACCGTGAGTTGTAACCTGTCCTAAATCTCATGCTGGAGCAATTATCCAAGAAACAGAGCCATCCATTCAGCAAATTGTTATTGAAGAGCCAGCCACACAGAAGCAGGCAGAGAGGGGGTGGGGTGGACATGTGTCTGGCCGTGACATTACAGCACCTGTAAACTAGAATATGGCTTCAGTTTTCCCTCGTGTAAAATTTTCTTTCCCCTTTTTTTGTGTAACTTTCCTCATGGCAGGCCCGGGAGCTTTGAAGTTCGGTGTGCATCGTGCAGCTGAGGACCTCTTCGCTCGCGGACAATGCATTCAGTTCTCACGGTGGAGATTAAAGTCGCCGAGATACAAGAAACGTTTTTCGCGCCCGAGTTCAGCCTGGAGCCAAGCGGGGGCCTTGGGGGCGGCGGCTGCCGGCGGGGAGCCAGGCCCGGGCTGCGTCCCGCGCAGCCATTGGCGGGCGCCGCCGCGCGCTGCACTGAGCATGTTCGCGCCCCGCCGGCTCCGGGCCGCAGCCGCAGCCGCAGCCGCAGCGAAGGCAGCCGCGGGAGCCGCCGCGCATTATGCAAAGCGGCGGCAGATGCGAGCGGGACCAGCTGGTCGCACGTCAGCTTCTCCTCCCAGCAGCTCTCCCGGCTGCCTGACTTACCCAGGAGAGTCCCCCGGCCCGGACTCGGGGCTGAGGAGGGCCGGCATGGCCTGAGTGCGCGGGGCGCGGCGGCGCAGCGGCGGGATTGCACCATGGGGAACCAGGAGGGGAAGCTGAAGAGGAGCGCAGGTGATGCCGCGCACGAAGGCGGCGGCGGCGGCGGCGGCGCCGAGGATGCTGTGGGGCCCAGGGATGTGGAGGCCACAAAGAAGGGCAGTGGGGGCAAGAAGGCGCTGGGCAAGCACAGCAAGGGGGGAGGGGGCGGCGGCGGGGAGCCCGGCAAGAAGAAGAGCAAGTCGGACTCCAGAGCCTCGGTGTTTTCCAACCTGCGGATCAGGAAGAACCTGTCCAAGGGGAAGGGCGCCGGCGGCTCCCGGGAGGATGTGCTGGACTCGCAGGCCCTGCAGACCGGGGAGCTGGACAGCGCTCACTCCCTGGTCCCCAAGACTCCAGACCTCAGCCTCTCGGCGGACGAGACGGGCCTCTCGGATACGGAATGTGCGGACCCCTTTGAGGCGCCTCGGCCGGGGGGTCCTGGGCCTGCCGAGGCTGCGGTGGCGGTTGGGGCGGTCGCTGAGGATTTGGAACCCGCGGCGGGGGCGCAGGATGGACAAAGGACCAGTTCGGGCTCGGATACGGACATCTACAGCTTTCACTCGGCCACGGAGCAGGAGGATTTGCTCTCGGACATTCAGCAGGCGATTCGCCTGCAGCAGCAGCAGCAGCTCCAGCAGCTGCTTCAGGGCTCCGAGGAGTCTGCAGCGCCCCCCACTGAAGCTCGCCCTCAACCAGGGGCCTTCCTGGGCCTGGACCGGTTCCTGCTGGGGCCGAGCCCCGGGGCTGGGGAAGCCCCGGGTACTCCCGACACAGAACAGGCGCTGTCCGCGCTCTCGGATCTGCCCGGGAGCTTGACCGCCGAGCCCGCCGTGCCCAAGCAGCCACCGTCTCCTGGCGCCCCCTTCGCCTCGGAGGCGCTCAGCCTCCCGGAGGCCCAGCCCACGGCCGCAGACTCGCCCTCATCCACGGCCTTCGCGTTTCCCGAGGCTGGGCCGGGGGAGGGCGCAGCTGGAACCCCCGCGCGAGGGACCGGTGACACGGACGAGGAGGCCGAGGAGGAGGCTTTTGAGGATGCCCCCCGAGGCTCCCCAGCGGAAGACTGGGCCCCAGAGAGGGGAGAGGCCCGGCCGAAGTTGGGGGTTGAGCCCGAGGAGCTGGCGCGAGAGCCTGGAGCCCCCGCAGCCTCCTCCCTGCCCGGCAGCCCCTCGCCCAGTCCGCGCTGCTTCAAGCCCTACCCGCTCATCACTCCCTGCTACATCAAGACCACCACCCGGCAGCTCAGCTCGCCCAATCACTCCCCATCTCAGTCCCCCAGCCAGAGTCCCAGGATCAAGAGGCGGCTGGAGTCCTCCCTGAGCCGGGGACCCAGAACTGCCCTGGCCTCGGCAGCCGCCCCGGCTAAGAAGCACCGGGCGGACGGCGGCCTCGTGGGCGGCCTCAGCCGTTCCGCGGACTGGACAGAGGAGGTGGGCACCCGCGCGCCGCGGGCGGGAGGCTCCGCGCACCTGCTGGAGCGCAGGGCGGCCACTGAAGGCGGTGGTAGGGTGTCCCCAGCGTTGGCCGCCAAAGCGTCTGGGTCGTCCACGGCTGCGGAGGGCTTCCAGAACGTATTCACAGGTGAGCGCGCCCTGCCTCTGGCTCTGGGTGGCACATCGCCTGCCAATCAGGGCCTTCCCCTGCCGCCCGCCCTACCCGGGATCTAAAAGGTCGTGATCTGCTAGTGGCCTGTTTCTTCCCAGGGAATCTTTTCCTCCCAGCTCACCCCCTAGGTGAAATGGCTTTGATGCACTTGTTGGTTTTCTGTTTTCTGGCAAGTTCTGAAAAGGAACCGCTTAGTTTGCCTGTCCAAATCACCCCAAAGGGCTACTCTGCTCCTTTCACCTCCAACATACATGCTGTTCTCAGCTTCATGCCAGGGAGAGAAATGATTCATTCATTCATTCATTCATATTCGCTCTCTCTGTCTCTCTCTCGCCTTGTTAGTTAAACCGCCATCCTGCACTTTGCTTCCTCATCCTCCCAAGCACTAGAAGGAACAAACTTGTTTATGGTCCTTTCACAAGTGTCCTTATTGGTAGCACAAACTGTCTGTTCCAGACTGTCTAAAGGTGGTCTCTGACTGCTCTGGTTTCCATGGATATTAGTCATGAGTTCATGTATCTATGCAATACGTGGTTTCTATCTTGCAGCCATCAGGTGCTGTGAAGTGGGCATTCCTATTTGCTGATGTAAGCCAATACTATCAGAAAATTAGTTAACGACAGAATGATTAGGGGTGATTTCCTTTGGTTTCATGGCACAGGCAGGACAGGCTGTAGCTTGGAAATAAAGAGGAGCAGGCCAAGCCCACATCTGGTGGAACAGATACCTCTCCTGCTTGGCATTTGTTATAGACTCACATCCAGGGCTGCAGAAAGCACAGGGAAAGGGTCAGTTTATGTGCTAAGTGATAAGAAGCAGGGTGGGTTTATCCATTCTTCTAAGTGTAATTCCAGGTTCCCAGGTCTTACCTTTAGAGTCCATAGGTACAGGGCTGGTATCTTGTTGGCTTAATCTCTACTCTTAGTTATGAAATGAAACCAAGAGTGTTAGAATTCAATGACTAGGAGAAATATGAACGTTATTTGAATGTTGATAGATTTGTGATAAATTTGTGATTGTAAAATTTTCAGATACAACTTGAAAATGTTAAAATCTAATAAACAGGTTATTGATAAAATATTAGATGAAATTTCTCAGTGAGGACAACTATTTCTTATTTGACTAAATGCTGTTAATTTTGTGGTAGCTACTTTTATTGACTGCATTTTTATTTTTATGAATTATCTTTTCCATTTATAAAATGTTACACTTAATATTAACCTCTACATTCATTTTACATGCTCTTTTTTTCATTTCCTTTCATCTCTTGTCTTTATTGTATAGTTTGTAGCCTTATCTCCACTAGATATATTATTTAAAAAACCCAGAAAGCAAAGCAACACAAATTTAAAGCATTTTTAAATGGAAGAACAGAAAGTGTTTGAGGTAATTTTTGTGAATTTAATATTAGTGATAACTCATGTATTTTTTCCCTTAGCTAGGGATATAATCATTCATTAATTTTTAAAAAAAATAATTCACTATGATTGAGATGATCAATCATTAGCATTAATGATTACTGTCTGTAGTAACATACAACTTTTAAAATGTATTCATTTAGTTTATTTAGCAAATGCACACACACATATACTCATATATGCATATATTCACATCTGCATATACATATGCACATATACATATATCCTAGGCAGCCATATTGTATTAGGGAACATGCTATATTGTATGTGATACAGCCAGGGCTGGGCCAGGCCGAAGCCAGGAGCCAGGAGCTTCATCTGGGTCTCCCACATGGGTGCAGGGGCCCAAGTATTTGGGCCATCCTCTACTATTTTCCCAGGTACATTAGCAGGGAGTTGGATCTGAAGTGGACAGCAGGGACTTGAATTGGCGCCCATATGGGATGCAGGCACCGCAGGCAGCAGCTTTAGCCACTATGCCACAGTGCTGGCGCCAGCAGATACCTTTTTTATGTAGCAGTTTTCATTTTTTTTAAATATTTTATTTATTTGAGAGGTAGAGTTACAGAGAGAGAGAGGGAGAGACAGAGAAACATCTTCCACCCACTGGTTCCCTCCACAAATGGCCACAGCAGCCAGATCTGAGCCCAGAGCCAGGAACTTCTTCCAGTCTCCCATGCTGGTGCAGGGACCCAAGCACTTGGGTCATCTTCCATTGTTTTCCCAGGCCAGAAGCATAGAGCTGGATCGGAAGAGGAGCAGTGGGGACTTGAACTGGTGTTCATATGGGATGCTGGGGCCACAGGCATAGGCCTAGCAGCTTAGCAGCGCCAGCCCCACAGCTTGCATATGTTAACTTGCCCATTCAACGACATTCAGAAGAGAAGAATCCGTAGGTTTAACCTAATCTTGTAACTGGTGAGAAATGAAGGTAGAGAAAAGGAGAAAGAACTTTCTCAAGGACACCCTGTGATTCATTCAGAAGCAGAGCCAGAAATAGAAGCTGAGTCTACTGATTCCTAGTCTGAATGTCTTATTACTCATGTTTGGATGTTCAATGCTGTAAGACACTGTCTTAAGGAAAAGCTATTTTTAAGAGTTAAAACCTTCACTTAAAAGATTTTCCAGCTTCTGTTTTTCATAGGTGTGCTGTTTTAATGGTTGAACATCTGGCTCTCCTTTGGTTGGATAAGGCAGATTTTCCCCAGGAGCTCTCATAGAAGCTCTTCTTGTGGTGGTAGAGTGACTCCAGGTAGACAAAGGTCTTAGTTGTTAACTTTTCTTCTCAGTGTGTGTGTGTGTGTGTGTGTGTGTGTGTGTGTGTGTGTCTGTTTAACCATGCTTTGCAGTTAACGTCATGGATGTCTTGGAAATTACGAGAGGCTTGAGAATTCCTCTCACTGGCCTTCGGGAAATTGTGTTTGACCTTCATCTTGCACGTATTTGGATCAGTTCATTGCCAGCTGCCTTTGTTGAAGCAGGTGATAATTATATCTATAAGCATCTTTTCTTTTTACACTTTAGAATGAGGGTTGCCAGCTCTGCAGGAAGGAACAGATGTTTCTGTGCTTTTTACTGCTTCCAAGTGGCAGGGAGAAAATTCAAGTGAAAAGTGATTTCTATGGCATATGTTTGTGTCTCTTTGGTAGATATAAAAACATTTTGAAATGAAGGAGACCAAAACTTTATCTTGTTCTAGTTGTTAAGAAACTGGTGATGTTTTAGGCCGTTGCATTTAAGTATTTTATAGTTAATGTGTTTGAAATACATCTTCTACAATGTTCAGTAGAAAAATTTCCTTCTGAAATCTGAGAGGTTCCTTTACCCATTATGCTTGATACAGAGTTTTGCAATTAAAGTTTAGACTTCAAACGTGTTAAATTTGTGGTGCTAAGTCATCTTTCCAAAGTCTATTATCTGGTTTTCTCTCTCTTTTTTTAAATGCATGAAATGAAAATTTAATGTGTTTTGAAGGTCTTAATGTTGTCTTCAAGCACATCATTTTCCAATTCATGAAAACATCAGTGATGCCCCTCCGTAGCTATTGAAGTGTGCGGCCTGGTGGTCTCAGTCGATTTCTGAGTTTTTGTGTCTATATAATTTTGTGTTTGGCTCTTTGCTTTTAGTCATTTATTCTTTGAGCTATCTGTAGTTCCTCTCCTGCCCCAATTCCATATAACTAGATTTTTCTGATCAATTTGTTGTTGGCTTTTAAATCCCATAATTATGATTCTAGCTATAGTTATTACATTTTTACTAAATTCCAGGCTATATGTTGGTAACTACATAATTATCTCTAATCCTCACAATAGTCTTAATGTATAGCTGTTTATCCTCATTTCCCAATGTATAAAGCAAGGTTCAGACAAGTGAATTGACTAAGGCCATTAGGGAAGTAAGTGGCTGATCCATGATGTGTCCTTAGAATAACCAAGTCTGTTGTTAATGTGTATGAAATA
The DNA here is from genome assembly GCF_051225735.1 of Oryctolagus cuniculus. Taxonomy (NCBI): domain Eukaryota; kingdom Metazoa; phylum Chordata; class Mammalia; order Lagomorpha; family Leporidae; genus Oryctolagus; species Oryctolagus cuniculus. The sequence continues at coordinate 57,343,019 of NC_142879.1, read as the reverse complement.
AAACTGAATGTGAGCTTTTAGAGGACGATTTCATTCAACAAAGTGGTTAGTCTTTAGAACTTTGATTGTCTCAATTTGGACTTTCTAAAACTTGTCTGGGTTTTTGTATCAATAGAGAAAGCAGATATTTTCTCATAAGCCTTGTTGAATTGTTAAACTGAACTTTTATTAATTAATTTAGGAGACAGATAAAAGAGACAGGTAAACACATGGAGAGAACTCCTGTTTTCTGGGTCACTGCCAAAATGGCTCCAATAGCCAGGCTGGAGCCAGGAGCCAGGAAGCCAGTCCAGGTTTCCAACTTGGTGGCAGGTATCTAACTACTTGAGCCATCACCTGATGCCTTCTAGCTTCTATTTTAGCAGGGAGCTGGAATTGGGAGACTAGTCGGGACTCAACCCCACATAGTACAACCTATGTTGTCCCAGCCTAGTATTTTCATTGCTAGACCAAATGCCTGTCCCTGAATATTTAAGGTCAGGAGCATTTTGATTTCTAGTAGTAGCTCTTAATAGAATAATAGTTTCCAGTTAATGTCCAATAAATGAATGAGTCAACCCTGATGCACTTAATGTCTATAAGAGAAAAGGATTGATAGGGATGCTTTTATTTTCCCTAAATACTACCTCACCGGGTTCTACATTTTTAGGTTGAATTTGGAAGTATAAACTGGGATTGGGAATTCTGTTTTGTTTTTGTTTTTTAAAGATTTATTTATTTGAAAGTCAGAGTTACACAGAGAGAGGAGAGGCAGAGAGAGAGAGAGAGAGAGAGAGAGGTCTTCCATTCGATGGTTCACTCTCCAAATGGCTGCAACGGCCGGAGCTGTGCTGATCTGAAGCCAGAAGCCAGGAGCTTCTTCCAGGTCACCCACATGGGTGCAGGGGCCTAAGGACCTGGGCCATCTTCTACTGCTTTCCCAGGCCTTAGCAGAGAGCTGGATCAGAAGTGGAGCAGCCGGGTGTGGAACCAGCGCCCATATGGGATGCTGGTGCTTCAGGCCAGGGCATTAACCCACTGTGCCACAGCGCAGGCCCCCAGGAATTCTGTTTTTAATCGTTTTAAAGGTCTTAGTGTTGTCTTCAGGAACATCATTTTGGTCTGAAACATTCTTTCTCCTTGCTTCTTTAGGTCTGTGGCTTGGATTAGAGTCCAGTACTGCAGTTTAGTGATAAGTTTAATGGCTGCTTTATGAGCTGAGAACTGTCCTAGTTTTAAGTGCATTTAAACATTTGGTTATAAGCCATGGGTATTCAAAATGGAACAGGTGCTTTTATGCTTTTCCTTCTGATTCTATTAAAAGTGCTGAAAATATACAGTTGGAAAATGATAGCAGTAGTTATTCTAACTACTATTATTCTAAGTATTTTTGCGTCTTAGTTTTGCTGCTTAGCCAAAGGACTTTCAAGTAATTTTTCCTCATATTTATGAAAGTAGGGGAATAATTTCCAATGAATAATATTAAGATCTGATGAAACAGTGACTACAAAGCCCTCATAAATCTGTTTGGTATATAAAAGGCACTCAGTTGGTACTGATTGTTTTGTAAGCTGATTTATTACCTTAATAAACTTCATTGTTCAAAGCAGTCAGAGCTAAATTTGTTAGAAGAAGAAAATAAAATGACTCTGAAATTGTATACAAAACTTGACAGGATAGGAATTGACTAGATACTAGTTGAAAATTTCTATTTCTTGTCATTAGTGGACGTTTTTACAAATTGTTTATTTTTCAAATGTGTATCGTGTTTCCTTTTTCTTTCCTTTTTGGTTTTAAAAGTAAACATATTTGTGTCTATAGGTTAATTTTCTTGGAGGTTTGTATAAGAAAGCACATGATGTGCTTTGACACATGATGGCTATGACATTAGGGGCGGGTGCTGGTTTGTAAAGCAGAGGTGGGGAAGAGGAAGAAACAGCTGCCACTTCCTCTATATGTTCTATACAGCATATGTCTACAAAGGCCTGACTCTGCAGCCTTGTTCTTCATTGATTTCCTCTATAAACTTTCTACTTTAGAGACACTAATCTTTGTACTGTTCTGTGAGCATGCATTTCATTTTCCAGATTTTGTGTGTCTTACCGTTTTACTCTCGTGGAACACAGAAAGCTGAAAAGGGTTGATGGAATTAACGTTTCCTCTTTGTTTCTTGAATAGCAAGACCTAATTGGCTGTCATCTCAGGGTCTCTGTACATAAGGTCTGTATGATACTACCTGTGCTTCTTAGATTTAGAAATTCTTTTGGTTTTCTTTCAGCCTTTTTCTCCCCCCTCCCTGTTTGCCTGATTGCCTATGTCTCATCTACTCTTCTATCAACCCACTCACAAATATCTATTCTGTCCCTTGTGTGTAGTCAATGGAATAGTAGTGAGTATACTGAGGTCTTGATGAATACTTGTTCAACAATTTTTTGGGGGGGAGTGATACAAGCAAATTGGTGATCCAGGCTTCCTTTGTGCAACTAAAAGTAGTTGAATTTAAGCTGGAAAGTTGTGAGCTTTGATGGGTGGCTAAAATCAATGATTGTCATTGAGGTGTGGTTCAATCAGTGGTGAAGGTAGAATGCTACTTGGAAAGAACTTCCGTTGAGAGAGTATCTATTTGTGTTCTGTAGGTTAATTTAAAAAGTAATGGTATTGGGGCCAGGGCTGTGGTGTAGTGGGTAAAGCCACCGCCTTCAGTGACAGCATCCCATATGGGTGCCAGTTTGAGTCCCGTCTGCTCCACTTCCAATCCAGCTCTCTGCTATGGCCTGGGAAAGCAGTAGAAGATGGCCCAATTCCTTGGGGCCCTGCACCCACATGGGAGACCCGGTAGAATCTGTCTTTTGATCCAGGCTCCTGGCTTTGGATCAGTGTAGCTCTGGCCATTGCAGCCAATTGGAGAGTAAACCAGCAGATGGAAGACCCCTCTCTCTCTCTCTCTCTCTCTGCCTCTCTTTCTTTCTCTGTGTAACTCTGCCTTTCAAATAAATAAATAAATCTTTTTTTTTAAAGTTATGGTATTGCAGTAACTCTGACTTTGCAGATTTGTTTGTAATGAAGGAATACAGAAAATTTTCCTCCTCTGTTCATTCCTGCTTTAGTATTGTAAGTAATAATCTGATGTTAATGAAATTTAGTATTCAGGGACCATTAGGAAGAAAGAAATAAGTACTGCCTGTGACTTGAGAGTTATTGGTTATAATTTTAGTGATTGTGAGAACTTATAAGGCTTTTTATATTAAAAATATAAACATGCAAAACATGATTTCTACTCAGTTTGGAATGGTAGTTAGTAATACAAGATACTCATTAGCATCTACATTATAAGAACAAACAGTAAGTTACTAGATACTCTAAGAATATGCAAACCACACTAGAGAGTCATTGTCCTTTGACACCTGCTTCACTATGGATGAAAGAGAGGAAAAATTTATGACTGCCTCCTTTACAAAGTTGTGCTTGGAAATGTTGTTTGGGTAGAAAATTACTGCCACTCCTGTGTGGTCCATTCAGGCTCCAGTGTGCTATGGGTGCACTGGAAGCTTTGTATCTGTTATACCAGAGGTGCAATGGACTGAAAATAGTGCCTTTATTTTTAGCAGGAATGGAATAATTTCTTGAGAAAATCAAGACTTTATTGTGTTTTAAAATTATGCTTAACAATGCTCAGACACTACTCTTTGGGTCTCTTTTTGTCCACCACATAGAAACGTTCTTTGTGTTAGTACTGGGTGATGCAGTGAATATGTATGCAAAGCAATTCTGTGTCATTTACATGCTTGCTTTAGGTACTTAGAAAGGGAGAGGATATTTATCAGAAAGCCAGTAATAGACTTATGGCAAGAGGGCAGGCTGAGAGTTCTTTTCAATAAATTTCCTTTCCCAGGTTTGCCGAAGATTTCCTGTAATACATGGGGCAATAATTTCTCACCTCTTCTTAATATCCTGGTTTTCCAGCTTACAAAAATGAATGTGATCTTTTCTGAGAAGCTGCTTCCTCCAAGTTGCTCACTTTTATTTCTAAAGAGAATGGCTGTAGCTGGCACCTTTTCTGCCTGGTAGTGATATTCTGTATATTTGGAGCTTGTCATTAGTGTTAGAGCTGAGAAAAATCCCTCTACTGGAGAATCCATTTGTACCATGGGGTGACAATACTTTGGTGTCAATAATAGCTGTTAAGAGTTTTACCTTGAGAGTTTTGATCAATTTTGGATTCAGGCTTACAATTTTGAATCAACTCTCATCCACTGTGAATGTGGGACCCTGGGCAGTAATTGTGGATGGTGGTTTATCCTGTTTTGAGAAGATATATGAAAGGTAAAGGTATACTGTTTAGTACATGACCCAAAGAATTCAAATCTATGGAGTTTTTCTAAATATGGGCTAAAGCAAATCCTTTCGGATTCATTATCTGCAATGTAAGTTATCTCCTATTCTTGGGTAGATTGTAGGATTTGCATTTTTCCTTATAGTTCAACCTGATCAATAAAAGCAGTACCATTACTTCTTTCACTCTGATTAGTTCAACATTTTAGGTGTGTTCTCATTTTTCTTTACTATTAGATTGCATACCTAAATAAATTTTTGAAGTCTGTGTTATGTAATTTAGAAGTTTGCATTGACATTAAACATTTCTTAGAAACTAAAAAGGTTTTGAGAGTTCCTAGGTTTTTAATTTTTTAATAGTTCATTTAAGCTCACTGAGAAGCAAATGGGCTAGAACAGTACTATTTTGGGATCCCAAATAAATGTGAGAGAATACTCTGAGGAGTTCTGTAAAGCATGAACTGCTTCATTATATAGACACAAGTATTATCTTGTGATAATAATACGAATAATCTTTTGCAACTCACCTGTTAACCTCTAAACTTGTAGACAGTTGGCCCATTTTTCTTGTAGTGCATGCAATACTTGCTTCTTTGGAGAGCTTGAGTTTTGTGGGCTCTCTGGGAGGTGTTAGTGTTTTGCAGTTAACAAGATGTTCATCCACAGCTGATTATATTTTACTGCCCTTGCAGTGCTATTTTAGTTAAATGGCTTTGAGGATGTAAAATGTTTGAACAGTATCCTGGCAGTTTATTTCAGGATATAGGGTTTGATCTTCCTGTACTGTATTTTCAGAAAAACCCAGAAGTGGGTTGACTCTGTTGGAGCCAGTATTTCAGGGTAGGATAGAGGCTTGAATGAGAACTGCCCTGATATAGTTGGAGAGATGTTTGGGCTGAAAATTCATTACAGATTTATTTATTTATTTATTTGAGAAGCAGAAATATAGACAGAGAGCAGGAGAGACAGAGAGAGAGAGAGCAAGAGAGATAGAGACAGAGACAGAGAGACAGAGAGAGAGAGAGACAGAGAGAGAATCTTCTACCTGCTGGTTCACTCTATAATGGCCACAATGGCCGGAGCTGGGACGATCCGAAGACAGGAGCCAGAAGCTAAAAAGTGAAGGTGTTGGTGTAGGGACCCAGGGACCTTTCTTCTACTGCTTTCTCAGGGCATTAGTAGGGAGCTAGATCAGAAGTAGAGCAGCTGGGACTGGAACTGGTGCTGCAGGCTGAGGCTTAACCTACCTATGCCACAGCCCCAGACCCTGGGCTGAAAATTGATGTGTCTGAAAAAGTGATCCTAGATTTGTTGGATCTCTGACTTGGATCGTTTCTCTAAGGAAGCTCATTTGACTCTTAAATTCATAGACCATTTTTGTTATCTTCTGCTGCTTTGGAATAATAAAAGCTCGGTATGTGGCAATAGGATAGGCTTTAACCTAACTCCTAGCATTGAGCCCCCATTTTCCTTTTGTAGGTATCTTCTTGGCTGTTAGCAACATCAGTTACTAATAGACTGCCACAACTAGTCCCTGTATCTCTTCTGGGCATCAGACACAACTGGCTTAGACTTCTCAGGTATGGGAGATTCACTGTGTCTAAACTTACTTTCCCCAGCTTTTACACATTCTCTTTCTGGGTCTTCCAATCTACTAAGCATTGCTGCCTTGCCCTGTCCTATTTCTTGATTTCTCTATCCTCATTGTTCACACCCAATGAGTCTTTTATTTTCTTCATTCTTTATTAAATATCTGTTTTTAACATATCTTCTAATTTCTTTTTTAAAGAAATTGAGTTACTCAATGACTTAAAAATTTTTTGATTAATTTACATAATTTATTTGAAGGATAGAGAAAAACAGAGAGAGAGAGAGAGAGAGAGACAGAGAGAGAAATAGAGAGGGATGTATCCCATCCCTTAATTTATTCCCTAAATGCCAACAATGGCCTGGAATGGCCAGGCTGAAGCTAGTACTTGAGACTTCTCTTCAAGTGGATGGGTGGCAGGGACCGAGGGACCTAACTGCTTGAGCCATTGTCACTGCCTTTCGGGGTCTGGATTAGTAGGAAGGTGGACTTGGTAACAGATTCATGACTTGAACCCAGGTATTGTGATAAAGGATGCATGCTTCCCAAGTGGTATCTTAACCACTATGCCAAAAACCTGCCAAAGTGTTCTAATTTCTGTTCCTGTTGCTTCTGTGCTTCCTAATTCAGTTCACTTATGACAGCCTTTTCAGCATTTTTGGGGAGCCTGCATTGTAGCATAGTAGGTTAAGCCAGTGCCTGCAACACTGGCATCCCATATCAGAGTGCTAGTTCAAGTCCCAGCTGTTCTTCCAATCAAGCTCCCTAGTAATGTGCCTGGGAAGTCAATGGGTAATAGCCTAAGTGCTTGGGCCCTGCCACCCATGTGGGAGACCCAGATGGAGTTTTTTGCCCCTGTTTTGATGTGGACCATGACTGGCTATTGTGGCCCTTTGGGAGGTGCACCAGAAGATGCAAAATCTCACTCTGTCTTTCCTTCTCTGTCTTTCTGCCTTTCTTTTTTATAGTATTTTTTTTTTTTTTTTTGACAGGCAGAGTGGACAGTGAGAGAGAGAGACAGAGAGAAAGGTCTTCCTTTGCCGTTGGTTCACCCTCCAATGGCCGCCGCGGCCGGCGCGCTTTGGCTGGCGCACCGCACTGATCCGATGGCAGGAGCCAGGAGCCAGGTGCTTTTCCTGGTCTCCCATGGGGTGCAGGGCCCAAGCACCTGGGCCATCCTCCACTGCACTCCCTGGCCACAGCAGAGAGCTGGCCTGGAAGAGGGGCAACCGGGACAGAATCCGGCGCCCCAACCGGGACTAGAACCCGGTGTGCCGGCGCCGCAAGGCGGAGGATTAGCCTAGTGAGCCGCGGCGCCGGCCCTGTCTTTCTGCCTTTCAAATCAAATCAAATCAATCAATATTTAAAATATTTAGAAATAGAAAAACCATAGACAAATTAAATGAAACAGAGTTTAATTGAGCAGAAAAAGAATTTGATAAAACAGGTATCACTCAGGACCAAAAGAGGTTCAGAGTTCTGCTCTAGACTGGTCAGGGCATATTTAAAGCCAGAAAGTAGGAGAGATATACAGAAGTAATCTCATTTATGACAGTTCTAAGTTTGTATGATTGTATGTATTTTGGCAGTTTTCAGCCTGTGATTCACTGGAAGCTCAGCTGCTATGATTGGCAGAGACTTGTGTATATGCTATAAGGCTATTTAGTAGTTCCTCTGTATCCTTAAGGGATTGGTTCTAGGACCCTACCTAAATACCAAAATCTGTGGATGTTCAAGTTTCTTCCATAAAATAGTGTGATATATACATTCAACCTATGCAAATCCTTCTGTATATTTTAAATCATCTCTAGATTATTCAAAACACCTAATGTATTATGTGTACCATGTAAATAGTTATTATACCAAATTGTTTAGGCAATAGTGACAATGAAAAATCTGTATATATTCAATACAGATACAATAATAAAAACAGATTTTGGGGGCTGGTGTTAAGGTGGAGTGGATTAAGTTGGTTAAACTGCATCTTATATGGGCACCAGTTTGAGTCCTGGGTGCTCCACTTTGATTCAGCTCACTGCTAATGTGCCTGGGAAAAGCAGTGAAAGATGGTCCAAAGTCTTTGTGCCTCTGCCACCCACTTGGGAGACCCTGTCTCCTGGTTTTGGCTTGGCCCAGCGCTGAGCATTGTGGCCATCTATGGGGTGAACCAACAGATGGAAGACTTCTCTCCCCCTCTCTTGCTCTCACTCTCTGTCTCTTTTACTCTCTGTTACTCTGCCTTTCAAATAAATAAACCTTATATATATGTATATCTATATCTATATATATTTTAATGCTCTTAATTTTGTCACCTCATTGTTCAGTTTACTATTCCACATCCTGTTCTGAACTTTGATCATTCTTCAGGTATCTTATGTTCTCTCTAGTAACTTTAGATATTATTGATACTACCCCTGATCCTTGAGTTAAAAAAAAAAAAGAATCTAGTCATATTTCTTAGTTTATGACCCACACTCATCACTAGTCCATGCTGTACTCTTCATTTTGTCTTTATTGTATTTTCTGCATTTTGTTTCCCATTCTGAGCCTCCTGTGAACACAGACTTTTATGTGTTTGGTATCCTGAAATTGTACATATATAGCTATATAGTATTTCTTTTTTTTTTTTTTTTTTTTTTTTTTTTTTTTTTTTTTTGACAGGCAGAGTGGACAGTGAGAGAGAGAGAGACAGAGAGAGAAAGGTCTTCCTTTGCCGTTGGTTCACCCTCCAATGGCCGCCGCTGCAGCCGGCGCACCGCGCTGATCCTGGCAGGAGCCAGGAGCCAGGTGCTTTTCCTGGTCTCCCATGGGGTGCAGGGCCCAAGCACCTGGGCCATCCTCCACTGCACTCCCTGGCCATAGCAGAGAGCTGGCCTGGAAGAGGGGCAACCGGGACAGAATCCGGCGCCCCAACCGGGACTCGAACCCGGTGTGCCGGCGCCGCAAGGTGGAGGATTAGCCTATTGAGCCACGGCGCCGGCTCAGCTATATAGTATTTCTATGTATGTTTTGTTTATGCAAATTCTGTGAGCTATAGACTTAATTCTATTGATCTTTAAATAAAACTCAGCTGACATTGGGAAATAAAAATCTGCAAAATTTTTCTGGGTGAATTTCTCTCTATTGCTGCTTACTGCTGTATAGATTCCAGAGGGTGAAAGTGCTGTTGGGTTGTACAATGCCAGGGGGCACTGTTGACCTTTTATTGTATATGATTAATGTTCCTCTAGATTTGTGCGGTGTGATTGCTTTGGATGCACTTCTTAGATTTTTATTTGCACAGTGATGAATATCTAGTTTCTTGTGTTTTTTTTGGCCGCTATAGACAATGCTGACAAATATTCCCATATGGGCTCCTATGAGAATTTCTCTGGAATATATATTCAGGAGTGGGGTTGCTAGGTAATAAAATAAAAGGCTACTTAAGTTGTCTAGGTGTTGTTGGGTTACTGTCCAGAATGTCTTCCCCATTTTTTTCTGCATTAGCATAGCAAATTGACTAAGTAGTGAGGGAAAGAGATATCTCATTGTTTTACTTTTCAGTTTGGATTTATCTGATGAATAATGCCTTTGAGAAGATCTATGTGTATTTTTTTTTGTCATTTGGGTTTACCCCTCTATGAATTGTCTATTCACATTCTTTTATGTTTTTCTATAGGGTTTCTGCTTTTCCTTGTTTTTTTTTTTTTTTTTTTTTTTTTGTTGTTTTGTTTTGTTTTGTTTGTTTTGTTTTTTCACACGGTCTCCTTGTACATTTTAGATGTTATTCTGTTACCAGTATTAGGCACATAATGGACTGTCATTAAGCCTACTTCTGGTTTTCTTTGCTTTCATTTGAGGCCAGGAATATGAAAGTGACATTTCTGAGGGCTCTTGCAGATTGTGTTTCAGATGTGATGCATTTGTACAAGATTTGGAAGCCTCAGTAAGGCCTGAGAATGACTTGTTTCTGCTCTCAGCTACAGCCAAGGAACTCTCTTATTATTCTGGGCAATGGTAGCAGGAGTCTAGTGTCCAGACAATAGCTTTATGGAGATCAGGAGCAGGTACAGCTATATAGCTGGTGTAGCTGCCAGCAGGTATAGCACAGTTTTGGAGCTGCCCAAAGAGGTATGAGCCTTTCTGATCCTACCAGTGGAAGTGTGTGGTTTTAGAGTTCAGGAGTTTAGATCTTAGGAAGGGGTAGCCTGGTCGAATGTTGTGGCTTTGTGAGTAGTTCCCCCAAAGATTCCAAAAGTGTGTCTTAATCAATTAATACTCTACAGTAAATCTTTTCATATTTAAACTATTTGGAGTAGATTTTGTTCTATGTAATTGAATCTTGACTTACAGAATCAGTTTCAGACATTGCAAATATCTTCACCAAATATGTATATTTGTTATCAACTTGTGGTGTCCTAGGTTGAATAGAAATACTTTATTTTTATATAATCAGATCTATTTGTTAACCTATGGGTTATGCAATTTTTGATCACTTAAAAAATTCTCTAACTCCCAGATAATAAAAATTCTCTTCTCTATAGTCTTCTGTTAATTTTATCATTTCACTCTTTACATTTAAGTCTTGAGTGAATGGTATAATATAGGAATCTAGTTTTATTTTTCTCCATATAGCAAGCTAGTTTGGTCTTCAGTTATTAAATTATCTTTTATTTATTTTTGATATCATATTTATATCATTCCCATATATTGATAGACCTGTATCTGAGGTTTCTCTTCTTTCATTTTATTGTGAATTGTAACATATCTATTCAGTTCCACATGGTTCTTAATATGACTTGGTAGGATGTCTGATTGTCTTTTTAAGAGATACTCTTTAATAGTATTCTCTTTTTCAAAATTGTTTTAGAATATTAATATTGAGCTTTTATTCTTCTGTACATTTAAGTAGGTTGTTGAGTTTAAAAAATCCTTATAGATATTTTATTAAATTTGTATATTAAATTTAGGGATATTGTAACCCATATAATAGCCTATCAATGAGTGTGAAAGGCCTTTTTACTTATCCTGATTATCTATACTTCCTTTTAATAGAGTTTAGATTTGTCTACACAGAAGGTTTTTGTTTTCTCAGCTACTTTCTGGAACTTTTCATGTTTTATCATTAATGGGCATGGTATCTTTTATATTTTTCTATCCAGTTGTTGGAGTAAAGAAATGTTTTTAGTTGTATCATTATGATTTTCCTTGTGAATATTCTTAAAACTATAGTTTCTTGAGTAATATCTATAGTTTATAGTCATGGGATTTTAAAGGCAATTCTTTAATTTTTCACAGTAAAATAATTGAAATATATTCAGAGAATATGTGTATATCGTGTTGATTCTTTTGAAATTGCTATGACTTTTTTTGGCATTGCTTATGATCAGTTTTTATAGATATTGTAGACACTCTTTGGAGAGATTTAATCCTTAAATCCATAAGCATTGTTAATATTTTATTTACCATATGTTCTCCCTGATCGGTGACAACTGACTGAACACCAAAAAGGAAACCTCCTGAAGTGAAACGGACACTATGGGAAACGGTGACTTGATCAGCATAGCCCTGACTGTTAATGAACAACTTAATACATTATCCCTCTTAGTAGTTTTTTTGTCTGTTCTACTTAATATGACTGGTTTAATTCTGTAATTAATACACAGTTATTCTTAAGTGTTAAAAATTAACTGAAATGTGATCCCTGTTAAACATAAGAGTGGGAATAAGAGAGGGAAGAGATGTATAATTTGGGACATGCTCAAGCTGACTTGCCCCAAATGGTAGAGTTAAAAACATACCAGGGGATTCCAATTCAATCCCATCAAGGTGGCATGTACCAATGCCATCTCACTATTCCAAGTGATCAATTTCAGTTCACAATTGATCATAATGAAAGGACTAAGAGTCAAAGGGAGCACATAAACAAGTCTAGTACCTGCTAACACTAACCAATGGAATAAATAAAGGGGAGAGTGATCCAACATGGGAAGTGAGATACTCAGCAGACTCATAGAATGGCAGATGTCCTAAATAGCACTCTGGCCTCAGAATCAGCCCTAAAGGCATTCGGATCTGGCTGAAAAGCCCATGAGAGTATTTCAGGCATGGAAAGCCAAGACACTCTGGCAAAAGATATCTGCGAGTGAGATCCCAGTGGAAAGAACAGGTCTTCAAAGAAGGAGGTACCTTTCTCTGAAGGGAGGAGAGAACCTCCACTTTGACTATGAGCTTGTCTAAACAAGATAAGAATCGGAGAACTCAGAGGGCTTCCATAGCCTTGGAAACTCATGACCGGAGCATAGGGAGACTACTGATGCCATAGACAGGAGTGTCAATTGGTAAAGTCAACAACAGGAGTCACTGTGCACTTACTCCTCATGTAGGATCTCTGTCCTTAATGTGCTGTGTATTGAGATTTAATGCTATAACGAGTACTCAAACAATATATTTCACTTTGTGTTTTTATGGGGGTGCAAACTGTTGAAATCTTTACTTAATGTATACTAAACTGATCCTCTGTAAAAAAAAAAGAAATTATCAACAAAAAATATTTTATTTAAGTAGATTATGTTTTATGCTTAAGATTGATTAAAAATTCTCTTTAATTATTTAAAATACTTCAAAGCATTATTTAAACAAAGGTAAAATACTTTATCCAACCAGAAATCCTGGTTTGTCTTTTATCTACTGGACTGCTGCTTAAATACCTTCATATGTTCATCTTTTTCTTCTCAGTGTTTACTAATTAAATACCTCATCCCTCCCAAGTTTCATGTGTAGTTCATTATAACTCTCATCCTGACAGCTTCTTTCCATGCGTACTCCACCCAAACTCACTTAAATTCTACCCCAAATCTGTGAATTCCAAGTGAAAATCTCATATTACCTTTTAATAATCTTTGTAAGCATATGAAAATAGTTTCAAACTTAACTTATCTATTCTCTAAACCCAACCTGCTCCCATATGTATTGGTAGATTGCTGGTGGATGATAGAACCAACTGGCATAATTATTTATCCAGTATCTTAAGCCAGATATTATGCAAGTTAGGCCAGTTACCCCACTCTTTCTCCTTCCTATGTCCAATCAGTCACTAGATTATGTTAGAATACATTTCTAAAAAAAAAAATTTTAAATACTCTTTCCCTCCTTTCCAGGGGAATTTTTAATCCTTATTTCAAAAATTTGCAGTGTTCTCCACTGACTTCAGAAACCAATCTGACACTTCAGCATTCTCTCCAAGCAGAAATATGAATGTGTCCAGGATGGAGGAGCTGAGTTTGCTAGCAGTTTGTATGATACAACTCAACAGAATGGAGGTTGTGCCTTCTAGAATGTCCAGTTTGGGAATGGGTGGTCCTAAGAAGAGCAGTTTTCATAGTTGCTGGAGATGTTAAGACAGAGACTGGACGAAGATTTAATAGGTTGCTCAGAGCTCTAGAGAAGCTGAACTTGATGAGGACTAATATTTCTTTCTACTAGAGGAGTTAGTGCTTTTTTTTTTTTGAAAAATCAGTTATGTATTTATTTACTTATTTGAGAATTATGGGGGTGGGGATCTCCTATCCATTGATTGACCACCCAAATGACTTCAATAGCTATGGCTAGACTAGGCAGAAGCCAGGAACCAAGCACTTCTTCCAGGTCTCCCACGTGGGTGGCAGGGGCACAAGCACTTGAGTTATCTTCTGCTGATTTTCCAGGTGCATTAGCAGGGAGCTGGATTGGAAGTGGAGCAGCCAGGACATGAAGCAGTGCCCTGTGGGATGCTGGCATTGCAGGTGGTGGTTTAACCCCCTGCACCACTTCCTTGACCCTGATTCAGTGATTTTCTTTATTTGAAAAGTAAGAGTAAGAACTATGACTTTTGTGACCCATTCTTTTTAGTTTTGATCACTTTTGCCGGCGCCGTGGCTCAATAGGCTAATCCTCCACCTTGCGGCGCCGGCACACCGGGTTCTAGTCCCGGTCGGGGCGCCGGATTCTGTCCCGGTTGCCCCTCTTCCAGGCCAGCTCTCTGCTATGGCCAGGGAGTGCAGTGGAGGATGGCCCAGGTGCTTGGGCCCTGCACCCCATGGGAGACCAGGAAAAAGCACCTGGATCCTGGCTCCTGCCATCGGATCAGCGCGGTGCGCCGGCTGCAGCGGCGGCCATTGGAGGGTGAACCAACGGCAAAGGAAGACCTTTCTCTCTCTGTCTCTCTCTCTCACTGTCCACTCTGCCTATCAAAAATAAAAAAAAATTAAAAAAAAAAAGTTTTGATCACTTTAAATGTGTAAAACTCTTTAGCAAGGGGTTTATAGAAAGTTTTATTTACTAAATTAATTTTTATAGATTTATCTTATAATGAGTTTTTTCTTGTCAAGCATTTTTCTTTAGACTTTTTTTTTTTTTTTTTTTTTTTTTTTTTTTTGACAGGCAGAGTGGACAGTGAGAGAGAGAGACAGAGAGAAAGGTCTTCCTTTGCCATTGGTTCATCCTCCAATGGCCGCCGCAGCCAGTGCGCTGGGGCCGGAGCACTGCACTGATCCGATGGCAGGAGCCAGGTACTTCTCCTGGTCTCCCATGGGGTACAGGGCCCAAGCACTTGGATCATCCTCTACTGCACTCCCTGGCCACAGCAGAGAGCTGGCCTGGAAGAGGGGCAACCGGGACAGAATCCGGTGCCCTGACCGGGACTAGAACCCGGTGTGCCAGTGCCACAAGGTGGAGGATTAGCCTAGTGAGCCGCGGCGCCGGCTCTACACATTTCTAATGGTAAACAAATCCTTAACTTGTAGATCCCCCAAAATGGTTGTAATTATAATTATATATTTTCTGTGCTGTTCTTTGGCCAATTATGTCCAAATCCCTTCATGAGCCATGATCATGAACTGTACAGGTCAGGACAGGACGTTCGTTAACCCAATGTGTCCTGTGACTTGTTTTTCCAGTGATTTCTCTAGCCAGTGGACTTCATGTTTGTCTTCTTTTAATGAGACATGCCTAGATATTTATGCTTGTGGCAGTCTTCCTTGTATGGTAAAATTTGCGGCATTTTCAATCTGAAACTACCCATATTGATTTCTATTTGATGATAATTGGCCCTCTTTCTATGTTTTTCTTTTCTCAACATCATAGACCATAAGTATGTGAGATGTGTGATATCCATATTCCTGATATCATAAGTTTAAAAATTATCATAAATGCCTAATTATTGATTTGTTTGTTGACAACTTCATTTCCTTATATTAATTCAACTGATAGATAATACTGACTTTCAGGAGCAATGTATTAGAAATACATTTCTGAGCTATAAGAATAAGGAAAAGTTTAATATAATTGAACCATTTGTTTTAATTCTCATTTTGTGTAAGATATAGTGGTCTTACATAACATATGTTGAAACCTTTCAAAATACAAGTAGAGCAATTATTTTGTTGATCCTTCAACTATCAGAAAATTGTATGAAAGGAAGCATATCAGTGACATATTTGTAGGCTATTAAAGTATCAATTTAATGCAGATGATTAAAAGTGAATGCTATTATAAAGCATACAAGATGTCACGAAACCCACACTTAGCTCTCTCCTGTGTATAATCTTAGGCATATGAGTATTATTCTGATATTTGAGTCTTGATTTCCTTACAGGTGAAAAAAAAGTAGTTGATTGTCGCTGAGTGATTAGACCCTAAGAATGACAAATAGTCATTAATTTTGGGGGTCAACAAAACAGAAAAGTTTGTGCATCACAAGGCTAGTGGAAGAAAAATAAACTTGTCTCTATGTCGCTCCCCCTCTTCGTGGAGGAACGACACTAAACCCTGCGCTGTTCTTTTGTCTGCTCGGCCCTCCCCGGGTTTGCTGCTGGTTCTTCTCGGGTTGGCTACTGTCCCTTCCACCTCCGTGGAAGGGTGGTTCCCCCTGGCCACTTTCCCCACTTCCGCAGGGGAGTGGCACACCGCCGGCCGGCTCTCTCGGGGGCTGCACAGGTGTTCCCTTAGATGTTCCCCTTAGATGTTCCTGGTGCATGCCGTCTCTCTCCTCTTTATAGTCCTCCTCCGCCAATCCCAACTCGGCTGCCCACACGCCGAGTACACTGCTCTCCTCCAATCAGGAGCAGGATCAGCTCCTGGAGGTCATCACTCAAGTTGGCAAGAGGCAGCTGCGTAGAAGCTGTTTTCTCCTCTCCCAGCGCCATATTGTGGGAGAGCAGATGCATAGAATAAGTCTTAATTCCAGTAACTCAGTCCAGTCCGGGCTGCTCCCCACATCTCTACTGGAGGGTTTCTGCAGTGAAAGTTTCTAGTCCTCTTTGGACACTGTATTGTGCTAGGGAAATGGAAAGGAGCTAGAGACACCCTTGCTCTGTGTTAACACTGGTTAGGACCCTGTACTATGCATCTCTTCTACGAGCGTTTGCCACCTTCATTGTCTTTTTGCATTATTAATAGTTAAGTTTAGGGAGCATGTTTTTCCGAGATTATATCCTTTAGTGGGCCAATGACATTGTTTGGCATGGGATGGACTCCAGCATGCTTGGCTATATCTTTTCTTTGCTGCTCCTCCCACCTCCAGTTCTACTAAAGATGTTTAGTTAAATAGTGTGTTAAACAGACTACTTTTAAAATATTATTTCTTAGGCTTTTGTCATTGTAAATAGGTTGTTAGACTCCGACTGGTGTAGATCTCATGGCATGGTCTGTTTCTTTTATATCTTAGTGCAGAATGTTGGTCAGAATCTTTTCCCAGGGTTGCAGGCCAATTCAGAAGTGGAAGGTCCCTGGAATAAAAATGAGGATAGCAGAATGTGCATCCAGTTTTGGCAGTGAAACTTTCTAGTCTTATGACTTTGGATAGGCTCTAGCGCCTTTTCACTGTCACTTTGTTTCTTTGAAATTGTGATGATAAATCCTTGTTTTGCATACTTCACAAAGTTGATGTTCAAATATATTGCTCCATCCAAATAAAAGACTTTTCCTTTTTTTTAATTTTTTTAACTTTTATTTAATGAATATAAATTTCCAAAGTACAGAATATAGATTACAATGGCTTCCCCCCCATAACGTCCCTCCAACCCGCAACCCTCCCCTTTCCCACTCCCTCTCCCCTTCCATTCACATCAAGATTGACTTTTCCTTTTTAATTGTGTCACTGGATATAGACACAGTGGAAGTCTGGTGCAGGGATGAGTAATTTACTTATTTTTTCAAATTTTTTAAACAACTTTTTTATATAAGGTGAACAAATTTCATGTATTTCATATATACAGATTAGGGAGCATAGTGATACTTCCCAGCTCACCTCCCTCCTCTTACTTTTTTATTCTTTCTTATATATTTTTTTTATTTTTGACAGGCAGAGTGGACAGTGAGAGAGAGAGAGACAGAGATAAAGGTCTTCCATTACCGTCGGTTCACCCTGCAATGGCCACTGCGGCCGGCGCGCTGTGGCCAGCGCACCGGGCTGATCTGAAGCCTGGAGTCAGGTGCTTCTCCTGGTCTCCCATGCAGGTGCAGGGCCCAAGGACCTGGGCCATCCTCCACTGCACTCCCGGGCCACAGCAGAGAGCTGGACTGGAAGAGGGGCAACCGGGACAGAATCTGGTGCCCTGACCGGGACTAGAACCTTGTGTGCCAGCACCGCAAGGCGGAGGATTAGTCTATTGAGTAGTGGTGCCAGCCTCTTTCCGATAATTTTTACAATGACATACTTCCAGTTTATTTTATAATCAGAAGATTAACCCTTTACTAATTAAAAGATTCAACAAAAATAAGAAAAAAACCACACTGTTCCACAACATAGAGACAAGGACTATAAACAATAATTCTCAAAGTATGAATTTTGCTAGTATATGTTACTTTTTTTTTTTGTACTCTGTTAGCACAGATTGGGGAAAACATATGGTAATTATCTTTTTGGAATGGCTTATTTCACCAAGTATAATGGTTCCCAGCTGTGTCCATTTTGTTGCAAAACACAGGATTTCATTCTTTTTTATGGCTGAGTAGTATTTCATACTACCTTTATACCACAATTTGTTTATCCAGTCATCAGTTGATGGGCATCTGGGTTGATTCCATATCTAAGCTATTGTGAATTGAGCTGCAGTAACCAGGGGGGTGCAGCTAACTCTTTCATATGCTGATTTCATTTTGTTTGGGTAAATTCCCAGGAGTGGGATGGCGGGTCATATGGTGTATCTATTTTCAGCTTTCTGAGGTATCTCCATACTATCTTCCACAATGGCTGTACTAGTTTTCATCCCCATCAGCAGTGGATTAGGGAACCGTTTTTCCCCACAGCCTCACCAGCATTTACTGTTTTTTGATTACTATATGAGAGCCATTCTAATTGGGGTGAGATGAAACCTTATTGTGGTTTTGAGTTGCATTTCTGTGCTGATTAGAAAACCTAAGCATTTTTAAGTGTCTGTTGGCCATTTGATTTCCTGTTTTGAAAAATGCCTGTTCAAGTCCTTTGCCCATTTCTTCACTGGATTGTTTGTTTTGTTGTTGTTGATTTTCTTGAGCTCTTTATAGATTCTGGATATTAATCCTTTATTAGTTTCATAGTTTGAAAATATTTTCTCCCATTCTGTTGGTTGCCTCTTCACTTAAAAATTTTAAAATGAATAAATAAATAAACATTAGAAAATGTCTGGTAGAATTTAGCAGTGAAGTCACTTGGTCCTGGGCGTTTTTTTGTTGTGAGGGTCTTTATTACTGAAACGATCTCTGTCTTGGTTATTGGTCTATTTAGGCTTTCTATGTCTTTATGACTCAATTTTGATAGGTTGTGTGCATTCAAGAATCTTTATTTCTTTTAGATTTTTCCAATTTGTTGGCAGATAGCTTTTTATTTCTGTGGTGGCCATTGCTATATCTCTTTTTTCATCTTTGATTTTATTGATTTGGGTCTTTTCTCTTTTCTTTTGTGGTTAGTTGAGTCAATAGTTTAACAATTTTATTTATTTTTTTTTTAGAAACCAGCTCAATTTCACTGATCTTTTGTATTTATTTTTTGGTTTCAATTTTGTTTTGTTCTTCTCTAATTTTAACTATTTCTTTCTTCCTAATTTTTGGTTTGGTTTGTTGTTTTTCTAGGTCCTTGAGATGTATTGATAGCTTATTTATTAATGCCTTTCCAATTTCTTGATGTAGGCACTAATTGCTGTAAAGTTCCCTCTTAATACTGAATTTTGCTGTGTCCCATAAGTTTTAAAATGTTGTAATGCCATCTTCATTTGCTTCCAGGAATGTTTCCATTTTCATTTTGATTTCCTCTATGACCCAGTGTTAATTAAGGAGCCTGTTGTTTGCATATTTTCAAGAGATTCTTGAGTTAATTTCCAACTTCATTTAAATTGTGGTCAGAAAAGATACATAGTATGATTTCAATTTTTTTTGAATTTTCTGAGACTTGCTTTATGACCTAGCATATAGTCTATCCTAGAGAAAATTCCATGCACTGATGAAAAGAATGCATGTTCTTCAATTGTGGGCTGAAATGTTCTGTAAATATTAGTTAGATCCATTTGGTCCATAGTGTAGATTAGCTTTTGTTTCTTTGTTGATTTTCTGTCTAGTTGATCTGTCCATTGATCAAAATGGTTGTTGAAGTCCCTCATTACTATTATATTGGACTCTCTATCTCCCTTTAGATCCATTTACATTTGTTTTAAACAGCCAAT
Organism: Oryctolagus cuniculus; assembly: GCF_051225735.1. Taxonomy (NCBI): domain Eukaryota; kingdom Metazoa; phylum Chordata; class Mammalia; order Lagomorpha; family Leporidae; genus Oryctolagus; species Oryctolagus cuniculus. The sequence goes on along the minus strand of NC_142879.1, from coordinate 57,323,465 downwards.
TCTTAATTGTGCAGGAAGACTGCTGCCTTTGTTGTGATAGTAAACAGTCTTCCCCTCATTGCAGATTTCATGTTTATTTATCTTTGAAACTTTTGCTTATCAAAGTAAGAGGAGTATATTTACCTAGTAAATGACTGTGTAACTGATTCCACAGGCTTTACATTTTATTAACTGCAGTATGGAAACACATGTGGGAAGTGGCAGAAGGGAATAGCAAGGAAATAATTGGAGAACATTAACAATTGGTCAGTTATGTGTTATTGAATTAATAATATTTTAATATAAATTTAATAAGAATAGTAAAACAAATTGCTAGGTTTTAAATAGAGCATGGCTTCTAAACCCATGTAGACTGTAATAGTCCAAAGCCATAAGTTGATGGTACCAAGAGGGTAGAAACATAATCCAGTCATGGTGTCTGAGAGGAGGTCTAAAAGGGAGACTTCTGGGTCATGGGAAATGTGCAGTCAGAGGCGTTCTCCCCAGATGCTAGTGTATAAGGCCAGAGTTGGACGTCGCTGTTCTCTCGGTGCTTCCTGGCTCTCCATATGCTCCTTCCACTGCACCTGCTGCACCACTGGTGTCTGCCAGCGTCACCAGACAACAAATCAATGCCATCATGTGATTTTGGACAGTGAATATGCCAAACCATGAGCCAAAATAAACCTCTTTACTTCAAAGTTGGCTTCTCTCAGGTATTTTGTTGTAGTAACAAAAATCTGGCTAATATACCAGTAGATGCAAGTTTTTTTTTTTTTTTTTTTTTTTTTTTTTTTTAATCTTTGGGTTAGGAATTCTAGAAACCAGGGTGTTAAATATTTCCTTGTTGTTCAAGTCTCTTGAATATTAAAAACAAAACTTTGTAGAAAAGATAGTTTAATCTATGATCATTTTACGTATTATATTTTTTCAAATTCTTTTAGAGCTAACATTTTTTTTTTAAGATTTTATTTATTTATTTGAGAGGTAGAGTTATAGACAGTGAGAGGGAAAGACAGAGAGAAAGGTCTTCCTTCCGTTGGTTCACTCCCCAAATGGCCTCAATGCCCGGAGCTGCGCAGATACAAAGCCAGGAGCCAGGAGCTTCTTCCGGGTCTCCCACATGGGTGCAGGGGCCCAAAGACTTATGGCTTTCCCAGGCCATAGCAGAGAGCTGGATTGGAAGAGGAGCAGCCTGGACTAGATCCGGCGCCCATACAGGATGCCGGTGTTGCAGGCGGAGGATTAACCTACTGTGCCACGGTGCCAGCCCCAGAGCTAACATTTCTTTTCTTCCTAAAAATCATTTGAAGTATATCTTAATAATGATAATAATATTGATAATAATAATAGATAACATTTTTTAAAAGATTTATTTACTTAATTGAAAGTCAGGGTTACAGAGAGGCAGAGGCAGGGAGAGAGAGAGGGAGAGAGAGAGAGTTTTCCATCCGCTGTTCACTCTCAGATAGCTGCAGTGGCTGAAGCTGGGCTGATCTGAAGCCAGGAGCCAGGAGCTTCTTCCAGGTTTCCTACGTGGGTGCAGGCGCCCAAGGACGTGGGCCATCTTCTACTACTTTCTGAGGCCATTTAGAGAGCTGGATTGGATGTGGAGCAGCCTGGACTTGAACTGGCGCCCAAATAGGATGCTGACACTGTGAACAGTGGCATTACCTGCCATGCCACAGTGCCGGCCCTAGATAACATATATGGAGCACAATGTCAGACCCATACAAAAAATGCTTCATTTAATTCTCACAACAGTCCTAGGAGGTAATTAAGATGATTATTTCCAGCTTATAGATGAGGAGACAGGCTTAACTTGTGTTACCTTGGGTAACTTGTGTAAGGCCTTAGCTAGAATGGTGGTACTGTTAGAATTGGTATCCAGGCAGTGGCTTCTACAGCTTAAATTCAGAGCTGCTATGCCATGCTGCCTCATCTGAACCTACTTCACAAAATCTAGTAACAAATCCATGTATTCTAGTGGAAAAATGTGGGGAGAAAGTAAGAAATAGCGTTTATTCTCTAAGAAATGAGAGTAATCACTGAGTGTATCCATGAGAGGAACTCGTCTAGATTTCCTCAGGCTATAACTAGGTAATAAAATATGCAATGTATATGATAAATAAGGTGGGCCTTTCAAAATATAGCATGACCTTAGACAAGACACCCAACAGTCTTGCATTTCCTAATTAGTATAATGATGGTTAGAGACTAAGTGTGAGGGGAAGAAAGATTCCCCTCCACTGTGTCTTGTCTTTGGGTGGGAGGTGGGGGGGGAGAAGAAGGAACTCTGAGAAACCCTGCCCTCCTCTTGCCCTTGTCTTTACATAGCTAGGACTTTACCAGAAGCTAGCTTTTACACACATGTGAAGTCTGTTACATTATGTGCTAGAGAGAATGATGTTGTCATCCTTAAAGCTTTCTCAAGTTTCTGTGTTCCTGTGGTACTTGGGGACTGTTCCCTAGGCAGTGGCAGAGCTAGCTCTTCTTTTATACAAGGGTGCTTCAGGGGCTGACTCTGGTGTTGTGGGCTAAGCCTCCACCTGTGGTGCAGGCATCCCCTATGAGCACCAGTTTGAGACCCGGCTGCTCCACTTCTGATCCAGCTTGCTGCTAATGGCCCGGGAAAGCGGTGGAAGGTGGCCCAAGAGCTTGGGCACCTGCACCCATGTGGGAGACCTGGGAGAAGATACTGGCTTCTGGCTTTGGACTGGCCCAGCTCCAGCTCCAGCCATTTGGGGAGTGAACCAGCAGATGGAAGACCTCTCTTTCTGCCTCTGCCTCTCTCTATAGCTCTGCCTCTCAAATAAATAAATAAATCTTTAAAACAAAACAGAACAGTGCTAAAAAAGGTAATGGAAGAATGGGATTAAAAGATAAGTTTATTCTGCAAACAATTTTAAAATCTACACAAAGATTTTTCATGATATGCATTTGCATGAACACTATGAAGATCCCCTGTATGTATGAATTTCAAAATAATTTTGCATCAGGATAAATGTCCCTTTTAATTCCATTTTCTATGAACTTTTTGAACTCCCCTCATATGTCATTGTATTATGCTTTCCAGGTCTCCTAGGTGAGTGGTTGAGATTCAGCTTCTTGATCCATCACATGCTGCCTCCCAGGGTATTCTTTGAGAGAAGGTGTGATTTAGGAGCAGAGTCAGGACTTGAATCCAATTACCCAATATTGGATGCAGACGTCTCCGCTTTCGTCTTAATGACTGGTTCAAATGCTGCCCCAAGGCATCCTGTTTAGCAGAAAAGTATGTTCAGTTAAGTTCTCGATTGTTAATTGGAAGAAGAGAAACACAGATTCTTGTGTGTGTCCACTCCTCCCATCTGGACAAAATTACATTCTCTGGACAAAAAGGGAGTTCAGTAGAATCCAGCTGGAGTACAAGTCCTAAGCAAACAAAACTTATGTTCCCACCACAATGATTAGACTCCATAATAAACTGGATTCATGTCTTATTTTTGCAAAATCAAGAATACTTATTGATTGCTTAGTTTTGCAATCTTGATTGTTTCACATAACATTGGTAACACATTTTTCCATGTCATTAAGTCTTCCTAATGGTACAATAAGGTATTTCATTATGAAAATTTGATCATCCAAACTCAGAGAGGCACAAGAAAGCCCCATGTACCTATCACTCAGTTTAATAATCCTTGTTACTACTGTGTTAACTTTCTGTAACTATAGTGAAATGTCTGAGGCAGGCCACTTTATAAATAAAAGAAATGGGGTGGACATTTGGCACAGCAATGGGGACACCTTTTGGGGATATAAGTCTCCTATATTATAGTGCCTGGATTAGTCTCAGCTCTGTTTCCAATTCTGGTATCCTGCTGATGCATAGCCTGGGAGGCAGCAGGTGATGTCTCTAGTACTTGGATCTCTGTCATCCTGGCAGAAAACTCAGATTGAGTCCTGGCTGTGTCTTGGCCTAGCCACAGCTATTGCCAGCATTTGGGGAATGAACCAGCAGATGGAAATCTCTGCCTGAATTTCTGTCTTTTAATTATTAATAATAATAATAAAGATACAGTCCTGGAGTGGCCCCTGTTAGTTGGGGCTCTAGTGTCGGCCTTCTTGCTGGCAGCCTTCCAAGATGACACAGGGTATCATGTGACAAGAGTCAGCCAACACATAAATCTGTGTGAATCTCTGTGGTCTCTCCTCATCAGGCCACCAGGAATGAATTAAGAACACTTTACATCAATGTCCTAACCCAGTGAGTCCACTTCCCAAAGGTCCCATCTCTAAATTGCTCAATTGGATTAAGTTTCTATCTTCTTAGTACTATTAACTTATGACTCTGGGGTTTAAAGCATTCTGCATGATTTAGGTACCAAATCATATTCGAACCGTCACAATTACCAGTGCCATAATTGTCTTATGTACTCCTTCCCCTGCTCTCACACCCTCTGACCTTTTCTGAAATTATTTAGCTTCTAGACATATGTTAGTGTGCATCTCAGAAAAGGATATTTTATTTATCCCACAATGCATTATTTACACTGGATGCAGATAGATATAGTTGTTAGGAGCCATCGTGGTAACACAGCAGATTAAGACACTGCTTGGGATGCTGGTATACCACATTGGAGTGCCATGTCAAGTCTCAGTTGCTCTGTTTCTGATTCAGTACCCTGCTAAAGCACCTGGGAAAGCAGCAGCATATGATCCAAGTATTTGGACCCCTGCCACCCATGTGGGAGACCCAGAAGGAGTTCCAGACTCCTGGCTTTGGCCTGGCCCAGCTCTGTCCCAGGCTTTGCAGCTATGTGGGGAGTGAACCAGCAGATAGATTTTGTCTGTCTCTCTCTCTCTCTTACTCTGGTTTCAAACAAGTAAAATAAATGTTACAAAGAAGAAGTAGTTGTTAATGTTATCTGCTAGCTACTCCATTTTTGGGCCTTTCTGATACCCAGGAGTGGAAGTTGGATGCAGTCTACTCCAGGATTTGATTCATGCTTTGTTGTCTGCTCTTCATCCCCAGCAGTTTGGGGACAGCACATGTGCATGACGGGAGGTACCGTGTGCTTTGTAATCACTCATCAGGAGGCTTTCACTGTCTGACTTTCCCAGTTGTATTCACGCTATGAGTATATGTGGCTTTGGAGATGACAGCTGGATCTCTTCTTTGCATATTTTTCCATTTACCTTTCCCTCTAATGGGTTTTCTATCCACTTGCTATTCATTACATGAACTCATCATTTTACTAATGCTTACAAAATGGTAATTTTCTAATTCTGCCATTTGGTTTGCATTTTTGGTTGGCATGTCTTTTTATTGAAAACTTTCCTTTACTAGGTACCTTTTCATATCCCCAAATACAACTCATACTGGAAAGGCAGAGTAAATGCTTCATTATTCCCCATTAATTCTCTATGATCAGTCATAAATGGTGACCTAGGATTCTCTAGTGACATCTAATGAATTTTAATTTTTCTTATGCATTTTAATATACAGTATGTTCATATTAATGGGGTTATTCTTTCTATAATAGCATGAATTTTAGTGGTTTTATACGTAGCCATTATGTATATTAGTCTTTCTTTTTTTAAAAGTATAATATCCATTTTTTCCCCAAAGATTTATTTATTTGCTTGAAAAGCCAAGTTACAGAGAACCAGAGGCAAAGGCATAGGCAGAAGTAGAGAGAAAGAGAGGTCTTCCATCCATTGTTTACTCACCAAATGGCCACAACAGCCAGAGCTGCGCCGATCTGAAGCCAGGAGCCAGGAGCTTCTTCCAGGTCTCCCACGTGGGTGCAGGGCCATCTTCCACTGCTTTCTCAGGTCATAGCAGAGAGCTGGATCAGGAGAGGAGCAGCCTGGACTAGAACTGGCACCTGTATGGGATGCCAGCACTGCAAGTGGAGGCTTAACCTGCTAAGCCATAGCGCCAGCCCCAAAATATAATATCCTTTTAAAAAGATTTATTTTACTTTTTTGAAAGACAGACTGATAGAGAGAGGGTGAGGTAGAGAATGAAAGAGATCCTTCACCTACTGGGTCACTTGGCTGCAACAGTCAGGGTTGGGTCAGACCTAAGCCAGAATTCACACAATTCTAATGTAATTGGGCAGTCTTCCACTGCCTTCCCAGATGCATTAGCAGGGAGCTGGATCAGAAGTGGAGCAACCGGGACTTGAACCAGAGCCCATATGGGATGCCAGCATCACAAGTGGTAGCTTAACCTGCTGTACCACAACACGGGCCTCTAGACCATTTTTCTGAATAAATTTATCTTTGTTCTTGGACATTTTACTGCCTTCCAGTTTTTCCCTATTAATATTTCATTTATTCTATACCAGGAGCTGTGCTAAGCACTTTACATGTTTCATTATCACAGCAATCCTGTGGTGCATCACTCTTTGAATATGCCCAGGAATGTTCAGCTAGAATATATTTTCCACAGTTCCTGGCCAAAGGGATGAAGGTTTTTAAGGTCGTTGACACCTGTGTCCAAATTGTCTCCTGAAGCTTTTAATTTATCAGTAATAGAAAATTTAATTGATTTTACTCATTGCCAGACATTCCTTGAAGTCCTGGGCAGAATGTGGTAGCCAACCAACAGAATCTGCTAAAAGGGAGTTTATATTCCACCAGAAGACAGACCACAGACCAGCTTACATTCAAGGGCTGGGTTTTAAGAATGAGTAAGGTGGATAATGGCAAAATGAGAGAGAGGATGTGCTATTTTTTTTAAAGATTGCTTTTATTTCTTTGAAAGAGTTACAGAGAGAGGTAGAGAGAGAGAGAATGAGAGAGAGAGACTTCCATCCATTGGTTCACTCAAGTGGCTGCCACAGCTGGAGCTGAGCCTATATGAAACCAGGAGCCAAGCACTTCCAGTTCTCCCATGTGGGTGACAGTGGGCACAAGCACTTGAGCTATCTTGTACTGCTTTCCCAGACCATTAGCAAGGAGCTGGATTGGAAGTGGAGCAGCCAGGACTTGAACCAGCACCCATATGAGATGCTGGTGCTGCAGGCTTTAAGCTGCGGACCCACAGCGCTGGACCTGGGGTTGTGCTGTTTTAGGAAGGGTGGTCAAGAAGTTCTCTCGGTGGAACTAATGGCTGAGTGGAGGTCTGAATGAAATGAAGGAAGAGATGAGTCCTCATCTGTCCTAGGGAATAATGTTCCAGCACAAGAACCTCCTCAGGGGGCCGGCACAGTGGCTCACTTGGCTAATCCTCCACCTGTGGTGCCTTCATCCCATATGGGTGCCAGGTTCTAGTCAAGGCTGCTCCTCTTCCAGTCCAGCTCTCTGCTGTGGCCCAGGAGTGCAGTGGAAGATGGCCCAAGTGCTTGGGCGCCTGCATCCACATGGGAGACCAGCAGGAAGCATCTGCTCCTGGCTTCGGCCGTAGCAGCCATTTGGGAGGGTGAACCAATGGAAGGAAGACCTTTCTCTCTGTCTCTCTCTGTCACTAATTCTACTTGTCAAATGAAAGAAAAAAAAAAAAGAACCTCCCTGGAAGGTGAGTAAGTGAGTAAGTTCAGTGTATTCAAGGAAGAGAAGGACATAGGCAAGAGCACAGTGAGAGGAAAGGGTAGCTTGACTTTACTTTGAGGATGAGGGAGAGGTACTGGAAGGTTTGGGGTAATTTTTGGAATTGGCATTTTTCTAGACTTGATAAAATTCTTGATAATGATCAACAGATGTGCTGTGAAGATAATCTGTCACTTGAGAACTGAAGGGGATGATTTCCTAGGTATTTAGTTCCAGTTAGGTACAGGCACGCTTAAGTTCTATAGGGGAAAAAATCCTTATTTATCCTTAAAATATGTCCTGGGAGAAAAAAGAGTGTTGACCGGTGCCCTGAAGGAATGGCACAAGTAGAAAGGCCTCTTTTCTCATTGTCACTGCCAATACCAGAGATCTTGTGATTAGTTTTGCTTTACAGTCAGAAACACCAAGAGGTACAGAAATCACATGACTATTGTCTTGTCAGAACTGCACATTTATTTTTTTTTTTGAAATTTAGTTGTTGTAATTGAAGTATGGGTATGCATTTTGTTTTGCTTGGGCTTTAAGGGAAAATTATTGTTACATTTATTTACAAAGTTGTTAAAAAAAAACACCCACATCCAATCAATTATATGCAACAGAGACCTTTTATGGCTCTCTAAGCTAGGAATATTTACTATTTGGCCTTTTACAGAAAAAAAAATTGGTAGAGACTGGTACTTTACTTCCAGTTCCCACCATGATGTGAATTCATCAGAGTCACAGAATCATACTGTTGTATTAGAGGAGAAACCCTACAAGTATTCACCGATGCTTTCTATGTGTGAGTACAGTTGCAAGCTAAATGCTGGCTGTCAGAGAGTTTATGATTTAGTGAGGGAGGTAGGCACTAAACATGTGACTGCAAAGCACTTAATTAAAGTGGTTAATTTCATAAAGAAGCCATAAAGAGTTCCAGAAGGGTGTGGAAGAAGGTCACTGAAGACTTTCCAGCACAGGTGATTTTGATCTAAATTTAAAGAATGATCTGCTAACTGGAGGGGCTGGAGGATGGGCAGCAGCAGGGCTGACAATGAGTAGGCAGTTGCTGTGAAAGGGACCCTAGGGATTTGTTTTCTCTGCCGTAGTCTGAATGTGGAAACAGCCACCTACTTTTTTTTTTTTTTTTTTGTCATGAGATGATCTTTTTTTTTAATTTAAGATATACAAGTTTCATATATTTCATGAAACAGATTTAAGAACATAGTGGTACTTTCTTCCCTCCCACCCACGCTCCAACCCTCTTCTTCCCTCTCCCATTTCCACTCTTAATTTTTACGGAGATCTGCTTACAGTTTGCTTAAGGCAAGGCAGCTTCTAGTGTCAAAAATACATTTGGGACCGGACCTGTCCTCTACCTCTGGCTAATGTGAGGACCAACTGGGGACTAAGAAAGTATTGCTTCCCGGGTCCTGTTCTCAGGTGATTTGAAGATAGGGCTGAGATGGAGAACCCTGGCCCAGGTGGACCCAGGTCCTTTGTCAGTGTCTTCCCAGTGTGTCTCTCTTGTCTCTTTTAGGGAAACAAGGAGAAGCTTGGGCCTACCTTAGACTGATGTTTCCTAGGAAAATCTGAGCCAATTTTGCGTATCTTTCTTTCTCCTTCAGCACAACTGTTTCCTGCACACCACCTCCCTTTCATTCTCAGGGCCTCCTTCTCCTCATTCCTGGAGCTGTGATGTGCATTTGTGTGATCACCCTATAATTTGAAAAGAACATGGATGCAAGTGTTCCACCCCTCTGCAGCTCCACAGCACCGTGCCTGGCACCACGAATGTCAGCCACTGACATTTCCAGGCCCACATGGTGGCACTTGGGTTACTGACTGCTTCCTTGGAGAACCATCTGCAGGGTAACCAGAGCAGGAGGAAGATTGCCAATGGAATCCCAAAGGCGGGGGCTTCTTCATTCAGATGGGAGATGTGCAGCCCACGACTTGGCTCATTCCCTTTGGATGGAGGCTGAAGATATTTGGGGAATGGGCGAGTGAACCTGATCTGCCATTTCATGCATGGTGTCCGTGGACGCTGACTGCAGAGTGTTTCTGAGTTTGAGAGGCGCCTTACTGCCCAGGGCTGTAGCCTTGGAAATGATGTTGCTCACTGACTGTGTACCTGGTCTGTCTCCTCTGGGAGGCTTCTCAGCTGGGTGAACCGCCAGCCTCCCTCCTAATGAGTGTATTTCATCCGCAGGGAGGACTCTGTTGGAGAAGCTCTTCAGCCAACAGGAGAACGGGCCTCCAGAAGAAGCAGAGAAGTTTTGCTCACGGATCATTGCCATGGGTCTCCTACTTCCTTTCAGTGACTGCTTCAGGGAACCATGTAATCAGAATGCCCAATCGAACTCAGCTCCGTTTGATGTAAGTAGAAGAATTCACTTCTGTCCGAGAACTGGATTGCAGTTGAAATAGGAGCTGTGATGTGCATTTGTGTGATCACCCTATAATTTGAAAAGAACATGGATGCAAGTGTTCCACCCCTCTGCAGCTCCACAGCTCACGTTCCTTTATGACTAGAGTATTGTTTATTTGCCAAAACTCCTTGTGTTAACGGATGGCGACACACCAATTTTCTAGCCTGCTTCCATCAGCAGTTATTTAAAGGTGCTTTTAAGTCAGTATTTCTGACTATACTGGTCATGGGCATTCCTTCAGAAGCAGTTCCACAGGGCAAAGTATGTCTCCCAGTGGGCTGCAGGTTTCCATGGGCCCCAGGATGCTATTTCCATGCGTTCCTCTCTCATTTATATACAGAATGTCAACATGAGCAGCACAGTCTGACCTCTCCCCCAGCTCCCATTCACTAAGAGAGTTCATAGTGCAGAACTGTAACTTGAAAGCCGTATTCATAATTCATCACGGACATCAGCACAGCTGCATTGTCATGCCCAAACCAGAGTGTTGCTAATCTTTCTCAGGTATGTGGGACATGGGTGACATTGGTTGTGATGAATATGCATCTGAAACCCAGATGTGTAAGAATTCCCTATATGCAGTACTCATAAGAAAATTGAAGGGCTGGTGGCTCACTTGTGTGGGGCTCAGAGTACGTATGTATTAGAGTAACAGGTTCTCATTGCTGTGAGATCATGCATTTGTTCCTCTGCTGCCAATTGTTTTCCTCTTCTCCTATCCTCTTCCCTCTTCAATAGGTATGCTGTGGTTCAAGGGGTGAAATAATAATGCATTCTGAAAACAATGAGAATGGGCCTGCGCCGCGGCTCAAAAGGCTAATCCTCCGCCTTGCTGTGCTGGCACACCGGGTACTAGTCCCGTTCGGGGCACTGGATTCTGTCCCGGTTGCCCCTCTTCCAGGCCAGCTCTCTGCTGTGGCCAGGGAAGGCAGTGGAGGATGGCCGAGGTCCTTGGGCCCTGCACCCCATGGGAGACCAGGAGAAGCACCTGGCTCCTGCCTTCAGATCAGCGCGGTGTGCCGGCCGCAGCGTGCCGGCCGCAGCGGCCATTGGAGGGTGAACCAGTGGCAAAGGAAGACCTTTCTCTCTGTCTCTCTCTCTCTCTCACTGTCCACTCTGCCTGTCAAGAAAAAAAAAAAAAAGAAAGAAAGAAAGAAAGAAAACAATGAGAATGAATGCTGGCTGAGATCAGGATGTGGTAGTGAATAACTGAGTGCCTATATTTGGATTATTTTTTTCCTTCCTCTTCCTTATCCATTACATCCTTCTTCTCCCTTTAGTTTTAGACATATAAATGGCATGGTGTATCCAGAAATCTTTTTGATATTTTGCATCTAAACTAAAAGAAAATTCTTTGGATTGTGCTGTGACTTGTGAAGAATTCCTTCTTCTGAGTTTTTAATTGAAAATTTTCCTGCTGGAATTAAAAATATGATGTTAGTAGTCATTGACAGCTAGGTAGATCTTTTCCTTCTATTAGAAGAATTGAATAATATTAATTTTTTTCTTCTCCTCTGTGAGAAGTCTGTGGTGTTATAGAGACAGAACCTCAGACTATGGTGAATTAAGGATTAGTGAGGTGTTTTCTGGAATTATACTAGGCAAACACTTGCTATATATAGCACTTGCTTTGTGATTAAGACTATCCCCTAATTATTTCATTTTTCTTTGTTATAATTCAGACATAAACCATCTTATTGGTCATTCACTTGGCATTGTAATAAACGGAGAACAGAGTCATACCACTCGTCTCTCAGTCTTTCTGTCCTTCAGTCTACCACCAGATTGCCTCTTGTCCTTCACCTCTTTTCAAGCTGGTGTTCGGGAGAATTAAGTTTTCCCAGTTCTGGTGTTTTGAAGGGCACAGTGTGAAAAGCAAACACAAATAAACAGAATCCCTCAAAATGAGGAATTTCTCTCTCTCTTCTTGTTGTGGTTGCTTGTTATTCTTACTTTATTCATTGACTCTGTACTACCTCTTTATTCTCTCTACTCAACTGAATACAAAACAAGAAATTAAAGGGCTCTTGAAAGAAACGTTACTCTGTATTCTTAAACTGCTGTTCAGTTGTACAGTCATGCACTTACTGGATACATGGTCAGGGTTTTCGTCAACACCTAGAAGGGGTAATAATAAGAGGATTAGGGAGAACTAAGGTATCAGTGGAGGATGGGGAGAAATATGGTTGTCCATAGGGAGAGAACTGAGTCTCCCTGTTGGTTTCCAGAAGATAGCTGTGGGGAGCATTTCTAAGCAACAATTCCCTTGAGGGCCGTGCCCTTCAAGCCAGAGCACCCTGTGGGAATCAGCTCATCACTGGCACCCTTCCCACCCCTGATTTTTGCCTTTGTTCCCTTCCCTAAAAGCATCCTCTCCCCTACTTTTTCTTCTCCCTGTTTACACTTGTGATTGGAGCAGTGTAGACGTGTGAGGATCTTCATGATGCATTTTACGAATGAGCCTACTTCACTGAACCCTTTGGATGTTAGCCTAACATTATTTTCTATATACATGGAGGGCTTAACCTTTTGCTTTATAATGTACTTTAGAAAATATGAAAGGACTTTATATTTTCTCTCACATTTTAACTCGATTAAGGTTTCAAGAACTTTAAAAGGTAAAGATAGCCTTGAGTGTTGAGGTTAACTCACCCACAAATATTTTCCAAATCCATTTTATAAGCCAGGAAATATTTTAGATTTTTGATATGTGTTAGTTAGCCAAAGAAATAAGATTTCTGTTCTTCTGAAGTATAAATCATATTCATGGTGGGATGAGGCAGAAAAAATAAATAAGCAAACAAGTAAAATAAAAGCACAGGAATATTAATTTTCATCAGATTCTTAGAGGGTCAATGCAGGAAATACACTTGAATAATGTAATAGAATGGATGAGGTGAGGTAGGATCCCTTTCTAAGGGCCTGTGAGGTGAGGTCTGAATGAAGGTCATTCCAGGCAGCTCTGGGGGCAAGGACAGAGTTCATTGTAGGGGCATAATCATGATCTATACAAGGCATTGCCTCAGGGCCCGTGGAGCTGAGGCTTAGAGGCACGAGGACAGGAAGGTCTCGTGATTCAGAGTGGCCAGGATCTTGAAAGCCGTGGGAGTAATTCAGTCATTTTTATTTTTTGAAATGGAAGCGTTGGGGAGCTTTTGAGCAGAGGAAGAACGTATTTTCCATGTACATGGATCACTCAGCCTGGCATTCGGATAACAGAGGACAGCAGTTGAAGCAGTGACACCAGGAGGGCTGCTGCAGTAGCTGAGTGAGGGATGTGGCGGATGCTTGGCAGGGAGGATTATAGGGGGGTGGGTGGAGGAGTCAGTGGGTTGGGAAAGATCCTGGAGATAGAAGCTGGTGGGACCCTTGGTGGGTGAGGCCTGGAACAAGGGAAAAAGAGGAAATCAGGGTGATTTCCTGGTATTTGGTTTGAAGTAGCTGGTGATCATGTCATTACTGAGATGGAAATGTTGTAAGGACAGACTGGTGCTCATAGATATCAACTTATATTAAATAAAACTATTTATTTAGAACATTAATATGTGGTATAATACCTGGAACACATTAGCTTTTATCTTTTGCTGAGTGGAATGATGTTGACTGTTACCAAATCCAAATTAGGGCAATGAAACTTAAAATTATTGTAGCTGTAAAAAGGACTGGTACTGGCTCTCATAAAACATACATAAATATTGTCCTTCTTCTTAAGGGTCTAATGGCTTTGTCTCATTCTCTCTTTTTCATTTCCATTCTAATATGGGTAACCACAAACACAGCTTTACAGATTCTCTGTTAGTGTCTTCACAATCGCCTTCTGCCTTTGATGTGTTTTTCTTTTTCCAGTTTTGTATTTCAAGTAGAATTCTAAACTAGAGTTATTCCAAAACCAGCAGGAGAAAGACACAGGGATAATACTGTTGCTTGTTGACTAAAGGAATGTAAGGTTGAGTTGTAGGTCACCTGTGTGTGTGTATATGTGTGTGTGTGTGGCTTGAGGAAAGACATTGATTTTCCTTTGGAACCTGTTCTGGTCATCCATTTTATATTTAAGGGGGAAAATTATCTAAGTTTTTAGTAGTTTCCAATTCCTTAGAAATAATAAAGCATTTGTTATTATGACATCCTTTGTCATTTGAAGTTTCAGGCCTCTCATAGAACCATGGATGAGGCCTGCCTATCCTCAACCTATTGTTGAGTGGGGGCCCATGGTCATTGCCTGTTAGGTATGGATGGAGCTCATTTTGTAAGAACAAGTCCAGCATATGGTCCCCTTAAGACTTCTCTTCCTCCGAACACCTTTGTTAATAGTGAGATCTCTTTTTCTGGGTCGTATTCATCAGAGCTGTTTTTCAGTCAGCCATGCTTGCCTTACATAATTGTTGATTAACTATTAACAAGGTTTCTTGGATTTCTTTATGTCAGATATCACACTATATATTTACATCACAAAAACTGAAGCAAGTTTTCTTGGCTCAAACATTTCACTGTGTGGTTATCTCTACTCAATCCTTTATGAATTGATCTTAAATGCATCTGTACTGGAACATTTTTAGATGAATATTTTTTGGAGGCTGAATTTTTTTGGCTTTGGCAGATAAGCTCCTTTTGATAGGTATGTGTTTGTTTTCCACATCTTGTAGCCATGTTTGACATCTTTTTCATTAGCCAGATTATTGTGTTGCATAAATCCATGATAATGAGGGTTACAAATGTAAGTTGAAACTGAAAAATCCCATTCCTCAGTTTACTTTATTTTTAAATTTTAATGGCCTATAAAAAGTTCTTAAATTCTGTGTTCACTTGGTTGAAGAGCAGTCAAGCTTGACAAGCAACAGGCCCTGTACCTCACCTCAGACCTCTCACTTTCCGACTCTGCCCCAGAGTGATTCTCCCTGCTTTGTTTCCTCTGGTGACTTGGGGTACTTTACATTCTCTGATGTTGTTTTCAACATTCCTACTGTCTGTCACAGGTAAGGATTTAGCTCACTTATATTTCTTCCAGTGTAGTTAACATGGATGTTTCTAGTTCTGCTTTGGTAATTCTTTGAACTTTAACAAATATGCTTATAATTTTGGCTGTTGTTCCATCAACTTCAGATGAGATTTCTTGCCATCCTATCCACCTTGTAAAATTAGGCTTTTGATGCCTCTACCTCTGTCTGCACCCAGTCTGAGTCTCGTCTGCCTGTTCTACAGACACTTTTATCTTTAGGGTATACTTTGAAGATGGATGGTTTATCTTCAGATTTATTCTGAAAGTTGGAAAACAAATGGAAACCATGTAAATACTGCAATGCAGACAGGTTCTGTGCTCTGATTACATCTCCTTCCCAATATCTCCGTATCCCAATATCATAGCCCCCATACCACTCAAACAAGGATGTCCCTCAGCTCAAATTCAGATAGACTATTTTTAATTTAAAAAAATCTTTTGCTCGAAAGTATACCCTATTTAGTTCAGTTTATATTTGGTTTATTTCTTTCTTCTTCAGGGAGCTCCCATCCAGCCAGCAAATTTTGATAGGTTCTTAATGCAATAAACATGTGCCTCTCCTCTTACCATATTCTTAATATCTCAGTTTTCAACTCATTTTTACAATTTGATGGAATTCCTTAACTCTGTGGAAGACTGCTGATACCTTCCTCTTATTTAGATGAGGTTCTTGATGTTTCATTATAACTTCCATTTTTGTTTTAATCTCCTAGACTCTCTGCCCTACCCCATTTACTAAGGACACACAAAAGACATGGATGAAAGACACTCTCTATTCTCAGTAGCTTATCGTCCTCTTTAAAGAACTAACACACTGACAAATTATTGTAGCTTCACGGTTGAAGTGGGCTCCATCATCAGACTGTTGTGTGTATTTCAGTCACTGTACAAAGTTGGTAGATGCCTTAAATTCCCAAAGTGTGCTGAGTCTTCTGTAAAGTGAGGAATAACACAGTGGTTTCTGAATGACAGGAAAGCATGCATGCAAGTAAAGCAGCTTGTGTAACACACGGCATATAGTGTTGAATGTATGTGAGCTGTCATCATGGGTAGTAATCATGTTTCAGGGCCTAGAGGAGATCTGTACAGTAGGGAGAGCAAAAAGTAAGGACTAATTGGGTCCCTTTGGTAGCTCAGGGAAAATATTTGGGACAAGACCTTTAGAATGAGCAGGAATTTGCTGTAGGATGTAGATATAAAAGGAGATATTTAGATACTAGGTAGCAAATACAAAGACATATATGTTTATGAAAATATTTCTAGAGCATACATTAGGAAGCTGATGGGTGAAATTGAAGCACAGTATATAAAGAAGCATATATATATACATATATATGAATATATATATTTTCATGGGCATGCTTTTGAATACTTTTGAGTATTTAAGGCATAAACATTTTGGCATTTGTAACATAGCACTTTGGGAGCAGGTATTTAGGCCAACCTGTGATCTAGATGCCAATAAATAGAGATTAAGAAGCAGCTGTTATGGCACAGTAGGGTAAGGCAGCACTTGGGTCACCTGCAACCTTTATAGGAGTGCTGGTTCAAGTCCTGGCCCCTCTGCAGCTGATCCAGCTTCTTGCTAATGTGCATGTTGGGGGGCAGCAGATGATGGCTCAAGTGCAGGAGCCCCTGCCATCCATCTGGGAGACCTGGATGGAGTTTCTGGCTCCTGGCTTTGCTATGGCTCAGCCCTAGCTTTTGCAGGTATATGAGGGAATGAACCATTGGATAAAAGATCTCCTGTCTGTCATTCTTTCAGTCTCTTTGTTACTCTGCCATTCATGTAGATGAATAAGTAAACTTTTAAAAAGTAGGAATAGATCTTTCCAATTTCCACAGTCTGTTAATATTGGGAGGACTTGAGCTCCTAGTTGGAGTAGTGTTTCCTCCGTACAAGGTGCCTTCACTTTGTCAGGGATTCCCAATTCTGTACTTCTCCTGGCTCATGAGATAAGGGAAGGAAGGCCATGAGAAACAGAAATCACACCAATAGAACTTATTAATATTCAGTGCATACTCAGGAGAAGGATAAGTAAAGCAAATCTTGACAGAAAAGTTGGGCTGAGTCACCCATTTTAATAAAAGTCCATCATCCAAATTCACAATGAATTCTGAGTCACTGAACACTGTTTGCCAAATGGGTGGTATAAGTGCTTGTGAAAGCCAAGATGGAGATCAGAAACACCGTAATCCTCTCGAATGAGGAAAAGCAAATAATGAGAAGATAAATGTGCCAGTGCTTTAAGAACTGTGGTTGCTATGAATGTACTTACAAAAACTTAGTTTTTGACATTTAATTAACTTTATTGTTAGGGAACTTTTTAAAATGTACCCTTATTTACTGGTAGCACTTCCTCTGAACTCAGAAAGCTTAGTGGTGAGAGGAATGACAATTAATATTACTATTTTTACAACAGTACACCTAAATTGAGTGTACTAGAAGGAAAAAAACACCATTTATTTTGTCTTCTGAAATGATACACATAAAGCAGTACACATTAGAAATTTACTAAATCATATACCAGATCAGAAAAAAAATACTCCCCAGATAGTCCTAAAGATAACAATCTAAAAGTATGCCTAAAAATAAATATCCTTAAACAAATATGTGTAAAATATTGTATACTGATTAGTACAGGATCCAGTCATGCTTTCACTGAGAGGCAAATAGTTACAGACAAATTACTATAAATTATAGGGATAAAAAGAAAGGTGACAGGGTCCTTTTTGAAGTGATAGCATTCATAGAAACAACTTAAAAATATAAATATACTAGAAGCCGCCTACTTTACAATGAACTGATTACAAACATTGGGATCACAATTTAATACCATACAATCAACCCTTTAGAAAAGAAGAGTATTGAATTCAGGGCAATTTTTTTCAAAATCATGTAAGTATATAACTTTCAAAGAAAAAAATTATGTGGGAGCCTCTTAATATGTATCCACATATATTCTTTATGAAATAAATCATTGCTTTGAAAGTCAGAGTCAGAGAGGGACACACACACAC
This sequence comes from Oryctolagus cuniculus, assembly GCF_051225735.1. Taxonomy (NCBI): domain Eukaryota; kingdom Metazoa; phylum Chordata; class Mammalia; order Lagomorpha; family Leporidae; genus Oryctolagus; species Oryctolagus cuniculus. The sequence continues at coordinate 57,305,522 of NC_142879.1, read as the reverse complement.
ACACACACACACAGATCTTCTATCTCCTGGTTCACTCCCCAGATGGCCACAATAGCTTGGGCTGGGCCAGGCCAAAGCCAAGATCCAAGAGCTTCTTCCAGGTCTCCCCTGTGGGTAGTAGGGGACCAAGCACTTGGGTCATCCTCCACTGCTTTTCCCAGACCATTAGTAGGGAGCTAGATAGAAATGGAGCAGCCAGGCACAAACTGGGCACCCATATGGGATGCTGGCATTGCAGGCAGCAGCCTACCCACTGTGCCACAACGTTGACCCCAATAAGTCTCTTGTAGCTATAAAAATAATCCTTGCAGAAAAATAAGAATAGTAAGTAATTTTTCTTGTTTATATGTATTGATTGTTTCCCCATGAAAATTATCCCACCAAGAAAAATTAAGCTTATTCCATATGGCAGAATTTTTTGAAAAAGAAAATCAATGCCAAGTGACAAACCATTCTCCAAACCTTTTTTGCCCCTTTGTCATAGGAATTTTGGATGAAATGGAGGTCCCTGTTCTTTGGTGAGGTGTTATAGAAATCAGTACCTTAATCATTAATGCTATGTATGTAAGTATGTATGTATCAAGTATAAAGATATCTACACATATACACAGAGAGAGTTAAATATGTGAGTCATATGCCAATACATGACTGTAATATGTCTACAGAGAAAACCAGGGAAAAATGTGGTCACTGTGGAATGGTCATGACCACAACACCAAGTAGGCATGTTGGATTCACCTTCATAAATTGAAATTATTTCCCCATAGCTTTTCCTCCTCTATTTCCATTCCACTGCATCCAGAATGATATGAGGGAGCTAGGGCTAGGAGAGGAATGTGGTGATTACAGCAGTAACATCCAGAGTAATAAACAGGGTAAAAGAGGAGCATGGCAATGAGCCCATAAAGCAGAGACCCAATATCTCATTGCCAAGCCAATTAATTCCCAAGTAAATTCATATTCCATTCCACCCTGCATCTCTCCCTCAAAACTATGAAATATTGGCAGCCCTTGATCATTCAAAATGATTCACTTAGTAGATTCTCCAATTCTTTTATTCATCACTGTGCCTTTCCTTGCAGCTGTCTTCATGACATCAAGGCATATTTTTTAAACGGTTCTTCCCGGTTCTGTGATAAGAAATTGAAACACCATCATTAAAAATGGTAATCTTTAGTAGTTACCTAGCAACTGCTATTTATGAGGCATTGTGCTAAATGTTTTACAAAATAATGTCATTTAATCAACACAACCCCAGAAGTAAAAGTTATTGTTGAAAATGAAAGCTTTATGTGACCTTGGGTAGATTTCTAAACTCAAGGGAGTAGAATAGATGGGACTGGAATCCACAGTCTAGGCGTGTAGTTGTTCTTAACCACTCTGGGGAAAGGTTTTAGGTAAACCAGAGACGCAGCGTTTCCGCTGCTCCGAGGGACCCCTTCACACAAAATGTAATTTGCATTCAGGCATGACAGGGTAAATAGCCAATTATAATATATGTAACAGGTCCTGTGAGTGAGCAAATGCAGACGTAGGTGGTTATCGAACATGTTTGAGAAATTAGACCCCAAACTCTGAGCAACACCCATGAAAAAGAGTAAACACCTACTCGGAGATAATGGCAGTGGAGAAGTAATAAAACTTAAAGAGCTCCAGAGGTGAGAAAAAATCGTGGTCAGGAAAACTGGAAGCACTTGAGCATGGTGAGCTGGAGTTTGGAGGAGCAGAAAGAGAAACGGGTTATGAACTGGAGAACTGGGGAGGTGGAGAAGGCAGGAAGAGAACCACAGAGGTACAAGGAATCTGAGATTATTCTGAAAGAGGAACCGTTAGTGGCTTTCTGTAGAAAAACGATGTGCTCAGGTATATCACCGGGTTCTCAACCTCAGTACTATTGACACTTTGTATTGGAGGGAGGGGGCTGTCCTGTGTGCTGTAGAATGCTTGGCAGCATCTCTGACCTCTTCCTACTAGATGTCAGCCATATCCACCCATCCTCCATTGTGATGACCAAAAATGTCTCCAGACATTGCTGGATATTCCCTGGTGGGCAACATGAACTGTAAACCACTAGAGTGGATTAAGAAAACTGGACTGAAGACCAGGAACAGGCAAACTCAGGAAGGCAACAAAAAGGCAGATGTGATAATCTAAGCAAGTAGCAACTTAATGTGAAAGATGACTTAACCAATTTCCCTCATACAGCATGGCCTTATAACCTACTCTTATAATCCTTTGGGAGAAAATTCCAAATCCATCCCATGCAAAGCCTTCTCCGCCTCTGGAGCCTGTGTCACCCAGTGTTGTCATCTAGCCCTCCTCTTTGTAGACAGTTACTGACCTCCTCAAAGCAGCCTCACACTTTTCAATGACTTTAAAATCGCATGATCCCATATTTGCTTCTTAATACTGACTCCTCCACAATTCTGTAGGACATGCAGTCACTCTGATCTTCTCACTCTATTGACTATGGTCAGTCCCCTCCACCATGGACTTGGGAATCAGTAGAATACCTCCATCTTTGAAATCTTAAATACCAGCGTCTTTCCATCTGGCTACAATCTGCGGTGATTAATTTGCTCTCTGAGTATCTCCCCACACCTGTTCTTCACTGTCCTCAAGAATTTTAATCTATTGATTTTGTCAACTTTCTGTTAGTTTACTAGATTTATATGCTTATCTTTTTTTAGCATACAACCTAGATCTATCCCAGCAACCTCAGTTCCCCTACCCTGTAGGAATTGCCACCATAATATCCCCTAAATTATGAATTCCAGATGCCCAAAAGAGAAGAATCATCCTCCCTTAAACCTTTAATATTTTGACTCTTAATGGAGTATCTCAGAGGGGTGGCTCAGAAGCTCTAAGAAGTCATCTATTTCATTTTCCCACATCCCATCAAACGCCATGCCCTGCTCATTCTAAACCCTAAATATTCCCTCCCTCTGTCCCTCTGTCTCTTTTGACTGCTGCTGCCTCTGTTTCAGTTTAGTCACTTTCTGATTACTGAGATACTAATTTTGACTTTCTTCAATGTGTTCTCTTTGCCACCAGAGTTATTGAATTTTATTACAATTTTATGTTAGAAGAAGATAGACAGAAAGAAAACTTCCTTTTTCCAGTTCACTCCCTAAAATGCCCATAGTAGGCATGCCTGTGCCTGCATTGAAACCGGGAGTCTCCCATGTGGGCAACAGAAATCCAACTACTTAATTATCACCACTGCCTCAAAGGGTCTGCATTAGCAGGAAACTAGAGTCAGTAGCTACACCTGGAAATTCAACCTGGGTACTGTGATATGGGATGCAGGTGTCTTAAGAATACAAAAATCTTTTGAAAAGGGCCAGAGAGCAAACATTTTGGGATATCATAAACATTTTACAGTGTCTGTCACAACAGTGAAAAAGCCACAGACAATATGTAATGCGTAAGTATGACTGTGTTCCCTGATGAAACACCTTTCACAAATACAGGCTTCTGCCCACATGTGGCCTCTGGGATGTTAGTGGCTAACCCCTGGTCTTTACTCAGATAATAAATAGAAAGTTAATTTATTCTGTGTATTGCATTTGACTTTTCTCTTTGTAACTAGGTGTAGTCACCAACTGTCATACCATGTTTACTGAGTTTGTGAACAATGCAGTCTTATTTCCTGTTCTGATAAAACTTAGTTTAAAAACAGCTGCTCGAAGAGTTGTATGTACACAGAATTTTAAAAAAAAAAGTGATAGAGGAGCTTTCGGGGTTTTTAATATTTAATTTTATTTTTAATTGACACACAGTAATATTAATACATACTTATCAGGAAGAGTTTGAGTGTTTAATTGTGACTGAAGCCTAGAGTCAAAGCTGAAGCAAGGAGTGGTAGAGGAAGCATCTTAAGGTCTTGAGAAGTGCCCCGTGCCATTTAGGAAGGCATCTGGAAAAAGGCCTAGGAATTAGAGCGTAATCTTGAGAGCAGTAGGGAGCCACTGCAGGGTGTTAGTGGAGAAGGGTGAAGTGATCAGATTTATGTTAGAGCATTCTGAGTGTGAAGTATGGACCCAGGGGTGTGCTGTAAGTATGGTTGGAGGCTTAAAGACTGGGGAGGTTGTTGCAGTTTTCCAGGAATGGACATATTGCCCTCAGCCATGAAAGATTTAGGTAATAGAAGATTCTTTCTCTTTAAAAATATTACATGTGATTGCATACTGTTTTTCCCTTTTAAAAGACTTCAGATTATCCAGGGGAGTTCACTCGCACAAGAAATCTAGCTTTTCCTTTTATTCTTAACTTCCTTCACATATGTGCATTGTTGTAATAGCTAAATAAATAAAAAATCTTGTATTTGAGAAAGGAATTTGGGGTGAAAAGGGGGCAAGTTCTAACAACCTAGGTTAGTATCATTGCTAACGTTAATCTCAAACTCTAATGGGAGTTAGAATCCTTTGGAAGTCTTGTGAATACACAAATGACTAGGCCTCATCCTAGAGTTTCTGATTCCGGAGATCTGGGGTGAGAGCAGAGCATTTGCATTTTAACAAGTTCCCAGGTGATGCTGGCCTGTATACATGCTTTAAGAAGCACTATTTTACAGGGAAGAAAAGACAACTTTGGGGATTTTATGGATTGTACAAATATGATGGAAAAGGCAGAGATAAAGATGGTATGCCCAGATTTTTGGCTTGGGCAATAGAGTGTGATACTATTTACTGTATACAAAATACAGGAGGAGGTTCAGGTTGTGAGGACAGCGAGTTCAAATTAGATCCTACTAAATTAGAAGATAGCCATTAAATACATGCAAAAACACCGTTGATTATTTGTTTCCGGGTGTCAGGAGACAGTCTGAGGAAGAGATTGAAGGGTCTTCAGGGTACAGATGACACTTGAAAGCTGTGCTCATACAATGGAAAAGGAGAAGGGCCTGACGTCCTTGGATAGATGCACATTTACACAATGGACAGGGAGAAGAATCTATAAGGAGACCAATAAGAATTAGAGGACAAGGATTAAAAAAATTGAGTATGGAGTGATGATATATTCTCAAGACATCAAGTAAGATTGAGACTGAAAAGCTGTCATTAAATTTAGCAAAAGCTACTGCTGATAACCTTGCAGACAGGAATCTGAGTGAAGCGCTGAGAGCACCGTCTAGATGTCAGCAGGCTGAGTTACCAAGGGAAGGGGGAGTGTTTTGAGGAGCTGGAAGTGGAGACAAAGCAGGGAGATGATTAGCCGGAGAGCTTTTGTGTCTGGAGAAAGGAACACTAAGGTGATGTATGAGTGGGGAAGGTGAACTTCTTCATTTTTTTAAAAAGCATGGTGATGTTTACAACTTATTTAGATGCCAACAAGGTGGATCAAATGAAGGGTAAATATGATGATTGAAGACAGATTAATTGATAGCATGTGGTTCTGAGACTCCAGGAGAACTAGGATGTGATAAACAGGTGGGACATTGGCCTGGCATAGGAATAGGAACACCTGGGTGTGAAACAGGCAGAAAGGCAAGAACTGGAGCAGGTGACCTTTCTAGGTTAATGATTGGAAGTTGAGAGGGTATTGACTGACTTTTCTGTCCTCTGTGAATTAGGACTTTCCACCATCTTCACAGGGTGTTGAGGGCTATGTTGGTCTCGATGCTTAAAAATTGCACACAGAATTATTTAGTTGGAAGTCACAAAAACCGGATTAGGAGCTGACCAGGGTCAGCTGTACTGGAAGCTAATGGAAGCATGTTGGCTGTGCCCTAGTAATGGGTGCAGCAGAGGTAAACATTCAATCTGTGGTAGGCTTTTTCCCCTGCACAGATGCATCTGAAGGCTAGTGAGGGTGAGTTGAGGATATTGGCATGCATCTGGTTGGATATGTGGGACACAGAGTTAGACCAGGGGTGATGAATTATAAAAAGTGGGGGAACAAGATTCTCAAGGTCTGGAGAATGAAGAGATTCAAATAGGATGTCTAGAGGTATTATTTAACACATCATTTTCTTTGATAGAGTTGTCAATTTCATAGACCATTGGCTGAGGTAGGGTATTGGTGAGATCGAGATATTGGTTGGTTTATTCCCAGGGAAGCAGTGTCACACAACATTATGATGAAGGGTAGAATTTTTTTAGGCTCAATTTTAGAAGGAGCCCTTTAATTGATGATGACAAATGAACTGATGTAGAATGACATTTCGTGCATAGAAGGAACTATATGGATTTACAGAGAAAAATAAGTTATATTTGCAGTCACTACAAATGTGATATAGGTGGTTATATTTGATCCTAGTCCTTTCTTAAGAAACTTGACCAGGTGTGGCTGGGAGATGTAGTCCTGCTTTTACCATTCTTGCCTTCACTGCCTCTTATTTTTTTAAAAAATATTAAGTATTTTATTGTATGCTGCTGCCAATGTGAAATAGATATTCATAAAAATTCAGAGAGGTTAATGTTAAGGACAAAAGTAGAAGTTTGTGTATTGTGGCACATGTGTTAAGGAAAGCTTTGGTACAGGCTTCAACTTTCTCTTGAATGAATGAATATTCACCAGTTAATGAGAAGTGGTTTGAGAACACTTTGAAAGATTCCTTTGACTACAAAAAGGAACAGACTTTCTGGGATCTGAAGGGATTTGTACTTGAAGATACTCCGGTCAGCAGGGGGTCATGTTGAGCATTCTGCAGACAAAACTGTTTCAAGTCTGCAGCTCCCCGGGGAAACCTTCAGTGGGATGAGCTCTGCCTGCAGCTGAAACTGCTGAACCACCTCTTCATAGCGGCAATTTTCCCTTTTTTGGTTGCATTTTGTGAATGTGAATTATTAGCTGAATATGGTTCCTGTTCCAGTCTGTGACTGATTTGCAGGACATTGTCAGTTCCTGACATTAGTGTTTTTTTTTTTTTTTTAAATGGTGTTCACTATTTAAAAACACCATAAGGTTATGTACCAGGTTCTGTGCTAAGCAGTTTGTAAGTATTAACTCGTCTAATCTTCATAACAAGCTTGATTCTGTAGGATTATCTCCAGTTAATTGAACGACAGGAAAAGTAACTGAACTACAGGAAAATTAGGCTCCTTCTCTCCTGCTTGAAGTTTGCTTACCAGCACATTTTCAAGTATTCCTTTGCAATTCTGACCATCTTTGTTCTGTGGATCACAGATCCATGAGTGCTGTAAAGCAAAGCTGTTTCTTACACGGAGTGTGTGTTCTGTAAAATGACTGCTAGGGCCCGTTATTTTCCTGGAAGTGACTTTCTCTTCTGTGCTTTGTACTTTTATTTTGTGATTTTTACAGAATTTTATATGTAGAACAGCTGATGCATAATAGCTTCCAGGTTAATGCTTTTCTGTCTCTTTTATTTAGCAGAAGTTACTGATTTATGACATTCCCTGGTTCATACCATCAACATGGTTCCAGGCTATGGGAAGAGTTTTTTTGTTTTGAATGTTTCCAGTTATGTTTCTGTACAGTGTATTTACCTGATGAATTTTCCAATTTGTTATAGAATAAAATACAACTGGATAAGCCTCTAAATCCTTTTATTTAGCTTAATACTCTTAAACTGACAAATCTGAACACTCAAGCTCAGAAATGCAAAGTGACTTATCTGTGACCAAAATTGCTTTGGCAGAACCAAAATATGTTTTTTTTTAAAGAATTATTTATTGGTTTATTTGAAAGGCAAAGTTACAGATAGAGATGTAAAGACAGATCTTCCAACCATTGGTACATTCCACAAATGACCACAACTGCTGGGACTAAGCCAGGAGCTTCTTCTGGGTCTCACACGTGGGTGGCAGGAGCCCATGCTGGGATCCTCTCCCGCTGCCTTCCCAGGCATGTTAGCAGGGAGCTGGATTGGAAGTAGAGTAACTGCGATGTGAACTGAAGACCATAAGTGTTGCTAATGCTGCAGGCAGCAGCTTAACCCTCTGTGCCACGACACCAGGCCCTAGAATCAGAATTTTATTTTTCTGATACTCAGGTCAACTTTCTTTTTCCACATGCCACACTGCCTCCTATTATTATTTTTAATAATATTTATTTATTATTTGAAAGAGTTACATAGAGAGAAGGAGCAACAGAGAGGTCTTCTATCTGCTGGTTCACTCACCAAATTGTTGCAATGGCCAGAGCTGAGCCAGGCCCAAGCCAGGAGCCAGGAGCTTCATCCACGTTTTTCACATGGGTATCAGGGGCCCAATACTTGGGCTATCTTCTGCTGCTTTCCTAGGTGTATTAGGAGGGAGCTGGATTGGAAGTTTAACAGCCGGGACTCGAATCGGCACTCACATGGGATGCCAGTGACGCAGGTGGCAGCTTTACCCATGATGTCACAATACTGGTCCCCACACTGACTCCTATTGGAGAAAGAAAAATGTCTACCATTTAAAATAGACTTTAATTTTTCTCATGTTAGTGATTGCTAATAGTCCCTGTGCAGTCATTGAATGTAGTCAGGTAATCAGTATTTCTTTAAAAACGAATTATGTGATTCTGGGCCAGCTGAATATATTTTGAAGAATTCAGGACATTTTGAGAGATGTTTGAAAAAGATTTTAGAGACAGCTTTAAGAAAATAATAGGAACTAAGACATGGAAGACAACCTGAGAATAGAGCTCAGTATTAGTAGCCTGGGACAGCTGCATGAAAAATGGTGACTGTACTTCAAGTACTCTGAAATGAGACTTTAAAAACAAGAATTTTTAAAGGTGTTCTTTTTTTGTGTTTTGCATATATGAAGTGATGGTCACAGCATGCTTTCTGAACTCAATTTCAATTCTGTCTATTGCTGTGGTTTGAATAGGATTTGGCTCCTGAACTCATGCAGAAATTTATTTTCCCCAAATCATAAGTTTATGCTACTGGGAGGGTGGAGACTTGATCCAATGATAGTGTTGAGAAGAGCCTAATAGGAGTTTATTAGGTCAGGGGGGCATGCGCTTGGAAGGTAATTCTCAGGAAAGCGTTGCTTACAAAAGCCAGCTCATACTCTGCTTTGGTTCTCTGCTTCCTCACTCCCCATGTGATCCTACAGACTCCATAATTGTGAGCTTTTACCCTCACTGGATGGCTGAACCAATGGGGCTGCCTTACCTTGTGAACCTTCAAAACTTTGAGTCAAAATAAACCCCCTTCCTTTGTAGGTAGTTTTTCTTAGTTATTCCATTATGGTAATAAAAAGTTACCTAATACATCTACTCACAGGATGGGAGTGAATGTGTCCACATGGCATGTTGAGTGGGGTCATCTCTCCCAGAGCTTCTGAGGGATGCCTTCACAAGGTGGATGGTTGAGGTGGAACATTCAACATGGGGAAACCAGGTATTCAAAGCCAAACCGGAAATGGAGATGGTTTTTGAGACCCTTGCTCCAAGTAACAGAAAGCCCGAGTTGCCACCTTTATGGTGATTAAAATCAGTCTCTTTTCCACTTTACTGTACAGTACTGTGTCTTACTTGCTATTTAGAAATAAAAAAATTCACTCAGTGTAGGCTGTTTTGATTTGACATTCAGGAACCTGCCCTGATATCACTAATGTGCCTTTTCACTCGACAACTGCTAGAGTGTCTTCTAACATGCTATCATGACAGAATGAGAATTTCTTTCTTTTTTTTTTTTATTTTTTTTAGATTGATTCATCTGAGAGGCAGAGTTACAGATAGAGGGAGAGACAGAGAGAGGTCTTCCACCACTGGTTCACTCCCCAAATGGCCGCAAAGGCCAGAGCCAGGCTGATCCAAAGCCAGGAGCTTCTTCTGGGTCTCTCCCTGTTGGGTGAAGGGGCCCAAGCACTTGGGCCATCATCCACTGCTTTTTTAGGTTATGCAGGGAGCTGGATCAGAAGTGGAGCAGCTGGGACTCAAAATGGTGCCTGAGATGCTGCCACTGCAGGTGGAGGCTTAATCTACTACACCACAGAATGGCCCCTAGAATGGGAATTTCAGACTCATTTTAGAGACAGGCTGTCAGGTCCTAACTGTAGATCATGTTTACCTGGGGTAAGATGGACAATGGGAGAAGGGACAGTTAGATCCTATGTCCATGTAGATGAGTGAAAGTGGATGTATTTCAACCATCTCTCCTCCCCCCATCCACTCCAGGTGCCAGCAATGGGGAAGAGAAGCACAGAAAAGCTTTTATTTCTTGTTTCCTGATGCCATGACCACTGAGGGCCAGGCACTGTGCTCCGTGTTTGACATAACCACTTTAGTTATTTTAATTTAATGAATTCAGTTGCCATGGTCTGATGTGAAAATTGATACTTAGGGAGGGGGAGTAACCTGCCCAGAGTCAACACAGGTTAGCAGACAGCAAATAGAATTCCAACCTGAGAAGGTTGAAGGCACACGTGCCCTTTCCACTGCCGTCTATCATCCCCTTTTCCCATCAGTTGCCATCCCTGTGGTCCAAGCCACCTTCGGCTTGGGCCTGACCTCGTGGTTTGTCTCTAGGAGTCTGCTCTTACCAAACTCTCTCCCCATCCCCCAGATCCCTTCACCTTACAAGAGTGATATTAAAATCCAATCCAACAGCAAAGCTCTTATTTAAGGGCTGCAGGGCCTCTAGCTACCTCCTGTCTAGATCTGCAGCTTCATCCTTTGCTGAGCTCTTCCAGATTACTTAGCTCCCTGGCAGCTGGCTCAAATGTGAGTTCTTGGTCTCTGCTCCTGGGAATGTCTGATTGACTAGATCTGAGGATGGGCTCTGAGAATATGGATTTGCTACCAGCCAGGTGTGGGAAAGCCGCACTCACAGAAAATGTGTTCTGTGAATATTAGTTGCTCTTTAGAAGTAGAAGCTGCTCTTGTCTGTGTCTGTGTGTGTTTTCTTTCTTTAATTCAAAGGCGGTTCTACCTTTGAATTCTCAAGGGTTCTGGATAGGCAAATGAGAGAAGCTGTGTTAGAGCGGAGCTTAATGATGGAAGCCTTTCCCCACATGCTCATTAAGGCTTTTGGCTAACTTCTCATGTGTAATTGGGAAACTGCTCTGCTGATGGAGAGGCTGAGCTGTTCTCCAGGTAGTTAACAGAATCTGGAGTGGAATTAATATCACTATTTCTTATAAGAACAATCTCTGCCTAACTCTTTCATTGTTCTTATTAAAAATCAAAAACACAAACTTTTTTTTTTTTTTTTTTTAACAGGCAGAGTGGACAGTGAGAGAGAGAGACAGAGAGAAAGGTCTTCTTTTGCCATTGGTTCATCCTCCAATGGCCGCTGCGGCCGGCGCACTGCGCTGATCCGAAGGCAGGAGCCAGGTACTTATCCTGGTCTCCCATGGGGTGCAGGGCCCAAGGACTTGGGGCATCCTCCACTGCACTCCCAGGCCACAGCAGAGAGCTGGCCTGGAAGAGGGGCAACCGGGACAGAATCCGGCGCCCCGACCGGGACTAGAACCCGGTGTGCTGGCGCCGCAAGGTGGAGGATTAGCCTAGTGAGCCGCGGCGCCGGCCAAAAATACAAACTTGAGATGGAAATGTAGACGTTCACCCTAGATATTTAACTGAATAAAATCTGTCTTTACAAAATAGTATACTCAATATCATTCAGTATTTCACTGTACCTAAAGGCATAACCGCCAGGATTTTACTTTCATTTATTTCTTCCTTTATTTTTCAGCCTGTTCTTTTGAAATGCACTTTTGACCTAGAAGGTGTTGTACAGCATTGAAGTTATGGGCTAAATTTTAGAATAAAATAATTAGTGCTTTTCAAACAACCCAGTATAACTTTTAAATTTTTTTCAGTAAGCTTCTTTATAGGGTACATATTCTAGATCAGAAAGTTATTACATGTGCATATCTGGATAAATAATTCTTACAGATACTCAATCTCTGTGTTTATCACAGATGCCAAGCATTTCTGACATGATTTGTAAGGCTTCTAATTGTACCTCATGTTCAATAAGAAAGACCCTATTAGTATAAAATTATGTCACTACTTCTGTTAATTTGGCATCTCCAATTAAATTATTTTACTGCAATATCAATTTTTATTTTCCCAATTTGTGCCAAATAGAACATTAGATTGCATCTTCTTCTTGGCTTATCTAAGCTAAGCAAATATAGCAACTGAGGTACTAAGTTTCAGTCAAAAATAGAACTCCTTAGCCTCGTTTCAGAAATTTCTTGTCCATGCACAGGGATTTAAGTACCAAATCTTTAGTTCTGCCCTCTGCTGGAAATTTCAAGTTATGCAAGGAGATTTTCAGAATATTCATTTTCAAATTTATGGATTTCATTTGCATGTGATTTAAAATTGCCTTATAATTTTAAAACCTTTGTTTAAAGTGCTTTGAGCAATTATATTTATGCAATCCATCTAACAAGTGTTTCCTTTTAGGTAAAACATTTTAGGGGCTGGCACTGTGGTACAGTGGGTTATACTGCCACTTTTGACACTGGTATCCCATATTGGAGTCCTGGTTCCAGTCCTGGCTGCTCTGCTTCTAGTCCAGCTTCCTACTAATGTATGTGGGAAGGTGGCAGATGATGGCCCAGGTGCTTGGGCCCCTGTTACCTACATAGGAGACCTAGATGGAATTCCAGACTCCTGGCTTTGAACTGGCCCAGCCCCAGTAGTTGCAGCCATCTGGGGCGTGAACAAGTGGATTAAAAATCTGTTTCTTTGTCTCTTCCTCTTTCTGTGTCACTCAGCTTTCAAATAAATAAATCTTCAAAACTATTTTAATGTGCTGAAGGACTGTCTCCCTAGGTTAAAAGATTAACTTTTCTTGAAATACTTTTTCAGCTTTAAGGATTTGCACTAAACTTTGTTTAGGAGTTTATATCAAGTCATAAAGATCACAGATGCTTACAGATATAGTGGACTACAAATAAAAACTTGAGGTCAGCCATCCATTAGATGTAGTCAACAAATAATATAGATGGAAACTGGCTAGTCTCTTCTCTACCCAGTGGTAAGGTCATTATTAATGGAGCAAGACATTAGGCCATCTCATGTTCTCCTTGGCAATAAGCAAGCAACAGTGTCTATAAGCATGTGGAAGGTTTTTGCAATGTAAGATCAGAAATATATAAGGAAGGTGTGTGTTGCCCATTTTAAGGAGGAAACTGCTCATCATAATTAGCAGAGAAGTGATTCAAATTTAGGTCTGTTAAACTCTGAAGTGCCTGCTCTTAAAATTTACGTGCATTATGTAGGAGTCCTACAGTCTGTTTTAGAATGATGGTTACAGGCTGTGGATACAAATGGTGTTATTATTTCACAAAGGATTTCAAAGTCAGAGACACAGTCTTACAATTGTCTATAGCTACAGAAAATATATAGTGGCAAAAGAGTTTTGCTAAAAAAACAAAAACAAACAAAAAAAAAAACTGCCTTCCCAATGGGGCTATACAAGTACATGGATTGTGTAGATAAATTTGCTGGCTCTTGAGTTCCAATTGTTATATTAGGTGAAGTACTAGATCATTATAATAACTTGCTCCAAATCCTTAATTTATTCTATTTAATTATGTATGAGCTGTGTACACCAAAGCACACCTTGCTTTTAGATGATGATAGTAAAAACTGTAACCATAATGGCAGCATATAAAAAGCTTTTCTTTCTGTGAAAACAGACTTAACAGGAACTTTATGTGCCACTTCTGCTTGGTATATGTTTTCCTGGAGCAAATTGTTAAGCCTCACTTTTAGCTGACTAAGCTCCGGTGTGTGATATGTGGCTTCTGAGGGAATAGAGTTGAACAGAATCACAAGTGTAATTTCTCACAGTTTTTCCTTTTGCTTAAGAAAATTGCTGTTACAGGCATGTAGATATTCCCCTCCCTCTTGTGAGTCTTATTGCTATCTAATTATATGACTGGATACCAAAGAGCACAAATCTACCTATCACCCTGCAGGGCTGTCCTTATGGCACCAGCAGAGGGCCCAGGGGACTTTCTCATTGGTTTTACTTCTCCAAATTAAGCCCTGGTAATCAGTACTTTTCTTATTCCTTTATATATGGGTGGGCACCAGCGTAGGCTCTGTTACCTGTCCTCTCCATCTAATTCAGTCCTGAGCCTGTTTTCTGCAGGTCCCATCTGAATTTCTGTGCTCTTCTCTGAGCCCTTTGCATGCTAGAGTTCATTTAAAAACTGCACTATTTTGTTGTCTGGCTCAAAGGTGACTTTAACTCCTTGCCTTAACTCAAAAATTGGTTTCCTTTTATAGTACCATAGTTTTTCAAAACCAATTCCACTGTAAGCCTTTCCCCTGGATCTTCTACTCTGGTGGTGCTTGGAGGGGTATGCGTAGTGGGGCAGGTTCCTTCCACTTTTTCCTTTGGTTCCATTTCCAAATTTGTCCCACAAATAATGTCATGCAGTCATTTCACCCCAGGCTTTCCTCTTCCTCAAACTTTTCCAGTTTCTCTCAAGTTGGCATTGTTGGCTGTTCCTAATTCTGGCGGGAGCTGGAGAACTCAGCAGAGATAACATCCCTAGAAAATAAATCATGCTAGAATACTAATTTAGGAATTCTATTTCTGGACCCCTTGCTGCTCTACTGAACAGATATGTGCAGAAAGACACCTGCCACTGTCTTGACATTTCTTGGCCTTTTGACCTTCTGGAGTGTCTACTTTGCTTTTCACCACCTCCTGCTCCCTTACTCAGAGCTGTCAGTGATGCCTGGAGAAAGCCACACAATGGTGGCAGTGGAATCCACTAAACTTTCTGTCTGCTTACTGCTTACTGCTTGGCAGACATTTCAGTCCCCAACCATTGCCGCCTGCTGTCAAGCCTCCCTCCTGGCTTCTCAGCAGCCCTCCAAACAACTCTGAGCTTTTTCTAGTGTAACTGGGAAGTCTTCAGTGTTTCATGTCCTCAGCTTCCTCTTATATTGATTTCCATTTCTTACAAAACTCAGGGAGACATTGCATTGCTTTTCTACCACTGTTGGGATTTTTTAATCTAATCTTCAATTCATCAATGGTATTTAAGGTATTTCCAGAAAGATATGTATGGTATATTGGTTTTGAGAATTTACCTTTCATTACTTTCAGTAGGATTTGACCAATCGATCAATACTTTCTGAAAACTCATGTTCACTTAGCTTGCTGCAAATCACTGCTGAAATGTAGAGGTTTCCAACATAAAGTCTTTAGATTTCCCTGCCCTCATCTGTCTCCTTCATTTTTGTCTATGCACATACTGACTTGTATGTAAACTCCAATCTCTTCTCTGCATCTTCACCTTCACCTCCACTTTCCAATGGCTTCTTAGATTCTGCTTGTCTGAAACCAGACTCCTTTGCAAAATGTCATTATGTGGTCTTTCTTTCTTTCTTTCTCTCTCTCTCTTTCTTTCTTTCTTTATTTCTTTCTTTCTAGATTTATTTATTTACTTGAAAGGCAGAGTTACACAGAGAGGAAAGGCAGAGAGAAAGTGAGGTCTTCCATCCACTGGTTCACTCCCCAATTGGCCACAACGGCCAGAGTTGCACCAATCCGAAACCAGGTGCCAGGAGCTTCCTCTGGGTCTTCCCACGTGGGTGCAGGGGCCCAAGGTCTTGGGCCATCTTCTGCTGCTTTCCCAGGCCATGTTAGAGAGCTGGATTGGAAATTGAGCAGCCGAGACTCGAATTGGCACCCATATGGGATGCTGGCACTGCAGACAGTGGCTTTACTCACTACACCACAGCGCTGGCCCCCTCACTTTCTTGGAGTGGCTTTACTCCTAGGGTGGTTCCAAATATTGCCGACTGCCCTGATAGCACCATAACGTTTCATCTGTGTCCCAGCCGCTCAGATTCTGCCTCTGGAGCAGTGGAGTTATGACCGCTCCTCTTGCTTTATGTCTCTTGTCTGTGTTAGTTCCCGCACTTTCTATCATCTTATTCCAAATGACTCATTTTTGCAGTGACCAGGTCGGATTCATTTTACCCTAATTCTCAAACATTGTTGACAGCTCCTCATTCCAACATAATTTAATACACAGATTTTGAATTTGCATATACTTAGATTTGAACCCTGGCATGTTTACTCTGTAGCTTTATGATTTTAGGCAAGTTATTTGGGCCTTGGTTTATCTCATCTGTAAAATGAGAAAAATGGGAGAGATTTTGATAAGGAGCAGATAGAAATTAATCACTTATATAAGAAAAGATTATAGAATGTATGATAGAGTCCCAAATTGAGTTTGAGTATTGGCCGTCCTGTGTATTGTGGTTTGTCTTCCACTGGTCTTGGTTCCTAGTTGATAAGATAAAGAGATACTGATGTTTACTACTTGGAATATAAAGGGGTTAATAGCATGCACAGCACAGCATGGATGCCAACACTTTTTTTTTTTTTTAAAGATTCACTCATTTGTTTGAAATGCAGAGCTACAGAGATAGAAGGAGAGACAGAGAGAAAGAGATCTCCATCTACTGGTTCTCTCTCCAAATGGCTGCAACAACTGGGGCTAGGCCAGGCCAAAGCCAGAATCCAGGAGCTTCTTCCAGGTTTTGCATGTAGGTAGCAGGGGCCCATGCACTTAGGCCATCTTCTGCTGCTTTTCACATGTCATTAGCAAGGAGCTGAATCAGAAGTGGAGCAGCCGGGACTCATAACCAGTGCCCATATGGGATGCCAGCCCTGAAGGCCATGGCATTACTTGCTATGCCACAGTGCCAGCCCCATATCAGCACTTAATTTTTTATCATTGTTTTTGCTGTTATATTAATGCCAGGATTTCTATCCAAGTTCAAATATCATCTCATTGAATCTCACGTTACTGATTTGTAGTGAGGATGTCAAGGTTCTAAGCTGAATTTCTAGAAAAATAGGGAGCAATGATATCAGCCCTGAAGTTTCCTGGTTCAAATTTCCAGTGATTTTGTTAGATCATGATAAAGGTAACATATAGTGAAAGAGTCAATGAATGTTCATATTCATATGACCTGCTCACTTAAGGGTATTGTATTGTCTATGCCTTGGGAAAGCTCATTTTCTAGTACAGGGTAGGGAGCAGACAAACACTGCGTGAGAGAGAAATCACAAACAGTAAATGCTGGTACAGATTCTACAGAGTGGGAACACTAGAGATGGGAAAGTGGAAGGCAGACTACAATCTAGAAAGAAGGCGTTTGAACTGGCACTTGAGGGTTAAGTAGGGGTTTGCAGAGTAGAGAAGAGCTGTTTCTGCCTCGTAGGCTTGGGGCTTTGGAAAATCCTGGCATATTAAGGAGATGGTGAGCAATCCTAGAGACAAACAAAGGGGGCATTGAAGCTGGTTGTGAAGGATGGGAGGAGCCAGGAACAGTCAGGTGCCATCATATGGCGTCTTCACATGCACTTCAGCAGTCCTGTTCTCATCACTGGAGATCTCAAAACTTTTCCTAGGAAGAAATGAACATGCATCTTTGCTTTGTATGAAGATGACTTACTCCAGGAAAAAGAGGATAAGTGAGGAATGTGGTGGCTGTGAAATTATTGAAATATTTAAACTACTGAGAGCCCAAAGTGATTCGAATGAATGGGAAACAAATTGTGGAAATGTATCTGAGATGTAAGTGATTGGTTTTGGTAACTTACTGGATTTAAGAGTTGCAGGGTTGTCAGAGATTAAGGTTTGTCCAAGACTGGTTGGACAATGCCTTATTGGGTAATTTTTAAATATTCTTGCTCTCAAAATTTTTGAACAATTCACAATTCATTAGTCTATAAAAGCTCACAATTTGAATAATTCACAATTTGTTAGTCTATTCCTTAGCTACATCATACAAAAAAGTGATCATCTAGGTGCTGGTGCATCAACCCTTATTCTATGCCTTAAATTTTTTAATAGTGGCTAAAGCTTGGAGTTTTTATGAATGCACATTACTGAAAAGAGCCTCACACAGAACGAAATGTTCAACTGGGTTTCATTAAAAACCATTTGTTTAAATTTCAAACCATTTACTGCTCACAAAAGTTTATTTTAGGATGCTTAAAATTTATCGATTACCTGCAGGAAAGATAGAAGTCTGTAGAGTGGTTTCCTTTTAAATTTGACCATGTTGCTTGGACTGCATTTCAAAGGAAGTGCTAGGGAGCTAATGCTGAGTCAGGAACTGGTTCCAGTAATGGTGTGGGAGGCACAGCAGACCATAGTGTCTGAAACAGACTATGAACTTGCTTCATAGGAGGGATTTTTTTACAAAAAAGTATTTCCAGCTGCTAAATTAGATCAACCTAGCTTGGAGGCCCTGGCTGGCTGTGGGATGGTAAGGGAGAAAATCCGCTTTTGTGATAGGAAGGCCTCATGCAAGATAGAAAAGGTCTGTCAGAACCTGTCTCCAGAAAAGAAAACACAGAGTGTGTTGATGAAGAAGATGGAATGTGAACATCTGCAGGTCAGTAGAAATCACTGAGGAAGGAAGAGATATACTGGTTAACTGACGCAGTCACTGGTTGCCTGACTAGTGATAATCCCCAGGTGTGCCAAGAAGAAAGCAGGGGAAACAAGATCTTGCAACAGAAAGATTTATTTGGCTATATGTACAAGATTTTGAGAGCTTTAAAAAGAGTGGCAAGACGATAGAATTATTCATTTTGAGTTAATTTACTCTTAATTGAATTTGCTGACATTTAGAGAATAAAATTAAGAAAAACGCTTTTTGTGTTGATACAAAGCACTTTAGACTTTATAGAATAGACTTTCCTAACAGTTTACATTATTAGTGTGACAAGTTGTTTTCTATACAATGCTGTGTTAGTAGCAAATACTTTATATGATCATTTTATAAAG
The DNA here is from genome assembly GCF_051225735.1 of Oryctolagus cuniculus. Lineage (NCBI taxonomy): Eukaryota > Metazoa > Chordata > Mammalia > Lagomorpha > Leporidae > Oryctolagus > Oryctolagus cuniculus. The sequence goes on along the minus strand of NC_142879.1, from coordinate 57,286,827 downwards.
CTGTAGAAATATTTCTATCTCTAGCATTTCTCAGTTTATCTGACATTGAAACGTTGCTCACAATTATTCCTCAGAGTTGAAGTATGCATGTAATAATAAGAAATCTGTGGGAGTATGTGATTTTATTAAACTGGTGCTGTCTTAGTCATCGTTATATTAGTTTAGTGTTTTCCTTGAAATGAATCCCTGAGGGAAATAATACTATTTTTATGGGTATACACTGCTGTACTATATGACTTATTTTCACTTTTTTTCAGAAGTGTTACAATTGAAAAATTTCCTTCATGTGTGGGTTAGGTAGGGTGAAACTAATTACAGAGTATAAAAGCAACTATTACTAATAACTGTAGTTGGTATTAGTTATTAAACAATTAATAGATATTGAGGCAACAAGATTTAAAAAAATCTCAGTATCACCTTTGGAGAAGAAAAATGGAGGTTCCAAGAGATAAATGAATTTGTTTGAGATTAAAAGTAGGAACCAGGGTTTAAAATTAATTTGAACTCCAAATGTATCACCTAACTGCTGTAAGATTCTGCATCCATCTCTCCCTCTCTCCCTCTCCTGTTTCTTTCTAGTGGCTAATGCTAGATGTGTTAAATATTTAACACAGTCAAAATGCCAAGTTAAATTCAACTTAGATTTCTTAATGTTATTTGTCAAGGTCTCAGAATATAAATTGTGTTACAGGAAAGTTTATATGCTTCGCTGGATAAAGGAAAAGCTTGCTCCCTTTTTCTGGATTTTGTGTGCCCTTGAGTAAGCCATCTGACCTTCTGGGTGATGTTCAAAGCATTATTGATGGTATATAATTTATTCTTAACCATGCCAAAAGGTTGGTTAGACATGTTTCCTTTCTAATGTATCATTAGGAAGTTGACATTGAGGCGAGTAATATTTTTTCTACAACTAACAATTCAGATGCCAAGTTGAATAGATGTAACTTCTAAATATAGGTCAAACACTTTTTGAAAATAACATAACAGTGTCTTCTTCCCCCATACCCAAAGTTGATCCACCTACAAAGCAGCTTTCCCCAAAGTATTACCCATGCCCAAATTTGATTCACCTGCTAAAAAGCTCACTACAAGGTACTAATCACCATCTCTTATGAATGTATTACCCAGTGCACCTGTTCTGTATTCTGTGCCTGATTAATTAATCATGAACTTTCTATTGAAGTTCTAAAGCATCCTCTATTTTTTCCACATTCTTGTAAAATCTCTAGCTGATAAAATGACAGATTTAATACTGCTAATATAAGTATTTCAGATCAGATATAACATCTATTATGAATTGAGCTGTTTCACTCCCCTATTGCCTCCAGTGGCCTTACCTGGGCTGGGTCAAAGCTGGGAGTTAGGAATTCAATCCAGGTCTTACATGTGAGTGACAGGAACCCATTTATATGACACATCATGTCTGCATTAACAGACATCTAGATTCAGGATCTGGAGCCAGGTATCCAACCAGGTATTCTGACATGGGACATAACATCTTTTTTAGGATTTTTAAATTTATTTGAAAGGTAGAGTTACAGAGAGAGAGGGAGAGACAAAAAAAGGTCTTCAATCCACTGGTTCACTCCCCAAATGACAGCAACAGCCAGAGCTGGGCCAATCTGAAGTCAGAAGCCAGGAGCCAAGAGGTTCTTCTGGGTCTCCCATGCCAGAGCAGGGTGCAAGCACTTGGGCCATCTTCAACTGCTTTCCCAGACCATAGCAGAGAGCTGGATCAGAAGTGGAACATCCGGGATTTGAACAGGTATCCATATGGGATGCTGGTGTGGCAGGTGAAGGTTTAACCTGCTACGCCACAGCACCAGCCTCAATTCCTTCTCTTTCTTTCTTGTTCTTTCTCTCTTTCTTGATATCTCTCAAATGAAAAAAAGTGGAAGAAACAGAAATTACAGATAATCAAAATGGGAAGATAAAATCAGACTTACTTGCTACTCAGAAATAATCGCTAACATTGTAGTGTTTATACTTCTTCTTCGCTCACATATGTACATACAGTCATGCTTCCCTTTACCATGGGAATACATTCTGAGAAATTTGTCATAAGGACTTCAACATTTTGAGAGCATATCAAGTGCTGTTGTAAGAGCACAGACAGTATTGGTTAATACCCACATAGGCTACTTGAGATAGTCTATTGCTTTTAGGCTACAAACCTATACAGCATGTTATTGTACTGAATGCTATAGGTAGCTGTAACACAATGGTTAAGTGTAGTTTCTAAACATATAGAAAATATGTTGGGACTAGGACTGTGGCTCAGCAGGTTAAGCTACTGCCTGTAATGCCAGTATCCCATATGGGTGCCATTTCAGGTCTTGGCTAATTCCCTTCTGATCCAGCTCCTTGCTCATGGCCTGGGAAACAAGCAGAAAATGGCCCAAATACTTGGGCCACTGCACTCATGTGAGAGACCTGGATGAAGCTTCAGTCTTCTGACTTTGGCCTGGCCCAGCTTTGGCTGTTGTGGCCATCTGGGGAGTGAACGAGTGACTGAAGGATCTCTCTCTGTGTCTCTTCCTCTTTTTCTGTAACTGTCTCTCAAATAAGTATATAAATTTAAAAAAAGAAAAGAGAGAGAGAGAGACAGAGAGAGAGAGAGAGAGAGAGAAATTATTATAAGAAAAGACTGTTCCTTGGGGCCGGCGCCATGGATCACTTGGTTAATCCTCCACCTGCCCTGCCAGCATCCCATACGGGCACCGGGTTCTAGTCCCGGTTGCTCCTCTTTTAGTCCCACTCTCTGCTGTGGCCCGGGAGGGCAGTGGAGGATGGCCCGGGTGCTCGGGCCCCTGCACCCACATGGGAAACCAGGAAGAAGCATCTGGCTCTTGGCTTCAGATTGGCGTAGCACTGGCCATGACGGCAGCCATTTGGGGAGTGAACCGATGGTGGGGGTGGGGGCTTTCTTTCTCTCTCTCTTACTGTCTGTGACTCTACCTGTCAAATAACTAAATAAATAAATAAATGAAAAGGCTGTTCCTATATGTCACTAAGAATGGAGCTTGTAGAACTGGAAGTTGTGAAAGTGGTGGAAGCAGCCCTTATTCTCTAGATATGCATCCTCCCCTGGATCCTTACTTACTATTTCTTCCCTAATTGAATGGTCCTCTCTGCCTTGCCTTTTATTTTTTATTACATATTTTATTTTGTTAATATGTATTTTATTACATATGTATTTTCAAGTCTCCAGAACAAGAGTTAATTCTATTAACCTTTTCTGTCATTATTTCATGCATTATTTTTATATTAGTTTTATAATTTATAGCCAGTTACTTTTACTTAGCAATAATATTGTGAATAAATTTTACATGGCCTTTAATGAGACATGATCTTATGGACTCTTGGTTCTTCTTCTATCTCTATATGCACATACTACCACTTTGTATTCATACATTTATTTTTGGACATTCTATACTTTTACCTTTTTAAAAATATAAAAATAGCACTCAAATAAATATGTTCAAATATAATATTTTTACATATTTTGATTTGTATTTTCCTCTTAGGGAAAACATCTGTAAGTAGAATTGTTGGTTCAAGAGGGGTCAGTATTAAATTCTTTTGACACTAAGTTTTTCTTCATTAAATTTGCAAATTTCCTATCTTCATATTGGTAATGTGATTCTTTTATTTTTAATTAAAAAACAGATTCAATGTGCTTTGTAGGTAAAATTCTAATAACATAATAATATTCTCCTCCTCTACCTCTTATCCCTCTTTCTGCCTCCTGTCCTCCTTCCCTCTCCCTTTTTTTGATATATTTTAAATATACATTACAGTTAAAAGGTGTAATATTTCACCAATTAAGAAATTTAACAAGTAAAAGCAAAAAGACCCTCATTTAGTAGAAATATAGGCAGTGTCTAAAAATAATAATTGAATGGAAAAATGACCATTTTGCCCTTATACACTACATTTTAAAGTAACCACAGATCATTTAAACTATAGGACTATAGCATTCTTAACCATGGGTATGATACAGGTATAAAACGAAGTTTTATGAAACTATATTTGCAGCAATAATGATACACACCTACCTTCCTTCCTTCCTTCCTTCCTTCCTTCCTTCCTTCCTTTCTTTTTCTTTCACTGGTAGATTATATGAATCCAGGAATTTATCCATTTCTTTGAGATTTTCCAGTTCTATTAGCATGTAGTTCTTCATAATAGTTTCTTATGATCCTTTGTATTTCAGTGGTGTCAGTTTTAATGTCTCCCTTTTCATCTTTAATTTATCTATTTGCCTTTTCTCTCTTTTTTTCTTTGTTAGTTTGACTAGAGCTTTATCTCTTTTGTTTATCTCCTCAGAAAGCCACTTTTTTGCATTGATCTTTTGTATTTTTTTAGCTTCAATTTTATTTAATTTCTACTTTGGTCTTTATTTCCCACCTCCTACTGATTTGGTGTTTGGTTTGTTCTTGTTTTTCTAAGTCTTCAAGATGCATTATTACATCCTTAATTTGAGACACTTCTATTTTTTTAATGTAAGCAGTTAATGCTATAAGTTTCCCTCTTAATACTGCTTTTGCTGTATTCCACAGGTTTTGGTATTTTGTGTTTTCATTTTTATTTATTTCATAAAAGTTTTTGATTTCATTTTTAATTTTTTCAATGACCCATTCATCATTCAGTAGCATGTTGTTTAATTTCCAAGTATTTATGTATATTCCATTGTTCATCTTGTTGATTTCTAGTTGTATTCCTTTATGGTATGAGTAGACACATAATATGAGTTCAGTCTTTTTAAATTTGCTAAGACTTGATTTGTGGCCTAATATGTAGTCTATTTTAGAAAATGCTCCATGTGCTGATGAGAAGAATGTGTATTCTGTAGCTGTTGGGTGAAATGTCTTGTCAATGTCTGTTAGGTCCATTTGCTCAATAGTATGTTTCAACTCTGATGTGTCTTTATTGATTTTCTGTCTGGATGACCTGTCCATTGATAAGCGTGGGGTAATGAAGTTACCTACTATGATAGTGTTAAAGTTTACCTCTCACTTTAGGTCTAAAAGTATTTTCTGTGTATATCTGGTGGGTCTTGTGTTGGTTGCATATATATTTATGATTGTTTTGTCTTCTTGCTGAATTGAATCTTCAAAATATAAAGTCATCCTTTATCTCTTCTTATAGTTTTTGATTTAAAGTCTGTTTTATCTGATGTCAGGATAGCTATGCCTGTTCACTTTTGGATTCCGTTTGCCTGGTTTATCTTTTTCCAACCCTTCACTTTCAGTAGGTGTGTATCTTTGTGAAATGAGTTTCATGTAGGCAGCATCTTGTAGGGTTATGAACAAGTTTAAGAAAATATATGAAAATTTGAGGAATAAATATATGTTGGTTACATATAAATGATAAACAATTATTAAATATATTTGCTAAAATGATATTAACCAATGAAGAAATATAGAATGTAAAAGATTATATGCATTAGTTCTGGAAGTACTTTGATTCTTCCATAATCCATATATAAATTTAATACATCACTATTGAATTCACAATGGTTTTTGAAAATTAACTTTACCAAAACCCTTGAAGAATAAATTTTTGGTTGAGAGATATCAATAAAGCCATTGTTGCCAAGCAGTATTTACTATTACACATACATGAATGAAATACCATGAGTAACTCAGAAACAGATTCATATGTGTTTAAAACAGTGTTAAATGATACAGTAATAAGTGATAAGTATGGCATCTTAGTCTAATTCAGATCTTGTAACAGCCACACAAAAAGCAAATCTGATCAACACATTTCACATTGTCCATGGACTAGGAAAAACACAAACTCAAAATACCATCCAACAATTTAATTCTTCAGGCAGAGCTCTGGAAATTTGAAGAGTAGAAATACATGAGTCTTCAAAGTCTTCCTACAGAAAATACTGTGTGATGGGATGAGCATTTTTAGCAGTCTCCTTCAGTGCACTTGGCAGTTTTCCTCCTTAGAGCTCATGCCCAATCACAGTTTGGTTGAAGCGATTCTTTTTGAGTTCATTATGATGAGGTTAGAGCTCTCTACTGGCCTAAGTTAGATTTTATCTCTGGAACCTAGAGGTAGATTTTAAGAATGCATACAAAGCATTTGGTTAACTGCATGCTCTGAGACAGTTTTTACCCTGGAACAAACTTTTGATATGTGGTGGGAGATTGTACTTCTTTGCATGCCTGATACAGAGTTACCATATTTTGCCACTAAAATATGGCTCCATTGGCCCTGATAGTCATAGAGCTAGGGCACTGCAGATAGCCTCTTCTGTAGTGAGGAACCCAAACTAAGAATTACTCCCACCTAGATGGACACACCATCTCTACTTATTGAGTGGCAACTATTTATCAGAAATGAATTTAGATTATGCACTATTATACAGACTAATGAACAATGAAATTTTCTTGTACTTAGCAATACCAGAAAAGTATTCATCTAAAATATTTTAAGGTGGTTACCCAACCTTTGTCTTAGCTATGAAGATCTCCAAAAAAAAAGTTTACTCTTAGATTGTCTTTTTTTAAATTTTTTTTATTTGTTTGAAAGAATTACAGAGAGAGACACAGAGAGTTCTTCCATATGCTGGTTCACTCCCCCTAAATGTCTGTTATGGCCAGGGCTTGGCTAGGTCAAAGCCAGGAGCTTATTCCAGGTCTCCCACATGGGTATCAAGGACCTAAACCTTGGGCCATCTTCCTCTGTTTTTCCCATTTGCAGGGAGCTGGATTGGAGGCAGCTGCGAAACAAACCAGCACCCATGTGGGTTGCTGGGCAAATGGTGGCTTTACCCACTACACCACAATGCCAGCCCATAGAATGCCTAAATTTGAGAGCTGTTTTCTAGCTCCCAGCTCCTGGCTTCAACCTGGCCCAGCCCTGGCCTTTGAGGCCATTTGGGGAGTGAGCCAGCAGATGGATGACTCATTTTCTCTCTCTCTCTCTCTCTCTCTCTCTCTCTCTCTGCCCCACCCTCCTTCCCTCCCTGCCTCTGCTTCTTTGTAATTCTTCCTTTCAAATACATAAATAAATGTTTAAAAGAGAGAGAGAGAGAAAGCTATTTTCTAAATAGTGTTCTAAATTAAATTATTTGTGGATTGTAGCTCTAAGTTATTTTGAAGATTATTATTTAAAAATGGTTAAAAGATAGGGAAATATCTGCTGAAAGCAGATTTTTAAATTGTAGGTATGTATTCTGTTTATGCCACTTTTAGGAAATCTCATAGGCCTGTGATAGAAAGCCTACATTTTGTTTTGTTTTGTTTTGTTTTTGTTTGTTTGTTTGTTTTTAACTTTTATTTAATGAATATAAATTTCCAAAGTACGATTTATGGATTACAATGGCTTCCCCCACATACCGTCCCTCCCACCCACTACCCTCCCCTTTCCCACTCCCTCTCCCCTTCCATTCACATCAAGATTCATTTTCGATTATCTTAATATACAGAAGATCAGCTTAGTATACATTAAGTAAGGATTTCAACAGTTTTCTCCCACACAGAAACATAAAGTGAAAAATAATAGATGATTTTTTTTAAATGATGATGAAATCAGATCAGACCTATTGTCATGTTTAATCCCAGTGAGAGTCAAGTTGGGAGTTGATAATTTCTTTTTTTTTTTTTTTTTTTTTTTTTTTTGCAGAGGATCAGTTTAGTATACATTAAGTAAAGATTTCAACAGTTTGCACCCCCATAGAAACACAAAGTGAAATATACTGTTTGAGTACTCGTTATAGCATTAAATCTCAATACACAGCACATTAAGGACAGAGATCCTACATGAGGAGTAAGTGCACAGTGATTCCTGTTGTTGACTTTACCAATTGACACTCCTGTCTATGGCATCAGTAGTCTCCCTATGCTCCAGTCATGAGTTTCCAAGGCTATGGAAGCCCTCTGAGTTCTCCGACTCTTATCTTGTTTAGACAAGGTCATAGTCAAAGTGGAGGTTCTCTCCTCCCTTCAGAGAAAGGTACCTCCTTCTTTGAAGACCTGTTCTTTCCACTGGGATCTCACTCGCAGAGATCTTTTGCCAGAGTGTCTTGGAAAGCCTACATTTTTTTAAAAGAAAGAAATGATGCACTTCAACAAAAGCCAAAATAGACATTAAGAATTCAAAAGAGTGAAGTGCTCTTATAATATATATAATACATATATTATATATATAAAGGTATATATATAATATATCCTGTTTTAACACAGAGATAAAACTATGCCTTACTTTGTTAAAGAACAATTTTAATTGACACTGACCTTTGCAGTTCCTTAATATTCACTAGGGGTCTGTTACTTAGACAGAATAATATCCTTTGGGAAACCAGGAAATGCAACATATGGTAATTGGTAGTCAGGAACCTAAAGGCCATATTTGGGAGAATAACAAGTGCAGTCTTGAAATGTTAACACAGAATCACCACACAGAAAAAGACATTTATGGATGGTTGAGGAAATGCCACAGGGCAGTAGTTAATTGAGTGCGAAACTAGTGACAATCAGCACAAATGCCAAGAAAACTTGGTTTACTCAACTACTTCTCATTATATCCACAGCAGACAACATTGGATGCTTCTCTGTAGAGATGTTGTTGATGATTTTGAATTGCCCTGAAAAGGACTGTTTTTGTTTTTGTTTTTGTTTTTTTTTTTTTTTTTTTTTTTTTTGACAGGCAGAGTTAGTGAGAGAGAGAGAGAGACAGAGAGAAGGGTCTTCCTTCCATTGGTTCACCCCCCAAATGGCTGCCACGGCCGGCGTGCTGTGCCGATCTGAAGCCAGGAGCCAGGTGCTTCCTCCTGGTCTCCTGTGTGGGTGCAGGGCCCAAGCACCTGGGCTATCTTCTACTTCACTTCCAGGCCACAGCAGAGAGCTGGACTGGAAGAGGGACAGAATCCGGCACCCCAACCGGGACTAGAACCCGGGGTGCCGGCCCTGCAGGCGGAAGATTAGCCAAGTAAGCTGCAGCGCTGGCCCACCATGTAGTTTTCATTACCCTTTCCTCGCTCTCCTTTCATGCCATTCCTCTACAACAAAGTAAGGGCAGGCATTTTTCCTGACTTACTGATGACAACATTGAAGCTCTGAAAAGTTAGGATGTTTTCCTAGGGTAGATCAATGCGTAAATTCTGGTTTTGTTTACTTCATATTTTCTTTATATTATATGGTACCCATGGATTTAGATCTAACAGATAATGTGATATTTTGGTTTTTCTATATGATACCCACATGCACCCTTTTGATACCTTAGTAAACAAATAAAGAAAATGGTGTTACTAGATTAAGTCACTGCCCATATGAACAAGTCATATATTTTCTTTTTATGGGAGAAATGTGTTAATTCAATAGGCATTAAGTGACTTTTATGCAGTCATCCCTGTAATATCAAGAGCTAGTGGGGACTTGCAGGTCCTGTGTACATCCTTCTCATCCTGCAGGAATTTTCAGTGAACCTGAGGAAAGATGATAGGTACTCACCATTCTGGATAGCAAGCCTATTGAGTTGGCTTTCTGATTTGGGAGTGTTCCAGGTGAGGTGGAACATATCAACTAGAGGTTTTCTTTTTTTTTTTTTTTTTTTTTTAAGGTTATTTATTCATTTGAAAGTCAGAGTTACAGAGAGATCTTCCATCCTCAGGTTCACTCCCCAAATGGCTGAAATGGCTGGATCTGGGCCTATCTGAAGTCAGGAGCCAGGAGCTTCTTTTGGGTCTCCCATGTGGGTGCAGGGACCCAAGCCCTTGGGCTATCTTCTGCTTTCCCAGGCCATTAGCAGAGAGCTGGATCAGACGTGGAGCAGCTGGGACTTGAATCGGTGCCCATTTGGGATGATGGCTCTGCAGAAGGTGGCTTTCCCATTATGCCACAGTGCTGGCCTCCAACTAGATTTTTAATGATTGATGACATGACTGTGAGTTGCAGAGAGTTTAGGTGAGGGATGGCGGACACTAGGAAGGTCATTTAAGTGGCGTGATGCTCCCCTGAGGAAACAGAGGTGAATTTGGGCAGGTGGGTGGGAAGAACATAGGGAAATTCAAATGATGCCAAGTCAAGGTGCAGAGCTGGGATTTGATCCTGTAGACACTGTGGACCCGTAAAGAACACTTATGCCTTGCTCATTTCTGCTGGCAGAGTCATGCCACAAACCAGAGGCTTACCGCCATGACACGAGAATGTGTTAGGATCCTGTGGTGTGGTTGAGAGACTGGAGAACCAACCCAGCATTTATTTTTTTAGTTTTATTTTTTTCTGAGGTTTTATAGAGTGCTTCTAGTATACTTTATATTTTGGTGAATGGTGAAATCACCAAAGTGACAGTTAATTCTCTTGACTGTTGGTGCAGCCTCTTTTGTGTGGAGACAGCTTGGAGGCTGAGAGATTGTTTTTAGGTTGATGGCTCTTTGTCATTGGTTGTGGGGCCAGGTTTGGAGACTGTCGAACACTGCAGCCCTCTTTTTTGTCCCTGCCTTGTCCTGGAGATCCTCGAGGCCCAAGCTTTTTATTAAGCATGTTACGTGCATTGCATTTTACAAATGAGAAATCCAAATGTGGGAGTTTTTAAGGTAATTTGTTTCAGGTCACACAAATAGTGATGGCTGAGGTGCTACCTCAGGTGGAGACCCTGTTTGCCCTTCATGGTACTGTGGTGTTGTGGCTGCTTGATTCTACTCTACCAGAAAATGTTAGGAGGCAATGACTGCGAAGATTTAAAATAGGTTTTTGGGTAGATTTTCTGGTGTGTGGATTTAGTCAGTTACTAAATTTTACTAAAATAGGCATTTTTGCCACTAACTGCAGGGTGAAAGATGTTAGAAGGGTAGCTGCATTTCAATGCTTTCTTAAACCACAGCCATGTCCATGTCACCTGTTAAGTGACCTAAATCAAGTTAATCATGTATAACCTTTGAAGACTTAACTATTCTCCAACAACTGGGAAATTCACTGTTTTTTAAAAAATATTAAGAGATTGTTTATGGCAGAATGCACATAGCATTTAACATCTTACACGTTTTAAATATGCAGTGCAGTATTGCTGTGTATATTCACATTGTTGTACAACCAATCTCTAGGACTTTTTCATCGTGCAGAGCTAAAGCCCTCTACATGTTAAATTATAACAGGTCTCGGGGCCGGCGCCATAGTTCACTTGGTTAATCCTCTGTCCGTGGCTCCAGCATCCCATATGGGCCCCGGGTTCTAGTCCTGTTTGCTCAGTCCAGCTCTCTGCTGTGGCCCGGGAGGGCAGTGGAGGATGGCCCAGGTGCTTGGGCCCTACACCTGCATGGGAGACCAGGAAGAAGCACCTGGCTTCTGGCTTCAGATCAGTGCAGTGCCAGCCATAGCGGACATTGGGAGGTGAACCAATGGAAGGAAGACCTTTCTCTCTGTCTCTCTCTCACTGTCTGTAACTCTACCTGTCAAATAAAAAAATACTCTATTTAAAAAAAATTATAACAAGTCTCCATTTCCCTTTCCCCAGCTCTTGGAAACCACCATTTTCTTTCTAGCTATATGATTTTCACTACTCTATAAAGTTTTTTTTTTTTTTGTAACTGGTTTATTTCACTTAGCATAATGTCTTCAAGGTTCATATGTGTTTACATGTTATAGCATGTGACAGAATTTTTTTCCTTTTTAAGGTAAATGATACTCATTGTATGTATATGCCACTTTTTTTTTTCATCAGTGTATAGACACGTGAGTTGCTTTTACCTTTTGGCCTTTGTGAATAATGCTGCCCTGAATGTGGGAGTATGACTATTTCTTGAGAGCTTGCTTTTTCTTTTGTTGCGTACATACCCAGAAGTACAACCACTGGATCATATGGCAATTATGTTTTCAATTTGTTTTAGAAACTGCTGTACCATTTTCAAAAGCAATAGTACCATTTTACACTACCAGCACATGTGCACAAGTTTTCCAGGTTCTCCATATTTTTGCCAGTGCTTCATATTCTTAATTTTTAAGGTTTGTTTATTCATTTGAAAGGCTGAGTAACAAGGAGAAGAAGAGATTTCTTTCATTCACTACTTCACTCCCCAAATGTCCACAATGGCCAGGGCTGGGTCAGGCTGAAGCCAGTAGCCCAGAGTTCCATTTGGATCTCGCTTGGGGGTGGCAGGGGCCCAATTATTTGGGCTGTTTTCTGCTGCTTTCACAGGCACATCAGCAGAAAGCTGGATTAACCGCTGGCACTATGGCGCAACGGGTTAAGCCACCATCTGCAGCACTGGCATCCCATGTGGGTGCAGGTTCAACTCCCGGCTGCCCCACTTCTGATCCAACTCTCTGCTAAAGTGCCTAGGAGAGCCCAGATGAAGCTTTTGGCTTCTGGCTTTGGCCTGGCCCAACCCTCGCCATTGTGGCCATTTGGCGAGTGAACCAGCAGATGGAAGAGCTCTTTGTCTCTCTTCTTTTTGTAACTCTGACTTTCAAATAAATGAATAAATCTTGAAAAGCAAGCAAGCAACTGGCTTGACAGTGGAGCTGCTGGGACAGCACAAGTGGCTGCTTAGTCCGCTTTGTCACAACGCCAGCCCCAGCACTTACTACTTTTTTGTGGCAGCCATCCTAAAGGATGTGAAATGGTATGATGAATGATGCTGAGTGCCTTTTCTTGTGCTTGTTGGTCATTTCTGTATCTTCTTTGGAACAACATCTGTTGAAGGTCTTTGCCCATTTTTGAACTGGGTATTTGTTTTTTTGTTGTTGACTTGTGTGGGCTGTTTAAAAATTCTAAATATTAAATTCTTATCAGATATGACTTATAAGTTTTCTCCTACTGCATAGGTTACTTTTTCACTCTTTAGAGGATGTCCTTTAATGCACAGAAGTTCTCACTTTTTGCTTTTGTTGCCTGTGCTCTTGTCATATTCAAGAAATCATTGCCAAATTCAGTGCCAGGAAGCTTTTCCTCTGTTCTAAGCATTTTGTATTTTTAGGTATTACATTTAGGTCTTTGATCCATTTTTTAAATTAATTTTTGTATACAGTGTAATGATTTACTGAGCTGTCATGAAAGAAAATCTCGAATGAAATTCCATCCAACACATAGGCATTTTATGTTACGTGTTCAATATTACTATGCATGGGATACCTATGAGGTCAGGGCATGTCTGGTTCACCACCTGAGTAGATGCTTGACTACAACTTGCAAGTGAGATTCATGTAATGCAGACACGAATGAGGCAGGATTCTGAGCCCCGTTATTGGCAACAGGCAAGGAGATGTCCTCCAAAACTACAGGCTGGATGAGCACCATCAGGGCACAATGGCCTTGACACCTTCCATTGCCTGAATCTTCAGCTATTCAAGTATGGGGTATTCTTTGACATTTTAGCCGATTCATTTATAGCAAATTACTTCAGTTTCTCCAGTGAGATATCATATCTAACATTCATCAGGTTAGTAAAATAAACTACTAATTTCACTGATGAAAAGCTATTCCTGATGTCCAGTAAGCTAAATAGTGAAGCTTCAGTGTTGATCACATTTGAATAGCTGAAATACTTAGCCACTTCTGAAATGTAGTCTTTTGTTGATAATATCCTAGCTCATCCCATAAACTGTATGCTTATTTAGGGCCAAAATTGAAACTAACTGATCCATACATTTTTTAAAAAAAGGATTTCTGTTTTATTTATTTGAAAGAGAGAGATAGAGACAGAGCGAGAGCGAGAGAGAGAGAAGGGGCTTCCATCTGCTGGTTCATTCCATTGGCTAGAGCTGAGCCAATCCAAAATCAGGAACTAGGAGCTTCTTTGCGGGGGGCTAAGGGGGACGGGGAGAGCCCACATGGGTGCAGGGACCAAGCAATTGGGCCATCTTCCACTGCTTTCCCAGGAACATTACGAGGGAGCTGGATTGGAAGTGGAGCAGCCAAGACTCGAACTAGTACACATATGAGATGCCAGCACTGCAGGCAGGGCTTTAACCTGCTGTGCCACAGCACTGGCCCCAATCCATAAATTTTTATATTACTGTTATTGTAATAGACCATGTTATACATTTTTAAATTAATTAAGCAAATTACAGAGACAGCAGCAAGTTGCCATTGGTTAAATCATGCATTTTGCAGCTCAACCTGGTGATTATAGTATTTGTGTAGTGCGTGTGTGTGTGTGTGTGCGTGTGTGTATGTTTAGTTTTCATTTCACTTCTAGGATTCTGTTGTTCCCTTTGCTTTACTGATGTTGATCAAAAAGTGCTAGAGAGATGTACATGAATAGAAAAATGTCACCAAGACAATATGCAGCATAGATATCTTGAGTGTATGTACTGTAAAAAGGTTAAACATATTGTTATTCTGAAATACTAATGAGCAGTTTTCCTTGAGGCAGCTTCCTTTGAGAGATTTCTAGTTTATCTCTGGGTGCTAGGTGTAGTTACGAGCCTTCTTCTCATTCTGTCCAGGTTCTGTTAGTCGGCGGTTGGCAAGGCCTTTCTTTGCCAGAAGATCCTCATCAATTTCTTTTATTCTTGGGAGGTTCATTTACTTTGTCAAGATTTCTTTCCTAATTAGTTTCTAGTTTGGACCCAAGATAAATCGGTTTCCTGGGTCTTTTGTTGTTGAAGGCAAGGACGCTATTGCCGTCCCATGGTGGCCAAGGACAGCCTGTTCTTTGACTTTCCCACAAGCATATAAACACTTTTTAAAGGGACATGATACTCTAATGACTTAAAGATTCTAGTTCAAGGAGTTCTGTATTGAGCGTCTGGTTGTCTCATAATTCCTTGTGTCTTCCTCCAAATGAAGAGACTTAGATTTTACAATTGAAAAGAAATTGACATAAGTATGGCTATGAAAATGAAATGACTGTGTCAAAGAATGTGTATCTCATGAATCATTGAAGCGTGGCACAAAAATGCCGTCCCAATGTTTTATATATGTGTGTATGTCTATGGGACTTAAATACACATGATTTTGCAATGTAGCAGTCCAGGTTTATTTTATGATTGAATTAATAGCATTTAAACATTTTCTGTTTTAAATATAGCAAGATCAACTTTACACCTGGGCTGCCGTTAGTCAACCCACACACTCGCTGGATTACACAGAAGGGCAGTTTCCCAGGAGAGTCCCGTCTGTGTGGCCATCATCAAAACCTCCTCATGAAGAGCACAGGTCGAAGAAGGCCGAAACAGGTAGGACATGGGAACAGCGATGCTCTGAACTTGGGCAGCATAATGTATCTCTGCAGTACGCACTGGGTAGTGAGTGTGCACTTGTTTTCTAAGTGTTTTTTAGTGTAGAATTTGCAAATGACTTAAAATCACTGGAGGCTTGTTAAGTTGAAGATTCTTCTGCCACATATTCAAGGGAGCCAAGTTAGAGTGTTGGAGGACAAGATACTGAAATTCTCCAGTAATTACTCTGTACACTGAAGGGTTTTTTAATTCATGTTTAATTTTAATTTTAATTAATTGTTAACAGACTCAATATGATTTATACATACAAGTCTAAGAACATAGTGATATTTCCTTTGTTCCGCCCTCCTTCGTTCTACCTTTGTTTCTTTTTCTTTTTAGTTTTTGAGACAACATATTTTGAATTTACATTACAGTAAAAGTCTTAATACTTCACCAAATAAGAAGTTTCACATGTGAAAAGCAGAAACGCCCTAGTTTAGGGGGAATATACACAATAGCTAGAAACAATAATTGATCGGGTGTACATTGAAGTTTAAGAGCCACTTCCCTAAAGTATGCAGCTGGAGCCAGCCCTAGAGGTCAGAGGTTGATATTGCATTTGGGATGAGTGGGACCCAAAGAGGCATTTCTGACTACTGTCTTCAAAGAGGATGATGATCACGCCATCTCTTTTCTGTCGATCTCTTCACTGACTGCTTTCTTTGTATTTTTCTTATTCCTTTTCTTTTGGAGATATCTGAGAGAGAAAAGATAGAGATATGTTTTATTAAATCTCAGTTTTATGTAGTTAATAACGGATTATGCAGTATTCAGATGTAAGTATTTTTTCTTTAAACTTTTGCTTTTGGTTCTTTTATCTCTTTGTTCCTTTTGATGTCTTTTGAAGTATTTTGTGGTCTTGCCTGGGAAGATAGTGTGAGGTTAGCCTCAACTTTATTTGGAAGAATTTCAGTAGGATATTGATCCCTAAGCCTGATTTTAGGAAAATACCCTGTCACCAGAATTGAGAATCATATCTGTGTAACAATGCTTTATGAAATTTTGTTGTTTTATCCTTTGTTCTTCATTTTGTGTTGTAAATTCCAACTTTCTCTGGGTAGACTAGGAATATTGACTTCTGATGCATGAATGAAAACTGAATAGAAGGGAAGAATGGCATTTGTAATTTGCATCCTGACAACATATTCCTAAGTGGTAGCATGGGTATTAGAGTTAAGAATTTTGATTTTTTTTTCCTCATTGGCTCACAGGGAGAAAATACTCCTAAGAAAAGTAAACTGGACTGGTAGCAAGAGAGCAGAACCCAAGAGTGTGCAGCTTGGACTCTTTTTTTTTACCAGCTTTGTGATCTCAGACACATTTCCTACCACTGTACTCAGTTTCCTCATCTCAAAAATGATGATGAGAATAGCAGCCACTACACAGGGCTGTTTTGAGGATTATATGTGTTTGTGTGAACCACTACAATACTGCACTACCTGGCTTAGTGTTTACTATTATAATTATTATTGCAATTATTTCATGTTGTTGCATTCCTCATGAGTTCCCTTTAAAACTTTATAGTCTTATTCTTGTCCCTTGTCTGAAATTTTTGCTGATTCACTGCCCAGATGGCTGCAATGGCCAGGACTGAGCCAGGTTGAGGCCAGAAGCTTCATCAGGTCCCTTTGGGTGGTAGGGACCCAAACATTTGGGCCATCTTCTACTTTGCCAAGGTCATTAACAAGGAGCTGAATTGGAAGTGGAGTAGCCAGGACAAGAACTGGTGCCAATATGGGATGCCAGTGTTGCAGGTGGTGGCTTTACCCTCCATGCCACGAGGCTTTCCACCATACCCCCAACCTCACACCACATGTCCAAAATTCTGCAATAAGGAACCCAGCTAGCTTCCTGCTTTTAACCCCATCTCTGGAGGGATGTTTTTAGGAAGTATTCCTCTTCTTTCCTCTTTTTACCAGTGTACTGAATGAGAACTTTGACCTCAAATTTCTCTTTTTTTCAGTATCCAGTGGTTTTAAAATACTACTTGGTATTCCTTGAAATAACCAACAAATAAGAGATGAAATATAGGAAATGTTCCTTGTAGGACCCCCTTGTCACATTAAGGCTCAGCAGTTAATCAAGGGCCAAGATGGAGTCTCCTAAAGCAGTGATCTGCAGAGATGTGGGGACTCCAGCATGGTAGTACCAGAATGAATGAAAGTATTTTTAGTGTTGAAAGGAAAAATACGCAATTGAAAAAACTGATCCCATTAGAAGAATTTTTCAATTTTATTGAGATACTTTATAACTTATATTCTTATCCTATATCATTGATTAGGGTGATATTTACATGTTTTTTTCTTTCCTACTATGTGTTTATTTTTTTAACTGAAATATTTACATTCTAAAATTTTAGGATACTTTTAAAAAGTTATGGAACATTTTGTCACTGTTATGCATATTGGAGGAGCACTTGACAGAAAGATAATTAAAAATGGAAATCTGATTTTGAATTTTACTTTGGTAAAAGTTGATAGTTGGAATTGAGACCATAAAGTTTGTAATCTAAATTTTTCTTCATTATTTGATGTCACTTGCACAATATCAGAGCAAGTAATTTTTAATACAGTAACTTGTCTCCTTTTAAACTATGCATTCTTGAAGAGGATAATGAAGGTAAGTAGAAGGTAATTTAGCTTCATGGCTTGTTTTCCTCCAGTTGATCTGTTTTATAAGCCCCCCAAAGCTGTAGAGCATTCTTTTGTTCAAAGTTATCTAATGATGCTTCCCGAACTTTTCCTGTTGTAGCAGGAAGACTGGAAGACTCTCCCTTTGGGTAGTTTCATTCCCAAGGAGACTCACCACTATCTCTCTTCAAGTTGGACAGTCATAAAAGAGAAATTCCAATAAAGCATTGCAGAGAATCTATTGCTGTTTTATATCACTTGCACACTTTGATAATGTCATTAGTATTTGCTGTGTAATTAACAGAGGTTTACATGTTACTGTGTAGGTGACATCCTGGTTAAGCCAACTATATGCAGTATTGACCCCTTTCAATTTTGATTTACATAGAAGAGTTCCATGACTCTTTTTTGTTTTTTAAGAAGTAAAACTTGCAGATCCATCTTAGAAAATTGAGAACTTGGTTTTTTTTTTTTTTTTTTGACTTTTTATTCCTTCCAGCACTTCTTAAAATTGGTTACTAATTTACATGTGTAGCTATTCTTATTTGTGCTGGTGCTTCTTCTGCCTTTCTCATGTATCTTACTTTAACTTTTCTGTGATCCCTTCTGTTAGAGGTTTCTCTTCATCTGCATATGTAGAGGAAGGACCTGACCATTCTTCATACATATTTGCTGAGGTGAAGTCTTGGTGCCTCTCCCCATTAGTGACTTGCAGAAGGGCTGCGGTTCCTGTGAATTCTTGGCTCCCATAATGGCCTGTGTGTAGTTAAGCACTGGCTTTTTAGATGAGCTGAAGGTGTTAAACTTGACCTTTTCAAGACTATAGCCTGACTGAAAAGGAAATTAGAATGCAATTTGCTTTAAAACTTGGTGACAGAAGCACTGACAAGAAGAAATGCTTTCTGGTTGTCTTGTTTATTCTTTATCTTCACTCTTCATTTCCTCTGAGTTACTTGCTACACCCACCCTCCCACACCCATGGTGGTTCTCTTTGTTGGACTATCACATTTTATTCAGATCTCTATCATCTCAATTAGTTATGTATCATAATTTATCTATTTTTATATACACATGTCTTCCATGTAGACTTCTGGTATTTTGAGATTTCTTGGGGTATTGTATATAGTTCAGTGTTTGAATGAATGAATGAATGGATAATGACTTGTTGGGAAAGACATAAATGAATAAAATGTCAACTGAACAAATGAATGCAAGATTTGAGGGAATTTTTTGTGTGTGATAAACTAGTTCGTGGACCATTTTATAGGCTCAGTGTCAAGTTTCAAAGGCCATTTATCAGATTTACACAAAACTAATAAGACAATTAATTTGAACTTTCAAATTCATGTAGAACAGAAGCAGGGTGTGAAGATGTGAACAGGAAATTAACCCTTCTTATTTCATTTCTGGAAAATCAAGTCCAATATGTTTCTTTGAAAATGTGAATGGCCAAGAAATAGTGGAGTATTGATTTTAGAAGAAAACTTGGGCTCAGAGAACTGTTGAAGAAAATAAATGGGAAGAGATAATGGCTGAAACATTTTATGCAGAAATCCTAAAAAAGTATGTTTATGTGCTGACTGACTGAATTTTAATCCACTTTTGTTCCAAAAGAGATTTGAGTAATTTATAAATATCTAAGATGGTATACAAAAGAATAACAAAGAGAAATGTACCAAACTAAAAGGAACAATAAAAGGAAATTGAGATAAGCTAGCACATTGAAATGTATCTCAAAACCTGTATTTTGTTAAAGGTAATTAGGTATTTATCCCTCAGCTTCAAAGCAAAAAGGGCAATTTCAACAATCCTGAATCATCCACAGTGCCCATCGGATTGAGAGCAACATACTTTGAGCCTTAATATCCAGAAGAAGTATCTCTCGTGGTTCTTAATAAAGGAGCTTCCGTGGGATATAATAGATGTGTTCTGTCCAAGTACTTTAACACATGCTCAGTTGAGGTAATGCAGAAATCCTATACAGGGCCAAGGAAAGGTTGATAGTGTTCTACCTCTCTGAATTTCTCATTAAATGAAGTGATAAAATATGTGATCCGCACAGTATCTCCTACAGATAATTCTCCATTTTTTGTACAAACACACACAGGAATAATTTAAAAAGTTAGTGGAAAATGGAATTAAGAGGTAAATTTATTTTGTGCAAATGATTTTTTAACCTTGTCTACTTAAAGGTCTATTTATTTGAAGGGCAATTACAAAAAGAGCGAGAGAGAGATGGTGAGAGAGATCTTCTGTCCATTGGTCCATTCCCCAAATGGCCACACTGGTTGGGGCTGAGCCAAGCTGAAGCCAGGTGCTGGAATTCCATCCAGGTCTCCTATGTGGGTCGAGGACCCAAGAATTTGGGCCATCTTCCACCTCCCTCCCAGGAAAATTAGCAGGGAGCTAGATCAGAAGTTGGGCAGCCACGACTTTGAACCAGCACTCACATGAGATGGCAGCGTCACAGGCGGTGGCTTAATCCATTGCACTACAATGCTAGCTCCAGCCTTCTTTATTTCATAAGAAATTTTTCTTTATCCTTCCATGATAGGAGGATCCAGGTACTTCTCAATAGGAAAAAAATGATTTTGAATTCCTGTATACAAGGAACCTTCAGAAAATTCATATAAAATATGTATTATGGAAAAGTTTATGAATGAATTTATGATTTTCTGCATCAATTTTTGTGTTTGTAAAATTGCCCTGCTGTTTCTTGTTGGCTAGTTAAGGCCTAGGTGTGCATATCTTTTGTTGTCAGTGAAGGGCAGATCCATACCATAAAATAATCAAGCAACCAGAACGTAGAGTTGACTCCATTTAAGAAAATGTGTTTAACCTCATGTTCATTTGCAGAAGGACATTTGTATCAGAATTAAAGACATCTACCACTTATTAGGCATCTAATCATAATCCATCCTATTTAAATGAAGTTTAGTGCTTACTTTTTCAGTTGAATTGACTGAATTGAAACAAAATGGTGGATGATATTGGGAAAGAAGCTATTAATAATTTTACATAAGTATATTCTCACTTAAAATGTAAAACTATTTGGGGACTGCTTAATTTTTATTAATTTGCTTTTAAAAGTGTTTTACTCTTTTTAAAGTACTTTATTAATACGAAGAGAACAGATTTCATGTATTTCATAGGTACAATTATTATTATTTTAAAGATTTATTTATTTGAAAAGCAGAGTTCCAGTGATCCACAGGGGGATATACTTATCTTCCACCAACTGGTTCACTCCCCAAATGACCAAAATGGCCAGAGCTGGGGCAGGCCAAAGCCGGGAGCCTGGAACTACATTCCAGTCTCCCATGTGTGTTCATGGGTCCAAGCACTTGGGCCATCTTCTGCTGCTTTCCCAGGTGCATTAGCAGGGAGCTGGATCGGAAGCATCTAGGGCTTGAACCAATGCTCATGTGGGTTGCTGACATTGCACACAGTGGCCTAACCTGCTGTGTCACAACACTGGTCCCTACAATTCTCAGAATATAATGATATTTCCCTTTCTCCTTCTTCCTTCCTTTCCATTTTCTTTTAATTTTTGTGATAACATGTTTTATTTACTTGAAAGGCAGAGAGAGAGGGGGGATGAGGAGTGCAGATCAAAAAGGAGTGACTTTCCATGTGCTGATTCACTCCCTAAATGCCTTGCACTAGCTGGGGCTGGGTCAGGCTAAAGCTTGGAGCCAGGAACTCAATGTGGGTCTCCTACATGGGTGCCAGGGACCCAACTGTCTGAGCCATCACTTACTGCCTCCCAGGGTGTGCATTAGCAGGAAGCTGGAATTGACAGTACAGCTGGGATGAAACCAAGGCACATCAATAATATGGGATGCAGGTGTCCTGAGTACTGGCTTAACCCCCGTGCCAAATGCCTGCCCTATAATCATTTTTATTCGGAGTCTAGTTTCTGATTATAGAAATGATGAATGAAGGAAGTGGCAGTCTGAAGTATACCTTCTAGGTTGGTGCTGCGGCTCACTTGGCTAATCCTCCACCTGTGGCCCTGGCACTCTGGGTTCTAGTCCCAGTTGCTCCTCTTCCAGTCCAGCTCTCTGCTGTGGCTGGGGAAGGCAGTGGAGGATGGCCCAGGTGCTTGGGCCCTGCACCCACATGGGAGACCAGGAGGAAGCTTCGGATTGGTGCAGCGCACTGGCCATGGCAGCCATTTGTGGGGTGAACCAACAGAAGGAAGACCTTTCTCTCTGTCTCTCTCTCTCTCACTGTCTAACTCTGCCTGTCAATAATAAATAAATAAAAATAAAAATATTTTTGAAGTATACCTTCTAGAGTGTTCTCACTAGTTACGCTTTAACTGTTCTGATTGGTGACTCTTTAGTGGGGTTGTCTGTCACTACCAGGATGGGGTTAAAGCAATTCCTTAAAGTGTTCTTGGGTCCTGAAAGGATGAGATTGTTGGTAGCAAGTGCACTGGAGTTTGTGTGAGCAGTGATAGCTTTGATTTAGGGAGTTCTTTGAATATTAGGGCTAAGCTGATTCCTCAAATACACCTTTCCAGTGTCTCTAGTCTTGTACTATTCCTCAGAAGCCACTTTACCTCACACTTGCTGCTAGCACACTGATATCTTTACTGCATGCTTGCCAATTTTTGCCAATTCTTTCTCTTATCTGCATTCTTCTTTCTATGCCCTCTTTCTTCTGTTTTCCCTTATTTTTTCACCTTGTTACTTTTCCTTTTCCTTAACATGTGTTTTTCTTCATCTCTTAGTTTGTATTCATTTTCCATTTATTTGCAATAGAGTTATTCTATACATCTCTTTGATCTTGACCTTCTAGAATTTACATATTCCAGCTTGTGATTAAATTTGTCCTAAAAGTTTTAACGCATGGATTCAAGGAAATGAAAAGCATAATGAAAGGCTTGGGGAATGCATTCAAGTATTCATTAAATGAAGACACAGGGAAATTAAAAGTTTGGTTGTAAGTCTTCAGGGTATTTTTGATGCATCTTTCTAGTAGACATTGTTGTTAATTACATTGTTCTGCTAAGCCTCACTTGTGCTTATTTACCATCAGAGCTCAGAAACTTACTTTTTGGGAAGATTATCAGGTCAGGGACTATGGAAAAAAGCTAGAAGCATCATATACATTTTTTAAAAGATTTATGTATTTATTTGAAAGGCAGAGTTAGAGAGGCAGGGGCAGAGAGAGAGAGAGGTCTTCTATCCGCTGGTTCACTCCCCAAATGGCTACAATGGCTGGGGCTGTGCTGATCCAAAGCCAAGATCCAGGGCTTCTTCCAGGTCTCCCATGCAGGTGCAAGGGCTCAAGGACATGGGCCATCTTCTACTACTTTCCCAGGCCATAGCAGAGAGCTGGATCAGAAGTGGAGCAGCCGGGACTTGAACTGGAGCCCATATGGGATGCTGGCGCTGCAGGTGGCAGCTTTATCTGCTACACCATAGCACGGGCCCCCTTATATATTTATAATGCAGAGAACTCTTTGTGTATCATCAGCAAGTCTTTTGGGTTGTTACTATACTATCTCAATAGAAAGGAAAAGAGAAAATGTCCTTTATCAGTATAAAGCCAGAACATGTTTTGAGTCCTTTGTGTTCAGGAGGATTTAGAAGCAATGAGAAATCAGTATAAAACATAAAATATATATTTATAAAATATAAAATCAGTGTTCTGGAGTTTGCTTTTGCCTTAATATTAACTTACTAGCTTTGATGTTAAAAATCTTATTTGGCTTTAGTAATAAGTTCAGAGTAGAGATTTGTCAGTATAACAGATAAGAATCCCATTTTTACTTACTAAATAGTATTTGCCTAGGGAAATGGCTATATTTCAAGAGCATTTATTTATATTCCATTGCCACTGTGACGTCCATGGGTTAGGTGACTAATTCACACTATTCTCTATGATTTTTGTTTTGAAACATATACACTTAGAAGCTGATGTTTTAGTGTAGGCAGTTAAGGCACTGGCTACAATGCCAGTGTCCTATATGGGTGCTGGTTTGAGTACTGGCTGCTCTTCTTCTGATCCGGCTCCTTACTAATGACCTCGGAAAAACAGCAGAAGATCGCCCTAGTGCTTGGACCCCTGCATCCCAAGGGGGAGACCTGGATAAAGCTCCTGGCTGCAGCCTGGCTTAGACCTCGCTGTTGAGACCATTTAGGGGGTGAACCAGTGAATGGAAGATACATTCATTCATTCTCTCTCTCTCTCTCTCTCTCTCTCTCCTTCTCTTTCTGTAACTCTTTCAAATAAATAAATACATGTTTTTGTTTTTTATTTTTTAAGAAGAAAGATATACACTTAGCTGAAGTCCGGGAAGTAGTAGAAGGCAAGGTAGTGCCTGCAATACTTGTTCTAAAATCTTTTCTCCCCCTGGATGCCCCCCCCCTTTCCTTGGTGCCATCCATTTTCATTCTTTCTTTTGAGTTTTCATTTGTTCTTTGATTCACTCCTACAATTACTTAACAAATGTTTAAAGCATCTGCAGAGAACGTGCCAGGTGCTATTTTGGATGCTGGAGATTTGTGGGGAGGGGCCCAGGGGAATCAGCAAAAATGCCTACTTTCATGAAGCTTATGTTCTACTGAATAAGAGTGATAAGAAGGGGCTGGTGCTGTGGCATAACAGGCTAATCCTCCGCCCGTGATGCGGATATCCCGTATTGGTGCCTGTTCATGTCCTGGCTGCTTCTCTTCCAATCCAGCTCTCTGCTTATGACCTGATAAAGCAGTGGAAGAAGGCCTAAGTGCTTAGGCCCCTGTACCCATGTGGGAGACCTGGAAGAAGCTCCTGGTTCCTGCCTGCTGGCTCCTGGCTTTGGATGGACCCAGCTGCAGCCATTGTGGCCTTTTGGAGAGTTAACCAGAAAATGGTATATGATTATTATATATTATAATATATGTCATATATATGAGAGAGAGAGAGGGGTCTTCCATCCACTGATTCACTCCCCAGATGGCCACAATGGTCGGAGCTGGGCCAATTTGAAGCCAGGAGCCAGGAGCTTCTTCTGGGTCTCCCATGTGGGTGCAGGGGCCCAAGGACTTGGGCCATCTTCTACTGCTGTCCCAGGCCATAGCAGAGAGCTGGATCATAAGTGGAGCAGCTGGGACTCCAACCAGCACCCATAAGGATGCCAGCACTACAGGTGGCGGTTTTACGTGCTGCGCCCAGCGCCAGCCCTGACAGTGTAGTTTGGCAGTATGTTATACCAGTTAATCACCAAATTCCTTTCATTTTTCAGTAGCATTGCAACATGCATCAGCTGCAATGCCGCTAAATTTGGATTGTGAAAATGATTGTTGAGAATGACTGCTGTATCTTCTGCCTGGTGTCGGATCCGTGTGCCAATCAGGAGGAGCAAAGTGATGGGTTGGGTTTGGGACAAGGGAGCAATGTGACTGAGGCATTAATTCTGTTCATCACCTTGCCAACAACCACTTGGTTATGGGCCTTTGGTTTCTAACCTCTGAAATGAGGATAGACCGTATTAGCAATTTTCAGACTGGCCTCTGGGACACTGGAGATTCCTGAAAGCCCTGTCATTTTTATTTTTATGTTTTTAAATTTGCAGACAAGGATCATTTAGGAGATAGCAAATCCTGGACTTCGTTATCTTTTTGATTTTCTCACTTGATAAACTTGTTTTCTCACAGAATCTCTAATGACAGAGGCTAAAGGAACAAAATCCTTCCCTCATTACTCAGAGCTATTGGTGACAGTGTTCATTACTGTTTGTAGAAGTCAGGAGGTAATTTTTCAACAATCAGCTGAAGCAGCCAGCGCCGCGGCTCACTAGGCTAATCCTCCGCCTTGCGGTGCCGGCACACCGGGTTCTAGTCCCGGTCAGGGCGCCGGATTCTGTCCGGGTTGCCCCTCTTCCAGGCCAGCTCTCTGCTGTGGCCAGGGAGTGCAGTGGAGGATGGCCCAAGTACTTGGGCCCTGCACCCCATGGGAGACCAGGATAAGTACCTGGCTCCTGCCATTGGATCAGCACGGTGCGCCGACCATGCCGGCCTTTGGAGGGTGAACCAATAGCAAAGGAAGACCTTTCTCTGTCTGTCTCTCTCTCTCACTGTCCACTCTGCCTGTCAAAAAACAAACAAACAAACAAAAAATAATCAGCTAAAGCTTTTGGGACCCTATCCTTCAAGATTGAGAAAGTGGCTTCTATCACAGCAGAGATTTTAAGTGCATAATAAAATATGAGTAAGTGAGAGTCTTAGGAATTGCTGGCACAATCTAGAAACTAGGAATCCAGAAAAATAATTGTGGTCAATATGTATTAGGAGTAATTCGATTTATGAAAATAACTAATGACACAAGTGTGTTCCATTTGATGTGTTGTGTATCCTGAAAGGTACTCATATCCTTATAACCCAGTAGTATAATTGAAAGACTGATATTTTTGAAATGTATGGCTAAAAGTATACTTCAGTGAAATTTTGTTTTCTGACTGAGCAAATGGGAAAAATTATTGCTTAAGTTATTGACCGTCTGCTTCCTTTCTAATCCAGAATCTCAATCTGCTGTTTTGGAACCCCCGAATAAGTGTCCAGATGCTGTCCAGCAGGTAAGAAGATCTTGTTAAAATTCAGAACCCCCATCTCTGTCATTTGTCTTGGAATCACAACAGGATCTGTGATTTATGCCCCCATCTGTCCAGCTGGAGAGGTGGCCCTTACTTCCCAAAGTCTGCAGGAGATCCAGTCACACAGAAGGGGATATGTGTTCTTTCATTTATGTTTTGCAAAGAAAATCAGCCTTGAAGTGGAACTGAAAACAAGCTTTTCAGAAGCTGTATCATGCTATATCCAGCCAGAGTAGGACCCAACAGCAGCTGTCTCCAGCAGGAAACTCTGGCCACTTCCAGAGAAGTCTGTGCCGAGATTTGCCTGGTCGAATAGTCCCCTTGACACAGTTAAGTGAAAATCTGTCATAGCTTTTCTAAAGTCAAATCAGATTTTAAGTTGCTCTGGTGAATGAAACATTAGTTCATGTATGTCTAGTTTCCATGGAGTCTTTTTTCTGTTACTTAAGGAAGCCAAATGCTGGTCTTTTTTTTTTTTTTCTTTCTTCTTTCTTTTCCTTGTACCAATTTAGTATAAAAAATCTTAAAGGAAATGATTGTATGAAATAGTAGTTGTGGATAGCAACTGTTCTTTCTGATATAAAATTATTTGTTTATTCTTTCACACAACTATGCATTTGAAAATTAACTGATGCGTCTTCACAACATTTTTGGAAAACGTGCGTTGTGAGAAGGTAATGCATCGGTTTCGAATTGTTATGCACCAGAACAAACTTCTCTTTCACTTCCATTTTCCACAGACTTTTTGAAGTACCCTCATAGTATTAGAAATTGGCAGTAAGAAGTTGAGTGTGTACTATCAGGAAATGAGAAGATTCATACCTGGGTTCTACATCTAGGCCTGTTTCTGGTTAGTGATGACACACACTACCTGGGATATAGCATTCTTCTTTGTAAAATTTAAATTGATGATATTGAGAGCTCTCCAAGGCATTAAAAGAATTCCCTTGAAAAAAATTTTTTTTTCCCTGTATCATCCATGAAAGTTGTGCTCCCCCTAGAGGAGAAATGGGAATGTATAGTGACAAACAATGAGGGAGACATGTTATAGTCCTTGGGTGCTTTTCCAAAGTACTCCTAGATTGACCTTTATTATAAGAGTAAAGCTGTTGTTAAGGATAATATCACACAAAAGCAAGTTTTCCAGTTTATTTTATTTTTTTTTCAGAGAAGATGCTTGTGTCAACCGGGAACACTTAGAAGGGCAGCTAATTTTTATTTAATTAACTGCAGTCATTAACCAATAGTAGATAAGAGGAAAAAAGATAAAGAGAGGTAAAAACAGTTCATAAGGTCAGCAGTAATTAGGAAAAAATAGTACCCTCAAAATATCCTTTAGAACATCCTCTCTTTTTTTTTTTTTTTTTTTTGAGGCATAGCTAATTGTGACTGGAAAGAATTTTAATCAGGTTTTCTAAATTCTTGTATTCAAAGATTATAGAGCTGAAATCTTTGTTGTATATGATAATGCCAAAGAGAACAAAATAAAAATATTAGATAATATTGACAATGATAAAAGATATATAGTCTTGCTCTATACATTAAGATTATAGCTGTACAATTTCAGGGTATACCAGTGTACCAGTATATACATGTGTGTGAAATTATACAGTGAATTTGTTTTTCTACTGTGAAATATATTGCATCAGTAGAAAACCTAATAGACAGGGTTATTTAAAATACCTGTACAATATCTTGGAGATTTAATGGTGAAACAGATAGAATAAATATCACATATTCTCCTTTCCTTGTTGATAAAGAAGTATCTAGATGCCAGAAAATATAATAACTCAATTGAGAGATAACAATATTTGGAAGAAATTGAAGTTAAACACTCATTAATGACATCTAAACTTACTTTTGGCATTATTGCTCTTTGACATCAATTGATTTTATGGGCCTTGAATGATATGGATATGTTTCAGAAGCGCTGGCCATATGGGGGATATGTGGAACTAGAATTGATTTTGAACCTACTTTGTACCTATTCTTTTATAATAATACCTTATATAATCCTTATAATAATCCTTTACAGTAATTATTATTTATCCTTAATTAGTAAAGAAATGTTTCTAGAAGTTAAAACTTTTATGTACTAAGAATCACAAAATTGGTAGAGCCAAGATTTGCACATAGGTCTGTTTGACTTTATTCCTTTATGATGATAAAGTTATACTTTATTATGGTAAAAATTGTGTTTTTACATAATGAATCACTCTATGACTAGTTACAAAAATATCATGCCAAAATTATCAGATGGATAAGAAGTTTATTTTAAAAGTTATTATAATTTCAACCTCCTTATACCTTTGAGTCATATATCAAGATTATTCTGTAAGCATGGAGGTATATTAGTTTGCCTATGCATTTTAAAGTTTTGCCATCTCTTTGTGCCAGATTGTATTGATTTTTATTAACTTTTGCGCTTCATAAAAAGCATGCAATTTTTCAGAGCACGTTGCTTTTTTCCTCTTAGACGCTAGATGGCAGCTCTGTATCTCTGTAAATTACCACTGCAGGCGGAATTGAGAGGTTTTAAGTGAGTATGCTCCTTATGAATGGTGTACACAAGAGGTTTTCTGGTCCATCCAATGCTGCCTACGTTATTCTGTGGTCATAATGCGAGATCCCCAGGACTGCTTGGTCAGAGGCATGCAGCAGAATTGGAAAGCATCCTCTAAGTTTTTCTTCAGATGTGTGTGCAGGCACCTGTTGTCTCAATCTGAGCACACTGGAATTTACTGAATGAATTTTGACTTTCACTCTTTTTCTGTAGTTAATAATTCTGAGTTCAATATCCCTAGAAAAAAACACATGACTCATAAAGCTTTTTCTCAACTAAGAGGAGTTGAAGGCTGTGGTGTTGCCAGTGTCTGAAGCTTAAAGGAAATGCAGCTGGCACCCAGGCAGAAAGAAAAAAAAAAAGACTATAGCTGGTTTTTTTGAGTGCTTTTATTGATGATGCTATCAAATTGGGAGGCTTTAAAATGAAACTGCATTCTTTAGAGCTCACTTACTGATTATATTAAGTTAAAATAATATGCTCTGAAGAGTTATGTCATAAAACTGAAATAGAACTGCCTTTTGATTTTGTTTTTTATGCTTTGATATTTAAAACACTAGTTAAACTGCAGACTCTTTTATACTATGTAGTACATAAAAGCTTGATATCAATTATTTTTAAGACTTATTTATTTATTTGAGATACAGAGTTACAGAGAGAGAGAGGGAGAGACAGGCAGGTCTTCTATCTGCTGGTTCATGCCCTAAATGACCTCAATAAATGGAGCTGGGCCTGTCTGAAGCCAGGAGCCAGGAACTTCTTCCTGGTCTCCCACGTAGGTGCGGGAGCCAAGGCACTTGGGCTGTTTTCTACTGTTTTCTCAGGCCATCAGCAGGGAGCTGGATGGCAAATGGAACAGCCTGGACTTGAACATGGGAAGCTGGCATTGCAGGCGGAGGCTTAACCTACTACACTGTAACACTGGTTCCTCAATATCAATTATTTTTCTCTAAAAATATTTGCTTTTGAGTTGAAGATTGGCATGTGGTTGCATGTTTTACCTGGTTGCCACTGTTTTTAACTTATTCTTTACTTTAAAAATTATGAACAATTTTTTTGGTTTTGAAGCATTTTCCTAATACTCTTGATGTCTTTCTAATGAACATGGGCTGCTTCAAAGGTGAATAAAATATATTTTTTATCTTAACAAACTCTACCTTTGAGTAAGATTCAACAATATCAGGCAATCAAACATAATCTGTATACATTTTAATATTTATCAGTTATGAATAGCTACATATATTACAGTGTTATAATGAAAAAATTAAGCAATATCAGCATTGTCTCCCCCTATATATTGTAAGACTGTATGTAAATAGATTCTCAAATTTTAGAAAAATGCTTTGCTCTAATCAGTCCTATTAGGTTCCCTCAATGCCTAATGTGAGTGCAAACTTAGAAGAATTCTATATTTTTTCCATTGGATCTGTATCTCCTGTAGCGTTCTTTATGCAATGACCATTCAGTATAATTTATTAGTCAGAAATCTTCATTAGGAACAAATCAAGGAAGCAGATATGGTTAGTAAACATTATCATTGTTGATGGTAAGTCTCGGAATAGACAAATTTGAAGAATAAAAGAGGCATTGGTCAAAGCAGAAGAAGAGTATGAGGTGAGGATAATTTTGGAGGAATAGTGATGGACACTTACACAGAAAATCCATTTGAATTGGAGTGGAAGGTATAGGACATATGGAAGGGTAGAGGAAGAACTTGTTTACTCTGTGGTCCTCAGCTTAAGCAAAAGACAATACAGGCTGCACATCCCTAATCTGAAATGCTTCAAAATCCAAAACTTTGAGTCCCAACATTATATGACAAGTAGAAAATTCCATACAATGAAACTTTGTTTCATGCACAAAATTACTAAAAATATTGTCTAAAATTGCCTTCAGGGTCTGTGTATAAGATGTAAATGAAATATACATAAATTTTTTGTTTAGGTTCAAGTCTCATTCCCAAGATACTTCATCATGTACTCATATATGTGAATATTCCAAAATCTGGAAAAGTCTTAAATCCAAAATACTTTTGGTCCCAAACATTTCAAATAAGGGATATTTAAGGTGTATGAGTTTACAAGGTGATTAAAAGCCTAAGAAGAAAAGTAATAGTCTACAAAACAGATGAAACATCAACAGACTAAGAAAAGCAGGACTTAATGGAGTGGGGAGAGGGTTACCTGGGTTCTAAAAACCAAGGGGTACTCATTCTTGACATCTGCCTCAGTGTCTGATTATTCTTAGGTGCTCCATAAACACTTTGATAAATAGAGTCTGGGAGGGGCACGTGAGATGGTTAGGAAGGAAGATGGTAAGGATACCCTTGTGGAGACTCTGACTTTAAAAATGGGTAACTTTTTTTTCCCCAAGGAGTTTACCATACTGTGTCAAGGGAAAGAGAAAGAACATAAAAAAAAAAAAAAAGATTTAGTTATTTATTTGGAAGGCAGAGTTACAGAGAGGCAGAGGCACGGAGGGAGAGAGAGAGGTCTTCCATCTGCTGGTTCACTCTCCAGATGGCCACAATGGCTGGAGCTTTGCCGAGATGAAGCCAGGAGCCAGGTGCTTCTTCTGGGTCTCCCATGCAGGTGCAGGGGCCCAAGCACTTGGGCCATCTTCCACTGCTTTCCCTGGACATAGCAGAGAGCTGGATCAGAAGTGGAGCAGCCGGGACACGAATTGGCACCCATATGGGATGCCGGCATTGCAGGCGGCAGCTTTACCCATTATGCTTTCCATTAGTGCCAGCCCCTGGAAAGAATATTTTACTTTGTGGAAACTCCCAGGAGCTTAGAGAAAGATATATACATTTTATTCTACTTAAAATTTTTATTTTAAATTTCTATTTGTGTCTGTGTGTATTTGTGTGTGTGTTGTGTGTGTGTGAGAGAGAGAGAGAGAGAGAGAGAAAGAGAGAGAGAGAGAGAAACTCTCAGGTATCCTGTGGAGATGGCAAGAACTAAACTACTTGAGCTATCACCACCGCCTCCCAGGCAGAAGGGGTTGGGTTTACATCAGCAGGAAGCTGGAGTCAGAAGTGGAGCTGAACATTGAATCCAGGCATAATGTAGACATTTTGTCTCTAGTAGTAAAAAGAAGCTAACCATTTTAAGAATGAAAACAATTAATGTCTGTGAAATGGTTAAACCTTGAAGTAGAAATATGAGAAAAGAATTGGATTGCACACATTGTTTTTGTGTTTCTCCAGGATGGTAGGGCTTGGAGGTGAAATGATATTCTGTTTGCTCTATTGAGTTTTAGATGATGTAAAACTGGTTTGTGCTGTACAACCTTATTAATGACCTGTAGAGAAAGTCAAACAGTTTAAGCAGCAGATATAAAGAGAGAACTGAGCTGATAACAGTCATTTACTTATAAAGTATACTTACCCTTTATTGAACACCAACTGACCTACCGTGTATGAGGTGTTTGTGGTAGGTGTTGAAGGAAATGTGAAGAATTTTAAGACAGAGTCCCAGCATTAAGAAGCAGACATTTAGGTTAGAAGGCTTTGTCTCTTCCATATATCAGTACTTGAAATGATTTGCAAGATGTAACTCTGCCAAGATATTTAGTAAGTGCTGTGTAACAGACCTTACAAAGGGGGGAAAGTTGTTATGAAACTGTATTTAAGGACAGTTTCTTAGGAAAAGTGAAAGTTGAATTAGATTCTGCTTTTTAGACAGATGGAGGAAGAAGAGCAGGTAGTTCAGGTTGGAGAAGAGAGTAAAGGTACAAAAGTAGATGTGAGCATAGCACTGGGGAATGGTGTGCTGCGTAGTGGCCCAGGTGATGTGACAGGCAGAGACCCTACTTTGCCTTCTGGGCCTCTTCCCTGTGCAGACCCAGAGTCTCAACCCAGAGCCCAGTGTTATCTGGATTTCTGCATTTGGTCTCCATGCAGGTCTCTTTACTTCCAGTCTTAATCCCTTCTAATCTCTTCTCTACCATGCTTCCAGAGTTATCTTTCTAAAATCCAAATTTGTGTGTGTTTGATATCTGCTTAGACTCATTCAGTGACTGCTCATAACATTTAAGGAAAAAAAATTCAGACTCTTGAGATTTACATACAGAATTTTCCTTTGCTACTTTCTTTAACCTTTTCACTCCATTTTCCTGTATTTTGGGCTTGTTCCAACCTTAGAGAATACCTTAGTTTTCTGAAACCTTTAGGACTTTACCTGTCTGTCTTTATGGGAGGATATTTCAAAAAATTTGTAGGGAAATGGCATTAAAAGTAAGTTAATTATGATGCAAAACATTTCTTGAAACTGTATATATGCAGGGTGTTCAAAAAGTTCATGGAAACACATATTATGAAAAAAAGTGCATAGATTTCAAAAATTCTTGGCACCAAAATAGACTTATCTTTTAATTCCATTTTCCATAAATGTTTTGAAGTATGCTTGTATAGTAGAACGTGTCTTTTATGCCCTTTTATACACTATTTATTTAAATCCACTTAATTCTTATTTTTAAATATAAGCTATCAAACATGACCTCCTTTAAACACTTTACCTGAGAAACCTCAATCCAGAGACCCCTTTTGATGCTCCTGCTCTGCCTGCCTTATACTTATCTTGGTTTTCCATTATTGCTGAGTTGTCACTGTTTCATAGACAACTGAGCTCCTTAAGCATAAAACCATTCATACTTTCTTTGTCCTTCCAAGTATCCAACACAGTACCTGATTTGGGGAGAACAGTAATTCTTGAATAGTGAGTGGACCAACTGGGGCCGGCCCTGTGGTGTAGCAGGTAAAACCACTGCCTGCGACACCAACATCCAATAAGGGTGCCAGTTTGTGTCCTGGCTGCTCTACTTCCAATCCAGCTCCTTATTGATGCACCTGGAAAAGCAGCAGATGATGGCCCAGGTGCTTGGGCCCCTGCACCCATGTGGGAGATATGGAGGAAGCTCTTGACTATTGGCTTCTGCTTGGCCCTGCTCTGACTGTTGCAGCCATTTGAGCAGTGAACTAGTAGATGGAAGATCTCGATTTCTCTCTCTCTGCCTTCTCCTCTCCTTCTCTGTAACTCTAACTTTCACATAAATAACTAAACCTTTTAAAAACAGATAAATAAAAGACTAATTATTTGGAACACCTCCCTGACTGGAGCCAAGAGTACATATTAGGAAGTGGTAGAAAATTGGTTTATATTCTTACCATAGTGGTTGATAATTTGGAACTTGGCCTGGTCTGCTTGGACACAAATCTCAATATTTTCACTTTGAACTGAGAAATTGTTCAAGAAATAAAATTAGATACCAGTGAAAATGGTAAGGCAAGTTTGTCATCAGTAGTAACTACTGAAATAGGGAAGAGTCCAGTGTGAGGTGAACTCAGCTTCCATCTGTACAGAGGTGACTTGAGTGTTTTTAAAGGGAGAATGAGGGAATAGTGAGGAGAGTGAGCAGAGGCTCAGGAGAGGCAGAAGTGAATGGTTACAAAGGGCTCATCCATGTAAGTACAATTAGGCCAGCTGTGCATGCTGCATGGCAGTTTTTGAGATTAGGATTCTATCTGCCCCCAGAGACCGGTAGACAGAGGCCTTATCCACAGGTGTTGGCTCAACAAGTGGTAACCTTTCTTGGCAGCTTTGAGTTTTCCCAGAGAACAGCTTTAAGTGGGGGGAGGGTTATCTTAGGGATTTGGCCTTGAGCTGTTAGAAACTATTCATGTTTGTTCAAGACTTTTGAGGCCAAGGTTGAGGCCTAGTCTAGAAGAGAAGCCTGCTGGAGTTTGATCAAGGATGAGAATTTTAGTTAGGACCTGTCTTAGTCTATTGTCTGTTGTCAGAAAACTGAATACCACAGACTCAATTTATGAAGAATAAAGGTTTGTTTAGCACATGATGCTGGAGGCTGAGACGTTCAAAAGCATGGCGCCAACATCTTCTGGAGGCCTTGCTGCTTGTATCATAACACAGTGGAAGGCATCATGTGGTGAGACAGAGCAAGTGTCCTCCGCTGGGTCTCACTTCCTCCTCTTGCAAAGCCACAAATACCATCCTGGGGACTGCACTTTCTTAACTACAATTACCACCCTCCAAAGGCCCCATCTCCAAATGAGAATATTTACATATTATGAGAATAAGCTTCTAACACATGAACTTTTGAAACCAAGGTAGAACTTAGGGAAAGCCTTTTACTGGGTGCCTCATCTATGGAATGGACATAGTAATGAATCCCATCTCAGAGTTTTATGGGTTTTAGTGCATTGCTTTTTGTGAAATGCTTTGTGAAGCTCCTAGTCTAGTGCATAGTAGGTATGCAAAATTTTATTTTATGGTTATTATATCTGAGCAATACTCTCTAGTTTTTGAAAGTTGCTTTTATGATATAGCTAATCCTCATAACCTGTGGATTCTGTATTTGAAAAGTTATATAATGGTTAAAATTTATTTGTAAAACTAATGTTGCATGGTGCTTTCATGGTCATTCACAAACATACAAAGTGGTGAAAAATTTGACTCACTGTAAATGTACTTTCCCAGGTGGAATCCAATGAGGCCAAACTTTGCTTTCTTGTTTCAGCTCTTTCTATTAACTATTAAATATTCTATTAACAGGTCTCCCTTTTGTGGTCTATTTAGTTCCACATTTTTCACATTCTATGCCTTTTCTGGGTGAATTCACTGTTTATAATATTAAGTAAGACATTTTCAAAGAGGGATGCACACTGAAGAAGGTTATGCATTTATACTTTTATAAGTTGACAAAAGCATGACTAGAAGCTTGTAGGAATCTAATCTTGTGTTTTCCCTAGGAGTAATGATTCAGAATTTATTGATTCAGTGTTTTTAGCCACTTCATAGGACACAACTATGGTGAATCACAAGAATTTGATATAGTGCCCTTCTGCAATAGTATGGATGGGTAATGGAGTATTTAGCTTTACAGGTTATTAAAGACTTTATGAGCCAAGTTAAAATGTTTTATGTTTAGCAATCAGGAACATAAGTTTTTGAACAAGGAAGTACCATGAAGAGTTAATGTTTAAGAGCAATTACCTGGCAAGAGGATATAGTGCTAGAAAGGAAAGTAGAATTGGTTAGGAGAACTGGTTATTAAGCTCTTGAAGTAACATGATTCTGAGCAGATGCAGTTCTCAGCTAAGGTGCTGAGGTGTCACTGGGAAAGCAGCAATCAAAAACTGAAATAACAGACTTAGTAACTATGTCTAATGTATAAAGTAGTCCATGGTTTTCAAAATGTGCTGCCTGGGCCAGGGTCATCAGCATCAACTTGAAACTGGTAAGGAATAGACATTCTCAGGCCCTACTCCAGACATACTGAATTGGAAACTCTGGGAGCAGGGCCTAGCAATCTGTGTGTTAGTTAGTCTTCTAGGTGATTCTGGCATCCATCAAGTTCAGGAGACAATGAATTTCAGAAATGATTCATGGACGATAGCTAGCCCAGGTAAACCACAAGACAAGGAGTGATACTTTGTTGGAGAATAAGATGTATTTTAAATTTAAGGGAACGGATAGGGGATCAAGTAGCACTAATAGCTGAGCAATCACAATAAGAAAATGAAGCATTGATGAGAGAGAAAAGCTCACTTAGCCATGAGAGGCTAAGGATACAAAAACTGATGAGCTCTTTCAGTATCTATTGAAAGAATGGTGGGCTGGGACAAAATCACTACTCTTAAAAAAAAAAAAAAAAAATCCAGAAGAGGAAACAGAGAAAGAAAAGAAATGGGAGAAGGGGAATAGAAAATTATAGAAGCCAAGAGAAGTTTTTTTTTTTTTTTTTTTTTTTTGACAGGCAGAGTGGACAGTGAGAGAGAGAGACAGAGAGAAAGGTCTTCCTTTGCCGTTGGTTCACCCTCCAATGGCCGCCGCTGCAGCCGGCGCACCGCGCTGATCCGATGGCAGGAGCCAGGATCCAGGTGCTTTTCCTGGTCTCCCATGGGGTGCAGGGCCCAAGCACTTGGGCCATCCTCCACTGCACTCCCTGGCCATAGCAGAGAGCTGGCCTGGAAGAGGGGCAACCGGGACAGAATCCGGCGCCCTGACCGGGACTAGAACCCGGTGTGCCGGCGCCGCAAGGTGGAGGATTAGCCTATTGAGCCACGGCGCCGGCCCCAAGAGAAGTTTTAACAAGGAGTGATTAGCTGTCTCAGATTCTTTTTAAAAGGCCAGGGATAAAGCTATAGTATTTGGTAATAAAGAAAACATTAGTGGTACTGTGAGAGCAATTCCATCAGAGTGACATGGTCAAATGGTAACTCTGCTACCCTGGGTAAGATTCCCGATCCATTCCATTGGATTTTTTTCCAGGCTTTGTTCTTTAGGAAGATTTTTATGACATTTGAGAATGGCTGGGTGTTAACATAAGGAAGGTGGATAGGAGGTGAAAAACATGATTTTATATCCATAGATCCTTAAAGGAAAGTGAAACTACAGTAAAATAGTGTTTTTCTTCTTTTGAACTATTTGGGACAATTAAAAAATATATTGCTTGGAGAAGTGGGGAAACTTTTTTCTGCCAAAGGCCATTTGCATATTTATAACGTCATTTGCAGGCCTTACAAAATTATTAACTTAAAAACAGGCCTGCAATGGTTTTATTGAATTTCAAGTCCTGCTACAGTTGCCTTGACAGAGAAAAAACCTAATGATTTCACAGGCCTTATTCGGTCTGTGGGCCGGAGATTCCCCACTCCTCCTAGGCTGTGGCTTAGAACCTCTTCAGAACTCTAGCTTGGCTAACTAGAGTGTTTAGGAGTGTGAAAGAAAACAAAAAATATCAGGTTTTTTTTCTGTTTATTTATCTTTTTTGATCCCCCTTCTCAGACATGTAGCTTATTACTTACACTGTGGTTATTCCCTAATAATGATTATTTTAACTCATTAATCAATTTAACAGCTACTATGTTGAAAAGATGTTAGTGATAATACAGCCAATTGTGCTTTTTAATTTATCTGCTTCCCTTCCTCATCACATTTCTCATTTATGTAGAACAAATATTGGAAGAGATTTGTCATATCCACTCCAGTTCCAAAATATAATTTTAATAATTTATCATTTGTTTCATTAGAATGATTCCAGAGATGTCATTTTAGCTCTTATTTTCTATAATACATTCTGCTTTAAGAGGCACCAGGTAAGATATTTACCATTTATCTCATATTCTAATATTCTCTTCTTTCTTGAAATTTCCCTTTCAAACCTGAAATTTCTACCTTATTTTTTGTGAATAATTATATCTACTCCCAAACTTTATTTCTCTTCTTTTATTGTCTCTTTAATAGGGTCTTTATTTAAAATAAGTTGCCCAAAAGGATTTGGCCTCTCTGGAATCAGCAAGTCTAAGAGTACGTGCAGGGGGCTTCCTATCATCTGGGGCACGTTTGTTTTCTGCTGACTTCTTTTCAGCTGCTGGCTGCTTAGCAGTGGCAGCCTTTTTCCCTACCACAGGCTTCTTTCCGGAGAGTTATTTATTCATCTATTTACTTATTTATTTAGGGTCAGAGAGAGACAGGGAGCGTGAGCTTCTGTCTTCTGTTTCACTCCCCACATGCCTGCAATGCCTGGGGCCAGAACCAGGAGCTGGAATGTGATCTGGGTTTCCCACCTTGTAGCCAGCACCACCGCTTGCCAGGGTCTGCATTGATAGGAAGCTGAAATCAAAACCAGTACCCCAGCCTGGGATGCAGGTCTTTTAGCGCTTAGGCTAAATGCTCGCTCTTGGTTTTCTTTTCCTATAAAATCATGTATTGCATATATTGGCTTTTTCTAGATCTGGAATGCCATTGCTTTGTTCCAAAACCTTAGAATGTGTTAGAAGTTAAAGCATAACAAATAGGAA
The DNA here is from genome assembly GCF_051225735.1 of Oryctolagus cuniculus. Lineage (NCBI taxonomy): Eukaryota > Metazoa > Chordata > Mammalia > Lagomorpha > Leporidae > Oryctolagus > Oryctolagus cuniculus. Next base: position 57,248,039 of record NC_142879.1, on the reverse strand, counting down.
TCCTATCTTTGGCATGAATTATCCATTTTACATATGTCTAAAAGCATCCTAATTTGCAGTAATGTGATCTTTGAATTTAGTAAAATTTGAAAATCTGATAATGATAAAAATCAATTATATATCTCATTAAGATTTATGAAATAAATTGTTACTGTGTTAACTTGTCAATAAATAGCTTTTGCATCTAGGCTCTGAAAATATTCTGCCTATATAATAAACATGATCAAATTTCAAAGATGAGCAAGTTAACTTTTCAGCAAAAGTTTTCACCTGAGTATAACTTGGCTTCCTTTTTGACAGTTATAATCTTTATGATTTGGTAATGTTTCTTGTTTTGTTTTGTTTTGAGGGGGAAATCAGATAATATTATATTTGGAAAAATATTTTTGGTGAACATTTTATTTTTTAATGGCAACTGTTTTTTATGATATTTAAGTGTTCAAATAATTTATAAGAACTAACCATCACCACCCACATATAAGATTATACAGGAATGGAAGAATTTTGGCTGACTTATTGTATATAATTGTTGAGCCAAAGTAAATGACAGACTCTACCACTTATAATGATTTAGGACTTCTAAACAATATTTTAGATACCAAACTACAGAATTGATGGCATTTAGAATATATTTTTTATATTCACTAACTATAAATATATTTATCTTTATTTATAAGGATGCGCCCATTATATAGGTTCTATAGAAAAATTGTCAAGATTACTAATTTCCTTTTCTTTTAAACAACGATCTGATTTTTGATAGTATGAACCATTAACGTCTAGGAAACTGTTGCACAATTACTGGAAAGATGAGTCTCTTTGAAAAGACTCTAAGAAGTATAAAGATAATGAAAAGTGTATTTCGCCAATGTCAAGTCCTTTGAGAATCTAATAGTTCTCTCTCGTTTTACCCAGAGAGACAGAAGATTAAGTTCCAGGCCCTGCATGCAGGGGAGCAGACTCCTAACTTGAGGGCTTTCCATAGACAACATAGCGCCTGGCAGTCTCTCAGAGATTACATCTAGGCTCTGTCCGTGGGTGGGCCTTGAAGCTTCCTGTGGCTCCTGCAAAGAGGATGTTTGCTTAAATGGCCCGAAAATAGAAAGTCCTTTTTCTTGATAATGACTAATATTTACGTTGTAAACATCTGCATAAATCCCTGAAAAAAATATATAACCCATACAGAAATCAACTCTTCTCCTGACAAGCCCTGCAGCGGCTCTGGAGAACTATACAGAACAGGACTTGGCTGACTTGTGAATTGGTACTGTCTGAGAGCCAGCCCACCCTTGACTGATAGCCTTGGATAAGAGAGACCAGATAAGATTCTTTGAAGAATCTTAAATTCAGAACCCAGAATCCTATATACTCTGTAGACCCCTAGTTTGGCTATTCTGCAGTGGTGGATGGCTGACTTCATTTTTCAGAGTCAGTTAAGGTTTGATATGTGCTTAATTGGTCTGCTTTCCTGGAATGGAAAAGGAGATTGTAACATTGAGTCAGGGCTTGGAATTTTGTGGTGCAGGTAAAGAGAGGTCAGAGAGGGCAGTGAAGATTCTAACAAGTTGGTTTTGTGTGTTTTTTTATTTTATTCCAACTTTTCTTCCATATTGTCTTATCTATAAAAGTGATCTGTACAGAAGAGTTCTTTATATAAACATTTCAATCCTTTGTCATCTGTTCATTGTTATCATTTTTTGAATTCTGTGAGTCTGCCACCTTCCTGGAACCATGAGGCTAGATAGCCATTTTTATTCTAGACTGAGTTTTGGAATTCCATCATCTTATCACTATTTCCTATATCAGTTATTAGTTCTGGTTCTTACTGTATATTTGAAAATCCTTGATGTTTGTGAAGTATATTAGTTTATGTTTTTCTCAACATTTTGTTATCTAAGTGCCCTCAATACTTTGTTTAAAATATATAAGATATGAACAGATAAAATACACACTGACAATTTGCCCATTTCTAAAATTAAGAGTAAATTAAGATTTAATTAAAATTAAAATAAGAATCTTTTTTTCTCAATCTATTTTGAAATATTAGAACCAGCTTATATCAGTCTGTCCTTATTGCAGGAACCAAACACCATTCTAAGTATATTTAACAGAAGGATTTATTATATAAAGTTAGGTTCTTTTGTGCAAAAGTTGGAGAATTTGAAGGATCTACTTATAAAATGAAACTTTTCAAAGAGGTGCTTAATCTTTGGTCTACCAGGGAAGCTAAAACCTTTGAGGTCACCCTTGCAAATTGTCTAAGGGGGGCACTGGAATGCTTCAGAAAAATTTTCAAGTTTTCAGATCTTGATTAATAAGAGAGTAGTCAGGAAACACAGCAGTGTGGTCCTCACCTAATTCTGCTTTCTACATTTCTGTGTGACCACATCTATTTGGATGAATCTAGCTGAACCTGTATATGCCATTTTTCTGTGTACTTCTACAAGTAGAAGAAGCAGTAGAAACTGGGAGAGCCAATTCAAAGTAACTTTGAAACTGTCTTAAGTGGATTCCACTTGAGACTGTTAATTTTGGTACCAGTTATCAGATGTGGGATCTTTTTTCTGACTATTAATTAAGAAAGGATAATTAATTAATTATTATAATTAATATTAATTAAGAAAGGATAACAAATACCCCAGGAATCTTCCTAGTCAATGACACAATGACCTGTTTCCCCCAGCTTTGGGTGCTGTGTCCGACCAGCTTTACTGTGACTGTGGGTTCATAAATCAATGTAGAAAGTGTTAAACTAATTGCTACTGTACTAAGTTATTATAACTTTAGTATCAGTTTCTTCATCACAGTTTTTTCCTCCTAATATTGCTTTCATCATATCCAAGTCTATGATGAAAAGACCTGGCTTAGGTAATAGCTTTTAAAAATTGAGTTTTTGGAAAACTCTTTGAGAATCTACTTTCTGCATGTCATTCCTCAACTAACCCTTATTTTTAATTTTAATTTTAATTTTTAATTTTTTATCTGAGAGACAGCACTACAGAGGGAAAGAGAGCTCCCATCTGCTGGTTCACTCCCCAGATGACCTCAATTGATGAACAAGAGTTGGGAGGGTTGAAGCCAGGAATCTGGAAGTCAATCCAGGTCTCCCACATGGGTGTCAGGCATTCAATTCCTGGAGTCATCACTACTTCCTCCCCAGGCTGTGCATTAGCAGAAAGCTGGAGACAGATCCAGAGGTGGGCACCAAGCCCAGGCATTTCAATACCTGGTACGAGCATCCTAGCCTAACTTGATCAGTAGGCCAAATGCCCACTCATATTTTCAATTTTTTAATTTAATTTTTCAAGAGGGGGGTAGGGGAGGAGAGGAGGGAGACAAAAAGAGAAAAAGGGAGATAGGAAGGAAAGGAGGAAGAGGTGGTGGGGAGAAACTCCTCTCTTCTGATTCACTTCCCAGATAGTCTCAATGGTTGGGTGGGCTGAAGACTGAAGCCAGGAATTTAATCTAGGTTCCCCCACGTGCTGTCAGGAATACGACTACTTGAGCCATGACTGCTGCCTCCCTGAGTCTGCATTAGCAGGAAACTGGTATCAGGAGTTGGAGCTTGGTATTGGGATGTGGGATATGGGAAGTCTTAATTGGCACCTGAATTGCTATGCCAACTTCCTGCTCCCATCATCTAACATTTTCCTTTGATGGGTATGAATGGGAGAATGAGAACTTCAGTTATACACCAGCATAACCCAAGAAATACTCACTAATGATTAAAGGTCAATTTTAAGGTATACTGGGTAAATTAAAATAACCTATATATTTTACTAATCCAATATAACAAGGAAATATTGAATAGTTGTAGTGTTTATTACAATGAATTTGGGAGCTAGTTTTTTGGTTTCCAGTTTCTTCTTATTCTTACTGGGGTCATAATTGAGTAATGAAATTAAGTATAGTGGAGAAACAGGATATAAAAATATTTATAGATATTTATTTTACCATGTACTAGTCAGAAAATATATGGTACTATTTTCAAACTGTATATTTTAATACTTGAGTTTTTTGTGTAGATACTGATGAAATGTAGTGACTTAAGAGTTGTGTGCATGTGTGTGTGTACATATATGAGGCACTTGGAAAAAGGAATTAAAAGGTAAGTTTACCTTGGTGCAAAAACAATTGAAATCCATGCATAAATTTTTCATAATACATTTTTCATGAATTTTTGAAGATCCCATGTGTATATAAATTTACATATAAATTACTTCTCAACAGTTTGCCTATTTAAAGGATTCATGTTTGTAAATTGTGAGAATAATCAGTTATTAGTTTTGAAAATATCTTGGGTAAAATGTTAATTATAACAAACATGATATAATTGGTACTATTCATGTTCACTGGGGTATGCTCATGCCCATACGGATGTCAAAGACGCTTTGCATATTCTTAGAGGCTCATTCAGTGATTACTTTTAAATGGTAGTGATTACTTTTAAAACTCAGGATTGCCATTAAAGTGTCTTAAGGGAACATATTACTATGTCACGAGGCATGAGAGAAAGAATCTTATTTTAGAAATAAAATAGTTTGCCACTCAAAATTTTCTTCCTCATTCTCAGTGGTGTTCATATCTCCAATGATATCATTCAAAGATGAGACAACAATAACCTTAGGACCCTATGGTAATGTGTGTAAACCACTTTTAAAGCCAAGGGTAGATGCGTAGAAATATTTATAGTATCTTTCTGTAGAAGGATCTTTCCAGAAACATTACAACAGATGATATGCTTTTTGCTTAATCTTATAATTCTCCTTTTGGCATTTGGATTCTTCCTAATCTCATATGTAACTACACCTGTCCTTGTTGCTCCTCAGGAGGTTCTTGACACGAGGTCTGAGGGACAGGCAACTGTCATTCAGCAGCTGGAACAGACCATTGAGAATCTGAGGACCAAAATAGCTGAGCTGGAGAAGCAGTTCCCTGCTGTAGACATGGAGTTGGCCAGTAGCCATCGAGGTGTTGAGAATGGAGTGGCACCCTCAGAAGATGTCTGTCTTGAAGCTCTCAGGTTAGGAGAAGAGGATGTACGGCCTCAAAGGATTTTACAGGCAAAATCCATACAGACATCCCCTACAGAAGATGGGGGGATACTGACACTAACTTCTGTGAATGCATTGTCTGAGGAACCTCCATGCTCAGCTAGAGCTGAAAGTAGAGCAGCAGCTCTCCCATCCTCACCTTCTGGATTACAGACAAAATTCTGTTCAGAGATTTCTTTGATTGTGTCTCCAAGGAGAATATCAGTACAGCTCGATTCCCATCAGTCCATACAGAGTGCATCACAGCTCCTGCCACCTTTATCCCTTCCATCATCTGATGGTCACGGACAGCCAGGGTCTCAACAGCCCCATGCTTCTTTTCATACTGAGTTTGAAGACAGTCATGAACACTCTGTTTCTGAAAACAGCTGTAACATCCCACACTCACCACTTTTGCCTTGCACAGAGACACCCAGCTCCATGCCTGGCCTGGGCATGGCAATCCCTCCCCCTCCCCCTCTCCCTGGCATGACAGTGCCTGCTCTGCCCAATACAGCAATCCCCCCACCTCCTCCTCTGCCAGTTACAGAAACGCCACCATCCCTTCTCCCTCCTATGTCTGGTGAGGGAGTACCCCTTCCTCCTCATCTTCCTGGTATGGGAATTCCTCCTGCCCCCCCTCTACCTGGTATGGGAATACCTTCTCCTCCTCCTCTACCTGGTGTGGAAATTCCTCCTCCCCCACCTCTACCTGGCATGGGAATTCCTCCTGCCCCTCCTCTACCTGGTATGGGAATACCTCCTGCCCCCCCTCTACCTGGTATGGGAGTACCTCCTGCCCCCCCTCTACCTGGTATGGGAGTACCTCCTGCCCCCCCTCTACCTGGTGTGGGAATGCCTCCTGCCCCCCCTCTACCTGGTATGGGAATACCTTCTCCTCCTCCTCTACCTGGTGTGGGAATACCTCCTGCCCCCCCTCTACCTGGTATGGGAGTACCTCCTGCCCCCCCTCTACCTGGTGTGGGAGTACCTCCTGCCCCCCCTCTACCTGGTATGGGAATACCTCCTGCCCCCCCTCTACCTGGTATGGGAATACCTTCTCCTCCTCCTCTACCTGGTATGGGAATACCTTCTCCTCCTCCTCTACCTGGTGTGGGAATTCCTCCTCCCCCTCCTCTACCTGGTGTGGGAATACCTCCTGCCCCCCCTCTACCTGGTGTGGAAATTCCTCCTCCCCCCCCACCTCTACCTGGTATGGGAATTCCTTCTATCCCTCCTCTACCTGGTGTGGGAATTCCTCCTCCTCCTCCTACTCTGGGAGCTGGAATTCCACCCCCTCCACCCCCTCCACCCCCTCCACCCCCTCCCCCTCCTCTGCCAGGTGCTGGCATTCCTCCACCTCCTCCTTTACCAGGTATGGGGATTCCTCCTGCTCCAGCTCCTCCCCCTGGGACAGGAATCCCTCCACCTCCACCACCCCCTCTCCTTCCTGGTTCAGGACCTTCACTTGCCCCACAAATTGGGAGTAGCACTTTATCGACACCACAGGTGTGTGGATTTCTTCCTCCTCCATTGCCAACTGGCCTGTTTGGATTAGGGATGAGTCAAGACAAAGGGAGTAGGAAGCAGCCAATAGAACCTTGTCGGCCAATGAAGCCTCTTTATTGGACGAGAATTCAACTGCATAGTAAAAGGTAACAAGAAAGCAAGTTTGTCTTTACATACTTTGTTGGTATGAGGGAAGCATTGTGACATAAAGCTTTTGGGAAAATTATAATTTAATGTGTCTTTTTTAGTACATTGTAAAACTTTTCTGTATATTTTTATATCAATATTTAGTGAAACAATTTGTTTAAAATGTTAAGCCTTTCTCAACTAGGAAAGCAATAAGACAAATAACATCTGTAAATATATGTATGTCAATGTATAAGATATAAATATGTCCACTTATAGTTATTGAAATATCTCTTACAGATAGATAGGCTAGCTATCTAAATACCCAGGCTCTGTTTTTCTTAGCATAAATGCTCTGTCACCTAGTTGCGACATTTCACTACTACTCATGTCTGAATCCAACTGAAACTGTGCTTATGTGTTCTTCAGTATAAGTGAGGACAGGTAAGCACAGACTTTTATATCCAAATGATTACCCATATGAGAATCTCCTCGTTGCTTTCACTATTTAAATTTTTGACAAAAGCTTAAAAATATAGATCAAATCCTTAGGCAAACTGACTTCTGTAGATGGTGGTTGTGTTGCTTAAAAGACACGGGTTTGCATTACCAGTCTATGTTTGTAATAATATTTCTTATTGAGACACACTACTCAAAAATACACACATCCACATGTATAACATAATTTAGTTTTGAAAATTTCTCGACACCTTTATGAATGATTGGTGACATAATATGAAGTCATAAAATTATAATTAAGATTGATCATCATAAAATAATCCTTTCACTAGGTCTGCTGGTAGCATTTGACTCATCTGTGCATAGTCCATAGCTTGCTTTGTGCAGTCACTAAGCAATGCTACAATACTTGAATGTGAATTGTTTAGGAGGGTGAGTAGGGAAAAAATATACACTTCATTGTCCTTCCTTGTCTAACTCGTCATGATTCCTTGAGTTTCCTTTGGGTGATATGGCATGTGTTTAGAAATAGTTTTTTTTTTTTTTAAATGGGGGCTCATTTTTCATAATTTATGTTAATTTTCTGTTCATTAAATTATTACCAAGAGGCAATAATCTGTATTTCCTGCCTATTTTTAACCTTGCAATTCATTCTCTGTGCAGTTGCTATGTCACTTATATGTGATGATGAACCATTTTAAACTGTGTCCCAAACTCATTTCTCTAGATCCATATTATGAAGATTTTTTTCTTCTGTATTTTGTTTTGCTACTTTAAAAATATATTTATCCTTTTTGGGTTGTACTACGTGAAAGTGTAGTCACTAAGAAGCTAAATAATAGTGGGATGATGGAATGCCATGTGGAGAGAGAAGATACAGTCTTGGAAACTTACATTTTTAAATCTTTGATTAATCTACAAGACTGATGAGCCTAGGTATATAAGAGATACCAAGAATTTCTTGTCATCTTAACCCATACCAAGAGGGGTTTTCCTTGTATGTTCTTGGACAATGAGTGGCTTAATAACTGAGATTCCTAGAAATTATTCCTGTCATTCTATATGGATAGTATTTTAATTTTCTCATCATGTTGACAAAATAAAATGTTCTTTCCTCCTTTTCTCTTTCCCATTTCCTTCCCTATCTTCCTTTGGCCTGTTCCTTCCCCTCCTTTCCTTCTTCCATTCTGTTTGTGCTCACTTTGATATGTAGTATATGCTTACCATGATACGTAGTTTGACTTGAAGGCCCTTTCATTATTGTTTCGCTTAACTTTAGAGATTCCAGTCCTTCACTTATTTGGGAAAAAATTGAAGAGCCATCCATAGACTGTCATGAATTTGAGGAATTATTTTCTAAAACAGCTGTAAAAGAGAGAAAGAAACCTATTTCTGACACCATCTCAAAGACAAAGGCTAAACAAGTAAGTATTCTTGTGCTTTTGGAACTTGGACAGTGTTTTTGGCATAAGTGTGAAGTTTCATTAGAGAAAATGCTTGAAATAGTTTATGGGCTACAGAAACTTCCACAGACCTTACAGAGATAGCAAAGGTTAGAATTTTAGAATGTATGATTCAGTTAGGCTGGCCAAATGGAATAATAAATAATCATCTCCATCAAGTGTTAATGCTCTTTCATTTGTAAATTGTTAATACATCTTTTTTAAAAAATCTGAGCTATTGCTTCTTTGTAGAATTAGTTATCTTGAAATAAATTTCAACTTGATATAAATCTATCTGGGTGCTAATATGAGTGGAAGAAACAGTGAATGAAAAAAAGCAAAAGTATAATTCTTAATAACTGATAATGTGTTTGTATTTTATTGCATTAGAATGGAGGCACAAGCTATTAGAACCCAGCTAACAGTCATACTGTCTTTGAAATACAGAAGAAACCCTTGTATCCATTTTTGCCATTTCCATTTCCTGTTAGATTCTTTGATCTAACCTGGGACACCTGAGTCAGAAAAAGCATGGTGCTTTTGGAGAAAAACATTTCCAAGCAACATTTCTTAATTTGTACATACTCTGGGCCTGAATATAAAACTATATTATAAATTTCTCAAAGGTGTCATTCAGGAAGGTACAGTAAAACCTCGCAATAATGAGCTCAAGGTATGAGGAATTGCTATTGATGTCCATCCTTTACCCTGAAACGAGGAGTGACCACATTGTTTGACTTCTGCAGGGTGGTTGTAAGGGTGCAATCTGGCAAAGAAAAGGCCAACAGGTCAGTCTTGAGAGGCAAGGATGGAGAAACAAGGCCCTTATCCCCAGTATTCTACTGCCCTGATTTCCTTGAATGTGTGACAATCAATAGGGTCATTCCTTGAATTTTTGCCTCTGACCTGGAAATTTTGACTAGGCACATGGCCCAGTGTTGTTTCTATGGCTATTTCAGAGCAGACAAGTTCCAGGAGATGGACCCTACCAAGTCCAACCAGGAATGAATGAGTTTAAACAGGACAGCTAGCCCCCTAGAACCTATAGTTAAAAAGGGGACAGGCTCAGCCATGCATTGCATGCATCTCAGAATGATGGAGATCCAAACCCAATACAATTGAATTTTTCAAAACTACTTTATTGCTTTATAACTGGTAGCTGATATCCTTAGATCAGTGACTATAGTAAATGGAGCAGTACCTGGGATATTGTAAGTTCCCAATAAGTATTTGAGAAAGGAATAAACCAGCTGCCTAAGGGCAGAATACTACATAAATATCTGACTCTGCCCAGGAGTGATTAAAAACCAGAAAATAATTTATGTCATAATTTTAAGTCCGAGGTTAAGGAGAAGAGAGGTAAATAAATGGAAAACTATATTTTCTCTGGCAGAGATAAATATTCTAAACATCTTTTTCATGGTATATTTGTGTATAGTGCACTGACCCTGAGTCGTCTTCTCTCAGGAGACCTGTCTGCACAAGGAATATGGTGTAAAGACACGGAGGAAAGCGAGGCAGACAGAACTATTACTTGACAAATAGACAGACATGGCACAGAGTGTCTCTGGTGCAGGGATGAAATACCCAAAAAGTAAACAACCCCCTCCCCACATCCCAAATAAGGGAATACAAATGAGGAAATTTTCTCACAAGTTGCTTGTGACTATAGGATTCCATCCTCTAGTTGATGTTATGTTCAGATTTTAGCTTACTGAAATATATGATATATGTCTAAATCATTGAAACTGCGAATGAGTTGGCGTGATGGCCTCTAAACAGCGTGTATGTGTTGAGTATCGTCTCAGCCTAATCACCCTACTCTGTCATTAAGACGTTTCATAAACTGTAGGTAAGAGACTTTGCCAACGTGGTAATTTGCACTTATTGATAGTGACGCTACTGTTGACTGAGTTTCAGACAGGGTTTGTGGAACAATCTCATGGCTCCTGATAAGCCAGCAACTCCTTGGCTTGGCTCTTGGTACTGAAATTTGCTTTTGGAAGGAAAAAAGGATTTTTTTCCTGTGTGCTAGAGAAAAATCTGTTGCAAAGTGAAATATTACTGCAGAAACCTAATTTTATTTAATTTTCTTGTGTTTGGAATAAAAAATCCAACATTCCATTTACTTGAGACATGCAGAATTTCGTTAACGAAAGTATCTTTTTAGGATGCATGAAAATGGTTCCACTTTTTATGGGAAATGAATACCAATCGTATGTGCAGACATTTTGGTACCTCATGATTCATTTCCAGTAAAATTAATAGGCTTTAATGCTGTGGCATATGTTTATGGAGGTATTTCAAGCAATTCTTCTTATATACAATGGAAGCTGGAAGTTCTGTTTTTCTTTAAATATTTAAAAATAGCCAAATAATTTCTCTGTGATCTGTCTTCCTCTTGAAAGTAGGACTGTAGTTGAATGTGCTGGTATTTAATGAGCTGCCTGGGCTGTTTTTACTGTCACGCAGAGACGTCTTCAGTGTGATAACAGAGGATTCCTCTGCTGGGCACATTGCCGTTTGGCATCAGGAGAAAGGATTATTCTGTGGACACCCAGACCAGTAGTGATGATGAATATCTTGTATTTTCTAAATGCCTTTTTCCACTAAGGAACTAGAGACAAGCATTTTATATTTTTCTTATGGAAAATATATGTTAATTTGTTCTGTGATAATTTCTGTAACCTCTCTCTCTTTCTCTTGAAGTATTACACAAAGGAAGATTAGAATGAGAGTTTATTGGAATATAGTTTTATAGTTTTTTGTGACCTTTATACATGTGAGACTTATAAATTAGAATTATATGTTAACCTGCTAACTTAAAACAACAGTAGCAGCCCTTAAGGAATAAAGAAAATAATAGGTAAAGCAGTCTCATATGACATCCATGTTTAAACATCAGCACACAAATACACTTGCCCATTTTTAAGGAATGCTCTAAAACTAGTAAACATTTAGTTCCATCTCCTCTCTATTTCCAGGATAACTTAGTGATTATAAAAATTGATAATGGTTCTCAGCCATTTGAGGATCTTATGTGATAAAAAAAGGTAAAGTTTATCCTGAGCTTATGAGCAAGAAAATGTGAGAATTTACTTTGGAAAGATTTCAATAATAAGGAGTATCTCAAAAAAGTTTCTGGTTAATTCTGTGTGCAGTGAGATCATAAGGAAATAAATTTTGGCAAACATAGTATTAATTATGACAACAACAACAATAATAATCATGGAAATCACAAGTCATATTGTCCCATGTATTTTCCATGTGTTAGTTATTGTTCTTACCACTTAAAATAGTTCATTTATTCTTCATATTCTAGGAGATAGACAAAATTATCCCTATCTCATAGAACAGAAAATTGAGATATAGAGAAAATCAATAATTTTCCCAAGCTGGTAAGGGGAGGAACTCAAGTTTAAATCTGATCAGAGCCTATGTTCTTCAAAAGTCATAAATATGAATGTGAAATATGAATTGCAAGTGCAGTATTTTATTTATAACTAGACCATAAAAATAATTTGAATTTGTACTGTTTTTGTTTTTATATTTTAGTATATATTTTTTAATTTGTAATTTTTATTTTGTTTGAAAGGCATCCAGACACAGAGGGATATCTTCCACGTGTAGGTTCACTCCCCAAATGTCCACAATACCCAGGAAAGGGCCCAGATAGAAGTGGAGGAGCTGAGAATTCAATTTGAGTTTCCCACATGAGTTGCAGGACCCAAAGCTATCATCTGCAGCCTCCTAGCCCAGGCCACACATTAGCAAGAAGCTGAAAGTGGAGCCAAGCCAGGCATCCCAGTATAGATATCGGTGTCCCAAGTGGCATCTTATTGTGTGCTAGATACCTGTCTAAGTATGCTCAATATTTAAATGACTGTAATTGCACTTACAAAAATGTATGTGGAACCAGTTTTCAAACCTTTTCCAAGGCCAGTGTTGTGATATAGTGGGTAAAGCTACTGCATTGCCTGCAGTGCTGACATATATGGGCTCCTGTCTGAGTCCTGGCTGCTCAGCTTCTGATCCAGATCCCTGCTGATGTGCCTGGGAAAGCGGAGGATGGTTCAGGTACTTGGCTCCCTTCACCCAGGTAGGAGACCAAGAAGAAGTTCCTAGTTCTTGGCTTCAGACTGGCTCAGACCCAGCTGTTGCAGCCATTTAGGAAGTGAACCAGAAGAAGGAATATTCTCTCTCTCTCTTCCTCCCTCTCTCTCTCTTTCTCTCTTTCTCTTCCCCTTTCCTGACCCCTGCCCTTAACTCTTCCTTTTAAATAAATAAAATATATCTTAAGGAAAAAAAATATTCTAACATTCTAAAATATTTTGACAAGTACATGGATGTGAAACCACCAAATGTGACATTTGCCCAGCTAAATAGAAGTTTATCTAAATGATGTGAGCTTTAAACATATACACTTCTGTGAGTAGTTAAAAATAAGGGTCATTTGTTGTGTGGTGTATATAATGGCTAAAGACAGCAACTGTGGTGAAACTACACCAAATGTCAGCTGATAATTTTTATTCACCCCATAACAGAAAAAGAATCATCATGGTAAAATATGCCTTGAGGAAGCAATGTCTAATCATGCTTAAAATGTCTGTTAAAGGAACATGTTACCCATAATGTAAATTTGCACACTGAAGTTAACAAGAGTGAATAAGAAGAAATCGTGTTATTGTTTAAAATCCATAGCTGACATTTGCATAAACATTTAATATAACACAATTGAACCTCTGTGAGGCTTGTCCCATTTATCATTTCAAAATGCTTTGCCCAAAGAGTTGGAAAGAAAAACTATTTGTGTTAGTTAAATATTTGTTGACTTCAGCCTCTAGGAATAGGATTAGAAAAATAATGAAATCTCCTCCTTATTATAAGGAGAAGTAATGAAAGGATTGATTCATTAGAATTCATATTTAGTGCAGACGAATATGATAAAGAATTAGACATTTGGTATCCTGTTTCATTTTTTATTGTGCTTGATAATTTCCAATAAAGTTTTCTTAATGTTGTAAAATTCATAATAATGATGAGAAAAGAAGCATTCATTAGTCAGCTGCTCCTAAATCAGGTACAGATTATACTAGCTCTAACTATTCTTAGCTGAGCTGTGATTGCTCTTATAATGCTTTTTCCTGCAGTGTTGAGAAATTTGGGGAATGCATGTGCTAAACTTTAAATATTGCCTGGTGGTGTAATATTGATTACTACAGAAAAGAAGAAAAGATTACATGCTTGTATTTTATCTGTAGATTTTTGTTTCAGTTTTATTTATTACAAACATTAATTTTTAAATTTCTAAAAATATGTTTTATAATGACTGCTGGAGATTTCAGTGTTCACAGGATGATAAGATGAATGATAGTCTGCTTAGCAGAAGTATTATATTTTTGTGTTGGGGTCTTTGAATTGTAGGAAGAAAAGGTGTGTTTTGGTTGATTTGAACAGTTATATTTGTCTTTTAGACTGAAGACCTCAAATGTCTGAAAAACCAAATATCTTATAATAAGACAATTTAGATTTGTTTTGGGATACATAATAAACATTTGGTACTCTAACTTTGAACATCTGCTTTTAATAGAATACATTCCAATTGCAAGCCTTAAAAATGTATTTACATAGAAAACCACATCAAAATACAAAGCTATAATTAGACAAACATAGGTTTTATGGAATCTGGATTTGTTTTAGATGTTGAAAGATTTATTATATTTTGAAGATGCTATTCCTATAACTATTCATAGAGCACACCCAATCAATTGAAAGAATGCGACAATAATAACCTCTGTTTTAAAAGTTTCTTTCAGCCAAAAAATTGTTTTAATACTTTTAAGTAAACAGCTTAAAAAAAAAAAACAGCATCATAGAAAAGAAGGATAATTAAACTAATGATTCTTGACCTTGTCAGGTTGTATATTAGAGAAATTTGATTGATTGTTCCTTGATAACATATAGAATTATAATGCTGAGGATTAATTCTTTTGGACTTTTATTCCTATATTATTATATTAAGATTCTCTTGGACTAGCTGTATAAGAAAGAGGTACTGAGTTTTAATGGGTGGATGTTTTGTTTATCATGATCTACAGGAATTGAAAGAAGGTTGGATAGAGAGTATAAATCATATTTGGAGCAGATGCTAGGAGAGCATTTTCTTAATAGTGCCAATTTAGAGGGCGGTAGCTACTACAGAGAGCCTGAAAAACTAAAGAAAGGAAGCTTTCTTTTATTTCGCTGGTGGAACAGTAAAAGCTAAATTTCACTGTTGCGTTCTTTTTTGACATTACGATAGCAGAATTTATCCATGTGTAAGAGAGGGCACAGAGATTCTCTTACATCCCTGGCAGTTATCATGGAATAACCCAAGAGAGGCAGTATTGAGTAAGTGAAGTGACTATACGTCAATTACTCTTCAGGTTCCACACTATGTACTAAAGACAGTAAATACCGTGGGTGGTCAGAGTTGAATAGAAGGTGAAGGCTAGACTTGGGATACAGGCTAGGTGGAGGAGATGCAGTTTGAAGTGGGCTATGAAGAATTTATTTGGTGGAGATATATAGATAGGATTAGGGGTGACTTTTTGAGAATAGCACCATGAGCAACGATTTCCTTGAAGTTTATTTAAAACCACAGTAAATCAGTCAATATCATAGCAGGCTTCTGTGTACTCCTGTTGGAGAGCTTCAGGAATGTGCATGTAGATAATTTATATTCATTTCCTCTAGCTGAACATATTTCCTTTCTTATCCTCTGGAAGTTTTCAGGTTTGCCATCTTAGAAATAAGTGTGAGAATTGAATTGTAATTGTAAGATGTCTTGGTGGCATAGTATTAAACAGCAGAATGTATGTTTCTTTTTTTTTTTTTTTTTTTTTTTTACAGGCAGAGTTAGAGAGAGAGAGAGAGAGAGAGAGAGAAAGGTCTTCCTCTACCGTTGGTTCACTCCCCAAATGGCCGCCATGCTTGGCGCGCTGTGCTGATCCGAAGCCAGGAGCCAGGTCTTCCTCCTGGTCTCCCATGCAGGTGCAGGGCCCAAGCACTTGGCCATCCTCCCCTGCCTTCCCGGGCCACAGCAGAGAGCTGGACTGGAAGAGGAACAACCGGGACAGAATCCAGCACCCCAACGGTAACTAGAACCCCAGGGTGCCGGCGCCGCAGGCGGAGGATTAGCCTAGTGAGCTGTGGCACTGGCCAGAATGTATGTTTCTTTACCACAGATAGCAATAGAATTTTAGGTAACTCCAAAGCAAAGGCATTTTATTCTTTTTTGATATACGTAGTTACAGCTCATACTTCTGGCCTGTGGGCAGGGGTGCTGGTGACATAGATCAGATTTTTCCCAGTCCAACTGAGTGTGATATAAGCTGAAAGTGGTTCTGATAATTTGAAGATACAAGTTTAAGGTTTAAAAGAAAAATTAATGGTCTGATATGCCGCTAAGATATTACTTTGTTTTTAAAAATTTTATTTGAGAGAGACAGTGACAGAGGCAGTCTGTCAGAGCTTTTACCCATTAGTTCACCTGCCAACTGTCTTCAATGGGGGTCTGAAGCCTAGAGGCAGGAATGCTACGCAGGTTGCCCCTATGGGCTGCAGGAACCCAATTACTTAAGCCACTACTGCTTCCTCTTAGGATCCACATTGGCTGGTAGCTGAAGTCAGGAGTTAGGAACTGAATCTAGATATTCTACTGTGGGATGCAGGTGTGTTAACTGCTAGGCTAAATGCCTGCTCCTGAAATATGACTTTAAAGAGTTGTTTAGCTATATTTTCTAGACAGACAGTGTGAGGAACTTGATGGGTCCTCTCCCTAGCAAAACCATAATTTAACTAGTGAAAATTATATTTTTATAATTTTTTATTATTTAAAAAATATATAAGATCTCTAGGAATTGTCCTAAGGGCATGTGGTATATGGAGAAGCAGTCATTCCAGAAAATCTAAAATTCAGTAAGAACAGTGTGATTTTGTGACATTTGGGGTATGACCTGTTATATCACCAGTCATCTTCAATTCTGCTCTCACCCAGGGATTTACTGCCAAGAAGACAGGAGCTCCCTCTCTCCACAGCTCTGTCAATGGCATTGGTTCCATCCTGGGAGAAGCAGGATATTAACATTTGTCATTTCCCCAGTACCCTCTTGCAGAAGCTCTATTCCAGGGAGAATCAGGAATCAAAATGAAATGCTGAGACAGGCCCTCTATGGAGCACGGGCAATTCTTGGAGTTGGGGAGGCTATGCACATGTACCAAGCTGCACCCTCTCAGGGGCAGTCACAGCACAGCATGGGGCACACTTGAAAGCATTCTCAAGCCTCGCGCAGACTCATCAAAACCAGTGGAAGCTTCACTGACATGAGTCTTAAACATACTTCTGTCCAGACTGACTGAGCAATAAGCTACTCTGACCCAGGGTCAACTTCTAGGAAGCCAGGATTAAAAATAATACCCCAGTCATCCCTGGCAGTCTGGAAGCTCTGTGAATACCCAAGGTTGTACCCTCTCAGGAGCAATTAGAGGGGGAAAAGCCAAGCTACTAGTCCTGAATGTGTGTGTGTGTGTGTGTGTGCATGTATGTGTGTTTCTATAAACTTCCTCAATTGTGATAGTAGCTTCCAAGACACTCTGCCCCACTCCACCACATGCAATGGGTAAGTAAGTTAAAACTCTTAAGTGGTTTGGGAGACTTAAGCACCCTCTGTGATTATGATCTCTGAGTAGACCTTTAGAAAGCCATGCTAAAAGATAAACAGTTGGGTGAAATGTGTGCAGGAACATCAGACTACACGGTGTGTTAGAACTAGGTTTTACTGAACCAGTCTTGCTAAGCCACTTCATTAAATAAGCACCAAAAACAACAGCCTGTATGAAAGGGAAGGGATAATCAGCATATAGGGTTGTTACAAATTATTATCTGAAATAACCAGTTTTCAGTAACAATTTTATGAGACATGCAAAGAAACAAGAAAGTGTAGTCCATAACCAGGAAAACAGGCAAAAGAAACATCATTTGAAGAAGCCTAGAAATTAGGCTTAAACAACAGAAAAGACTTCAAACCATCCATTGTAGATATCTTCAGAGGACTCAAGGAAACTATGAAAAGAGGTATGATGATAGTGTTTCATCTAGTAAGGAACACCAATAAAGAGAAAATTAAAAATTCTGGAGTAAACAGTCACCAGCATGAAAAAAAAATCACTAGATCATTTAATAATTTGTGGTGGCAGAAGAAAGAGCAAACTTGAAGGTAGAGACTATATAATTTGAAGAACACAGAGAAGAAAGAATGAAAACTGTGACATAGTCTCATAAAAATGTGAGGCACCATTAAGTGACCAGTACATGTGAAAAGTATCATGAGGAAAAGAGAGAAAAGGGCAGAAACAATATTTGAAGATATAATGGTGGAAAACTCCCAAGTCTATGAAAAATAACACACACAATCGCAAAGTTTAATGAGCTACACGTAGATAAAGCATAGAGATCTATACCCCAATATATGGCAATCAAATTGTTGAAAGAAAATTTAAAGCCTTGAAAGCAGTGAGAGTAAAACAACTCATCACATACAAGAGAGCCTCAAAATTTTAAGCTGCCTTACCCAAACTATGGAGACCAGAAGGCAGTGGGATGGCATATTCAAGAGACTGAAAGTAGCCAGTGTATCAGCTCAATAGGCTAATTCTCCACCTGTGGTGCTGGCACACCGGGTTATAGTCCCAGTCAGGGCGCCGGATTCTGTCCCAGTTGCCCCTCTTCCAGTCCAGCTCTCTGCTGTGGCCCAGGAAGGCAGTCGAGGATGGCCCAAGTGCTTGGGCCCTGCACCTGCATGGGAGACCAGGAGAAGCACCTGGCTCCCGGCTTGGGATCAGCACAGCGTGCCGGCCGCAGTGGCCATTGCAGGGTGAACCAACAGTAGAGGAAGACCTTTCTCTCTGTCTCTCTCTCACTATCCACTCTGCCTGTCCAAAAAAAAAAAAAAAAAAAAAGGCTGAAAGTAAAAACTATCAACCAAGAATTTTAAATCTAGCCAAAACAATTTTCTAAAAATGAAGATGTGATAAAGACATTCTAATATATACAAAATCTCAGAGAACTTGTTGCTAGCAGACCAGCCTTTCAACAAATACTACAGAAAGTTCTTCAGACTGAAAGTAAATGACACAAGCAGTAATCTGAAATAGCACAAAGTCACACAAAGAGCATTAATAAACAATTTTTATTTATACAAAAATATATGGTTCTTCCCATTTTTTTCTTGACTGCCTTTAAAAACAACTCTACAAAGTGGTATGCATATTGTTGGGCCTGTAACATATAGGAATATAATATGTTTGGTAATAGCACAAAGGAGATGAGAGGGGGAAAAACTGTATTGGAGTGAGGGAATGACACCAGATATAATTCAAATCTACAGGAAAAAATGAAAAAAAAAGGGTAATTCAGAACCTATATGAGCATATTTCAAGAGATTCATGGAAAATTAAATTAAAAGTATTTTACTGGGGCTGGGACAGTGGCAGGGTGGATAAGGCTACTGATTGCTGCTCCAGAATCCCATATGGGTATCTGTTTGAGTCCTAGATGCTCCACTTCCCATCTAGCTCCCTGCTAATGCATCTGAGAAAGCAGCAGAAAATGATTCAAGCACTTGGGCCCCTGTACCCATGTAGGAGACCCAGAAGAAGCTCTTGGCTTCAGATTGGCCCAGCTCTGACCCTTGTGGCCATTTGGGGAGTGAACCAGTAGATGGAAGATTTTTCTCTCTCTCTCTCTCTTTCTCCCTGTAATTCTGTATTTCAAGTAGATAAATAAGTCCTTTTTTTTAAAAAAAAATAATTTTAGTGCAAAATATCATGCATGTGATGAGTCTTCAAAAAGTTCCTGAAAAATGTGTCCTAAATGTATTATGCAAAAACTCTGCATAGATTTTAAATTTTGAAATATCCTCTTAAATTGTAAACCCTAGAGCAACCACTAACAAAACTCAAACATAAAATCAGTAAAGGAATTCAGTGTCTACTTAATTCGGTTAAGATCTAATACAAAGAAAAAAAAAACAATAAAAGAGGAATAAAAAGGTAAAAGAGAGACTAATAGAAAACAATACAAAATGGCAGATAACTAAATTTAGCCATAACAATAATAACATGAAGTGTGTATGCATTAATTTACTCCAAAGAAAGACATGGCCAGATGGTCTATAGAAAATTTCAAATTTATACTGTTATCAAAGACACATCTTAGATTCAAAGATAATTAACACAGTAGTGGTACTGGCATATAAAGATACATCTTGGTCAGTGGAATAGTTTAAGAGGTTAGAAATAAATCCTTACATTTATTATATGCATTTTTTTTGACAGGCAGAGTTAGACAGTGAGAGAGACAGAGAGAAAGGTCTTCCTTTTCCGTTGGTTCACCCCCCAAATGACTGCTATGGCTGGTGTGCTGTGCC
The DNA here is from genome assembly GCF_051225735.1 of Oryctolagus cuniculus. Lineage (NCBI taxonomy): Eukaryota > Metazoa > Chordata > Mammalia > Lagomorpha > Leporidae > Oryctolagus > Oryctolagus cuniculus. The sequence goes on along the minus strand of NC_142879.1, from coordinate 57,228,002 downwards.
TATCCAGCGCCAGGAGCCAGGTGCTTCCTCCTGGTCTCCCATGTGGGTGCAGGGCCAAAGCACTTGGGCCATCCTCGACTGCCTTCCCAGGCCACAGCAGAGAGCTGGACTGGAAGAGGAGCAACCAGGACAGAATCTGGCACCCCAACCGGGACTAGAATGCAGGATGCCAGTGCCGCAGGCAGAGGATTAGCCTAGTGAGCCTTGGCACTGACCTATATACATTTTTGTTAACAATGGTAACAAGATATTTCAAAAGTGAAAGAATAGTTTTTTTGTTTTTTTTTTAATGACCTTGAGACAGCTGAATATTCACATAGAAAAGAATGGAGTTGAATCTCTACCTCATACCATTAACAAAACTCATAAAAATATAAACTTAAATATAAGAGATAAAGCTATTATGCTCAGAAGAAAGCATAAGAGTAAATATTACCATGGACTAGGTACTGGTTTCTCGGATAGGACTCAAAAGCACAGATAAGGGCTTTTCAAGAAGTTCATGGAAAATGCATATTATGAAAAAACTATACATGGATTTCAAAAATTGTTTTGCTGCAAACTAGACCCTTTTTTAAAAAAACAAAGATTTGTTTATTTTATTTGAAACACAGGGTTACAGAGAGAAAGAGAGACAGACAGACAGACAGATTTTCTGTCCACTGGTTCACTCCCCAGATGGCCAAAACAGCCAGAGTTGGGCCAGTCTGAAACCAGAGGAGCCAGGAGCTTCTTCTGGGTCTCCCATATGGGAGCAGGGGCCCAAGCACTTGGGCCATCTTCTACTGCTTTCCCAGGCGCATTACCGGGGAGCTGGATCCGAAGTGGAACAGAGTGCTGGCCACTGCAAAATAGACCTTTAATTACATTTTCCATGACCCTTTTGAAGTTATCTCAGTCAAAAAAAAAAAAACCTTAATTTTTTAAAAATAAAATTAATTTAGGTTTTTTTTTTATCTGTCTTGAGTTGATTTTTGTATATAGTGAGAGGTATGGATCGAATTTCATTTATTCATTATTCATTATTTCTCCAGTTTTGCCAGCACTGTTTATAAAGAGATTATCCTTATTCCACTCTATGGTTTGAGCACTTTTATAAAAAATCAGTTGGCTGTATGTATGTGGATCAATTTCTGATCTCTTCATTTCATTCCATTGGTCTACATATTGGTATTTATGCCCTTACCATGCTGTTTTAATTATTATAGCTTTATAATATGCTTTGAAGTCAGGTGTTTTGATGCCTCCAGATTGATTTTTTATTTATTATTTTTTTTTGCTCAGGATCACTTTAGCTATTCTAAGTCTTTCGTAATTTCATATGAAATTTAGGATTTTTTTGCAGTTCTGTAAAGAATGTCATTCTTATTTTGATAGGGATTTCATTGATTCTGAAGATTCATTTAGGTAGTATAGACATTTTAATGAGATTTATTCTTCCAACCCATGAACATGAAATATCTTTCCTAAATTTAAGACTTAAGAGTATGAAATTGCTGGAAAAAAATGTAGGGAAACACTCCCAAGACATTGGCATAGCAGATTACTTCTTGGACAAGATCCCCAAAGCATAGGCAACAAAATCAAAACTTAACAAATGAGATTATATGAAACTCAGAATATTTTTCACAGCAAAGGAAATGATCAATAGAGAAAGATTTCCAACAGAATGGGGGAAAAATTGCAACCTACCTATATGACAAATGGTTAATATTCCAAATATATCAGCAACTGAAAAATCAATCAGAATCAGTCCAGTTAAGAAATGGGCAAAGGGCCGGCACCGTGGCTCAATAGGCTAATCCTCCCTGCCTAGTGGTGTTGGCACACTGGGTTCTAGTCCCGGTCAGGGCGCCAGATTCTGTCCTGGTTGCCCCTCTTCCAGTCCAATTCTCTGCTGTGGCCAGGGAGTGCATTGGAGGATGGCCCAAGTGCTTGGGCCCTGTACCTCAGGGGAGACCAGGATAAGCACCTGGCTCCTGGCTTGGGATCAGCGCGGTGCGCCGGCCGCGGCAGCCATTGGAGGGTGAACCAACGGCAAAGGAAGACCTTTCTCTCTCTCTCTCTCTCTCTCACTGTCCACTCTGCCTGTTAAAAAAAAAAAAAAAATGGGAAAAGGACCTCAATAGACAGTTCTCAAAAGAAGAAGAAATAAAAATGGCCAACAAATGTATGAAAAATTTTCAACATCAGTAGCCATCATGGAAATGCGAATTAAAACCACAATGAGATATCACCTCACCCCTGTCCAAATGGCTTAAATTCAAAACCCAGAGAGTAACAAATGCTGGCAAAGATGAGGAGAAAGGAAACACTTACACACTGTTTGTAGAAATGTAAATTAGTGCAGTCATTGTGAAAAACAGTGTGGAGAATTCTTAAAAAAGTAGAAATAGACTATACCCAAAAGACTTGAGTACAGCATACCAGCGAGATACCTGCACCACCATGTTTAGAGCAGCACTGTTCACAATAGCCAAAATTTGGAACCAACTAAGGTGTCCATCATCAGATAAATGGATAAAGAAAATGTGGTATATATACACAATGGAATATTATTCAGCTACAAAAAAGAATGAAATTCTCTATCTGTAGCAAAATAGATGCAACTAGAGAACATCAGTTTGAATGAAGTAAGGCAGACACAGAAGTAACTAATAGAAAAAACTAATTTCTAAAAAAAAATAATTTATTTCCTGTAAACAATACTGTCAAAAAATAAAGGCAGCTAATAAAATAAGATAAAATATTTGTACATCATCAATTAAGTGAATAGTATCCTGACTCTATGAAGAGCTCCTCAACATAACAATAATAAAACAACCTGATTAAAAAATGTACAAAGGACTTGAATGGACATTTTTGTAAAGAAGATATATCAGTGTCCATAGGCACAAGAAATGATACTCAACATTATTAGCATTAGGGAATTAAAAATCAAAACTGCAACATGACATCTCCTAACATTTACTACATAGCCATTGTCAAAAAGAAAGATGATAACTGGTATGATGAAGATGTGGAAAAGTTGAAACACTCAAACACTGCTTGTGGGTGTGTAAAAATAATGGAAGCCTTTCAAATTTCAATAATAATTCCAAGCCTTAGCTTGGATGCATATAAATATCTACTTTTTCATAAGAGAAGGTAAATGTTATTCTGGTAGTTCTAGTTCCCCAAAGAATAATCATGATGTCAGATTATAATTGGGTATTTTTCGAGCTTGAAAAAACTTTAAGATAAACTTCCATCTGCCCCCAAAAATATATGTGGTCAAAAGTATAAGCTGCTTTTAACTTAAGGAACAATATTATTTTACAGGCAAGAGTCCATTAACCCTTGGAGGAGAAATTTATACCTTTTCTTTTTGCTTTTGATGAAGAGACTAAAGATATATGGACTGTGCCTTTTTTTTAAAGGTACATGGGCCTTGGGAATATTAAAACCTTTTTAGGAAACCCTTATTGCCTTCCAGTATATACTGTTGGCCACAATCAACAGAATCCCCCAGAGGATAAGTTTGCTGTGTTTATGAAGGTTACCTCCTCCCTTGGTTTAACATTGGAATATAAACTGGTTTGTTGCCGTTTTGATGAAAAGTTTAAAGTTTCTTTCTTCCCTCAAGTTCTCATATAGGAAAGAGAATTGAAAACAAAATCTAAGAACTTGTGTATTTTTAATTTACATATTGAAAAAAGAGAGGTTTGCATTATTGATTTCAAATTTAAATGTGTAAATTAAAATTGGCTCATGTTCTCTTCAGCTCACTTTTTTTTTAAACAATTTTTTGTTTACGTAAGGTGAACAATTTCATGTATTTCATATATACAGATTTAGGAACATAGTGGTACTTCCCAACCTATCCTCCTTCCCACCCACACTCCCACCCCCTCTCCTCTTTCCTTTCTTATTCTTTCTTTTTCTGAGCTCACTTTTATGCTGTCCCCATCTCCCAGTTTCACACCTCTCCCTCTGGCTTGCTCTCCCCACCACCACCTTTCCCTCCCTCCCCTCCTATCTCCCCCTTCTCACAGGTACAGTGATGTATGGTGTTGACTCTCTCTTAGGAATCAGCATCACTTGTCCTTTACCCCCATATATGGAGTGAAGACCGGAAAAGGTTGACTTCTTAGAGACAGTTCATAATTCCTCTCTGGAGGATTCAAGACTTAATTTGCTGCTATTTATAGCACCCGTGTTCTATGTGTGTGTTTTGAGCTTCAAAGCACAGGGGAAAACAGAAAAAAGTTTGGTGCTTACGTTGAATTTTTTCGTATAGTGTTGTGCCAGGATTCCAAAGTGAATGAAAAGCCTATGTTATCCTTCTATGGTTGACAAACTTTAATTAAGGTCAGAAAACTCTCATAAAAATAGCAGATTTTAGAAAATATATTTTAAGAAACTCTCCAAGAGTTTATAGGAAAGGAAATGAGAGTAGTGTAAATGAAATTGAAATGAGATCAGAAATCACTGACTTTGAGCTAACGTTTTGCGAAAGTATATAGGCATGTTTTGTTCAGTTTTTCCAGATAGCCATAAAATCATTATGAGATGTGTACTAGCAGGAATGTAGACCAAGTTTTCCTTTAAGTGATCCAAATGGCAATCTTTATATTTAGTTTTGTGTATTTCTCCACATGGATTCTAATAATGTTATTATTCACTTAAAGATAAATAGGTCACTAGTTTCTCAGCCCTAAGTATAGTATAAAATGACTACATTTGTTTCTTTTACTATTTTTCTATATACTTCTGGCCCCATTTTACTTAAGTGTTATATATTTAAATCAATTACCATTACAAATAAAACTTTTCATAACTGGAATTTCTCCTGCTTCTTTTCTAGTGCCAAAAAAAAAAAAAAATGCGCGTTCCTCAAGCACCATTAGAAAGTGTAGATTGAGTTGAGATTCACTTGAAGCTGAGTGCTTTTTAAATTATCAGCCTTTCTTTTATGGCTTAGGTTGGCACAAGGCTCCATAAAGAACTGGCTTTGAGCTGATCTCCTGCCTTTGAACTTGCAAGGAAAGACAGAGTAACTTGTTTTGTTTTGAAAGTTCAGCTGCAGTATTGCCCTGGTGATGCCAGACTGACTTGGCTGCTTTACTGTAAGTGAAAACTTTATTATAGCAATGCCAGCTTCCTTTTGAATACTGCCACACACGAAGCAGGTACAGAGGTCTTCCAAAAGCAAGGAAACCAAACAAAACCCTCTCACTCAATTGTTTCTTTTCATTTTATATTAAACCTTCCAAAAATAATGTAGCACAGCCAAATATAAACCCAAACAAAAATTTTCCCTTTAAAATGAATAGAATTACATTTCCCCATTTTTCTAACAAGTATGAACAAAACTTGGTTATATTCAAAATCTGATCATTACAAAATGTAGATGAGATAATCAAATGGCAAAGTGGTTTCAGTTTATTCAGTAGTTTAGTGACAGAAATTAAACCAGAAGGAAACAAGTGTTAATGTAAAATACATAGTTTAAAAGTGAATTACAGTATTAGGTAAATTAGAATAATATACATTAAGTTTATGTATTTTTATTTTTTTTGAAATGCCAAGTGTCAGAGAGAGAGACATGCATAGAGAGGTTCACATCCAAAATGCCTGCAATATCCAAGGATGGCCCAGCTGAAGTCAGTAGAGCTAGAAACTCAATTTGCACCTTCCACTGGTACCAGGGACTCAAGACAGCATCTGCTGTCTCTCAAGGTGCCCTTTAGCAGGAAGCTGGATTGGTAGCAGAGGAGAAGGCAATCCCAGGCACTCCGATGTGGGATGTGGTGTCCCCATTGGTGGCCTAACCTGCTACATCACAATGTACACCCAAGAATCTATTTATTTAGAAGGAAAAAACACAGCTTCTGAGAGGAGATGAAGGCATAGAGATTGAGACCCCCAAGTCATTGATCCAGAGTAATATCTGGGGAGCTTGGAGTAATTACAATGATGACTTGAAATAGTAATTAAGTTTTGAGCTGATTTGGCAGCTTGCATCTTCAAACTTAAGATTTGACATTAAAAAAAAAAAAGATTTATTAAAAGGCAGAGAGAGAGAGAGAGAATCTTACATCCACTGGTTCACTCCCAAAATGGCCACAAAAGCCAGGAGCCTGGCACTCCATCATGATTTCCTATGTAGGTGGTAGGTGCCCAAGCACAGCTGAAACCTGGATCAGAAGTGGAGCAGTCAGGACATGAACTGGTGCTATTATATGGGATGTAAGCATCACAGGCAGTGGCTTAACCCACTGCACCACAACGCCAGACCCAAGATTCACTGTGTTGAGAGACTGTCCACCTAAACAGTATAAAGTACTTATGTGAGGTGATCACCTTGGTGTTATGTTATTGAACAAATATCTTCATGAACCACCAGCACTGGTTAGGACTAAGTCCTCTTGTCACATTAGTAAGATATTTATCATCCCTCTGAGATTCTCCCTTTTAAAAATTCGCCTGTTCCCCAAAACATTTTTAGGTACTTCTTAAGCTCATTTATCCTCATTTTTGTTTTCTCTCCTGATAACATGTTCCATATGTTTTCTTCAGTGATTTTTTACAGGAAATATTATTACGTATATCCTGTCTTTACCACAAGGATCTTAACATTTATGTTAATGAATCTTTTCCATTTGTTCATTTTTCCTTCCCATTTGACATCAGACAACACTATGGAGTTAAAAACCTGTTTAAAATATATCTTTATGCCCTTATAAACCTTAAAAAAACTAGGCCATTTCCATTTCTAATGTTTCTGAGGGGTATAAGCACAGTTTTCTTCATTACACTTACAATTTCAGATTGTTCAAAATTTATACTTTCTTCAATATCTCATGTTAAGATACAATTTCATGCACAGCAACTCATATTGCATGCAAATTCTAAGACTATTTGGTATGCATGACTCATACCAAATAGTCATTTGTTTGACATCTTTTTTCTTAATCCAGCTTAATAAGTCCTGTTTGCTATACTTGAGGTTACTAATGTGACTTCACATATTTCACTGCCCTGTTTTAATAATGATGCCATTCCCTTCTCTTAATAGTTTAATAAAGATGTCATTCCTTTCTCTTAATAGTTTAATAACGATCCCATTCTTTTCTTTGAACATTTTTTCCCCACTGGACCACCCAGGATTATATTGAATCTGTTGCTGTCATCACTGTCTGTCCTACTCACCTTACTAAGGTCTTGCTCTTTTGCTTGTATACTTATTTTATTTTTTTTTCTGTGTGTTTACATGCACCAATATGTATTTTTAAAATCTAAGCTGTTGCAAATTTCCAGTGATTTATGTATTGTTCTTCTTCTTTTCACTCATTAACTTCCCCAGGCACTTAATCAACTCATCTTATTAAAAAATTACTATGTATGGCTGTTTCTTCCTTTCAAGTTTCCTTGTCAAAGCATGTAAAACTATACTTCTTGCTAAAATTATCATTTTTATTTAACTCCCAGAAATCATTTGGAAATAATAATATATATATTGTTATAAAGACTCATGCTAAAATTCAGAGGAAAGTTGACATTGAAAATATTTATTATGATAAACTTAATAAAGTAATTTTACAAGGAATAGGACCAATTCCATTACTAAGCAGGGAAAATACCAGAGGATTTGTCCCTCTTCTTTCTGTGTAGTCATTAAAAAAACAGTAATCAGTGGCAAAAGGAATATCTTCTCAAACCTTGCACATTGATCTCCTCCCCACCATGACAACCCAAGCGGGCCATTCTACTGATCTAGAAACTTTGGAAATGGGTTAATCACAGCTATTGGTGACACCCACTGGTAACAACACTCCATATATTTCACGAAGTCCAGGGGTTACATGAATCAGCCTTCAGATGGATCGAAGGGTTGTGGGCATGAATAGAATGCTGCAGGGTGTGAATTCATTTCCCCAGATCCTTTTATTGGTAAGTTATTTTTAACTCATGGGTCGCCACAATAATCAGTTCATTCCTTTTCACCCATCCCAGTTAGACTTTCCATTATCCTATAGTATTAACTGTTTTTTTCTAGGGTGGGGAAGAGTGGAAAGAAAAAAGGCAGAAAATTTGGACAAATTATTTAATTTTTTTGCATTAACAACCTCCCCAGGTGACACTCATCCCCCCTACCCTCGCCATGATTCTTACCTTCTTCCCGATGACCCCTGAAAAGAGGAGAAAAAGGTGAGAAGGGCCAGAGAAATTTTACACACTGGGCAGATCTTCTGTCGGAGAAGAGATCAAGGGTGTAGAGATCTTCCAGAAAAGGGAAAACCCAGTGTAGAAGAAAGGGAAACAGGCCCAGCATGGGTGAGTGCTCCTGAGCATTATACGTGAAGATGCCAATTTGTGTCTCTTTAAGCCCAAACCCAGTCTGAGTATGCATGTTTTTCTTTTTACTACGAAGAGACATATGTCATGCTTGCCATAACTATGATGTTGGACAATAATCACATGACTTCTGCTTCAAGAAATGCATTAAAGACTTCCTGTAGGCACCAAAAAAGAAAATGTGTGTATCAAGCTCCCCAAGGTTATTTAGTTAGAAAACCATGTTTAATCAGATGAGGATAACTTCTTGTATTCACTGTGGTCCTCTTGAGGATGCTAGGGTTTTATTATTCCCTTTATAGTCATTATTTCTTCAGCCATGCTTTAGCAAACTATAAGCTCAGATTATTCTCTTTACTGCCTCTGTGTTAGAGTTGGCTGTTAGCTTCCAGTTCAAGTGATAAAAGGGGAAAAGGATGAAGCCTGGGATGTTGCAATAAATCAAGAGTCTTCATTTCTGTCCTGGGATGTCTTCACAACACACCCTGAGAGACAGAGCCTGACATCATCCTTGTATAATTGAATAGAGGGATTTATAGGCCAAGATATCCAGCTGAGAAGACATTAAAATGGCTATGATACTCATCTGATTTTCTTTTAAAAGTCTTTTCCTTTTTAGATAAGCTTTTGATTTGTTAATTGTGTAATCTTTATCAGTGAAGGATGTTAGCCTAAGCTTTTCCTGTGTTGAGGTGGTAGAAGTGGACGGATGTTTCTGAGAATAAGGATACATCTCAGTTCTGCACCACCCCCCCCCCAGTGTCAAAGTTGGTTTGGTGGGAAGAATCCCACGGAAGAAGTTTAGTAATTTATTTATTAGTCACTCCTGATTATTCACATGTTTTCTTTTTAAATCCTTATAGTTTTTTAATGCCTTAGATTAATCACATCTCTTTATGCCATGTGTAAATTCCCTGCTATCTCCCCTAGGAGACTGCTTTTGGTGCAAAATTACTTTGTGAGCCTGGACATAAGGGATGTGGGTCCGTGACTCATGCTTGAGAAAACTTAATAGATGAGTGATTTACTGGTAAAGTTGAAGTGTGAGATTCTGCTGAGAGTTTCAAATGTTTTTTTTCTTTTTTAAACCAGTTTTACTCAATTCTGTTGGTAGAAAGGTGATTTCCTCACAGCTGATTACCTGAAAGTGGTTTTTCTCTCCTCTCACTAGCACCATGCATTCTCTTTAAGATGGGAGCTGTTGGCTTAAGCATCTCACCAGGCTTTTAACTGCGTATTCCAAGTCCCTATTACTGTGGGATACTACATGGTGTGAGTCTATCACCAGCATTACAGATGACCTGTTTCTGCTTATACTTTTTGAAAAGGTCATATAAAAATTATCTTCATCTATGTGTTTATTTCCAGAGTTTTTTGTTTTCTTCTTGTTCGCTACTTTTGGTTTAACTTTTCATCGAGATGCCTTTAGAAAATTTAGTGACCCTTCCTTTCTGTATCTTAAGCAAATTCAGTGTTGCTTTCATTAATGGTAGGTAAGGATCAGAGGGATATAATGTTTTCTGAACATCTGGGAGTACAAATGGAAGGGACTGGGATTTGGAGCTTTGATCCTTAGGCCATCTTTCTATCTCTTTTCTCATAGCATAAAAATGATCAGAAAACTGAAGTAGCAATTTGTGGATTTATTAAGTTGATGGCTAACTATTAACTCTGTCAATGATTTTTAAACAGATAATTAACAGGTATAGACGGATGAGTTGCCACCCACATAGAAAATGTTTAGGTATTTTTGTAAGAACTATTTATTCTTCAGGTCAATTTTGACTTAACTGTGCATATCAGCCCTTAGTGCCCCTAGCACACTCCTTTGCTTGGACTCTGTGTTTTTATGCAACTGGTCTTGCCATTATCAGTTTCCTATCCAGGAGAATTGCTATTGTGGATTTTATTTATAGCTCTGTATTTTTAGTGTCTTTCCTTCTTTTGAATTTTTAGAAATAGACTAATTAAATACCCCAGCTGGCTTTTTTATCTTGGGATGGAATCACTTACAGAATGAGACACATGTCTTCCCCTCAGATTGAGTCATGGTGTAGTCACATAAAGGAACATCATAGGAATGGTAAGATAACCAAATATTCCATGTGGCATTAATTCACTCCATGACTGTTGAATACTAACTGGGTGCCAAGTGCTGAGCTTACTATTTTAGCTTTAGAGGGTGGAATAGGGAGATTGCAGAATAAGACAGAATGTGAAAGACATCAGAACTGACTTAAATATGGAGACTTCCCAGGAATATTTGAGTTTCTCTACCTTCATGATATCCAAAACTCAGCAGAATGATCCTCAGATGGGAGAAACAAACTTTATACTCAGATAGCATTTGATTCTTTTTTTTTTTTTTTTTTTTTTTTTTTTTTTTTTTTTTTTTTGACAGGCAGAGTGGACAGAGACAGAGAGAAAAAAGAAAGGTCTTCCTTTTGCCGTTGGTTCACCCTCCAATGGCCGCCGTGGCCACAAGGAATAAACCAAGCACCATCTTGGTTGGTTTTTTTTTTGTTTTTTTGTTTTTTTTTGTTTTGTTTTGTTTTTTGACAGGCAGAGTGGACAGAGAGAGAGAGAGAGACAGAGACAGAGAGAAATGTCTTCCTTTACCGTTGGTTCACCCTCCAGTGGCTGCCGCGGCCGGCACATTGCACTGATCCGAAGCCAAGGAGCTTTGTCAGCCGACTATAGTGTTCTGGAAAAGAGAATGATGCTCAATTGCAGGCACCAATCATCGAGGATGAAGTCTTGATTTGAGGAACATTCAGGAGTTACATGTTAGCTACCCACTGGGTATTTATTCAGTAGGTATGCTTATGAACAACTGAAGTATACCTTGTATATCCCTGTAGCCCCTGCTTCTGAATGGTCAGCCATGAATCACGGGTAAAGACATAACTTTGTCAGTGAATACTTATTTTAGTCTACTTATTCATGTATGTTTTTGTAAACATGGTTTTGAACGTTATAGATCTGCAACATCTTTCTAAAAACATTTTAACTGGTTTATAGAATCCTAGGTGACTTATTTAATCTTATAATTTTGTTCTGAAATACTTAACATTTTTTATCATTGCAATTTTATAAATCTGAGAAAATTATTAATTTTTATTTCATTAGTTCTACACAAGTACAAACAATTACAACTACAATTACTTTGGAAAATCAATTAACATATATATATATATGTATACCCCATCATCATGGTAGTTTTGGTTCTTATCTGTGTATTCATATATATATTCATATATAATATGTATATAAGAATGTTCATAGTAGCACTATTTGTAATACCTCAGTGCTAAAACCCTTCATAACTACTGTCAATATTGAAATAAGAAATAAATTGTAACATAACCGCACAGTGTAATAGTACACAGGAATGAGGAATAACAGTGTACTGTTAAATTCTCAATGCTGATGGATTTCAGAGACAAAAGCCAATATAAACAGGATATTTCCATTTCCCTGATATTCCAAAATTGGCAAAAGTAGTATGTGGCAACCAAAGTCAGAATGAAACTTTTAGGGAGGGAGACTATATACTAGGAGGGAGGTGTGAACGGACCCTTCAGGGTTGTTCATAATGTTCTATATAGTGATTAGAGTGACAGTTAAAAGGTTGTATATATAAGTAGCAATTACATGGACCCTATAGTTGACTTTTCTCACTTTACTATGGATATACTTTAATAACAATGTTATAAAATTATAAGTATAAAATTTAAAAATTAAAATATATACTTTAGAAGAACTATTTATTGTATAACTAAACACTTGAGGTTTTGGAACAATAGATTAGAAGGTATCTTCAAGGATAAGAATAATGAGAGAATTGGCTGTTGTTGGATTAGGATGTGAAATAATTACTTGGTATTGTATGTGTTGCTATAAATGGAATTGTGAAGAAAGAAAAAATGCTAAATTTATGATCCAGGAAAATGGTGCCATCAGAAAGAAAACTATTGGTCTGCAAAGACATAAACTCACATGTTGAAACCTTTATTCTCTAAAAATGAGCATAATAAATTAGTTCACTGGCAAATCAATGTTTACCTCTCTTTTACTTCCAAACTCTAAGAGGTCTTTGGAAAATTAGCCAGTGACTTACTCAGTGTGTCATTTCCAAAAATAGATTGTAAACTTGTAAGAAAGCTTAGAATGTCTTCTTCCATAGGGTAGAATCAAATGCATCTAAGTACAGATTCAGTGGATAGAGTTAGAAAATGGGTCTTGACTTTCCAGAAGAGCCAAAAAGAAACATCACGCTAGTGGCTAGAGAGCAGGGGGAGATGCAAAATACCCGACTAATCCACAAATTGAGTAACTAGTCAGTGAATCATGCAGCATTTATTTGGTGATTCTACTTAATAAATATATACTAGGTGGTTGTTTGTTTCCTGCACATTTAACTTCTGCTTTAGAAATCTTTACATCTAAAATTTTCGTTAGCATTTTGTTGTTATAACTACAAAGGAAGGGAATCAGTTAGGTTTGGTACTCCTTTTTCACGATTTCCCTGAAATTGAGTTATATGTAAGAAGAAGATTCAGATGAGTGTTATCTTTTGTGGTTTGTTTTTTAGCTAACAATTTGAAAAATAATTTAATCTCTTTATGTTTTATCTGTCCATTTGTTTTGTATAAGATAACACAGGATATTAAGGAAATAGTGGAGGAAATGAGATTTGGGAAGTTACTTGGCAGAAGTGGGCTCTCCATATTAAACCACATAGGTGGTACAAGATAGTGCTTAAGAAGGTGGAACCTGGAGCCACACTGCTTGGATTCATATCCTGGCTCTGACACTAAATGGATGTGTGACCTTCAGCAAATCATTTCATCTGGAGCATCTGGACTGTAGTAGCTCTAACTTCACTGGGTTTTTGTAGTGATTATTAGAATAGATAAAGACCTTTATTATAAAATCAAATAATGTTATCTCAATACATTATTGTCACGAATTAATAATACATATGCAAATGGTGTCAACATGAGCCTTTTATTTCTTCATGGTTATTGTTAACCTTATAATCTATATTATATCTTTTACTCATGACAATTAATGTCCTCTATTGAGATAATACCAAAATATTAAGAAATAGATATCCATATTTTGTAGAAACATACTTGATATTCAAATATTTTGGCAATATCATTAAATGTTTAGATATTGTACTCACAATTTCATGGTTTTCTGATCATTTAATTTTAATCAGCCTATAATGGTTCCTACTGAATTTTAAATACTCAAAACATAATGTGAACATTGTAGACAGGCATATATCTAATACCAGAATTTTAGAGAAAATTCTGAAAGGGAAAATATAGCTTAGGTAGACTTGTATGTAATCAGATGGACTCAACATTGTTTTCTGACTACCAAGATACTTGAAAGGGTGAAGAACAAAATTATACCCTGCATATGTTCTATATGACAAAACTGGCTAGACTGGCAAAAGGCTATGTTCAAAGAATATAAAAGAGAAGATTGTATATGGTTTAAATTCAAAGAATTTAAATGCCTCTACATGTTTTTCTCTGTTCTATATGAAATAAAGAAAGATGGAGATTTGTGATAATGTTTTAATTAGAAAAGCATTTTAAGAGCAAGTAGTATTTACTTAAGCTTATATTGCATGTTACTATAATTTTTTAAATGAAAAGTGAATTTGGAAATTCCAGTTTACAGCGTATTAATGTTGTTACACATGTATTTTATTAGCATTTGACATATATTTTTGAGATATGTTTTTATGAATTCAGCAAAGTATATTTGAGTATATATATATATATATTTAAAAATTTATTTATTTATTTGAAAGAGTTACAGAGAGGCAGAGAGAGAGAATCTTCCATCCACTGATTCTCTCCCCAAATGGCCACAACAGGCAGAGCTGGGCTGATCTGAAGCCAGGAGATTCTTCCAGGTCTCCCACACTGGTGCAGGGGCCCAAGAAATTGGGCCATCTTCCACTGCTTTCCCAGGCAGTGGGATCCACTTCTGGATCAGAAGTGGAGCAGCTGGGATTTGAACCGGCACCCATATGGGATGCCAGAACTGCAGGCGGTGGTTTTACCCCCTATGCCACAGCGCCGGCCCCTGCGTATATATTTTTAATAAAAATGAATTTGGAAATGCAACCTATTATGAAATCCTCACCTGCTTCTCATTGTCTTGGATCTTTCAGTAATTTTCCATACTGAATATTGTTTTCTTCTGTGACTCAGTACATAATAGTTATTATTTTGGCCAATGTGATTTCAGTATGTTATATGTCAATTAAGATATATAATTACTGCGTTCAACTTGACTTTGTTTAGAACCAGCCTATGGCTCTGCTCCTTTAATAGTTTGCACTTTTTTTAACTTTTATTTAATGAATATAAATTTCCAAATTACAGAATATTGATTACAATGACTCCCCCCCCATAACGTCCCTCCAACCCGCAACCCTCCCCTTATCCACTCCCTCTCCCTTTTAAGTGAATAATCAAACCATTGATTGGGTAAATGTGGCTGATCTTGTAGGCTAAAGAAGTATCATTGTCTCTGTTTACTTTTCTCAAAACTGTGTAGGATACATATGCCTTAGGGTTTACTAAATTATCTTTTTTTTTTTTTTGTAGTAGGACACATTTTTCATGTCTGACTTGATTTCTGATTTAACAGTGAATTATTGTGGTCCATTGAATGACAAGAGATGGTAGAGGGAGATACTGTTTTCAAGGAATGTAAATGATCCAGGTAGATGATAGTTTTTGTTTGGTGAGAAGGTATCCTATGCACCGACTTCCACATTCTTCAAGTTCTTATTTCCAGTTAGTTGGAACAACATGAGATAAGGAACTAGGAAACTTGTATTATGGTGATGGGCTAAATGAGAATCAAAGCAGGAACCAAGAATTGGCACCAGGAAAGATTATAACAACCTACTCAGTCAAAGAATAGCATCCAGATTAGAGAAATACACATCAAGATAATAAGCCAGTTCCCAAAAGACAAATATCATGTTTTCTCTGATATGTGGGATTTAATATAAAATTCAACAAAAGTATAAGAATGAAACTGCCATCTTATGATATGATTATTATTTATAGCCCTTGTCTAAATTACTGTGGAACTATGGTCTTTCTGCTTCTGCATTTTACTTGTCAAACATTATGATTTGTGATGCATTAAACATGTACAAGAGTAAAGGAAAAAAAGAAAGGGGATTGAAGAAGGGAGGGAGGGAGGAGACTGGTTGTCTTCTTAGAATTGTATGTATGAAATACATGAAATCTATTCTCTTTATATTAACAAAAATTAAAAAGATAACCAACTGAGAGAGATTGACAGATTGTAAGAGCATTGAGAGGCTGTTATTAGTAACTTTACCAAATACCATAACTTCCAGTCTACTTCCAAAGCTGAGACTCAAAAGCAGGACCAGTAAAGCTAGTAGCCCTTAGGTCTCCCATAGGTTGATGCCTCTGCTAGGAGGCATATCTAGGTCCTAGATAAAAAGCAGACAAATTTTGCTCAAGTAGACTGCACTTTATTTTCAAGATTGACTTCTAGATTCTTAGTCAGTGAGAGGGGTTCAGATGTCATCTCAGTAATTAGCAAACTGGCTCCTTTGTTCCTGAGCTTATGCCTAGGCTATCCTAATAGAGAGGATTGTCTGGTGCCAACCAGATAGTATGACGATATCATTCCTGGGCATGGTCAGTGTCAATGTCCTCTGCCGTCTGCAGTGCCTTGGAATGCTGTGGGATGCCTGTGAGGTCGGCCACCCTGCCCCAAGGCTTAACATTAATCTGAGTAGGAGAAGGTAGTAGTATAAATAAGACTGCAGTCCTCCTTGGTTGTGGGTGTAGACTAAAGAAAACCTGATAACCTCTTGCTCTGTAAAATCCCATACAAGCAGAGCATTCTTCACTTTTGAGTGTAGACTAGTTAAGATTTAAGATGTCTGGCTGTTTTCAGGCTCTTGGTTCCTGATTCTCATTTGGTGAAAATCTAGAGATGAATTTATCTTTCCCAAATAAGGAAATTAAATTTAAAAATTGAAGTTATAAGATGATCCACAGTATGTCTAAAGAACTTTTAGAGAAAAAGAACTTTGTGAATTTCCACGGAGGTGAGAATTAGCCAATGTGTGGATTATTTGCTCTCTTAATTCTAGATGTTTATTCCTTGTCACCTTTTATTATCTCTGGTGGTTCTTGTTGAAATAAATTCAAGTGCTTTTATAGCATTATAAAACATAATTATTAGTTTAGCTTTGCTAAACATAACACCAACACCTAACTTGCAAAAAATGTATTTTATAGTTTAAAAGTATTTTACATGTTGTTAACTTTATCTCAAATTATGAAAATATTGCATATGGAATATTAACTATATTCTACAGATAGAGACCTGCAGTTTAATGAATTTGTCCAAAGTCACATAACTGCTAATTTACTTATTGAGGCAAAGATATAGTCTGAAATATAGATTTCCTACTTTAGAGATCAAATCACTGGGAATGTTGAGTCTGAGAATTATTCTCTCAGCATTTCCTTCCATTCTTAAGTTACTCATTTAATTTGCTTTTACTACTTCATATTTGCTCATTTTCTCCTGTGACTTTCCCATTTGGAAAAACAGAGGCTGCTTTTGGCCTCTGTTGTTCCTTGAGTGCTTTGCATACCATCTCATATATTACTTTGCACTTGAACATCTGTCTGAGAAACAGCAGTTTTTGCATTCTGTAAGTTCGCTTTGGAATTTACCTTTGCCTCATCTCTGTAGTTGACTGTTATTATCTTACCATACTCAGAAAAGGATTTGCCCTATTGAATCTGGTCATTTATCCCTATAAGCTAATACCCAGTTTCTAGCAAGGCTGTGCCATGGTGTTTCAGAAGTAAGCACTGTATTACCCTAACTGGGAATTAGGAAACAAAACTTCTGTTGTGACTGCATCTTGACTGTGAGGAAATTGTTTGGTTTCTTTCATTGGTGCTTGATTGTCACTGCATAGTAAGAAATTGCAAGAAACATTGAGTTATGGGATATTTAATGTAGAGCCCTTTTGCGAGTCAGCTTAATTTTCTAGTATCATATATATAAAATACATACTTTAAAAAATTTCTTAATAAGAAACACCATTGTTGGCTGATTAAATATTTTAATTTAATCTTGTTACTCACATAATAATTATAGTTCAGAGCTGCTTTCTACTGCATTTTGGCATAATTCTGTGGTGTTAGGTAAGTTAGTATTTTCAGTTTTTGATTTGAGTTTAGAAGAAGAATCACAGCTCAAGAATTATTTGACCACTTCCTTTTCAGTGGTTCCTAAATTTGTATCAGTGTTAGCTGTGTGTGTATATTTATTCACATGTGCTTTAGATACATATTCTAGGGCTCTATGCTAGGAAAAAGAAAAAGACTCTTTGGAGTGGAAAGCAGGAATGTTAATTTAGGAAGGTACCTCAGTGATTCTGATTTTCATCCAAGGGAGGGGATCATTTTTCCTAGGTTATAGAGACCATCTAAAAAAGTAATAATAGTTTAGACAGGTTCATTTAATCCATATATATTTATTGGTTGGCTGCAATTTTTTATCTTTGTGCTGGGTATTGGAATAGGTGATTTGATGCAGGCATTGTGTACAGGTATTTTTAATTTAGTGACGGTTGCCCCAGCAATTTATCATGTGTATTATCCAGTAGGAAAATAGCATATTAACAAAGTAAAAGAGAAACTCATAGTCTTTTTTTTTTCCCAAAGATTTACTTATTTCATTTGAAAGGCAGAGTTACAGAGAGAGGGAGAAAGACCTTCCAATGGCTGGAGCTGGACTGATCTGAAACTAGGAGCCAGGAGATTCTTCTGGGTCTTCTACATGGGTGCAGAGGCACAAGGACTTGAGCCATCTTCTACTGCTTTCTCAGACACATTTGCAGGGAGCTAGATTGGAAATGGAACAACCAGAAATCAAACCATGTGGGATGATGACCCTGTAGATGGTGGATTAACCTTCTTTGCCACTGCACAGGCCCTGATGATAGTGTTTTAAACATTAGGTGTAAGGTCAGAGGATGTTCAGGAAAAGCACTGTGGAAGAGTGGGACTTGAAAATTTTGGTCCAGTGAGCAGTCAGAGTTAACCCTGTGAATGTGGAAAATAGAGCAGAGCTGTAAGGAATCACTGAATGTCTTTTAAAGGAAAGTGCATGATGAAGGTAGAACAGAACATTGGTCTAAGAGCAGCACTGGGATCTTGGAGGCAACCTCACATTCTGCCTGCAGTGTCTGTGACAGAGAAATCTTGATAAGGAAACATTGGTGTAATTTGATGTGTGGCTGGGTGTGAGGAAAAAAGAGGAAGGATGAGTCAATGTGCTGGCAATTAGAGATGTGATATCAATAACAGAGAAATAGGGATAGAGAGCTGGCTGGGCAAAGGATGATGAGCTTTTTCATTTCCTTGGTCTTCTGTGTTTTTACCACCATGTCCAGCACAACACCTGATGCTAAGTAGATGTTAGGTAAACTATTGGTTTGGCTGTCTCTTTTCATCTTATTAAGCAGGAAGTTGATTTCACTTTCATGAGAAGTATGGACAAGTGTGTGTTGAGGGAGGTACTGTGCCTCTATTCCATCAGGTTGTCCAGAGATCCATATTCCAGCTTATTTTGTTGCTTCACCTGCAGTGGGTAGTATGGCTGAGGATGACTCCCTTCTGTAATTCTTCCTTTGGCCTGAGAAAAAGAATGAAGTGAAGGGCAAGAAGTTTTCTTTCAGAGGCAACACTTTTTTGCTCCCTGCATTTCATTTGCCCATAACTTGTTTTTGTTGCTATACATAATATAAAGTAGGCTGTGGAAATTATCTGGCTTGGTATAGATCCAGTTAAAATTCAGCTGTTACTGCTAGAAGGATGAAGAGGCATAGATTCCTAAAGTCAGAACTTGCCACAGTGGTTCTCAGTTTTTTTTAAACAAGTATGCTTAGTATTTGATCATGTTGAGTTGAAGGAGGAAGGAAGGCTCTAAGTAGCAGTGACTGGGAAATAAAGACACAGAATAGTAGCTCAGAACAGTGTGTTAGGTATGAGATGTAAAAAGATGAGGTCTTTCAAAGGTTATAGATGTTCTCATCAGATTGTACAGAAAAGCAATGAAACAGAGCAAGAGAGAGACTGGAGAGAGAAGGGTGCTCATTGGTTAGGTGGTGGGAAATGCAGACAAGAGAATCTAGAGAAATAATTAAAGATATAACCTGCTCAAAAATTAAAAAAATATTATTTACAGAGCAGAAAGTAAAATAGATGAAATGATATTGTAAAAAGGATAAATACAAGAATAAATGATTAGTGGTGTTGCACATGCCAGAAAAAGAAATACTGTTGAATGTGACAGAAAATTTTAGTGAAGATGTGTAGCATGCCAACATTAGACTCCATTTAGAGCTTCCAATGCAATGGGCTGGACTACACAAGAATGTGGTCTGTTACAGGGGGAAATATTTAAGGAGAAATGTAATAGAGGTTCTTGGAATGGTATGGAAATATGTCCATGAAACTGTCCTTAGTGATTGTACCTGAGAGATGGTATTATGATGGGTTACTAACCTTCTACTCTTTTTATGTTGAAATTAACATGAAAATGATTTGGGTAGGATTTTATATAAACAGTAAATTAATTATTTTAAGACTCTATAGTTTAATTTTTGTTTTATAATCAGTAAGTAATATGAGCCATATTTAATTGATAGGGCAGCTCAGATCTTATTTAAAGGGCAAGGGATTTGCATATATGATGTTTTCATTCTCTGGAATATTGTGGGTGAGGGAAGGGAGTATCTTCCTTCACTCAATAGGAGTCTCTGTATTCCATTGTCTGTCTAAGTATATTTCCAACCTGCTAATACCCATACTATTTACTAAAGAACACGTTTAGCATGTAGTTTTTTTCTGACTTGTAAGTAAGGCCAGCTCAATAGTTAATGGGTCTTTGACATAAATACCATGTTATCTTTATTTGTTTGAACTGAAGAAAGAATAAAGGGACTTTAGGTTCAAGCTAAATGGATTAAATGATTACAATTTGTTCAAAGTTGTTAGTTTTTTTTTTAAATGATTTATTTATTACTTTGAAAGGCAGAGTTACAGAGAAAGAAGAAGAGACAGAGAGATTAAGATTTTCTATCTGCTGCTTCACTCCTCACATGGCCACAACAGTCAGTGCTGAGTCAGGCTGAAGTCAGGAGCCTGGAACTCTATCCCAGTCTCCCACAAGGGTTCAGGGGCCCAGGACTTGGGCCATCTTCCACTGCTTTCCCAGATGCATTAGCAAGGCGCTGAATCAGAAGTGGAGCAGCCAGGACTCAAACTAGCATTCATATGGGATCCTGGCATCCCAGCTGACAGCTTAACCTGCTGTGCCATGATGCCAGCCCCTGTTAGATCTTGTTCACTACCACCCAATAAAAATAAAATGCAAGGCACATGTGCAATTTAAAAATTTTTGGGAGCCACATTTTAAAAAGTATACAAAAGTAGGTGAAATTAAGATTAATATTAACATTAACATAAAATACAGAGGGGCCAAAATACTTTCACTTAAGCATGTATTCAGCATTTTACAAATTAGGTATTTTATATTCTCTTTTATCCTTAAGGAAAAAAAGAAAACAAGTCTTGTAGGTCTGTACATATTTTAAGTACCCAATTAACCACATGGTTAGTAGCTCTGTATTGGATGGTACAGTTTTAGAGAATTGATGAGTGGTCTTTTGTAGTTCTCTCACTCTCTTTTAGAAAGTATAAGTTTACTTGATCGTGTGTGTGTTGTGGGGGAGGAGGGAAAATGTACACTCCCACCTGCTGCTTCACTTCCCACATCCCCTCAAGGGCCTAGCAAAGCTGGTAGCTAAGCACTCAGTGCAAATCTCATGGGTGGCAGGAGCCCAAGAATCTAAGCCATTACTTGCTGTCTCCTAGGGTGTGCATTACTAGGAAGCTTGAATCTGTACTCAGACCTTGGAACTGGACGTAGGCACTTGCATGTGGGACTAGGGTGTTCTATCTGGCAGCTTAACTCCTAGGCCAAATGCACACCCCTGTTCTTGTCTCTCTTGGTGTTGAGCTTAGGTTAATTGCTTGCAGGTCTGCCACTAAAGATCTCTCCCTGATTTCAAGTTGCTTTAAGCACTAATCCAAATAGGTTTGTTTAGTGAATTAATATTATCTTATTTTGTGACCACTGTTAGGAGGTAAGGCAAATGAATGGAAACTAAGGGCTTTTCTTAACCTTCCCCCAATACTTTGCTTGCTATAGGATCTGAAATTTCTTGGTTATATATTTAAAATCGGTTATATATTTAAAAATTAGTGAAAACTAAAGTTGAAGTTAGTTTTTCTCACCCTTCACATTTTCTTTCACTAGTCCAGTTGATGCTTGTTTCACTGTCCACTGAGATTTAATAGTTTTCTGTGCTATCACCTAAGAAAAACTTGGTTTCAGTAGAAAAAAAGGAGTTACCATCTTTCTCTCACACTAAAGTTTTAGATGCTCCTTTAAAAAAAAAGAGCTACACAACTTCAATTCCTTCAAACATTTGTGTTTACTTGAAAGACCAAGACAGACAGAGATCTTGGTTTACTCTCTGGATGCCTGAAACAGTGAGGGCCAGAACCAGGCTTCAGCCTGGAGCTGAGAGCTCAGTCTGGGCTGCACATGTGGGTGACAGGGACTCAATTATTTGAGCCATCATTTGCTGCCTCCCAGGGTGCATATTAGCAGGAAGCTGGAATCAGAAATGGAGCTAGGACATAAACCTATGCACTCTGATTTGGCATATGGGTTTCCAAAACAGTGTCTTAACATCAAATGCCTGCCCCACAACTTTTATTTTAAGATGGTGCTTGGAGCCGGCGCCGCGGCTCACTAGGCTAATCCTCCGCCTTGCGGTGCTGGCACACTGGGTTCTAGTCCTGGTCGGGGCACCGGATTCTGTCCAGGTTGCCCCTCTTCCAGGCCAGCTCTCTGCTGTGGCCCAGGAGTGCCGTGGAGGATGGCTCAAGTCCTTGGGCCCTGCACCCGCATGCGAGACCAGGAGAAGCACCTGGCTCCTGCCTTCGGTGTGCCGGCTGCAGCGGCCATTGGAGGGTGAACCAACGGTAAAGGAAGACCTTTCTCTCTCTCTCTCTCTCTTCCTACTCTGAATGTCAAAAAAAAAAACAAAACAAACAAACAAAAAAAAAAAAAACACAAGATGGTGCTTGGTTTATTCCCTGTGGCTGTTGTTATGATCAATGAATTATTGAAAAAAATTAACAAATTTCTAGAGGAGTAAGTAATATTCATCTTTTTAAAGAATTTCATGCTTTAGTTTTTTCTCCTAAATCATATTTACTCAGAAGTAAAAGGACTAGTTCACCTGTAACAATCAAATTGCTGCTTTGATTTTTTTTAAAGATACGATGCAGTCGAATGTTTTTCTGAATGTTGTACATCACTTGCGTTGGTATCCTCATGTTTGTTCTGATTCTTCTTAATCTGTTTTAACATGGTATTGATATTGAATCTGAAGCTTGTCCTGGGATGTTGTGGAGGGAAGGCAACAAAGTAGAATGGTCTATTATACGGGGACCAGTGGAAACCTGAAGTTTCGCCAAGAATTCTGCCTCTTTCTTTAGTCTTAGGGCTATTAGGGAAAGGCCTAGGGAATTATAGTAGATTTTGTGTCAAAGTCCTTCTTATTATTATTTTGGCCTTGCTTCCACAGATAGTATGCCTAGTAAAGAACCGGTTTTCAAATCCCTGGTCCATCTTGTTCTGGCACTCTTGTACAATAAAATATATATGATTTACTAGAAAAATGAAATTAGAAAAAACTTTCAAATCAAAGACATACAGATCTAGATTCAATGGGCAAAATATTACTCCATCAGATTACTCTAAAATTTCTAAATCTTGCTTTCAATTTCTGTACATATTCATCCCTTTGGTGGACAAGTGATATTTAGCCTGTGGGCTGACAGCAACCTGCAATGCACATTTGAGTAGGTAACACTGCTTACAACTAAATAATCATCTTATGGACTACTCTATGATGTATTTCCCCCATTTCACAGATCAGAACACTTAGGATTAAAGAAAAGAGACCAAGAAACCCAAGATCTTCACAGGCTGATGCTAGAATTCAGACCCAGAGTTATAATTAGAATTAAAGAAATGCATCTCTATCCCTGGGCTGGCCAGCTTCTGCCTGTATTCCATATGCTGTGCAGCACACAGCCTGGACCATGGTGCGGTGTGGGCTTGTTCACATGTACCTGTGCCCTGTCTGCCTCCCTTCATCATGATGAAAGGAGAATGGGCAGTGGAAGTATCTATGAAATACATGAAACTTGAATGTCTTAAATAAATTGTTTAAAAAGGACCAAGAATCATTTTAGTATGCATTTTCACATAATAGCATTTGAAAGAAAACTCAAGTTGATTAAAATTGCTAGTTTTCGGTTTTTCTAATGCACGCTTGTATTTAAGATGTGGTGTACCTGTTGATTTAACTATTGTATATTTTACTGGGTGTACCATTGTTAGGAACTTCTGTGTGTAATCATCCAAGTAAGGGGATTCAACATAACACAAAAAAATAAATTAATATTTAATGATCTACAAAATAGATGTTAATACATTACTATTTTTCCTTTCTGCTTTTATCATGATTCTTCTGTCGCAGTTCCCAGTACTCACTTAGTTTATACACTAAATCACTAAATAAAAAAAAAAAAGGCAGTTGGGATAAAGGATATCTCACTGATAACAGTAATTGTTCAGACCAAAAATTAGTTAATGTTTATTTTAATCACGTTTCTACTTAAGTAGCCTAATTACATCAACAATATTAGAGTCTTGAAAGTTTTTACTGGGACCACATGTATAGGACATGTGAGTTTTACTCCCTTTCATGGCCAAATACAGCATATTTTCAAAGCAATTATGTTTATTGGTCATAGACTACCAAGGAAGAGCATTTAAGTAGAGAAATAATTTGCAAACATGGAAATGCTACTAAGCTAATGAGGTTTTGAGTTCTTAAAAAATTGCATAGGAGGAAGGAAAGTTTAATACATGTCTTGTAGAATTAAACGGAGTATGGCCGGCGCCACGGCTCACTAGGCTAATCCTCTGCCTGCGGAGCTGGCACACTGGGTTCTAGTCCCGGGCGGAGCACTGGATTCTGTTCTGGTTGCTCCTCTTCCAGTCCAGCTCTCTGCTCTGGCCTGGGAGTGCAGTGGAGAATGGCCCAAGTGCTTGGGCCCTGCACCCGCATGGGAGACCAGGAGAAGCACCTGGCTCCTGGCTTCGGATCAGCGTGGTGCACCAGCCACTGAGGGGGCGAACCAATGGAAAAGGAAGAACTTTCTCTCTGTCTCTCTCTCTCTTCCTACTCTGAATGTCAAAAACAAAAAAAAAAAAAAAATTAAACGGAGTAATGAATATGAATTTTTTCTTTTAGTGTATGAATTGGTATCACAATGAATTGAGTGAATCGAACTAAGATAAAAGCTGCCAAAAATTTCATTTTTGACAAAGCATTTATAATGTCTTCCCAAGACTTAACTTCTTATAACTATCATTTATAGCAATGAACACACTATGTACTAGACACATTGACAAAATGTTAGGTACAGCATCACACTGAATATCTATTGCAACTTTTTTTTTTCAAGATTTTATTTTATTTATCTGAAAGAGTTACAGAGAGAGGTAGAGATCAGAGAGAGGTCTTCCATCTGCTGGTTCACTCCCCAGATGGCCTCAATGGCTGGAGCTGTGCCGATCCAAAGCCGGAGCCAGGAGCTTCTTCCAGGTCTCCCACGTGGGTGCAGGGGCCCAAGGACTTGAGCCATCTTCTGTTGCTATCCCAGGCCATAGCAAAGAGCTGGATTGGAAGACGAGCAGCTGGGACTAGAACCGGCGCCCATGTGGGATGCTGGCGCTTCAGGCCAGGGCTTTAACCTGCTGCGTCCCAGCGCTGGCCCTTATAACCACTTTTAGAAACCGATGTTGCTGTTACTGTTTTTCTAGATGAGGGAACTGAGGCTTTAGGTGTAGTAGTTTTTTGAGAATATTTTAGAAAACAAGTAGGAGATTCTAGAAACAAGATCTGTGCACCAGAAACACTGGTATTTCCTGGGACGTTGTTAGATATGAGAAACATCAGCTCTGTCCAGATTTATTTAAAAAAGATCCCAAATGACCAAGCTCCACATTAAAGTTTGAGAAGTACTACTTTATTTTATGAAGTCTACATTCATAATCTCTATACATAAATCCTGCCTCCTAGGGAAGCCCAAGATAATAACTCCATTAAGAGAATTAGTTGAATCTGGTGTGACTATAGGCAAATTCAAAATATTCCTTTTTTTCTGATTATATGTTCTAATTCTTCTCTTTTTGGCTAAGGATTCTTATTTAATCTTAGAAGAGTCCAATCTTTTTTCTCCATTGCAACTGTGGTCATTAGATTCTAAACATGTTCTAGTTTGATAGCTTCAGGTTCTTATTATCCAGAGTATTGAGAAAAAAAGAACAGAAAATGACAGCAGTTAATAGCATAAGGTTTGGATTACCATAGGGAAATTTGGAGTCCATCCTTTTTAGTTTTTTAAAGATTTATTAATTTTTAATTGAAGGGCAGATAGAGAGAGCAAATGAGCTTCCATCCAATAGTTTACTTCCTAGGTTCCCACAACAACCAAGTTTGGGCTAGGCCAAAGCCAAGAGCCAGAAACTCCATATGGGTCTCCCATATGGGTGGCAGAAACACAAGCCCTTGGGCCATCATCACTTGCTGCTTTCCTGGTATATTAGCAGGATGTTGGATAAGAAGCACAGAATAGCAGGGACTTGGACTAGGCACTCCAATATGGGTTGCAGATACCCCAAGTGGTTGCTTAACTCACTGTGCCATAATACCACACCTGAGTTCATCGTTTTAGATATCTTTTCTCTCCTAAATGTATATGCATTCTGGAAGGTAATAGGTAATTATTGTTTGTACATAGTATCTTAGGTATTTAAATAAGAATAGTTTAAAATCAAGTACCTTTGATTTTTAATAGAAAAATCATGTTTCAGAGAGAAAGCGATCAATCTTCCATCTGCTGATTCACTCCCCAAATGGCCACCATGGCTGGAGCTGGGCCTGGAACTCCATCCGGGTCTCTCACAAGAGTGGTAGGGAACCAAGTACTCAGGCCATCTTCTGCTGCTTCCCAGGCACGTTAGCAGAGAGCTGGATCAGAAGCAGAGCAGCTGAGACTTGAACCAACATTCTAATATGGAATGCCAGTATCACAGGCAGCAGCTTAACTTGCTGTGCCACAATGCCAGTCCCAGAATAGTTCACTTTCAAAGGGACTGAGAAGAACTGGCCAGGACTTCTAGAGTAGAGTTTCTGTAAAGGTATGATGAACATGCCAACACTGCAGGGCGGTCACATGGTATATGAGTTTAAATGTCCTTTTCATTTCTGGACCAGGAGGTGACAGGGAGTTTCATAGAAGGAGTTTTGTCAAATAGCATGGAGGGGCCCCAGAATGCATTTATCTGAAGTTAGGAATTGTTTTTCAGACAGTTCCTACCTTCTGCTTTTCTGATATTAAATTTTTGTTTCTGTCAGCTCTGAAGGGAGATACCATTCATAGACATACTTTGCCATACTAGTGGATTCATACTCAATTTTGAAGATATTTTTTCCTAGTTGAAATTTAATAAAGTGTTTAAAGAATACATTTAGAATCAAAATTTATATGTCAATTTCCCTCTGAGCCAGCAGTGCCTCTTGTGAGGTATTGTCCCATACCACAGGAGGTTTTCAGAAATGACTCAGGAGGTTTTTGTGGTTGGTCCTTCTGAAAGTGGTTTGTTTTATTCCCAACCCCCATCCCTGCTGGGGAACCAAGAAAGCTATTATTGCTGTTAAGAATATTGTTTTACTTTGTGACTTCGTGTGACAGCTGGGTATGATTATTTTATTAGTTTCCTGATTGACCCAACTTAAACCAAAAAGGAATACAAAGTCAACAAATGTGATAGCTGTTAAGGCAGCTGTCACTTCTGGTAATTTGGCCATAACCACTTTTCTTTCCTTTTCCTCCAGTGTTTTTCTAAGCAGATTTAAAATAAAACATGGAGAGTAAATAGAAATTGCTGTCCTTCACAGGATCAGGAATTGGGATAAGAGTTTCATAAGCAGGATTTATTGGTGGTGTGTTATATTGTCTGTAAAACACAGTTTCGACACATCTGTTCTTTTTTTTTTTTTTTTTTTTTTTTTGACAGGCAGAGTTAGACAGTGAGAGAGAGACAGAGAGAAAGGTCTTCCTTTTTCCGCTGATTCACCCCCCAAATGGCCTCCACGGCCAGCGCACTGCGCTGATCCAAAGCCAGGAGCCAGGTGCTTCCTCCTGGTCTTCCATGTGGGTGCAGGGCCCAAGCACTTGGGCCATCCTCCACTGCCTTCCCGGGCCACAGCAGAGAGCTGGACTGAAGAGTAGCAACCGGGACAGAATCCAGTGCCCCAATCGGGACTAGAACCCTGGGGTGCCGGCATCTCAGGCGGAGGATTAGCCAAGTGAGCCGCGGAGCCAGCTGACACATCTGTTCTGTAACAAGCTGCCCACCTCTGCTTTAGGAAACCTTCCCTTAAGGTTGTGTGTACTGACTCTTCAAGACTTTCCAGATAGCCAGACTTGAGATTGAGTGCCTGCTGCTCGGCTAATTTGATGGTTGTATCCCTCTATTAATTAGTTGGAAAATTCTCCACAAAATGGGTCAAATGCAGAATAACGGAACTGCCAATAAAATAGTGAGCTTTCTTAATGACCCAAATAAAAGCACATTTTCTGTTTTATGGAACAACCAATATGATCTAACAAATTGTCTATGTGTGTACTTTTATGTTGCCCTCACTTTTGACCAGTGTTTCAAGGCTCTGTATTTAAAAAGAAACACTTTTTATAACTCAGGCTGCAAATAATCAAACATGTAATTGTTATTTTACAGAGACCAACTTTCTAGACTATTAGAAAATTGTTGACAGATCAGGCTCTTAAAACACTATTAAAGAACATGACTTTGAAGCTAATAGTGAATTCTGGGGGGGAGGGAGGAAGAGGAATATTGGATCCCAAAGATTTATGACATAAAACCCAAAAGCATTCTTCAAGCACAGAAAAATTGGTTTTGAACAATTTAAGTAGTGACAAAAGGCGTTTTCTCTTAATTTATTCTTCATTTACGATTTTGAAAAGTATATTAGAAATTTTGGGATTCAAATTAATGTTTTTCCTTTTTCCTTCCTCGAGCAGGTTGTCAAGTTATTAAGCAACAAAAGATCACAAGCAGTTGGAATATTAATGTCTAGTCTTCACTTAGATATGAAAGACATACAACATGGTAAGTAAAATAAAAATTCAGTTTTTCAGTACTGAAACTTGGACCACAGGGTACAATGTTTGGTGACAAAATTATTTTAAACTTAGAGTTTCTGTTTCTACTGAGGTTGGTATATTTCTCTCATGAATGCTTCTGAAAGGGTTTATTAATTTGGTGTTTCTCTTATTTCTATATCTTGCTGAGAGCATAATCACATGTTGTGTTATCATTGTTCAGGCTGCTTTAAGTATCCTACTGGATGGCTTGAAAACAACAGAAATTTATTTCTCACAGTTCTAGAGGTTCAAATTCCAAGATCTGGTTGCCGGCAAGGTTTTGTTAAGGTCATCTTCTGGGTTGTAGACTGTAATCTTCCTGTACACTTATGTGGCAAAAAGAGGATCAGAGAACTCTCTTGCATGTCTTTTGTAAGAGCATTAATCCCATTCATGATCTAATCATCTCCCAAAGACCCCCTGCCTCCGAAACTCATCACTTTGGGGGTTAGGATTACAACATATGAAATTATGGAGGACAGAAGTATTTAGTCCATTGCATATATTTTTAGCTTGTTTTGAAAATATTATTTTTACCTCATAAGTAGTACTAGTTCACTGTGCTCTGTAAATACTTAGACCATATCTGAAGGATCGACTTCTGGATGGCATGCTCAAAGTGCTACTGATAGACACTAGTGTGAACCAGATAGTAGATTACTTCTCTGTCATTAAAAAATTCTTGGAGAAAATAGTCTGCAGGAGAGAAAAATTAATTGGGCCTTGAGTCCCAAGTGTTTATTGCTCTAATTTAATGAAGAAGAGGAAGTAAGTCTGGAATTCTCTATCAACCCATGTGAAAATTACAGGGATATATGTTTCTTTATTTCTTTTTCCTTTTAGGTCTATTTATTTGTTTGAAAGGCAGAGTTATAGATATAGGGAGAGGGAGAGGGAAAAGGAGAGGAAGAGGGAGAAAGAGAAAGATCTTTCATCTGTTGAGTATCCTCCCCAAATGGTTGCGATGGCCGGGATAGGCCAGGCCAAAGCCAGGAGCCTGGAACTTCATCCATGTCTCCCACATGCGCCTCAAGGGCCCAAGTACTTGGGCCCTCTTTCATTGCTTTCCCAGTCACATTAGCAGGTAGCTGGCTTAGCAGTGTAGCAGCCAGGACTCGAACTGGTACCCATAAGGGACAATGGCGTCACCGGTAGTGGTGTAACCTGCTGTTCCACAACGGGAGCACACAGGAAGCACAATGGGGAGGGTGTTTCGGCTGTTACTTTCAGAATGTTCTTATGATTAGAGAGCCTGAAGTACCTCTTATCTTGAATGTCTTTAAGGTGTTAGATGGGAGATGGGACATAATCTCTTAGTCTCAACCCAAGATATGGTAAAATGCTGACAGAGTCACTAAAGCAAATTGTTATATATAGCATTTTAGGTAACAAAACTGATCACTCTTAATACAGCAGTTTGGATACAACTACAGTGTAAACCCCTGAGCTTTTCTGCATATAGGGGGATTAACTTGTTTTTTCTACTAACCACAAAAAGAATTTCAATTTATTCTTGCCCACTTATATTATTGACCGTGTCTAGACACGTGGAAACAGCAATGTCATGGCCTTTTGTGATTTCTTTTATGTTGTTGTTGTAACTGAAGTCTTTAAGAGACTCATAAAATATTTCTATATGTAGTGATTTTAACATTTTCTAAATGATTTTCATGTCAATATTTTAATAGTTGAAGTCTACCTTATTGTTAATAGCAATTTCTGTGCTATATCCTTCTATCACATTTAGGCTGAGAGATACTGCCTAAAGGTGAACAGAGGAATTGAATTTATACTCAGAATGTCCCTTAAGCTGCCCAGGACCTTAGAATAGATTTAAAGCAGATTGAATTATTCAATGGAATGCCAGTTTACCTATTAAAGAAATATGGTTTCAAGTACAACACAGACCTTATAAATCATGAAAATGTTTAACTGGCTTTCTAGCTTACCCCTTTATGAATGTGGATTCTATTTGTTCGGCTTAAAATATCATGGGGCATAATTCATAAATAGCACAAGTTTGGTATGCCCTGTCAATTGATGAGTAACTCTTAATCACAGTGTAAGTTTTTATTAAATTGTTTTGATGGTGAGGAGACTTCCTCAAGCTGAAACATTTGGGCAATAGTCATAGAAGAGAATGCCAAGGCTGGCGCCAAGAAGTACTTGGTGTTTCTAAAGCTGGCAAATGTAGCCCAGTTAAGTCATAGAATGAAATCTGAAAATAATGATATGGTCCTTTCCTTCAGTCAAATATTCAACTCAGGCTAAGTTAATAATGAGAACCTTATGAACAAAGGAGTCCGCCTGACATCTGTGTCTGTGGTAAAGCCAGAGAGAGTTCATTGAAAATTTGCTCGCTTAACATGCAATGCTAACAATAACATGGCATGGACGTCAGTAGTTGAAGGGTCATACAGAATTATGCATAAACTTTATCCTATTAGGATGTGAAGTGATTGCCTGAATCTCTGAAACCCTGAACACCCATTTTCTTACAAAAAAAAAAAAAAAGTTGCCTTCAAAGTCTAAGGAAGCAAGCAGTTATGCCTTTTTTTTTTTGGGTAAAGTCCTGTTCTGCCTTGGTATATTATCTGGGACCACGATTTACATGGGCAAATCACTTGTGGCCTCTAGAATAAGCCTTCTTTCTCTCAGAATTTGCCTCCCCTGAGAAATCCACAGAAGCATAAACAACATTGATTGTGGATATAGAAGCAACCACAGAATTTATCCAGACCTCCAGTGTCATTTTATAGAAGAGCAAACTAAGACCTACTAGTGGTTTAGTTCCTTTCTCACATCATGCAGCTCATTAATGGAACATACCGATAGTGCACCCAAGCCTCTTCGTCGATCGATCCTGTTCTTTTCACTCACATGTGCTGCTCCTCCAAGAATGTGCTTTTCCAGCAAGCATCTCTACAACAAAGTATATGTACTACTGTAATAAAGAGCAGAAACTATTCTTTTCTCTCTTCTTCCTGTCAAAACTCTGGAGAAGCCTAGAGTCGAATTTACTTTGTAATGTTCTATTTTAAAGTGCCCAGTAATGAGCATGTCAAGTTTGCATTTTAGGTGTCAGAAGTCTAATTATTGTTTTACTGCCATATCTACTGAGTATTACATCATGCTCAGCCACTAACGTGGGTATAGGTTCTTTGTTAAAATAGCAAACGTGGAGTCCTCAGCATTTTGACATACAGTCAAAATGCAGAAAGGAGAGAAGAGAGCAGGTTTTTAGGTTTATTGATGAAGTAATCGCAAGTAAGGCAGCCCCAGTAAGTAACTGTACAAATGTATAAAAGTTATTATGAAGGCCTGAACTCTCAGACTGCAGTAATGAATCTATATGGTTACTGCTATACTGACCTTTTATGTTTATAAATACAATTTTTTCTATTGGAATGGTGAAACTGTCACATGAAAAATTCACTCCTGTGGTTTATTTTTATTTTTTTATTTTATTTTTTTGGACAGACAGAGTTAGACAGTGAGAGAGAGAGAGAGAGAGAAAGGTCTTCCTTCCATTGGTTCACTCCCCAAATGGTTGCTACGGCCAGCGCGCTGCGCTGATCTGAGACCAGGAGCCAGGAGCTTCCTCCCAGTCTCCCTGTGTGAGTGCAGGGCCCAAGCCCTTGGCCATCCTCCACTGCCTTCCCAGGCCACAGCAGAGAGCTGGACAGGAAGAGGAGCAACCGGGACAGAATCTGGCGCCCCAACTGGGACTAGAACCTGGGGTACTGGCGCTGCAGGCAGAGGATTAGCCTAGTGAGCCACAGCACCGACCCAACTCCTGTGGTTTATAATACCTTAAAAACTAGGATGAAGTGCCTTCCAGAGGGAATTCACCCCTTTTTGTGTGTTAGAGCTGAGGGTTACTGTGGATCTAAGCTCCTGGGGGGGTCCATTGTACAGGTTGGCCTGAGCATATGGCCCTTTGAGCCACAGTTTAATGTGGGGAGGGTCTAAAACCTGTACCTTATGTGGGCTCTCAGCTGTGATATTTGGCCCTTGACCCAGTGAAGCTGACAATGAAAAGTTTAGATTTGCTGGGACTGGCATTTAAGCTCAGTGCAGAAAACATTAGTGAGCTGGTCACGGCTGTGTATTCCATCTTCCATTTAAATTTTTCTTTATTTATTAGAGAGAGAGAGAGAGAGAGAGAGAGAGAATCTCCCATTTACTGCTTCATTCCTTAAATGCCCACAATGGCTGAGGCTGGGCCAGGCCAAAGCCAAGTGGCAGGAACCCAGTCTGGAACATACACATGGGTGGAAGGGACATAACTGCCTGATCCATCACCTCTGCCTTCCAGGTTGTACATTAGCAGGAGGGTGGAATGAGGAGTGGAGCCAGGATTTGAATCTGTGCAATCTGATATGGGATACTTGTCTTAATTGCTATACCAAACACCTGCCCCTTGTCATTTTGCCTAGTATCATAATTACTTGCTATCTTCTTAGGTTTGCTATCTTTATGATATCCTAGAAATATATTTTGTTCAGTATTTTCAGTTGTTCCTAGTGGGAGGATTTATTCAAATAATGTAGCTCATTGTTCCCACAAACTGGTAATATGAGGTTATATCATAGCTCTAGTAGTTTAGTAATGGTAGCTTAGTTTTGTGAAATAGACTGAAATTTAAAGCAACATTTGGTTCACATTTCAGGAATAGTGTGATAGTCACAGGTCTTAGGTCCATTTTGGTAGATAATTGTGGCTTCAAAAGAATTTTAAATTCCATAATATTCAGCTCCCCACTCTCAGCCCAATCTCATTTCTACATAAAATATCCATATATTTTGACATCCAAACTGGGGTACTTTTAGAACATAGGAAGGGGTGCGATTAATAATAGTGCTTGGAAAACAAGTGTAAAGTAGAAATTTGGATGAATATCAGTAGTATGGACATCCTACTGCCAGATCAAGCTGGAACAACTTTCATATCTAATCTTCCTTCACACAAGATATGTATAAAACATATTCATGGGATCAGTGCTGTGGCATAGTGAGTAAAGCCACCACCTGCAGTGCCAGCATCCCATCTGGGTGCCAGTTAGACTCTGGCTGCTCCAATTCTGATCCAGCTCTCTGCTGAGGCCTGGATAGCAGTAGAAGATGGCCCAAGTCCTTGTACCCCTCTACCTACGTAGGAGACCCAGAAAAAGCTCCTGGCTCCTGGCTTCAGATCAGCCCAGCTCCCGCCACTGCAACCATTTGGATAGTGAACCAGCAGATGGAAGATCTCTCTCTCCGCTTCTGCCTCTCTGTAACTCTGCCATTCAAATAAATAAATCTTTAAAAAAAAAACATATTCGTTGGCTAGCAAAAACAAAATCATTTGGAAATCCTGCTTTATACACTTGGAGTTACCTACCTCTCTGTCCTTATGTGGATTGTCACCATGATCTTTTCTGAAGAGTTTGCTCTGATGGAAGCAAGCACATCACAGAGGTAGAACTCTTTTTCTTTTGTAGGTTGCAACTCGAAGTCTAACTCAACCATTGGACTTAGCCAGTCCTGTTTAAGTTTTAATTCTCAGGCAGCCGAAGCACCAAACTGTAGCCTTCAGTAGATTCTCATTCTTTGTCTATAGAGAGGGATAGTGGTGGAACACCTCTGAGAGATTTTAGCTAATCCACGCATCTTGAATAGTTTTACTGGAGAAATCCAATGGCAGACATTAGTATGCTATACTAACAAGACCTCGGTTTGATTTCGGTAGATAGTTGAGTGTCCTGCATGAGCTGTCTCTTGTGTGCAGTTTTTTGTTTACAGTGGTGTTGAAGGGGTGGACTCTTCAGAAGATTCCTGTTGAAGCTTTAGCTGACTCATATATCCAATTGCATTTCCTCTTCAAATGGATTTTAAAGTAGATTTTAGATTTTTTTTTTTTAACATGCAGAGTGGACAGTGAGAGAGAGAGACAGAGAGAAAGGTCTTCCTTTGCTGTTGGTTCACCTTCCAAAGGCCGCCACGGCCGGCGCACCTCGCTGATCCGTTGGCAGGAGCCAGGTACTTATCCTGGTCTCCCATGGGGTGCAGGGCCCAAGTACTTGGGCCATCCTCCACTGCACTCCCTGGCCACAGCAGAGAGCTGGCCTGGAAGAGGGGCAACCGGGACAGAATCCGGCGCCCTGACTGGGACTAGAACCCGGTGTGCTGGCACTGCTAGGTGGAGGATTAGCCTAGTGAGCCACGGTGCCGGCCAGATTTTAGATATTGTAACAGAGGATACTTGATACATGTTTCAAATGATCCCATCCATAGAATTAAGTTTCCTGCAGGGATGCCCAGCCCAAGATAGTAATGGCCCTGGTTACTCCCTGTATTTTATGTTTGTCCTGTCTGTAGCTAACTGTGGAATTGTGGGCCTGTAGACAATATGGCTAGATTATGTCTTTCTTGAAATTTCTGTCCTGTTTAAAGCTGACATGAAAATCATGAATCTTGAAATTAAATGTTAATTATAACTTGTTGAACATTCTATCAGAAATATCACTGATAAAATCAACAAGATCAGGTTATTTTTATTTGTTCTTTAAGCCTAATAATTGTTTTCACAAAAAACTTTAGAAAAATGTAGCTAAAGATTCTTTACAAGGACAATAAATGTGCTTATAGGTTTCAATGAGAAATTCTAGTGTGTAAGTTGCTATCTGTGGTGTCACTGCTGTATCTACTGAGCGTCACTTTAATGTGCAGCCTCTAAAATGAGCGCAGGTTCTTTTCCACACTAGCAGACAAAGCAGTCTTCAACAACACCTACTGTCAAAAGGCAGAGAGAAGAGAAATTTCTTAATCATTATTACTCATTGGAACCTTGCTCATATTGCATTCTTTCGATTTCTCATTGACCTCCCTCAAAAGGGTCAAAGCTGAGAAAACTTATCCTGATAATTGTCTAGGAAGAAATCACCTAAGGTAGAATTGCTATGGTTAATCAAATATATTTATTCAATATATTCTAAGAGTTTTTATAATCAAATCTTTTTGTTAGTACGCAAAGAGGTAAAATTAACTGTTGGTTTGATTTTTTTTTTTCCTCCTTGTTGCTGGTAGTTATATAAAATGGTCCAGAGGGAGGAAGTTGATTTGCATCATACAGTGGAGGAACTGAGCCTTATAGATTAAGTCTGCTAGGACTCTTCCTTAATAGAGTCTGAATGAGCAATGAGACCATTTCCTCGACTCCTAAATCAGTGCTGTCTGCCCTGCAGCAGTTGAGTTTATGAGGGAAAATGTTATTTGATGAGACTATGAAACATGCCAAAACAAAACTGACAAAAGGAAAATGACTTTTGGTCACCAATTGTTTTGTGTTTTAGAGTTATTAAAAATAGATCGTACAAATTTATCAAGTTTCATTTATTGCTCTGTGCCACTTTATACAGATTCCGCAGTTTGCTTATTGACTCTGTTCTTTAGGGAAATGGAGTTGTGAACTTTTTTGACATATGAATTAAATATTGGACTAATATTTTCAAGAAAATTACTAATGAAATTGCTGTTCTTCATTAAGCTAAGTAAAGATAAATGACATACTTAGAGAGGGGCTGTTGTCGTGGTGCCAGTGAGCTAAGCTACAGCCCATGAAGCCAGCATCCTATATCAGAATATCAGTTCAAGTCCCAGCTGCTCTGCATCAGATCCAGTTCCCCATTTATATGCCCCAGAAAGCAGCAGAAGTTAGTGCAAGTCCTTGGTCTCCTGCAACCCAAATGGAAGACAACATTGCCCTGCTCTGATTGTTGTGGTCATTTGGGGAGTGAACCAACAGGTGGAAGATCTTGCTAAGATCAATCTCTCTGCTTTTCAAGCAAATAAATAAATCTTTTTTTTAAAAAAAATAAAAAGAAATAATTAAAGAAAAAAGCAATCTGGGCTAAATCAGTGAACAAAAGCAAGTTGTGATTACTTGTGAAATGGGTGTGATTTATGGAATTTGAAGAGTGTTGTGTCTCTTTTGTAGGTTAGTGATTATCCAGAGAGTTACAGAAAATGCTTTCATGTTTTACTTATCCTCTCAGCATGTTCTTTATTTCTTCTGTCTCCCTTGCATCTGTACTCTCCTAAGATCCTCCTTGATCAAACCATGAGTGTAGTCTGATAATGAGTGAGAGAAAGGTTTCTGGGGCCAACCTGCCTTGATTTTGTTATGCACTGAACCATTTGTGTCATCCCTTAATTCATATGTGGAAGCCATAGCCGCAGTGGAGTGGTATTTGGAGGTAGGAATTTGGGGAACTAGTTAGGTTTTCATGAGTTCTTGAGGGTCGGGTCCTCCTGATTGATGGGATTAATGTTCTTCTGAGAAGAGAGACCACAGCCCTCCCTGCCAAGTGAGGACACAGCAAGCATCTGCACAGGGCAGGGAGAAAGTCACCCAGTTTGTGGTGTTTTGTTCTGGCAGCCTGAACTGCTTAAGATAACTTGAATTCCAGCCCTGCCACTGGCTAGCTACAAACCCAGACAAAGTTCATTATCTCCATTCCTCAGTTTCCTATTTGGCGCAAAGATCTGTTAAAAGAGTTTTTACCATAAACACACAATATACTCACATATCTCATTTTAAGCACTCAGAATTGGTTGTTCATTTCTTCCTGCAATTTTTAGGAAATAAGGTGTTTCTGTAGGCTTTGGAGGTATATGTGGGACATAGAGTTTGGATAACCAGTGGGGAACTTAAAGATTTTATTCTTCTTTCATTTCTTTTACTACAGGCATTTGCCATGAGACAAAGGAGGGAGTAGAATGCCGGAGGCGTCTTTCTGATGGAGTTTAGCAGAGGGAATAGAGGAAAAGAAATGGTAGTTTCAGTTCCAGGAGGGCATACCTGAATTCTGTAGTTAGGATTTTCAGCCGGTATTACTGAAATGGTCAGGTTAGGTCTAGGCTGCGACAGCTCCTGTTTTCTGAATGGGGAAGAATATGAAATTACTTGTATTAGCAGCTCTAAAATGTTGAGCATGCTTACATCTTTGGGCTACATTTTATCTGTAAGGAGAGCAGTTTGTTTTGGAAAGTGAAAAGTTAAAATCTCCCGTAATTATGAGGTTTCTTGAGTGTTGTCTCTGTGCTGTGTGAGTCAGCCACATTCCACATTCAAGGCCTTTGGCTCACTGTGTCTTATGAAGGTAGGGGTGGAAATTGGCTTTTTGAGAAATGAATCTTGGTATGTGAGTAGAATCTAAGTAGACACAGAGACAGATGCTTCTATTTCTTTGCTTGATGTTTTCTCTTTTCTAATAATTAAAAGTCTTTTTTATCTATAAGAATATACATATTTTTTTTAAAACTCCAGATATGCCCTTCCTGAATCTTAAGCTCTTCCAAGGATTGTTTTATTGTGACTCTTTTTGCATGTATTTGGATAACCTTTGAATCTAGCAGTTCTCTTACCCTGCTATGCTGCCACTGAATAATGTTTTACATATGAAACTTTCTACTAAACAAGTTGTCAATTACAAAGTCCAGGTCTTTTCCCTAGAGTCTCTGGTTTCATTCTTGGAGACGCAAGCAAGCTTTTTCACTTGCCTATTAATTACCATAAGAAAGTTTATTCATAATCATTTGTTTATTTTTATAATATTCTAAAAAAATGGGCTCAGTGTAGGCAATGTTGTCTTTTCCCACTAGGTTTTCCAGTGTCTGGTTTCTTTATGAAATTCAAGTTTACAAGACTCACTTAGAAATGGCTTTTTGCTCCCTCTCCTTGTTTTAACCTTTATTTTAAGTGTTTTTCTCACATGGGATATAGAATTTTAAGATCTGTTTATTATATTTATTGAGGCATTAAAAATGTAGTAAATGCCATTGGGAGGTTTAGTGAATGGTTTTCATTGAAACGTAGTCACTTAGAATTAGAAATTTGAGAAGAAAGTGGGCTGCAGTGAGTCCAGGTAACCTTTTCATCAATTGTAGCCTTGTAGTAGAGAAGTACATGTGAGATAGTACTCCTTCATTAAAACCTACTTTCAGAAATTTAATATCAGGGTATGTTTTAATTTGAAATATAAGTTCATTACCCAGAGTTCTTTTAATATACAAAGGCTTCATACATCATTTTAAGTCACACATAGATTATTAAATCAAGGTAAATGAATTATCAGCCATATCATTAAACGCGCAGCAAAAACAAAAACAAAAACAAAAAAAAAAAAAAAAAAACCAACCCAGCTAAATGTACCTTATATTTTTATGACATCATTCCAGAGCTGGACTTTTGGATTATATTTTATGGGGAGAAAGAACAAAGCACTTGGGGTTGTACTGAAGTTGTGAGCTTGGAATATGTTTATTCTTTTCCTTCATTGCCTTTGCTGTCTGAATTATGGGCCTTGCATTTCTGTGTTTATTTTCGTTGCATCATTGGTGCTCCCAATGGAAGGGAAGCTTTGTGAACCTAGAGACAGAGCCCCCTGTAGCTCAGGACATTTCCCCTTATAGTGCTTTATCTGTTGTTTGCAGTCACTGAGTGATTGTTGGTGGAACTGCCCAGGATCACACAGGGCAGGGGTGGCAGTACAGCTTAAAGCCCTCAGTGTGAGCCCATAATTAATTATATCAGCTTTGGCCCTTGAGTCACTATGTGCCAAAGATGTGGTTTTTGCCAAAATATTCTTTTTGCATAATCCTTAAGAGGACTGCAATTCAATTGTTATTTTCAAGGTAAGAAAA
Organism: Oryctolagus cuniculus; assembly: GCF_051225735.1. Taxonomy (NCBI): domain Eukaryota; kingdom Metazoa; phylum Chordata; class Mammalia; order Lagomorpha; family Leporidae; genus Oryctolagus; species Oryctolagus cuniculus. The sequence goes on along the minus strand of NC_142879.1, from coordinate 57,188,479 downwards.
GCTCCTATGACAAGCAGAGTAATTTTCCTATTTTGAAGTCGGGTTCTTTAAAGTTCTGCGTGTTTTGACAAGTGTTCCTCAAGCATCCCGACATGGCTACTCAGGATGCTTTCTGACCTTCTTCTCCACTCAGATGAGACGGAGAATGTGAGTATTGGAGGTGAGGAGAACCACACATGTCCAATTCTTGCAAGGCACACTCTAGAAATATAATTAATTATTCCCTTAAGCTCATTGGCCCGAGACATCAAATGCAGTGGCTAAAAAGCAAAATTATGACTGGGGTGTTATATTTTGGCATGACTGCAGTAATGACATTTCATGCTGATGATTATCTCAAACCTTCTTTTTGCAGTAAACATGAGTACATCAAATAACACTTTCAGCCAGATACCACTGAATACATTTTAAAATTACTAAACTATTTCAATAAAATCATATGCACATGATTAAGAGAATAAATTATACAGAAAGACTTACAGTTAGAAAAAAATACTCCACAATTTCCAGTTCATTATTTGAAGTTTGTCACTTCCATTTTAGATTGTAAAGGAATGATTTATTTCTTGTGTTTTAGCCACTGCAGGATGCTAGCAGGTTCATATGAGGAAATGGTGTAATTCAAGCAAAGTTTTGTCTACTAATGTTAATGGCAATATCGTGTCCTTATGGCATTTTTCTTGTTGTAAAGAGAATTCCGGAACTGAACTACTAAAATAGATTATTTTGCAAAGTTCCTGTTACTGCTATGTTTTATGGTGCCAAACTTAAAGATACACATTTAGTGTCAAAGATAGCTAATATAATCATTCTTATGTGTAGGCCCACCTCCACTCTCTGAGGTAGGTGTTATTATCTCCATCTAAAAGATGGAAAAACAGGCCTGGAGTAACAAAAGATCCTTAATCAGCATGTGAAGTTGTGATTTAAACACAGGTGGTCTGGATCCAGGTCTGTTCTGAGCCTCAGCTGTGCTTCTTGAGAACATGCCACATCAGTGATTGAATCAGTGAGCTGAGCTGGAGAAGCTGTGTGAGACCTACCCGACTCCCTCTGTGGTTCTCAGTTGTAAAACCAGTCTACTGTCTTATAGGCTGTAGATGTAATATTTAGCACTTTGATGCTATATCACAAAGCAAGGTTCATATTCATGTCCGTGTGTGTGTGTTTGTGTGTATGAGAGAGAGAGAGAGAGAGGAGAAGGGTCAGAGACTCACGGAGAAAAGCTCCTATGTAGGCTACAAGTACATCACTAAATGTGTATCTTGGAGGATTTGCTTTAAAATTTCTTCTGTTACCATTATCTGCCATATCTTCATTCTGAGTTCTGTAGCTCAGGTGATGTTCAAGGAACATCAGAGAAAAACATGCAGTGGAGAGTGGCTGTATCCATAACAATTATAAGGGGAGTGCATTGAAGACCATGATTCCCTTGTTAAATATTTTCACTTGGATGCTAAGGTGTGTAAGAGTGACTGCCTTTGCTGTTGTAATCACTAGTTCCTGTTCTTACCAGAAAGAAAGAAGTCAGGACTGACACTGACACCACGTAAGATACTCCTTTTTTTAAAAAATTTATTTGACAGGTAGAGCTATAGACAGAGAGAGAGAGAGAGAGAGAGAGAGAGAGAGAGAGAGAGAGAAGATCTTCCTTCCATTAGTTCACCCCCTAAATGGCCGCTATGGCCGGCACTGCACCGATCTGAAGTCAGGAGCCAGGTGCCTCTTCCCTGTCTCCCATGCAGGTGCAGGGGCCCAAGCACTTGGGCCATCCTCCACTGCCCTCCCGGGCCACAGCAGAGAGCTGGACTGGAAGATGAGCAACCGGGACTAGAACCTGGTGCCCATATGGGATGCAGGTGCCGCAGGCAGAGGATTAACCAAGTGAGCCACGGCACCGGCCCCAATACTCCTTGTTTGCCTTATTTCCTTCCTTTATTTCTTCCAGTATTTTGTCATTCATTCACTCAAATATTTATTGTGTGCCTACTTTGCACTAAGCTCTATTCCTGGCACTGGGATACTGAAATGAAAACAAAGAGACAAAAATGTGAGTCTTATGAAGCTTACATTCCAGTAGGGGAGAAAATAACTTAAAAATGTGTGGTATGTGAAATGGTCATAAATACCATGGGGGAAATTAACAGAAGAAGGGAGTGTGAATAGAGAGCACACAGTGAGGTGAGGCGGGAGTCAGGGAAAGCCCAAGGAGAGGGTAGCACCTGAAGAGTTTGAGAAAAGAAACCCTGGAATTATGAGGGAATAGCATGCTCAGGTAAGGACCAGGCAGGTGCAAGGGTCCTGAGGCAGTGATGTCCAGGCACATGAAAGAGCCAACAGATTGCCAAGTGTGCCTGGAGAGAGTACTCATGGGGAAGGGAAGTGGGAGATGTGCTGTTGGGTAAATAATGGAAGTGGAGGCAGATCATGTTGGGTCTTGTTGACTTTTTAAGGATTTTGACATCAAGAAAGTTGCTTTTCCTGGTGAGCTATTACCAAGTTTAATGAGCAAATGAGGAAATCTTGAGTATTCTGCTCCCTTCTGAGACAGAGCCACTAAAAACACACAAAATACTTGTTACAGAAAATGTCTCTCTTTGCCCTCCACTTTCTTTTATTTTTTTAAATGTTTATTTATTTTATTTGTCAGGGAGAGAGGGAGGGAGAGGGAGAGAGAGTTTCCATCTGCTGGTTCACTCCACAGATGGCCACAATGCCCGGGGCTGGGCCAGGCTGAATCCAGGAGCCAGGAGTTTCATCCAGGTCTTCCACGTGGGTAGAGGGACACAAGGACTTGGGACATTTTATGCTGCTTTTTCTGGTGCATTAGCAGGGGACTGGATCTGAAGCAGAGCAGACAGGACTCGAACCGGCGCCCATATGGTTTGTCTGCACTGCAGACTGCAGCTTAACCTGCTGCACAACAGCACTGGCTTTACCCCCCACTTTCTACTTGATCTAATCTCTAACTCCTTGAGAATACTTTGTAAGCAGCAACATATAGATTTATGCAGCGTATTATCCTGCGGATGTGAAATCTTACATGTTTGCTGGAAACCAAGCAACCTAGTACAGCCTGTGCCCTGGCAAATGGGGTCTCATTTGGAAAACCAAGGAATACATTGAAACATGCTGAAGTAAATAATTACAGCTTCCAATATAATATCAATAATTAACATAGAACTGGGAGTCAAGAAATGGCATTCTTACAGCAGGTTTTGTGATACAGTAGGTTATACTGCTGCTTGGGTTACCTTCCTTCCATACTGGAGTTCATGTTTTATTCTCAGCTACTTGGCTTCCAACCCAGCTCCCTGCTACTGCACTGGAAGCCACAGATGATGCTCCAAGTACTTAAGTTCCTTCCATCCATGTGGGAGACCCAGATCGAATTTCTGATTCCTAGCTTCAGCCTGGCTCAACCCAGATGGTTGTGGCCATTTGGGGACTGAATCAGTGGATGAAAGATCTTGATCTCTCTGTCTGCCCCTCTCTGTCTCTCTCTGCCCCCTGCACCCGGTCACCTTGCCTTTCAAAAAAAAAAAAAAATTAAGAAAGGGCATTATCAAGCAGAGAGAAAAAATGGAATGTGTGTTAGTCAGGGGAATGATCATGTAAAAAGGGAAGAATCTAGTATGTAGGAGAGGGGTCATTGTTAAGTGATTCCCCAAAGAAGGGGGAGGGGAGAGGAGGGAACTAGTGCCAAGTGGATGGATTGTCCTTCGATGGGGCACTGAGAGTTTGTCCACAGGGACACAGAATGCTCATATGTACCACAGAGGCAATGAGCAGTAACATTGGCGGAAGTGGTGATGAGGGCTTCTGGGAGTCCTCTTTCAGTTGTTTGTTCAGTGAATTAAGAAATAAGGACATGAGGGGCTGGCATTGTGGCATAGTGGGTAACGCTGCTGCCTGCAGTGCCAGCATCCCATATGGGCTCCGATTCTAGTCCTGGCGGCTCCTCTTCCAATCCAGCTCTCTGCTATGGCCTGGGAAAGCAGTAGAAGATGGCCCAAGTCCTTGGGCCCCTGCACCTGCAAGGAAGATGCAGAGGAATCTCCTGGCTCCTGGCTTCAGATTAGCGCAGCTCTGGCTGTTGTAGCCATTTGGGGAGTGAATCAGCGGATGGAAGACCAACGTCTCTCCCCCTCTCCCCCTCTCTCTCTCCCCCTCTCCCCCTCTCTCTCTCCCTCTCTCTCCCCCTCTCCCCCTCTCTCCCTCTCTCCCTCTCCCCCTCCCCCTCTCTGCCTCTGCCTCTCCTTCCCTCTCTGTGTAACTCTTTCAAGTAAATAATTTTTTCAAATAAATAAATCTCTAAAAAAAAGAAATAAGGACGTGAATTGAGAATCAGCTAAGTATGGTAGGAATATTGGAGGAAAGAGATTTCTTTAGCATGCAGGCAGAGTGACTGGCTAGGGCTGCATAGTATGATTCCTGGGCAGCCACGAAGGGCCTACATGAGGTTGGCGACCATGACTCTAAGGATAGTTTGGATTTCCCTCAGCTGTGTGTGATGCAGACATAAAGTAGATGAAGACATGGTTTTAACAAAGGTTGAGGTTTTTCAATTGAATATGATACCTTGAGGAAGGCATAGAGGAATTAAAGAGTGTATATAAGGGGGGGGATAAATAATGATGTATGATTAAGAATGTGTGTTTGGAGGTAAGGGAGGTGGAAGATCAATGGATCATTTGTCCTGGTGAGATTGACCAGAGAAATCTTTGACTCTACCTTGGTGGGGGGAGTTGCATAGTGGATAATCAATTCAGGTGAATCAGTCAGGAGGCCATCAGGTGACTGACCCATTGGTTTCACCTGAGCAGAAGGAAAATGTATAATTAACATTGTTAGTAGAAGCCCTAGTGGTTTGCTGGGGCATGCTGCGATGGTTTCAATTATTTTCCAAATGAAACCCCATTTGCCATCATGGGCTTCAGGGCACAGGCTCAACAGGGCTGCTTAGTTTCCTGCAAACATGTAAGATGTCACAACATTCTCAGGAGATGCTTATAGATTATTCACAGTGGGTTAGAGATTAGATCAAGTAGAAACAGGAGGGCCAAGAAAGAGCTTTCCTTTTTTTTTTTTTTTTTTTTTTTTTTTAAAGATGTACTGATTTTAATTGAAAGTCAGTTACAGCAAACAAGGGAGAGACGGAGAGAAAAGAGATCTTCCATCTTCTGGTTCACTCCCCAGATGTCTACCATGACCAGGGCTGGGCCAGGAGCTTCATCCAGGTCTCCCACATGGGTGCAGGGGTCCAAGCACTTGGACCACCCTCTACTGCTTTCCAGTCACATTAGCAGGGAGCTGGATGGGAAATGGAGCAGCTGGGACTAGAGTGGGCACCCATATGGGATGCCGGTGCTGCAGACAGCAGCTTAGCTTGCTGCACCCCAGTGCCAGCCTCGTGGTGTTTTCTATATTGAGCATTTTGTGTGCTTCTATTGGCTCTGTCTTGAAAGGGGACAGAATAGTCAAGACTTCCTCTTTCCTCACTAAACTTGATAATAGTTCACCAGGGAAAGTACGTTTTTAGAGCAGTTAACTGAAATTCTTTTAAAACTAAATATTTTTTTAGAACTGTTAACTCGCATGTTTCTGGGATACTTTATTTGAATGTAATTTTATTATATTTTCTAGACAAAAATGGAGGGAGAGGACGTAGCTCCTCAAGATTATATCTTGCTTAGCTTTACATACGTGAGTCTCCTAAGATTACCTTATTCACAGGAGTCAGAGCTTTTGAAATATTTTGATATTTTATAAGTAATAAATGTAAAATATTGAATTTCTTTACAATGAAGTCCAGGGGCCGGCGCTGTGGCGCAGTGGGTTAACACTCTGGCCTGCCCATATGGGCGCCGGTTCAAGTCCCGGTTGCTCCTCTTCCAGTCTAGATCTCTGCTATGGCCTGAGAAAGCAGTGGAAGATGGGCCAGGTCCTTGGGCCCCTTCACCAGTGTGGGAGACCCAGGGGAAACTCCTGGCTCCTGGCTTCGGTTTGGCACAGCTCCGGCTGTTGAGGCCAATTGGGGAGTGAACCATCAGATGGAAGACCTCTCTCTCTCTCTCTCTCTCTTTCTCTGCCTCTTCTCTCTCTGTGTAACTCTGACTTTCAAATAAATAAATAAATCTTAAAAAAATAAAATGAAGTCCAAGTATTTATTTAAATCCTATTGGATTTTTCTGTATTTTGAAATGCTTGAAATATTTAGAATATTCCAAATATGCACAGTTAACCCTTTTGAGATGTTGTTTGTATATCTGTAATTCTAATTTACTTATCAATGATCTCCTGAACCCCAATTCCTATTATGATACGTATATGTTAATGTTTGTTAAGTCCTCACTTTTTGAAGTTTGCTTTAGCACTACATAAGGCATATTTGGGGTTCGCTGCCTCACTGCAGTGGAGCAGTTGGAGCCAGATAAGGAGGGTCGATTGTGCTTATCATGAACAAATCCTTGGAGTGCCATATTCACATCTTGTCCTGCACCTATTTCAAGGCCTGGGTACCACAAGGAGATGACGTCACTGTCCTAGCACCTGTGATATTCTTAACAGTAATTTCAGAATACTTAGTGACAGGCTTAAAGTGTTGAAGTATGGTGAAGTCTCGGGAGTTAATTTTTAATCTTAGCTTTTAATTCTTTCATTTTGTGCCAAAGGGTAATTTTCCAAGAGAGGGTGAGTTTTCCTTTATGGAAGCTGCTAGGTTGGGAACAAATATTCCTAAACTCCTCTCACCTCAGCTATCAAAGGGGAATGGTAGGAGGTATGACATTATCTAGAAAGTTTATTAATAGCTAATTGTTGCTTCTTGAACAGTGAGGATGATAGGTTCAGCAGGGATTAATTTTTTTTTTTTTTTTTGACAGGCAGAGTGGACAGTGAGAGAGAGAGACAGAGAGAAAGGTCCTCCCTTTGCCGTTGGTTCGCCCTCCAATGGCCGCCGCGGCTGGCGCACCTCGCTGATCCAAAGGCAGGAGCCAGGTACTTATCCTGGTCTCCCACGGGGTGCAGGGCCCAAGGACTTGGGCCATCCTCCACTGCACTCCCTGGCCACAGCAGAGAGCTGGCCTGGAAGAGGGGCTACCGGGACAGAATCCAGTGCCCCGACTGGGACTAGAACCCGGTGTGCCGGCGCCGCAAGGCAGAGGATTAGCCTAGTGAGCCACGACGCCGGCCAGCAGGGATTAAATTTGCACTTGCTTTGACAAACTATCATAGCCACTAGCAACCATTTGTCCACAGAGTCATATTCAGTTTGTACATTTTGAAAATGAGAAATACAAAAGAATATTTTTGTTTGAGGATTATTAAATTTGAAATCTACATTGCTATCTAATGGCTTGATTTTCATGGAACTACTTATATATAGGTTTAGTCAAGGAAAAGATGTTGGCAGATTTTTGTGATGGTAGAAAAAGGTTCTTGATCAATGACAATAACTTTGGGACTATGGAGAAAGTTCCTAAATTTTAGTTGAGTTCTTTGGATGGTATTTGGAAGAAAAGTGTACTGTTCATAGAGCAACATGAGCTTCAATTGTTATTTTGAAGACATTTAGAAGACAAGGGAGGGGAAGAGACTGGGAACTAGTTCTTTACATTTGGGGCAGATCTCTACTGAGAGTTCATGGTGGCTGAGGTAGGTTAAAGCTCTCTTCCAACCTATGGCTTCCATCTCAAGCTTTTCTGAACAGTGATACCCATTCTGTTTTTTCACCATTTGTACATATTGCCATGGATCAAGGCATGCCAAGAAGCTATTCCATTAAAAATAATTTTCTTTAGTTAAAAAGAATTCCTTAAAAGCCATGAGTTAATTTAATTTGCTCAATTAAATCAAAATCTCTGGAATGTTGCAGTTGTAAAAATACTGAAAGTCATTGGTATTTAAAATAATTTAGGAGGAAAGGGGGTTGTGAGAGGAAAAGCTGATTTGTTGATGTCTACTTTGCCAAGACATCACACTGAGCAGAGGGTGATGGTGAGTATTTGCTGAACTCAGGAAAGTGAGAAATCTGAAGCCGGGGCAGTAGAGACAAGAGGGGAGATTCTTCCAGCTGTTGACTTCCATTCTACCATCATCTGTTCCCACAGGTTTTAAGGTTCACAAACGTGAGTGGAGGAATTAAAGCAGAGACAGTTGCAGCTTATATTTGAAAGTTTCCATTTTACCTGTTATCAACTTTCTAGTACCTAAGAGTACATCAAAGAAATCCTAGTATTTGAAACAACTTCCCTTATTTAAATGATTCACCATTCCCTTATGCAATGAAATATTCAACTAATTTTTACTCACCCAAAGGAAAGCATTGTAAAAAATGCATCAAAAGAAAAACATGAAACAAAAACCCTTCATTAACTGAACAAATGCCAAACATGACTGGATATACACAAACAAGCATGTATCTTTGCATGTGTTAGCTGCATGTTGATTTAAGTAAATATGAAACTATTTCAAGGGGTTCATGAAATATATGGCCATCAGGTTTTTCATACTTTTAAATATTTTGGAAAGTCATCATGAGGCACAAGTTAGTTCAGGTCACTCTGTAGTACAGTGAAAAGTATTCCCATACATGTACAATTTTGGTACATAGGCTTTCATCTTCTCAGTCATGTATATTATAACCATTCTCTTAATTTTTTCATGACTTTTTACTTTTTGGAAACTAAACCCTTTAGTTTATTCTCCTCCTTCATTATATCTGCCAATAGAAAAGTGCTAACATACACCAAAGAAGCTGATTCTTTAAGTGAAAATTCAGGTAAATTATGTTACAGAGGATTTTTTTTCTTTAAAATTGTGTGCAAAAATTCAAACTTATTCTGAGTTTGTCTCAGAGTCAGACACATTTGCACAGAATTCCACTAAAAAGTATGATTATTGTAAGTGTGATAGTTATTTTGGCATACGAGATTTTAGATTTCTGATAGACTGTGCTATGGAGCAATATATAGGCTTACATTCAAAATAAATCTTAGTAGTGTTCTCCTTTTTAGAGCATGTGTTACAAAACAGTGGCAAAATGTGATCCCAGAGTTAGGGTCCTATTTCCAGGGGAACTCTCTGAGCTCTCTTTTACAAGAGTGTAAATGTTTACCTAAGCAAGTAGGTGAAGCCCGTTATGTCCAATAAAGGACATTTTGCAGTGCTGGTTTACAGAAAACATTCAACAGACAGTGGATGTTTTACACAAAGTACAGTGTGTTGTTTGAAACTATTTGCTCATCTATATACTATGCTTAAAATAAACACTATCTGGGAATATGCCAGTCTTTTTCTTTTTTTTTTTTTTTTCTATTTCTCTTATTCCACACCCTAGATTTTGTCACCTGCCAAAGTCAAATAAATCTTATCTAAACATTTGAGATAAGCCCTGAGTTGTACCCAGTTTGGTCAAATCAACAAACCTCTCCAAAAACAGAAATGAAATACAATATCGCTAGATTAAACAGTCTACAATGGCAATCATGTTTGCGTTTAAAGATTTTATTCCAGAAGGATTACAGTTTTGGTATTCTTTTTTTTCCTCCCTGCCTAGACAAGAAGGCGACATACTGACTCAAACAAAATGCATTTGTTCTCTAACAATTTAACTTGTACAGCTCTGATAAACATGGCCCATAGGTGTATGAAGCCTACTGACTTAATCAGTAACTTATGTTGTTAACCTTGTATAAGCAAGTATGCTTGAGATGTACCAGTCAGTATAGGATTGTGTGTCAGATTTCTTTTTTTCCAACAGGAAAAGGCTTTCTTTGTGTAGCCTAAGTAGAAAATCTATATAACTATGGACTTTTATTGTCTGTATCTTACAACAAAGCCCCACAATATTCAACTGCGTGAAAAAACATGATAGAATAAATGAATTTGATTTCTCAATTATATAATACTGTAAAAATGCAGCCATTTGGGGAGTGAACCAATGGAAGGAAGACCTTTCTCTCTGTCTCTCTCTCTCACTGTCTAACTCTGCCTGTCAAAAAATGCAATCTTATTTTTTTCTAGGTCATGCAGTATTTTAACTATGTGCTACTAAGGTGTAAACCCTACAAGAGAGGAGACTTGTCTATCGGGTTTACTAGTGTATCTGTAGGGCTGAGTGAGGTAACTGGGTCAGCATTAGAGCTGCACTAATATTTGCTCAATTAATGAATGAGTGATGTTTTCAAGAAGATGTTTTGTTTTCCTTGTGGATGTTTTGTATTTATTGTATCAATTTCTGATATTTAAAAGCAAGTTTCTAAAATTAATGTTTTTGTCTTACAGCTAAATGGTTCCTTTTCAGTGTCATACCTGTTAATTAGCAAATTTGTATTTATATTGGGAAAGGACAAGTCAGTATACCATAATTATTTGGAGAAATATCTCTCAGGTTTTACTGACATTTGTGCATCTATTACTACAGAACCATTTATACACTGCCTGCTGACTTGCAAATAGCTCGCTTTTCCATGGTTCTTTAAGCAGATCTTCACATACATTCGTTCAGCCTCTTAGACAGCAAGGAATTAGCCCTACCATAGATATGTGGTTCTAATATGCTGCTGTTTTTTTATAGCGAGGCTCTGAAAATAATCCAAAATATACACTCTTATTTTCTAATTTATATTTTATTTTGCAAAAGCAAGTATATTTATAAAGAGATGCTTTGTGTTTATAGGAATCTACCAAAGTTCATGGAAAATTAATATTATGAAGAACTATGTAGATTTCAAATTATATTTGCATAAAAATGAACTTTTATTTCCCCTTTCCATAAAATTTTTAAAGTACTCTCATATGTGATATTTATATATTTAGAAAGAACTAAAAACTTCCCATTTTTTTGAGTGTATGCTATGGCAAGAACTGGTTCTACACAAAAGAGGAATTACTAATAATCTTTACAATAATTTAAGAAAAATGGTAACATTACCATTAATGTACCCATTTCTTATATAAATAAAGTAAGGCTTATGAAATTTAACAGATCTCCTCCAAGACACTGATGGCTTGTTAAGCAAAATGAATGATTTTAATTTAAATCTGTCTGAATCCAAAACACAAGATTTAAGTTTCAAGTAATTTGGAGGAAAGCCACAACATTTGAACTGTTATTTTAGTAAATTGAAACTTCTCAGCCCACATGTAAATGTATAAGCTGGAGGTTTGAATGGAAAGAACGATGATAAAATGTATGTCACTATGTAAATTTTTAAAAATTATTTTCAATTTTATTTGAAAGGCAGAGAGTGAGAGTGTGTGTGCATGAGTGAGAGAGAGAGAGAGAGAGAGAGAGGAGACAGAGGGAAGGAGGATTGAAGTGCATGTTACTATGTAAATTTTTAAAAATAGTTTTCAATTTTATTTGAAAGAGTGAGAGTGTGTGTGCATGTGAGAGAGAGAGAGAGGGAGAAAGAGGAGACAGAGGGAGGGAGGATTGAATTATACACAAACATTAATGAGTGATACCTCCCCCCATCTAGACCTTGCTTAATTCATTTTGCTTCCTAATAAATTCAAAGATATTGGAATTCAGTCCTTATTTCCCTTTAAATTCTTCAGAAGACAGATGAAATCCTTTTAAAATTCCTCTGCCTTCTGCTTCTCTCTTTAGTTTGTGTTAATCACTCCTCACGCCAGCGCCACGGCTCACTAGGCTAATCCTCCGCCTTGCGGTGCGGGCACACCGGGTTCTAGTCCTGGTCGGGGCGCCAGATTCTGTCCTGGTTGCCCCTCTTCCAGGCCAGCTCTCTGCTGTGGCCAGGGAGTGCAGTGGAGGATGGCCCAAGTCCTTGGGCCCTGCACCCCATGGGAGATCAGGAGAAGCACCTGGCTCCTGCCATCGGATCAGCGTGGTGCACCGGCCACAGCGCGCTGGCTGTGGTGGCCATTGGAGGGTGAACCAATGGCAAAGGAAGACCTTTCTCTCTGTCTCTCTCTCTCACTGTCCCACTGTCCACTCTGCCTGTCAAAAAAAAAAAAAAAATCACTCCTCACCTCACCCACCTGTGTAAATTTGCCTCAATACTGTATTTTTGTTGTTGTTGTTTTTGTTTTGACAGAGTTAGACAGAGAGAGACAGAAAGAAAGGTCTTCCTTCCATGGGTTCATCCCCAAAATGGCTGCTATGGCTGGCATGCTGCGCTGATCCGAAGCCAGGAGCCAGGTGCTTCTTTCTGGTCTCCCATGAGGGTGCAGGGCCCAAGCACTTGGGCCATCCTCCATTGCCTATCCAGGCCACAGCAGAGAAATGGACTGAAAGAGGAGCAACCGGGACAGAATCCGGCACCCCAACCGGGTCTAGAACCCGGAGTACCAGCGCCGCAGGTGGAGGATTAACCTAGTGAGCCGTAGCGCCGGGGAGTATTGTTTTGTTTTGAAAACCTAGAGCTGAGCACAAACTTAGCTGGTTTAGAAGTCGGAAATATTCTGTTATCAGATAAAGGTTTACTTGTAAGAGATGATAAGCTAAAAACCATTGCTATATTATGATCTGGCTTCTAGCTTCAGAGTCTCTGAGATATTTTGTATCTTATTTATTTGAAAAGTAGAGAGAGAGGCAGGGTGGGGTGAAGAGAGAGATGAAATAGTGAGCGAGTGAAAGCACCTGGGAGAGAGCAAGCATATCCCCTTTTGCTGGTTCATTCCACCAAATGCCTAGGACAGCCAGCCTGGTCTGAGCCAGGAACTATGCTAGGAGCTAGGGACTCAATCCAGGTTTCCCATGTGGGTTACAAGGACACAACTCCTGGAGCCATCACTTTTCAGGTTACACATGGCAAGAAGCTGGAGTTCAGGCCAGAACTAAGTGTTGAACCCAGGTACTCTAAGGTGGGTCACAGGTGTCTCAACCACCAGATTAAATGTCTGATCTTCTGAAAGTTCTTTTTTTTAATATTTATTTTATTTATTTAAGGGTTACAGAGAGACGTAGAGACAGAACCATACACTGGTTCACTCCCCAGATGGCTGCAATTGCCAGAGCTGCACCAATCCGAAGCCAGGAGCCAGGAGTCTCTTCCATGTCTCCCACATGGGTGCAGGGGCCCAAGGACTTGGGCCATCTTCTACTGCTTTCCCAGGCCACAGCAGAGAGCTGCATTGGAAGAGGAGCAGCTGGGACTAGAACCGGTGCCCATATGGGATGCCGGTGCTTCAGGCCAGGGTTTTAACCCACTGCACCACAGCGCCGGCCCCCTGAAAGTTCTTAAGAGTCTTTTTTTTTTTTTTTTGCATAGTAGGCAATGTCATTAGTGAGTTCTGTAAGCAGAGAGATCACCAGAGTTCAGTCATCTGGCTAGACTAGAGTGTGAACAAAATGCTGTATATCTGACTGAAATATGGTAAGGGGAATGTATGATTCTGTAATCTTTATTTCTGAACTCATGGATATCTATCCTCAGGAGCTGGTCAAATTTTATTTTCCCCTACAACTTCTATTATTTGGGTGTTGGCCTTTCTGAATTGGACAAATTTTCTTAAATTTTTATTTTCATTTTTATTTACTTTTAGGAAGTCATTCTCAAGCTTCTACTGAGTTTCTCTATTGCTAGTCCTGTGTCCTGTGTTTTGATGTTTGGAGAGCTATTTTTTCTAATTCAGAGGATGTTGCAGTAATCCAGTCCATAACACAAATATTGGTTAACAGAGTGGGAGCAGTGGTGGTGGAGCGGGGAGAAATGAAGTCATGTTCTAGATGTATTTGGAAGGTGGAGCGAATGGGAGTCATGGTTTTTTGGATATGAATATGAGTTGGAGAAAGGAGTTCAGGATCATCTGGGCATCTGCAGTTGGAATCTCCATTATGGGAGAGCCAGTTTATTTGTTAAATGTCCAGGTTGAGATTCTGAAAAGGCAGCTGGTTGTTTGAGTTGAGAGTTCAGGAAGGTGGTTGGAGGCTGAAGATGAAAGTATGAAATATTTCAGGTCCACCGTGAGATTGAATGAGACCACCAACACTGTGCATGTACATACAGTTAAGAAGAGGTGCCAGGGTAGAGCCCTAGAGCCCTAGGAGACTCCAAGAATAGTAATTGGGGAGAGAAGGAGCCAGAAAAGAAGACTGAAAGACCAGGAATATTATAAGCAGGAGGAAGTAGAAGAGACAGTGATATCCTGGAATCCAAATTAAGCATGGGTGTCAGGAGGAAGGAATTTGTAACTGTGTCAAGTGCTGCTAAGGACTGATTAATATGCATTTGGATTTCAACCCATTTAGATCACTGATGACTCAATAAACAGGGCAGAAGCTTGACTTGGGTTGGGATTAAGAAGGAATGGGCAGAGAATAATGTGGGGACAGCAACCATTGCCAACACTTTGTAGGAGGTGGAGGGATTTCATTCTTTTCCACTTCTTGGTCTCTACCTTTCCTTGTAGAAATTTCCTGTGGATTAATTTGATCTTTAGCCATCAATTTTTGCTTAAAATACTAAAAGCTGATAAGAAGTTGTGAGCACTATTTAGGGCTTTTTGAGTTAGAGTTCACTGCAGTATTATCTTGGTGCATTATTTGTTTGGCAACCACACTGGCATGTTTCTCTTTTAATCTTACTTCTTGGGGTGGCATTGGAAGTAAAAGTCTATCTGGCAATGATCTGGACTCCAGGTTGGGGAAGAGGGCAGTCCGGGGTTAGGAAAGCTTCTGGATTCAACCTGCAATACTGCATGCTGTCCTTGTGTTTTCAGTTTGTCCTGCAACAGTGCTTGCTGAGCCTCTCTGAAATACTCAGTTTTAATTTCTCCCAAAAGTCAACTTGATGGTTGACCCTTTCAGATGAAGGATATAACTGGCTAACCAGTAGCACCCGCCCAGTGCTCCTTGTTTCTGGCATTTCCCACTGTAGTCTCAGGCGCTACAGGTACCTGCTGCCAGTTCTGTGGCCTTCGGGATTGTCTGTTGGTTTTCCCACTGGTGCCAGCTGTGAATTCACCATTTTAGCATCTACTAATTCAGGTACAGCTAGCTTCTATTTTTTTTCTGTTGTCTGCCTTCCTTTAATAAATATATCTTTAGTACAGTTTTGGTGGAACTTCAGGATAAAACAAAATTAGTTACACTTTTTTCTGCCACCAAAATTGGAGATGCTGCCCATCAATACATAGTTATCACAGTTCAAATCAAATGAAATGATCTGAGTGTTAGGGGATGCTGTGAAGATATGGGCTGCTATTAGTCATACTAATATTAGTCAAGCTGTCTGTCAGTTTAATGATTTTTAGGCTGGAAATACCCCATTCTTTATGTCTTCCATTTGCAAAAACTCTATGTAGTGCTTATGTTGTTAGTGTAATTATTTGTTGATGAGTCTTTCCACTTCATTGTATGTGAGCTCAACTAGATACAGAGTGTAAATAAATATCCCCAAGGTGTTTTAAAGGGCATTTACAAAAGAGATACCGAATATTGTCAGATAAGTCGAAGATCAACTATTTCCCTCCAAAAGGTGGACATTTCTATTTCCTTGAAATATGTAGTGAAATAGAAATTAACTTCCTATATGTCCTTTTCTTCCTTGGTTTTAGTCTACATGACAGGTTCCCTGAAGTTCTTTAGAGATCTCTTAGGAAATTTTGTTTTCCAGTGGCTAAGGCAAAACGACTAACTTGAGACTATCTTGAATGAGAGGAGTTTTTGATATCTGTTACTTAAGATGAGTTTCTACTCAAACAGTTCTTTGATTTGCAGCAATTTGCAAGGCTAACTGTATTTTAGCTTTTCCTGTGCCTTCTGAATACCAAATGTGGTTAAAGATGGTTTCTCTAAGCCTTTATCATCTTTTTTACTCTAACAATGTGAGGAGGTCATGAACTGTAAATATAGGGTGATTTATGCTCATTTTGTGTTTAAGATTCTGCTAACTCTGCTGTCTTCCCATATACCTTAACCAAAATCAGTGTAGATGGTTTCTCTGTGGGTACATGTTTAGTCTCCTGTGTTGCTATCAGTACAAGTGACAGTGCCATTTTTCTTTTGACTGAGCATGTTTCCAACCTAGTTCGTCTATAACATATCAATCAACATACTATTTTGAAGACATAGTAATAAAATATTTTCTATATAGGAATGTGAAAGGGACCATAATACTAACAAGACAACATTGTCTGAGTTCCTCATGTCCTGCACTGCTTCCAAGCACTTTATTTGCATTATTCAATCACCTACAAAAAACTCTTTAGTGTAGGTGCTGTTGTTAGGTCCATTTCACAAATTGTCCATAGTACATCAATAATAAATCATGGAGCCAGTGGATTTCTGAGCCCACTGTGTCCCATGGCCTCACAGTGCTGCCTGTCAGATGATGATGTGACATGACATATTATTATCTTTGCATTCTATGTTTGGGAGCTATGATGTCAACTAGAGTGATATTAGTTGTTTATGAAAAAATAATTAGGGTGATTGCAGAGAATAGTTGCTTGGATCAGTAGATTTAAAATGTGAGTTAATTTTCAGAAATTACTACTGACCTCAGCCTATTGTAACATCTCAAGATCAAGGAAGATGATTTTCCAAGCCCTTCATGTGCTGGTATCCTCTAGATACAGTAGAGGAGACAGTGATAAATCAAGCAAGATCATGTAATTGTAGAGGAAAGGGTCCATTCAAATAATCTCATGTGTCTCTTTAAAAGGGATTCAAAATGCCTGTGAAAAAATGGATTAAAAGCATAACGTACATTTTTTTCATGAACATCTAAAGAACTGAAATATGTTATATCTCATGTAAATTCTTTTTATAGAAATTATGAATTTTATGAAATTTTTATAGAAATTATGAATTTTAGCTCATTTGACATATATAGGGAAAGTTAGCTTTTCTAATAGTACATTTATTTTACTAAATGTTCATTGGTAAGCTGCCCTTGGTTTCCTGACTCATAGAAACTATGAGATAATAAATGTATGCTGTAGGCCGGCGCCGTGGCTCAATAGGCTAATCCTCCATCTAGCGGCGCCGGCACACCGGGTTCTAGTCCCAGTCGGGGCGCCAGATTCTTTCCTGGTTGCCCCTCTTCCAGGCCAGCTCTCTGCTGTGGCCTAGGAAGGCAGTGGAGTATGGCCCAAGTCTTTGGGCCCTGCACCCCATGGGCGACCAGGAGAAGCACCTGGCTTCTGCCTTTGGATCAGCGCCGTGCGCTGGCCGCAGCGCTCCAGCCATGGCGGCCATTGGAAGGTGAACCAATGGCAAAGGGAGGACCTTTCTCTCTGTCTCTCTCTCACTATCCACTCTGCCTGTCAAAAAAAAAAAAAAAGTATGCTGTAAAAGCCCCTAAGCTTTAGTGTAATTTGCTATGCAAGAATGAATAACTAATACTTGAGATAATAAACTCTGTAAGGTCTTCCATCTCTCTACATCTGGTTAACAGATCACACAGGAAAGTTTAGGGTAGGAGACCACAGTGGCTGGCATAAGTGTTCAGAGCTGCTGGAGAAAAGGACCCGTCAAGCGTAGCCTTGATATTGTGCAGTCCTGACCCAGGCAATCCATAAGTACACAATATCAAGGTTGGACTAAAACACCAACACCATTCTATGGCTTAAAATGTTGCATTCCCAAAGGCTAATCATATCATATATTTAACTACACATTTAAAGTGAGCTATTTCATCTCAGCACTCAAAATATATGAAATATTTTGCAAATATGGCTAATAATGTTTAACAAAGTGTTTGTTCGAAACAAGTTTCTTTTAATGGTAGATCATCTAATTTGGTCCTTCCTTTCTGTGTAGTTCTTGAAAGCACAGGGACAAGATTCTTATTATGCAGACATAAAATTTTTTTGCTTTGCTATCTAGTGTGTGGGTATGTTGTAGCTGGCTGGGTCTAGCCTCTTGACTCTGACCTGAGAAGAAATTCAAGGATGAGATGCAGGCAAAGGCAGAGAAGCAAGATTGATTTATTTATTTTTTTATGTGCATAGAGAAAGTGCTCAAGCGTTATGGGCATGCTCAAGAAAGTACTACTCTCAGTAAGGTTCCAGCTCATCCATTTAGGATGTGGAAGCATAGTGGGTTGTGTCTAGAGTGGAGCTTGATTGAATATTCAAAGAAAGCTGAGTTTGGAGGGATGGGGTTTGAGTACTGCCTTTTGTCTGACCCTTTTATTGAAATCTCAGAACTGTCATGTAGGCCATGGTGATGTTATTAAAATGACCTTATAATTAGCTAAAGGTCATCGTGGGGATTCAGCTGGCAACCTGGATTGGTTATTTTTAGATGGTGCCAGTTCTAAATGGGGAAACCATAGCAGTTGCAGTTTTTCACAGAAGGGGAGGGTGTTCGGGCAGTGCAGATGGGGCTGCAGTGTAGGAGCAGCTGCAGGGAGGGGCTGGCATCTTCAGCTCCTTGCTCACTACTTCCCTGCCTACATCAGGTGATTTGATATTGTCATATGTTGGAAAAGAAACATGTCACACATGTCTGGTGTTGCAGAGGCAACTATGCAGAACACAGTAATAGCAAAGAGCAAGTGTTCAGGAAATAGACCTTTGACTTTTATCTATTTATGTTTTATGTCAGTGAAATCGTGTGTCCAGTGTGAGACAGTTTCCTTGTTGGATCTGTAATCCTTGGTTGTTTTGAATTGCTTTTTAAAAATGTTTTAAATATCTTAAAATCAAAGGAAGATAGATTTTCTTTTCTATTTGACCATTTTATTTTGAGACCTTTGTAATATCAAGTTAAGAAGATTATTTGAGTTCCAAAATAGGCTATTTCACTCTTCATTTTGTAGCAGCATGTTTTAATGAAAATGACTTTGGATCTCAGCAAACTCATACCTACGGAGTTCATGAAGCAAGGAGTTATTTATTTATGGTCTTAACTTTTGATTATTGAAAGTAATTGTTCAGTCCTGATCATTTTAACTTAGCACGTTCTCAGCTCTGACTCCAATGTCTAACCAATGTGTTCGTAGATAATACACATATCAAAATTAATTGCACAGATTTTCCCAAGGCATCTTGAATTATCCTTCTTACTACATAATTGATAATTTTCTTCCCATGATAAACATGCTACAGACAAAAGTTATTATTCCACTTGATAAAGTCTCAGAGAAGCTTAGTATCTTGATCAAGGCCAGATGGACAGTTGGTACAAAGGCTTGAAAGAATTATTTTCTATGTTCTTCTATTTCTCTATCATGTCATTGGCACTTTATAAAATTGTAGGATTAAAAATAAAATTGCTATCTATTTTGGTCTGGAATGATTGTTAACACATGGTAGTTTATATATTGTTTAGAGGGAGTGGTAAATACCTCCACTTGTTTTACTCCTAGAAAGTTAGCATACTTGACAAATAAATGAATAATCTTTTAATGTGCAAAAAGGGCCACTGTTTCTTCTCAACACCTCCTGCATTCTTGTACCCTCCCACATTAAAATAGAACAGATGTTTCTTGGTTAAATTCAAAGTAGCATTTTTTTAAAAATTTTTTTTAAAGATTTATTTATTTATTTGAAAGGCAGAGCTACAGAGAGGCAGAGACAGAGAGAGAGAAGTCTTGCATTCATTTGTTCACTCCCCAAATGGGCACAACAGCCGGAGCTGAGCCAATCCAAAGCCAGGAGCCTGGAGCTTCTTTTGGGTCTCCAACACAGGTGCAGGTACTCAAGGACTTGGGCCATCTTCCACTGCTTTCCCAGGCCACAGCAGAGAGCTGGATCAGAAGAGGAGCAGCTGGGACTCAAACTGGTGCCCATATGGGATGCCAGCACTGCAGGCAGCAGCTTTACCTGCATTGCCACAGCACCAGACCCAGTAGGATTTATTTTTATATACTTTTCAGGAAAATAATTAAAATTTCATTGTATTTGCAGGGGAGGTGAGTGGGGATGGGAAATATGATGAGTCCTAGACAATGGTGGGTATTTTGGAATGTCTTTAAGCATCAGGTAGGAAGTGAATGTAAGATACTTGGTCTCTAATCTGTTGTACAACACATTAGGACCTAATTGAACACTGAGGAAAAAGTAATCTGAATTGAACATTTAGCACCAAGTATCATTTTAAGGACTGGATTTATCTATGTTCTGAAACCCTGTCTTTTGCTTCACAGTTTGCATGTTAACAAGACAGTATAATGAACAATACTCAATACTTATTTGTCGGGCTGTACATTTAGTTTTCATCACTTATCATTCAGGTAAAAGTGACATCTCTCAATAGATGGAGTTGGAATTTTACTCTTTGATATATGAGGAAACTAAACCAAAAGTAGAAAAGAAAATTTGTTTAACTTTGAATGTGATAATAAGGCTTATTAGAGTCGGAAAGATCATTTAAGAGCTGTACTTTGATGAAAAGTTGGCATGGGGAAATAACAATCATGGGATTCCCTTTGGTCTCAACGAAAACCAAAATCATGGACTGATGTTTGGCCTAATGCTTAAGACATTGGTTAAGACACCTGCATCCAATATCTTCATGTCTTGGTTTGATTTGTGGCTCTGGCTCTGGTTCCTGTCTCCAGTTTCCCACCAGTGCAGACCCTAGAAGGCAGTGGTGATGGCTCAAGAAGTTGGTTGGGCTCATGTCACCCATTTGGGATACCAGGATTGAGTTCCCAGTTTCTGGCTCCTTGCTTTGGTCCTGGAGCCCAGCCTGCCTTTTCAGACATTTGGAGAATGAGCCACAGATAGAATCCATTTCTATTTCTCTCTCTCTTTCTCTCTCTGCCTCTCAAATACAAAAAATTTAAAAACAAACAAAAATCACACCAAAATCAAATATGAAAACTGTCAATATTTTTCCATTATTTCTTTCTCTCCTTAAAAGGAATTAAAGTTTACGTAAATTTACCTGAAGTAATGTGTCAGCAAATAAATATTCATATTTGAACTCAACTTTGTTTGATTCTATGTTCTTTCCACATTAGTAAATTATATCTGATCAAAACACTACTCTCTTTGGAAGAACTATTACCTTAATATAATTTTAATATTCAGATATTTTCATCTTCAACAGGACTGAAATCTTGGATCTGGGACTGAGAAATTTCTGATGAGTTTTTTTCCATTGAATATTTTACCACTTTTAAAAGTACCTTTATGTCTTTTTATACATTTATAAATATATAATTTCTTTGCAGGATCACATCTAAATACATGATTAGGGTCATCTTTATGCATAATTAGTTTTCTGCAGACTTTCAGGGCTGAGTAACTCAGTACATTAGCATCTAGCATTTCCAATCTCAATATATTATTGCTCAAGTAACTGTAACTCTATTGGTAAAGTAGCATAATCCCTGATGTTGGAATATATTAGTGAATACACTATCTTCTTTTCTTGGTTTTATATTTTCATTAATTGAAAATGTAGTTTACCTAGTCTAAGATTTTAAAACAGGGAGCAATGAAAGACCACTGAAAATCTGATAACATATGTATGAATTTTAACCTAACTTTTGATCTCTGAGAAGTTAACATGTACTTTTAAAGGTGGGGAAAAACAGCGCTTAATAACCTTAATCTTCACAAATTTTGTTTTACCTTTATTTCCTATTCAGAACTCCTATCACTGTGTTCATTCCTATGCCAGTATCTAAGCTTTGTTTCTTTTCAGCTGTATAGACCTGACCACATTGTACCCAGGACACTCCTGATGCCAGTTAGAATTAAACATTGTTATTAATCTCTTGACTATGAAGCCAACAATGAAGAAATTGTGTGGAACAACAGTGATGGTGTTGCTTTTCAGTGAGATTTTCTGTGGAGGAATGAAAAAAGAGGTTTCTTGAGTTTGGACCTTTTGAGGTTATAGGCATATGATATTTCTTAAAATATTCATAGGTACATGCTATTGCACGAGATTAAAAATAATTAGAAGTCTCAGGATATTCATAAGTAAAGTTTCATGTGAGGAAATTTATAGGAATCATAGCATGTCTTAAAATGACGGATAAAGTCAAAAGTTAGTTGTATCCTTTATGAGTTTTGCTTCATTATCAATAATTTTATTGTGTTTCTTTGTCTTGTTCTAAGGGTGAAATTTTACACTAAGTTGACTATTAGCAATTCCTCATAGTTTTCCCATCCATCACTTACTTTATCTTCAAATGAATGTGGACAATCAGTGGATTATTACCTAGTTAATGAATTCCAAATCAGAAACTTTTAGATTCACTATAATTTTCTTTGAGGGCTACTCATTGAAAATCTAAAGGAGGAGATTCCATATATGAATTTGCTGTAATTACTGCCGTTTATGCATTTTGCTTCATGTAATTGCAGCAAAAATCCATAGTTAACCACTTTGAATTAACTTTTGCAATATTATCAAAGCTATATGGACTGGGCTTCTATTATTTTGAAACATTGAATAGTTTATGATATGTTTGCCTTATAAGGACTAAGAAGTACAAAGATTTGTGTGAGAATCTTAAAATTGAGATAGTGGATTATTATTAGTGTGGAAGTATCATATTCTACTTGGTATATTTGTTGGTGAATCTGGGCTCTGTTCCCAGAAATGCTAAATTACCTAGCTGAGGTTTCTCATTCATCCTATCCTTCCATTTCCCACTTGTCTGTCTTTCTTAATTCTTTCTTGGGATTTTGCCAGAGTCAACTGAAAATGTCTTGTGTATTTTAATCTTTGAGTAAAGAGAGATAGTAAAATGTCCCAGTTCTCAAAATAAATATATCCAATTTGTGATTATTCACATTATGAATTTTCTCCTAGCAAACTTTAATCCCTCAAGTGCTTCACTGCCTACCTGGCACAAATACAATCAGGGCAAATTTATCTAATGTCTAGCTAATAAATATGTGGCAAATGAACTATGATTTTGATTAACCTGTGTCTACAGAACTACAGCACACCTACTCCAAAATATAATACTTTTCCTAGACCAATAAATGTGTTAAAAAACATATTTTGGGCTTTCTCTTGTCTATTGCATTTCTTCCTTGTACAACCATAGGTAGTGTGTATCTTAATCTTGAATATTTAAGTATGAATCTGTGCTAATTGCAGTACCAGTATCAAAGAATTTCCCTTTGATTGTAACACTTCAAGGAATAATAACAGGAAATGAATATCATTTCTATACTGTCTCCCTATTTACTGATTAAATTTATCATTTGTTGAATGTTTTAGGTAAATTGGCAGAATTTCTCAATATAAAACTAGGATGTAGCAGTGATAGAAGTTATTTTCTGTTTTCTTGTTTTTCTGGTATTAATCAGACTTCGCAAATTCAGTTGGGCTGTAAGAGGCAGATTCAGATTTTCTCTCTGACATTTGATTGGGCCATATTGATGGAATTTAGTATTTGTGGAGTGTCGCTCCCCCTCTTCGTGGAGGAACGACACAGGACCCTGCGCTGTTCTTTCGTCTGCTCGGCCCTCCCCGGGTTTGCTGCTGGTTCTTCCCGGGTTGGCTACTATCCCTTCCACCTCCGTGGAAGGGCAGTTCCCCCTGGCCACATTCCCCACTTTCGCAGGGGAGCGGCACACCGCCGGCCGGCTCTCTGGGGGCTGCACAGGTGTTCCCTTAGATGTTCCCCTTAGATGTTCCCCGGTGCATGCCATCTCTCTCCTCCTTTATAGTCCTCCTCTGCCAATCCCAACTCGGCTGCCCACACGCCGAGTACGCTGCTCTCCTCCAATCAGTAGCAAGTCCTACAGTTTATTGGTTGAACTGGAGGCAGCTGTGCGGAAGTTGTTTACTTCTCTCCCAGCGCCATATTGTGGGAGAGCAGATGCATAGAATAAGTCTTAATTCCAGTAACTCAGTCCAGTCCGGGCTGCTCCCCACAGTGGAGCAAGTGAAAACTTTAACACTTGACACCTGCCCCATTGAAATTCCCAGGGCATGATCTTTTTAGTGGGACTAGTGAAAGCATTGGAGCTGGAGCCCCTACAATGTCTGACTATTGAGTCACAAACATTATCTCCTGAGATGGTCAAGTATCTTTTTAGAGCTGCCTTGTGGCAACTTACATGATATCTTTGTCTTTTTTTCTTTTCACAGCTGTTGTTAACTTGGACAACTCTGTGGTTGACCTGGAGACTCTTCAAGCTCTCTATGAGAATGTGAGTAATAGAAGGAATTTTATGTGTGAGTATATCATACATACACAATCCACGTCCAAATGCACATGTAGGTTTGTTGTTTTTCTGTCCTTGGAGGAAATTTGATCTGGATAAAGAGAATTTATGTCAGGAGGAGTTTGTTATGATATTTCTGGTTTTTTTTTAATATTTATTTATTTATTGGAAATGGAGAGTTACAGAGAGAGAGAGAGATCTTCCAACTACTAGTTCACTCCCCAAATGGCTGCAATTGCCTGAGGTGAGCTGATCCAAAGCCAGGAACCAGGAACTTCCTCCAGGTCTCCCACATGGGTTCAGAAGCCCCAAGACTTGGGCCACCTTCTACTGCTTTTACAGGCGCATTAGCAGGGAACCTTATCAGAAGTGGAACGGCCAGGACTTGAACCAATGCCCATATGGGATGCCAGTGCTGCAGGTGGCGGTTTTACCCTCCATACTATAGCACCAGCCCCTGATGCCATACTTTCTAGGAACATGTAGGATAAATGAGTGGTCTCATGGTTTTAAATATTGTGATTCAAAACATGTTGCATGTGAGGTCATTGTGTTGCCTCCTTGAAATAATAGTCAACACTTATTCGAGTTTAAGAGGTTAGCATGGTTCTGTGCATCTCACACATGCATTTGTTTAAAATTTTATAATATTTAATTGATAAAGATTGAAAATTATCAAGATATCTAGCATGCAGATTTGATATACATTGTGTAATTACCATAATCAAGTTAATACATCCATTACTACCCATACTGTAGGTAGGAACTTGTTTATCTTCCAAATGAAAGCTGTGCCTTATAACTAATTTCCCTATTTTGCCTGAGCAAGCACTTCTATACTAACAGCTTCTATGAGTTTCAATTTTTTAGATTCCTTATTTATCTTTCTGCGTTTGGTTTATTTTACTTATAATATCCTCCAGGTTTGTCCATTAGTTGCAAATGGCAGAATTTCCTTCTTTTTAGTGGCTGGATAATATTCCATTACATATATCAACCATGATTTATTTGCCATTTATTCATCAGTGGACATTTAGGTTGTTTCTGTATCTTGGCTATTGTGAATAATACTGCAGTGAAAAGTGTGTGTGTGTGTGTGTGTGTGTGTGTGCGCACATGCAGATACCTCTTAAACATAATGATTTCATTTTCATTGCATATATATCCTGAAGTGGAATTGTTGAATCATGTAGTTGTTCCATTTCTCATTTTTCCATAATGGCTGCACTAATTTACATTTCCAAAGACAATGTTCAGGGTTTCCTTTTCTTACAAACAACTTCTTTTTAAAAAAAAAAAAGAAAAGATTTATTTATCTATTTGAAAGGTAGGGTTACAGAGAGAGAGGGAGAGATAAAGACTTTCCATCTGCTGATTCACTCCCCAAATGGCTGCAGTGTCTGGATCTGGGCTGATCTGAAGCCAGGAGTCAGGAGCTTCTTCTGGGTCTCCCATGTGGGTGCAAGGGCCTAAGGACTTGGACCATGCTCTGTTGCTTTCCCAAATGCATTAGGAGGGAGCTGGATCAGAAGTGGAGCAGCCAGAACTCAAACCAGTGCCCAAATGGAAGGCCAGCACTACTGGCAGAGGCCTCAGCAGTTAAGCTAAAGGGCTGGTCCCTGAAAACCACTTCTTATCTCTTGTCTTTTTACAGATGACCACCCTAGTAGATGTGAGGCCATGTCTCAGTGTAGATTAGATTTTTGTTTCTTTGATGAACTAAGGGCAGATACTATTATCATCCCTTTTTTACACGTGAGGAAGCAGACACAGAGAGCTTAGATTGTTTCCTCAAGGCCTAATGTTTCCTCAAAGCTAATGTTGCAGTGTAGCTGGGATTTCCTTCATTGTGGCTTAACTTGTCTACATTGTCAGTTAACTTCACTAAGCGCAAGAGCATTTGGCTTGTTTTCATTGCAGCTTTTTTCTTTCTTTCTTTCTTTTTTTTAAGATTTATTTATTTATTTGGAAGGCAGAGTTACAGAGAGGCAAAGGCATTGAGAGAGAGACAGAGACAGAGAGGTCTTCCAACCACTGGTTCACTCCCCAGATGGCCACAAGAGCCAGAGCAGAAGCCAGGAGCCAAGAGCTTCTTCCAGGTCTCCCATACGGGTGCACGGGTCCGAGGACTTGGACCGTCTTCCACTGCTTTCCCAGGCCACAGCAGAGAGCTGAATTGGAGGTGGAGGAGCTGGGACTCGAACTGGCACCCATATGGGATGCCGGCAGCTCAGGCAGGGGCTTTACCTGCCATGCCACAATGCCAATTCTTAGCTTTTTTCTTAAGAAGGGGCAAGAGGAGTATCAAGGGAGAATATCCAGTGCCTTTACAAAGTGCTGTTGTTGCAGTAGTATGTAGAATGGTTTTCATTGGGATATGGCATTAAATATCATTGATTCATGTAGTAAGGGACACAAGGGCCTCCTCTTCTCTAGACCCTCATCAACACATAATATCTTTACCATTTTTGATAATGGAAATTCTGATAAGCAGGATACAATTTAATTTGTATTTTCTGATGATTAGTGGTATTGTGCAGTTTTTCGTATGTGTATTGTTTGTATATGTTCTTTTGGGAAATGCCCATTTTATAATCTGAATTTTGTATTTTCTTTCTGTGGAGTTGTTTGAATTCTCTATATATTTTGAATATTAATCTCTTTTTAGATATTTGGTTTGCAAATACCTCCTCCCAATCTGTGTTGTTTCCTTCTTTTATATGGAAGCTTTTCACTTTGATATATGCTGATTTGTCTATTTTTGCTTCTGTTGTATGTGCTTTTGGACTCATATCTAAAAATCCATTGCCCAAACCAATGTTGTGTAGCTTTCCCCCATGTTTTTCAGTAGTTTTAAAATTCACCTCTCATGTTTAAGTGTTTTGTTCAGTTTGAGTTGATTTTTCTATGTGTCATAAGGTAAAGAGTTCAATTTCATTCTTTCACATATGGATGCCCAGTGTTACCAATCCTATTTATTGAAGAGACTGCTTTTCCTATTATGTATCCCTGACAGCCTGTTGAAAATAAATTGACATACATTCATAGGTTTATTTCTGGGCTACCTTTTCAGTTTCATCTATTGCTGAAGCTATTTTTATGCCAGTACCATGCTGTTTTAATTAGTTGCTTTGTAGTATAGATTAAAACCAGATAGAATTTGTTCCGACTTTGTTCTTTTTTTCATAGTTACCTTTGTGCTTCCATATGAATTTTAGGATTTTTTTTTCTGTTTCTCTAAAACATGTCATTGGAATTTTCGTAGGGATTGCATTGAATTTGTAGGTTGCTTTGTGTTATATAAAATTTTAAATAATATTGGTTCTTATAATATATGAACACAGGATACCTTTCCATTTATTTATGCCTTCTTTGATTCTTTTCACTAACATTTCATAGTTTTCAGTGTGTAGATCTTTTACCTCCACGATTAAAAACATTTCTAAGTATTTTGTAGAATTTTTTGTAGTTATTTTCATTGAGCTTGCTTTCTTGATTTCCCTTTTGAAAATTCATTGTTGGTATACAGAAACATTACTGATTTTTGTGAGTAGATTACATATCCTTTCTGATTTGGATGCCTTTTATTTCTTTCTCTTCCCTAATTGCTTTGTCAATGATTTCTAACACTATTTTGAATAGAAATGGTGAGAGAGGGCAAACTTGTCTTATAATAGATCTTTAGAGCAAAGGGTTTCAGTTTATTATTCAATATAATGTTAGCTGTGGGCTTATCATATATGACCTTTATTGTGTTAAGATACATTCCTTAAATACCTAATTTGCTGATAGTTTTTTTTATTACCATGAAAGCATGTTGACTTTTGTCACATGCTTTTTGATACTACTGTATTCTGAGCCATCATTTAAAAATTACTTACTTTATCTTTTGAAACAATCTCAAATATGTAATAAACTTGCAGTTGTAACACAAAGAACCCCTATAAAACTGTAGTAAGCTATCAATGTTAATCTTTGTCACCCAAAATGTTTTAGTGTGCATTTCCTACAAAATAGCATGTACTTGACCATGATGCAACAGTCAACAAGAGGAATTTGTCAGTGATACATTACCACCATCAAATCCTCAGATTCTAGTCAAGCTTTGTCAATTGTTCCAATAATAGCCTTCATAAATAGGACCTTGGAGTGGGCATTTGGCCTAGCAGTTAAAATCTTAGAATGCCTGCATCCTCTATCAGAGTGCCTGGGTTCAAATCTTAGCTCTGCTCCCAATTCCAGCATATTCTTAATATGGGACCTGGGTCCTGGGGATAAGTAATTGGATCCCTGCCATGTGGGAGACTTAGATTGAGTTACTAGCTTCCGGGGTTTGGTCTGGCTGAGCCCTGGCAATATTGAGTGTTTGGGGGAATGAACCAGTGGAAGGAAACTCTTGTTGTGCCCAGATAAGTAGATCCGCAAGAAGCTATCAGCAACCCGATCACACCAAACTGCAAAAGCAGGGTTTATTCGGGAGTACAAGCTGCAACAGGGACCCCCATCCAACCAACCAGCACAACAGAGGAAGGAGTGAGGCCTCGGTCTTTGGGAGAGTTTTTAAAGGAAAAAAGGGCTACGTCAGCAGGAAAAAAAGAGTTACATCAGCAGGGGCTCTGGGCACAGGGAGTTACAGCGGGGGCTTACAGCACAGGAGCTTTGGGCGCAGGGAGTTACTTTGTTTAGCAATCTCTCCTGTGCTGTCCTTGGTTTACCGAGCTAGCTGTTCCTGGTAAGCTTCGATATCTCCGGAATGCCTGAATGCCTGCTTTTACAAGGACTCGGGTCTACTATGGGAAACGGAGGCTGCTTTTTTTTTTTTATTGTTTTAAAATGGGTCATTTTGGCTCTTCACTCTCTCTGTAGGCCTCCCTGTCTCTGTGATTAAAAAAAAAAAAACACAATAACAGTAAAATGAATAGAATGTTGTTGAATTTGTATCATGTTTTCTTTATACCTTTCAGTGGCACTTGAATTTTTTTCTTTGTGTTATCCGTATAATTGTGTATGTCTTCCAACTTAACTATATATTCTTTATTAAATTCCTATGTATTGTTCTTCATTTTGGTATGATTTTTATAATTGATAAAGATGAAAATCGCTAATATTTTACTTTTTTAGAAGATGAGTTGGTAAAATTAAAATAATTTCAGAAATATTTCTGGAAAAACTCAGGTATGATCATTTTGCATGAATAATGCTAGCCATTGCTACCATAGAAAATGCTCTCATCAGTTTTTGTATGATTTTTAAAATAATAGTTTAAATTCAAATAGTGATATTCTGTTTTAGGGCAAACTATTTGTATTTATTTCCCTTTAGTTGTAATTTTGGAGACTGTTGCCCAAGAGCCCCCTCAAGTCACTAAAGAACCCTTTCCCACATAACCTTAAACCTTTTGTGTGGTCAGTAGACTGACAAGAAGATTGGGTTTCCTCTTCTCGGTTGCTGCTAGATAATACATGTTTCAATGAACACAAGATGAAACTAAGACTGTAGAACTAGTTGTAGTTTTAAGTTTCAGTATGAAAAGAACAATAAAATTTTCAATGTTTTCCCATTTCTCACAGCTTTCAGGTTTGCATGTAACTGATACATATAAGACAGTGTGGTGGATTATAGCACGTCGGTGGTATACCTTCCAGAGAACTTTCTTGCTCTGACAGATGGTCCCAAAACTTTATGACCACATGACAGTTAGATTAAGATAAGCCACAGTTTCATTTCCAGATGATGTAAGCTTGCTTTTACATACTCTATCCTTCCTTACCATCCCCCAAATCACATAAGATCATGTCAGAAGTTGTAGTCCCAACTCCGTGAAATCAATATGCTTCAATATGATTACTGTTGCCAAAGGTCCTGGGATTCTCCTTTCCGTCATATCAAGTAATGGAAATCTAGTCATTCAATCAAATGATAACAGATGTATTTATCTCCTCTATTCTATTTAATACCCATGAAATAATTGTTGGTGAATGAATGAGCCCTTTGAAATGGGATCTCTGCCTAATAGAACATGCAGGTGACCTGTGACTCCAACGGCTTTCCCATGCATTCTGTCAGACTTCTAACTGACAAAACTGTTGGAAGATTAAGCCATCTGATCCGTGTTCACCATGTTTCCTCATTTCTCACTATCCCATTCTCTTTAATTAATAAAAACTGAATATCTTTGTACCCTCTCCTTATGTTCTAATTCTCATTTTTTTTTTAGTTTTTTTTTTTCCTGGCCATCCCTTTTTTTAAAGATTTATTTATTTATTTATTACAGAGGCAGAGGCAGAGTGAGAGAGAGAAATGTCTTCCCTCTGCTGGTTCATTCCCCAAATGGCTGCAATAGCTGGAGCTGGGCTGAATTGAAGCAAGGAGCCTGGAGCTTCTTCCAGGTCTCCCATGTGTATGCAGGAGCCCAAAGACTTGGGCCATCCTCTACTGCTTTCCCAGGCCATAGCAGGTGGGGGGGTCCAAAGTGGAACAGCCTGGATTTGAACCATATGGGATGCTGGAACTGAAGGCGGCAGCTCTACCTTGGCCATCCTTTTTAAAGCATGCTGAAATAGCCTTCAAACTGAAAAGGAAAAAGTAATAAAGAGAAATGAATAACTTACCTCCCTTTATTCATTCTTTGTTTTTCTTTCTTTCTTTCTTTTTTTTTTTTTACTGAAAACTATTTACAGATTGCTAACTAAATGTTAAAGTGTTGTGTTAAGATTAGTGCTACTGATAGTGGACTTTGTCCTTTGATGTCTTATAGTTTAGAAAATAAAAAAATAGTAAATGATGTCAGAGAACATAGAAAAGTGTAGTTACAGATGTGCTATGAAAAAGTATAATCAACAGGGATAGCATCTGTGAGGAAGTGACATTTGAGGTAAAAGTAGGAGTTAGCCCAGAAGAAAATAAAAGAAAGAACATTTGAAGTAGAGTGAATGCTTTGTACCAATATGTGAAGGTAGGAAAGAGGAGCTTGCAAATTCGAGGAGAATGTTAATGTATGCGAAAGGACATCTGGAGAAAATGAGCAGGAAGATAGGATATAGAAACAGGGAGTGGTTAGATTGAAATAGAATCTTTGAATATATTAAAATGACTAGGGAATTGTCTATTTTCCCTATAATTTTATTCATATATTCTGACGCTATGTTAATATACATATTTGGAATTATTTTCCTGTTTGATGCTGTTTTTATCATTGTGAAAGTCTTTAATCTGCTAATACTCTTTATCTTGAAGTTTATTTTAGCTCTTCTTTAAGTAACCATTCTACCCTTCTGATACTTACTGTTTATAAGATTTTCCTTACTCCCTCTCTGTGCCTGGAACTTACTTGTTTTCTTAGATTTGAACTTCTTTTCTTTACTTTCTTTTTTTTTTTTTAAGATTTATTTATTTATTTGAAAGGCAGAGCTACAGAGAGGCAGAGGCAGAGACAATGAAGGGTCTTCCATCCACTGGTTCACTCCCCAGATGGCCGCAACAGCCAGAGCTGAGCCCATCCGAAGGCAGGAGCCAGTTTCTTCAGGGTCTCCCACAAGGGTACAGGGGCCCAAGGACTTGGGCCATCTCCTACTGCTTTCCCAGGCCATAGCAGAGAACTGGATCGGAAGTGGAGCAGTAAAGACTAGAACCAGCACCCGTATGTGATGCTGGCACTGCATACCAAGGCTTTAACCTGCTGTGCCCCTGAACTTCATTTCTTGTTGGCAGTATATATTTGGATCTACCTTTGTCGTTCACTGTGATAATCTTTTCCTTCTTGGAGCATTTAGTTTGCCAACTTTGAATGTGGTTACTAATAAGGTTAGCTTTAGGTTTATCATTTTTTTTTGTACCTTAACCTTTAGTTCCTGTGACTCCACTTTTCTTCATTTTCAATTCTTCACATGGCTTTTCTTTCTTTCTTTTTAAAATTACATTAGTTTCTATTAGCTTTTTAGCTATGCCTCCCTGTAGTTACATATTTTTAGTTATTTCTCTAGGAATTATGATACACTTTTCTAGCCTTGCACATTCCGATATTGAGTTAGTAGTATAAAATGTAGAAACATTGATGCCATATAGGACTTTGTATTGCCTTTTCTGTGCATGTAATGCTTTAGTTGTTATATGAATAACATTTACATACACTTAAAATTCTGGAAGACATTAATGTAATTTTTGTTTTAAATGATCAAATGTATTTAAGGAACTTTAATATAGTTTTTAGTAGTTATACCCATTTTTCCCATTTCTGAGATTCTCTCTTTGAAGTTTTTTAAGATCTACTTTCTTTCCAGTATTGTTTCTTTTAAGTCTGTGGAAATATCTTTAATATATTTTGTCCTAAGTCTTTTTGATTGTGAATTTTTAATTTTCTTTTATCTTATAATATCTTCATCTTCATTTCTGAAGAATGTTTTCATTGGATATAGTCTGAGCTGGCAATTTTTACTTTCTGCATGGTAAAGATACGCCACTCACTCTGGCCTCCATTGTCATTGATGCTGGATTTGCCACTGTTGTTGCTCTGGATATAAAATGTGTTAGCCTCCCACTTCATTGCTTTTATTACTTTCTTTTTAAATCTAGATTTAGTAAGTTTCATTAGGATATGTCTAAACATGGTTTCCTATGCATTTATTTCAGCTGCATTTAATGAACTTCCTGATTCTGCATGGTTATATTTTTCAGTACTTTTGGGTATTTTTCAGTCTGTAGTTCAGCTTTAAATTATTGTTTCTACCATATTCTCCCAATCTTCTCCTTGTGACCTACTAATGACACACACATTAGACCTGTGATATTTTCTTACAGATCCCTGAGACTGTTTATCTGATTTTTTCTTTCTGTTTATCATATAGTTGCTTTAATAACCATTTCCTTTGTCATTTTTGTTCTTTTATCCAGCATATGCAATGAAAAGCATTATTTCTAACATTTTAATTTTCTATTCTGTAATTTACATTTGGTAATTTTTAATAGCTCTATTTTTGAGAATACTAATCTTTTAAAAAACTGACAATTTTTGGTCTTTTTAAAAACAAATTTAAAAATTTATATTCAAGGCAAAGAAGATACATATACAAATTTAAAAGATATGTTAGAAGCTAGAAAAAAATCTGCAATGCATGGATCCTCAAAAAATCAGACCCGGAATATATAAAGATTCTTAAATTTATCAAGGGACTACTCCAAAGAACAATGGGTCTGGTGCTTCCAACTCTGCCATTTTCCTACAATCCTGTTCTGAGATTCCAAGTGCTCTAAATTATTTTAAAATATATTTTCCTTTACATCATGGAACATAGTTATAAGAACTGCTTTAAAACCCCTGTTTGCTAATTTGAACATCTGGATGTCAGGGTTGCTGTCTGCAGCTTGTGCTTTCTTTTGAGACCTGGTCACAGTTTTTTGTTTTTTGGGGCTGTTGGATAATTTTGCATTATATATCAGATACATACTATACTGTTTATCTTTGTAAGTGTGTTTAATCATTTCTTTTTTTTTTTTTTTTTTTTTTTTTTTTTTTGACAGGCAGAGTGGACAGTGAGAGAGAGAGACAGAGAGAGAAAGGTCTTCCTTTGCCGTTGGTTCACCCTCCAATGGCCGCCGCTGCAGCCGGCGCACCGCGCTGATCCGATGGCAGGAGCCAGGATCCAGGTGCTTTTCCTGGTCTCCCATGGGGTGCAGGGCCCAAGCACCTGGGCCATCCTCCACTGCACTCCCTGGCCATAGCAGAGAGCTGGCCTGGAAGAGGGGCAACCGGGACAGAATCCGGCGCCCCAACCGGGACTAGAACCCGGTGTGCCGGCGCCGCAAGGTGGAGGATTAGCCTATTGAGCCACGGCGCCGGCTTAATCATTTCTTTCTAGCACAAAACTTAGATTTTAATTTAATACTCTCTCTGACGTTGGATATGCAATTCGGATTTTCTTGAAAACAGGAATTTTTTCATTTTTGAAAGCATGTGTTGCCCAGTATTTATTTTCCAAATCAGATTCAGTGAAACATTATTGCTTTTGGAATCTGTTGGAATTACATTGCATAATCAAATAAGATGAGAAAACTATTAACTTAAAGTTAAAAATAAATGCTCAGAGCCATAATACATAGCTAATTAAATGGTAGTTTTTAAGTAGAGTGCATTTTAACTGAATCCTTACTTTTTTTTTTTTTTTTTTTTTTTTTTGATAGGCAGAGTTAGAGAGAGAGAGAGACAGAGAGGAAGGACTTCCTTCCATTGGTTCACCCCCAAAATGGCTGCCACAGCTGGCTTGCTGCACTGATCCGAAACCAGGAGCCAGGTGCTTCTCCTGATCTCCCATGCGGGTGCAGGGCCCAAGCACTTGGGCCATCCTCCACTGCCTTCCCGAGCCACAGCAGAGAGCTAGACTGGAAGAGGAGTAACCAGGACAGAATCCGGCACCCCAACCAGGACTAGAACCTGGGGTATCAGTGTCGGAGGCGGAAGATTAGCCTAGTGAGCTGCAGCGCCGGCCAACTGAATCCTTTCTTCAATTGAATTATTACTCTAATAAGAATGATAATATTACATAGTTTGGAAAATCCTATGTAGTACAGTTGAAATAATTACAGACTTGCAAAAACATGTATCTATTATATAACACCAGGGAATATGTCGATCATATAGTGACAATTTAACATAGTTACTATCTTACTTATTATCAAATAATTGAATAAATTTCCCTTTTATGCGTTCCTTCTATTATTTAAAATTACTATGCATAATTTTATCTTAGAATACAGTATAATTATTCTAAATGGATCTGAAATATCGTAAGAGGTCAGTGTAATCTTTTTTTTTTTAAAGATTTATTTATTTATTTGCAAGTTGGAGTTACACACAGGGAGAAGGAGAGACAGAGGGAGACTTCTTCCATCTGCTGGTTTACTTCCCAGTTGGCCGCAATGACTGGAGCTGCACCGATCTGAAGCCAAGAGCCAAGAGCTTCCTCCAGGTCTTCCCATGTGGATGCAGGGGCCCAAAGACTAGGGCCATCTTCCACTGCTTTCCTAGGCCATAGCAGAGAGCTGGATGGGAAGTAGAACAGCCAGGACTTCAACTAGTGCCACAAGGGATGGGCTACACCACAGTGCCAGCCTCAGTGTAATTGTTTTAAAGTCCTTAAATGTAAGGTTTTCTACAATACACACATTTATAGTTTTAAAAATATTCTGTGCTATAGAAAAAAATCAATTGTAGGAATCAGGAATGATCACAAGATTTTTGAACCAGGCAATAGGAAGTAAGGAGTTGCAATTAGCTAATATGTGGAAGTGGTTGGGTGAAGGATGGGCAAATAAAATTTCAATTTGGGTCATGCTAAGTTTGTCTGTTCATTTATTCAAATAGATATGCAGACATGGGCATCTGGTTGTCTCAAGGTAAAGTGGGGCACAAACTCTGAGTGTTAGATGGTCTGGTCTATCAGTGTGGATTCCATCAGAGGACAGAGCTATCAACAGTAGGTTTTTTTTTCTTTTTTTTTTACCTTTTATTTAATAAATATAAATTTCCAAAGTACAGCTTTTGGATTACAGTGGCTCGCCCCCCCCCCCATAACTTCCCTCCCACCTGCAACCTTCCCATCTCCCGCTCCCTCTCCCATCCCATTCACATCAAGATTCATTTTCAATTATCTTTATTTACAGAAGATCAATTTAGTATATATTAAGTAAAGATTTCAACAGTTTGAA
Organism: Oryctolagus cuniculus; assembly: GCF_051225735.1. Taxonomy (NCBI): domain Eukaryota; kingdom Metazoa; phylum Chordata; class Mammalia; order Lagomorpha; family Leporidae; genus Oryctolagus; species Oryctolagus cuniculus. The sequence continues at coordinate 57,152,713 of NC_142879.1, read as the reverse complement.
CTCACACAGAAACACAAAGTGTAAAGTACTATTTGATTACTGGTTATACCATTGTTTCACATAGTATAACACATTAAGGACAGAAATCCTACATCCGGAGAAAGTGCACAGTGACTCCTGTTGTTGACTTAACAAATTGACACTCTTATTTATGGCGTCAGTAATCACCCGAGGCTCTTGTCATGAGTTGCCAAGGCTATGGAAGCCTTTTGAGTTCACCAACTCTGATTTTACTTAGACAAGGCCATGGTCAAAGTGGAAGTTCTCTCCTCCCTTCAGAGAAAGGTACCTCCTCCTTTGATGGCCTATTCTTTCTGCTGGGATCTCACTCCCAGAGATCTTTCATTTAGGGTTTTTTGTTTGTTTGTTTTGTTTTTGTGTGTGTGTTTTTTTTGTTTTTTTTTTTTTCCCGCAGTGTCTTGGGTTTCCATGCCTGAAATACTCTTATGGGCTTTTTAGCTGGATTCGAAAGTAAGGGCTGATTCTGAGGTCAGAGTGCTGTTTAGGATATCTGCCATTCTATGGGTCTCTGTGTATCCTGCTTCCCATGTTGGATTGTTCTCTCCTTTTTAATTCTATCAGTTAGTATTAGCAGACACTAGTCTTGTTTATGTGATCCCTTTGACTCTTAATCCTATCATTATGATCAATTATGAACTGAAACTGATCCTTTTGACTAGTGAGATGGCCTTGGTACATGCCACCTTGATGGGATTGAATTGGAGTCCCCAGGCATGTAAATAACTCTACCCTTTGGGGCAAGTCTGATTGAGCACGTGCCAAACTGTGCATCTCCTCCCTCTCTTATTCTCACTCTTATATTTAACAGGGATCATTTTTCAGTTAAATTTAAACACCTAAGAATAATTGTGTGTTAATTAAAGAGTTCAACAAATAGTATTAAGTAGAACAAAAAAATACTAAACGGGATAAAGTATTAAGTTGTTCCTTGACAGTCAGTACAAGGGCTTATCAAGTCATTGTTTCTCATAGTGTCCATTTCACTTCTACAGGTTTCCTTTTTGGTGCTCGGTTAGTTGTCCCCAATCAGGGAGAACATACCATATTTGTCCCTTTGGGACTGGCTTATTTCACTCAGCATGATGTGTTCCAGATTCCTCCATTTTGTTGCAAATGACCGGATTTCATTTATTTTTTGCTGCTGTATAATATTCAATAGAGTACATGTCCCATAATTTCTTTATCCAGTCTAACAGTAAGTTTTTATAATGAATTTTTAAGCTATCATGGGAGGGTATAAGCAGGCCAAAGATAAGTCTCATGGTACGTTGGGCAGAGGGAATTTAGCCAAGTGAACAGACACCTGATTGGGGTATCCCCTTTCTAAGGCAGAGGCACAGATTTCTCTAGGGGAAGTATGGATTTAGCTTACTGGTTTGCCCTGGGCCATGGTTGGTCAAAAGTTTCTGGATGAACAGGAAACAGTTCTGGGGACAGGGGAGGGGGCAGATAAGCTACAATAGTGAGCAGGCGTGAGAAGTGAGTCAGGATGCTATGGTAGACTTGAAGCCTAGAGTCTACAGTTGTCCATGTTTGAACTGCCTAGGAAGCTAATCATGTTTTTGTTTGTTTTAAAGGAAATAAATCTGAGGGCACAGGTGAGCTATGGCTGGTGCAGGTACACAGTGCATGTATTAGTTTAGTGGTTACTGTCCTGATTCCAGGGTTATAAGGTTGCCAAAGGGCTCTGCTCTTGGGGTGTGTTAATAAGGCTGGGACAGACCACCCCCAGATTTTCTTGTACACCTACCCCAACCTACCCTGCTGCACCTGCCCAATTGTGCAGCAGGAGCAAAGGCAAACAACAGCACATCAGACTCAGACAGGAAAGTTCCTTTCCTCTTGCAGCCTCCCTCCAACACCTCACACTGGCAAAGCTTAACATCCTATTCTCTAATTAAGGAGGAAAGTCTAGGAGCTCAATGCACTCTTAGAGTGGGTTCTGCAGGGTAAAAGAATGGGGAGAGTAGGAACTGGCAGAGATAGTGTAACATCAGTTGCATGTAATTGGTGACTTCCTATGGCATGGGTCCTACCCATATGAAAGTATTTCCAAAAATCAAAAGTGATGTATACACACAGAGACTTGGAAATCTTTCATAATTTATTGTGTTGGTAAAACTCTAAATAGTGGCAGCACTGCGGCTCAATAGGCTAATCCTCCGCCTGCGGCACGGGCGCACCAGGTTCTAGTCCCGGTCGGGGTGCCGGATTCTGTCCCGGTTGCCCCTCTTCCAGGCCAGCTCTCTGCTGTGGCCAGGGAGTGCAGTGGAGGATTGCCCAGGTGCTTGGGCCCTGCACCCCAAGGGAGACCAGGTTAAGCACCTGGCTCCTGGCTTCGAATCAGCGCGGTGCACCGGCTACAGCGGCCATTGGGGGTGAACCAACGGCAAATGGAAGACCTTTCTCTCTGTCTCTCTCTCTCACTGTCCACTCTGCCTGTCAAAAATAAACTAAATTAAAATAAAAAAACCCTCTAATTAGTAATTTCAGGTCTGAAAAAATGTTTGAAATGTATATGAACTAATTTTACTTTAATCATTTAATGATGACACCTCAAAGGACATATACATTTTATCTAGAAAAGAATAATGCTTAGGTGGTATTTTAAATGAAGAAAATCAGGAATAATATTATTTAGCATTCCACTACTTATCCTTGAGGACAAAAGCGGTTGCTAACCTGAATCCTCTCCCGTGAATACATGCTTTCTTTTTGCCAGATGCTGAAATGTCATTGGGCTGTTTTAAAGTAGTTCTATTTGATCTCTGTGAAACAGATGGAAGTATTTGCTATCCAAACCTTTTTTAGAATGTAACCTTTTTTTCTCCCCTGATTGCATATGTTTGGCAGTGTGCTTTCCCTTCTAGATGTGAATGAATTTTGGGCAGTCTCCAAATCTAAACACACCCTAATTTCAAAAACCACAATCCTGAGGACCCAATTCCTGTTTACTGAGGAATTAAAGCCTAGTGAAACCACGTAGTTACTAAATACAGTACATACTAGTGAGATTTTGAAAACAGAAATCTGTATAGTTTATTTAGAGTTATTGACTACCATTACATTCAGAGAGTGAAGTCTTTTCATAAGCACCATAGGATATTTACAGCTTGATGAATAAATATATATGTATATATATATTGCTTCCAGTTCATAAATTACATTCCTTATATGGTATGGTAAGTGTGTGGGGTGGGTAGGATGGGATAAACTGTGAGGTCAGATATGTGGAAGGAATTGAGGTAGATTCTGTAGTGTGTTAAATCTTTAACATCAAGTCAAAATATGTCCATGTTTTCCTGAATATGGTTGAACTTTTTATGTCATGCTCAAAAAATAAGCAAAATTCCTAGACAGGAAAATGAAAACCAATCCATGGAAGTGAGTCTATTAGAAGTTCAACTGGAGAAAAAATAAAAAAAAAATAGGAAGGAGAAAAAACCCAACCCCCCTATATAATTAAACAGCTCTAATCCAATTAGAAGTAAGGGGGGGCAAGCAGGGGAGAAGGAATTAGCGGTCTAAATTTATACTTCTCAGGATTAGATTTCACAGTCATGCTTTATAGTTTTAGTAATCTTTACTTAGGGTAGTAGCTGGCATACCATAAACTTTAATCTGGAAGAAGAATATAGTGCACCACATGATATACCATCCTCCATCCTCAAAAGTATATACCATATTACATTAATGAAAATGAATTGGATTAACCATCTCTATTCCCATAACTGCTTAGAGGAACTTAATTGATTCATGTTTTAAGCAACATTTAATCATCAGTTTCTTCAAACAAAAATGAAAGGAGTATTGACTTTCTTCACATAGCTGTTCTAAAACTGTACTCTCATATTTCATCGTTTTATTGAGTTGGTTCATGGAATCCCCGCGTGTATGCTCATTCTCAGCTATAAACATTCTTAAGGTGAATTTCAGAATTAAAACTAAAAAGCTTTAGATCTTGAATCACTTACAGATTTACTTTATGGACTTAATAAAAACCAGAAATTTTATTTCTTTCTTGTTCATCTAAGATGTGATATAGCCTGCCAAATCATAAAATTATTGACTGATTTTTTGATAGCCATGCTTATTTTAGATTTCATGAATTCCTGGAATATGAAAGTTAAAATGATTAACACTGCTCTGGTGAAAATATCTGGAAATAGATAACATGGCAGTGTTCATATATTTATTTCCTCTTCTTTTAATATGAGATTTTAGTTTGATCAATTGATTTCCAAAAGGTTGACTTCTTTGTAGAGCAGTGAGCATTTCCATGTTCACTACTGGCTTATTGAGTTTATGGCTATTGTTTGTGGGTAGGTGCTCTGAACCCTTCTGTTTCACATTTGTTTTTCACCTTGTTTTTGCATGGTCCTGCTTCTTCACCATCTTGTAGCTCTCTGCTCTCCAGCTACTTGGCTCCTGTCAATTATCTAAACCTCTCAGATCTAACCACCAGAAAAGCCCTGATAAGGGGGCCTGTGCTGTGGCATAGCAGGTAAAGCCACCGCCTGCAGTGCTGGCATCCCATATTGCCACCGGTTCAAGTCTCCAGATGCTCCACTTCCATTCCAACTGTCTGCTATGGCCTGGAAATACAGTAGAAGATGGCCCAAGTCCTTGAGGCCCTGCACCTGCGTGGGAGAGCCGGACAAAGCTCCTGGCTCTTGGCTTCAGATTGGCTGGGCTCCAGCTGTTGTGGCCATCAGGGGAGTGAACCAGCCAATTCTCTCTCTGCCTCTGCCTCTCTGTAACTCTGCCTTTCAAATAATAAATCTTAAAAGCAAAAAAGCATTTATAAAAGCTGTTCATTCAGGAAGCAGCTTCATGCTCAGCCTCTCCTCCTAATAAACATCTACTGACACTTCAATTCTCATTCCTTCCTTAAGAATTCTTCCTTGTGTCTAATATTCCTACAGTATCTCACTGTAACTTGTACCTCATCTTTAGAGTACTAGTCAGTCTGGATACTCCACATGTGTTTACTTGATTATATTTCCTCTCATCCTCTCTAATCTTACAAGATTTATATCTTTTTGCCTTGTTATATAATAAATATATGTATATGTGTGTGTATGTAAAATGAGTGCATATGATTAATTACAGTCTAGCCTGGACAAGTTCTTTTACATAGAATTTCTTTTTTCTTTCTTTTTTTTTTTTTTTTTTTTGACAGGCAGAGTGGACAGTGAGAGAGAGAGACAGGGAGAAAGGTCTTCCTTTGCCGTTGGTTCACCCTCCAATGGCCGCCGCGGCCAGCGCGCTGCGGCCGGCGCACCGCGCTGATCTGATGGCAGGAGCCAGGTACTTCTCCTGGTCTCCCATGGGGTGCAGGGCCCAAGGACTTGGGCCATCCTCCACTGCACTCCCTGGCCACAGCAGAGAACTGGCCTGGAAGAGGGGCAACTGGGACAGAATCCAGCGCCCCGACTGGGACTAGAACCCGGTGTGCCGGCGCCACAAGGCGGAGGATTAGCCTAGTGAGCCGCAGCGCCGGCCCATAGAATTTCTTGTTTATTATTTTTAAAGGATTTATTTATTTATTTGAGAGGCAGAGTTACAGACAGAGGGAGAGAGAGAGGTCTTCCATCTGCTGGTTCACTCCCCAGATGGCCACAATTGCCAGAGCTGATTCAGTCCAAAGCCAGGAGCCAATAACTTCTTCAGGGGCTCCTACATGAGTGCAGGGGCCCAAGCACTTGGGTCATCTTCCACTGCTTTTCCAGGCCATAGCAGAGAGCTGGATCAGAAGTAGAGCATCCAGCACTCAAACTGGCACCTATATGGGTTGCTGGTACTGTAGGCATCGGCTTTACCCTCTACTCCATAGCGCCAGCCCCATAATTTCTTTTAAAATATCAGGATTTTGCTCATAATTTAATAATGATATTCTAGAAGAAAGAGTCCCTTGTTATCACATCTTGTATAAACTTCTTTTGTGGATCAGCATTTACTTTTAATTTAAAATAAAGATTATTTCTTTAGCATTCTGTCAGAAAGCAGTCTCTAATAGTATGTTTTATAATTTTTACCCCAAATAAATTTCAATTCAGCTGACACCCCATGTGCACTTTTCTCCGCACTTGCCTATTTGCACATCAGGGTAAGTGTTTTCCCTCTATGTCAATGAAGGGTACTGAAGGAGAGATTATTTTTGGAAACTCCATAGCACTACTTCATGTTCCTGGTGTTTCTTATCCTTACCTGGCTCTTTTTTTAAATTACTATACTCCTACAGAAATTAATCCCTTGAAATTAGCTGTCATTTCACATTGCAACATTTGCTCTTTAGGTTATCAGTGTCATCTCATATTCTTTAGTTCCGAAGAGTCTTAACTGAGTGAGTGGCCTCCCAAGTTGAGTTATCCTGAATGGATACCTGTTGCTTCTCAATTCTCTCCATCTGATGCTTCTGATGCTTCCTTTTTCTTTTTTTTTCTTCTTTTTTTTTTAAAAAGATTTATTTATTTATTTGAAAATCAGGGGACACAGCATACACACACACACACACACAGAGTGTGCTTCCATCTGCAGCTTTCCTCAGATGGCTGCAATGGCCAGGGCTGGGCCAGGCCAAAGCCAGCAGTCAGGAGCTTCATCTGAGTCTCCTATGTGGGTGGCATAGTCCCAAACACTCGGGATATCTTCTACTGCTTTTATAGGCCATTATCAGGGAGCTGCATTATAAGTGAAGGAGCCAGGACAGGAACCAGTGTTGCAGGTGGTGGTTTTATCCTCTATGTCACAGTACTGGCTGCAATGCTTTCTTTCCCTAACAAGCATTTATCTCTTCTTCATGATCCTGTAAAGAAATCTATAGACAATATTTCCTATCTATATACATGACTTAAATCATCTAATGTCTGCACACAATATAAAGTAGAAATAGCAAAGTCATAATATATGATGCATTCAATTATGTAAGTGCTTGGGTATAATTGGATTAGAAGATACAATTAATACTTAGAAATTTGTGTATTTATGACCACTTAACAGCTCAAAATTATTTATCAACTCTAATAAGATTTTTCAAAAAATGGTGAATACTTGATAAAGTTAAAATATGGTTTCTTCTTAGACATGTCTGATGACTGTATCCTGTAAAACTCTGTAGTTTTTAAAATATTACTTTAAAATGTTTAATTGAAAGAGAGAGAGAGAGAGAGAGAGAGAGAGAGAGAGAGAGAGAGAGAGAGAATCTTCCATCCACTGGTTTATTCCTCAAATAGCTGCTATAACCAGGGCTGGGCCCAGCAAAGCAAGGAACCTGGAACTACATTCTGGTCTCCCATGTGAATGGTAAGTACTCAAGTATTTAGACCACCTTCTGCTGCTTTCCCAGGCTTGTTATCAGGGAGCTAGATTGAAAGTGGAGCAGCCACGACTTGAACCAGCACTCTGCTATGGAATTAAGGTGTTTCAGGCAGCAGCTTAATCCCCTGTGTCTCAATGCTGGCCCCATTGTATATAATACATAAGAATTCAAATGCTAACATTCTATGAAATAATAATTTAACAAAAAATTTAATATAAGGCAGTTTAACTCCCACTCCCCAAAAATAGAGTGGTGCATCATAAAAACTGATGTTTAGGGGAGGGGAAATAAATGTCATCCATCTGTGGCTAGGACCCTAAATACTGCTTGGATGGAAAGACTTGAGGGAGATTTGCTGTAGTATGCTTATGTCATAGTCTGTCTTTCTCTCTATCCTAAGACAAAATTTATTTATTTATTTGAAAGGCAGAATTACAGAGAGGGAGAGACTGAGAAAGATCAATCTTTGATCCTCTGGTTCACTCCTCAGATGGCTACAACAGCCAGGGCTGGGGCAGTCCAAAGCCAGAGCCAGGAGCTTCCCACATCAGTGGCAGTGGCCCAAACAGTTGGGCCATCTTCCACGGTGACTTTCACTTGATAAATGCTAGTCTAACCCCTGACATACTATAAAATCACAGGGCTGTCTGCAGTATGTACTTTCCTGAAATGAAGAGATACCCAAGGTTTCTACTATTTAAAAAGAGAGGATGGGAGAAGAAAAAACATTGTGCTCAAATCCTTTATGAAAATAGATTGAAACTAAATTGTTAATAAATAAAGATATTATTTTTGGAATACTTTTTTGTTTAACCCTAGCTTTGATCTCCGGTGCTATTTTTTCTTGTGTTTAATTCCAAATGTAAACCTTGTTCAATAATGGAAACACTTGTTTGCTTCTCCTTTTATTACAGCTTCTTTTGGTCCCTCAGGAGATCTCCTCTCAGAAGAACACAAATTGCACATCCTCTGTCTGGTGTTGAGTTGTTTAAAGTTCCCTGTCTTCTTCTACCAGCGGTCGTTTTTATATAAATTGTGTTCTAATGTAATCTGTCTCTTATTTCTTTCTTGGAGAACATTAACAACCTTTTAGCTTGGGAGAGTACAGAAAGTGTTCCTTGCACATTCACTATTTAACAAGTATTCCGCTCCTCTTTAAGGATAGTCTCTTCTGACACACATATAGTAAACATTTCCCAGTAATTTTCCATGATGGCAGGCAAGCATTAGGGAAATTGTGTAGTTGGCTAGCAACGGCGATAAATTCTACCAACCCTGTGCCATAAATGTTCGCTAGACCATCTTTAAATTCCTTTATCCAATTGATGTTACAAGAATGTACCTAAGACTGGAAATATCATAGTTTATGTAGAAGACTCTCGGGTTTAGCCTATTGCAGTCTATATAAAAGGTAGAGGTTTTTTGATGGTTACAAATGTAATTGTTTTGGTAAGTGTCTGCAAGGAACCTTGATTGTTCGAAGGCTGGATCCTGACTTGAAATTATACATGAACAGTAAAACATTTGATGGTTTTGATGTATTATGCTTTATAGGGTCATCAACCTTCCCTCCTTGTTGACTGTGATTGCAACAACTGACATTTAACTGGGCAATAAATTTATTAAAGGGATAGTTAACTCTCTTAATAAGGATGCAGAACCCCTATCATGTTTTCCTTCACTGAACTTATTTAAAAAGTTAAGTAATTCCAGATGGTATCTCATGTGTATTTGGCTTTGAATTTCTTGTTTTCTCACATATTTGCCAACATAGGTTAAGTATTCAAGACTTCCAGGTCCCTGAAGAACTGTTCAGCCATTGGATTCACAACTTTAGGTTACTGTGGTATATTTGACCTTCATTTTGCAAATTCTTTTCAGTCTTTGGCATTCAAAGATATTGTTAAAGTTTTCAATGTACTTGTAAAAGAAGGATCTGTAGGGCTGTGGTGTGAGTCTGTGAATCATAAAAAGCATATCTCTTGAAAGCTTTTTAACATGACAGGAGATATGAGACAACAAGTAGTATATAGTATATTCACAAACTCTGGCATGTGTAATGTACAAAACTATCTTTTAAGTGGCCCTTTAGCAATAGAGAAATGTGTTTCTTTAATAGTATTGGAAAATGTCCAGTCCAATACACAGAATGCTCTTTTGTCTATAACATAACTTATGTATAAATTCTTAAATATTCAAATCATTTTTCCAAAAAATATTTAGAGCATACTTATGTGCCAGGCACTATTCTCAGTGTTGGTTTTATAAAAAATGAATGTTATATTTATCCCTTTGAAGAGCTTTGTAAAATGTGGATAGTAAATAAGAAAATAAATAATTAGAGTCTAATGCGATAAGTTCTAGGATAGAATTCTGTGGAAAGGGACAATTGCTGAAGAGGTAATGATTATTTTGTGCTGTGAAGCTGGGGGTGTATTCATAATGAGGAAATATTTGGGGTTCTTAAATATTGGACGATAGTATACTAGAGAGAAAACATACAGAATGGGCCCAACAGACGGAGCAGTGTAGTCAAAGGCATAGATGTGGAAAACTAAAATTTATTTAGAATCAGGAAGTCTGTGTTGATGGAAAGTAGTACATAGGGGATCAGGGGTTACAAGAGGGGCAGGTGACAGAGATGGATGTGATCAGGTATCTGGATGGCAATGAGATTGATAAGAAGAGAACTATTTCTGAATTTTTTTAAAGATTATTCTCAACAGAAAATGTTACTTAGGCAGATGTAGGAGAGGTTAGACTATAAACAGGCTTATTTATTGGATGTTTGCACTGAAAGATGATAAGCCAGGAGTAAATATTCAAAAGAATTAACAGAATGACCAATGAACCATTTTTGATTTTTCTTTTAAGTTTAGAAATAATTATAGATCCATGGGGCCCTGCAAAAGTAGTGTGCAACATTCATGCAGTTTTCCCCAATGGTGACATCTGACAAAACTATAGTGTGTTATCAAAATCTGGAAATTTAGATTGCTTTCATTCATGGACCTTCTTCTTTTAGATTTCATAAGCTTAATATGCACTGCTACATGTGTAAGCATGTATGCATGTAGAATGTATATAGCTTTATTACATGCTGTTTCTTGTGGTTGTCTTCACAATCAAGGAGTAGGACCATTCTGCCACCACAAAGATCCCTTGTGCTGTCCTTTTTCAGTTATGCCACACACACACACACACCCCCCATAGCTTTCTCCATGAAACCCTTGGCAGTCATTGATATGTTTCCATCTCTATAATTGTATAAATTCTGAGAATATAATATAAATGAAGTCATGTGTTATATATTAGTATTGACTATTATCCCATGGATGAGTTTACCAAAATTTTTTTAATCTTTTACACATCGATGGACATCTGAGTTTTTGATTATTACACATAAAAATGTTAGGAACATGCATATATATATACTTTTTTGTGTATGGAATTTAATTTTCTTTGGTGTGATTTTCTGTGAGTGTAATTTCTGTATTGTAGGTTTAGTGTATTTTTAGTGTTTAAAGAAATGGACAAAACTATTTTCTGTGATGTGTTTTCAGCAGCAATATATGAGTTGTCCTGTGTCTTTGGTATTGTCACTGGTTTTCATTCTATCTGTTCTAATAGGTTTGCTGTGATTTCTCATTGTGATTTTAACTTTCATTTCCCTGATGGCAAATGATGTTGACCATCTTTTTTTTAGGTGATACTTCTTTAAAAAATACTTTCTAATAGAGTTTATTTTCCATTTCTTAAAAGTATTTTACTGAAATACGGTATACATACCAAGAACTGCATGGAAGTGTACAGATAAATGAAATTTATTTTTCTTCTGGTCACACCCACATTAAGAACAAAACATCACTAGTACCCCAAGAATCTCCACTATTCCTGCATTTCTTTTGCTTTTAATGTGGGAACAGAGAGCATACTGGCATTTACATGGCATGATGCAGTGAAGCACTATTTATGACTATATACCAAATGATAGGACATCCATATAAGTTTTATACTCTCTATATTAACTATAACAAACAAGAAGAAATGTGATATTTTTCCTTTTTTGGATCTAGCTTATTTCTCTTGGCATAATAATCTATAGTATCTATTTTGCATCTGTTTTGTTGAAAATGTCAGGATTTCATTTTTTATGGCTCAGTAATATTCTATCATGTATATATACCACATTTTCTTGATCCAGTCATCCATTGATGGAAATCTAGATTCATTCCATGTCTTAGTTATTGAAAATTGTGCTGCTATAAACATGGGACTGCAGGTATCTCTTATATGATGATTCCATTTTCTTTAGCTATATTCCAAGAAATTGGACAGCTGGGTTGCATGATAGGTCTAATTTTGGTCTTCTGAGGAATTTTGTAATTTTGCAACTGTGAACTACTCTTCTTTGGCGAGATGCTTCTTTACTTCTTTTGCACATTCTCTAAGCAGAGTATGGTGCTCACTAGTACCACTTCTTGCTGCCTTGCTGGGCCTCCTGTACTCAACTTCAGTGGGGTTAGGGGAAATTGGGGGAGTGGAGTCCAGAGTAGTACTGCCTCATACTGACTTGCTAAACCTTGTTGCTACTTTGTGCGAATAGCACTTTAGCTTTCCACATGGCCACATTGACACCAAGAAGGGCACAGTTTTTCATTTGGTGTTTGCCTAATACTGGGCAGGTAATAAGAAAAAGGTTTTCTCATCAGCCAGACCACCCTTTCTCTCGTTCTTTGACTGGAGGGAGGTAGAAAGCTCTTCTTGTCTATTTTTTCACTCGTGTCTGCTAGTGGTTCCAGGTTTCAAGCTTCTCCAGCACCCCATATGGCATAAGTAGAAGGGAAATAGAAAGCCCAGGGAACTCAACAACATTCTATTTTCTCAAGTGGTGAGGTAGCTGGCCAGCCTGTCCCCTTTCTGGTCCTTCACTGCCATTATGCTTAGGAATTCCAGTTATAAGAGGGAGGACTGGTAAGCAATGGGGCGATTCCATGTTTATGTCCTTGTTGCTTTTTAAATACTTAGCGCCCTGCTGTAGGTTTCTGGGCCTCAGAATGGGGTCATTGACCAGGATATCATGGGTGAAATCTTGGGAGCTGCTTCACCTTTGGACCTTGGCTCTCCTACTTACTAATTGAGATATTAAGATTCTGTTTCCTCTTCATAAAAATAGGGATGATGATGATGATAATTATTCTGGCATTAATATTAAGGCCCATAAATTAGGACTCTAAGGATTAAATAAGATTATATACGTAAACCCTTCGCAGGGTGCCTGACAGATATTGTTTGATCAATTAATGTCAGCTACTGTTTTATCTAGAAATGAAACTTCTGGCTCTAAGATCATTTGTTGAGCTCAATAAAAATGGTTTAAGTGACAAAAATAATCAGTTTGCAGGGATTAACAAATGAACCAAAGATGAGGAAAGAAGTCAGTATGTCTTCAAGATCCTGCATTAAAAAGTGTAGGATGGTGAAGGGATTTGGGGATATGTTTGGTGTTGGGGGATAAGTGAGAAGTGCAGATTGGAAAGAAAATAATTTTAACAAATTTGTTTTTGTGGTTGGACTGAGAATGCAATGTTAATAAAGAGTGAGAAATGAAAAGGCAGATTACAGACAGTAATGTTGGTCACACTGGAGTATGAGGTTCTAGCACAAGTATAAAAACTGTTAGGAAAGAGAACTTCATTCCTTGGAGACCTAGTATACTCCCAGCTAGCAATAATCTTAATTGAGCAAATGCCACTTTAAAATGAAAATCTTGCATCCTAGAGAATATTATAAACAGCCAAAATAACAAGAAAGGAAAACTGTATTGTTTTAAACCATGCTTGAATGAATAAATGTTTTGCAGATCACCAATCGTCAGTGACATTATTTGGAAGATTTGGGGATGATCTGGTTTGCATTAAACATATTTACACTTTAAAATGCCTTATAAATTAAGTCAAGCTGTACTACAAACAGATGCTAAGAAATATGAAAATATATAGATTTTTTGCTGTATTAAGATACTTGTTATCTAAAGAATATAATTGACCAGAGTTTGAAAAACTGCTTGGCTTTTGTTTTTTCCAGAGAGCTCAGTCAGACGAACTGGAAAAAATTGAAAAGCATGGCCGATCCTCTAAAGACAAGGAAAACGCCAAGTCTCTGGATAAACCGGAACAGTAAGCATGCCTTAGGCCTGTGGCAAGGGCACAAGGGCTACGGGTGGGCCCTCTGTCCATTTGGAAAATGCAGTCTTCAGTGCATACCTGTCATGAATGAGATGAGGATCAACATCTGTTCATATGAATTATATTTTTCCTCTTAACTTGGCTTTATTTCTTTAGGTTCCTTTATGAACTGTCACTAATCCCCAACTTTTCAGAGCGAGTCTTTTGCATCCTGTTCCAGTCCACGTTTTCAGAAAGCATTTGCTCAATTCGTCGCAAACTGGAATTATTACAGAAATTGTGTGAGGTGAGTTTTGGTCCAAAATGAATTGAACTTGAATTCTGATTATTTAATTTGTTCGGTTATGTTCATGTTTCAAAGAAATTTATTTTATTTAAACTCTTTATTAGAAGTGAGGGATAGTAGTCCCACAAAAGGGACCATTTTACGGCTATGCTTTCAAGATCAAATCACATGTTCAGGTTGGCGCATGGATTTGCAGTACCGTGTTGGGCGAGTGTGGCCAGTGTGTGTTGGCCTCTGGAGAGCTGTCTTCCATCAGCTTTTGCCAAAACAAAATCTTTACTTTTCATAGTCCTTTCAGATATCAGACTTCCAAATGAATGAGATTTGAAGGCATTTTATTTACTTCCCTTCATTTTTGGCAGGGTTTTGCAAATTGTTAATAATCATTCCAACCAAATCATTTAGGGACAGACAGCCATATGGCTCAACAGAAGATTAATATTCTTCTGAAAACAGACTAAGTGCCTGGAAGAAATGACCATTATTAACATTTAAAACAATTTGTCAAAAATCAATAGTACCATTCGTTCTGGTCGTGGTAAATCATTTTGAAAAGTGGGATGATGTTATCAAAGACACATTTTCAGAGGAAGTGACATGGAAACTGAAGTTAAACTTAGTATTTTTGGAAGAAGTGTATGTGAACTTTTTGGGAGTAAACCTAAATTTGAAAATCTTCTAACTGCCTTTTGGTTTTCTACAGTTTCTTCCAAATATTTGTGTTGTTCCAGACATACACATGACTAGGATGATGGCAATGATATTGTTTTATAATAGTTGTCCTATTACAACCTTATTTAATTTCCTTGCAATTAAATAGTAGAAACAGCCTAGAGTGGCATCTCTCAACTTACAAAAACATAATTAAATACTTGCTGGTGGTACAACGTTTTAAAGTTTTAAAGACTGCTCTTAAAATATACTTGATAATGAGGGATGGGAAAGTTTGGTTTTGAACCAAGACTGTTAGTATCATGTGAATAGCTGGCAATGACTTTGGATGATTCAAACAAAACTTTGTATAAGAGAAAAATTGTTATTTATCATGTTTTACAGACGTTAAAAAATGGTCCAGGGGTTATGCAGGTTCTGGGTTTGGTTCTTGCCTTTGGCAACTACATGAATGGTGGAAATAAGACTCGGGGTCAGGCAGATGGTTTCGGATTAGACATTCTGCCGAAGCTGAAAGATGTCAAGAGCAGTGTAAGTATTTTGTACAAATGGATGTAGGCAAATTCAGATTAGGTATTTTGTCTAATAATTGGTCTGACTCTAAGCTAGATGTAATAAGTATTTCTTTAGGTTCCAAAGTCTGTCTTGAGCCAGATAAAAGTAATGGCTATCAGATACTTGTGATTTAGTGAATAATAATGTTTTTTAGAATAATTTTGAGTTCCTTGTCTAGTGAATGATTATGATACTTTAAAATTTAAGTTTTTTTTTTTCACTCTAACCTGTCTGCTAATACTTATCCTTTTGGAACCTGGGAGCGAGCTATTTTCTGTGAATTAGACAGCCTTATTTGTTATTTTCATCTCTGTGTTTAAGAATGAAGGCCAAGAGGTGCATGTTTTGAAAACAAAACAGACATGAGTGATTGCAAATAAGTCATCAAAAATATTCTGCTTTTCTACATATATTTTTTCTGATATTTATTTGTATGGGAATGTCTAAGCCTAATTATTTTTTTATCCTGCATCTACAATTGTGTTTGTTTTAAAATTAATTCAAGAGATTACAGAGTGATAGCATGGGATACTGGTCAGAGCCACAGACTAAAGTCTGGGATGGTAAACAGAAAATAAGAGTTCTATTTCTCTGATAAAAAGAGTCACCAGATGAAATAATATGATGCAGGAATTATGAACATGTTTTTAAAACATTAGGTTTCAGTAAATAATTGGCTAGGAATAGAAATAAAAATGTATGGAATTGTCCTTTCAGGATAATAACATAACCCCTCATAAAAGAGAAAAAAATTTGATCTTTTATGTCAGTGGAAAATCTTAATTTGTGGATATGTGTGTATGTGTTTTCATTCAATATTCTTCATTGAACAGCTATGAGTATGAAATGCCAGATTCTATGCTTTTCAGAAATTCCATAACCCATAGTCCTTTCCTGGTATACCAGTAATGTAAGATGATACTTCACAAAGTTCATGGAAAGATGGAATACAAAAATAAGTTTACTTTGGAGCAAAGTGTTTTGAAATTCATGAATATAACTTCTATTCAAAGAGTTCGCAAATCTGTGCCTGGGTTTCAATTTTTTACACCAAAAGAGACTTAGCTTTTAATTCTATTTCCCATGAACTTTTTGAAGTATCCTCATAATTTCTGTGATTTTAACGGTTGTTCAGATGCTATTATATTTGTATGATACGTATTTTCATACAAATCTCCAACATGTAGACCTGCTTTTTATTAAAAAACTAGAGCTCTTTTTTAAACATATGGTAGTTCTTGAATAGTTCTCAGCAAATTCTTATTGGATTGAAATAACTTTTGCAAATGACATTGGAGTATAAATAGGATCAGAATAATGCTCAATCTAAAAAAATTGATCTAAAATATAATCCTGTTATAGTGGTATATGAATAAAGGATTGTTTTTTGTGTTTTGTTTCATGTTTTATTCAATTCTCCGTTAAGTCAAATTTTATATATTTAAACAAATAATTAAGGATAATTTAAAATAAAAATAACCGAGGCAAAAGTGTTTTTTATAATTTCACTTGAACTCTCAGAAGAGCTATGAAAAGTCTCCATGAATTGGTTCATTGTTTACAAAAACAGTGTGACTATATCTCTTCCTCAGTTCTATTAGCAGACTTTTGAGGACAAAGCTGTTCCTCAGATCATTTAAATTTTTCTCTGTATGCCTATCAGCAGGCCTTTGATATATGTTTTAGTAATTGATTTGTAGACTACTAACTGTTTCATTGGTTTACAAGTTAGAAGAAAAAAAAAAGTCAAATAGCTTGAATTATTCTGTTCAAAAAAATCTGACTTATGATGGAAGTCTTAGTACATGTTACTTTATCCTGTCAGGATTGTGAAGGGATATCCTTCTCTATAAATAGTCATGGTTATGGCTAAATCAAACATCACAGAGAGTACAGTTTGCATAACAGGTTTTGTTTATATATATATATATATATATATATATATATTACAATCTCTCTCAAATGCATATTTTCTACTACTAAGTTGGATAAAAGGAAAAATTTTGTTAAAAAATTTCAAATTAATGCCTCTAAATATGCCAGCAAGGAGATGAAAAAGTATTCTTGGAAGACTGTTAGATATGAAAGAATTTGACATATTTTTCTATGGAACTGAGCACATTATCTTGTTTATAGCCTCACAACTATTATTTTACCACTTACAGTTGCTGATATAATGAATTATAATATTTTGTGGTATTTTAAGAGCTCTCATTATATTTAGCCTTTTAATTTCCCTACTCTATTTGCTAATGGGCCTCAATTAAGTTTAGTTTTATAGTGGTACCTGCTAGTCCAACTAGATATAAATGTAAGCAATATTTAATTATTTCTTTTAAGATATTAATTACAGAAAATGAAAGTAATGAACCAACAAAAATTTAAAATAAAAATGAAGTCATAAATGAAAATTTTATTAACTTCTGACTAAAGAGAGTAAAAATAGGGGACTATTTAGACTGTCGTTGAACAGTTTTGCTTCCATTTGAAGCTTAGATTGCAACACTGGAGGGAAATTCTATTCCATTAACCTCTTTTAATATTATGACTGAGACAACTGAAAATAAAATTAACATTTCATTCTAAATGCTTTCATCCACATATGTAGAGTCACTGGAATTTATGTTATCTAATGTATATTTAATAATTTCTAAACTATGTTGTTGCTAACTTTGTTCTTTCTGCCTAGGACAATAGCAGAAGCCTTTTATCATATATTGTTTCATATTATCTTCGAAATTTTGATGAGGTAAGATAATTGTTACATGTTGTGATATTTTGTTATTTATTTGTTGAACTATTTGGCATTGGGTTTTTTTTGCTATTTGTTTTTCACCTTTGCCATTGAGTCTCATGTGTTATTCTTGTTTATGCTAATGCTCGGCTGTCTGAAAATTATGTTCATCCTACTCATTAGGACGCTGGAAAGGAGCAGTGTGTATTTCCATTGCCGGAACCCCAGGACCTTTTTCAGGCCTCACAAATGAAATTCGAAGATTTTCAAAAAGATCTCAGAAAACTAAAGAAAGACTTGAAAGGTAACTTGCAATCTTGAACTCACATGTTCTATTTATACTTTTTAAATTAGAGTAGACAGTCTATTCAATGTTTTTGAAGACAGTAAATGAGTCATAACTATGTAGAACTAAATTTTTGGTGTATCACAAAATAAAAATTTTGCCAATATTCTTTTTTGTTGTTTTAGAAGTTATGTGTATTGGGATTTAGTAATTGAATAGCATCTTGTTATTCAAATAACAATCTATTTCATCAGGAGTAAGTTTGCATCTTGTTTTTATTTTATAGCCAGGAACATTTGGACATTCATCATGTCATGGTTGAACACAAATCATGTCATTGTTAAAAGATAAATAGTCCCTCCCCACTCTTGCTTGCCCAAGATTTTGTCACTTTTTAGCCTTCCTGGGAACAAAACATCTTCTTTTACATGTTCAGTCAAAAATGCATATGAGTATATTTTCTTATTGTTCTTCAAGAAACCTTATGTCCAATCATGCTGGAAAGAGCGAGAGTCAGAAGTTCTTTAGGGTTCTAAACTTAATATGTACACAGAAGCAAATAATTTGCAGATTTTTTCTAAGTAAAATTCTTTTTATTCGTTTTTCATGAGACTTATTTTTATGGTTACTGGCATTGACAACATCTCAGCTTCACACTTTACTCAAAAATTCAATCTTGCAAAGTAAGATTTTATAGTTTACAAATGATCTGATAAATGAGAGGAATGGTAGTCTTATTACCAGGGGTTATGTTTCTTTCAGTTGGTACATCACTTTGAAATGTTCACCCATTTTCTGTTAATATCTGCATGGCTTCTTCCTATCGATCTTAAATACACATGTATCCATCCATGAAATGCAAAGTTCTTAACAATACTTGTAGCTAAAACAAAGGTGCTAACCCACACCAGATAAGTTTGAAAAGGATGAGTTACTGGTGTTTCAGAACACTGTTTCCTCTGGAGAGCATTTTCCCTTTGTAGTAATCTGGTAGTTGCAGAAGATTAAATATTGAAGGAACACCTTAGCCATTTTTGTATGCTTTAGAAGGCTTGGGAGAAGATTGAATGCTGAGAGTTTACACTTTATGTAGGAGACAGCTTATACTCTCAAAATATCACTATGCTATGTTTTCCTAGCATGGTATTTTCCTGTTTACCCTTATGTTGGTACAACTGGCTATCCTAGAAATGGGGAGTTTCATAACCAAATAAATATTAAAAAGCCTCTCAGATTTGTAGTAGTTCTCCAGTTTGTTTGACCATAGAACACTTTTGTCCACAGAATGTCTGGTAGGTTCCAGTGTCAGCAGAATATATTCTGAGAAATGCAAGCCTAGTCATATGTATAGCTGAGCTTTGCTGTTTTCTTCTGAGGTGCCATGAAAGATTGGGGAAATAAAACCAGAATTCATGAAATAATGTAATGCTCTATGACTATTTTTGTAATATGAGATCCACTTGAAGAGCTATTTATAAGACTATCTAGCTCAGAGGATTAAGAACTGAAAAAAATCATGTTTTACCTCAATTTTTGCTTTTCCACTTGATTTGATTCGTTCCATAAAAATCATGTTTTATGACATAAGGAAGGAAATCTTGTGAACTGAAATGTAAACCTAATTTCTTAGAAGTAAAGACTTACCATGAATGTAGAATTTCATGTCAACAATGCGTAAAATAAAGCTCCATGTCCTTTTTAGGAATGAGGTGGGTATAAATAGATACATATGCCCATCACACCACTGGAGCCAAATGGAAGATTATTGGATTATGTTATTTTAGATACAATTTTAGTAACCTAAAATAATGTCTGCTTTGATCACTGTAGCATAGTAAAAATAATTCCACTAAGTGATCAAATTAGATGATTCATTGAAGAAGTTTCAATCAGCTTTTCTACATATTTTTCCAGAGGTAAGTTGTTTTAAAAAGGTTTTTTAAAATGGAATAATACATATAAAGCATATATCCCAATACCCTTTATACCATACCCACTAGCTTCTGGCTGTTCATAATGAACTAAAAATAGAATGGTGTGATTAGTTTGATAAAGACAGATGAGCTATAACCGTGAAGTCACACATCTGTTGGGTCTATCATTTCTTATACTGCATAGTGAAGTGATTTTTATTTCTAAGAAAAGACTGAGAAATAACATGTTATAGCTCAGACATTTTAATTAGACAACTGAATCTTATTTTAGCATTTAATGAGAACATACACTGTGTTTGGTTTCTCTAGTTATTCCCAAGATTTCCATAGTTCCTCAGGGTGCTCTCCTGGGTTTCTGAGCTTAGTTTGTTAGGCAACCTGATGTGTCTTTGATCTCTTCTTGTTGTCAGCAGCTTTTCTTGATGAAGTCATGCCAAATGATGGCTTCTGTTCCAGTGCCTTTCTTGGGTAGGAATTGTAGCATTTGACACATGACTTAAATCAGCTCAACATGCACAGAGCATTGAGTAATTAAGTTACTGGAACTGAATAAGATGGACAAAAATGTTCTCATGCAAATTTTTTGTGTTCTCTCTCTCTCATAACTGACTAGAAAATATGTTTGATTCATTAGCTATGTCTTCAAGTTGAAGCAACATCTGTGTCCAGAGATATATAGAAAAAATCAGTCTTTATACTTGGTTGAATTATTCGCTTACAACTATAGAACTATAATTATTACCGTTAAAATTGAAAATTTCTGTTGTTTCCTTCTTCCCTTTATGTTTGAAAGGAGGATAAGAAGTTGTTTTTAAAACTATTTTTTGTGTTATGATAATAAAATTAGTATTCAGATCAATGTAGGAACTTTAGACAACTTTGAAAAATTTAAAGAAAGTGTATTTGTCCTTCTATACCACAGTGATAAGTAATTTTTTATTTTGGTATATTTCTGTGTGATGTATGAATGTGTATAGCACATGCATGAATAATATAACTGGCATATATATAAATGTACTTTTTGTAATTTTTGTCCAATTTTATATTCTCTGATAGAAAGATAATTTATTTACATTTGCATTCTATTTGTTCTGATTGTTTATTGTTTTGATTAATTCCTCAATATTTCCTTCTTCACTCCTCCAATAATATTTTAAAAGGTATACATAGTATTCCTACTAATTTGTTAGTTGGTCTTCATGTGAACATGTTTTCTTAACTATGCAACTTTAATATCATAAATTTATGCAGTATAATTTTGCTTCCAAATAAAATGAGAGTTTTTGAATATTTTAACTAATAATTGATCTCCTTTTACTTTTCTCCCAGTGTTTACTGAAACTTCTAGTACTACTATTTTTGTTAAAAGATACTACTTTTTTTAATAATCAATAGGTAACATTTAAAAATATATTTAACTGTACTACCATTGTTACATTCCATTTTCTTGGTTCTCATTTGCTGTTCTATCAGTGCAAGTAGTTGAGTATTAAATTCAGTCAAAAAATTTTTCACTTGTTTGTTATGTGATAGCCTTTCTGGGTATAGAATTTTAGATTGACTTATTTTATCAGCGCTTCAATTATAGCATTGTTTTCTAGTATATTTTTATAGCTGTCTTTTTTAAAATTATAGTCTTTTTTCTGATGAGTTGTTCAATTTTCTTATTTACCTTTGGCTTTCCATTGTGTTTATTTTATGCATATATTCTCTCATAGTTCTTTACCTTGGTCTGAACTTAGAACTTTCAAGACTGATGACTCCCTTAGTGTCTTAAACTCCCTCAGCCATTATTTGTTCATATATTATTTCATCACTTTTCTCCTCTTTTCCTGAAAGTCCTTTTAGATATACACTGGAGCTGCTTGATCCAATCCACCATGTCTCCTAACTCATTTTTAAAAAATCTTCCTTGATCCCACTTTCTTTGACCTGTTTTTCAGTTTATTAGTATCTTCAACTCTGTCCAATCTAGTGTTTATATTATTGATGTAGTTACTTTTAAATGATGATAATTTGTGTTTCTGGGATTTCTGTGATATTTTTATCATTCATTTTTGTCTCTTTAGTGATGTATTATTTTTAGTTTGGAGCATTATCTTTTATTTATCTCACTCCTTTTCAGTTTTTCTTTATTCTGAAGTAATCTCACGAATTTTAAGTTGTCTTTTTACTCATTAGTTTCCATTATGGTGTTGGAATGTCAATATTAGAATGGTGTCAGAAAGTTATGGCCTTTGAGCTCAATCCAACCTGTATTTGAAGGTAAAGTTCCATTGGAACATGGGCATGCCTAAACATTTACATATTGTCTAACAATACTTTGTGTTATATCTCTATAGTTGTGACTGAGACTGCACATCTGTCTGTCCCTCACTCTTTTCCTTCCCTTGGTCCCCAGACCCTTCTTTGTCTTTTCATTTTTTCAACTACTTTAACTTCACCTGTCTTTGGTACCCAGGTTGTCCCAAAGCTTTTATCAGGAGCATAGACTCTTGCCCTGTAGGCATTTCAAGTTTGTTGCAGATGCTGTCTTGTGTAAGGTCTTAGTTAGAGTTGCATCTACCTACTCATGCTGCCCCAGGCATACAGCTGCATACGTGTTGTCCTATAGGGAGCAGAAAATAGTAGAGGCCAGTTACACCACTGAGTTTCTAGTATTGACACTGGTTCTTTTCCCTCTTGTGTGTGCTCTCTGTATTCTACAGTTCCTACATAATCAAGGCACTCCCTCACCTCCACATTCACAATCCAGTGACTCCTTACTTCAGTCTTTTATTATTATTATTATTAACTTGGGCTTCTCTGCTGTTTCTGTTTTGAGGAGATACTTAAATTTTTAAAAAGCATACTACATCTGTTTAGGTTCCTCTTTTTATATTATCTTTCACTGCTATGTGTTTCAACAGAGGGAAAGCTCAGTCTGTGAACTCATCATTTGGTTTGACTGGACATCTGTATTCACTTTTACATCTTACTTTTTGTTTCTCACTGAAAATTATAGCAGGAACATTTTCTCATGCCATTTAATAGATTTTAAAAACCATTTAGAATGGTTTCATAACAATCCATCTCATGTTTGTGGCATAATTTAGTGAGTAATTTGATTCTTGTAGGAAATCAGACTTGCCAATTTTCACTACTCTAAATTTGTCATGTTTCTGAGCATTCTTATTCATAGTCTTTTAAAAAAATTACGCTTTTGTTCCCTTAATGTAGAATCTTAGACATATAACTAATGGATCAGAGCCAATAAACAACTTTTAGGTTCTTCATATTACCAAATATTACTAAAATGCTTTCTAGAAATGAAACTGATTATTTTAACTGGTGAAGTTGTTTTAATGAAACAGAGTAATCAAATTTATGAGATGTCTATCAATAACAAAGGCTCTTAATGACAGAATATCCTAACACTTTAATTATCATTCAACAAGAGGATCTTTGCTGATACAAATAACTACTATTTGTACAGTAGAAAATATTTTAGTTACAAAAACAAGATACTATAGAAATAAAGAAGATGTGGTTAGAAAATCATATTTAAATAGAATTGGGCATGATCAATAAATTGTTTTTCAAGAAGAAAAAACTAGAACTTGAAGCATGGCAAGGAGTGTAATAAAACTCATGTGTCTTGTAATGATTTGGGCTCTGTTTATTTACTGATCTATGAAGGCAGTGGTTTCTCTATTCACATCAATATGAAAAATCAAAGAATCCTGAAAAATGTTTATTTGAATTGTGTACATATGCATGTTGGTGCATAGGTTGAGTGAGTAGATAGATGAATACTTAAAGCTTATCAACTTTGGAAAAAATATTACAACTGAAAACATTTCCTTCAAAGCATATTGAAAGAAATGTATATATCTCAAACAGCAAAATACTATAGTAGCCTGAATACTGCTGACTTATAGGAAATTATGGAATGATATAATTTTATCTAGAATCACTTTTTTCTTCATATACGGAAAATTCCACATGGTACTTTTTGGTGTTCTTACTGTCTCTAAAATTAGAAAGATTTGTTTCATTCTTTCCACCTCCTCTGTTTCCCTCAATGGTCAAAGTTGCTATCATCTTTTGTTTGAGTGCCTTCCTTACTGGTCTAACAAAGCCTGTGCTTGTCATAGCAATATTTTCAAGACCTAAACCGTACCACTCCAATCCCTGAATAGAATTCCTCAGTGATTGGATATTACAGTTGGAGTAAAATGTAAACTCATTATAAAGAATATAAACTCTTACAGCCTTCTTGGCCAGCTTGTGCTCTCTCCTTTCATGCCTGCTATGTTCCAGGAAGGCAGGGACCTTTGGACATTTTCTCTGCCTGAAGATCTCCATCTCCTCCTACTCTTGTTCTCAACCCTCTGCACGTACAAATACACATAGAGTCCATGTGGGATTTCATTATCTGGCACCTACATATCTCAATGTATTGTACTGTTGTTGTTCTACTTCCCTTTACTAGGCCAGCAGTTGAGTCCTGTAGGAATGCTTGAAACTAAGAATGCCCTAATTTCTTCTCATTGAACTTGATGATGCATCTATTCAAACTTCATTCCATAAATTGTTTCACCTGGTAAATTATTTGTATGTCATGAATCAATTGCAATAGAAATGCATAACTCAAGACTTCACTAGCCAGTTAGGTAGAGTCAGGCTTCCACAGTACTTTCTGTTCCTGTTTTAACAATGTTGTTACATACTACAAGGCAATTATGCTTGCACAAGTTCTTTTGAGGGGTACAGTGACACTGGATTTGGGTATCTGGAGACAAGCCAGGAACTAGAACCACCCACTGATTTTCGGAGATGTGGAGTGTATGTGTGCCATGCTCATGGGAGCAATAAATCTATGCAGCCATCCCCCTCCTATTTCCACCTGCCTCTCCCACATCGCCCTTCATTGGCAAAACCTTTCAGGGAGCCAGATGGCAATGAAGAAAGGTGGTTTGCTGAGCACCAGCATCCTAGGCCATAGTATAGAAAGGTAATTTTTAAAAAAGTAATCAAATGTGGTTAAAGCTATAGTAGTATAACATTCTTAGCCATTAGTTTGATAAAGTTTCAAAGAATGTTTTATAAAACTATATTTACAGTAATACTGATACAGACATTTCTTTCTTCTTTCTTTTTTCTCTTTCTTTTTTTTTTTTTTTTTTTTTTTTTTTTTAATTTTAGCACCCAGATATAGGGAAGAACCTGTGGTATTTGTCTTCTTGGGTCTGGCTTATTTCACTCAACACGATATCCTCCAGTTGTATGCATTTCACTGCAAATCATTATGTTCTTAGAATGGTATCTACAAATTACATTGAATCTGATAAAAACGAATTAAAAGTTAAAATTAAAAAATTAAAGGTCCTTTTTTGCAACAAAGATTTTTTTTTTATTTGTCTGAAAAGGAGAGAGAGAGAGAGAGAGAGAGAGATTGATTTTCCATATGCCCGCTGGTTCACTCCTCAAAGGGCTGCAACAGCCAGGGCTGAGCAGGCTGAAGTCAGGAGCCAGGGTCTCCATCCTTGTTTCCCACATGGGTAGCAGATGCTCAAGTGCTTGAGCCATGGTCTGTTGCTTTCCCATATGCGTTAGCAGGGAGCTGGACATAAACAGAGCAGCCAGGACTCAAACCGGCTATTCTGATATGGAAGCCATTGACACAAGCAGTGGCTTAAACAGTTGCACTACAATGCTGGCCTCAGAAAGATACTTTTGTGCCTGAAAGATAATACCTTAATTATTGAATAATGTTTATTTATTTTATTCTTTCACTTTAAATTATTTATTTGTTTATTTGAAAGAGTTACAGAGGAAGAGTAGTAGAGGCAGAGAGAGAGATTCCATCTGCTGGTTGATTCTCCAGTGGCTGCAATAGCTGGAGCTGGTCCAATCCCAGGAGCCAGGAGCTTCTTCCAGGTCTCCCATGTGGGTTCAGGGGCCCAAGTACTTAGGCCATCCTTCACTGCATTCCCAGTACCTTACCAGGGAACTGAATAGGAAGTAGAGCACACAGGACTTGAACCAGCACCCATGTGCTTTGATGATGACTTTACCTGCTATCCCACAACATTGGCCCCAGATTATTTATTTACATTGTTCTCATCTGTCTCTCTCTTAAGGCTTTCACAGTTGAGAATAAGTGAAAGAGATTTATAATGTTTTGTGCATGTTGAAGCCGTTTTGTGCCCTTCTCTTCTGGTCATGTCTGTTTATGTTGTCTTTCCACTTTAGTTCTTTCATTGTTGCATTCTGGACAGCTTCATTGATGATTATATTCATTTCAAAATTCAGAGATGAGAAAGATCAGGACAGTGTATGGAAGATTCTCACTAATGTTGTTTACTGTATTAGAAAGTTGCTGGGTTGTTTTTAAGATTTATTTTATTATGTGAAAGGCAGAGTTACAAGAGAGGGAGAGACCAAGAGAGAGCTCTTCCATCTACTGGTTCACTCTCCCAGATGGCTGCAATGGCCTAAGGCTGGGTCTGACTGAAGCCAGGAACGTGGAACTCCAAGCAGGTCTCTCACATGGGTGGCAGAGGCCCAAGCACATGGGCCATCTTTCACTGCCTTCCCAGCTGCATTAGCTGAATTAGAAATATAGCGGCCATGACTTAAACTTGCAATCATATGGGATGGCCAGTAGTACAGGCAGCTACTTAACCCCCTGAGCCACAACACCAGCCCAGGTAGAAAGCTGTTTTACCTGCATAAGTAGCATGTCAGTTAATAAATCCCCACATTGTGTTTGGTTTTGATAGCATTTGATTTATTGTAAACTTGGTTAACCTCATGATTTTTTTTTGTCATTTAGTCACCTTTCTATCCTAAAGTGGTCTTTGTGTCTTAAAGTATACAACTTTGCATGCATGTCTGTTGGAATTCATAGCTTCTGCTAAGCCCTTTAATTTACCAGTAATGTCTGAAATTCTTCTACTGTGTTCTAGAAGTTGAGACCTCATGGAACTTAGCACCATTTCTAGTTGTTATAATTAAGACAGGCTAAAATTTACCATGTATTAAGATTTTACTAGAAGTTCTGTGCACCTCACACAGATTAACACTTGTCCCAAACCTGGAGGCTACAACAGTCACTTACTGCATGCTGCTGATCAGAAAATCAAGCTTAGCAGGATAGCATGGATGTGTCCAAGTACCGAGGTAGCAGGTGGAAGAGAAAAAGTTCATATCAAGTTCTACCACTTCCAAAGCCTCATTGACTGTTATGGTCTTCTCTCTTTGATTTTATAAATGTACCTTCAATTCCTTCATCTGAATTAATAGAATATCAAATGATGCCTAGAGATGAGATCTACTAGATATAGATCGATAGGAGTTCGAAGTGTATTTATTTCCTTCCATATAAATCCCCTCATCCTCACAGTATATGTTAGAGATTGTTGCAACTGTGTTGAAAAATTGCTTCGAATTCCTAAACTACTTTCAAAATTTGTCAGAGTTACTGCTCTTTTTTCCTTTAGAGATGTGTTTACAGTAGACTTTGAAGCTTCCACAAACTTAAAACCCAAAAATCCCCTATTAAGTCCTTGATATCATTCCAGTTCTTTCTGACACTTATTGTTCCTTTGAATGAGAGACTAGATGGTGCCTCCATAAGCATTTGAATAACTCACTCTGCCTTTCAACTACTTCATAATTTTCTCATAATTTCTTCTATTCTTACTATTCTCCCTTCCTACTGCATGGACATTTCTCTTCCTTCTTTTATATGGTTCATTCCATGTTTTCCACTACAATCATCATTTGAATTTAGGAAATTTGAACTGACAAGACATTGGAGGTCCCAAGCTTTACTTAGCTTTAAATATATCGTTTGTTAGTTCTCTGTTTATAGACCCAACCTAGGAAAATATTTCTGGGGGAGTAGTGTCTTGAATTTTGAAATCTTAAACACAGAACAAAAATAATACTTTATATTTTGGAACCAGACTCTTGAGTAAAAGTCTTGTTCCTTGGGGAAAATAAACTTTATCATTTAATATTTTTTAATTCATAATTTTTATACCACAATGGAACCCACTAACCAGACAGCATTCCAAAGGCAAATAACAGCCAAAGCACCATGTGTTTCAGTTAGTTGGTGAATGTCAGTCATTGCAGCTGGTTTAAGGCATTTGCTAAACCTTTATGTAAATTAACATCTGTAGAGTCACTTCTGTCAGTTTCAGCATCAGCACATATCATATTTGGAAGATATTAGTGACTTGTGGTGACAGTCTTACTTCAGAGACCCTCAATTAACTTCTGAGATTTCTAGGCCAGTCAGAACTGCTAGCATCAATGCTTCAAGTCAAAATTTGATGACAGGGGCTGGCACTGTGGTATAGCAGGTGAAGCTGCTGCCTGCAGTGCCGGCGTCCCATATGGGTGCCAGTTTGAGTCCCAGCTGCTCCACTTCTGATCCAACTCTCTGCTATGGCCTGGGAAAGCAGTGGAGGAAGGCCCAGTGCTTGGGCCCCTGTACCCTTGTGGGAGACCCTGAAGAAACTGGCTCCTGCCTTCGGATGAGCTCAGCTCTGGCTGTTGCGGCCATCTGGGGAGTGAACCAGTGTATGGAAGACCTCTCTCTGCCTCTGCCTCTGCCTCTCTATAACTCTGCCTTTCAAATAAATAAATAAATCTTAAAAAAATTAATGAAATTTTTGGGGGTCAGCAAATAGAAGCAAAGCACCTGACCAGTATTATCAAGATTCTGCATAAACATCAGTGATGGTCATTTACACTGCTGATGAACATTAATTATTACCTAATTCCATCAATATGATTTTGCTCTCTCCTTACAAAAAAGTTTCAGAGGCTGTTCTCTGAATATGTTCATATGTACAGGATATTAGTTACATTGTTTAAGTCCCGTGGAATCACTTTTATACTCTGGGTAAGGCATTATATCAATTTATTAGTAGAATTTAATCCTGAAAATAGTATATATATATAAATCTGAAATGTTTGAGCAAACTTTTAGTTCCTGAGAATATTATGGTTATGAATAGATATATTGAAGAATCCTAGAACTATTTGTGTTATGTTATAAGCATGTTAGTTTCTGCTAAGGGTACTTTTCTTATTATAAGTTTCCCCATCTGTTATCCCCAATTTTTTTTAAAAGATTGTATTTATTAAATGAGAGTTACAGGCAGAGAGAGGGAGAGACAGAGAGAAAGGTCTTCCACCTACTTGTTCAATCATAAAATGGCTGTAACAGCCAGAGCTGGGATGATCCGAAGTCAGGAGCCAGGAGCTTCTTCTGGGTCTCCCACACAGATGTAGGAGCCCAAGCATTTGAGCCATGGCTTTCCCAGGCCATGAGCAGAGAGCTGGATTGGAAGAGGAGCAGCCAGGACATGAACCGGCACCCATATGAGATGCTGGCACTGCAGGTGGAGATTTAGCCTACTGTTGCCACAGTGCCAGTCCCCCAAATATGTTTTAAGACATATTAACTAATAGCATTCTATAGCAGTATAGGAAAATTCAATATTTTTAGCTATTTAGGAGCATGCAATTTGTAAATCATCTTTTTAAAATTATTTTCTATGATACATAATATTTGTATATGTTTATGAGGTTCAATATGATGTTATGATTCATGTATGCATTGTGTAGTTATAAAATCAGGGTACTTGGCATTATCATTTCTTTATGGTGAGTACATTTAAAATCCTTTATTCTGTGGCTGTTTATATAAGTATTGTTGCAAATATAGTTTTGTCAAGCTTTGTTTTGTCTTTGTTAACCCATGGTTAAGAATGTTCTACCTCTATAGTTTTAGAGATCTATGATTACTTTGAAATTTGCTGTATCATCTTTTTATTTGATTATTGCTTATACCCCTTGACCATATCTAATTCTGCTTTTAGAATTAAAGTGCATTATTAGTAATATTTGCCCTACTATACCATGTACATCAGAACTTATTCCTCCTATCTGTGTTATTTTTCAAAATAAGTTGGTAGCCATTACGGATGCATTTGCTGTGATCTATAAGCATCGATTAAACCTTCCGGTACAACGATACTGGCACTGCAGCTCTCAGGCATGTGGATTCCTACACTAAGCCAGATGTAAGCACAAACCAAGTTTTACATGATCTGTGAGGCATACTTGACTAGGGATCGTCTGCTCCAGCCAGTGTCAATCTATCACCTTGACACATAGCATGTCATAAGTAATTATGAAGTATGTCTTAATCAAGTGAAAAAAGATTATGACTCATTCTAGTTGTCCCTGTAGAAATGTCATTCTCACTCATAATCTGAAGCATTGCATTGGTGCTTCTTGAGATTTAGAGATTAGTGCTCAATTGTATAACTGTGCTAATTAGTGGAGATGATAGCAGATTTCTTGTTAACTTTTGAGTTCTTTGATTCATTGCTGTTCATTCCTTCCTCACTCTATTATGATTTATCTTTTATTAGCATTGCTGAAACTATGGTCACTCATTTCCAAATTAAAATGACATTTTATTTCAATGCCTATTGTATTCCGTATCTCTTTTGCATTTGACTTTTTGTAGCTCAGTATTCCATTAGCTTCATTAGCCCCACTCACTTCTGGTTCTCCTTGTACCTGCAAATTCCTTCTGAGTCGTCGGTCTTCATAGTCTTCTCAGTCTTTCTGCTTCTTCTTGAAAATTGACATTCTGATTGGCATTCACCCTCCTTTCTCACTGTACATGCTTTCCTCAAGTGATAATATCCATATTCAATTTTGTTACTATGCTGACCTGCAATCTTACATCTCTGATGCTTGAAAGCATCTAAAACCCAGTAAGTTGAAAACTAACTTCATTTTGTTTCTTCTGAAATCAGCTCTCATCCTGCATTCTGTATCTCAAGCCACCCAAGTTTTCAACCCCATCGGCACTAGAGTTGCCCTGGAAACCTGTTTATGGATCTTATTGCTAGAGACTGTTTAAAAATGGCTTGAATTTGAGTTTTGGTAGGAAGATTCTGAAAAGATTCCGTAATTGACTCTGAAGTTTGACTCTTCATGACAGACCACTTATTAACATTCTAGTTTGTTGCCAAGTTCAGATCATTTTACTTTCTAAATATTTCTCAAATCTGTACCTTTCTGTCTGTGTGTGATGT
Source organism: Oryctolagus cuniculus (assembly GCF_051225735.1). Classification (NCBI taxonomy): domain Eukaryota; kingdom Metazoa; phylum Chordata; class Mammalia; order Lagomorpha; family Leporidae; genus Oryctolagus; species Oryctolagus cuniculus. The sequence goes on along the minus strand of NC_142879.1, from coordinate 57,121,599 downwards.
CTGTTTCTGTCAATATATATGCTTGTGTGCAGTGGTGAAGGTTGGTATCATCTTGTACTGCTTCTATTGTTTGTTTGTTTATTGCCATCAAGCAGTGATATGGAGAGACTGGGTTTTCCTGAATCATTGTTGTTCTTAGTCACTGGCTCTGTGAGCACTGAGTGGCAGAGTGAAAGGCAATAGGGCAGCATTTTGCTTGATGATGAAGAGTTAGCAGGTGAGGTTTGAGTCTCAAACCAACAGTTGAATCTCTGGAACCCAACACATACTTCAGGTCCTGATTGTGGCATCAAGAGCAGCTCTGTGGGTGGGCCAATTCTGCAGAATTTTTTTTTTTCTGGGAGTAATTTCTGGAGACTAAATGAGGGGTCCAATCTCTGTAGTTACAACTATTTTCTAAGTATCTCACTGTCTGCACTGATCTTCTTTAAGAAGCTAGAGTGTTTTGTCTTTCCTAAAACCAAGTGCAGGATAATGCACAAACCAGGTTTACATGGGAAACAATTTGGTTTTGGAAGAATTTCTTGATCTAATCAACCTTGTTTCTTCCCCTTTGTTATGTGGCTTCCTTTATATTTGCTGAGGCAGGTTTGTACATGCCAATAAAACCTTCTGGAAGTTCACAGAAAAGCAGTGACTATAAACTGTGATTAACATTGATTGAACTTGGAGGCTTGCATAAATTACAGCTAAAATATTCCAATTTCCCTAAGACAAATAACCAGACTCCTCATAGTCAGGGTTCATTGAAGGGAGTGGCATGTGATGTTCTTGGTTTAATCTGACAGCAGTAAGGTTGTGTTTGCCCTGTAGTGTGCCACTCTGTGGATGGCATGAATACCCTAGAGCCCATTTACCAGCGGAACTGTCTGAAAATTTTTTTCTTCCTTTCCCTAAGCTTGATTTTTCTTTGTATTTGGAAACTTAATGCATGCTTTCCAATATTAGCCCTTTAACATGATACAAAATCTTTTTGGCTTGGAAAGGTCTTTAAACAAAAGTCGACATGATTGGAATTACTGAGTTATGCCAACAGTCTCCTAACAAATGTTTTTTAATATTTGGATTTGACTGTAATACAAGTTTTCCAGGAACTCTATCTTTGTTCTGTTTTTAATAATGTTTTTAAATGACCCTTCAAGTTTGTAAGATTGTAGTGTTTGGTATTTTTTAAAAATTTACATAGTCACATACCAGTTTTAAAGTTGATAAGCAATAGCCAGGATGACATGTTGTGCAACATGATATACTACACTTAAGGGAAGAATAGTATCCAGTCTTTTAAAGAAGTTTCCTTCCTCTTTGTATATTATCTCATCACATTGAACATATTCATATATAATATTGAATATGCAGAAATATATATTATAATTGTACATGTGTAGGGATATGTGAAGGTACTTCAAGAAATTCATAGAAAATGATGTTAAAATATAGGTTTATTTTGTTACAAAACTTTTGAAATCCAATCAGTTTTTCAAAATACATGTTTCTATGAATTTTCTGAATACTTTTAATGTCCATGGATTTCAAAATTTTTCCCAAAATAAATTTAGTCTTTAGTTCTTTTTTCCATGAACTTCCTTTAGTACTCTTGTGTAATTTCTAGAACTTGACATTCTTTGTCTGTATTTAATCCAACAGGTCTTTCTTTCTTAATATAGTAAATAAGTAAAGCAACAGCCACACACAAATAATTATACACATTTTATATCACAATGAAGAGCTTTGGTAGTTTGGATTTTGGTACACTTTGCATAAGATTTATATGATGTTGTTAGTCAGTCATTATTGGAGACTTAATATCCAAATTAAGGAAATTCAGGATTGTAAGTATGGTTGAAAGCAATTTCTTTCACACGAGGTTATAGTTCTTCCTCTATTTCAGACACTAGACACACAGAGTGAATAGGATAGCCCTCAGCTTCTTGGAGTGTGAAATGCAACCAGAGGCAGAGATACATAACCAAATGAATATAATGAGATAAAATCATTAACAGCTATTTTTTTGAGACATTCCTAATGGTCAGCTTGGTGCTTATCACTTTTAGTTCAGCTTCTATTTGGGGCTCAGATAATTGAGGAAATACCCCCAAGATTTCACAGCTGGTTATACTCTACTCTTATTACTTGGATCCAGATATATTTTATCCAAAGACTTGTTTTTATTCTCTATCACTCACATATGTCTGTAGAATTGGTAGATAAAAAGTCCAAGGGGTAATTGACCCTGTTATTTTGGAGTGGTAGTTGAACCAAAAATTGGGTATGGATGGATAAGTAGAAGTTTAACAACAGGTTATGAGAAGTATATCAGGTTGATGAACAATAGAGAAAAGACTTGGATATATTTGAACAAATATGACATTATATATTAACACATTCACTATGGCTTGATGAAACAATTAATTTATACATTAACTCTGCAAATTACCATTGACTATATTTTTGCCTGCCTGGGATTTCTCTAAGTACTGGCAATATAATGTGTATAAATGAAGAATGGTAGGAGATGAGGATAAAGGAGGGAAAAAACTCTACTCAAAACAAAAAAACCTTTTCTGTGACTCATTAAAGACTTGAACTATCTGGTGTGGGCTTTTGACCAAACAATTAAATTGCCAAGTTGGGAGGCCCACAACTGATTTGGAGACTCTGGATTCAAGTCCTGGCTCTGCTTCTGATTTCAGTTTCTTGCTAATGCATACCCTGGGAGGCAGCACATGATAGTTCAAGTAGTTGGGTTCCTGCCATTCATGTGGGAGACCAGGATTACATTCCAGTCTCCCAGCTTTGTACCCATTTTGGGAACTACACTGGTATTAACACAAAATAGACATGCAGACCAACCAGTGGATCAGAATAGAAACTCTAAGAAATCAATCCACGCATCTACAGACAACTAATCTTAAAGGAGCTAAAATTAATCCCTGGAGAAGGGACTGTCTCTTCAACAAATAGTGTTGGGAATATTGGATCTCCACATGCAGAAGTACGAAACAAGACCCCTACTTTATACCTCATACAAAAATCAGCTCAAAACAGATCAAAGATCTGAATCTGTGACCTTATACCATCATATTACTAGAGGAGAACATACGGGGAAACTCAGCAAGACACTGGCATAGGAAAAGACTTATTGGAAAAGACCCCAGAAGCACAGGCAATAAAAGCCAAATAGACAAATAGGATTACACTAAGCTGAGAAGGTTCTGCACTGCAAAAGAAACAGCAAAGTGAAGATGCAACTAACAGAATGGGAGAAAATATTTGCAAAGTATGAAACTGATAAAGGATGAATATCCAGAATCTATGAAGAGCTCAAGAAACTCATCAACAACAAAACAATCCAGTTAAGAAATGAGCAAAGGACATGAACAAGCATTTTTCAAAAGAGGACATTCAAATGGCCAGATACACATGAAAAAATGCTCTGGATCAGTAGCCATAAGTGAAATATAAATGAAACCCACAATGAGCTTTCACTTCACCTCAGTTAGAATGGCTTTCAATTCAGAAATCAGCAAATAATAAATGCTGGTGAGGTTGTGTGGAAAAAGATACCCTAATGCACTATTAGTAGGAATGTAAACTAGTACAACTATTGTGGAATATAGTATGGAGATAACTCAAAAGCTGAATATAAGCCTACCCAATGACCCAGCCATCCCACTCCTGGGAACTTACCCAAAGGAAATTAAATCAACATTTGAAAGAATTACCTGTTCTCCTGTGTTTATTGCAGTTCAATTGCCAATAGCTAAGATATGGAATCAATCCCGATATCCATCAACTAATGACTGGGTAAAGAAATTATGGTATATATTTAAACTATATATATGTGTATATATATATATATATATAGTGTATATATATTCATACATGCATACCATGGAATACTACTAAGCCATAAAAAAGAATGGAATTCTGTCTTTTGCAACCAAATGCATGCAAATGGAAACCATTATCAATACTATATGTTTTCCCTGATCTATAATAACTAATAGAGTACCTAAAAGGTAATATATATACTAGTGAAATTGACATTTGAGCTTCCAGTGATTGTTTACAGCCCTTCTCTCTACTGTGAGGCACAGTGTTTTCTTTTTTTCTTCGCTAATTGTTCAATTCTTTATTTAGTATAGGGTTAATCTTATGAGTAGAAAGTAAACTGATAGTAGATTGTTGTAAAAATTGAGAGGAGGGGCCGGCGCCGCGGCTCACTAGGCTAATCCTCCGCCTAGCGGCGCCGGCACACCGGGTTCTAGTCCCGGTTGGGGCGCCGGATTCTGTCCCGGTTGCCCCTCTTCCAAGCCAGCTCTCTGCTGTGGCCAGGGAGTGCAGTGGAGGATGGCCCAGGTGCTTGGGCCCTGCACCCCATGGGAGACCAGGAAAAGCACCTGGCTCCTGACTCCTGCCATCGGATCAGCGCGGTGCGCTGGCCGCAGCGCACCGGCCACGGCGGCCATTGGAGGGTGAACCAACAGCAAAGGAAGACCTTTCTCTCTGTCTCTCTCTCTCTCACTGTCCACTCTGCCTGTCAAAAAATAAAAAAAAATAAATAAATAAAATAAAAAAAATTGAGAGGAGGGTTGAGGAAGGGTGGGAGTGTGGTGGGAGGGTAGTGCAGGAAGTAGTGCTATGTTCCTTAATCTGTGTACTTGAAATACATGAAATTTATATACCTTAAATACAGTTTTAAAAAGTTTAAAACTTGAACTATTGATGGGGGACTGAAAAATGTTAACTTTTCAATTGAACAAATACTTATGTGAATACATGTATATCTGAAGTATTTTAAAGCAACCTCTGGATGTACCATTCTATAGATGATACACTGAAGAGAGATTTCTGCTCAGGATTTAGTTAAGAATGGTAATGATTAGAGCAGCACAGAAAGTGAAAAGCTGCATGGAAGCATTGTGAATGAACATCACAGGAAATACCCTTTTAGAAAGAGGGGTGGATATGAGATGTGGCTGGCAGTAAATGTCCTCACAGTTTTCTATTCTGGAATTCTACTTGATCCCCACTGTCATCAGGAAGTTCTATTCTAAGTAAGAGGAAAAGACAAGAGAAATAGAAAAGAATGCTTACATTTATATTAAGAGTATAGTTCATGTGAATTAAGGGTATTTATAAAATTAAGCAAAAATTAATTTAAGATATAAAATAGAATATGGGGTAAATTATTATCACATGCATTTTCTTCATATCTGTTTAGTGTTCTATTGCTTAAAAGTTAGTGAGTGAAAATGAAGATTCAGAACAGTGTTAGCACCATTTAGGAGACTTTGTGATAGATCTGACTCTGTTTTTCTAACTAGAGAAATCTTCTGTTAGGTCACTAGACTCATTAGATAACCTTTTGCAGCTTCCTACATTTAGGGTATTCTTATAACATCCTAGAATTCAAGACATGCAATAGCATAATGAATAAACAGGTATTGGTTATTTATATGTGCTAACATTTAAAGATGGAAAAGTAAATAATTATGGCTAACAGTCAAAATATTTGTTTTCCTTGCCTCTGGGTTGAGGTTTTGGAAATCAGATCAGGTAAGAAACTGGATTTTTTTTTCTCATGAAGGCTTAAATTGTTAAATATTAGGCTATTAATATTATACTCTTCCTATTGAACTTGAAAAATAATTAAGTGTAGACTGTATAGGATAGTAAAAGAGAGTTTCTGATGACAGAGGTATTTTCAGTTTTATTCATAGTAATATCTGGGATGCCTAGAGCAGTACCTTGAATGCCATTCCTACTTGTTCAATATCTGGATCATATGTAAATAGATTGGTTAGCAATTAGAAAATATCAAAAGTTGAAAATTCATTTAATACACTTAATTCATCAAACATCATCATTTAGTCTAGCCTACCTGAAGGTTGCAGAGAATGCTTACATGATCCTAGAGTTTCACTAAGTCATCTAACATGGTCTATTTTATAATGAGGTACTGAAAATCATATGCCAATTATTGAGTAAATGTATCCAAGAAACACTGGCAACATAGTACACAGTAGCATAACAGTCATTTTTCCTTGTAATTATCTGATTAACTGGGAACTATGGCTCACCATTGCTGCCCAACAACATGAAGAAATACATTCCTGATGGTAGTATACTGTGAAAGATCAAAATTTGAAGATCAGTTTCTGCTGAATGCATATAGCTTTCACTTTTAAAAATATTTTAAAAATCATAGTTTGAACTTTCTTGTCTTAGGGTCTGTCTTTTTCCCCCTCTTCAGACTATGTCTGGGAGAGCAGTGATCACTAACAATTATCACTAACAGGTCTGGTCTTTTCTGGATAGTTTAAAAATTAGGAGGAATATGGATCTGTGGAAGATGAGAGAAAGCCCAGGTAAGTGGTTTTTACAGTTAGCTATGATAGGAATGATGAGGGCATTTGTATCAGAATAGAGAAGGAAGGGAGATGGTAACAGTAACTTAAGATAAATTTAGGAGATAACAATAAAGATAGAGTTGAGAATAACTCTCCTATTTTGACTAGAGCTATTTTTAAAATTTTATTTAACCTATACAAGTTTCATGTATTCCATAAATACAGATCTAGGAACACAGTGATACTTCCCTACCTCCCGCCCATGCTCCAACCCTTCTTCCTCCTCCTCTCCCATTCCCATTCTTAATTTTTACAAAGATATACTTTCAGTTTATTTCATGATTATAAGGTTAACCCTACACTAACTAAAGAGTTCAACACTGTTCTTCAACAGAAGAGACAAGTATTGTAAACAATCATTGAAACTCAAAATGTCTATTTCACTCCAATATATTACATTTTAGGTACTCTATTCGTTACCCCTGATCAGGAAAAACATATCTATCATTTTGGGACTGGCTTATTTCACTATGTAAAATGATTTCCAGTTGCATCCATTTTGTTGCAAACGATGGGATTTCATTTTTTTTTACAGCTAAGTAGTACTCCATGCTGTATATATACCATACTTTCTTTATCCAGTCTTCAGTTCATGGACATATGGGTTGAGTCCATAACTGAGCTATTGTGAATTGAGCTGCAATGAACATGGGGGTACAGATAAATCTTTCCTGTGCTAATTTATTTTGGTTTGATAAATTACCAGAAGATGAATGGCTGGATCATATGGTAAGTCTGTATTCAAATTTCTGAAGTATCTTCATACTGTCTTCCACAGTAGCTTGATCAGTTTACATTGCCACCAACAGTGAATCAGCATACCTTTTTTCCCCACAACCTCACCAGCATTTGTTGTTTGTTGATTTCTGTATAAAAGCCATTCTACCATGGGTAAGGTGAAACCTCATTGTGGTTTTGATTTGCATTTCCCTGATGGCTAATGATCCTGAGCATTTTATAATGTCTTTCATGGCTATTTGAATTTCTTCTTTTGAAAAAGATTCCTGTTCAAGTCCTTTTTTTAACTGGGTTGTAAAATGGCAACATTCTTAAATGGGTTGCCTATTTCTTAACTGGATTTTGTTTTGTTGCTGTTGAATTTCTTGAGCTCTCTATATATCATAGGTAATAACCTTTTATCAGTTGTGTAGTTTTTTAAATATTTTCTCCCATTCTGTTGGTTACTTTCTTCATTTTACTGTTTCTTTTGCAGTGCAGAAGCTTCTCAGTTTCATGTAATCCCATGTGTCAATTTTAGCTTTGATTGCCTGTGCTTCTGGGGCCTATTCTAAGAAGTCTTTGCCTATTATAATGTCCTGCATACTTTCCCCAAAGTTCTCTAGTAATTTGATGGTATCAAGTCATAGATTTAGGTGTTTGATCTATTTTGAGTGGATTTTTGTATAAGGTGAAAGGTAGGGGGTCTAATTTCATACTTCCCCACATGATGATCCAGTTTACCCAGCACCATTTGTGGAAGAGACTGTCCTTTCTCCTGGGATTGCTTTTAGCTCATTTGTTAAATATATATTGGTTGTAGAAGCGTGAATTGATTTTTGGAGTTTCTATTCAGTTCCATTGATTTACATGTCTATTTTTGTGCTAGTACCAGGCTATTTTGATTAAAACTGCGCTGTAATATGTCTTGAAATCGGTACTGTAAAGCCTCTGGCTTTTTTTTTTTTTGATGTATAAGATTGCTTTAGCTATTTGGGGTCTCCTGTGTTTCCATATAAATTTTAGCCTCATTTTTTCTAGATAAGAAGTATGTCCTTCGTATTTTGATTGGGATCACATTTAATCTGTAAATTGCTTTTGATAGTATGGACATTTTGATGACATAGATTCATCCAGTCCATGAATATGGAAAGATTTTTCCATTTTTAAATGTCATCTTTTATTTTTTTTCTTTAATGTTTTCTTAATTTTCATCATAGAAATCTTCGACATCCTTGATTAAATTTATTCCAAAGTATTTAATGCTTGTTTGAGTTATTGTGAATGGGATTGATTTTAAAAATTCTTTCTCATCCATGGCATTGTCTGTGTATACAAAGGTAACTGATTTTTGTGTGTTAATTTTATATCCTGTCACTTTATCAAATTCTTCTATGAGTTTCAATAGTTTCTCAATGCAATCTTTTGGATCCCCTATCTACAGAATCATATCTTCTGGAAATAGGGATGGTTTGATTTCCCCCTTTCTAATTTGCATCTCTTGGTTTCCTTTTTCTTTTTTTCTTTTGTCTAATACCTTGGCTAAAACTTCCAGGATTATATTAAATAACAATGATGACAGTGGGCATCCCTGTCTGGTTCCAGATCTTAGGGGAAATGCTTCCAAATTTTCTGCATTCAATAGGATGCTGGCCATAGGTTTGTCATAAATTTCCTTGACTGTATTGAGCAATATTCATTCTATACCCAATTTACTTAAGGTTTGCATCATGAAAGGATGTTGTATTTTATCAAATGCTTTCTCTGCACCTATTGAGATAACCATATGGTTTTTGTTCTTCAGTTTGTTAGTGTGATGTATCACATTGATTGATTTGTGAATGTTGAACCATCCCTGCATACCAGGGATAAATACCACTTGGTCCAGGTGAATGATCTTTCTGATCTGTTGTTGGATTCTATTAGGTAGTATTATGTTGATGATTTTTGCATCTGTGTTCATCAGGAATAGTGATCTACAGTTCTCTTTCTCTGTTTTATCTTTTTCAGGTTTAGGAATCAAGGTGATGAAGGCTACATAGAAGGAGTTTGGGAGGATTCCCTCCATTTCACTTGTTTTTAATAGCTTAAGAAGAATTGGAATTAATTCTTTAAATGTCTGGTAGAATTCAACAGTGAAGCCATCTGGTCCTGGACTTTCTTTTGTTGGGAGGGTCTTTATTACTGGTTCAGTATCTGTCTTGGTTATTTACTTGTTTAGGTATTCTGTGTCTTCATAACTCAATTTTGGTAGATTGTATGTATCCAGGAATCTCTCCATTTCTTCTATGCCAATTTATTGGCATATAGTTCTTTGTAGTAACTGTTGGATTATTTTTATTTCAGTGGTATCTGTTGTTACGTTTCCTTTTTAATATCTAATTGTATCGATTTGGGTCTTATCTTTCTTTTTCTGGTTAGTTGGGCCAATAGTGTATAAGTTTTGTTCATTTTTTCAAATAACAGTTCTTCATTTCACTGATCTTTTATATTGTTTTTTCTTTTTCATTTCAATTTTGTTTATTTCTTCTATAATTCAATTATTTCTTTCCTCCTACTAATTTTGGGCTTGCTTTGTTGTTGTTTTTCTAGGTCCTTGAGATACATTGATAATGCATTTTTTGATACCTTTCCAATTTCTTGATGTAGGCAACAATTGCTATCAACTTCTCTCTTAACACTACTTTTGCTGTATCCCATAAGTTTTGAGATGATACATTCTTGTCTTCATTCATTTCCAGAATTTTTTTTATTTCTCTTTTGATCTCTTCTATGACCCACTGTTCATTCTGAAGTATGTTGTTCAGTCTCCAGGTGTTTGTATATGATAAAGAGATTCTTGAGTTGTTGATTTCCAGCTTCACTCCATTTTGGTCAGAGAAGATGCCTGATGAGATTTCAGTTGTTTTGAATTTGCTGAGACTTGCTTTATGGCATAGCATATGGTCACTCCCTGTACTGGTGAGAAGAATGTGTATTCTGCAACTGTACGATGAAAAGTTCTGTAGATATTAGTTAAGTCCATTTGGTCCATAGTGTTGATTAACTCCTTTGTTTCTTTGCTGATTTTCTGTCTGGTTGATCTGTTTGGGTGTTGTAGCCCCACCATTACTGTTGTATTGGAGTCTATATCTCCCTTTAGATCCCTTAACATTTCTTTTAAATAGTCAGGTGCCCTATAATTGGGTACATACACATTTATTATAATCGCATCTCCTACTGAATTGATCCCTTAATCATTACATAGTGCCACTCTTCATCTAACAGTTTTTGTATTAAGGTCTATTTTGTCTGATATTAGAATGGCTCTTTTTTGTTTCCATCAGCGTGGAATACCTTTTCACTTCCCATCTGCAGATACCATTGTTGATGAGATGTGTTTCTTGTAGGCAGTAAATAGATGAGTCTTGTTTTTTTAATCCATTCAGCCATTCTGTAATTTTATCTGGAGAGTTGAAGCCATTTATATTCAATACATGCATAGTGACTTGACCCTGTCATTTTTTCCATAAATATTCCTATTGTTTAATTGGATTTCTTTTGTACTTTTACTGGCAGATCTTCTGTCTTCACTTTCTTTCATAACGATGGCTGTCTTTTTGAATTGTGTGTGTAGCACATCCTTAAGCATTTTTGTATGGATGAATGAGTGGTGACAAATTCATTTCTTTTTGTTATGGAAGGTCTTTATTTCACCTTCATTTGTAAATGGGAGCCTTGCAGGGTATAATATTCTGGGTTGACAGCTTTTTTTTCTCTGAAGGCTTGGACTATGTCTCTCCATTCTCTCCTGGCCTGAAGACTCATGTATGAGTCTAATTGTAGACTCTCTGAAAGAAATCTGGCATTTCTCTCATGCACATTTAGAACCTTTTCTTTATACTTTATTGTTGAAAGTTTGACTACAATATGTATGGTGAAAATTCTTTCTGGTCATGAATATTAGAAATTCTATGTGCGTCCTGTAGTTGGATTTCCCTTTCTTCCACCAAATTGGGAGAGTTTTCTGTAATTATTTCACTAAATAGGCCTTCTACTCCATTCTCTCTTTTCACACCTTAAGGAACTCCTAAGACCCCCATGTTGGGTTGTTTGATAGTATTCCATAAATCTCCAACACTGTTTTAAATTTTCTAATTTCTTCTTGTTTTTGGTCTGACTGAAAAATTTACAAAAATTTATCTTCTAACAGATATTCTTTCTTCTGCCTCATGAAGTCTGTTAAGGCTTTCTACCACAATTTATTTATCTATTGCATTCTTCATTTCTGATATTTCATTTTTATTTCTCTTTAAAATTTCAATTTCAGAGGTAAAAATTTCATTTGTATCATGTATGAATTTCCTCACTTCCTAGATTTGCTTCTGATTGCTTTTGAGTATTCCTATGATTAATTTTTTGAATTCCATTTCCTGCTTTTCATCAATCTCTTCATCACATTCTAATATTGAAAATGTTGTTATGTTCCTTTGGGGGAGTCATGATGTCTTCCTTATTCTTGTTTCTTGAATTTCTGCCTTTATTTTTAGGCATTTGTAGAGATACTTATTGGTTTTCTCTTCTGATGGCTTTTATCTTTGAACTATACCTCTGTGGCTTAGTGGAATATCTTCACTTTCAGTGAATACCAAGACGTGAGTGAAGGTGTGGCCAGGAAGCTCTGATCAGTGTTCTAGGGTAGGGCAAGTATCCATGGTAACACCCATGTTGGGCGCACTAGATCTCTTGTTAATAGAAGTTGTGGAATTGTCACCTCTGTTGGTGTGACCACACTCTCGTCTCCTCTCCTCCAAGGTTATCAATGCCCAGATTTTAGCCCCCAATGGGTATAGCACTCATCTTCGATACCACATGAACCAAACAAATGATCTGTATAGTCCTCACTCTGATCATGATTCCCACTGCAGTGACCCACCCTAGACATCCAGGGAGCTCCCAGCCTATGGAGCTGCATGCAGTGATTACCCAAAGACTCAGCTACTCCCTGCAACCTCTTATGCAGCCACTGAGTCCCAACAGTCTCAGCGCACAAGGCTCCCATTGTCACTCATTGCAGAATTGCCACTCTGCCATGCCAGCTTGTTTTGTCCACGAGAGCCAATTGTCCATCAGTGCTCTGCCTAGACAGCTTGAGCCCCAGGGTCTGTGGTATGTTGGGAGGCTGGGGGCATCTCACAGTCCTACGTGAGTGCCAGCCCCATGTCTATCCTCCCAGCCAGCCTCAAAGTCAGTGGAGACCACAGATTGTTCCCTCTGCCAGAATGTTTGGTTCACATGCATACACAAAAGTCACTAGCTAAATGTTGCCCTCTCTCCACCACTGCCTCCAGTACTGCTGAGATGATGGTATTTTGTCTCAGCCAGTTGCTATGCATGTGTATAAGGTGAAGCCGCTATCAGAGCCCAAAATGGTGCCTGCCCTCTCTCAGCTGGGCATTGGGCACTGTTGTGGGGAGGATAGGGTGAGAGAAATGTGCCCCTTTTATTTCCACTGGGTCTGTGGGGACCTACTCTCCCCTAAGGCTCCAGGCCAGACTCTCTCCATATCACCACGGGCTGTTGCTATTTGGTTTCACCCCCATCTCCAAGCTGCTGGCTGCTCTGGCTCTCAGCTGCTTAGTGTGTTGTGTCCCTGTTGGTGCTGTGTGTTTGTACCTTCCTCACAGGTCCACAACATTCCTCTTCCTGCTGTAGAATTCCCACTACAGTTTTCTCTCTAGTTCTCCCCTGAGAGTACACTTTCTACCTTTTTGTTTGTTTGTTTTGTTTTTTTTACCACCTTGGAGATCCTCAACTAAAGCCATTAGATTAGGTGTTTATACCACCAACAGAGAGAAAAAAGAAAAGAATCAAGTTTAGAGAAGGCTATGGTGAGGTTTGTATTGAAAATACTGAGCATTTAGTATCAGTGGCTATTTAATGTATGAATCTGGAACTGAGCTAGTGATATGGGTTGGGCAGTCTCCATCATCCTAATGTGTAAGAGACTTCCTAGGCGAAAAGCAAGGGGCATATGGGCAGAGAGAACCCTGGCTGTGCCTCAGTTGGTCGTAGATTTTTCTGCACCTAATTAATTATCTTTTATCTTGGATAGGCAGCTTGTGTGCTAACAATTCAGCCCTCCCGTATTTCTCTGCTTAGGCAAGTCAGTGGTCTGGAGGCTGAAAAGGGAAATACAATTTTAGAGTTGAAAGAAAATGTTAAAGTACAATTATAGTCTCCTTGGAGAACTGGCAACTTTTCTTTAGAATTATAGTGATAGGTTTTCCTGAGTCAGTCCTCTATCTCTCCAGAATTTTGTTTTAAATTTTGAATTGATTCGTTTTTCTTGTTATTACACTAATTATAGATATTTCTTTGGAAATTTTCTGAGAGACATGAAAGTACATTAAAAAGTTTGTAAAAAATGAAATTAAAAGGTAAGGTTTTTTGGAGCATTTTTTTAAATTTATGCAGAAGAAGTGTCGTCTAAAAGTTCATGAAAATGAATATTATAAAAACTTATTCATGAATTTAAAAAATGCACCAAAAGAAACTTACCTTTTATTACATTTTCCCATGAGCTGGATCTGTAGATGGTTATGATACCAGAGGCGTGCAAAGAATATTAACTTTCATTTCAGATCAGGATTTTAACTAAAAATCTGCTGTTATCTCTATAGGCCCCTGAGAACATTAGCACCTTATTTGAGATTTAACTTCCTCATCTGTTAAAAGGGGATAATAATGTCTACCTTACTGACTTATTCTAATTATTAAGTTCATGAATAAGTTAAAAAACATATGGTATATAGTAGTTCCTCTGTAACTATTGGTCACTGTATTGACATTACCAGTGCTGTTGTTATTTGTTACTTTTCATAAATTCTGACTTTAGTTAAGGATAAAATTATATTATAATCCAGTTGATAATAGTTATAGAAAATAGTTAAATATCACTTTAGTATATGTCAGCCAGTATTCTAACACGTTACATCTATCGACGGACTGATGCTTGTAACTGCACTGAGAGGTAGGCTCCCTGCCTCTTTTACATGCCCCTTTTACAGTTAAAGAGACTGAAATTGAAAGGTGAAAGGATTTGATTGGATGTGATGGGGCTGGGTTACAGATTATGAAGAATCTTTTTTTTTTTAAGATTCTCTGAAAGAAAATGTTGATCATAAACTTCTTATGTCAGAAATTGGATGTTTTCAAAATATCTGCCAAACATGGCAGTTAGGGTGGTTAGCAGGATTTTCTGGAACACTGATGATAAGATGTTACCATTGTTTTAATGCCCTATTGTCATTGTGATGCTTTAAACATTGTTTTTCTCTAATTTCAGCCTGTGAGGTTGAAGCGGGGAAAGTATATCAGGTCTCCTCAGAAGAGCACATGCAGCCTTTCAAAGGAAACATGGAGCAATTTATCATTCAAGGTAAATTCTAAAAAGATGTGCTGTTCCCCCACCCTTTTCAGCACATGTAGAATGATTCTTTTAAATGGATATTGATTTACAACGTAGTTATTTTGATATGATAGAAAACTGAATTAGGTTTTATCATGAGTCACAGAGTTGTGAATCCAGCAATTCACTAATGATAGCATTGTGTAGATAATGGTCTTTTTGTTTCTTTGTTTTCTGCATGACAGTAAATGTCCTAGATACCAGTTAAAATAGCTCAAATTTATTTTATTTTATTTTTCTAAGATTTAATTATTTATTTGAAAGTCAGAGTTACACTGAGAGAGAAGGAGAGTCAGGGACAGAGACAGAGACAGAGAGAGAGAGAGGTCTTCCATCCTCTGGTTCACTCCCCAGTTGGCAGCAATGGCCAGAGCTACACCATTCTGAAGGCAGAAGCCAGGAGCTTCTTCTGGGTCTCCCATGGGGGTGCAGGGGCCCAAGGACATGGGCCATCTTCCACTGCTTTCCCAGGCCACAGCAGAGATCTGGACCGGAAGTGGAACAGGCAGGACTCGAACCAGTGCCTGTATAGGATGCCAGCACTGCAGGCTGTGGCCCAACCCACTACACCACAGCGCTAGCCCCCAAATAGCTCAAATTTATAAAGATATTAAAAAGGTTGTGATTTTGTTATAAAAATTAGTTATACTTCTAAGTTTTAACTATGATTGTAACCTCTGTTCCATCTGGTACTTATTTGGTTTGTCAAAATATTTTACCTAAAGCACAAAGCATATTTTTCTGATCTTCATACTATAGTTTGCTAGACAGAAGACATTAATAATGCTAGATATTTAACACCTTTCTTCCCGGGAGTTTAAAAAACTTTACTCATACTATCTTGGTACCTCTTTCTACATTCCTATGGGATAAACAGGAATGGGAAATTTCAGAAGATACTAAAGAAATACTCTTTTTTAAAAAAAAAAAAAAAAAAGAGGGAAACCATCAACTGAAATTCTCACTGATTGAAATTATTAAAACTTAAAATTGTATCGAATCATTTACTACTCAAACATTTTGGCTTTGGAATGTTACATTTCTTCTGCAGGTCAGATGTATGTCATGCCTTGCTCTGTGAAAGTTCTTGCTGTTTCAGGAATTCTCTTGGAGGCTAACATGGCATGAGACTGAGGCCAAGTTGCACTCTGAAGATTGGCTCTGCTCTCTGTTCTTAGGCTATGTTTTTTATAGGCTGTTCAAGTGCTATTAATTATGACTTATAATGAATGAACCATACTGCAATTTGATTAAATGTTAACCACAGTTTTTTTTTATATGGGAAAATATTAATCATTAAAATAATCCTGAAGAAGTTGGCACCGCGGCTCACTAGGCTAATCCTCCACCTAGAGGCGCCGGCACACCGGGTTCTAGTCCCAGTCAGGGCGCCGGATTATGTCCCGGTTGCCCCTCTTCCAGGCCAGTTCTCTGCTGTGGCCAGGGAGTGCAGTGGAGGATGGCCCAAGCCCTTGGGCCCTGCACCCTATGGGAGATCAGGAGAAGTACCTGGCTCCTGCCTTCGGAGGCCATTGGAGGGTGAACCAATGGCAAAAGGAAGACCTTTCTCTCTGTCTCTCTCTCTCTCACTGTCCACTCTGCCTGTAAAAAAAAAATAATCCTGAAAATTGAAAAAGAACTCGAGTCAGATTAATAAATCAATGTGTTATTTATGTGGTTCCAACATGGTAGAGTAGGGAGGGAACTTACTGCTCTAGTCCAGGAGAAGATAGCTTAAAAAAGGTGGAGAGAGTGTAGTCTCAGGGAAGAGTTAGGAAGAAAATGGCAGAGGAAACTACGAAAATTAGAGGGACACAGTGGACCTACATGGAGAGTGTGGACACCCACAACTCAGGACTCCAGCAGTCGAGTTGGAAAGTGAGATTGGGAACTGGGGTGATGCTCGCTTCACAGAGGAAGTTTGGGATAATTCCCTTTGTATGGAAAAGCAGACAGAAACAAAGTTGACAGGGTACAAATTCATAGTCAGGCCACATTTATTCAAAGAAAATAAACTTGCTGAGGTCTACCAAGAAAAAAAAAAAGTGTCATTTTCAAATTTTGAGGTTCTCCTAACTTACAGTAGAAAATCTCCTTATTGATTCTTAAAATGTTCTCTGATTGAACTCATCAGTCCTGTAGTCACATACTAGATGATTTTGTAACCTCTCTCCACTCTTAGTGGATAAAATTGAATTTTGCTTTATATAATCAGTGGAGTTTTTGGATTAAGAATATGCAATTTACAAATTCTGGAATATATAACTTTAGAAAATTTTATGGATACAGTATAGAAAATTCTCTCTGGCTTACTGGAAGAAAGGAATCCTTAATTCTAGAGCTTATTTTGAAAAGTGGTCTATCAATTTGCTATATTTCAGTTCTAAATCTAAACATTATTGCTTACAATTATAATTATTATTGCTTACAATTGTATGTGATATAACATTTAATATTATGGATAGTATTTAATAGCTTCAGTTTTGAGATTTGCTTTATGACTGGGTTTAGTCATTTTTATTTTTGAAATTTTTGTTTATTAGAGAGAGGAGAGAGAGGAAGAGACAGAGACAGAAAGAAAGATCCTCATCTACTGGTTTACTTCCAAAATGCCCTACTGACTGGCAGTTTGCCAGGTTAAAGCTAGGAGCCTAGAACTCAGTTTGGATCTCCCCAATGGGTAGCAGGAACCTAACTACTTGAGACATAACCATTGCCTCCCCAGGTGTAGATTAGCAGAAAACTGGTTGGCAAGGAGATCCTGAACTCAAACTCAGTGCATTATGGGATTATGGGTGTCCCAAGAAGCTTCTTAACTGCTGCATTAGATAGCTGCCCGTGAATTTTAGTCATTTTTTAAAAAAGAATAGTAAAATTGTATATTACAACACATTTGGAATTTCAGAATTACATTTCCAAGCCACTGGTTATCAGGCATTAATAATATCTTTGGTATTTATTTACGATAATCTATTCTTACCAGTATGAAATGCTTCACCTTTTGCCGTTAGGTTAAGTAAGTTGGATTTTGCCTTCATGGCACTTCTTCCACCACTCCCCATTGCCGTTTGATTTGTCCTCTGGTCCAAATATTCTATGGTTATTTGTTCATTGATTTTTTGAATGTTTTGTATATACCAGGCATTTTTTGTGTATATATTACAGCAGTGAATAAAAAATAGTATGTGTTGGGGCCGGCACTGTGGCGCAGTGGGTTAAAGCCTCAGTCTGCAGTGCCTGCATCCCATAT
Source organism: Oryctolagus cuniculus (assembly GCF_051225735.1). Classification (NCBI taxonomy): domain Eukaryota; kingdom Metazoa; phylum Chordata; class Mammalia; order Lagomorpha; family Leporidae; genus Oryctolagus; species Oryctolagus cuniculus. Next base: position 57,103,769 of record NC_142879.1, on the reverse strand, counting down.
AGATGCCTAGTCCTAGCTGCTCCTCCTCCGATCCAGCTCTCTGCTATGGCCTGGGGGAACAGTAGAAGATGGCCCAACTGCTTGGGCCCCTGCACCCCTGAAGAAGCTCCTGGCTCCTGGCTCCTGGCTTCAGATCAGCTCAGCTCTGGTATTTGCGGCCATTTGGGGAGTGAACCAGTGGAATGGAAGACCTCTCTCTCTCTCTGGCTCTACCTCTCTCTGTAACTCTTTCAAACAAATAAAAATAAATCTTAAAAAAAAAGAAATAATATGTGTCTTAATGTATCTTACATTCTATATTATATGGAAGACAGATCATTACAAGATAAACAACAGAAAACTTTTTGGAAAGATTTACATACATCAGACATGTGTAGATCGAATGTGTCAAAAAGTAAAGAAATAAATCACCACTTTCAGAAGTGTAATTCTGAAATTCCAAATGTGTTATAATATACAATTTCACTTTTCATTTTTTAAAAATGACTAAAATTCATGGGCAGGTATCTAATGCAGCAGTTAAGAGGCTTCTTGGGACGCCCACAATCCCATAATGCACTGAGTTTGAGTTCGGGATCTCCTTGCCAACCAGCTTTAAATGTAATCACCCTCAAACCTGTATATATTGAATGTAGTGAAAGTGATTAATTACCTCTCCCTCTCCACTGTAGTTGTAATTTCCCCCCAGCTTGATTTCTGCAGCAGCATTTAGATGTGCTTTATCCTATACAAGGGAGCTTCCAAATGTTCATGGTGAAATGAAATAAAAAGATAATGCAGTTTTCTGTGAACTGTTTGAAGCCCACTCATAGGTCATAAACTATAGAGCAGATACTAAATACCTATGGAGAAGCCACATCTTTTTAGTGACTGTGATTCTTGATTATTAGAGGAATGAATAGAGAGTGAGAGAAATCAAAGTAAAGAGAGGGAAAAATAAGATATGAATGAATGGACACAGGAGCAAATGATGATTGCATTGGGGGAGTATTGAGTTGTGAGAGCAGAACCTGGACAGAGGCTCCCAAAACACACCTGTGTGCACCTGCATATTCCTGGTGGAGGAATCTGGGGTACATTCTGAAGTCCTGGGAAGCAGAAGTTAAAAATTTAAGAAAAATGAATTGGCAGCAATAGGGAAGGGCTAGATGGAGGCAAATTAGACTTGGAAGCAAAATATCACTTACAAGATAGGTATAGTACATGATTAGAGAAATGAAGAGGTTCTGCACTTATGACAAAGATATGGTGCCAATAAGAAGAAAGATCTGAGGGGTAGTAATGAGATAGAACCAAAAGGAATAGAGATAGTGGATAGGTATGTAGCATTTAGGTTTGAGTGCCTGAGTGACTGAAGGCATTAATAACTAAGAGAATAAAAAAATACAGATTTACTATCCCTTATTCAAAATACTTAGAACCAGAAGTGTTTGATTTCAGAGGTTTTTTTTTTTTTTTTAATTTTTATTTTGGAGCATTTGCACAGACTTTACTTGTTGAGCATCCCTAATTAACAATCTGAAACTTAAAATGTTTTAAAGCCCGACGTTGTCACTCACAAAGTTTCAGATCTTGGAGTCTTTCAAGTTTTAGGTTTTTGATTAAAGATGTTCAAATTGTACAGGAAAAGATTTGATCAGTGTACATGATCACCTCTATGTTACCATACAAATGGGCATGCCTAGCAGGCAGGTGGTTATATGAGTTGAACGTGGCCTAGAGGTTGAGAATTGGGCATCTTGAATAAGGTGATTATTGAGTGAGCATGGTGACATAATAAGATATGAAAAAAATTGATTCTCTTTCTGGAGAGGGATAATATTTATAGGATGAACAGAGAAAGAGAAGCCCCTACAGATGTTAGTAGTTAGACTGGTAGGAAGAAAACTGACAGAGGCTTTTGTGATAGAAGCCAGAGTTGCAAAGAATTTCAGAGAAGAGGAAATGATCATAGTGGTATGTGTTCAGATGGACTGAACAATATCTTGGGTTGTGAATACGAAGTCGGAAATCACTGAAAAACCTGGGTGGAACCTATTTCTTGGATTGGCATGATGAGAAACCCATTGTCTGAGCTTTGACTATTTAAAAGAAATGTAAAAATGGAATGATGGAACTCAGCAACCATATTAAAAATGTTTTCTAGACAACTGTATCTGATATTTTAAATGTTTGACAACTAGTTTCGCTCCCCAATTTGCAGAGGAACGACACTAGACCCTGCGCTGTTCTTTTGTCTGCTCGGCCCTTCCCGGGTTTGCTGCTGGTCCTTCCTGGGTTGGCTGCCGACCCCTCCACCTCCGTGGAGGGGCGGCATCCCCTGCCACTTTCCCCGCTTCCGCGGAGGAGCGGCACACCGCCGGCCGGCTCTCTCGGGGGCTGCTCAGGTGTTCCTTCAGATGTTCCCCTTAGATGTTCCTGGTGCATGTTGTCTCTCTCCTCCTTTATAGTCCTCTTCCACCAATCCCAACTCTGCTGCCCACACATCGAGCATGCTGCTCTCCTCCAATCAGGAGCAGGATCAGCTCCTGCAGTTTATCAGTCAAGTTGGCGAGAGGCAGCTGCGTAGAAGTTTACTCCTCCCCAGCGCCATATTGTGGGAGAGCAGATGCATAGAATAAGTCTTAATTCCAGTAACTTAGTCTAGTCTCAGTTGCTCCCCACAACTAGTTAATATAAGTCATTACAATTTGCTTATCTCTAATTTGTGTCAACATGTGATTTTGTTTTTGTGCATGTATGATGAAGAAAACTACTTCTTAATTTCAAGATGATTATGCAGGATTTATTTGCCATTTTCCACAAATTTTCTTTTGTACCTATTAAAAATCGTATCAGAAAACAGAGGGTAAAAATAGATAAGTGAGATCAATATGGAACCTCACACTTTCCTAATACTTCTCTTAGAATGAAACAGATGATTTCCTTTCTTTTCTCTTTAGTTTTTGAAACTTACTTGTGTTTTAGACAAGTGTGCATATAAAAATTACGTTATTGCTGAACTACCAAGGACCTTACATACAGTGGATTACTTTTATATAGGTATCTACTAGTGTTCAGAGTCCCTGGGAAAGAAGTAGGAACTTGGTTCTCTTGTTAAAGTTTACTGTCATTTTACACATATATGTCTACTTTAAAACTTAAACCCAACTGTTTTTATAGTTCCATGACAAACACTAGGCAGTTTTTTTTAAAGGAGTGTTTGGGAAGAATTTTTTCTCCAACCTGTGAAATGATATCAAATCTCTACTTTGTCATTATAAGTAAAAACTAGTTGATGGGATTTATCATGGACTTTGCTCTGTGCCTCTGGCCCCTCTTTTCCCAAACATTTCTTTCTGAAGTTAAGCAGAATAAATCACAGCTGAACCAGAGGAACAGAATCAAGATGAAAATGCATAAATCCGTAATCACATGCTTATAATTAAAAGTGTGTTGAAACCTAAACTCTTAAATATACAGTCTTTAGTATTGGTAATTCTATACTTGAGAATGAAGAGATGGTGAAAGCAGTGAATATTAACTGTGCCAAAAACTGAGAACTCTACTAGAGGTCAGGATCGTCTATCAGAAACTACACACAAGGAACTCTACAAGCACTGTTCATTTTCATAGTGAGTCTGTTTGATGTTGCTTTTGTTTGTTTTTCTGAAAATATAATACAATGTACTTTAAAATGTTCATGGACAAGTGGAAATAAGTTTATTTTGTGTAAAAATTTGGAAATCTATGGATAGTTTCTTTTTTTAAAAAAATAAACTGATCTCTTTTTTTTTTGAAAGATTTTATTTATTTACTTGAGAGGCTGAGTTACAGTCAGAGAGAGGGAAAGACAGAGAGAGAGAGGTCTTCCATCCGCTGGTTCAATCCCCAAATGGCTGCAATGGCCAAAGCTGGACTGACCTGAAACTAGGAACCAGGAGCTTTTTCTGGGTCTCCCACACAGGTACATGGGCCCAAGGACTTGAGCCATCTTCTACTGCTTTCCCAGGCCATAGCAGAAAGCTGGATCAGAAGAGGAACAATCAGGATTTGAACTGGTACCCATATGGGATACAGGCACTGCAGGTAGGGCTTAACCTACTATGCCACAGAGCCAGCTCCAATAGTTTCTTTATAATACAAGTTTTCTACAAAAGTGTTGAAGACCCCTTGCAACATATATTTAAAATTTTTTAAGGAAGTACTTCTTTTCTTTTTTTTAAGAAAATTATTCATTATTTTCATTTTATTTGAAAGGTAGAGAGAAACAGAAACAGAAAGATCTTCCATCTGCTGGTTTATACCCTGAATACCTATAACAGCTAGGGGTGGGCAGACTGAAGTGAGAAACTCAGAACACAGTCTGGGTCTCCCACTTGGGTAGCAGGAATACAAATACTTGAACCGTATCTGCTGCCTCCTATAGTGTGCATTAGCATAAAGCCAGAATCAAAAGCATAGCTATGGGGCCAGTGCAGTGGCATAGGGGGTAAAGCCTCCACCTGCGATGCTGGCATCCCATATGGGCGATACCCGGCTGCTCCACTTCCGATACAGCTCTCTGCTGTGGCCCTGGAAAATAGTGGAAGATGGTTCAAGTCCTTGGGCCCCTGCACCCATGTGGGAGACCCGGAGGAGTCTCCTGGCTACTGGCTTTGGATCAGCGCAGCTCCAGCCGTTGCAGCCATCTGCAACGGATGAAAGACTCTCGCTCGCTCGCTCGCTCGCACTCTCTCACTCACCCTCTCTCTCTCTCTCTCTAAGTCTCTCCTCTCTCTGTGTAACTCTGACTTTCAAGCAAAATAAATAAATATTCAAAAAAAAAAAAAAAAGCAGAGCTAGAACTTGAACCCATGCATTCTGATATGGGATGCAGGCATCTCGAGCAGTGAATTCACTATTGTGCCAAATGCTTATTCTCTAAAAAAATTTTTACCCCGAAGTAAACAAAACTCTATTTTCCACAAACTCTTTGAAGCACCTGTATTAGATAATTCTACTCAGTAATGAAAAAAAAAGGTGAATTTGATTTTTTGATATAACTTTCAGTCACCATTTAAAATTGAAAAAGAATCAAAATTTTCTTTTAAGCAAACAATATTTGAGTCATTATCTGTATTATAATAACTACAATTATTAAGATTTGGTACTCTTTCTTCTGTGCCACAAAGTTAACCAAAGCCTGTTTGTACTCCATGTGATTTTGCTTTCACACTGTTAAAAACAGTGTGAGCAGCCACCACTATCCCCATTTTACAATGACAAAACAAAGGCTTACATGGCTCATTACCTGACTAAAATCACATACTAGATGGCAAAGTCAAGGCAGAAAAAAGGTATCTTTTTCATTTAAAGTTGTAATATTATAAGAGAACAAGCTAGACAGTGTATAAGGCAATTGAATAATGTTAGGTGAAATTTCATATGAGATATTTAATTAAACTCCAACGTTATGGGTAACAGGACTGGAACACTGGAACACATCTGTGTGAGTGCAAACGCATAAAAATGCCATGTACACAGTAAAAAAACTCTTTCCCCCCATATATTGATAAAGGATGATTTTCATTATAGATTCCATTATACCTTTCCCTTTAACATTTGAGAAGCATGAATTGGAAGAGATTTTTTGGAAAAAAAAAGTTTATATTGCCACATCTCTCTGAGGGTTACATTTCCCACAGCCACAGTCATTCATTCTAAAATTGTGAATAAGAATTGATCAAAGATCCTCTGGGGAGTGAGGTGGAATCAATTCCAGATGAGAGTCTCAAATAAGTGCCCTGCTTGCTCCTGCTTGCGTGTTCAAAATGACACTTCATAATGAGTGTCTCCATAATATTTCCCATGCTCTATCTTTAGCCCCTATTGGATAACAGACTCCCAATAAAGATTTATTTTACAGATGAATGAAGGAAGGAATGACTGTCGTTCCAACTCCTGCTCCTCATTTCTTCTTTCCCTCAACGTTGTGAATGATGCTACTTCTGTCTGATTGTCTAAGTCAGGAAGGTTGGCTCCATTCTTTAGCACTCAGTGGATTGATGTGAATATGTAAATGATACATACATCTATTATAAAACTCGTGTGTTTAATGTAACGCTAGTCTTCTTATTATTACTCTACTGAATTTTAATCAGTGTTATGTTTCAGTTGTATCCTTCCAGAAAGATAATTCTATATGCAAATGCATGTAGAAACGTTTATTCATACACATTTATATGCATTTTTTACTAGTGGCTATGTGCTCTATATGATATACTTCATTGTAAAATTTTTTAAAGATTTATTTATTTATTTGAAAGGCAGAGTTAAAGAGAGAGAGAGAAAGAGGGAGAAAGAAAGAGAATCTTCCATCTGCTGGTTCACTCCCCAAATTGCTGTGACAGCAGGGGCTGGGGGTGGTCCAGGTAAAAGCCAGGAACCAGGATCTTCATCCAGGTCTTCTGTGTGAGTGCAAGGGCTCAAGGACTTGGGACATCTGCTGCTGCTTTCCCAGGCACATTAGCAGGGTGCTGGGTCAGAAGTGGAACAGCTGGGACTTGAACCAGAGCCCATATGGAACACCGGCATTGCATTCTGCCACAACGCTGACACCCTACATTTTTAACGTGATATCTTGTATGATTCATCTATGTCTTATATTTATTTTATGTATAATATAGAGAAAACGAATTTGTGTGTATATATATATCCACACATAACCATAACATAAGATTTTATATGTGGTGGGCTGGCGCTGTGGCACAGGTTAATCCTCTGCCTGCAGCACCGGCATCCCATATGGACACCGGTTCTAGACTTGGCTGCTCCTTTTCCAATCCTGCTTTCTGCTATGGTAGAAGATGGCCCAAGTGCTTGGGCCCCTGCACTTGTATGAGAGACCTGGAAGAAGATCCTGGCTCCTGGCTTCAGATCAACTTAACTCCAGCCATTGTGGCCATTTGGAGAGTGAACCAGTGGAGGGAAGACCTCCCTCTCGATAGCTCTTCTTTTCACTGTCTGTAACTGTACCTCTCAAATAAATAAATAAATCTTTTTAAAAAAAGCATATGTTTTATATTCATTTTATTCTTAATGCAAAATATATAACTTATTTTGTTATTTACACTATAAGATATACACATTTTTCTTTATTCTTATGTTTACATTTTATGGAGTTACAATGAACACTGGATTAGTGAATACAGAACAATCACTCCTATGGTGAAATAAAGGATTAGCTTGTTGCAAACTTGTATTTACAGTTTATTCAATTGATCAATACATTGCCTTGCATTATTTGTGTTTAAATGTAAATATACTTTATTTATTTTTTAATTTTTTTAAATTTTTTATTTATTTGAAAGATTTACAGAGAGAGGTAGAGACAGAGAGAAGTCTTCAATCCGCTGGTTCACTCCCCAGTTGGCTGCAATGGCTGGAGTTGCCCCAGTCCGAAGCCAGGAGCCAGGAGCTCTTCCAGGTCTCCCACGTGGGTGCAGGGGCCCAAGCACTTGGGCCATCTTCTACTGCTTTCCCAGGCCATAGCAGAGAGCTGGATTGGAAGTGGAGCAGCCGGGTCTTGAACCGGCACCCATATGGGATGCCGGCGCTTCAGGCCAGGGCTTTAACCCACTGTGCCACAAGGGAACTTCAAAAATTTTGTGAAAAATTATATCAAAAGATGTTTATTTTGGTAAAAAATAACTTTTGAAATACATATATAATTTTTTCTTTTCATTTTTTAGAAAGCTTTTGTTTAGTGAATATAAATTTCATAGGTACAACTTTACGTATATAGAGGTTCTTACCCCCATACCCACCCTCCCACCCCCACTCCCGTCCCACCTCCTACTCCTTCTCCTATCCCAATCTTCATTAAGCTTCATTCAGATTGATTTTTAATTATTTTTATATACAGAGGAACAGCTCTATACTAAGTAACGATTTCAACAGTTTGTACCCACATAGACACACAAAGTATAAAGTACTGTTTGAAGACAAGTTTTACATTTAATTCTCATAGTACAACTCATTAAGGACAGAGGTTCTACATGGAGAGTAAGTGCACAGTGACTCCTGTTGTTGATTTAACAATTGACACTCTTACTTATGATTTCATTGATCATCCAAGGTTCTTGTCATAAGCTGCCAAGGCTATGGAAGCCTTTTGAGTCCACAAACTCTGTCAGTATTTAGACAGGGCTATAAGCAAAGTGGAAGTTCTCTCCTACCTTCAGAGAAAGGCACCTTCTTCTTTGATGGCCCCTTCTTTCCACTGGGATCTCATTCATAGAGATCCTTCCTGTAGGTCACATTTTTGCCACAGTGTCTTGGCTTTCCATGCCTGAAATGCTCTCATGGGCTTTTCAGCCAAATCTGAATGCATTAAGTGCTGATTCTGAGGTCAGAGTGCTGTTTAGGGAGTTTGTCATTCTATGAGTCTGCTATGTTGCCTGTTGCCCATGTTGGATCATTCTTTCCTTATTAATTCTCATATATAGTTTTTTTTCATAACACGTGTTTTCCCATGAACTTTTTGAAGACCCCTTTTATTGTTCATTCATTAATTCACAGCCAATGGAGCTATAACTCATGCCTTCACAAAGTTTATCTCACACATATATTTTCCCTAAAAGACATATCATTCCCTTCTTGCTCTTAGGGTCATTATTAGATAGCATTTTACCACTACTGTGGAGTATACTCCATTCACCAAAATACAACAAATATACAAAAAAGTGGCTTTAAAATGGAAGGAGAAAAGACATTTATTTATAGTATGAGAGCAGAAATAAGAAGGTAGAATGTCACCATATTCAACCTCAGTTGGGACATACATATATATACATATATATAAATAAAACATATAGTATATGTATATAATATATATATTATATAAATATACAGGCATGAATGAGGTAGTCTATAGAGATAGTTATATGTTTTAACCTAAATAAGATTCAAAGAATTATAGTGAAATCAATAGCCATGGATGTCCAACTCAAGGAATAGAACATGATCAGCACCCTCAACCTTTTTGTTTATCCTTCCCTGAACTTATGTGTGTATCCTCTTCAGAATTCATCACTATCTTGAATTTTATATTTATTATTTACAGTATTTCTCTTCATATTTTTACAAAGATGTTAATTGTAACTACTTTGTTGTTTAATTGTATGAGTTTATGATAAATATGTAAATGGAAGTATAGGCATACTTTTCTGTGACTTGTATTTTTTTCTCCACTGAATACTGTTTTTGAAATTTTTTTGTCTATGTATATGGATAAAGTTTACTAATTTTTACTACATTGCAGGTCTATAACACACCACAATTTTTCTTTCTATGTATCCCTGTTTTTTATTTATTATGAAAAATACTGACATTAACATTTTTGCCCAGGACTCCTGGTGTATGTGAGCCCTTTCTTTTTCTGGTACAATCCTAGATACAGGGTCTGTGAACTTCCAGCGTTTGAGATAAAGTGAAATTGTTTTAAAACCTGATTAATTTCAAATCTACAGTCCTACCATCAGAGTTCCTTTTGTGTGAAATCCTTGACAGCACTTGGTTCTTAATATTAGTTTAAATCTACTCTTTAAAATGGTATTTCACTGAAGCTTTAATTTTTATATCTCTGATTATTTATGAAAAAGAGTATATTTTCACATCTTAAAACTTGTTTCTTCTGTCAAATACTTTTTTGTATATGTTAACTCTGTTTATTTTTCTTTTACATGGTCATTAGGAATTATTTTTATAGTCACTGTATTAAAACATGAACTGTTAAATTGTTGCATATACTTCTCCCTCTTTGGAGACTATCTTTACATTTTACTTTTGCTAGCTATTGGTTGACAGAAGTTCTTTACCTCTATGTCATATTGATCAACCCTTTCCTTATTAAAGAAATTCTTCCCTATGGCAAGGTAAAGTCATTGTCTTTTACTTTCTTGTAAGAGTTTCTTAGTTTTGTTTTCCTACTGAATTCTTTAATCTATCTCAAATTGATTTTTCCATCATCTGCAATACCAATTGAATTTTCTGTCATTTTGGTATAGTATTTTAGGTCATTGACGCATAGCGAATAAGCATGTTTACTAATGTGAAATGCCACCTCTCTAATGTACAAAATGTTCATACATGTATTTATGGTTTTCCTGAGTTTTTCTCTACCTATTGCATTGGTATTAAATAGCTAGAGAAAAGACTTAATGCCTTATGTCTCACTGCCTTATTTACTATACCCTTTTAATGCGGAGGGTTTTGCTTTTTCTTGGCAATTTATTCTTCAATATAAATTAAGAATCAAATTGTTAAGTTCCACCAAAACTATTAGGATTTCAGCAACAGTCTATGGAACAGACTGACAATTTTATGGTATCAAGACTTTCTATTGATGAATCTGGAAAAGACTGGCATTTATTTATTTTTCCTTTAATATCTGTCTAAAAAGATTGGCATTTATTTGTTTTTACTTTAATGTCTGTCTAAAAAGTTTTACAATCTTATATTGTTACCATTTTTTGGTAGATACATTTCTAAAAACCTTATTTTCTCCACACTATATTTTGTGAGCTACATTTAGTATTTTTGAATATATATAAAATACAAAAGCTATTATATAAAACTACTGCCTTGGGGACTGGCACAACTGATCAGCCTCTTGCAGTGTTGGCATCCTATATCATAGTACTGATTTGAGTCCCAGCTGCTATGCTTCTGATTCAGCTTCTTGCTAATACACCTGAGAAGGTAGAAGATAATGGCCTAAGTACTTGGGCACCTACTACCCATTTGGGAAAGAAGAATGGAGTTCCTGGCTCCTGACTTCAACCTGGCCCAGATTTAGCAGTTGCAGCCATTTAGAGGACTGAATCAGCAGATGAATGATCTCTCTCCCTGCCCCCTGCCTCCCTCTCTCCCCTCTGTCTCTGTTTCCCTGGCTCTATCTTTCAAATAAATAAATAAATCTTCAAAAAAGAAAAAAAACTGTAAGTTACTACATCCTATAAACTTGCTGAGCTTCCTTATTAATATAGTGATTTGTGATTTTTTTAGGTTTTATCTGTAGATATGCAAACAATGATGAGTTTATTTTTTGTGTTCTAATTTTTTTCTGGTTGTAATGTACTGTCTAGTACCTTAGGTGTTACATGGGCAGGAAGATTGGGAATGTCCTTTTGTAAACTACCATAAATTGATTGAAGATTTTCTTCTCATTTAATTCTTCCATTCTACTCCTATGCTGTTTATATCCTATATATTCATTCTTTTAATGCATACGTTTGATATTTTAACACAATTTTTCTTTTGTGTAATCAAAGCGTAAGACGTGGTATTTTGAAACACACATATATATATATGGTTAAATGGTCACTATAGCCAAACAACTTTACATGTTCATCCTTTCATAGGTAACTGTGTTTGTATGTGATTAAAGTACCAAAAATTTACTGTTAGCAAACTTCCTGTACATGCTATAATATTATTAAGCACTCCTGCTGCTGTACATTTGAGCTCTCGCAGGTCGTCCTACGTAACTTAAGCTTCGTTCCTATTGAACTCGATCTCCCCAGTTCCCCCACCAACCTGACTTTTCTCCTCCCTGTTTTTATGTATTCAAAAGGTTTTGTTTTAATTCTAGGTTCCACATATAAGTGAGATCATTCAGTATTTTCAGTTCAGTTAGTACAATTCTTCAACAAATTTTGTTTGCTGTTTTTACTCTCTGTAACCAGTACAAGTCTGTAGAATGTATTAATGTTAATCTTATCAACTTATATATGACATTCTTTTAAAATGTTTTAGTTTCATTTTGTTTTTTTATGGCTTCTAAAGCAGAATTAATGTTTTATGCATTCACTTTTTGGCTTAAGTGTAATCCATAGTATTTTCCAAATATCACACTTATTTTTGAGATATTTTCTAATCATGACATTCTGCGTTTAAAGTAAATGCCTTTCAGCCAAACAGAGGCCTCTGATTCTCCTCCCTTGTAGCATTTACATGGGTACAGTTTCTGGTTTTGTTTCTCATTTAAATTTTCTCTCAGGTTCATTTATGTTTTCCTATTTCTCATTATGTTTATCTTGGCTAATCATCAGGAGGTACTACCAACCAAAGGCTATTTTTAAAACATTGCCTTGCATGTTAGGATCACACATTGTGATTTGAGGCTTACCGCAGTGGGATTGCCCACCGGGGTTATAGATTTTTATGTGAGTGGGTTCTCTGTCTACCCAAAACCACCTGTGAGATGGATGCATTTCCTTAAGCATAAATTAGTGGGGTGATACTTTTCACCTTCTTCTTTCAAGATGTTTCTTTGGGTACTTTTCAAGTTTTCTTGAAAACTTTTCAAGGATTTTTCTTGAAACCTTTTCAAGGTTTTCCCATGTGGACTTTCAAACCAAAGTTCTAGGTTACTGGACGAAGTGAGCCCTCAGGACACTGCTGGCTTACACCCCTTTGGAGTCCTGCTCTGTTTGTTTTTATTACCTTAGAGAATTTTCCTTGTTCTGTATCCAAATCAACCATTCATTCAATTTTATTTTAATCCAACTCTTTTTGTGTTTTGTTGTGAAACTTGTGTGCTACTTATCCACAGTATTTTTCAAAGTAGAGGTCTTTTTTTTTTTCAGTTAAGGTATCTGAAATAATTTGGTATTGATATATTTTGTACTTTTCTTAATGACTTCATGGCATGAAGATACTTGAAGTTGATACAAAATGGAATTAAAAGATAAGTTCATTATAGTAAAAAAAACTTTTGGAAATCCTTGTTTAGTTTCCTTATAATATACATTTTTATTAACTTTTGAAGACATCACATTTTGTGGTAAAAATGCAACAGATCTATGTGCTGATTTCCCTGTTGATAAGCCTTTATTCTGTAACATTGTTTTAAAAGAAAAATATTACAATGAATAAATGTATATATTTCTCACAATATATACTTTTACAAGTATATATTAGATGTTGAACTGCTTTTCTAAAGCAATACAACTTAATTCTTGATGCCTCCTCTTTCCATATGCTCTTCCCAACCTAATCATGTCTAAGTCCTATGGATTTCCTCACACATGTCCACCCCTCTAAATCAATTGCATTGACCCTAGCCAAGTCTCAGATAATTTTTTACTTTTATTACCACTCTGAACAAGTCTTATTTCCCTATGTCACTGCCATTCTGTCATAGTACAATCATCACCAACCTTACAAAACCTTTCATCTTTTTGAAAAGATTCAATTGTACTAACATCATGATTATTAAAATATGTGATTACTTTATAATCCACATATTTTAGAACTAGCTAATATATTTCAGCTATGTCAAATATTTAAACTATTTATTTAAAAATTTTTATTTATTTTATTTGAAATAGAGAGAGAGAGATTTCTTCATCCATGCATTCATTCCCTAAATGCCTGTAAAGGCGGAGGTTGGACCAGGCCAAAGCAGGGAACTCAGTCCAAGTCTCCTACATGAGTGGCAGAGACCCAACTACTTAAATGATTACCTGCTGCTTCCCAGGGTACACATTAACAGGAAACAGGAATTGGGAGCTGCATCGGGAGTAGAACTGAGGCACTCTGGTATAGGATGTAGGCACCTGCCATCTTAGTCACTAGACCAATGCCTGCCTCTACAGCGTATTTTTTAAATGTCCCATCTTTGCCCTCCATAATTCAATATTAACTGCCATGTGTTATTCTTGTGTATAAACTTTCTTTCCTTAGATCCTGTGCAGTTGGATAGGTTCCATCATGAAGATGAATCCCGAGCAAATTGTGTTCTTGTAGTAGAATCTCAAATACATTTTTAAAGGATGGTGTTAACTTATAGTTTTTCTGAAGAAAAGTCAGCTAGAAACTGAGTTCATGATTAGCACTTCAAAATTTTAAACCTGTTTTGTTAAAGAAGTTCTGGCATGATGAAACCAAAGGGTCTGCTTCTATAGTTACTTAGGAAATAGCAACATGTTGATTCAGAGGAAACTACTCATAACTGAGTAAATTTAACCGTTATGAACCCTGGCTTGACAAATCTAACCATGTAGAATTACAGTTTTCTGTTTAATCTCTTAAATGTGTCAGTTTATTAATTTTCTGCTTAAGACATGTTCTCATTATTTGTTATATGGGCATTTGGACCATGAGAGACATTAAAATTGAGAGAATATGCCCATATTGGATATTGTTAATTTCATCTCTCTACTTTGAAGACAAGCAGCAATTGTGCGGCATAGATCCAAAGCACAATGAAATGCATAGGTACAACTATCCCTCTCTGTGTTGTAAATGAATAAAATCTTAATTAAATATTTGTCTTTCTGGGAGAGATCACCTACCCCTGATGGCAGATGATGTCATCTCATCTGCCAAATCTCATAGAGTGACAATGGCTTCTTGAGCATCGTTTCGTGTGAAATTCTTAGATGCTACTTGAATTCTGACATTTGCAAGAATATAACATGAGTAATTAGTCATCTCTTTCTCAGAATAAGGAGAATTGAGTAGTAGCAAACATTTTTCCTCCAATATTTCTTATTTTGTTCATCCATAAATAATTTGTACTTATATTTATATACAAGGAATACATTAAATTGTGTGTGTATGTGTTTACATATAGGGGATATGTATAAAAGTCATAAAGTTTTATTATTGTATATTCAAAGAAAGCCAAACCTAATTATTATTATTTAAGTAACCATTGCTTTAGGCTTTTTTATTGGTACAGATGTCCAGCAAAATACTCACCTTTACATCCTTTCTTTTTCCCATCCATTTTCCCAATATGAAGCTTCAGAAGCATCCTTTTTTAAAAAAATTGTTTTAAATTTAAGGTAAAAAGCTTTCATATTTCATATATACCAAGTTAGGAACATAGTGGTGCTTCCCACCCCACCCTTCCCTGCCTCCTGCCCATGCTCCCATGCTTCTTCCTCCTTCCTCTCTTAATTTTTACAGTGATCTGCTTTCAGTTTACTCTATACTCATAAGATTAACCCTAGACTAAGTAAAGGGTTCAACAAATAATAAGAAGGAAACAAACACTGTTCTTCAACAGTAGAGACAAGGGCTGTAAACAATCATCAAATCTCAAAATGTCAATTTCATTCCTATACATTACATTTTTTTTTAGTTATTAAAAATGGGACAAAATTTTTTATTTTTGGTATCTTGTATTTTGCATTCCATTTTTTTCATCATCTTCACAATCTTTCATAATTTGCTTTTTGTTATCCAAAGCATTCTGCAACTTTTTCACCAGCAAAGTACATTTTTTGATAGTCTTGATTCTGTAGCTTTTTAAAAATTATTTTCTCTAGATTGTCTGTCACGCTTATCTTTCTACTTTCCTTGCATTTACCTCCTTCTCCATTATCATAGTCATTTCTCAATTGACATTTCTACCTCCAGCCTCTATTCCCTTCACTTTCATTCCAAGTTGCAAGAGTGCTCAGGACTTTGTGTAAAAGTCACCATTGCTTTGATGGTGTTGTTCAAATGCTATATTGTGTTACTGATTTTCTCTATAATTGGTCTGTCATTTAGTGAGACAAAAGAATTGACCTAGATCAATAGTTATTATTTTTTCTCAGTTTTCTCAACTGGGGAACTTTGTGTCTTTTTTTCTTTTAGTTTTGTCAGTTTTTGCTTCATGAACTTTGAAAGTTTTTTTTTTTTTTGGTTGCCTATAGAATTATTATATCTTCTTATTACATCAAATTCCTTTACCATTATGTAATGTTCCCCTTTTTTACTAGTGACATTTCTTGTTCTGAAGTCTAATTTTCTGATTTTAATACAACCACTTGAGCTTTATTATGAATAGTGTTTGCACTAAAATTTTTTAGCCTTTTAATTTACATGCACTTTTATATTTTAAGTAGGTTTTTTCTCAAGTGTATAAAATTGAGCTTCCTTTTTCTTGTCCAATCCAACAAGCCTTGCTTTTCCAATGTACTATTTAGATGATTTAATTTAATTTTCAGTGTGGTTGTTTTTAATTTACCATATATATATTTTTTTTTTTGACAGGCAGAGTGGATAGTGAGAGAGAGACAGAGAGAAAGGTCTTCCTTTGCCGTTGGTTCACCCTCCAATGGCCGCCACGGCTGGTGCGCTGTGGCTGGCGCACCGCGCTGATCCGAAGGCAGGAGCCAGGTACTTCTCCTGGTCTCCCATGGGGTGCAGGGCCCAAGGACTTGGGCCATCCTCCACTGCCTTCCCTGGCCACAGCAGAGAGCTGGCCTGGAAGAGGGGCAACCGGGACAGAATCCGGCACCCCGACCAGGACTAGAACCCGGTGTGTCGGCACCACTAGGCGGAGGATTAGCCTGTTGAGCTGCGGCACCGGCCAATTTACCATCTTTATACTTGCATTTGTCTGCTATTTGTCCCTTCTATCATTTCTCCACTTGACCTTTTTTCTCTTTCTCTTCATTCTTATGGATTAGTTGAACATTTTTAAATATTTTGTTTCCACTGTTGTATTGTGTGCCACACATGTATGTTTTCTACTTTTAGTGGTTACTCTTATGCCATTTTTTCAGTCTATTTTCTAATAATTTATACAACTTCCAGTATACTTCCAGTATACTTCCATTCTCTCTCCTGTTCTTTGTGTAAATGTTGCCATGTTTTACTACTACATGTATTATACCCAGTACAATATGATGTTATTTCTAATTTTCTCTTTTAAGTCAGTTATAATTTAAAGAAACTTAAAAACGAGAAATGCATTTCATATTTATCTACATAATTAACACTTCTAATTATTTTCATTTTCATAGATACAAGTTTTCAGTTGGTATAATTTTCATTCTGCCTGAATAACTTTAAGATTTCTTAGCATATAGGTTTCTAGACACAAAGCATTTTTAGCATTTGATTTCTTGAAAATTTACAATATTTGTTCCTCCCTTTAAAGGATATTTTCACTCAATATAGAATTCCAAGTTTTTGTTTGTTTGTTTCTTCCTACACTGTAAGGTATTGTTCTTTTCTGCCTACATAGTTTCTGATGAGAAATTTATATGCATTTTTTGTTGTCTGTGTAACAGTTTACCACAAATTTGGTGACTAAAATGAACACATTTATTTCTTATAATTTTGGAGGTTAGAAACCAAAAATAGACAAAAATGATGGTATTAGCCTGGCTGTGTTCCTTCTAAAGGACCTAGAACAAAATTTATGTCTTTGCATTTTTTTTTTTCATTTTTTGGAGTCGGTCCGTATTCCTTGGCATATGCTTCCCATCTATCTTCAAAGCCAGCAATGGCTGTTTTTTTTTTTTTTTTTTTTTTTTTTTTTTTTTTTTTTGCATGCTACATCACTTTGGCACTGATGCCGCTGCTCCCTCTTTAACTTACAAGGACACTGTGATTACATTGGGCTTACCCAGATAGTGCAGGATAACCTTCCCATGCATCTTAAAAGTCAGCCTATTAGCAATCTTAATTCTTTTTTTTTTTTTTTATATTTGACAGATAGAGTTAGACAGTGAGAGAGAGACAGAGAGAAAGGTCTTCGTTCCGTTGGTTCACCCCCTAAATGGCCGCTATGGCCGGAGCTACGCCGATCCGAAAGCCAGGAGCCAGGTGCTTCTTCCTGGTCTCCCATGCTGGTGCTTGGGCCATCCTCCACTGCCATCCTGGGCCACAGCAGAGAGCTGGACTAGAAGAGGAGCAACTGGGACTGGAACCCGGCGCCCATATGGGATGCCAGTACCGCAGGTGGAGGATTAACCAAGTGGGCCACCGTGCTAGCCCCTGCAATCTTAATGCTACCTATAACTTTAATTCCGCCTTGTGGGAAAATGTAACTAAAAGTTTATTTCTGTACAAAAAATTTGAAATCCATGCATAGGCTTTTCAAAACACATACTAAACATGAACAGTTTGAGAAGCCTTTGTATGCATGGATTTCAAAAATTCTTTATACCTAAATAAACTTATCATTCAATTTCATTTTCTTTTCTTTTTTAAAAAGTTCACATATTTATTTAAAAGGTAGAGTTACGAGAGAGAGAGAGAGTGCTTCGTCTGGGTATCCCACAAGGATGCAGGAGACCAAATAATTGGATCGTCTTCAGTTGCTTTCCCAGGTGCATTAGTAGGGAGCTGGATTGGAAGTGGAGCAACCAGGACTTAGACTGACTCCCATATGGTATGCTTGCATTGCAGGCGGCAGCTTAGCCCTAGATGTCACAATGCTGGACACCATTTTCTTAATTCTACCTGTAACTTTAATTCCACCTTGTGGTAAAATGTAACTAAAAGTTTATTTCTGTACAAAAAATTTGAAATCCATGCTTAGGCATAAGAAAATTATCTATCAGTCAATCTGTATGAAAGGCAGAGTGACAGACAGAAGGAGAGATAAAGAGAATGATCCTCCTTCTGCTGGTTTACTCTTCAAATGACCACAACAGCCATGTCTGGGCCAAGCTGAATCCAGGCGTCAAGGACTGCATCTAGATCTCCTACATGGATGGCAAGGGCCCAAGTACTTGAGCCATGTTTTTCTGCCTCCCCATATATGTGATTAGGAAGCTGGATCAGATATGGAGTACCCTGGACTCTAACCAGCACTCAGGTTACGGAATGTTGATCTCGCAAGTGGTAGTTTAGCTTGCTGTACCTCAGAACCAATCATTAATTCCATTTTCCACAAGCTTCTTGAATTAGCCATCTATCTACAGCTTCTGGGGTTTAGGATATGGACATTGTTGAGGACCATTGATCTGCCTCTCAAAAGGACTCTGGTGTTTTGATTTTTGTTTCTTATTACAAAATGTATTTGCTACCACCTGAATGCCACCTCTGGTTGTTTTAAAATTTTTATCTCTGCTGTGGTTTTTAAGATATTGATTACAATATGCATTGGTATATGTGTGTGTTTATCTTGTTTTAGATTAATTGAGTTGTTGAATTTAGAAGTTCATAGTTGTTATCAAATTTGGCAAATATTTGGCCATTATTTCTTCAATTATTTTTGTGTCCCCATCTCTCCTCTTCAGTCTAAGTTACACTTCATGCTAAATGTTCACTTTTGGCATGGATCATCAAAGCTCTTAATTTTTTCCATCCTTCTTGTTTGTAATTCAGTTGGGATAAATCCAGTTGTTTTGCCTTGAAGTTCATTATTTTTTCTGAAATGTCTAATGTCGCATTATTTACACTTATGCAGTGAATTATTCATTTCAAATCATGTGCTTTTCATCTCTATGACTTCCACTGGGTTATTTTTATATCTTCCATTTTTGTCCTCATTATATTAATATTTTTGATCCTACTATATTATTGTTTTTCTTTGGTATTTGAGTGTAGTTACAAAGCTTCTTTATAACTATCCTTATTTCCTATTCATCTCATCATTTCTAGGTCTGTTTCTCTTGACTTATGGAAATTTGTTACTTTCATGAATCTATCTTAGTTGATTACGATAGTACAGTGAGTTTGGTCCTTGTAAATTAAATCCAGAAGTGGAATTCTTTTTCCATTAGATTGGTTGGTTTAGTAATTTTTGTGTAAGATAGTGGGAATGTTATTATGTTGTTTGTTTGAATTTTGTATATTCCTGTAAAGATTATTTGGGTTTGTTTAGGCAGATAATTTAAAAAATTGGATTCAGTTTAATTCCTATCAGGCATGATTTTAAACTTTGCATAGGTTAGTCTGGAATATTCTTCACACCTCTGATGTATTTCAGTTCTACTTAGGTATTCCTTTAGTTGGAGTCTCTAATGATTATCTCGTATCTCATATGGTCAATAATAGCTCTCCACTCTGGCTCTTCAGACTTCATACATCTCTTGGCCCTGTTAGAGCTTTGGGAATTTTTCAGGTTATAGTTCCTTGGTGGTTCTTTGCTTTATTTGTGGAGTTTCACTGTATGCTGTACCTCAACTTTCAGGTCCTTCAGCTTCACTGTTCTCCATTCTTTAGTTCCATATCTCAAAAGATGGGTTGGCTCATTTGGATTCTCCCTCTCAGGGCCTATGATTTGGACACTGTCTTCAGATAGAAATCGAGGAGAATTGAAGGACTCAACAGAGCTCAGAGTGGTATGCTGCCTATTGTCCAGTCTATGAAAACTGTTCCATGTGTGTTACTCAGTTTCTAGTTGATTACAGCAGAAGGGTAAGTTTAGTCCTTGTCAACCAAGTCCCGATGTGAAACATCTCTTTCCACTAGTTTAGCCTGAATGCAATTTAGTCTGCTTTGCTTCGCTTATTACAATATCACACTACAAAAGTCTGGACCTACCTCAGTGCACAGTTTTTTTGCCAGTCATTTTCCATTACATTTCCCTTCCCATCTCCTTTATATCTTCCTTCTTGTCATCCTGTACTGTGATGTGCTTTGTCTTCTGCACCTTCCTTCCTATTCTTTACTGTTTACCATTTTTAGGCCCCTCTCCTTTATCCACCTGAGTAAGGCTTGTTCATCATTTTAGTTCCAAGTAAAATGTTTCACTTGTGTCATTTCCTTATTGACTTATTTTTCAATAGGCCATGAATGTTTAACTTAACCAGGTTTATACCTAACTTTACGGTACAATTTTTGGAAATCAGACTGCATAAGTTTGAATTACATTTTTCATTTATTCTATATCATAGGCAAGCATTAACATTCTCTTTTAACCACTGTTATAACATCTTTATACATGATTATTTATGTATCTCTCCCCATCTATAAGTTTGGTGAAGTAAAAAACTGCATAATATTTATCTACATATAAGCCCCTAACAAAATACATAAATCATACTGTATACTCAAAAGTTAGTTGAGGTATTGTAACCTTGAGTTATATTCTAGGATTGAAATATCCCTCACCTGCTTTCACTGTTTTGGCAAGTAAGACAACAAAAGAAAACACACCAGAAGAGGGTTTTTTTTTTTTTTTGAAGTTTCAGATTTTTGTTTCAGTTTGTGTTTTGATACTTTGAAACTATAAGTTAGTATTAGTTGGTTATTGCTTTTAATATTGAAAGCGAAGGCTGAAAACATACATTTTCGTATTCTTAAAGGCTCATAGAGATTTTTTTTCCTCTAATTTAAGTTCAGCTTAGTATTAGTAAGTGGGTATACTTGATTTTTATTCATCAATAGGGTGGTGTTTCTTAGTAAAGGAAAAGGATTCTGTGTGTATTCCTAAGGAACGGTGGTTTTTCTGCTTTTTACTTGTTGAACATTATGGTTAGTGGTGCATTAAGCCTGTGATTATAACGTAAATTGGAAGTATGTTGTTGAAAAAATTAAAAGTAAATTGAAAGTATGTTATTACAAAAATTAAAAAGAAAAAATAAAGAAAGAAGAAGTGAATGAGGGAGGGAGGGCAGGAGGGAAATATGGTTATCTTCTTTGAATTTCATCTATGAAATATATGAAATATGTTCTCTTTATAGTACAAAAATTTCAGTAAGAAAGAGGAATTAGCCCTAACTATGTCTTTATTTCTTTGGTGCATTATTGAAAGTCCATAAGAGATTTGATTAACATATAAGTGAAGTAATACACAACATTTGAGTATGATGTATTAAATTTGACAGAGCTAATAGTTTTCTAGTTGGAAATCAAAGTATCTTTACACTGTACTGTCTCCAGGATGTGAAGCTCTTGTATCTGCCCCTTGGTTTTTCCTGGGATTATCCATTTCAGATTTAAAATGAAGATTTAGAAAACGTTTTCCTGGGGACTACCTCAATAAGTACATCAGACTGGGTGATAACCATGTAGGCTTCCCTATCATTTAGGATTGGCCAGAAGCTACATATATAACACTTCTGAAGTATGCATCATTTTCTAGTATGTGTATGTTTTCTGAATTTTTAATGCAAATGCTTATATATATCACTATATTTCTAGGGATACAAGTTTTATACACAGACACACACACATTTGAAATAAACTATAATATTAGCTAAAAGAATACTGTAAACTATTATAAAGGCCAAATTGTAATTTATATTTCTTAGATACTGGCTTTTTTTCCTCTCAGGAGTATTCTGTGACATTTGTTTTATTATCCTAAGAATATGTGCAGCATAAAGGAGAGAATGCATTGGGATGTAGTTATTTCTTTTGCTGTCTAAGGAAAGATATTCTGCAAACCATACCCTCTGTGACATGTATAAACTACTAAATGTACTTTTAGTTCATTGACAAATGAATGTCTCAAAAATGTAAAACAAAACCAATATATCTGTAGTTAAATGACAACTTTAAATGACTCAGAAGAAAGGCACTACATCTGTCTAAAAAATAACCCATACTGGCTGCACTTAAAAGCAACTGAAATGCACATTCATAGCTAATTATAAACAAAAACTAGTTAACACTTTAAATAAAAGGAAAAATAGCAAAAAGATTTAGAGCCTAGACAAGCAGATGAAAGGGTTCTGAGTTGCCTTCCATCTGATATTACTCAAATGCAACTCTGTCTCCAATTACCTGGGAGTATGTGGTATTCCCTCATGAAAGCTGGAGATCAGAAAGGGCGTCCATTCCAGGCCTCTCCTCACAGTCATTTGGAACAAGTTCAACAGAAATATTTCACATTGCAAAAGAGTCTGGAGCCAGACAGTGACTACAGACACTAATCATGGAGTCAAAATAGTAACTTAGTAGGACAGCAACCACAAGAAAATGTGTGGAGGCAGAGATTTTTGAGGAGGAAGTATTAGTGTTGTTGCAGAAGACATCATTGAGTGCCAAAGTGCAGAAATAGAACCATGAAAATGCTCTTTTTAACCAGTTGCATGTTCAGAGGCATAGGGCCATGTGGGCCAATGCTTTTTTCAATGAATTTGGACCTGAAAGGTAATCTTCTGCCCTAACACTAAAATAAATAAATAGATAGAAAGAAAAGTAACCAAATAAAAGTTTCCTCCTAAAAAGTCCACTGCTTATTTCACATGTAGTCCTACCCATATGATTTTTTTTTTCTGCCTCAATTTGAAGATTGCTAGCACTTGACATTAGGGAGGCAAAGGGTGATAATCATGATAAAAATGATAGCCACAATATTCAGATTAATAAGTAAGCCCTAATTTGCCCTTATGGCTCAGCAACCGGCCAATAAACTTAACTTTAAGTTCTATTTCTCAATACAGCTTCTGGCATATAGAATAAGAGTTGCTGATACTTTCTGGAGATCATCAGTGCAAACCATTATTCATTTGGCCCTTTTTAAAAATGCATCACCCTGTGCCCTTCCTCCAGTGTCAGTAGGGAATTGATTGCTTAATCTCATTGCTTGATCTTCAGTGTACTCCACCACTAATTCTGTCTTCAGTACAACTCAACCGCAGAACATTCTCTTGCCACTGGATCTCAAACATCAAGATATTAATTGTTACCCATGGCATACTTGGAATAAAAAGGACTAATTTAAAGGGGCATTACATATTTTTGACAGGCAGAGTGGACAGTGAGAGAGAGAGACAGAGAGAAAGGTCTTCCATTTGCCATTGGTTCACCCCCAATGGCCGCTGCGGCCGGCGCACCGCGCTGATCCGAAGCCAGGAGCCAGGTGCTTCTCCTGGTCTCCCATGGGGTGCAGGGCCCAAGCACTTGGGCCATCATCCACTGCACTCCCTGACCACAGCAGAGAGCTGGCCTGGAAGAGGGGCAACCGGGACAGAATCCGGCGCCCCAACCGGGACTAGAACCCGGTGTGCCGGTGCCACAAGGCGGAGGATTAGCCTAGTGAGCCGCGGTGCTGGCCGGCATTACATATATTTTAAAAAATAATTTTATCTTTAAGATTTTATCAGGCTCTCCTGAGATTTACTGAAAGTACTATCCTCCCTTTTACAGCAATTTCATTTACTGCTGTGCCTTTAAAAAAGAAAAGAAAAAGACTAAGAAGATATTGGCCTCTGCTTATATTATAAACATTAGGAGTTCTTTATTCTGTATCTATTAAAATAATTACTGATACATAGTAAGTTAAAAGAAAAAAATATGAAGTGTATTTTAGACTTATTCCTTGAGCCATAACTTCAGTGTGTTGGTATAAAGAAGTACCTTTATTTTGAAAAAGTATAGATTTAATTCTACATCTGAATTCTGAATGGAACATTCAAAAAAATGTGTGATGCTCCTTCAATGCAAGACTTTTATGTTTTACGAGCAAAACATCCCCCTCCTTTCTTGTAATAATCATGATGTGGAAATGAGGAAGACAAAAAGAGTGTTACTGTACACCAAGCAATTTGTATATCACTCTCTCTTAATGATAAAGAAATTTCTTATATCAAAATGATTATCTAAAGTTATTAAACCACAATTTAGTAGCTGAACTAGAAATCAAGCTCACATTTGCCTCCTGCTGAACCTCATGTTCTAGCCTCAAACCCTATTCCTGGTATGATCTGGAATTGAAAAAATATACTGGGAATAATTCCTTGCAAAGGAGGTGCAGCTTTTGTGGTATGAGGTAGGCAAAAGGCAATTGCTCTCAGAGACCTGTGCTCTGGGAGTCTCTTGGAGAGTAGTGTGTATTAGTAGTCACACAAACACCCCTACTGGAGGTGTTCAAGGACCCTGGCTGGCAAAGTTTGTAGAGGATTTGATAGCAGTTTTAATATCACTATAAACTAAGCCTTGTGCCTAGTTGTGTATATTAGTTGCCTTTTTAACTTTCCTATGGTTGTCTTGAATATTGATTACTAGAATTTTTCACATCACTTTTTGTCCAAAAAGATATAAGCTAAGTAGTGTGAAATCCTTTTATCTCTTCTTTTATATATTAGCCTACTTTAATAAAGCATGTTGAATTCAGATTATACTTTCTTTTTTTAAGATTTATTTATTTATTCAAAAGTCAGAGTTACACACAGAATGAAATCAGGAGAGAGAAAGAGAAAAGGAGGTCTTCCATCCACTGGTTCACTTCCC
Source organism: Oryctolagus cuniculus (assembly GCF_051225735.1). Taxonomy (NCBI): domain Eukaryota; kingdom Metazoa; phylum Chordata; class Mammalia; order Lagomorpha; family Leporidae; genus Oryctolagus; species Oryctolagus cuniculus. The sequence continues at coordinate 57,078,884 of NC_142879.1, read as the reverse complement.
AGTTGGCCACAATGGTCGGAGCCGTGCGATCCAAATTCAGGAGCCAAGATCTTCTTCCGGGTCTCCCACGTGGATGCAGGGGCCCAAGGACTTGGGCCATCTTATACTGCTTTCCCAGGCCATAGCAGAGAGCTGGATTGGAAGTGGAGCAGCTGAGACTTGAACCGCGCCCATATGGGATGCCAGTACTGTAGGCAGCAGCTTTACCCAGTATGCCACAGTGCCAGCCCCTAAATTATACTTTCAAAGCTCTTCATGAAGCTGTACAGATAAAAATAAACTGAAAATAATTTTTTATGTTTCTGAGAAACAAAGTCAGGAAATAAAATCATTAACAAGAAGATATTTATGCTTCATATAAAAATCACCTGTTTTTTATGTCATCAGGAGATCTAGGCTCCGAAATCTGCATATTTAACAATTGTACCATACAGCCTGGAAAAGTTGTTGTTCAAACTGAAAAATTTTGGCTTTCTAAGATTTTGATCACTGCATGTAATTAGCTTGTGTTTTCTCTAAATAAATTTCGGAGTTTTCTTTTTTTATTCCAATGATACCTTAATTTTCATGGATTAAATAAATTTTATTTCAATTTGGTAAGTACATCCTTAGAACCTAAGGCAGTCACATTCTTCATTTGTCACTAAGTTAACATCATAAGTGTGTTTAAAAGAAGTATGACAACAGGATGTTGATGGTACATTTATGCAAACAGCATTTTGAAAAAGAAATTACACCCCAACCTTTCAAGAAGTTTTTCCAAGACTGCCATACAAAGGAAAATCTGTTCAGTTCCTTGAATTGTTGACTCTACGTCAAGAGTTGAAATGTGGACTCTAATGCACTTTCTTTGATCTTTCATTTGACTGTTTATCAAAGCTGATTACAGTTTGAATACACAAATACCCTTAGCTTCAAAATCGTGTAGAAGTAGTGAATAATAGAACATTTAAAAATACTCTCTGCTATCCCAATTTTACTTCATGATGGTAATATGGCTATTAGGTTTGGTGAAACACACTATTTTTATGTCTTCTTCCTTTGGTAAGAATCAATCTTCTGCCACATTGGATTAAAACGTTTTGTTTCTAGCCAGACTTTGTCGTGCAATGAAGCAAAAGCTGTTTCGGTGCACATCAAAGGGAATCATTATGAACAAGTAAAACTCACTTTATTCTACTTAGCACAATTTAAGGGTTTATGCTGTCTAAAAAACTGTATGTGTTATTTTTTATCTGCGTATAATGTGAAACGATAAAAGAGCAGTTGACTTAGTTAAACATCATAATGTATTTTACCCCTTTAAGAATGTTAAGATTGTCAAGTCCAAAATTTTAAAGGACGTTTATTTATTAAGTCTCTGCTAATTATCGAAGGCATGATGCTACATATTTTTCGTATGTTAACAGATTAATCTGTTTGCCCAAGGTTACATAGCTAAGTTTAGTGGCAGAATCAGAAACAGAATGCAGATCTCTGGCATCTCATTCTAGTATGTTGTAAGTTTCATAACTCATTGGCTTGAATCTTCTAAAGTAGTCCAGAAATTCTTTGTTTCAATCTCAGTCTTAATCTCTGTATTTTACAAAGGAAAAAAAAAAGGCATGTGAAGGCAATTGGAAAAATATCCTTTCTGGAAATGGTATGCATTTCAATGCTTTGTTATTTTTCCTTAAACAAACTTTATGTGATTCTAGAATTGTTTCTGGAAGCAAATCATTTTTTATGTTAGGCAGCCCAGAGCAGATTTTTACAAGACAATATGTTCCTGCTGGAACCTTTTCAAAGTAAAATCATGGAACATTGATTCTATTTTTTAATATGACCTGTAAGTTTATGTAAACAATCTAAAGTACAAAAAGGGAAAGGAAAGGAAAAAAAAATCCGCTGCCAGCTCAAATGATTCCTGAGAAATCCTGACAGTCCTGGCAGAGTGGCAGCATGACACTTGGTTACGACTCTGCAGATACTATACAGACCTTCAAGAAAACACTGTCTTGAGGTTGTAAAACATTAACCAGCCCAAGCTGTACTATTGTGTTTTAAGTAGTGGTAGAGACACTTTAACAATTCCCAAGTGACCATGGTTTTTATTTCATGCACAGTTCCAATTTTTATAATCAATTTGCCCTGTTTCACTTTGTCTTCTAATTTCTCCAAATGGCCACAAGTATGGCCTAAAGGGGAATGACTGTAAAAGGACAACTTCTTTCACTAGTCTCAGGGATATTTTTTAATTGATTTTTTTTCAAACTGTCAGTCTCAAATCATTAGTAACTTATGAGATGAATTTAACAGATCAAAACTAATATTTTGGATCTAATGGAAAGGACTGAAAATATTAGTATTGCATGAAATAAGAGTATTGTTGAAACTTCCGTGTCAATTGTGTACGTGTGGAGGTGGGTAGGGTGGAGATGTAGGGTATTACATAAATTCCTGGAATGCTTGGTTGTCAAAAAAATTTTTGAAAGTCATTGCCATACTCATTTTATGTATTGGGATTCTTGTGTTGTTGTTGCTGTTTTAAGATTTATTTACTGATTTGGAAGGCAAAGTGACCTGAGGATGGAATGCCAGAAGTGAGAGAATTAGATTTCGTCTGCTAATTCATTCCCAACTGCTCCCAACAGCCAGGCTGTTGCCAGGAGTCAGGAGTCCCTTCCTGGTCTCCCATGTGTGTGTGGCAGAAAACCAAGTACTAGGAACATCATGCTACTTCCCAAGTATATTAGTAGGAAGCAGATTGGGAAGTGCAGAAGTGCAGAGTGGTTGCTCTCTGGAATATGGGCATCGCAAGCTGTGAGTTAACCCAGTGTATCACTGTCTGCCCCTCTGTTCTTTTAAGCAAGTTGAAACACTGATTTCATCTCTTTCCTAAATTTGGACCTTAGATGTGTGTCAGACTATCATTCTTTATTATTATGGTTTTTTTTAAAAAAATGACAACATATAATTGTGGATATTATCATACCTTGACCCCCTTCCAGGACATACCCCGATCTGTTCACTTGTGATCTGGTACAGTGAGCATTATTGAAAAGAGGTCATAATTCTTACTGTAGTAAGAGTGTCACATGCCATTTCTGTTTGTTTTTTTGACTTGGAGCTTACACCTGTGCTTAGGAGTATTATTTTCTACTAATTATTGATATTTAAATTCTGATATATTCAAGGTAAATATGAAATAATTGTTTTCTCAGGTTGATAATAGCTAAATAATTAAAGAAACTATTTAGAATGTGAAAGTTTTGATTATGTAATATCTGTTTTAATATAATATCAACTTAGATTACATATAATTTTCAATTATATATGTGCTATTAATTAATTTAAAAATAAACTCTAGGTGGAATATATCTAAATTAGTAAATAAATTTCATATTATTCAGATCATATTTTGCTTGAGATGGTATAATAATTTATTATTTATTTCTTATTCATTTGTTTTACTGTATTTTCAGCTAAAATTGACCAAGAGGCAGAAGAGAATTCACTGACAGAGACTCATAAGTGGTGAGAAATTACTTTCCTTTAATACAATATCTCTTCTCAAAACTGAGTTGTAAAATGCTTAGTATATTTCATCTCAGAGAACCAGTTGTTCAGTTTTTAGTATAATGGTATACTTTAATTCTCCCATGAAATTCTGATTTTTATTTTTATAACTCTAGATGGTATATAATTCTGTTAACTTCCAAATTATTGTGAATGACTTAGCACATTCTCTTTCAAATTGGATTTTGGATTGTGGAAATAAAAGAAAAAGGAAGATAAGAATCTGTTTTAAAGAAAAAAAAAGTGGAAGCATTCAGTTACAGAGAACTATTGGCTTTTCCTATTCAAAAGTACAGTTTAGGTAGAAAGCAATGAGCTGCTGTTGGATATACCTTCACTTCCAGTATGGATATTTGGAATCATGGGTGAGCATAGGAAAACATCTCTGTAGTCTCCTTGCTCTTCTGGCTCTGTTATCTCTCCTCCCTTCTGTGTTAGAGCAATCCCGAAAAACAGAATCAACTGGAGATGTCTCATATGGAGCGACAGAGCGAGAGACTGACTAAGAAATTGGCTCATATGCTTGCCTGTAGGAGCTGGTAGGTCTAAAATTAGCAGGGTAGGCTGGCAATTCTGGTAGGAGTTGGTGTTGCAGTCTTCAGTCTGCAAGTAGCCTGGAGACAGAATTCCTTCCTGCTGGGGAACTGCAGTTTTCTGGCCTTCTACCGGTAGGATGAGGCTTAGCCACATTACAATGTGGAATCTGCTTTTCTCCATGTCTACTGATTTAAGTGCAAATCACATAAAAATAATTGTCTTCACAACCACATGCAGGCTGACATTTGCCCAAACATGGGCACCATGCTCCAGCTAAGTTAACACAGAAAATTAACCAACTCTCTCTCTAAAGAGAAACCCATTTACTCATTAAAAAAAAAAATGTTTATTTAACTGAAAGGCAGAGAGAGAGAAAGAGGCAAAGAAAAAGACACAGGGACCTTCCATCTGCTGGTTCACTCCCCAAATGCCCACCACAACTAAGTTGGGCCCTGCTGAAGCTAGGAACCTGGAACTCCATCCTGGTCTACCTTGTGGGTGGCAGGGTCTCAAATACTTGAGCCACCGCCTGCTGCTCCCCAGATGCATTAGCGGGAAGCTGGATTGGAGGTGGAGGAGCTGAGCCCAGGTGGGCAGGTGGGAGTCCTAAGGGGAGGCTTAACCTGCTGTGGTACAACACCCACCACTACTCCTGAGGAAAATTTTTGTTAATTAAATTTTCATTTGTTATTTTAATTTTATGAACAGGTATCACATATTTTGTTCTTGAGTTGGTATGAAATATTGTCTTAGACAAATTGGTAAACAGAATTCACATTTCTATGAAAAACAAAAACTGAAATTAAGACTTTATAGTAAACAGAAATTTCAGTTAAATACTGATTAATGACAAGATTGCTAGTAAAAGCAGAAATCCAAAAGTGAAAACAAGGTGAAAGGAAGTATTGTGGCATAGTGGGTTAAGCCACCACTTGCCACACTAGCATCCCCACTCCTGTGACACTATAAGAGTGCCTTTTGATTCCAGGCTGCTCTGCGACCATCCAGCTCCCTGCTAATGCACCTGAGAAGGCGACGGAAGATACCTGCCACCCATATGGGAGACCAGGATGGAGGTTTCTTAGCTCCTACTTTTGTACTGAGCCAGCCCTAGCCATTGCAGCCATTTGGGTAGTAAACTAGTAGATGGGAGATGTCTCTCTCTAGGTTGTTCTGCCTTTCAAATAAAATATATATGTGTTTAAAATGAGAATAATGTGTCATGTGAAGAATTTGACATTTCCACAGAGAGATAAACCTCTATGCAATTTTCTTTTAAAAAAAAAAAGATTTATTAATTTATTTGATAGAGTCACACGGAGAGAGATGGAGAGGCAGAATTGGCCACAATGGCAGGAGCTGTGCTGATGCGAAGCCAGGAGCTTCCTCTGGGCCTCCCATGTGGGTACGGTGGCCCAAGGACTTAGGTCATCTGCTACTGCTTTCCCAGGCCATCGCAGAGAGCTGGATGGAAAGTGGAAAAGCCGGGACTTGAACTGGCGCTGGTATGGGATGCCAGCACTGCAAGTGGTGGCTTTACCTGCTACGCCACAGCGCAATTTTCTTAGCAGTCCTACATAACCTGAGCAACAAGACATGGTCATTGTATGTGGGAAGGCAATGTAAACCTTGGCTTCATGGCCTTTCGAGTCTGAATTGTGCCTCTCAGATGTGATAGTGTACGTCTTGAGGACAATACCATTACTAATACCATTATATACTAGGAGGATACTGTCTGTTCTTTAGGTGAAAATAAAATGAGATAATCTGTAGCACATATTTAGTCAATACTTAGTGATCAACAAAGTTAATTGCCGTATTGTTTTCACAACTTTATCCTAATCAGATTATAAGAAGGTTGTTGGTATAAATAGGAAACAGATTGATTTCAGACTCAGGTCGGCCTGTGTTTCTTTTGCGTTTCTCACTTCTTGGTTGAACCCAATACTGAGCAGCTTGGCACAGTTATGGAACATAGTTTGGTGTTAGATCTGTATGTTGCTACCTGTACTAAACTACTGTGATTCCAAGAATTTAACCTCAACTTTTGAATCTTTGTCCTTCCCAATGAAAAAGAGAAACAGTACCCACAAGGGTAGTGTAGTGATCAATTCATGATGAGTAAATGAAATGAATTAAATACATATGTAAAGCACCTACTCCATGAAGGTTTTTTGAAATTTCTTTCCTTTACGTTTACAAAATACCTGTGCTTAGTAGATTGACTTCCAGAACAAACTTCCTAGCAAACAACCATGGAACTGGAGAAAATTATATGAGACAGCATTTAATATTTCTAGAAATTGTTCTAATGGCATACAACAATGAATACTCATGCTTCCAAGAAAATCTACTAACTCGGTAAGAACAGTGCATATCTGTGGCACAGGAGAAACAGCTCTTTTGCTGCAACTCCGTCTTAATATGAACTGTGGCAGGAGCTCTAATTCTGCAAATGTGGTCAGGAGCCAGGGGCTTCCTCTCTCCCTTGCCAGTGTGAGGTTATGATTTTTCCCTGGCTCAGCAGGCTGCCTTCATTGCTCATCCTTCTACCTCCACCTTATTGCAGAAGTTCTATTATAGACCAATTGTGCAGGTAGGGGTGGGAGCTCTACACCAGATGCAGCAGACCAAGAACAGTAGAGTGCTGTCACCTAACCTGACTGATAGAGCACAGGTTCTGTCCCAGGAGGAGAAAGCCATGAAGACTAAGGAATACCAAGCTCAACCCCTACAGATATGTTACTGTGGGAGTAGGGGGGCACTGTCCTACCCGGGATTTAGTTCTTTTTCTTTTTGTAAGATTGATTGATTGATTGATTTGAAAAGCAGAGTGACAGGGAGAATGATTTCCAACCATTAGTTCATTCCCAACCATTAGTTCATTCCTCAAATGCCCACAACATCTGGTGTTGGTGAGGGCAAAGCTAGGAGCCAGGAATTCCATTTGGGATTATCATAAAGGAGACAAGGAAACAAATACTTGGGCCATCATCTACTGCCTTTCCAGGCACATTAGCAGGAAGCTGCATCAGAAGCAGAGTTGCTAGGACTCTAACCTGCATTCTGATATAGGATGTGGGCATCCCAAGTGGCCAGCTGTACCATAACACCTGCCTCTGGCCTTGGTTCTTGTCAAGTACATGGAAGCCTGCACAAAAATCTGTGGTTCTTCCCAGGAGACTGATTTTATTTGGATCAGAGCAAGGAGAATTCCACACCTAAGAGCTTTGTTGAAAACAGTGAAGGTGTTTTAGTGGAAAGTAATTGAGAGGGCACCCATCGTTCCATGATATAGCACCAAAAAGGAGAATTACAGAAAGAACAAGGGAAGAAATAGCCTGGAAAGTTACTTCTGGTACATAGTGAGCTCTGGAGACTGGGAAGGCTGTGCATAAGCATACTTGGCTGCAAGCACTCTTAAGCATCAAATCAGAACATGAGGCAGACTTGCAAACATTCCCCAAGCTGCATAGGACTCCATCCACATATGCTAAAAGCCCCACAGATGCTGAGGGCTCAACAACACCTCTGAGCAACCACTAAGCCGAACAATAAGCTGTCTGACACAGTGACAACTCCTAGGAAGCCAGGCTTTGAGATAAAGTCACATTCATTCCTGAATTACAGGTTATCTAATAATTAGTCATCAAATAAGCATGGCAGCATCAGTTGAGTTAGCTGCTTCTCCTGGGACTGTATATTGTAGGCAGAGGTATTTCTCCTCAGTGTGCGGAGGCCAGGCAGTCTGCCTTGCTCACTCTGAGGCTCCTGAGGGAAGAGTGGACTTGGGCCCACATTTTGGAGTTTCAAGTTCCCTTCTCAGCTGCAAGGTTTTTCTATCTTATATACCCTAACCCAATAATGGGTCCCCAAATATACTCTCTTCCGATATAAACTTCTTTAGGACTCAAAGTCCTAGTCTTATATGCTAGTCCTTTTTGTGCTTGAACTGGCCGAAAAAATAATACCTTTACCTGTGCACCATACCCCCTATATTGAAATACACCCACCCCCACACATACCCACACACATGTATTTGACCTCTAACTATTCCAGTTGCCTCAGCAAAGTCCTAGGGAGAAAAGAGCTCAGAAAATGTATTCAGGTATGTATTTTCTCAGCCTTCCATCCCTCCTTTTATTTTTATTATAGACATTCTTAGTCTCTCCTTTATGTCCTATTATGGTAAACCAGATGAAATCCACTTTGCAGGTAAGATGGTATATAAACAATTGCTTGTTTAAGTACCGATGAAGTTGATTTTCATTTCCCAGTCCTCTGTTAGCCCTTTGACTTTGAGGCAGACAGTACACAAGGAGGTTTGAGGTGTATGACTGTCTTGAGAGCTCCCGAATCAAAAGACTTTCCTTGTGAGGTTCTATTTTTATCTTAGTGATGCTTTATAGCTCAGAGTGGGTTTGTTTACTTTACACCCTGTGGCAAGAGACCCAGTGACAAATTGGTGACAAATTTATGTGCTTTTAATTTTAGAAATGATTGAAAGTCTTTTGTAGACCATTGTGATAGCTGAGTTGAGCTATCCAATGCCTTAAGGATCAAAGAATGATCTTAGGGTAACTGATCAGTCTTTTCCATACCAAAGGTTTTCAGGTAATTTAGTATCTCATATGATCTACACAGTCACTGAAAGAAGGCAGGGTTGTGTGGTAGAAAGGGCCCTGACATTTCCTCCTGGCCTCACACTGCTCCTCCACAAATGTATTGGATCAACTGCAAGTAGTTACAGGTATACATGCTCACCCTTCCTTCTATTCACTAGGACTGTAGGGATAGAATACCTTGTTCTTTGTAACTTGCAAAGCTTCTTTGAATGTGTTTGATAAAACCTGAAAAGCTTATTGGTGAGAAATTGTGTTATGAACTGCATGCACACACATACACATACACACATATACACATACCCATGCACACACACATACACATGCTTGCCTACACACACATTATCAACTTGTTTTGAAAGGAATTGTACTCACTTGTCTTCATGTTCTAGGTCTTAAAAAACTTGGCTCTTAATCCATTTAAAATGGATAAGCTGAAATTTTATCAAGAAAATAGTATTATTTTCCATAGTGACATGTGTTTTTCAGATACTTTTATGATTTTATAGCTACAAATAAATATTCCAAAAAAGCAATCATTAGGATTATTTTGAAGTCAAATTTTTTCCTGTTCAATTTGTTAGCATAATGCTTTCATATGCTAATTGTGTTTGTTTATGCATTTATGTTATTAAGTTTAAAAAATGGAACTTTGAGCTCCTATTTAACATGAACAAAAATCCATAGCTTTCGAATAAATAGAAGATGGAGCTTCTCCATTCTCCCATAAAGTAAGCCAGCTGGGCAGATGAGTCTTGAACCATACCCAAAACACAAATGCAAATGGGATGAGTATATTCTCATCTAAGATGACTTCTTTGGACAAACCAAACCATCATAGTGTACTACAAGATGAATTCTGGCAGCATGCTATTGAAGTTGGCTACATCCTGTTGTAAATGTTTATTTCAGCTCCTTCCTTTACTTTACTTTTAATTAGCATATACAAATTTCTTCAATTAGAGAAGAGTATCCCAAGCCCAAATCTGAGTGTTTTTCTTTTCCCACAGAATTATTTTGTGTCTATGTCAACAGAAAAGGGAATGCAAAAATCTTTGGATTTTCCTAACAAATGATGACTCCTTTATATTAGTTTAAAGATATTAATTTAAAGAATCATCAGACTGACATAATAAAACCACTCTTTTAGGTTTTTTTGTTTGTTTGTTTGTTTTTTGTTTTTTTTTTTTTTGACAGGAAGAGTGGACAGTGAGAGAGAGAGACAGAGAAAAAGGTCTTCCTTTGCCGTTGGTTCACCCTCCAATGACTGCCATGGCCGGCAGGCTGCGGCCGGTGCACAGCACTGATCCGATGGCAGGAGCCAGGTACTTCTCCTGGTCTCCCATGGGGTGCAGGGCCCAAGTACTTGGGCCATCCTCCACTGCACTCCTTGGCCACAGCAGAGAGCTGGCCTGGAAGAGGAGCAACAGGGACAGAATCCAGCGCCCCAACTGGGACTAGAACCCGATGTGCCGGCACCACAAGGCAGAGGATTAGCCTAGTGAGCCATGGCGCCGGCCTAGGTTTTTAATAATTAATAAATCATGACTAATTTGAGATTTTTCTTTGAATTTTTTATTCTTCCATTTCCTTAAATTTCATAGGTAGAAATCATATTTTTGTGTGAAATTGGCTTTTGAAGTATAAATAGAACAGATTTTGGAAACACAGTGTGGTCTAGCTATCTGTTGCTTCAATTTCTTTTTTTTTTTTTCTTTTTTTTTTTTTTATCTTTTATTTAATGAATATAAATTTCCAAAGTACGACTCATGGGTTACAATGGCTTCCCCCCCCCATACCGTCCCTCCCACCAACAACCCTCCCCTTTCCCACTCCCTCTCCCCTTCCATTCACATCAAGATTCATTTTCGATTATCTTAATATACAGAAGATCAGCTTAGTATACCTTAAGTAAGTATTTCAACAGTTTGCTCCCACACAGAAACATAAAGTGAAAAATAATAGATGATTTTTTTTAAATGATGATGAAATCAGATCAGACCTATTGTCATGTTTAATCCCAGTGAGAGTCAAGTTGGGAATTGAAAATTTCTTTCTTTTTTTTTTTTTTTTTTTTTTTTTTTTTTACAGAAGATCAGTTTAGTGTACATTAAGTAAAGATTTCAGTCGTTTGCACCCCCATAGAAACACAAAGTGAAATATACTGTTTGAGTACTCGTTATAGCATTAAGCCTCAGTGTACAGCACGTTAAGGACAGAGATCCTACATGAGGAGTAAGTGCACAGTGACTCCTGTTGTTGACTTTACCAATTGACACTCCTGTTTATGGCATCAGTAATCTCCCTATGCACCAGTTATGAGTTTCCAAGGCTATGGAAGCCCCTTGAGTTCTCCGACTCTTATCTTGTTTAGACACGGTCATAGTCAAAGTGGAGGTTCTCTCCTCCCTTCAGAGAAAGGCACCTCCCTCTTTGAAGACCTGTTCTTTCCACTGGGATCTCACTCACAGAGATCTTTTTGCCAGAGTGTCTTGGCTTTCCATGCCTGAAATACTCTCATGGGCTTTTCAGCCAGATCCGAATGCCTTTAGGGCTGATTCTGAGGCCAGAGTGCTATTTAGGACATCCGCCATTCTATGAGTCTGCTGAGTATCTCACTTCCCATGTTGGATCACTCTCCCCTTTATTTATTCTATCGGTTGGTGTTAAGTCCAATTGTGGCATCAATACAGCTGATAGAAAGGATTACCTAGGGGCCGACGCAGTGGCCCAGCTGGTTAATGCCCTGGCCTGAAGTGCCAGCATCCCATATACACGCCGGTTCTGGCCCTGGCTACTCCACTTCCCATCTAGCTCTCTGCTATGGCCTGGGAAAGCAGTAGAAGATGGCCCAAGCACTTGGGCCCCTGCACCGGCATGGGAGACCCAGAGGAAGCTCCTGGCTCCTGGCTTCGGATCGGCGCAGCTCCGGCTGTTTCAGCCAACTGGGGAGTGGATCAGTGGATGTAGGATTCTCTCTCTCACTGCCTCTTCTCTCTGTGTAACTCTTTCAAATAAATAAATAAATCTTTTTTTTTTTAAAGAAAGGATTACCTATAAATTTTGAATTATACTTCAACTATTATATCAGAAAACTTAGAGTTGGCAGTAATAGTTGACATTCTGGACAAAAGAAATCAGGCTGAGAAAGATATAATATTCCCTATTTCCTCTGTGAATAGTATGGAGATATGACCTTTATCATTTTAAAAGGAGCTTTTCCAGGAAGTTTGAGGTTTTTCCTACAGATTAAAATGTTTACTTGAAAGATGTTTGTGTTTTTCTACAGAACATATATGCTATTGAAGTTTTTATACAAAATTCCGCTTTTCAAGTGTTTCAGACTCACTACATTCCTCTACCTTTGGGAGCTAAAGAGAACTGGAAAGATTAACTGTACCTAATCTTCTGATCATACCATAGGACAACAGTGAATCTGTTACACAGAGAAACAATTAGCATAGTCATCCTTACAGAATTAATAAAATAGTGTTCTATCTTGGCATTATGAAGTGATGAAGGATTGATTGTATAGCTTAATAAGAGATTTAATGTACCTCATGGAATTAATATCTTTAAATTCTTAAAGAGAATGTACCACGAGTTTCCCTCTTCTCTCCTGTTTCACATAAATAGTAGCAAAGGTATTGGAGACTATCAGAAATAAAAGACAAGAAATAGTAATGGAAGAAAGCACATTTGTGAAAGAACTTTAAGTCACACATTTTAAAAAATAAATACTATTTCTGCATGTAATATTGCTTGAGTGGTATTTTCTCTAAGCCAAGATTGCATAACAAATGAGTTGAAATGGAAAATTAATCTTTCGTGCAAAATAAAGATAAAAAAGGAAGAAAAGGAATGTTAGTTCCAATGGTTTCATATAGTGTGTAACCATTCATTCGTCATGGGAGTGAAAATATTTAATCAGTCTTGAACTGATGCACACATACTTTATCATGTTTAGTGACTTTTAGAGTGTCAGTTTGTAAAGTGTTTATCCAAGGAATGGACTTCTGGCACATGGATAAAATGAAAAGTGAAATGTTTAGTTCATAATAGGCATATTTTCCAGAATCTTTCTGAGTAACTATCCGGAGATGAATAGAAAGACTACAGGTCTGTGTTTATCTGGCTCATGCTGGCAGACGTCGCAGGCTCCAGCCTGGTATTAAAACTGAAGTGACATGGAATATCTTTGCAAAATCCCCAAACAATGACATCATTCCCTTAACAATATTGATAAAGTAAAACAAAGTAGGAGTTTGTTATTTCCCAATTTGGATTTCTTAGTTAACTACTTCAGATCCTTCCAGAAGATTTATAGTTGGGAAGCCTGTCCCACTAAGGCTTCCTTGGATAGATAGTCGAAGGCTGTATTTCACACATTTTACCTTGGGGCCATGTGGTAAATTTTAGGTGCAGGAATTTTCATTGTACAAATGGGTTTTTGTCTGTGGTTGCATTCTCTACATTTTTATAAAATCCATTGTCCATCAACAATGTGAGACTCCCTGACTCTCTTTGAAGATTTGCTTGCTTCTGTCAGTCATAAAAAGAATAGTCTAGCTGGTGGTCTGTCCTGGCATTTCTCTGTTTTTTAGGTTTAGTGTATTCTGAATAGAAGTACTTTAGGACTATATGTTTCAGAGAGTTTCAAAATATTTCCTTCCAGTTTTGGTTGATAATTATAATTGTAAATGAATCAAAGAATTTCTGTCCTCTTATAAATTTAGTTGTAAAAACAGAATCTTTCCTGTTGTATAGGAGTGAGAAGAACTTTTCAATCACAATATTTCAAAATATATTTAGGGGCTGGCACTGCGGCTCACTTGGCTAATCCTCCACCTGCGGCGCCAGCACCCCAAGTTCTAGTCCCCGTTGGGGGCACCAGATTCTGTCCTGGTTGCTCCTCTTCCAGTCCAGCTCTCTGCTGTGGCGTGGGAAGGCAGTGGAGGATGGCCCAAGTGCTTGGGCCCTGCACCTGCATGGGAGACCAGGAGGAAGCACATGGCTCCTCTCACTGTCTAATTCTGCCTGTCAAAAAATTATATATATGTGTGTGTGTGTGTGTGTGTGTGTGTGTGTGTATAGGCCTAGCCTAGACTAAACTGTCTATAGAAATGACATTTTTCTCCAAGTTGATAGAGATTACAACTCCCAAAACCAAAAAGTATTAATGAAATCATCCTATCACCATATTTTTAGTTGGGATTCTAATCACTGTTTTTGAAACACATGTGGTGTAGGAGATAGAAAGGTTGAAAATAATGTAAGAAAGAAAAGATATGTTAATTTAGACTTTAAAAGAACAAAGTAGATTGGTTCAAGGTTAATAATTGATATTATCAAGTGAATTTAACCTTCATAACATACATCTTTTTTTAAGTTTTTATTTAATGAATGCAAATCTCATAGGTACAAACTTTAGGAATATAGTGGTTCTTCCTCCCATACCTGTCCTCCCACCCCACCTCCTACTCCCTCTTCCATCCATTCTTAAGGTTCATTTTTAATTATATACAGAAGACCAACTCTATACTAAGCAAAGATTTCAACAGTTTGCACCCCCCCCCCCCACATAACATATAAAGTACTGTTTGAGAACAAGTTTTGCAGTTAATTCTCATAGTAGAACTCATTAAGGACAGAGGTCCTACATGGGGAATAAGTGCACAGTGACTTCTGTTGTTAATTTAACAATTAACACTTTATTTATGACATCAGTGATCACCCAAGGCTTTTGCCATGAACTGCCAAGGCTATGGAAGCCTTTTGTGACCACAAACTCTGTCAGTATTTAGACAAGGCCATAAGTAAAGTGGAAGTTCTCTCCTCCCTTGAGAGAAAAGTACATCCTTCTTCAGTGGCTCACTGGGGTCTCAGTCACAGAGATCTTTCATGTAGGTCACTTTTTGCCACGGTATCTTGGCTTTCCATGCCTTAAATGCTCTCATAGGCTTTTCAGCCACAACCGAATGCCTTAAGGGCTAATTTTGAGGACAGAGTGTTACTTAAAGCGATTGTCTTTCTATGAGTCTGCTGTGTGGCCTGCTTCCCATGTTGCACATTCCCTCCTTTTTAATTCTATTATTATTACCAGGCACTTGATAGTATTTATATGATCTGTTTAACACTTAATCCTTTCTATATGTTCACTTTAACACTTAATATGATCACTTTAACAATTAAGATGGCATTTTCACCCCCAATTTTAATGGAATTTGGAGTCTCATGATGTTTTTAACTGCACCCTGAGAAGTAAGTCCATAGGACTGTATGCAGAACTATATAGCTTCAGAGTTGGTGAATTCAAGGGGCTTCCATAGCCTAGACAGCTCATGGCAAGAGCCTTGGGTGATTGCTGACGCCATAAATAAGAGTGCCAATTGTTAAATCTACAACGGGAGTCACTGGGCACATGCTCCCCCCGTAGGATCTCTGTCCTTAATGTGTTTTACTATGAAACTTAAAAACAATACTACTAGTCAAACAATACCCTATACCTTGTGTGGTTGTGTGAGGGCAGCCTGTTGAAATCCTTGCTTAGTGTATACCAAGTTGATCTTCTGTATATGAAGGTGATTGAAAATGAAACTTGATGAAGGGCGGGATGGGAGAGGGAGTAGGAGAGGGGAGGACTAGGGAAGGAGGGAGGTTGTGGGGTGAAAGCCACAACAATACAAAAGTTGCACTTTGTAAATTCACATTTATTAAATAATAAAAAGAATTTTAAAAAGTGATATACAATTAAATCTGAAAAAAGAACTATATAGCTTAACAGTTACCAACTTCCTCCTCCCTCTCTCATTTTTTACTGAGATTTATTTTAATTGACTTTATACACATTTGATTATATTAAGTAAAGTGTTCAACATATAGCATGAAGAAGAGAAAAAGAAATAAAAAATATAAATAAATAAATAGCTGTTCCTCAGCAGTCAAGACAAGGGCTATTCAAGTCATTGCTTCTTCAAGTGTCAATTTCGCTTCTAGAGCTTTCATTTTAGGTGCACTATTAGTTCTCACAGATGAGGGAGAACATGCAGAATTTGTCCCTTTGGGACTGGTTTATTTCACTAAGTATGAAGTTTTCCAGCTTGATCTATTTTCATAACATACTTCTAATGTAGTAGAGTTTCCAGAAAGACTTTTTAAATAAACATGTACTAAGATTACTCTCGGAGGAAGGAAGGATTATTCTTGATAGAATGAAAGCATGAGAAAGTGAAACAGTTATAAGTGATTTTATCTATATATACATTTCACAGTATACCACAGAAGACATTTCTCAGGTTCCTCCAAAATCCAAGGCAAAGGCAGAAAACTCAGGTAGGGCAGAAATGGGAGCGAGGTAATCACAGGGTCTTCACTATGGCAAAGTAAATGGTACTGTGGTTAAGATCCAGCTCTGAGGAATCAGTACTGAAATTTGGCTCCTGGTTTTTGCATTCTGTTTTTTTTTTTTTTTTTTTTTTTTTTTTTTTTTTTTAGTTGTCTGACTTTGAGAAAGTTGTTCAAACTATCTATATCTCAATTTTCTCTTCTAACATGAGGATGATAATAGAGCAGTACCTGGCACACAGTAAGCACAGTATACTTGCTTGACATTCTTATTTTTGATGTTTTTCCTAATGGCCTACTACAAAGGTTCAAGTCTGAATATTCTCTGCAGTTAATGAAGCTTCACTAGAGTGTGAATCTGACTAATCCCTAGACAGCTGACAGGAGCTCAGGGAGTTTATTGGCTCCCCAGCCTGGGATAGAAGTGAGCCAAGTTTTCTAAAGTCAAGATAAGGAAGAAAAAATTAGATATTAACACTTTTAGGGGGGAGGGAAGGGCTAGTAGAACAGTCTTCCAGATATATCTATCTTGAAAAGAGATAATTTGGTCAATATTGAGTGACCTTTTGCTAGTTGAGTATTTTTTTTTCATTGTGAGAACGTTAACATTACAAAAACATTTGCATATTCTCATTTTTTGGTGTGTACTCTTACGTACAACAGCCATGGAAAACCTTGAAAAGTACCCCAAAGGATTTTTTTGGACTGACTTGTTCTCCATTTGTCTTGAAAAGCAGTATGGTCCTGGACTTGGGCCGGTAGAAATCACAGCTACATTTGCCTTGCAAACTTGTAATCAGTGTCAGTAGAGGGAAGTAATGGCATAAATTCCTGCACCCTTGAAGTCACGCATCTGTGGGCACTACCCAAGGAGGAAGAGAGCAACAATGTCTAGGTCTATAGCAGGCTGATTAATTTGGGGGTCAGAGGGTAGTTTTCTTGATTTGTTGTTGGAATTCAATGTGATCATGTAACTGTTGTCTTTAACATGGTCACAAAACATGAGAAAGGGTACAATACCCACAAGATTTTTCCCCAAACAGTATGCATTTTTCTGCTTTACATGTGGGAATTTCCTACAAAAGTCCAAGGTTTTCCACAGCTCCTGTCCTGCCTCTTCGTACCCCAACCAACCCAAGGTCACAATTCCATTCCTGGTCAGAGTTCCCTAAAGAGAAACATTAGCATATTTGCAAAGAAAATATATCCAAGTCCCTCTGGTAGTGCTGTGGCGTGGAGTTTTGCATCTATACTGCTTTTTGAAAGAGAAGGTTGTTACTGGCACATGAAACCCTAGATTAGTGTGAATTGATGTAGATTTTCGCATGCTACTTCCAGAAAATTGTCTCTGTTATGTATATTATTTAAACCACTAAAACAGTTCCCCCAAGTGACTGGAGGTTGTTTTTTAATGTTATGAAAATATACCCTTACAAAATAATTCATGAAGTCTTTTTGTTGGTTTTTGTTTGTAGTCTTTACATTGTTAGCAATATAAATCATGAGTGTTTCTGGGAAGAAGTCATGAGTTGGTCAATGCTATTTGATTTGAGGACACTGTAATTAAGTTAAAGAGATAGAGAATGTTTGACATGGCTTTCAAAGTTGGTCTAAGAAAGGTATGAGGACTGATAATGATATTGCATCAGCTACCACTCCAGTGTTTAATTAACTGAATATTCAATACAATATCAGATACCCTTTTCTTCTTGTGGGATCTGAAACTTACACTTCACTCTTTGAAGGTTGATTTTCATTTCAAGCATTCAATGACAGTTAAAAGTGTGTTTGAATATTTGTCTACGTACTTTATAGTTATTGATTTAGAAAAATTAAAATAAAGATTCATTAAAAATAAGAAAATACTCTTTAATATTCAAACTGTGAGTCAAAATGCCTGTATAATCAAAAATAAAAAAAGAAGAAAGAAATTCTTTTAATGCATCTGAAGTTTCTGAAATTCTCCAGTATGATGATGGCTTAGAAGAGAAACAGTGCTTTGTAGGTTGACCTACATATTTTTAGAATCTGTGTTAAGAGCCCTTTAATTTGTTTTCTTAGTTATGAATGTAGCATTTAATACTTATGAAACTCATACAACTTTTCTTTTCCCCTTTAGTCACATCGCATAAGTTTCTGGTTAGATCATGAAAATTGAGATAATACTTACAGTCTGTCTTCTGTATCTGTGGGTTTCACATCTACAGATTTAAACAACCACATATGGAAAATATTCAGAAAAAATACTTGTTTGTGGTACTAATTTACTCATGTTTTTTCTTGTTATTATTCCCTAAACAATACAACAACTATTTACATTGTATTAGGTATTCTAAATGATCTTGAGTTATATTTGAAGTGTATAGGATGATATATGTAAGCTGTATGCAAATGCCATTCTATTTTACATAAGGAATTTGAGCATCTGCAGCTTTTTATATCCCTGTGTATGCTGGAAGAAAGTCTGGAAGGATGCTTTATTTGAAATTTATGTTTTATCACCTCTTCTATTTATGTGGCTAAGCCATGTTCTGATATATAAGCTTAGAGAATTTCAACTTCATTTTCAAAGCAACTTCTATATTTACAGTAATATTTGCACAGGGTATTTCACATTGTTGTACCATTAAAGGTGCTTTTTATATAATACTGAAGAAAATGTGAAATTCTGTTTTAATAAAACACTTAAATTCCTAATATAAATACCTAGGGTTTTTTCCATTGCCATCCCCAAAAACATGTATGTGTACAGTTGTTCAGCATTTTAGTGTTTGTGTAAGCTCCATAAGTTATCCTGCATTATAATATTTTAGTAGACATGCCCAAATAATAAGTACAACAAGCAGCAACATGTAAAGTAGAGATAATTATCTTTATTGACTTGCTAACCCTACAGTTGGTAAATATTATGCTGATTTAGACCATGACTTTTTTTCATAACTTATTGTATAGCTTAGGGTCAAAATCTATGAAGAGTGTGAAGAAATCCATATCTAAGTAATTTTATAGTAAGATAGTTGTAAAACTAGTAACCGTAAATAATTAATTTAGTGCTATTTTGATATTCAAAAAACTAATTGTTTTAAATATTTACTTATTTGAAAGGCAGAGTTACAGAGACAGGAGGAGAGAGAGGAATCTTCCATCTGCTGGTTCATCCCAAATGCACACAACATCTAGGACTGGGCCAGACCAAAGTCAGGACCCAGAAATTCACTTGGATCTCTCACATGGGTGGTGGGAGACACAAAGACTTGGGCCATCTTCCACTGCTTTCCAAGGCACATAGGTAGGATGCTGGATCAGAAGTAGAGCAGGGGCTTGCACTGTGGCGCAGCAGGTTAATGCGCTGGCCTGAAGCACCGGCCATCCCATATGGGTGCCGGTTCGAGAGCTGGCTGCTCCAGTTCCCATCCAGTTCTCTGCTATGGCCTGGGAAAGCAGTAGAAGATGGCCCAAGTCCTTGGGCCCCTGCACCCATGTGGGAGACTCAGAAGAAGCTCCTGGCTCCTGGTTCCTGGCTCCTGGCTCCTGGCTCCTGGCTTCGGATTGGCACAGCTCCAGCCATTGCGGCCAATTGGGGAGTGAACCATCAGATGGAAGACCTCTCTCTCTGTGTGTAACTCTTTCAAATAAATAAATAAATCTTTAAAAAAAAAACAAATATACCAGCCAGGACTTGAACTGGCACCCATATAGGATGCTGGTGTTGCAGGCAGCAGTTTAACACTGCTCTACAACACCAGCCCCCAAAATAATTAATTTTAAATGAATATTTAATGTCAAAATCTAAAATTTCACAGCTAATTTCAGATACAATGCTTACCGTTTGATATAGAGTAATCTAGTGAGGTAAATGATATGTTTTATAGTGGAGTGAGTAAAAGATGAAATATTGAGTTGGGCTTTTGTCTAATGGTTAAGACACCTGTGTCCCATCTCAGACTGCCTGAGTTCAATACCCATCCCAGATCCTGGCTTCACCTTCCCATTAACACAGACCCTGGCTCAAGTCATTGGGTTTCTGTTACCCCCATGGGAAATTCAGATTGAACTTCCAGATCCTGGCTGTAACCTGGGACTGTGGGCATTTGGAGAGCAAAGTAGTGGATGTGAACTGTCTCGAAAAGAAGGGAGGAAAGAAGGAAGGATGGAGGCAGGGAGTGATGCGAAAAGGAAAGAGAGAGAGAGAGAGAGAGAGAGATAAAAGATGGAATATTCTGACTCACAAAAAATAGAATATAAATTTAAAGATTAGGCTTACAGCTAGTTGCTGTAAAAATATAGGTGTAGAAAGACACTGGCATTTTTTATTTGGTAAATTATTAACTTTATTCTAAAATAGATTCTATTCATGTTACAAATCAGAAGCAGATCACAACTCCTAAGGTTTTCTGTTTGAAATTCCTCTCTAGGTAAATCAAGCAATTGGAAAAACTGACAATCAAGATAGTAGCAAAGCTAAAACAATTTAAAAATCATTGAATCAAGGTATCAAGGTATTAAGATTCAGAGGAGTGCCGGCGCCGTGACTCACTAGGCTAATCCTCTACCTGTGGCACCGGCACCCAGGGTTCTAGTCCCAGTTGGGGTGCTGGATTCTGTCCCAGTTGCTCCTCTTCCAGTCCAGCTCTCTGCTGTGGCCCGGGAGTGCAGTGGAGGATGGCCCAGGTCCTTGGGCCCTGCACCCGCATGGGAGACCAGGAGGAAGCACCTGGCTCCTGGCTTCGGATCAGCACAGTGCAATGGCCTCAACCACCGGCTGTAGCGGCCACTTGAGGGGGTGAACTAATGGAAAAGGAAGACCTTTCTCTCTGTCTCTTTCACTGTCTAACTCTGCCCATCAAAAAATATAAAAAAAGATTCAAAGGAGCAAAATCAACTTATGGATAATAAATTTCTGCCAAAAGTAGATCTAGCTTTTTAGATTTCTAGAAATTAAAAGTAGATATAATTTGCTGAATTTCTAGTATCCAGAAGGCTTGATTTCTAGATATTAACCTCAGGCCAAATAAATTCCAAAAGGATTAATAAATGTGAAACTCTGACTCAGTTTCAGCCCTTAAGGTATTCTGGTCTGGCTGAAAAGCCCATAAGAGCATTTCAGGTATGGAAAGCCAAGACACTATTACAAAATATGTCCTACGTAAAGATCTCTGTGAAAGAGACCCGATTGGAAAGAAGTGGCCATCAAAAAAGATGTACTTTTCTCTAAAGAGGGGAGAGAATTTCTACTTTGCTCATGGCCATGTCTAAATACTGACAGAGTTTGTGCACTCAAAAGGTTTCCATAGAGTAGGCAGCTCATGTCAAGAGTCTTGGGTGATCACTGACTTCATACATAAGAGTGTTAATTGTTAAATTAACAACAGGAGTCACCGTGTACTAACTCCCCATGCAGGACTTCTGTCCTCAATGATTTGTATTATGAGAGTTAACTGTAAAACTAGTTTTCAAACAGTTATTTTGTGTGTATGTGTGTGTGCGTGCAAATTGTTGAAATCTTTGCCTAGTATAGAGTTGGTCTTCTACATACAAAGTTAATTGGAAATGAATCTTAATGGAGAATAGGACTGGCAAGGAGAGAGGGAGGAGGAGGGGTGGGAGTGTGGGTGGGAGGGTGGGTATGGTAGGAAGAACAACTATATTCCTAAAGTTGTACTTACGAAATTTGTATTCCTTAAAAGAAAAATTAAAAAATATAAAATAAATCAATGTTAAACTGCAAATGTTAATTAGAAAAAAGTATTAGGAAATATTTAAGGGATTTAGAATGAGGGGAAACTTTGCAAGTATCATAGACACAAAATGGTTTTTATTTATTCATAAGTAATAAGTAAATAAATTAATAAATATCACTGATTTATTTCTAATATTTATGTACTTATTTCTCAGTGATTCATTTGTGAGTCTGCCACTAAATAATGAATTGCAGAGGAAATGTAATGGTCAAGTTAGTTTTCAAGTTTTTCCAAGATTTTGTAATCCTCATATTTTTCCACATACATACATTGTCTCTAGTTCATCTCACTTTTATTAATTTTTATTTCTCTCAAAGTTCTAAGTATAGACATGGTTGGAAAATTCAATTAGTACCACAAGCCTTGTAATGAAAAACAGAACCCTTTGTCCCACTTTTCCCTATCCCCTTTTACATTTTTATTAGCTGTTTCCTAAATATTTTCTACCATATTTTTCAGTAAAGTACTTGTACTGCTATTTCATTATTTATCAGTTGGATATTATCTGTTAACTTATGATAATAGTAGATGGGATTTAGCTCGCTTTCATAGTGCCCATCCCACTGCCTCTTCTTTTTTCGAATATATTTTTCATAAATATATGTTAGAAGAGTTTGATTAGGAAGGTTGTCCAGGAGACATATAATACAGAATACATATAATTAAATAATATTTTAAACATGCAAGTTCTCAGAAAATGCATTCTTCCATCACAATTATTAGTTTTGATAGTTGGAGAATCCTACTTAAAAATTATTTTTCCTTATAAAATTGAAGGTATTCCTTTGTTATTCTAAAATAATCAAGGTTGCTTTTAAGATATCTGTTAGCATTCATACTGACATTCCTTGTATTTGATCTGTTTTTTTTTTCCCCCTGTTAGAAACACTTAAGTTTCTCACTATTACTGGTGTCAAAGCACATATCTTGGGCCTGAGTGTAATTTTTTTTTCCAATTTACCTGTTGGAAAGTTTTGTGTGTCTGCATCTGTGTGTGTGTGTTTCCTATTTGGAATATCATGTGCTTCTGTCCTAGAGTTAGTCTAGAATAATAATCTGATTTGATTGAATGAGATATTGTTTCTAAAATTGAAATAGATTGATAAAAGTTTGAATGTGTATAAACCAACCATGAAGAAATGTTGTGCACTTAGGTCAGTGTTTGGGTTTGAATATGAGGACTATGGCTCAGCAGGTAATTGATTTGTACGATGTGAGTGTAAAAGGTAGGAACAGAAACTGCAAGAGTTGATAAGATCACCCCATGGAGATGGAGTCTGTGAGTGAGCAGTGACTCAAAACCAAAATCTTAGAAAACACTACATTTGAGCTGTTGCTAGAGGGTAAGGATTGTTGCTAGAGGGAAAGCAGAGAGGGAAGTCAATCCAAAATGAAAAGAAAAACAGAACAGTGCTATGTTACAGAAGTCCAGGTGCACCAAAAGTAGTAGAAATGCTCGAGAACCACTCTAATGTATACCTAAGACAAATATTCATTTGTGTTAATGATGAGAAGAGACTGTGAACCCTTATCAAAGATCATTTTATTTTGATTTTGGTCTACTTTGAGAAAGTGAGTCAGAAGCTGTGTTGCAGTAGTTTTAAGAAAATAATGAAATGGAAATTGTAAACTACTTCTGTCAGGGTTGGAGAGGGACAGAAGGAGGCAGGCTGGATAGAGTATTGAGGAAGAAGAATAACCTTATGGCCTGTTTTTAGAATCACTTTCAGTAGCTACATATGAAGGCAGAGATATTTTAAGGCCCATACTGTGAGAGAGAATCTGATTTTCAAAGCAGACAATTATTGTAATCACAAAACACAAGAAATGATGATGTAAGTACTGGTGGCTGAGAAAAAAGAATCATGGAAGGAGTTGAGTAAGTGTAAGTGTAAGGTATGGCACAATCATGATGAAATAGGGATTGGGGGGAGCACCAGAGGACAAAACTAGGGTGTCTCCCTTTCTTGATTCTCTGAATTTGGGGTGTAGGAATGGGGAGATATAAAAGTGAAGAGTATTCTAGGTAGCCTACTTTGGTCAAGTGAAAGCCATGCTTTATAAAGAAAAGAGAGTGAATAAACATTTGGGGGAAAGAAGGTATGGGGCTAGAAATATTTTCCTCTTGCTAAATGAAAAGGAATCCAGAAGGCTTAAGGATAGAGTTGCTAGAGTCAGTCAGTGGTGGGTGTTGTGGAACTGCAGTCCACAGGGACAAAGGCACAAGGAGCAGAAGGGGTACTTATATACTGAGGACTGGAGGACTGGAGGCTCGTAACAGTACCACAAGAACTGGAGAACTTCCTTGCAGAATTAGTTTAAGGGCAAGTGCTAATGATTGACCGACCCACCATGGAACATTGTTGTAGTTCAGTTTTTGTAAGGGAGCCTCTGTGGTATATTATCTTAACCTCCTTAGAAATGGCTACAGAAACCACGGCTTGTGTTTTATTGGGAGGAGGATATTATTTCCTCTGGGTAACTAAGAATGACAGAAGAGATAATTGAAAAAATAGAGGAATACTTGGTCCACAGAATACAGGAAGGGTGTCAAAGTTCCTCAGTGACATATACCTTGTAATGACATCTCTTGCTGTCTGACATTTTGTTCTTCTGATATTCAGAAATCACAGGATATGCACTCTATAGATATAAATGAAAAATGGAAGGATTTTTCTTTTATGTTATATACTATATTTGTATCTTCAAAATGTTAGCTGCCAAATCTAATTAGTTCAAAAATATTTCTGTGGTAGTGCTTGTTTTCTGCCTCAACTGCCATAACAAAGGTCCTCGCTCAACTCTTATAAAAAGTGGTATTCCACTCAGTGTGGCAATGCTATGCAGTTTTCAACATGCCAGGAATATCTTACAAATATTATTGGGCTAGTGAAGCATAGATGTATCCAAGCATGAAGTACATTTTTTAAATGCCAAATATTATTTGATTATTATTTTTTTCCAGCCTCAGAGCTCTGAATTTACCTAGTGATAAAATGTAGGTTTCTGTGGACAAGGTTGTAGTGAGTCACTAGTATCAGTGAAAGGAGCTTTGTCACATTTCTAATTGTAATGCCACAAACCAGGTATCTCTTACATGTATTGAATCTCTACCTAAGATGAGGAAGGGAGACCTTTGCAGTCTGTGTGGGTGATCTTTCTGATGTGTTGTTGGATTCAATTGGCTAGAATTTTGTTGAGGATTTTTGCATATGTGTTCATCAGTGAAATTGGTCTGTAATTCTCTTTCTCTGTTGCATCGTTTTCAGGTTTAGGAATTAAGGTGATCCTGGCTTTGTAGAAAGAATTTGGGAGAATTCCCCCTCTTTCAATTGTTTTGAATAACTTGAGAAGAATTAGAGTTAGTTCTTTAAGTGTCTGGTAGAATTCAGCAGTGAAGTCATCTGGTCCTGGGCTTTTCTTTTTTGGGAGGGCCTTTATTACTGATTCGATTTCTGTCTTGGTTATGGGTCTGTTTAGGTTTTCTGTGTCTTCATGCTTCAATTTAGGTAGGTTATATGTGTCCAGGAATCTATCCATTTCTTCTAGGTTTCCCAGTTTGTTGGCAAACAACTCTTTTTAGTAATTTCTGATGATTCTTTTTATTTCTGTGGTGTCTGTTGTTACATTCCCTTTTTCATCTCTAATTTTATTGATTTGGATCTTCTTTTTTTGGTCAGTTGGGCCAATGGTGTGTCAATTTTGTTTATTTTTTCAAAAAAACCAGTTCTCTGTTTTGCTGACCTTTTGTATTTTTTGATTCAATTTTGTTGATTTCTTCTCTAATTTTAATTATTTCTTTTCTCCTACTAGTTTTGGGTTTGGTTTCTTTTGTTTTTCTAGATCCTTGAGATGCATTGGTAGCTCATTTATTTGGTGCCTTTCCAATTTCTTCATGTAGGCACCTATTGCTATAAACTTTCCTCTTAACACTGCTTTTGCTCTATCCCATAAGTTTTGATATGCTGTGTTGTCATCTTCATTTGTTTCCAGAAATTCTTTTATTTTTCTTTTGATTTCTTCATTGACACACTATTCATTCAGGAGCATGTTGTTCGGTCTCCATGTGTTTGCATATGTTCTTGAAATTCCTGAGTTGCTGATTTTCTGCATCATTCTGTTGTGGTCCAAGATGCATGGTATGGTTTCGATTTTTTTGAATTTGCTGAGACTTGCTTTATAGCCTAGTATGTGGTCAATCCTTGAGAAACTTCCATGCACTGCTGAGAAGAATGTGTATTCTGCAACTGTAGGATGAAAAATTCTGTAGATATTCTGTTAGGTCCATTTGGTCTATAGTGTCAATTTACTCTGCTGTTTCCTTATTGATTTTCTGATTGATTTGTCCATGGTTGAAAGTAGGGTATTTTTTTTTTTTTTGACAAGCAGAGTGGACAGTGAGAGAGAGAGACAGAGAGAAAGGTCTTCCTTTGCCGTTGATTCACCCTCCAATGGCCTCCGCGGCCAGCGCGCTGCGGCCGGCGCACCGCGCTGATCCGATGGCAGGAGCCAGGAGCCAGGATCCAGGTGCTTTTCCTGGTCTCCCATGGGGTGCAGGGCCCAAGCACTTGGGCCATCCTCCACTGCACTCCCTGGCCACAGCAGAGGGCTGGCCTGGAAGAGGGGCAACCGGGACAGAATCCAGCGCCCCGACCGGGACTAGAACCCGGTGTGCCGGTGCTGCTAGGCGGAGGATTAGCCTAGTGAACCACGGCGCCGGCTGAAAGTAGGGTATTAAAGTCCCCTGTTACTATTGTATTTGAGCCTATGTCTCCCTTTAGATCCCTTAACATTTCTTTTAAATAGCCAGGTGTCCTGTAATTTGGTGCACATATATTTATAATAGTTATGTCTTCCTGTTGAATTGATCCCTTAATCATTACATAGTGCCCTTTTCTGCCTCTTTTAACAGTTTTTGTGTTAAAGTCTATTTTTTCTGATATTAAGATGGCTGCACCAACTCTTTTTTGGTTTCCGTTGTCATGGAATATCTTTTTCCATCCTTTCACTTTCAGTCTGTGTGCATCTTTGTTTTTGAGATTTGTTTCTTGTAAGCAGCAAATAGATGGGTTTTGTTTTTTAATCCATTCAGCCAGTCTGTGTTTTTTAACTGGAGAGTTAGGCCATTTACATTCAAGGTGACTATTGATAAGTAACAACTTTGCCCAGCTATTTTTCCATAAATATTCCTATTTTTTACTTTGGATTTCCTTTGTACTTTTCCTAGATTTTCTTCCTTTACTTTCTTTCATAATGATGACCATGTTTTCTGTGTTTCTGTGTGCAGCACATCTTCACATCTTTAAGCATCTTCTGCAGGGCTGGATGGGTAGTGACAAATTCTTTCAATTTCTGTTTGTCAGGGAAGGTCTTTATTTCACCTTGGTTCATAAATGAGAGCTTTGCAGAGTACAGTATTCTGGGTTGGCAGTTTTTTTCTCTTAAGATTTGGATTATATCTCAACATTCTCTCTTAGCCTGTAAGTTTCTGATGAGAAGTCCGCCATGAGTCGAATTGGGGATCCTGTGAAAGTAATCTGGTATTTGTCTTGTGCACATTGTAGAATCTTTTCTTTATGTTTTACTATGGAGATAGAACTGGTGCCCATATGGGATGCTGGTGCCACAGGAGGATTAACCTTTTGTACCTTGGTGCTAGCCCTAGTCGTGGCTATTCTATGTGCTTCCTGTACTTGGTTGTCCTGTTCTTTCTCAAAATTAGTAAAGTTTTCTGTTATTATTTCACCAAAAAGGCCTCCTGATCCTTTCTTTCCATGCCTTCAAGGACTTATAGAACCCATGTATTGGGTCATATAGTATCCTATAGATTACTAACAGTGTTTTTTATAGTTCTAATTTCTTTTTTGTGTGTTTGGTCTGAGTATATAATTTCCTGTGCTTTGTCTTCTAAGTCAGATATTCTTTCTTCTGCTTCATTGATTCTGTTGTTGAGGCTTTCCACTGCATTTTTTCTTTTTCTATTGAATTCTCTGTTTCCAAGATTTCATTTTGATTTCTCTTTAAGATCTCAATTCCGTGGGAGAAATTTTCTTTCATGTCATCCATCAGTTTCATTAGTTCATTCATTTGTTTCTGGTTACTTCTATGTAATCCTATGATTATTTTTTTTTTGAATTCCATTTCTGGCATTTCTTCAATTTCATCATCTTCACAACCTAGTATTGAAGTGTTGTTTTCCTTTGGGGGCATCATGTTGTCTTCCTTATTCTTGTTTCTTGAATTGGTGCATTTGTTATTTGGCATTTATGGAGATACTCCTTGGTTTCTTCTTTGTTTTTTCCACTGTGGCAGCTTTTATCTTTGGACTATGTCTGAGTAGATTCATGGTGTGTCAGCTTTCAAGGAATACTTAGAGGCATGCGGTGGTGTGGCCAAGGAGCTCTGTTCAGTGCTCCAAGGTGAAGGGTGTGTCTGATTTGATACACCCAGGTTTGGTATGGTAAATCTCTCTCTCTCTTTTTTTAATATATATATATATATATAATATATATTATATATATATATATCAGTAGTTAGGTTTCTTCTTGTATGTTGATGTGGACTCAGCTGAACTCCTCTCCTCGTAGGAGACCAGTGCCTGGGCTCTAGCCCCAGTGGGAATATTATTTGTCAGCTCTGCCACAAGGACCACACAAAGGATCTGTGCAGTTCTCAGTATAAGCTCAGATTCAGCAGCAATGTCCCTCGCCAGGTTACCAGGGAGCCCTGAGTGTGTGGAGCCTCCCACAGTGACTGCCCAAAGTTCCAACCACATCCTGAGTCTTCCCATGCACCCTCATTGTTTTTACACTCCCAGCACACAAGCCACCCATAGTCACAAGTGCCCAACTCCATCTGTTCTCCCCACCAGACTCAGGAGTCTCCACTTGGAGAGCCAATGCAGCTGTTATGTTTGTCCAAAATGGGACCTTCTCTCTATCAGCTTGTCACACGACACCTGTTACAGGGTGATCAGGGAGAGAGAAAACAGGCCCCCCCTTTGTTTTTTCTCCTCAAGTTTGGCAGATACACTATCCCCAACAGGGCTCCAAGCCTGATTCCCTCTTGGCTCTTCCTGCAACTCTTTTGCCAGTTTTTGGGGCTGCTGCAGTCTGATCCGACCTCACTGTCCAACATTGCTGTGGAGGCTTTCAGCTATTGGGGTCCTGAGTTGTGTGTGTCCTTGCCTTCCACATAGGTCCACTGTGTCCATCCAATTTGCATAGAATTTCCTCTGCTGTTTTCTCCCTAACTCTTCCCTGAGATTGCACTCTTTCCACTTTTTTTTAAACTATCTTCTAGACTAGAGCAGCAAGCTCCTCCCTACTCCACCATCTTAATCCAATCCCTCAGGTACTCTAATCTCAGCTTCTGCCCTCACACTGTTGATCTTTTTGCTTCTCTGTCCCACTTTTCTGCTCACCCACCTCTCTTCATGGAGTAAGACCATCAGAATGGAGCCATTTCCTCTTTCTGTATATGAAATTTCTTCTGCATATACATATTTTTCTCTATCTTCTCCTTTTCTTCTTATAGTCTGTGGCAAGTATCTCCTCTTGTTAGAATCTCCTTTGGATCATTTCTCCTCCTAATTTCAACTTCTTTGTAGCCATTAATATATATTTCATTACCATCATAAAATGGCTACTTAAATAACAAGAAAAGAAACCAAATGCAGGGCTGACCCTGTGGCATAGCAGCTAAAGCCCCCACCTGCAGTGCCAGCATCCTATGTGAGTGCTGGGTCAAATCCCACCTGCTCCACTTCTGATCCAGCTCTCTCCTATGGCCTGGGAAAGGAGCGAAAGATGGCCTAAGTGCTTGGGCCCCTGTACCCTCATGGGAGACCCAGAAGAAACTCCTGGCTTCCGATCAGCGCAGCTCCAACTGTTGCAGCCAGCTGGGGAGTGAACCAGTGGATGGATGACCTCTCTCTCTCTGCCTCTCCCTCTCTGTATAACTCTTTCAAGTAAATAAATAAATAAACTTTTTTAAATAGAGAAACCAAATGCAACTCCTTGAATGTGCATGCTTTTTCTACTCCTTTTTCCTTATAAGAGGTAGTGAAACAGAAAGACAGGGCTCTTTCTGTTCACTTCCCTAGTGCTTACAGTATACAGGACTGGACCGGGTTGGGCCAAATCTGAGAGCCAGCCTCTCAAACCAGGTTTTGTATGTGGGTCACATAGCCCCAACTGCTTGAGCCATTACTTGCTGCCTCTCAGGATCTGCATTAGCAGGAAACTGGAATAGGAATCAGACTTGGAAATTAAACTCAGGCATTCCAATATGGGATGCAGGTATCTTAACTGCTAGACCAGACAGCCACCTGCCTCTACTAATTGCAATGAACTTGTTTGCTCCTATGGATGCCATGCTCTGTTACCCATCTCCAGAATTGCTTACTTGACTGTCAACTATTGTGGTATACTGTTGGTTGCTAGTCTTCAGGTCCTTGAGGTTCACCATTTGGCCTATTACCTTAGGATCCCATTTTCCCACTCTATTTTAATGAGCCCAACTGTCTGACGTACTCCTACCAACACTCTTGGCCTACAGAAGAATTCCAGCATCTGTGTTCAGCAATACTCTTATTGTTTTTGCCAGTGCATTCTTGATGGCCTTGGTAAATGGTGGGACCTCAGGGAGCTCTCAAGGAATCATCCCTTTCTTAGTTTTCTGAACTCCCTTTACATATGTGGAAATATACATTTGTCTCTAGAAACTGCCTTGACAGTTGCAGCAGGTCTACTTTTCTATGCATTAGCCATTATTAATTCCACACCTATAAGAGAAGAACCATTTGCTGAATCTCTCAACTATATGCTGCTAATTTTTGTAGCTTTTTGGGTATGTAATCCCTTTTTTTCTTAATAAGCCTAGCACTGATCTAGCTGATTTTTGCTGGATATCACCTTTATCATTGTCCTGAAAGTTGAGAGAAGAGCTGAGGCACTTTTCGGGGATTGAGGGGGCATTTGTTGCAGTATCTCCTGGCACGGGGAAAGTGCTAGCTCTTATTAGAGAATACTATATGATTTCTACAAACTAATAAGGCCTTTGATGATCTGTTGGGGTGACCATCTCGATAGTTCCATCTTTTGTTTCAGAATCCCAGATTTTCTTAGCTTCATTTCTTTTTTTTTCTTTTTTTTTTTTTTATTTGACAGGTACAGTTCTAGACAGAGAGAGAGAAAGAGAGAAAGGTCTTCCTTCCATTGGTTCCAAATGGCCGCTATGGCCAGTGCTGCGCCGATCTGAAGCCAAGAGCCAGGTGCTTCCTCCTGGTTTCCCATGTGGGTGCAGGGGCTCAAACACTTGGGCCATTCTCCACTGCCCTCCCGGGCCAGAGCAGAGAGCTGGACTGGAAGAGGAGCAACCGAGACTGGAACCCGGTGCCCATATGGGATGCCAGCGCTGCAGGCAGAGAATTAACCAAGTGAGCCATGGCGCCAGCCCCTCTTAGCTTCATTTCTAACTTTAGTTTGGCAGACCTCCTTTGAGCATATAAATGTCTCTGGATCCGTGGGACTCTATCGGGTCCTGTTTTCATTGCCTGGTTGGCTCTGTGCTCCATCTGTATGAAATGATTGTTTCCTCCCAAGCCACCAAGGAGGTCTCAATCAGTCTTTAATTGCTTATTAATGTCTTGGATGTCTTATTATCCCTGTGCAAGGTATTAGTACAACTTAGCAGTAGTCACCCACTCCACTGTCTATGGCATTCTCACAATATTTTCAGTGGCCTGAATCATCACACTGGAAAGGACAATCCTACATTAGGACTTTTTCTCAGATTGGCTCTGGTGATATCCTCAGCAATTGCTTGACCTCCTGTATCCCACACAACACTCAGGACAGTGGAATGGTGAGTGAACCTGTCCCAGAACTCCATCTTGCTGCCTGTTTTCTCAGACTACTTGTAGTTCTGGTATTAGTTCAGATTCTCCAAGAAACAAATGCCAGGACTGTATTTATTGGGAAAAACAGGAAAAGAGCCTAGGAAGCTAGGAGAACTGCAGGTCTAACCTCTATCGAAGAAAGGTGAAGAATGGAGGCTATGTAGGAAAGTCAGCACAGCAGTCAGAAGATTTTGGCAAGGCCAGTGAGAATTTCTTCAGGCAAAGTTGCTGTTTAGAGGAGTCTTGTGTCTGCTAGGATTGCACCTCCATCTTGATCTGCTGTGCTCATTCTCTAGCCCTAAGCAGTCCCTTGGTTTCTTTTAAATGAAGTGATCGATTTAAGAGCATAGAAACTGAGACCCTTGGTAAGTTTTTTTTTTTTCCCTGCACTTGGAAATCTGGAATATCTGAAACATGCATACTCATAGCTGCCATAGGAATGATAAATTATATTTATTTTATTTGTAATGGTTATCTTTAAATTAGTAATATTCATTTATTTGATATGTTTGCCTCTTTCCCAAATAGTCAAACACCTTCAAATTATTAAACTTTTCTTAACTCTATTCCACAAATTGTTGAACAATATTCTAGGTCTATCTTTTTTCATTTTTGTGAAGGATGTGGGATCTAAGGTCTGAGTCTAGGTTCTTTTTGCTGATGATGCTGTGGATATCCAAAGATTTCAACAGCATTTGTTGAAAAGACTATCCTTTCTGCATTGAGTTGCCTTTTTTTCTTTGTCAAAAATCAGTTGACTCTACCTAGCTGAGTCTTCTTTTGCACAGTCTGTCCTCGTTAGTTGATTGTGCATTTATTTTGTTGCCAATACCATGGTGTGTTTATTACCCCATAGTTAAGTGTTGAAGTTGGTTAGTTTCACTCATCCCTTGTTCTGGATGGTGTTGACAATTCCAGGTCTTTTGCTTTTCTATATAAACTTTATAATTATTTATTGTTATCTATAAAATAACTTTCTGGGAATTTGATTGGCATTGCATTTAATAAGTATATCAAATTGGGAAGAACTGATATTTTCACAATGTTGAGTCTTTCCATCCACAAACATGAAGTATCAAATATCTTTCCGTTTTATTTATTTCATCAGAGTTTGTTATGTCACATATATTTTATACTAATTTTACCAAGTTTTAACCTTAGTGTTCTGGTTTTTGATGCTATATAAATTTATGTATATATATGTATATATATGTATATATACACACACATTTGACTATATATATATACACATATATATAAATTACAATCATTCGGTGCTGATATAAGAAAGAAGTTGTGTTGTGTATATTGACTTATATCCTGTAATCTCTCTATACTTGTTTATTAGTTTCAAGAGTTATCTTGTAGATTGTTTAACATTTTCTACATAAGCATATTTCACCCCCAAATAAGTAAAGATTTTCTCCTTTTATTCTAGTCTATATACATTGTATTTCTTTTTCTTCTTATTGCTTTATCTAGAACATGCAATACAGATAGAATGGGAGCATTAGGATAGAATCCTCTACCATTATTCACAATCTCATGGGAAAAACATTCTATCTTTCACCATTAGATATGGTATTAGCCAAAGGTATTTTGTTATGATTTTATCAAGGTGAGGAAATACTCTCTAGCTTACTGAGTGTTTTTGATCATGAATGGCGTTAGATTTTGTCACAAGTGTGTTTGCATTGGTGGATATCATCATATGATCTTTTCCATTGTTTGTTGTGGTGGTGGATTACCTGGCTTGATTTGCATAACTGGAATAAATCTCACTTGGTTATGATGTGTACGCTCAGTATTTTCTGTGGATGTTTTACATATATATTCAAGAGAAAGATTGGTCTGTAGTTGTGCTTGCATATAGTATCTATGTCTTATTTTGGTATTACAATAATGCTAACCTTGTAGAATGATTTAGGAACTATTAAATCTATTTTCTAAAAAAGATTGGAGAGAACATATGTCATTTCTTCTTTAAAGTTTTGGTGGAATTCACCAGTGAATCTGAGTTTTATGCGTTCATATTTGAAATATTATTATTTTAAATGTTTTTCTATAGTATGATTTGGGCTTTTTTAATTAATTCTTTTATACATTTATTTTGGGGGTAGAGTGAGTGAGCAAGCTGCCCTCCACTAATTCACTTCATAAATGACCACAATGACCCCAGCTTGGGGGCCAAAGCTAGGAGCTGGGAACTTAATCAAGGTTACCACATGGGTGGCTGGAATCCAATTATTTGAACCATCACTGCTGCCTCCCAGTGTCTGCATTATCAGGAAACTGGAGTCAGGAGCAGGCCAGTATCAAATGCAGGCGCTCTGATATGGAATATTGGCATTTTACTGAGAGTCTTAACCAAGAAGATAAATACCAACCCCAGTGATTAATTACTGATTTATTGAATGGATATCTTCAGATTACTTTTAATAATTTTAGTAGTTTGTGTCTTTCAAGTAATTGGTTTATTTCTCCTAAATTATCAAATCTGTGGGCATTTAATGGTTCATAATATTCCTGTAAGTGCTGGCATTGTGGTACAGTAGGTTAAGTCACTGTGATGCTGGCATTCTATATCAGAATGCTGGTTTGAATCTCAGATGCTCCAATTCCATTCTAGTATCCTGCTAATGTGTCTCTCCCCTGTCACTATACCTTTCAAATAATCTATAGAAAAATAGTATTCTTATATTTTCCTTTTAATTTCTATGGATTAATAATGATAGCTCTCCTTCCTTCCTTCCTTCCTTCCTTCCTTCCTTCCTTCCTTCCTTCCTTCCTTTCTTCCTCCTCCCCTTCCCCTTCCACTTCTTCCTCCTCTTCCCCTCCCCTCCTCCTTTCTTCGTAATGTGTGTTTTGTTTTCTCATTTTTCCTTAATCAGCCTGGATAGAGGTTTGCCAATTTTATTGATATTTTTAAAGAACAGCTTTTGGTTTTGTTGATTCTCTGTTTTTTAGTTTTTAATTTCATTGATATCTGATCTAATTTCTATTGATTTTTGTTTTGCTTGCTTTAGGCTTAAATTACGCTTTTTACTCTACTAAAGGTTGATTCTCTAAAGTTTTATGTTATTGATTCTGGAACTTTCTTCTTTCCTAATATGACTATTTGATGCTATAAATTTTTACCTATGTTCTGCTTAGATGCACCACAGAAATTTTTACATATTCTTGTTTCAAATACTTTGTAATTTCTCTGGAGACATTCTCTTTGACCAATGAATTATTTAGAAATGGTTTAGAGATTTTCCTGTTATCTTTCCATTATTGACTAATTCAATTTTATTATGGTCAGAGAGTACACGTTGTATGAATTCAGTTCCTTTACTTCTTTCCTATACCTACCATGTAATTATGAAACAACATGGGACTTTTGTGTAAGTTAAAACTAATGCCAATATGTCCATCTGCTGGGGATACTAAACCACTGCCAAAATGGGGTGACTACACTCAACACATCCACTGTATTTATCTATACAATTTGTATCACTTGGCTCAGAAGAAAGTTTGCATAGATCCTGCCAAACAGTCACTTTCATATTTGCATATGTGTAATTTAAACAAAGGGAATACTCTGTTATTGGTAATTTCTTGTTTTCAAAAGTAGGTGAGTAGGACAGTAATGGTTTGATCATTAAATTACATGAGCTGAAAATTGTTAAAAATCTTAGGATTAGTTTAGGTTTCCTTTCCTTGAAAAAGAAATAGGTGGATGGGAACTCTAAGAAGCCATAATCAAAATTGAGGAGTACATAGAATCATTGAACTATGAAACACCTGTGCCTAAATCATGCTGTCTTCCAGTTTGCATGGCTGAGAGAAATACTTTGTGTTCAAGATCAGGGAAAGAAGCCATCAAAAAAGGAGAAATTTTTAACTGCGGGAAATAGGAAACAATGGAATTGATACAATTCCATGAAGAAATAGTACACATAGGATAATGACCATGCAGGTTGAGAACTCAGTCTTGATTGAGAGATAAGGAAATTTTTCCCTGCCTCTGAGATAAAAGTGCAATTATGAAGTGACATATAGAGAAAAGCTTTCCAGTGTTGAAAATTATATGACAAAGTGAGATTTTTATGAAAGATTTTTATGAATCAGAGCATGGAGAGAATGGATATCAATTAAGAGAGCAATCCAGGGTATAAGGTACAAACATTGGGCCAAAAATAAAAATCTTGACTTTTTTAACATATTACTGTCTACTTCCTAATTTTAGGAACTTTTCTTGGCTTCTAGATCCATTGTCCACACAGGGCCAATCAGTGTCTGAGAACGTGTCATTTACATTTTCAGGTTTCTCTTCTAACTTTCATATGAGCTGATACTTGCTCTTGTGTTGAACTGCCTTTTTTCTGAAAGCAGTTAGCTACTTAAGATCACAATTACCCTGAAGGTGTAAATACCACAATTCTTCATTTTAAGAGAAAATTCCAGTTTATGTTGTTACTGTTCTGAATTCCTTTTATTTTCCATTGCCTGTAGCAAAATGGTTGGCATAAGAATATTCTTTGTGCTTTTTAGAAGACATGGAAGACCCTTCAAATGCCTTTTAATAATGAGTGAAAGGGGATTTGTTCCTCCTTATTGAAGTAATAAAATTTGTTACACTTCATGTAAGTTCCTGTGGGGGGTTGAAGGAGGAGGTGGAAATGAAGATGATTTAGGATTCCAAAAATTGCAGTTACTTGTGGAAGACTTTAACTGAAAATAGATCTTTCTCTTGAGATTTTAGTTTGTTCTGAAGAATAATATTACAAAACCCAACATTGCACAATAAAAACAGCAAAAGCAAGGGAAGATTTATGATGATGATCCTTGGCAGTTCATTTAAACTGGTATGCTCCCTTGGCCTCATATTTAATACTGAGAAGCTGTATGTTCTTAGGATTGCCTATGAAACTAAATTTAGGCATACACTTCATGAACTTGCAATTCTCATTCTGTGTATGTACTCTGATTTAGTATTTGAGCTTTCTGCTATATTCCAAAAAAGACAATAATATTGAGAGAAGAAACTCAAAGGGAAGACCACAGAAGAACCAGAGAAGAAGGCAGACCCCCAGGTCCACTTGGACTGAATCAGTTCTGAATTGCTGAGTCACCAAACTGAGCATAGTTGTGTACATAAGAAACAACTTCATCAGACCCTACATGTTCACTCCTCCCTTCCCTCCCCACCACCATCAATACAAATGTAACAGGATCTCAAAACAGCCTGCACTGCCACATTGGCAGTTGAGCCAGGAAGGGAGAACTTTGGTCCCAATGTTTGTTGTCATTAGCTTTAGAGGAAGAGGAAATTAATAAATGACCTGTTCCTGTCTGCACGAAGCTTGGAGACCCAAAAAGACATGAGGAGAACAACTCAGATTTGCATTGTAATAATAGCTTTACTGATAAATGCAACTATATTTGGGTGGGAGGAAGAGGTGGTTGAATTAAATGGATTTACATCTTTCAAGAGGTATATTTGCTTAGTTATTGGCTGATATGTCTGTTAAAAGTAGGTGTAAGGGATTTTGTGTGTGTGTGTGTGTGCACAAACTGTATGTCATTAAATATGAAATAATGCCAAAACTAAACAATGTAATTCCTTATTGCTCATCTTTTGTAAAATTGTAGGGTAAAGGATATTTTTTCTTTCTACATAAATGATATAAGAAATTCTCTTGGCTGGATATACTACAAACCTTCTTCTGAGCCAAATGAGATAAATTCTAAATATGATTGAGGAGGAATATGTAGAGAGGGGTCAGGCCACTCTGGCATGGCTTGCTGTACCCTAGGAGACTAGACATATCAACATCAACTTTAATTCATATCATTGCATGTATTATCTCATGGTTATGTGGGGGTATGGGAATGAGAGAAAGGAATTATTCTCCTTAACCTCTCTATATATTAAGTTTTAGGACTTATCATATTCTAAACATAATACAAAGTCTAGGGAAGAATCTTTCAAGCTTTCTGCTACAGGGATAACTGAACCATCCCTTGTAGATTGTACTATGTGTCTGGCAACCCCATGAAGCCCAGGGCATGCTTAATCTCGTTTCATTCTCACAAGAATCTAGTTAGGAGAGAAGTATCGTTTTCTAAGCGAGACACTAAAGCTCACAAAATTTCTGACAATGAATCTCCTCTCTGGATGCAGCCAAAACTAAATCTTGGCCATTGAAATCCACAGCCCTTGCTTTTAATAAAAAGCCACAAAAGATACGGCCTAACAGATTTCTTCCATTAAAAAGTTCCTAAAAATCGGAATCCCCCTCACCTCCATCCCACTGAAGTGTGTAGGCCATTTGTTCAGCAGACAATCATTTTTAAGCAAATATCCATCAAACAACTTTTATTTAGATGCTGTGGAGAAAACAGTTAATATAAACAGAAAATGCCTCATTGATGTTCAATTCTAATGAAGATTGAGGTTAG
Source organism: Oryctolagus cuniculus (assembly GCF_051225735.1). Lineage (NCBI taxonomy): Eukaryota > Metazoa > Chordata > Mammalia > Lagomorpha > Leporidae > Oryctolagus > Oryctolagus cuniculus. Next base: position 57,040,734 of record NC_142879.1, on the reverse strand, counting down.
CTTTAGATGTTCTATCAGTTTCAGATTTGAATATTTTGGCCAAGGAGGTATGGTGTGGTGTGATCTGTATCAAGAGAAAACATGTGGTGCTTGGTAGTATGCTTCTGTGATGTATCAGCCTTTGACAACATCTAGATGCATTAATGCATTATGATTTGCAAAATGGTGGACTGTTTTTTTTTTCTCAGTTATTAACTAAATCACATTTTCTTTAAAGAAGCACTTTCCCTCATTTGGCATAGGCATAGTATAATTCATAAAGGAAATGCATGACACTTTTCCTTAGCTTCTCAGTTTTCAAAATAGTGAAGTGGATCTCCAGCTTCCTCCAACAGCAAACAGCTATATATGTACATTTTTAAATGTTCTGATGAACCCCTGAAATCAGATGTGGAAGAAGAGGCACACAAAGTACCCATGCCCTCCCTGGGTACCCCATTGTCCTGGAACTTCCATGTGTTCAGCTCTCCAAATGCTATATCCCTTTGAATTCCTATGGAGGATTCATGATATAGCAATGATTGAATAAATTGTTGGCCATCTTTAATTGGATTTGGCCATCTTTAATTGGATTGAACTTGAGCCCCTATCCCCTCCCTGGAGGTTAGGGGAGTGAGACTGGAAGTCTCAACCTACTTTTTTTTTTTTTTTTTTAATTAGTTTATTTCAAAAGAGTTACAGAGAGGGAGAGACAGAGATCTTCCACTGATTCACTCCCCAGATGGCAGCAACAGGCAGCACTGGCCCAGGCCGAAGCTAGGAGCCAGAGTCTCATCCAGGTTTCCTACATGGCTGGCAGGGCCCCAACCTCTTGGGCCGTCTTCTGCTTTCCCAGTCCATTAACAGGGAGCTGGAATGGAACTGAATATCCTATGGGATGCTGGCACTGCAAGTTGCAGAATTATTTGCTATACCACAATGCTGGCCTGGAAAGTTCCAAACTCCTACACCTGCCTTGATCCTTCTAGTAATGTCCTCCCAACCTGAAGTTATTTAGAGACTGCCAGCCTACAAAATGATGCTTTACCACTCTAGATTCATTTTAGGAGTTTGCCGGGAAAGGGGATTAAGAACAAACACATGGCTTTTCTTCTTTCCAGTGTTAATGTGACAAATTATACTGATTGTTTCTGAAATGTTAAAAGCACTTTCTATTATTGGGATAAACTCCAACTGGTTATCACATGTAATCCACTTTAGAAATTGCTGTATTCAATTTGCTAATGTTCTTTTTTTACGTTATAAAGTTTACCATCATATTATCATTTTAAGCTGGTATGCTTGCAGTGTGCCTGTGCTTTCTTCCCTAGTGGTGGTAATACATATTTTCTCTTAATCAGTCTTGGTAAAGACTTAAGAATTTTATTAAAGTTTTTAGTGAATCAATTTCTGACCTATTAATTTTCCTCTAAGGATTAGTGTTTATTTCTGGTCTGTGCTCTTTGAACCATTTTATTCTTCTATAATTTTGAATGAAAGTACCTCCTTTATAGCTTTCTGAATTGGATATCTATACATTGATTTTTCTCCACCCTAATATATGAACTTCAAAATTCTAAATTTTACTGAAAGTACTGTTTTCTCAGTATCATACACATTTTGATAATTTATGTTTTCCATTTTATTCAGTTTTAAATAATCTACAATATCTTTACAGATTTCCTTTTTGACCAATGGTTATTCATAGTAGTTTCACTTAACTTCCAAATTAAAGATTTCCTGCATTTTTAATTGCATAATTAATTAATACTGTGGTCATTTATTTTTTTTTTTGGTATAATAATAATAAGCTCATAGTGTCTGGAATTTTCTCTCTTTCATTTTACCAGCATTGCCTATTTCCTTGTCCTTGAGTTTTCTTGAACAGTCTGAATTCTACTCCCAGTATTTTCTCTCCATACAGAGTTTTGACACGAAAAGGGAGTCTCTTTCCGTTAGAATGCTTACATATAGTTCTGTTTATATAGCCTACACTTCTTCCAGGTATATCAGAATTTGCTTTAGATCTTTACTTCTGGCCTATGCATTCGAATTTGTAAAACCCCTTTCAGTTTCAGCTGCAGTTCTCAGAGTGTGAATATCTGTTTGTGACCCGGAGAGCCTCCTCCTTTTAGGGGAATGTATTGCTTCCTCCTTTGAAGATGATATGACCACATGGGTTTTGTGCTGCTGGTGGTTTGTCCTCATCTATTTGCATTTGAAAGTGTGAAAGGATAATGGGTTCCCAGTGTTGTTGTATACATTTTCTTTTGAGCTTTGTTTTCATTTTTATTTTTTTAATATCTATTTGCTCTCTTGAATGGTACACGAGCTGGAGGGAAATTCTAAAATAATTCTGCTCTAGACATCTTTTTGGTGTTCTATAGTGACTCTTAATTCCATTGCAGAGAAATATGTTTGTATTATCTGATGTTTGTAGCAAAAACAATGATGGTGCTGATCATTTAAGAAATCAGATGAGAGATTCCTTGGTCATCCAGTGATCTCTGAGTCGTCTCTTCCTGAGATGCCTGCCTTTCTTCAGTGTTAGAGGTGCAGCTCCTTTCACTGTTGGTTCTTAATATGCCAAGTCATTTTGAGAGAGGCTCACAGAATAGCCTGTGTTGTAAGGGAAGTCCCAGACATCTCTCCTCCTCAGTCATCCTGCACTGCTGTTTGGGAGACAGGAGTGTTTTGGTTTCAGACTTAGAGAAAGGAGATCATTCAGCAATGAGGAGACTATTGATACTGCGCACCACCCAAATGCATATCTTTCCTGTCATGCACATTACAATTAGCTGAATGCTGCCTAATGCAAGCCAGTTTTATATCACCTGTAATACACCTTGATAATCTGTAGACTATTACCATATTATTTGCTTGGTTATTTTTGAAAAATACACTTTATTCTAAGGAGTCAGATGGTTGAGCCCAGTTGAGACAGCACTCACAGTTCTATGATAATTCTTTGGCAGTCTTCTGCTTCATGCTCAAGTCACCTCCAAAGAATGAGCTATGGGTATAAGTTTCTTTTTTATTGAGACTCATGCCATTAATCAGTTTCAGACTCTTTTTTAAGTTAACCATCGGATGCTAATATGTCTCATGAACTCATGAAGTTTTGCACAAAGAGCATTTTGCATCTTTAAAATTTAACACATGTTATTTTAGTTTATTACTTGCAAGGTACTTCGCATTTAATCTTCATGATAAATTGCAAAGACAGGCCTTTCTTCGATTTTCTGGGTGAAGAATCTGAGACTCACAAGTTAAATTATCAGCATAAAGCTACGGTAAAGTCAATGATATTATTTAATAATTAGGATGTCTATTGCTAGCATTAGAAGTCTCCATACATACCAATAATGAAACTACATCTTCAGGGAACACAATCATATGTCTGGATGTTAATAAATCATGTACATCAGAATCAGCCCTTAAGGCATGTGGATCCAGCTGAAAAGCCCATGAGAGTATTTCAGGCATGGAAAGCCAAGACACTCTGGCAAAACAAAAAAAAAAAAAAAAACAACAAAACAAAACAAAACAAAAACCTAAATGAAAGATCTCTGTGAGTGAGATCCCAGCGGAAAGAATGGGCCATCAAAGAAGGAGGTACCTTTCGCCTTTCTCAGAAGGAAGGGGAGAACTTCCATTTTGACTATGTCCTTGTCTAAGATCGGAGTTGGCGAACTCAAGAGGCTTCCATAGCCTTGGCAGCTCATGACAAGAGCCTTGGGTGATTACTGACGTCATAAATAAGAGTGTCAATTGTTAAATCTACAACAGGAGTCACTGTGCACTAACTCCCCATGTAGGATCTCTGTCCTTAATGTGTTGTACTATGTGAATTAACGGCATAACTAGCACTCAAACAGTACTTTACACTTTGTGTTTCTGTGTGGGTGCAAACTGTTGAAATATTTACTTAGTAAATACTAAATTGATCTTCTGTATATAAAGATAATTGAAAATGAATCTTGATGTGAATGGGATGGGAGGAGTGGGAGATGGGACAGTTACGGGTGGGCAGGAGGTTATGTGGGGAAAAAGCCACTCTAATCCAAAAGTTGTACTTTGGAAATTTAAATTTATTAAATAAAAGTTAAAAAAATCATCTATAGTTAGGTCAGTTATTTTTACAGTAAATTTTTAGGAAATATATTTGTATTCATTTACTATGCAATATAACATATAATATGTATAATGTAAAATTACATGCAATATAAAATAATTTTGTTTTTATATTAAATGTTCAACAAACACTAGAAATTCCTTTTTTCATATCATGATAAACTCTGTTTTACAGATGAAAAGTTGATGCATGATTTGTTAAATGGTTTGCTCGTATAGCTAGATGCATACTCAGGATTCACTATCCCATTTTTCTGATTCTTGGTTTTTTTTTTTTTTTTAATTTATTTATTTGAAAGTCAGAGCTACAGACAGAAAGAGGAATACAGAAAGAGAGATCTTCCATCTGTTAGTTCACTCCCTAAATAGCCACAATAGCCAGGACTGGGCTAGGTTGCAGCCAGGAGACAGGAGTTTCATCTGGGTCTCCCACTTGGGTGCATGGGCCCAAGCACTTGGGCCATCCTCCGCTGCTTTCCCAGGCACATTAGCAGGAAACTGGATTGGAAGTGGAACAACTGGGACTCAAACCAGCATCCATATCGGATGCTGGCTTTGCAAGCAGAAGCTTAACCCATTATGCCAGCCCCATATTTTTTCTAATTCTTGATGCAATACTCTTTCCTTTATAACATGATACCTTATGTTAAAACTTTCAAAATGTAAGACCACTGAATAGATAACCAGCTGTTATAGCATAGATATACCTGTCCGAACAAACTGGCTTACTCTGTAATTATCAATTATATGAAATACAAATACCAGAGAAATACTGAAAGAATAAATTTGTAGTTGAAGTATTTGAGACCTAATTTTATCCTAACAGGTCACAAATGTACTTTAGGCATATGAGGAAAATGACCAGTTTTCCCAGGGGGAATATATGTGTATTCTTTATCAGTTTTAATCAAATATGACCCAGATATGTATGTCATAAACTATAGTCCTGATACCATCAGCACATTCTATACATACATTCTAATGTAATTACCATAGCTTGTGGTAGTCAAATTCTCACATAGTGTATCTGATTCATAGCTTGACTCTTCTTGGGTTAAGTGACTGTGCCTTGCCATTTTTTTTTTGCACAGCTAACTTGGGAGAAATTCATAATTTTAAAAATATGTTTTTATTTATTTGTGAGGTGAAGTGATTGAGAAATATAGATAGATATCTTCCATCTGCTCATTCACTCTCCAAATGCCTCTAACATTCAGAACTGGGCTAGGCGAAAGCCAGGAGCCCGGAACTCTATTCAGGTCTCCCACACAGGCTGCAGAAACCTGTGTTCTCAGGGCATCTGATGCCTCTGAGACACCTTAGCAGGAAGCACAGAGTACCCAGAACTCAAACCAGGAAGTCTTTTTAAAAGATTTATTTTATGTATTTGAAAGACAGAGTTAGAGGGAGAGAGAAAGAGAAAGAGAGAAGGTGGGAAGGAGGAAGAGAGAGAGAAAATGAATTTCTTCCATCCACTAGTTCACTCCCCAAATGACCACAATGGCCCCAGACTGGGCCAGACTGAAGCCAGGAGCCAGGAATTCATCTGGATCTCCCATGGGGTGCAGAGGTCCAAGGATGTGGGTCATCTTCCACTGCTTTCCAGCATGTTAGCAGGGAACTGGATCAGAGGTGGATGTGGCATGCTGGCATTGCGTGCTGTAGCTTAACCCATTATGCCACAATGCCAGCCCCAAACCATGTACTCTTATGGGATCCAGATATCTCAAGTGATCACTTACCCCTGTGAACCACAATGCCCACCCTAGAAATATGTAATTCTTCAGATCCATGCATTTAATCAAAACAGTTGTCATTTCTTGCCAGAACCTAAATCCGGTGTTGCAACATAGGAAGACAAATAGGAAACTTGCTCCTTAGAGAGAGCCCTAAGACAAGTTTAAAAGCAAAGACTAGTCACACCTTGGTAACCTATAGTCAGGAGGAGTTGTGAATATTTTATTTTATATATAATCACCAGTTTCCTTTGCCTTTGGCACATACTCATTATAAAGATTTCGTTTTCTAATTTCCATATTATTTTTCATAGTATGTGTTTGAAAATAGTCATATGAAACTGAATATACTCAGAGACATACATGTGTATCAATATGTGCAAATATTGGACAAAATCAAGTTGTAGAAATTTTTACTTCAGGTTGAATCAGACTTGAAATTTGTGTAGCAGAAACAGTGCTGACCATAAGCCAAAGTAAAAAAATAAGTTAAAAGACAAGGGTTGCTTGCATGTCACCCCATTTTACGTCTCTGGCCTTGCTTTGACCAACCACCTAGGTGTCTTCACCATGACACTATCAACTGTATTGACCAGAGTCCTTTTCAGAGTGTTATTCACAAAACTTGAAGACTTTCATTGTCATAAACCTATAATTTGTTAGTCATATATTCCTTGTCAAATAACCATTGTGAAGCTCTTGAGCTCAATGTTATGAGCCTGCTTCTGAGTGATACTTTTGGAAGACTGGTTCTGAACAGTCTACAGTCACAATGCTGACTGCTACATAGGTATCTTCTCTATGATACTACCATGTTCTCTGATGGGAGAATTTTTGGCACTGCCTGGGACATTTGCTTTCCCAGGGCCCCCAGCAATATTGGAAGACAAATAGTATGAATATCATTTAATTTAATATAAGAATGAAATGGACATTAGTTTGAAGACAAATAGTTGATGTTCTATTTGTTTGGAGTGCAGAAAGAAAATATAGGCCCATCACTTCCAATATGTCCCAACTTGAATACAGGTTACTTTCTGAAATATGGTAAATACATAGTGATTAATTTTGAAAATGGAATTGAACTAGGGTAGTTATTAGTGTATGGTATCAGGTAGCATTGTCAGCTTGTACTATCTGCTTCTAAGACTGTGCATGAAACCGTAAAGAGTGAATCGTAAAGAACTACTGTTGGTTTGAACTACTGAAGAGTTTGAGTCTTCTTGGTAATAATAATTGTGTATGAATGAAATCAGCATTTGGATGGAGAAAGAATAACCCATATTGGAAAGTAATCACAGCTTTTATGTTCTTGTGTGTGTGCACTTTGACAGCTTTTTGGAGACTACAACCTATTTCTTCATGAAACCAAAAATTGGAGAGAAGGAGGTGTCCCCAAATGTTTTCTTCAGTATCTGGCATGAGTTCAGCTCTGACTTTAAAGACTTTTGGAAGAAAGAGAACAAACTTATTCTACAAGAGAGGTAGGTGTTTTCATTTGCACAATGGCATTTTAAAACTGGTATTTTATTAGGTGTGACGCCACTGGGGTTGCCAACTTTTATAGCCTGAATGAAAAATTAGATGGCCCTCACCCTGGGGCAGCAAATCGAAGAGGGTGCTGACATTTTGGAAAATGTGGAGTTTGAGTACGAAGAGTCAGCATAGAGGCTGTGATGCTACAGAGAATAATTGGGGTGGAGGTTTGCCAGGATCAATACCTGGCAAAGCAACTTATGTTGTGAGGGAACTCCACAAAAGCAGACCATGTAAAAGTTAGACCTCCTTGCTGGGATGATAAACCCACTCACCTTAAAAGATAGATAGCAAAGACTGTAAAGGCATTATTTTTGTGTTTGTGTTTGCTCAACTTTATGGAGTGGGTCAGTTTTACTGTTCGTGTCAAAATTTTATCTAGATGTCACCAAGAAACACACATGATCAATATTTTTTAAAAAACCTTTTGAGACCTTTGCAGAATTTCATCTCATTTCCTAAAATAAATCTTTTCAGGAATGAAGAGAAGTTTCTCCTCTTAAGTATGTGGAATGAAGTCTCTGTGATGATGAAATTCCATGGAGGCATATTAACTATTAGGTCATGAAGAAAGCTAGCCCTCCCAGGCTCTCAGCCCCAAATAGCTAAGCCTAGTGGGAAAATGAAAAGGAAACATAATCCACATTATAAAGCAAATCCTAATACCAAACCAATTAGTGCATGCTCCCTAACTTCCTTGCCCTAACCGTGCCTTTGCTTTAGCTCTTTAGAAAACTTACATCCTCAGACTTTGCTCATCATTACCATAAAATTTCACAGTTTTCTGCTTATTGTCTTCATTTTGGTCTGCTTCCACATGAAACCATGTTTATTAATCTAGTTTTCATGTACAAATAGATTTTGATACTGCCTTAAATCAGGTGAAATTAATTACCAGCTTTTATTGAACATGTAGACTCTGCCAGACTTGCACTCACTCTTGTAATTAATGAATTTGAATTCGTATGTCTGACATAGAAGAAACAGTACCATAGTGAGTACTATATGGAAAAAGAGAGCAGTTTGAACATAGAGAAAACACTCTAAATGTCTACTTTAAAGATAATAAACTTATTCTACTTCAAAGGGAATAAGTAGGAGTTGACATAAAAGATGTGATGTTAGTGAAACACCCACAAAGTGAGATAGGAGAGAGAATTGCTTAAAAATAAGCATATTTGAGTCATCATTCATTTCCTTCAAACTTAACCATGTATTAGGTGATTTTTACTCAAAAAAGGTTTGTTTAGGTTGAAAAAATGTAAGGAAACTTTATAGTTCATCACACACAATTTCCCTTCAAGCTCCTCTCTGGGTCTCCTTTCATCTCTGATCTAACTTTGTTCCCCTACCCAGAAAAGGACCTGACACTCATTCACACTAAGGTTCCACAGGAAAGATTAACATTTTACCTTGCACAATTACTTGCATTGTATCTGGGATTAGAGTCCTAAGTAAGAATGGAGATGATTTGATTTAAGCATCCACAAAGTGGGAATGCCAACATTGTCATTTTGGAATAGCTGCTCTAATGCATGTTGGGTAAGCAAGTGCATCACAGTAGAAGAATGGCTTTTTCCTGGCCAGCCTCCTGAGATCTCAGGCCAAGGACACTAGGTAGACAGTCTCATCATCTCCTTCCCCTACCACCACATGCCAGAGTGTAAGCTGGTGGGATGCCATTCTGCAGATATTGTTGAGATTATTTCAGATGCACACCTTCCTAGAAACATGTCCTATGGTCCACAGCTGTGTTTCTAAATAACATTATCAACAGCAATATGTGATTATCTGGTATTGTATGCATCTGACAGACCCAGAAAGAGCTTTTCTTCACTGACACATATCTTATAACATCAAGTAGATCCTTGTTATGTACTTTATCTTGTGCTTGTCATGCCCTAGAATATGTTACAAACTTTTGGACACATACTTGATGGCCTTGCTTTCATTTTGGCAGTGTTGTAAATTGGCAGATTATCATTGCTTTCCACTATAGACTTCTCATTTTTTCTAAGTCATTTGCTTTTAATAAAGGGCTAAATAGGAACATGTGACAGGTGAGAGATTACTGCTTTGCCCTTTGACTTTGAAATCTATTATACCTCTTGGCAAATGATAACCAGGCCGCTTTGAAAAGCAAGAGCATTAGTCTGAATTATTTGCAGAATAATTTTCCTTAGTACAGGACCAGCTACATAATTTCTGGGAAATAGTGAAAAATGAAAATGTGCATTCTTTTGTTCAAAAATTATCAACTTCAAAAAGGCAAAGCATTATACCAAGCACAAAGCCATTGGAAAAGTGGTGCCCTGTACTTCTGCTGGACTGCATACCAATGGTTATGGCCCTGATTTTGTGAAAGCATTCTATCATATTTTATGTATTGAAATGGAAGGGTATTTCAGGAATGTGTTGAGTGTCCTGGGACATTGACAGCAAATTAGGTTATGGTTACTTAAAAGTGTGCAACCTCTGGTCCAGTCATCATCACTGTGAGTAGACTCTCATATAGAATTACAAATATTTAAAATGAATGTTGCACTCTAAGTTCTCTATCTCCCTTCTCTGTACCCCTACATTTACTGTAAACATATTTTGATTCATGGCTAATCCTATACTCCCTAACAATTTGTTGCATTTTTATTGTATGCTATATGTTTTTGTTGTTTGCATTCTGGTATTTATTTCCCAACAAGATATCAAGTGTCTTTGTTTCTGGTATCACTATTATTGAGCCACACTGCCTTTCTCTTCTTAGAGTCCCCACAAAAAACTGCTGGTTAGGCTTGTTACATCATTGCCTATGACACAGACATGGAAATAAGAACTTAGCCTATTAATGAACACATTTTCTTATTAAGCTACATTGATCATTGTAAGTAATAAAAACTCCATTCCAAACACCTTGAACAAAAAGAGACATTTGGTTTAGAAAAATCAAACCATAGAAGGGCAGGGATGCAACTTGCTTGTGGAACAACTGAATGCATAAGTCTACCTGTGGTTAGTGGGGTTAGTCAAGTGGGTCTCCAACTGTCTCTTCCACTACCTTGTCAAAAGGCCTTCCTGTGTCCCTCTCTATGTCTTTCTAATCCTTCTCCCTCTTCTTTTCCCTTCCCTCCTCATTGTTCCTCCCTTTTCCCATGGATTAACTATATTCCCCAGCCAGGCTACTCCTTTAACAGTGAACTTGTGGCTGGCATTTCACAACCCAGGAGGAGGGAGCACTATCTTCATGTTGAAAATTCCCCATGAGGAATTCCAAGTGAATTGCATCAGTCTTTGGATCTCCCACAGTTCAGAACTTCACAAACCCAATGTGGCAGCCAGAGAAGAGGATTACAGCAAATGGCAGTTGTCTTCATTGCAGTATCTTTGGAATGAGGGAAGAACAGTTCCCCCTCTCAATTGCTCATGAAGTCTTCAGAAGTAACCCATGTAATTAGCAAAATGTCTTAGCATGGTAGAAATAACCTGAAAGATGATATTAATGGTGTCCTTGAAATTTTCCTTGCTCTAATTTGGTGTTTATAGATTGAATAATTATCTTTAAAATCCTGTATAAGATTTCTTTACCCTCTTATTTCTAATTGATGTCTCATTACAGGGTGGTAGTAACTCTGTGTTTTCTTGCTTTGCTCTGACAGTGCATATAATTTAATATATTTCTTGAAATGGGGAATCTCTACATGTTCATATTGAGCATGCTATCTTTCTAGTCTATGTAGTTTCAAAACATGAGATCTTTTAGATATCTCTGCCACTTACTAGCTCTAAGACAGTACAAATTCTTTTATCCCTCCCAAGTCATAGTTTCCTAACCTGCAAAACGGAGATGATGATATCCGTCTTACGGTATTGTATCATGTGTACTAAATAAAAAGTTTCCAGTGTTTAGCATTTTGTACATGCTAGATATCCCATGATTATTTGTTAATCATTTAGCATAAATGTTGTACCAATTATGGCTTCCTACAAGGTAATATAATGTGTTGATAAGGCAGGGTAAGCATCTTTAGAACATAGTCTATAAGTTCAAGACAGCGTTGTGACTCAGTTACTTTCTCAGGTAGGTACAATGTTTTGGTTAATCTGAGAATGAACTTTTGTTTAAAAATGTCACTGCAACATTTAACTCCATATCTACACAATAAAATGTGATAGAATCCTATTTAATGCTTAGGACAACTGACACACTGGTTCTGTCATGAGTTAAAAAAAAAAAAGTATTTCTCATCTACTTGAAACCAGACATGTACAGTCTTTCGTAAGAAATCCTTTTTAAAAAGGTCAAAACATGTCATCACTGAGCAATACAGAATGTAAGAAAAATAATTTTTGAATTTCTCAATTTGACTGTATTCACTAGAAGATAGGGATAAACTAACATTTCTTATGCCAAGCACCTCACTGAAGGTCTCACAGGACATAATATGTGAGGAAATTGCCCAGCTTCATCTCTGATTTTCAGGAAGACATTAACTTCAGTGTTACCTGGCCATTAATGAGGCCCTTTGAAAATAGGACAGCCAGAGCTGTATTAATTAGAAGAGAGAAGTACAGATGGAGATGGATTAGGAATGCATGCACTTTTTGACCGTGATTAACAGGCTAAGTTCCAGGTCCTGGGAAAAAAGGGCAGTGTCAGGGGTTGGGGTGGGAGACTTCCCAAACAACCTCACATCTCACTTTTGCTTTATTGTAAGTTGAACTCGAATTTCAGACAAAGTGTCCCTCTCTATGTCTTCATGTCTAACATGAAGTTATCTGTGATTTTTCACCCCTTCCATATTTTTATTAGGCAATAAGGCAGTCAATTCTCTTCTATGAAGGTCTTGTCTTCCTTGAGCTAACAGGTGTGCAATAGTATGCAGTGGGAGGAATGACGAAGAGGATTCTTCCTCCCCAAAGGACTTTTGGTGTGGATCTTAGAGCTGGCATGGAATTTTCACAGAGACTGGGGGCATTTTAGGAAAGCAAATCCAACTCCAGCAACTGGGTCCAGCCCCCATTATGTATATTATGGCCATTTCATGTTTAGTCAGTTTAAGACATTTTAATTTAATAAATCAATTGTGACATTAGTAAGGATTATGTTTAAAGTGTTGTCTAAGTTAATTACTGGTGTGTTTTCCTTTTAGACAGGTAGTCTCTGATGAACCAAAAGAGAATGTAACTGTTCTTCTAATTGCACAAGCATGTGGCAATCAAGTCTGGTTTCAGCCAAAATGAAATTTGTAACTAGAGGAAAAGTATTTGAATGTTTGTCCTTAGAAGGCTATATGCTGAATTGGAGAATGCCTTATGCCTTGTTAACATTCCTGTTTCTGTAATTTGTATTCAAGTGAGCTGTCTGTTCAGATTTGTATATCATGTTATCAGGATAAGTAAGAAGTGACCACTTTCAAAGCAATTGAAAATAAATCTGAGAAAAAATGGCAATAAGGAAAGATGTATTCATATGTAATAGCATATTTTTTGATGCCTAAGTGAAACTTCCCCTTGGACAGCTACTTAGCATTGTTACATTAAAGCAACAAATGAATTTGGCCAGGTATTTACCCTTTTCATTCAGGCATCAATTTCTAAAGCCATAACGAAACCTCCTTCCTAGTGCCAGCTTTCTATAAATGAATCTTTGGAAGGACACTTGACAAACTACACAGTCAAAATAGTGGCCAATAGAGGCTAAGAATGTGTAGGGCATATGATCAATATTCAAGAATAGAAGAAATTAATATATGTTAAACAAAATAGGTGACTCTCAAAACAGTTATGTATACCCAACTGTGTGCCAGGCAATGTTTCTGGATATGTAGGTCTTATTCTTTAATGAGAGACGCACGTGATTATAAAAAAGCACGTATTTAAATTCCAGGTAGAAACCTTGATTAATTTGAACTAAGTTATTATTAGCTAGGATAAGAAGTTCTGGGATTCTGTTGCAAAGTAGACTGATTATAATAATGATAATGTACCATGTATTTCTCCAAAAAATCTAGAATATCATGGATGTTTCCACTGTAGAGAAATATTGAATGTTTGAGGCAATGTGCAGTGTATACACGCATAGAAACATCACATGAAACTGATGACAGACATTGAGTCAAGGCCTTTTGGCAGTTACTTTATTTCACAAACAAACAAGATCACTTGGTTTATCCTGTTGAACTCAGTTAAGGTTTTGAAGCAACTGTGACAAGGCACTGGACCCCATTTTAAAAGTAATCATTTGTGAAAGTATGTGCTGAGTGTGTACGTGTTGGGAGAGGTTATGAAGTGTACCAAGCACGGTCATCATTGTGAGATTTTCAGATGTGTATTTCAATATAGAACAGAATAAAAAGTAAGGTAATACTCAGATGTCTTAGAGAAAAAAAGTTTATTAACAAAAGGGATGTAATGTCAACAAACACAAGAAGAAACACTCTACTGCATTAGCCATTAGGAAAAAGCAAATCAAAATCCAATGAGTATACTTCCTGCTCCCTACAATGCCCTTAAAAAAGAGAAAGAGACACAATAACAAGTGTTGTGGATAATGAGCAATGTATGGAGTTGTCCTGCATTGCTGGTGGCAGTGTTAGATGGCATAGCTACTTTTTTTTTTTTTTTTTTGACAGGCAGAGTGGACAGTGAGAGAGAGAGACAGAGAGAGAAAGGTCTTCCTTTGCCGTTGGTTCACCCTCCAATGGCCGCCGCGGCCAGCGCACCGCGCTGATCCGATGGCAGGAGCCAGGTGCTTTTCCTGGTCTCCCATGGGGTGCAGGGCCCAAGCACCTGGGCCATCCTCCACTGCACTCCCTGGCCACAGCAGAGAGCTGGCCTGGAAGAGGGGCAACCAGGACAGAATCCGGCGCCCCGACCGGGACTAGAACCCGGTGTGCCAGCGCCGCTAGGCGGAGGATTAGCCTAGTGAGCCGCGGCGCCGGCCAATGGCATAGCTACTTTTAAAATCAGGAAGTTTCTCAAAAAGTTAAACATAGAATTACCATGTGACCCAGAAATTCCCTTTTATGTATGTAGCTGAGAGAATGAAAACATATCAACACAAAAACCTGTACACAAATGATTTTAACTAAGTTACTTTTTCTAAAATTTTGGATTAATGTGTAGCATTTTTACATTTTTGTAAGGTGTAATGCAATATTTTAACACATATACATAAGGGGAAATGCTTCATAGAAAGCAGTTAGCTTATTTCTTTATCTTGTCTTGTGTTTGGAGCCCACCAGCTCTACTCTTCAGTTCTTAATACAGAATATAACATACTATTGCAACCTTAGCCACCTCGCTGTGCTGCAAAATGCCACCAGAACCAGTTCAATTCACTGACCACATTTTGTTTTTCAACCAAACCTCTAGCCCTCCCTCCCAACCTTCCCAGCTTCTAGTAATTTTTATTTCAAATTCAGCTCAACCATATTTTTTCTTAACTTCCATATATAAGAGAGAAAAAATAAGTGGCATTTGCATTTCTATGTCTGGTTTATTTCACTTGACATAATGATCTCCACTTTATCCATTTTGTTGCAAATGTCAGAATTTTATTCTTTTAAATGGCTAAATAATATCCCATTGTGTATGACTGTGTGTTTGTGTGTAAAGCATTTTCTTTATCCATTCATCTACCAATAGAAACCTAGATTGATCCCAGATCTTGGCTATTGTGAACAGTTCTGCAGTGACTATGGGTGTACAGGTATCTCTTTTATATTCAACTTCTATTTCCTTTGGTTATGAACCCATAAGCAGGTTAGCTTAATAATATGGTGGATCTATTTTAAGTTTTTTGAAGAACTTCCATACTGTTCATCATAACAACAGTGCTAATTTGCATACCCACCAAGAGTGTATAAGTTTCCCCTTTTCTCTACATCCTCATCGACCTTTGTAGCACCTGTCTTTTTGATAATAGCCATTCTAATTTGCATGAGATGATACCTCATTGTACTTTTGAATTGTCTTTCCTAGATGGCTACTGGTATTCAGCACTTTTTATGTATGTATTGGCCATTTGTATTTCTTCTTTAAAAACATCTAGTCAGATCCTCACTTCTTTTTTTTTAACTTTTATTTAATGAATATAAATTTCCAAAGTACAGCTTATGGATTACAATGGCTTCCCCCCCATAATGTCCCTCCCACCCGCAACCCTCCCCTTTCCCATTCCCTCTCCCCTTCCATTCACATCAAGATTCATTTTCAATTCTCTTTATATACAGAAGATCAGTTTAGCATACATTAAGTAAAGATTTCAACAGTTAGCTTCCACACAGAAACA
This sequence comes from Oryctolagus cuniculus, assembly GCF_051225735.1. NCBI lineage: Eukaryota > Metazoa > Chordata > Mammalia > Lagomorpha > Leporidae > Oryctolagus > Oryctolagus cuniculus. The sequence continues at coordinate 57,025,062 of NC_142879.1, read as the reverse complement.
TAAAGTGAAAAATACTGTTTGAGTACTAGTTATAGCATTAAATCTCAATGTACAGCACACTAAGGACAGAGATCCTACATGAGGAATAAATGCACAGTGACTCCTGTTGTTGACTTAACAAATTGACACTCTTGTTTATGGTGTCAGTAATCACCCTAGGCTCTTGTCATGAGCTGCCAAGGCTATGGAAGCCCCCTGAGTTCACTGACTCTGATCATATTTAGACAGGCCATGGTCAAAGTGGAAGTTCTCTCCTCCCTTCAGAGAAAGGTACCTCCTTCTTTGATGACCCATTCTTACACTGGGATCTCACTCGCAGAGATCTTTCATTTAGGTTTTTTTTTCCCCCCAGAGTGTCTTGGCTTTCCATGCCTGAAATACTCTCATGGGCTTTTCAGCCAGATCCGCATGCCTTAAGGGCTGATTCTGAGGCCAGAGTGCTATTTAGGACATCTGCCATTCTATGGGTCTGCTGTGTATCTCACTTCCCATGTTGAGATCCTCACTTCTTAACTGAATTGTTTGCATATTGGTTTTGAGATTTTTGAGTTTGGGATATATTCTGAATATTAACCCTTTGTCAGATGAGTAGTTTGCAAATATTTTCTCCCAGTCTGTTCATTATCTCTTCACTCTGTTAATTGTTTCCTTTTCTGTATGAAAGCTTTTTAGTTTAATATAATCCCACTTGTCTATTTTTGTTGATAATTGCACGAAGTCTGAGAATTGCTTGTGGTAGTATGGACATTTTAATAATAGTAATTCTTCCTCCATGAACATGGGAGGTCTTTCCAAATTTTGTATCTTCTTCAATTTCTTTCACTATTGTTTTCTAATTTTCATTGTAGAGCTCTTTACTTTAATGTCCTTGGTTAATTTTTTTTTTAATTTTTTTTTTTTGACAGGCAGAGTGGACAGTGAGAGAGAGAGACAGAGAGAAAGGTCTTCCTTTTGCCGTTGGTTCACCCTCCAATGGCCGCCGCGGCCGGCGCGCTGCGGCCAGCGCACCGCGCTGATCCAATGGCAGGAGCCAGGAGCCAGGTGCTTTTCCTGGTCTCCCATGGGGTGCAGGGCCCAAGCACCTGGGCCATCCTCCACTGCACTCCCTGGCCACAGCAGAGAGCTGCCCTGGAAGAGGGGCAACCGGGACAGAATCCGGCGCCCCGACCGGGACTAGAACCTGGTGTGCCGGCGCCGCTAGGCGGAGGATTAGCCTAGTGAGCCGCGGTGCCGGCCTGTCCTTGGTTAAATTTATTCCAAGGTAATTTTGTTGTAGCTGTTGTGAATGGGATTTCTCTTAGAAGTGCTTTCTCAGGGAGTTCTTTATTGCTGTATTAAAAATGGTACTGATTTCATATGTTGATTTTGTATCCTGTCACTTTACTGAATTTATTTATCATTTGCAATAGTGTCTTGGTGGATTCTTTAGATTTCTTTGTATAGAATCATGTCATCTGCAAATAGGGATAATTTGACTTTCTCTGTCTTATTTGTATGCATTTCCTACTTTCTTTTGTCTAATTGTTCTGGCTAACACCATACTGACTAATAGCAGTTGTATACTGAATAATAGCAGTGAGAGTGGATATCCCTTTCTGATCCCAGGTCTTAGAGGAAATGCTTTCAGTTCTTTGCATTCTATATGATGCCTGTGGGTTTGTTATTTTGTGTTTGTTGTTGTATGGACTTTATGGTGTTGAGGTATATTCTGTCTGTCCCTAATTTATTCAAAGTTTCTATTATGAATGAATTTTGTATTTTGTTGAATGTAGTTTCTGCATCTGTTGTGATGATAGAGTTTTTTTTTTTTTTAAGATTTTTATTTATTTATTTGACAGGTAGAGTTACAGACAGTGAGAGAGAGAGACAGAGAGAAAGGTCTTCTTTCTGTTGGTTCAGTCCCCTAATGGCCTCCATGGCTGGCGCTGTGCCGATCCGAAGCCAGGAGCCAGGTGCTTCCTCCTGGTCTCCCATGTGGGTACAGGGGCCCAAGCCCTTGGGCTATCCTCCACTGCCCTCTGAGGCCACAGCAGAGAACTGACTGGAAGAGGAGCCACCGGGACTAGAACCTGGCGCCCATATGGGATGCCGGCGCCGCAGGCGGAGGATTAGCCAAGTGAGCCACGGCGCCGTCCCCATGATGATAGGGTTTTTATTTCTCATTCTTCAATGTGATGAATTGCATATCTTAATTTGTAGATGCAGAACTATCCTTGGATAAATCCTACTTGATCAAGGTGAAGGCTCTTTTTGATATGTTGTTGGGTTCAAATTGATAATATTTTTTGGAAAATTTTTGAATTTGTGTTTATTAGTTATTGGTCTGCAGTTTTATTTTTTGTTGTTAAGGCATCAAGTTATATTAGCCTCATAAAATAAGTTTGGAAGGGCTTCTCTCTTTTCAATCTTTTAGGAATAGTTTGAGAAAATTGGTGTTAGTTTTCCTTAAACAGTTGATAGAAGTCAGTAGTGACACCATCTGGTCCTGGGCTTCCTTGGGAGACTTACTATATGGATTGATCTCATTAATCTCTATTGGTCTCTTCAGGTTTTCTATCTCTTCATGACTCAAGTTCAGTAAGTTACATATATCTACAAATATACCCCCTTGTTCTAGGTTTTTCAATTTGTTGGTATATAATTGTTCATAATAGTCACTAATGATCCTCCATACTTCTGGGATATCTCTTGTAATATCTCCTTTATCTCTGATTTAATCTATTTAAATCTTTTTTTTCTTGGCTAGTTTGGGTAAGGGTTTATTGGTGTTCATTCTTTAATAAAGGTTCATTGGTCTTTTGATTTTAACTTTAGTTTCTATTTCAGTTATTTCTTTTCTTATTATTTCTTTCATTCTGCTAATTTTGGATTTGGTTCATTCTTGTTGTTCTGGGTCCTTGAGATGCATTTTTAGGTTATTTGATGTCTTTCTCTTTTTCTTGTATATAAGCATGTAGGGCTATAATTTAATATTTCATTTGCTATACCCAGGTACACCAGAGGGTAAGCCACAAGTCTGAGAGGTAAAGTACTCCTACTTCTGAGGCACTGAAGGCAGGATTTCCCCTGCTGTTTTGTACCCTGTCCCCCTTATAGTACAGAACACTGTATGGACTGGGTGTAAGCTGCTAGACTCACTATTGCCTTGCTGGATTTAGTTGGAGTTAGGAGGCTGCAGTGTTTTTTGCTAGTGTGGAGGGTGTCTGAAGGGATGAGGATATGCATGGAGCTTCTGTTCCCTAGGGTAGTATGGATTCTAAAAGTGACTCCTTTCTCAAGATGTTGCCACACTGCCACAGTCTGTGCTCTGGGGATTGTAGGGGGTATAGTGTAAGTTCCTTCTCTGGACCAAGCAGAAGAGCGTTCCCCAGATGGGTCTCCTGACTGGGCTCCTACTCTGTTGTGAATGTGGATCCTTCCCATCCCTAGGATTGCCCATATAAGGTATTCCTACACATGGGTTCTGCTGGGATTCTTCTGTTTCCGTATCCTTTGTGATGGGGTCATTAGGCCAGTGTCTCAGTTGCTGTTTGTCTTTGTTCTTGTCTGCTGCCATCCCAGAGTTCCACATCCTATTGGATTTCTGCTATTCCCTTGCCAGTCCAGTGTTCTTCCTTGGGCACTCACATTTAAATGCAGCTATTTATTTTTTTGTTTTGGTTCTTCTCTGTGGAGAAGAAGGTAAATGCTATCTTGAAACATTCCCTAATTTTACAATGTTTGAGAGTAATAACACTACAGAGCCAAAGAAATGAAAATAGAATTATACATAATATAATTCTAAAGATGATCTAAAATGTACTTTGTTCTTTTTTATAAATTTAGGATTTCTAATTATAACTATACATTATAAATTTTAATGTAGCAGAAGTTTGCACAATTTTTTGACCATTGTTTATAGGCACTTTTATTTTTTAATTTTATTTTGATGTATTTTACCTTTGTTTCCTGAGTGAGATCTAAAATAAAACACTTAAGATCCCTAATACCTTGGATGTCTTTCTATGCTTGAGGAATTTATTTTAATCAACTTCATCTGTCATTTTATCTTGTTGGTAATGTTAAGCATTCTCTAAATAATCCATCAGCATTGTCTCCAGCCTCTCCCACTTGGCCTTTGCCTTGGCCATGTTCCATCTCCCATTGATTTTAGAAGCCACTGCCTTTCTTTAGGACTAGCAGTTAAGTGGGCATCCCAGCATCACATTCTGTATCTCCGTGAAAGAAAATGTCTCTGGCCAACATGTCTCCTCAGATCATTGATCTCTCTCTGAAAAGAGAACACTGTGTCTCCTCACAGATTCCTTCCTCCTTCTTGAATGATTTACAACTTGATTCTGAGCTGTAAAAAGTTGTTTGGATGGCTGTGCCCTACAGAGAGTTATCCTGAGAGCTGCCACTTCTTCCTCCACAAACAAGGCATGCTGATCTCTCCTAAAATGATCTTGCTCTGCGACTGCTTTGTGTCCTACCTGGCAAGGTGGAAACTAAAATTGAGAGGGGAATGAAGATGACTTCATGATAGTGCCAAGTCAGGGAGTACGTCGCCCTATCCCATGCAGATACAGGCAGATTTACGTTTTCTGGCTTTCTACAAGGAAACATTAGTTTGTAGTCTTGGTGTGGACAAGATTATGGCTGTGTTGGATGTGAGTCTGGAGCTGTTTTTCTGTGAACAGAACGGACCCAGCATCATTAGGTTTCTTCCATCCCTTCTTGGGCGTCACGATTTTCTCTGTCCATAGGAGTGGTTCTGTGGAAGATGAGAGACAGAGAGAGATGATTGGAGTTTTCTCTGGAGGAAAAGGAAACAGTCAGTATTAGGCTTACTTCCTGCTCTCTTAGAGCCTCCTTTCCCCTGAGTACCATTAACCCAACGATGACCTTTATCTCCACCAAATGAAACATGTTGGGAGGAACTCTGGGGTAATAAATGAGAATGTACATGGTGTAGTATTCCATCAGGGTAAGCATGATGCAGTAATGGTGTGTCAAAGGAATGAGACATGGTAGAAGTTGAGGTTTCTTGATAGAGAATATCTGCAGTTATGTTAATGATTTAGTTTTAAGCGCTGCATAGTTAGCTGTTATTAATGTTTCTCTTGTTTATTAATATATAGGGTAGAATACATTTATTATAATTCTAAAAAATGATAAAAACTTAGTATTAAATTATGCAAACATTAAAATAGACATCAAAATTATGTAGAAATTAAAATAGCCAAGAGTAAAAGTTGAGAAGTAAGGAGAATCTATATTCCTCTAATTATTAATTTGAAAGTAAAAAAAAATTTTGTTGTGCCTCTAGAATTTGTTCAATGAGAAGAGAGCAATGAGGTAAAAGTACTAACTCTTTAATCTTTAAAATATTTTAATTATCATCACATTAAGATAATACATATTTTCAAAAATAAAGCATCAGAAATAATTGTATTCATAGTAGTTCTTAATTTTATTAGATGGAATTATGTTTAAAAGGTACCCTTTGGGATTGAAATTCCTATGGCCTGGAGGTGAACATTTTTGAAAACTTCGATAAAATTCCACTTGGCCACTTTAAAGTTTTCCAAGTTGTGAGGAAGATGAGGAAGATGAGGCGCATTTCAAGGAAAAGTATTCTTCATTAGTTAAGAGAATTTCAGATGTTCACAGATAATTCAGAAGCTTTCATTTTAAAAGGCAGACTGTGATGTGAATATTAAGGCATTCTTAAACCCGTGTGCTGTTTTTAAACCAGAATCACTGATAATTCTATACTTAATGTAAACATGGATTTATTTCCTATAGCCTGTTGAATTTTCTTTATGTTTTTATTTAACAAAAGTCAAATAAGATGGGTAATAACAATATGAGCTTGTACTTAAGAAGACCTGGGTTTGACATATGAGGGGAATTCAAAACGTTCATGGAAAACTCATTATCATCTTTCAATTCTATCTGTCCACTAACTTTTTCTTTCTTTAAGAGAGAGAGAGAGAAATGCACACACAGATAAGTTCACTCTTCAAATGTCCACAATAGCTGAGACTGGTCCAGGCTGAAACTGGGAGTTGGGAACTCAATACAGTTCTTCCACATGGGTGGCCAGGGCCAAAGTACGTGAGCTGTCAACTACTGCCTTCCAGGGTGCACAATTAGCAGAAAACTAGAATCTAGAGCAGTGCCAAGACTTAAATCCAGGCACTCCAATATGAGATACAGGCATCCTAAGTGATATCTTAGTGTCTAAGCCAAATACTGGCCTCTGTCCATGAACTTTCTGAATTCCCCCTTGCATGTCTGTGACAGTACCTGTGTGATCCTTGACAAATTAATTTACCTATAAACCTCCATTTCTTCATCTGTAAAATGAAGGTACTGATTAGACCTAGTTCCTAGAGTACTATTAAATTAAACAAGACCCCGAGTATGAAACATGTAATCCAGAGCCATATTCTCTTGGCTACAATTTGGAGACCCCAAAACCTCTAAAACCAACACTTTATTTATAGGTTTGTGACAAATGTATCTGTCAGCAAGACTCAGCTTACATGAAGCTATTCATAGTCCTTACTCATCCCATGCTCATATGTTTACTACAGAAATATGAATGTGTTTGATTATTCCATGCTAGTCAGACCCTTTTTATAGTGTTGCACATCATATTCCTGTCTGAAATTGGAAAATTTTGAATTCTACAAACCTCTGGTCCCAAGGGCTTTGCATAAATAGTTATAGGATGAATAGATGTCTAGCTGACAGAACCATGTGCTCATTAGACCTGTCTACTCTCTCAAGAGGCACATAGGTGAGCCCAATCTCAGCTGTGTGTAATGAATTTTCAGATGTTTAACTATGAAGATGCTATCAAGTTTTCTACCCTGACTGAATATCCTGTTTTGTTCATTGTTAGGAATCTCTTTGGACTTTTCTGATTTGCTTAGTTTCCTGTTCTGCCTGGTCTTCATCATCTGATATTTCAGCTATGCCCTTTCTGGTCTATGATTCATAGATTACATTTCTCAACTTCTCATCAGGTCCGAGTATTAACAGGCCAGAACTTTTATCCTGATTGCTCTTGGGGGAGTTCTTCGAGCTGGATTATTTTAGAATCAGTGTCCCCCACTTAAATGTAGATTCTCCCAAGGAATGGGTATCCTGAGATAAATGTGGGTAAGCATGAGGAGAGAGGGAAAGTCAAGAATGTTTTTATTATAATATTCATTTTACTCTATAATTAATTGTATACCACAGTGCTGCCATCTCCTTTTTTTGGTAAGATTTAGTTTCTTTTTTATTTATTCTAAATGTGGAGTGACAGAGAGGGAGAGATACACACACATACACATACACGTATACACACACACAGAGGGAGAGAGAAATATCTTCCATCTACTGCTTCAGCTCCCAAATGGCTGAAATGAGCAGGGCTGCAGCAGGCTGAAGCCAGGAGCCTGGAACTCCATCCAGGTCTCTGACAAGGATGGCAGGCACCCAAGTACTTGGGCCATCCTCCGCTGCCTTCCCAGGTGCATGAGCAGGGAGCTGAATCGAAGCAGAGCATCCAGGACTCAGCTGGTATTCTGATATGAGATGCCAGTGACACAGGCAGTGGCTTAACCCACTGTGCCACAATGCCAGGCCCTGCCATCCACTTTCCTTCAACCCTGATCACCATTTTTGCATTCTGTGATCAGAACTGAGAATTTGTCCACATACTTTCCTGAGGTTATTGATCCTGTGTTTGCTATCTGCCAGGCACTGGCATTGTGAACAACACCAAATCCCTGTCTTGGTAGAGTTGCCTTTAGTTGTAGGGGTAGCAAATCATCAATAAATATATAGAGAGGCTCTGGCCAAAAAACAATAGAGCAGGGCCAAGAGAAAGCAGTCACAAGAGGGAGTTTGCTTTATGTAAGCCAGACAACCAGTGTCTCTCTGAGAATTGATGTAAAAGCAGGAACTTGAAGTAAGTAGCAGCATAAACTAGTAGGTATCTGGAACAAGAACTTTCCAGACAGAACTAACAGCAAGTGCAAAACCTTCGGGAGGAGTGTGTTTATCCAGGAGGTCAAAGTGACTGGAACAGAGCAACAAGAGGAGAAAGTAGAACCTGAGTTCAGAGAAGGAGCACAAGGGCCAGATGGGGGAGCCTGGTAGATGAAATGAAGACAGGACCTCGTGGAGCTGGGCATAAAGGAGGAGCCATGGTAGCTTCACTGCTGGCGCTGTTGTGAGGAACATGAGGATTGGGACTGACCTTCGGATCTGAGATCTGCAAAAGCAGTCTCTGTTGACTGACCAGGGACAAATGCCTGATTAAATGTAGCAGAGAAAACAAAGACGGTGGCTATAGGCAAGTTTTTTTTGGGAGTCTGTACATATAAAGAATAGCAGGGGAAAGGGGATCTAGCTGGAAGAGGAGATGGATTGAGGTTTTGTTTTTTGTGTGTGTGTGTGTGTGTGTGTGTGTGTGTGTGTGTGTGTTTGATCATGGGACGAGCAGCATACTTGTAACCAGATAAGAACAATCCATTAGAGGACAAATGTTGACCTTGTTCTTCCTTAATGTGTGTTTTTATTTGGTCCATTCCTGGCTATATCTGCTATATCTGGCTATATCTTATTCTTTAATTAAGCCATTATTCCTCTTTCATAATTCTAAACCATTATGATATAAATAGCTTTGTTGTACTCTTTTATGAGGTTTATTAGGAGGAAATTATATAAATTATAGACTCCTTGTCTATTTGCCCTTTGAGTATCCCCTACCACTCAAAATGCCCCAAAAAATTCTTTCTAAAAAAATAGATAAAAATGATCTAGACACATCATCCTTGCTAGAGAAGTATCAGAACAAAAACCACAATTGTATATTGCCAACAGAGTTTATTAACTTTATGCCTGAGTAGCTATAATCAAAAACTTTTCTAAGCCATGTGCAAATAAGAAAAAATCCACTGAGATTAAGAAAATGTCTTAACACAGGTGGAAAAAGTAAAAGAATGTTTGTATGAAAAATGTCAAATATAATAAATAGCACTATTCTCTTATAATAAATGATGAACTTTGCTGTCAAATATGATTTTATAATAGTTTTGGTCATCCTGTATGGCAGGAATTTGTTTTATTTATTATCATATGTTTGTGGACAAGTTACTGTGCTTTATCATCTTGTTGAGAAAATCTAAAGTGTCCTCAACATATACGGATAGAACATGGTTATTCTTTTTTTTTTTAACTTTATTTAATGAATATAATTTCCAATGTACAGCTTATAGATTACAATGGCTTCCTCCCCATAACTTCCCTCCCACCCCCTGCTCTCTCTCCCCTTCCATTCACATCAAGATTCATTTTCGATTCTCTTTATATACAGAAGATCAGTTTAGCATACATTAAGTAGATTTCAACAATTTGCACCCACACAGAAACACAAAGTGAAAAATACTGTTTGAGTACTAGTTATAGCATTAAATCACAATGTACAGCACATTAAGGATAGAGATCCTACATGAGGAGTAAGTGCACAGTGACTCCTGTTGTTGACTTAACAAATTGACACTCTTGTTTATGGTGTCAGTAATCACCCTAGGCTCTTGTCATGAGTTGTCAAGGCTATGGAAGCCTTTTGAGTTCACCGACTCTGATCATATTTGGACAAGGTCATAGTCAAAGTAGAAGTTCTCTCCTCCCTTCAGGGAAAGGTACCTCCTTCTTTGATGACCTGTTCTTTCCACTGGGATCTAACTCGTGGAGATCTTTCATTTAGTTCTTTTTTTTTTTTTTTTTTGGCCAGAGTGTCTTGGCTTTCCATGCCTGAAATACTCTCATGGGCTTACATACCAGGGGATTCCAATTCAATCCCATCAAGGTGGCATGCACCAATGCCATCTCACTAGTCCAAGTGATCAATTTCTGTTCACAATTGATCATAATGATAGGACTAAGAGCCAAAGGGATCACATAAACAAGACTAGTGTCTGCAAATACTAACTGATAGAATAAAAAAAAGGGAGAGAATGATCCAACATGGTAAGTGGGATACACAGCAGACTCATAGAATAGCGGATGTCCTAAACAGCACTCTGACCTCAGAATCAGCCCTTAAAGCATTCAGATCTGGCTGAACATGGTTATTCTTAAAAGTACTGAGGTAAAGGTCATATCAATTGAGTGACTTTTGTCAATTCCTTGGAAATCCAAGTCTAACATAGAATGGAAATAGTGTCTACTACAAGATCCATGAGAAAAACAAACCCATTTTTATAAATCAGAGATTTAAAAATATTAGTGACAAGAAATGTGATCAAGGACATAAAAATCCTAACATGTGCATGAGCAAATATTCCTTCCTGTTTCTTTCTTTGTTTTTAATTTATTTTCATTTTTTTCTTTGAAAGAAAGACAAGGAGAGAGGAAGAGATCTTCTGTCTCTTCACAAAGAGATCTTCTATCTACTTATTTCCCAAATGCCTGCAGCAGCTTGGGGCTGGAGGAGCCTGAAGCTCAATTTAGGTGGCAGAGACCCAACTGCTTGAACTATTATCTTCTGCCTCCAAGGGTACATGTTAGCAGGAAGTTGGATTCAGAAGCAGATCTGGGGCTCAAATTCAGGCACTCTGACCTGGGATGTGGGCATCCCAAGAGGCGCCTTAATTGCTGCATCAAACACCTGTGCTTATTCCAACTTGTAGAGGCTGTTAAAATCATGGTCTAGACACTGAACAAAGTTCTATGCCCTAGGTTTCATATTTCTTGTTTCTCTTCTGATGCCATATTGTATTTCTTGTGAAAAGTCTCAGTTTAACAGAATAGAATCTAGGCTCTTTACTTACAAAATGGAATGTGAGCCATGGTGTTTACTCATCTACTCCCTAAAGCAATTGTATGTCCCTTCAGCATGAGCAGAGAAGGTTGGCATTGCCAGTACCTGTCAGCCTCACTGCTTTTCAGCTGAGACTCTTGTAGTTTGAGATAATGAAGTAAAAATGCAAACTGTCCCTTTCTTCTAGATTTTTCAGTGCTTTGACCTGGCATCAAGTTAGATCCCCAAAAAGCAGAGTGTACTCAAAATCTTTGTTGCTTCTCTCTCCTCAGAAATGCTTCCACTGAGTTAGAGTTTTGTTTTAGTTTATATTGAGGACTTAAGAAAAATTACAAGTTGGCCATTGAAGAAGACATTGAGTCTAGCGGTAGAGACACCCCTGACCAACATCAGAGTGTTTGTGTCCAATCCTCAGCTCCAGCTTCTGAATTCAGCTTCCTGCCAGTGCAGACACTAGGATCAGTGGTGATAGCTCAAGTAATTAGGTTCCTGCCACCCATGTGAGACCTGAATTAAGTTCCCAGCTCCTGGCTGCAGCTACAATGCTGAACTCAGTCCTGTCTCAGCTGTTGGGAGCTTTTGGGAACTGAACAAGTGGATGAAAGTGCTCAATGAAATAAAGTTAACTGATTATGATTGCCATCAAAATTTTCCTGTATCTTCCGTGTTGTTAGGTTTGTACTGACTACAGTTCACGTACTTTATTTAGAAATCCATTTCAAGAATTCCTCCTTGAAAGTAAGATCAAAAACTTAGGTTGCTAATCTTGTGTTCTCCAGACAAATCTTATGTGCTTCCCTTTCTCAAAGATGAGTGCTTTAGCTCATTCTTGAAAAGAGTTTAAAATTTGTTCATTTACAGAACTTATCCCCAATATCAGATAAAACATACATGTGAATTTTTCTAAGTAACCTTTTTTAAAAAATTTTAACTGATATACTATGTGTGTCCAGAGTTATAAAAGAGTCAGTCTTTCAGAATCACGATTCTAAATACATAGAAATATAAGTATAGTAAATAATACATAAAAATTAGTATGATTAATATATGTATACTACATAGTAAGTATAAATACAAACACATATGTTAATCTAAGAAAGTAAATAGGAAGACAAATATATTAATGGCTGCATATTTAAACAATGCAGATATTATTTTTGTTTGCTTATGAATTTTTCAAGACATTTTACTCTGTTTCTCAAAATGTGGCTGGTGTAGAAACATATGTAGAGACTAGTTAGAAATACACATTCTTGATTCCCATGTGAAGCTTACTGATCAATGGTGTAGGAACCAGAAATCTGTTTTAACAAGCCCTCCAGATGAATCCTGCACACATTTGAGTTACAATTCATTGTGCTAGATGTTGGATAATAAAATGATTAGTACAGTTTATGATACAAAATGTATTTTTACCTGCATCCATCCCTTCTTGCTTTTCTGTCTTCCTCTTCACATCCCTTCACATTCCCTGTATTCACCCCTTTCACCTTTTCCGTATGTATGCTTGTGAGAGGTGACTTAGTGCAATGGTTAAGCACAACCGAGGAAGCAGAATTTTTGCTCCTTGTCTAGATTTATTTGTCTGAACTACAGGTTTGCTACAATTGATAAATGACCCTGAGCAAATCATTTGATCATTTTAAGTTTCAGTATCCTCATCTATAAAATCTGAATAACCACAGTATCTACCTAATGAGGTTATTAGAAGATTTAAGAGAGATAATATCTGTAAACATTTCTAGACCAATGCTTGGCACTTTTTATACTTCACAAATTAGCAGCTGCAATTGTAATAAGTGAGATACTGCACTGGGCATGAGAAACAAACAATATTTTCTGCTTTTCAAGAGCTTAAATCATTGTATATTATAAGATGTTTATTCTACGGAAACACTCTAATGGGGAAGAGATTTGGGAATTAGGAAATAGACTGAAGATCATGTATTCCAATGTACTTTCCATTATAGGAATACCATTTTTTACAATATTAATAGCTAGGCAGTATACCCAGGATTCTGTACCCATTTTAGTGGGAACATGCTATGGAAAGAATCCAGACTCTGAAGTTGATCAGATCTGAAGTTCTCATCATTATTCTATTCTGTTCCCTCAGGAACATCTCTGAGACCCAGGCTCCTTGTCTCTACAATAGGATGATGGCACTTCTCATACTGATTACCAGGTGGCTAAATGAGATAGTACACATGAAGTACCCTCTATTTCTTTATTATTATTATTATTTGACAGATAGAGTTAGACAGTGAGAGAGAAACAGAGAGAAAGGTCTTCCTCCCATTGGTTCACCCCCCAAATGGCCGCTACGGCCGGAGCTACACCGATCCAAAGCCAGGAGCCATGTGCTTCTTCCTGGTCTCCCATGTGGGTGCAGGGGCCCAAGCACTTGGGCCATCCTCCACTGAACTCTTGGGCCACAGCAGAGAGCTGGACTGGAAGAGGAGCAACCAGGACTAGAACCCGGCGCCTATATGGGATGCTGGCACCGCAGGCGGAGGATTAACCAAGTGAGCCACAGCACCGGCCCCCCAGTACCCTCTATTTCTAATACACTACTAGCTCACTGAAAGTGTAAATTTTACTCGGATTAAAAAAACCCAATATTTTTGGAGATATCTATGAGTTCTAAGACAGGGTTCCCTGTTCTAAATAAAAAGAATCTCTATGTAAATGTTATCAGTTGATTGTGTTTCAACGTCTCATTGGCATGCTGCTTAAAAAAAAAAAAGATATTTTTTCCCATTCTGTTGGTTGTCTCTTCACTCTCCTGACTGTTTCTTTTGCAGTACAGAAACTTCTCAATTTGATGCAATCCCAATAGTTGATTTTGGCTTTGACTGTCTGTGCCTCCCGGGTCTTTTCCAGAAATTCTTTGCCTGTGCCAATATCTTGAAGGGTTTCTCCAATGTTCTCTAATAACTTAATGGTGTCAGGACGTAGATTTAGGTCTTTAATCCACGTTGAGTGGATTTTTGTGTAAGGTGTAAGGTAGGGGTCTTGCTTCATGCTTCTGCACGTGGAAATCCAGTTTTCCCAGCACCATTTATTGAATAGACTGTCCTTGCTCCAGGAATTAGTTTTAGATCCTTGATCAAATATAAGTTGGCTGTAGGTGTTTGGATTGATTTCTGGTGTTTCAATTCTGTTCCATTGGTCTATCCATCTGTTTCTGTACCAGTACCATGCTGTTTTGATTACAACTGCCCTGTAGTATGTCCTGAAATCTGGTATTGTGATGCCTCCGGCTTTGTTTTTGTTGTACAAGATTGCTTTAGCTATTCGAGGTCTCTTGTGCCTCCATATGAATTTCAGCATCATTTTTTCTAGATCTGCGAAGAATGTCTTTGGTATCTTGATTGGGATTGCATTGAATCTATAAATTGCTTTTGGGAGAATGGACATTTTGATGATGTTGATTCTTCCAATCCATGAGCATGGAAGATTTTTCCATTTTTTGGTATCCTCTTCTATTTCTTTCTTTAAGGTTTTGTAATTTTCATCGTAGAGATCTTTAACATCCTTGGTTAAGTTTATTCCAAGGTATTTGATTGTTTTTGTAGCTATTGTGAATGGGATACTCTCATGGGCTTACATACCAGGGGATTCCAATTCAATCCCATCAAGGTGGCATATACTTAAGGTATACTAAGCTGATCTTCTGTATACTAAGATAATCGAAAATGAATCTTGATGTGAATGGAAGGGGAGAGGGAGTGGGAAAGGGGAGGGTGGTGGGTGGGAGGGACGGTATGGGGGGGAAAGCCATTGTAACCCATGAGTCGTACTTTGGAAATTTATATTCATTAAATAAAAGATTAAAAAAAAAAAAAAAACAAGGAAGAGGGTTGAAATTTTTAATAGAGAAGAATTGATTCACCTGGCATCCACCTCTACACACTTGCCATTTAAGTGGCAAATTGGTAGTGAGTAGACAGATGTCAAATAAAAGCTTTCAAATCACTTTAAAATGTACTATATGGGTGAAATGGTCATTTTTCCATTCAATTATTATTTATAGCCATTGTCTGTATTCCCACTAAGCTAGGGTCTTTTTCTTGTTTCCTTGTTGAACGTCTTATTCTGTGAAGTATTGAGCCTTTTTACCATAATGTAATTTTAAGATATCTTATCCCAATAACTAAAAAAAAAAAGACAGAAAGAAAGGGAGAAGGAAAGAAGGGGAAAGGGGAGGGAGTAAGGAATGGCATATCATTCTGTTCTTGGAATTGTATCTAAAAAGCACATTGGATCTATTAAAAACTAAAATAAAAATATATTTTAAAAAGCTTTAAAAAAAAAACACAAAGAACATAATCCTATATAAAGTCACACTGTTATCTTCTTTGAGCATGTTTGTTATTTATCTAAGAATCCTCCCATTTAGCCATCATTCTCTAACTAATCCACTGATATCCCATGAGATTATTTATATGTTTCATTGAATTTAATTTATAATTTATCTTTTACACTAACCTATGAATTACGGAGAGTAGTTTCACATGATTTCATGTTGAATCATTACAGTCTCCAAAATGATCATATATTGAAAACAAGATCACTTCCTTTACAAGATGAAAGAAAATTATGATACCCTAAACTATTTCATAACTTTGTATTTCATGTACAATCATTCAGACTAAATTTTTATGTGCCTATGAAATTATAGAGATAAATTAGTGAATTCAAAATCTTGGGTCACTTACTCAAAATGTGAATGTGATCATCTAGATGCATTGCTGAAGAGTTCCTTGAAAGACAAAGTCAAAAACAAGAGATTTAGATCTGAGCTCTGGTTGTTTGCCAACATTTTTGTAACGTTTAAACCTAAACATAATTTTCATATGCATCTCATTCATTTATTGAGTCAGCTACTTTTCAACTAGTGAATACTTGTATGCATGAACTTTAATATTATGCCCTGGGAACATAAAAATTACTGTCATGATGCCTGAACTTAAGGAACTTACTTTTCAGCAAGGCAGAGACAAGCAAATATAGATTAGGTTTCTCTAACACAAAATTAAAAATCTGATGTGCTCTAAATTATGAAGGTTTTGAGAGCTGACATGATATTGCAAGTAGAAAATTCCACATCTGACCTCCTTTGATAGGTTCCAGTCAGAAGGCTGATATACTAAAAATATTGTATAAAGTTATCTCCAGGCTCTGTGTATAAAGTTTACAGGAAACATAAATGAGTAACGAACTTAGACTTGGGTGCTTTCTCCCAAATATCTCCTTATAGAAATGTAAATATTCCAAAATCCAAAATAATCTGAATTCTGAAACATCTCTGGTCACAACTATTTCACATGAAGAATATTCAGCCTTTATCCACAAATCTTCTTTGAAACAAAAATCTGAACATAGAGGATTTCATCAATATGGCTGCCTGGAGGGTCAAATATACCTTATATAGGAAGCTACTTTTGTGCTGAATTCAAAGGATCCATGGAGAATGCAAGAAATGGACAATTTGTTTTATGAGAACAAATTTAGCAAAGATGTCCCATAGGGATGGGGCTGGGGCAGTTCTCTACTGCTAGTGCCCAGGAAATGTTGTAGAGAAAAAGAAAAAATTACGTTTGCTGGAGCCGGACTGCTATGGCCTTGAATACCCCACTGAGGAACTTAAACAGTTTTTTCTTGGCAAACAAACAAATGGCTCAGATGATTCCCATGTTGATTAAGAATTGGTGAGACCAGCATGGAAGCCAGTCTGCAGGGTATGGCAAAGGTCCAGGTGACATAAGAATGCTTGAAAAACAATCAGGGACAGTGGAATTTGAGAGACTGGAAAGATTATTAAATCACTCCTGAGGAATAATTAATAACAGAACTTCCCAACCATTTGTGTAGGGGATGGTATAGAGGGGGAAAAAAGGATAAAGAGGTTTCTCTGGGAACTAGATGAATGGTGATTCATGATCATACTCTTAACCAGATCCAGGGTGGGTGAGTAATCAAAGATTATCCACTAGGACCTGGAGCTTGGAGCAAAAGTCAAAGCGAAAGGGTGGGTTTGAAAGCCTTAGGCACTGAAATGGTCAATGGAAATAGAAAATGGAGATTTCCAGCAGATACCTTGGAGCCAAGATTAGAATCTTGGGAGAAACAATAACATTTGAGAGGAAGTTTAGTAAATAAGAGTAGCAAGAGAGATTAAGGAATCTTCTCCAGAAAGGTAGCTGTAAAAGTCAGAAGCTCCCTGAGGACAAAAGGATGAGAAGCCTTTAAAGAACTTAAGAGACTAAGTAACTATGAAGTAGTTGCATGATGGAGGAGAGTAAAGGTTAGAAAGTGATAGCTTTTTGACTAAACAAAAGGAAGATGGAATGGTGATTTGTGTTTCTGGATGTGGCTTTTTTTTTCTTTAAAATGAGGGCAAAAAAACATTCTTCCATACTATACCATGGAGGGAAAGAAAATCATGACTAGAATAGTTCATTTACAAATTAAAATACATAGTAAAGAATCATCAAAGAGATTCAGACTACAGCAAATTTTTAATTTGGTTGATCCAATGTGTTTTCTAATGAATAAATCTACTTCTGATCTCTTCTCACTCACATACACTTGATAAAAATGTTCTTTAGGAAACAGTAGTACATGTGAGTGTTCATCAGCTTTATGTTCACAGAAGGAATACATTTCAGTTTTTAGAACAAAAATGTGAGACTTGCATATTGGACTATGAATGTTCCTCAAAGTTGAGGTTCTATTGTTGATTCAAGTGGCAGACTTGTTTCTTTTGTGACTATGAAGTAAATGCAATATGATTTATGAGGCACCTGTGCCAGTCCCCAGAGCGCCAGTGACCTAAGGCTTGGGCCTTCTGGATGACAAAGCATAAAGTCCTTCTTCTGCACTTATTGTTCATACAGGGCCATGTAGAACTTGGTTTTCTTCCTGTCAGGAATTACTTTGTGCTCACTGTAATTAGTGTGTGTAATCCTGTCAACTGCAGATGCAATGCCTTCTCTGAAAAAGTAGGAAGTTCTCAGTGATGAGATTCAGAAAAGGGTCCATAAAGAACCTTTTTATTGGAGATGATGATAAGCAACATTTTGGTTGATTTTGTTTCCATTGTTTCTCAGTGTTTCAGTTGTGTTATATGTGTGTATTTTAAATCATGGAGGTTATTAAGGGGAGAAAACAGAGCCAGGAATAACCATCCCCAAATCACGTTTTAGTCCATAAGGTGTCTGACACCTGTTTCTCTCTATGCCTAGAGAGAAGCGCACAACTCTAAAACAGGCACTGCTGACCAGCCTTTGTCTACAGCGTTTCCACCTCTTGTTCCTCTCTCCCTCTTCAGGGTGTTTGTGTTGCGACTTTTTTTCCTTTAGAGTAAAAAAAAAAATTAAATCTGAAGGCAGACAAATGGTGTTACAAGGGAACTTCAAAAAGTTCGTTCATAGAAAATGGATTAAGAGATGTTTATTTTGGTACATAAAGCTTTGAGATCTGTGCATAACTGTTTCATAAGACACATTTTCCATAAACTTTTTGGATACCGTGTACATATTGATTTCAAAAAATTTTTGCAGCAAAATAAAATTTTCAACTCCATTTTCCATGAACTTTTTGAAGTCTGCCCCCCTCCCGTATATTTCAGGGCAGTACATTGTGGACTGGTAGAAATTATGTCCAGTCATAGCTTATTGGCGGAAGATCCATCTCCACTGTATCAGGACCTCAGGCTGCTGGCATCCCTGCTCCGTGCTACCCCTAAATCTCTTTCAGGTTGTTACACTCCAGCAACCCATCAGGCTACTCTCAGCTAGCCAAGCTGGAGCCAGCAAGAAAGGAATCATCCACCACAGATACTTATTGAGACCAAATTATTAATGTGCAGTGGCAGAAAAGTGGCTCCCTTTCTCATTGGATTATGAGAGCATTTGTTTTCTTGATAAAACAGCGGCCAGCTTTGCATTTGGTCTAGAAGGTAGACGAAGATTATTTTGCTGCAGACTGCCGGGATGTCTGATATCTTTCCTCTGTATCTGTGCCAAAGTGTGTTTCCCTCATCCATCTCACAAGCTGTTTTTAAACTTAATCACATTTAACTTTTTGTATATGTTTGCCTGACAACAAATGGGTCTGGGGTTAGGGAAGGAGAGTGCAGAGAAAAAGACATCTTTATTAGAAGAGAAATGAGAAACCACTCTCTTTGTTTAGAATAACCCTTAATGTAAATGAATCTAGTTATAGTAGGGACAAACTTCCAGAAACACTTTGGCTGTTTTTGAAAAATACCAAAATAAAAATAATAATTGGAATTTGAAACTAGTTTTAACAAGTCCTATGATAAAACCTATTTTTCATTATCTTACATACATCTGTCTTCTCTGATCCTATAAACCTCAAACATACACTGATTATCCTAGACTCAAATATCTTTAGTTAGTAACTTAGTTCTAAACTTCACATCCTAAAGCCAAATGAAGCTGTTATGATTTAGACTGCTTGCAGTGCAAGGAATAAAACCTTAAGTGGATATGTTGTAATTTATTTAGCTTCTCTTTGGGTTGCATTGACTTTATTTTTTAAAAGATAAATTTTACATAAGAATTGTTTAAAAAGTGAACTTAAGCTTGCACTTTAACACTGGAAGATCTTTTGTTTTCATCTATTCATTTTCGCCTGAGATGCAGAAAACAATTTTCATTGAGAGAGAACCTCATAGTGTATCCCTTGCTGAAGGCTTCACTTCTGTGTTTCTCTCCAGCATTATGAACGGCAGAGAACAATGTAACCCACTTTTACCTTGATAAGCTTTGATTTGAGGTTTTATGTTCATTCCATCATAACTTTATATCTCCATAGACAAGCTACTGAACAAGTAGATAGGATGGTGCGATTTGATTAGGTATGCAATGTCTTGGAATTTTATACTCTTCAACATTTAGAGCTGTTATGCTCTGCCTATCTGTAAGTCAGACTGCCGGCCTCCTTAACCTTGCAAACACACCTGGGAATCCTGTAGTATGTAGGAGTTGTGGGGTAGGCTGAAGCTTTGTGGCAGCTGAAATTACTGCCTACAAGTCCAGGAACTCTATTTGTTTAGCTAGAACTAAATTCAGAATCTTATTGGTTTAAGTGGAGGCACCATGGAAATCAGCTTAGTTATCTGGTTTTCTCCTCTAGAGAACACAGAAATTATCAAAAGGAGACAGAGGTTCTACCTAAGGCAGACATGCTGGCTCACAGCCTGCCATCCAAGGAAGAAATTAAATGGGGGAAAAAAAAAAACAACTTAAGAGTACACACAAAGCCAGCAGAACACAGAGTGCTGGGCCGATGGGTGGGCAAGCTGCCTGAGGTTTCTTACGAGGCCTGCATCATCACTGCATATTACCACACACCTGACTAATGACGAACATTCCATTTATGCAGAAAGAAACGTTTGACTTGTTAAAAAATACTTGACTTGTATAAAGATTGGTGCTTGGAGGAGAAAGTTTCCATTGTCTGGAAATCACACATTCAGTCATTCGTCTGACTTTTTCTGAACATTGCCAGAGTGAAACTTTGCTTTTGGACAAAGATTGTTTTGCTGAAATTGATTATCTACTCTTTGTCACACCTGATTCCATGTGTCTTTTGGTTATTCCCCATAATTAAACTCATCCTGAAAAGCAAAAGAATGCTTCATATTCTTTGATGTTTCTTATACACAGTTAAGGAGAAACTACCTACCTTTCAAATGTATTCAACACAATTTTCTTTGTTTTTGAAGTTTCATAAACAATAAAAGATATAGAAAAATATTAACATAACATTTTACAGATATTATCTACCATTTAATATTTCTTGACATCTAAAAGATAGTGCTGTATATCCTGTCTTCTAGTCTCTGCTTTCTGTGTAGTTGTTTTTTTCCCCAAATTTACTAAAAGTGTTGAAGAGTTTTTCATTACCATATGATTTGATTTTATTCCTACTTTCCTTCTGTTGTCTAGATTACTGGCTGGAAACATCAGATGTGAAAATGAGTGCAACACAAATATCTATCTAACATTTAACTTCCCATTTTAGATCTCTCATAGGGTGAAATCTTGATTAATAAATGCTCTGGCTATCCCCCTTGGTGTGAATGCAACCACATCAAAAAACTCAGTCAGGGTGAGCATTTGGCCCAGTAGTTAAGATGCCTGCAACACATATGGAGTATCTGGGTTCAATATCTGCCTCTGACCCCAGACTCCATCTTCCTGATAATGCAGACACTGATAGGCAATGATGATGGCTTAAGTAATTGGAGACCTGTCACCCACATGGGAGACTTGAATTGTGTTCCCGGCTCCTGAGTTTGTCCTTGTATTTGGGGGAAGAACCAGGGAATAGCAGCTCACTTGCTCACTTTCTCTCTCTCTCTCTCTCTCTCTCTGCCTCTCAAATAAACACATTTTGAAGAAGAATATGCCATTATGAGTCAGGCACAACAGCTGTGTCTCTGCACAACATACACAGGGTGCACAAAATTTAGAAGACTGTGGGCTATCTTCTTTAGCTCCGTCCTGGTTTCTTCTCTCAGTACACTCTTATTCTCTGCATAGCGACTGCTTTCTTACTTTATCAAAAAAATGTTGTCCCTCTTTTTACTTCCTTCATGCTTTCCAAGTGGGACATATACATCATTCTTTAAAATCGTTTGATGTGTTATCTCTGCCATGCCTTTTCACTTAGAGCCTTTGATGTCTAACTGTGAAATGATCATCTCTTTCCTACGCAGTTGAAGAAATTTTAGGCATTATTGAATGAGGGGTGAGGCAGGAGGGAAAGAGGATGGAACATGTACAAGCAGTTACTCAACAGACCCAAAATTACAGCTGATGAAATCCACCACGATAGCCCAGATGGAGAGCCCAAGTAGGAAGACGCTAATATCGACGGCTGGCTCAGACCATCTCCATACCGACTTTTTGCTCATTATTTTTCTTCTTTCTGCCAACTCTGGCAGCATATCTGACCTCCAGGGACACATTCTTTTTTTCTACTTAAAGTGTGGAAAAAATTTCTTGTTGTCAGAGTTGTGTTGAAATAAAATTGGCGTTTGGAGGAAGCAACATTTGCTAGGATGCTTAGATGGGGTGGATGCACACAGTGCTGAACTGAGCAAGTTTACATGGTCTGGGTTTATCATCTGGCAAAACAGAGAGGGGTGAGGAAGTGTGGTTGTCTAGGGGGTCAGTCTGGCTGTCCTGCTGGGCCTTAGTGAGTGTTGATAGCTCAGTTCCATGGCACTGTTTCTCAAAGTAGTGTTCACAGGCTGCCTACATCAGATTCCGCTGGGTGCTACTTCTGAATGCACCCCAAAAGGGGCCAAGAATATATCAAAGTGAGCCTGGGGAATGGACATTTGGTCTGGCCTTTGGAACACGCACCTCCAACATGGTAGTGCCCATTTTTGATTCCTGAGTCCAGTTTTCTGCCTTTGCAGACCATATGAGGCAATGGTGATGACTCAAGTAATTGGGTTCCTGCCATCCACATGGGAAACCTGGATTTGGGTTCCTGGTTCCTGACTTCCATCCCATTGTGAGCACTAGGAAAATGAATCAGTGGATGGAGGAGCACTCTCTAGCTCTTACTTGCTCTCTCTGCCTCTCAAGTAAATAAATGAACTAAGAAGAGCATGCCGTAGCAAGGTGGGGGATGCATTTTGACAAACTCTCCAGGACTCTTCTGCTTCTAAATTAGAAGAATAACTGTTCAATGTCCTGGCACTGTTTTCCTGCTTTCTAAGTTATTTATGTGTGTATATCCAGAGGTGGTTAGGATGAGGCAACTGACTCACCCTAGCACAGAATTAAAAAACTGAGGCATAGCTAGAAATACAGTTTAAACATTTGTCCCTAGTAATGTGGGGCATCTATGGCAGCAAAAGAGACAACTGCTCATAGTTCTAGAAACTCAATGTGTTGATGTCTGACTCTCACTCAACCTTTGCATATTTTATAGTGTATGTCTTACTTCTCTTCTTTTGCTATTAGTTGCATTTTCCCTTTCCAGGAAAACTATGAAAAACTGAAGACTTATCTTTTAAACAATGCTCATCTGTCACCTGCGCCAGAACAATTTATATAACCTCTGTCCACCAACTCCAAGAACCTGTTGTGGGTTTTTGGTCTAACGTAGATGGTTGCCCTTAATGCATAACTAGTGTTGACCTGCTTGTGTGAATCTCTTTCTAAAGCTAAGCTGCATGCATTGGCTGACTCGGTGTTCCTGCTCCATAAATGATTGTCAAATGAATGGATGAACTAAAAGATCTCATGCCCTGCCCCCGTATACACATTCTCCTCCATTTTCATCATTTCTGGCATAAGGAATGATTGAATTTGTTTTTGTATAAAATCAAATGTGCTTCCCATGATCCTTACAAAAATGTGTTTTCAGAACAAAATAAATAAGATAGGGAGAATATTAAGATGCTTTGGACATCTAAATACTTGTGAAGTACATTTTTAAATGCCACAAAAATGCTTTAAAGAGCTCCAAGTAAATTTAAGAGGGTATCTACTGGATTTTGACTAAGTGCTGAAAAAAAGTTTCCTTAATTCCCAATCTAAATACTTCAACTTAAATTTACTAGTAGCTATTTCAGAGGAAGATGGGGACTCTGTGATCCTTAGTTTGTTATAAAGAAAATGTTTTTGTCTTCAAATGTTTAGAGGAGGGATTAAAGGCAATTTATGGCTTGGGTAGAAAGTAATAAAAGTAGTAACAATGGAGTGTCTTCTAAATTGTCATCATTTTCTGGAATTACTAGCAATATCAACCCAGCAGGCATTTTATGACAAAAAAAGAATTACTTTCATTTGTCAAGTTTTAATGTAAACTACAACATCAATCTTGGAGCAGCTATTCTGAAATATTTCATTCTATTGTTGAAAAAGAGAGGTTGATTCGGTTATGTATAGAAGATGGATTCTGTCATTAGCTCTTTTACCACAGGATTCAAGAAACATATAATTCATTTCTTTTTGAAAATTAGTCTGAAAAAAATCTATGTACATAAAATGTATTTTATTAAGGTCAAACCACAGTTCATTTAATTTCTCTAAATGACACAATTTTTAATTCCTAGGAAAAAAATCACAATAATGAAAAATAAAATAACTGAATAGGTTTGTTTTCCTTCCTTTTATTAATAGAATCCCAATTTACAGATTTCTTACTATTTAATTAAAGCAATTTATTTTAATGGTATTTTCCGTTAAAAAAATTTAAATAAATTGTATCGAACCTTTTTAACAACTCTGGGTCATACTAATAATACTACTAGGAGTAATACTTTTGTATATGAAATGATTGAGCCTTTTACTCTTTGAGGGAGTACCAAGATTTAGGTTATTAGTATATTATCCATTTTAAATAGCAGAGCCAAAACTTCTACTCTTGCTCCCTCCCACCTTTTGGCTGTATCTTTGTTCATTTCTCTTTTATGATATCACTTAAAAAAGTGATTGGTTCACACCCTTGATGAAGCTAAATTTTTAACAACTTCTCAAGTACTCTGGTAAATGTCTTCCATGCATGGATAAGTATGACATAGAAGGTAAAACTGCAATAATTTTAAGTAAGCATGTGATTTTGTATGATATTCCTAATTATTTTAATTCTTGTTACATATAATTTGAAGACCTCACTTATGTGATGTAGCAAACCCTACCTTCACCAATGCCAAAATTAAGGTTTTCTGTTGCTTTATCGTATATGAAGTTCCTGCAATAGAAGATGAAATATGTATAACCTATGCACAAAAATATTCATGTGCGTATATGCAGTCTGTCAATCATCTGGTGATTCCAAATTAAGAACTCTTGAATAATAATTCTCGGTAGCTCTAGCAATCTGTTTTTAAGTCAAACATTCTGTGTATGTGGCATTATTTTCTCCAATGGTTAAAATCCTTAATGAATTGTGACTTGCTCATCCATTATAAGGGGAGTCAGTTATTTATGTGATTTTTTTGTTGTATACTTACATGTATCTTCTCCCCATACAGAGTGAAAGAAGCTGAAGAGGTGTGTAGGCAGAAAAAAGGAAAATCACTTTATAAAATAAAACCAAGACATGACTCTGGAATTGTGAGTAACTTTTCTCACTTTTAACTTGGGATTTTCTTTGGCTTTTAAACCCTATTTCACTGTGTGTGTGTGTGTGTGTGTGTTTGTAAAATTTTCCGTTAAGTTCAGATAAAGAATTAGCTTCTTACTTTACTAATCTTCTGTGCCTTATGCCTTTAATCAGGCCCAGAGTCTGAGGGGATCTCAATATTCAGTACCCAGAACTTAGGAATTAAGGTGAATCTGTTACGGATGTACTCACATGTGAAGATGTCTATGTTGGCAAGGGAGGGCAGGAGCCCAACTTCCTCTTTTCTGATTACACAGGCATCATGGTACAAGAGTGATTGTTATAATGGTATTACCTCCACTGGGGTCTAAAACACAATGGGAAATGCCAAGTGCATGGTTATGTTTTATCCCAGACAACTGTACAATGTTGGCTGTGTGAAAACTGTCAGCCCACAGACTCAGTTTAATACACTAATTTAAGTGCTCTCCTTGCCCATCCTTCCTTTAAAATAAAATTCTAAGTTGTGCACCTTGGTTGAAAGGAAAAGTTTTCCGTTGTAATACTGGAAATGTCTTATATGTTCTGAGGCGTCATCACTTGGTACCAGAGTTGGTAAATAGTGCTATTTTAAGTGAAAAGTTGAATTAGACCTTAAAAGAGGAACATTTTGAATTGGATTGGTTTATTTTGTGTAAATGAAAAAGACATTACAATAACCCAAAGTTAAGAATTATATCTCCATGTAAAAGCTATTTTCCTTTAATTTTTCTATATCAAATTAATCTTAATGGAAAGTATTCTGTTATGATTCAGTTTATTCGCTGCTCTTTTCTGAATGAAGTTCAATTCTAAAACTATATTGAATGAGGAGAAATAATTATGCACTTCAATCATGCTATTATTAGAATAGAAGGGGATGAAAGTACTTGAACCATGAAATGAATCAGTTGTTTCAGTTCTCATATTTGTGCATTTCTATATAGGGCTAAGAATGAGAAAGAAGAGTTGGTTCTCTCACATCAGTTAGAAGTTTTTTTTTTTTTTTTTTTTTTTTTTTGGACAGGCAGATTTAGACAGTGAGAGAGGAAGAGAGACAGAGAGAAAGGTCTTCCTTCCATTGATTCACCCCCCAAATGGCTGCTACAATCCTAAGCCAGGAGCCAGGTGCTTCCTCCTGGTCTACCATGGGGTGCAGGGCCCAAGCACTTGGGCCATCCTCCATGCCTTCCTGGGCCACAGCAGAGAGCTGGCCTGGAAGAGGAGCAACCCGGACAGAATCCAGCACCCCAACCGTGACTAGAACCCAGGGTGCCGGTGCTGCAGGCGGAGGATTAGCCAAGTGAGCCATGGCGCCAGCCTAAAAGTTAAATTTTTAAAACTTTTCCTAAAAAATTTTGCTGATTTGTCCTGGTGAAAATTTGTGAAGATAAAACAGATCTTACTTACCTTTTGATCATTTATGAGCTTGTGGATCTTTAGCATTTTGCCAAAGAATTTGATCCAAATGAAAAGATCTTGTTTGGGCTACTCTCAACTCCTTCCTTTTTTAAAGTCCTTGTTTTTAACTATATAATTTCTAACTGTATTTATTTTCAGAAAGCAAAGATAAGCATGAAAACCTGAACGGTGCAAAGCAGAATGAGAATGAGTCATCACCACAACTTTCACAAAACTCAGATGACCTGAGTGTGGGAAGGAAACTACATCCATTCAGATAATTTTCTTCTTGACCTCTTGCATAATCTTTGTGTTTTCTAGACAGTTTACTGATTATTGAATTTTACTGTATACTCATATAAAAATACAAAAGCAGTAGACCAGTGGAGAATTTGACTGACATCTTTTCTTTTTGTAAAAGTTTATGGTATTATACCAATAGACCAAAAGAGCATGTTATAAGAGGCAGTATCTGCATTAATTCTGAACATGCTAAACATTAACCTAAAATTTACTTTTGTGGGACTATTCTTTGTCATGGCAAAAACACTTTCCTACCTACTGACAACCAGTACTCCACTTCACTGCATTTAGATTTCTGGGTAAAATGTTATTTCTAGTGAGTTGTTTGTATCAGTTTCATGTCTACCTATAAATTTTCTATTTTAAAATATAAGTACCATTTCTATATTGTGATCAATGCTTTCCCAACTCTTGGGTTGCTCTCCATAAGTATATATTTGTGAAAGAATATTATCTTTTTCTTTTTTTCACTCAAATCAGATAATGAATAGAAAAAATAGCAAAGCAAAAACCATTCATTTCTTATAAGTGAATACAGGAAACTTATAAGTATTGGAAGTCTACTGAGGGCTTTTATCAGAATATGTACTTTGAGATTCAATAAAGAACTCATCTACAGCAGAGGTAATTAAACTAAAGATGTGCCTCTGTAATTTTCACCATGACATTTCACAACAAGAATTTTACCTAACATTTTGAAGGAATATAAATAATTGGCAAACATGACTAATCATTGGAGGAAGGGAATGGAGATTAACTTTTTGGATGGATTGACATCTACCTAGAACTCATCAAATAAATATATACATGCCTGAGTATTTTGACATGATTGGGATTGTATTTGTGTGTTACAGCAGGTGAATAAAGCTATAAAATGAGAATGTGACAATTCATTATCTGAAGGAGTCTAGGAAATGATTTGGTTTTATTTTTTCCTACTCTTTCTGTGAGTAATTTAAACTCAGCTCATGATAAATTATGGTGGTTTTGTCTAACATTAATATTTGGTTCTTTAAAAATTGCTGTTAATGATGTCCTGGATGGTTATGGTTGTGACTAAAGGGGAGCATCTGTTGCTATTGCAAACCAATTATGGAAAGCAACTTTAAAAGAAAAACAATGTTTTAAATCATAACTATGTTTGTATTTATGTAAAGTATAGTCTCTTACCTTTTAGTTTGCAGTTTACGTGCAAAGAAACAGTAGTGGGTTTTTTTTTTCTGTTATTGTTTTGTAGTCTTCCTGTCCCCTTTGGTCCCTCCAAGGTGGATATTACCATCCTTCACTGAAATAATAGGGCATTTAACAAAGATCGCTATGTGCAATACTGTATTTAGTGTTTCTATTTCAATTTTTCTAGGATGTTAATTTATATGAAAATAAAAGAAATAAAATAGCTCTGTGTTCATTGCGTGTGTACCACTACATAAGGACATTTGCAAACTGCAGTCATCATTTTTTAAGATGTATGTATGTATTTATTTATTTATTTGAAAGACAAAGATACAGAGAGAGAGAGAGAGAATCTTCTATCTGCTGCTTCATTCCCCAAAAGGGCACAATAGCCGGAGCTGGGCCAACCTGAAGCCAGAAGCCAGGAGATTCTTCTGGGTCTCCCACATGAATGCAGGGGCCCAAACACTTGGGTCATCTTCCACTGATTTCTCAGGTGCGTTAGCAGTGAGCTGGATCAGAAGTGGAGCATCTAGAACTTGAACTGATACCCATAGCAGATGCTGGCGCTGCAGGCAGCAGCGTTACCCACCATGCCACAGTGTCAACCCTGTAACTATAATTTTTAATATCAGGTGGGGAGTGGGAAGGAGGGAGGGAGGGAAAATACATTAGCTTCCATATTCACTTGCACAAAAATCTTGCATACAATTTTTTATTCAAGAACTTAAGTTTACCAATGAATAAGAAATCCTGATTTAAAAAAAATAATCTCTGTTCTGTTATACCTTGAACTAGGACCTCTTTCCTAAGCTCCAAGAGAACTTCTGGTCATTTACAATTAGATGTTTCACTGTACCTTAAAGCAAGAGTGCTCAAACAAGAGGAATCTCCATAGTGTAAAGGGAACTAATCATGCCCCATCAATGCAGGGTAAAGTCAGGCTTGCCACCAAAGATGTGGAGCTGCAGTGGTGCCTAACCAACCAGTGAGAGTCTATGGAAAATAACAACAATTTTGCTTCTGGTCCATCCATGTGGTCCATCCATGTCGCCCACTCACGATAGGTATCTCCATATGGAATTGCCCACACTCACTCATGAAAGCATATTCACTCCCCATGTTTTACATAAATCCTGCATTAACTTGTGTACTATAAAAAATTAGCTAAAGTGGGTGCCCCAGAATATGGCAAACATACAGCAATATAATTGCATGTGGCAGGGGAAAGTAGACCAACCTGGAAAAGCTAACTTGTTGATCCGTGCCTATACTTAAAATATCTCCAGTGTCACTGCCACACAGGAACACAGTGCCACCAATAAGCCTAGTTTAAAACTGGGAATGAATGTATGTGATAGAAAACAACAGATAAAGAAAGGTGAGAGGAAAAAGAGCATTAATATCCTCTCGAGTCTGCTTCCAAATTATCCCAAAGGAAAATCATCAATAAGAAAGAATGAATCAGGTCAGCAAATGGAAAAATGAATTTACCCTCAAGAATGAAAACAAAAAGGCAAAATTTGGTAATAACTACATTTATGAATTCCAAAGGAATTTAAAATCTATAACCAAGATGGAAAAATAATACAAGTAGAAGCTGAATTAAGTCTAGATGGATGAAAACAGATAGACAGTTGTTGATTTGGAAGATAGTGCTAAGGAATCCACTGAGATTATACCACACAGACAGAAACTATTTTAAAATGTTTAAGAGAAGTTAAAGAGATACAAAATAGACTCCAATTTAAGAGGTATCTTGTAGCAAGAAAGGAAATTATACAGAAGCCAGATAATAGTTTTAAGAAATACTGTTTTAGAATTTTCTAGAGTAAAAGACATATCCTCTGCTTGAAAGTGTGTTACAAGTAGCAGTCTATATAAATACCAGTAAATAACTAGAAAGGTGAAAGTGGTAAACATATGAAAGACACAGCCAGATATGAAAACATGTTTCAAAATGTCTGTAAGGAAAGGACCCAACACCTGAATGAAGTGACAATTATCCTGAAATCCAATTTGTTTCCAGCAATGGTATTTTTAGAAAGCAATAGTGTCTTAAAACTGGAAGATAAACATTGAATTGAGGCCATTATACCCAGTTGAAGTGTTAGTCTCAGAGAAAAAGAGATACATACATATTTTTAGACATAGAAAAACTAAGAGACTTTATTGCTCCAAAACCTCACTGGAAGATCTGCTATCAGGCACATTTTGGCAAGAAAAAAAAAAAATAACTGAAATGAAAGAATCACAGAGGGTCTAGAAATTGGTAAAGTCAACTCTAGAGTATAAGAAATGCTCATTAATTTTTGTGTTTATTAAGGGAATAAAACTTTAAGTAGTAAGTGGGAGAAATTTAGTAAATAGTCCAACTGAGGTCTTTTGCATTTGTTCTTCATTCTTTTAATTCAATAGGTGTTAGTAGAGATTAGTATGTGCCAGAAACTGTTACAGGTTTGAGGAGTAATGAACAGAGAATGTCATGGAACTTACAACTTTACAGGGGTGACAAACAAAAGCTGAAGTAAGTAATGTTGGGTAATATGATATTTAAGAAGAGGGCCAAATAACTTATTCCTGAAACCAAAACACATTTGATGGTGAAAATGTGTGTTATCATGCCTGGAATACTCCATATGCTGATACTGTCCCATGAGAAGCTGGTGGGCTCTATATAAATGTTCTATATGAACCTTGAGTGCTCTCAAGAAGAAAAGTGATATTGAATATGTTTAGAGTTTGTTATAAAAATGCAAACTTAAATATATTAAAATCTTAGGGGTGTTCATTAAAAAATAAAAATTACTAAAAGAAAGGGAATTAAACAAATTGTATCATTCCAACTAAAGGTCAGAAGAGTAAGAAAAAACAGCAAAAGAAGTATGATAAAGAGAAGTGACTGTGGATAGTTGATGGGAGAATTTGGAGTTGGGGGAGAAAGAACTATTAGAAGCTATGAAAATTCTGTACAACCATTTGTTAAATTATGCCAGATTATCATAATCATTTCTACTTCCCAGTCAAGTGGTGAACTCAGATTTGGGAGGTTGTAGTTTTTTATTTTTGTTTCCCATGATACACATCTTGAGTTATATAATCAAAAGCAATAGGAGGAGGTTTAGCATTTTAACATGATGTCATAAGGGAGGCATTTACCCCTTCTCTCAGAAATCATTCCAAAGAAGTAGGAACAAAAAGGCAAATTGCATTTTTGATTGAAATTAGAGGTATGGAAAACCAAACCACAAAATACATGGAAGATCTTCCAAATTTTGGAGCATGGGAGAAGTCAAGGGGGCAGAGGGGACACAGATGAGGACACATTTCAGAGGCAGCTATCAAACCTTCCATCTTCAAGATGAAGATAATATCTAAGGTACTATCTGAAACTCCTTGGTTCAACATCAGGTATTAGATGCCAGCTATGTGAAAAAAAAGTCAAGAAGCAAAATCTTGTTGGTAGTGCCCTCCCATTTGTGTAAAAATGATGCAATGTGATCACTGAATTTGCAGGCTCTAACATACATAGAATATCTCTGGAAGTACTTGCAAGAAATATACTGATTGCTTCTGAGAGAGAGAAGCTGGTAGAATTGAGAATGGGGAGAGAGAATTTTATTTCCTTTGATTCGTTTAAATTTTGTACAATGAGAAAAATAATGACACCCACAGAATCTGTTATGTTAAATCAGACAATGTGGTTTAGGAGGTTATAGTGCTCAAATATTACTATAGCCATTCTATCAGACTTCCTCTCTAGGAGAGTTCTAACACTAGACCACTATAGAGAGCTGTTTGTTTGTTTGTTTTTAAGATTTATGTATTTGAAAGGCAGAATTACATACACAGAGAGAGAAACACACACAGAGAGACAGAGACAGATAGAATCTTTTATCCACTTGTTCAAACCCCAAATGGAAATGGCTGCAATGGCCAGGGCTTTGCCAGGCTGAAGCCAGGAGCCAGAAGCTTCATTGAGGTCTCCTACTTAGGTACAGGGACCCAAGCTCTTGAGCCATCTTCTGCTACTTTCCCAGGCCATTAGCAGGGACCTGTATCAGAAGTGGAGCAACCAGGATAGGAACTGGCATCCATATGGTATGCAAGTGTCACAGACCGTGGGTGGCTTCACCTGATAAGCTGCAATGTCAGATCCTAGGGAGCTATTTGTAAGTGTAACCATCCAACCTTGTTTCTCTATTGCATGAATGAGATGAGAGAAATAGTGATCTATGACCACTGGATACATTCTCTCTGCTGTGGTCTCTTAGATAAGATTGGCCTTTTTATTTCACAATAAGACCACTGTGGTTCTCCTTATACAAAACCCCCCTTTCATCTCATTTTTGCAGTTGCCTCATACTGCCCTCATTGATTCTATATGATTCTATATGAATATTTCTAGTTTATAGCCACAGCCTATCATCTACTCTTAAGTTTTCAAGGGATTAAGATCTTATCGTGGGGACTAACTTACATCTTACAGCTAATCAACAATGAAAATTATCTGTTGATTTTAGGCTTTGAGAGTTAGAAAATAGCAACATGCTGAAAGCATGTCACAACAGTACACATTACAGTGGGGTCCAATTATTCTAAATTGGGTTCATGATACTTATGAGTTTATACCCATAAACTGCAATTCACCTTGTTAAGCTGTTTATAATTTGTCAGCATATCCTAAAATTAAAGACTTCATTTTT
Source organism: Oryctolagus cuniculus (assembly GCF_051225735.1). Taxonomy (NCBI): domain Eukaryota; kingdom Metazoa; phylum Chordata; class Mammalia; order Lagomorpha; family Leporidae; genus Oryctolagus; species Oryctolagus cuniculus. The sequence goes on along the minus strand of NC_142879.1, from coordinate 56,992,527 downwards.
CAAGCGAAGTGATAAGCAAAACTTTTAATAGTTAGCTTACAGAATTCTGGGATAGATTCAGAAATAGACACCATCAACAGAATGACTTGTGGCACATGGGAAAACAGACTTGTGATGCCTATAATAACTCGAGTTGTATATGCAAAACAATTAAAAATATGTATACCAAGACAAAAACCAAAACAGAAAGCAAGAAACTCCAGATGTAACTATCTGGACAATTCTCAAATCTTTTTGCTAAATTTTCAGACTTAAATTTAGAGTTTCATGCCTTATTTAGACACCTAATTCATAATTTAATATGCAGGACTTCCTACACACAAATTAGCAATCACATGCTTTTAAATATCATTAAGCTTTGTAGATGAAGAATGTCCTGGCAGCAAAATCTTACAGCTGAATTTGATGGTTAGGAAGATTTTATGTGAGCCAAGTTTATTAAACAAACTCTACTTCCATTCAGGAATAGGAGCTGGGAACGGCACTTAGACCATCAGTGCTTTCTCAGGAAAAAACTGCAGGGTTCAAAGAGCAGAACTAAAAAGGCTGTAAATAGGGAGAGGCAGAGGAGCTGAAATTCTCTGTGGCAGCAGAGATTTCAAGGGAATATGAGAGGGTTAGGGGATGGGATGGTGTCCACAAGTAGGGAGCAGAGAAATGGAAGAGAGTAAGGTCCCACTTTTTGTGTCCAGCAACAGATGGGCATTGACTGAGCAATATCACTCATTGCCTCTGATGTTTCCACTTTATTTTTTAAAAAAGTGCTTTCTAAAGTTACTTTGCCCTCTATTCATCTATACCCTCTATCAGAAGTTTTTGTTTTTTAACAATTTATTTGAAAGCCAGAGTGACAAAGTGAGAGAGGGAGAGACAGAGAAAGTTCACTTCCCAAATGGCCACAGTAGCCAGGGCTGGGCCAAACCAAAGCCAGGAGCCAGGAATTCCATATGGGTCTCACTCATGGGTGGCAGGGGCCCAATCACTTGAGCCATTTTCTGCTGCTTTCCCAGGCATATCATCAGGGAGAGAGTTGGATCAGATGTAGAACAGCCAGGAATTGAACCACTGCTGCAATATGGGGTACAGTGTCCCAGTCTTCATCCCAATGGTGGCCCCTTGAAGTCTTATCTATGTTCATGACATTAGTCTTGATCTGCTGTTCTATATAAGTTTCTCAAGATTTAGCTACTCCTTCAAGTTTCAATCCTATTTCTTCAAATGGGGGAAATTTTATTTAGATTACTTCACTATTACTACAGACTCAACATCTATAACTACTCAAATCATCATCATCTAATACTAGACACTCACTTAAACTTGGATCCCCATCTCTTGCTCCAACATACTTCTCTTAAAAAAAAAAAAAAGATTTATTTATTTATTTATTTAAAAGCCAGAGTTACATAGAGAGAGGAGAGGCAGATAGAGAGGTCTTCCATCTGATGGTTCACTCCCCAATTGGCCGCAACGGCTGGAGCTGCGCCAATCCGAAACCAGGAGCCAGGAGCTTCTTCCGGGTCTCCCATGTGAGTGCAGGGGCCCAAGGACTTGGGTCATCTTCTACTGCTTTCCCAGGCCACAGCAGAGAGCTGGATTGGAAGTGGAGCAGCCGAGTCTCGAACCGGCGGCTATATGGGATGCCGGCGCTTCAGGCCAGGGTGTTAACCTGCTGTGCCACAGCACCGGCCTCAACAACATACTTCTCTTTAATCACCACATTCTGTGAATAGATTTAACTTATTTTTCTCTTCTTTCCAGATCTAATTCTATTATCTAATCTGGCCCTAATCATCAGTCTATGTTCTTTCAGGATCCACTGAGCTGGCCTGAATGAGTCCAGATTCTATTCCTTTCAATCACCTGGCCTATTGTGACCAGAATAATCCATTTTCAAATCCATCTGTGTTTTTTTTTCTTTGTGAGCAAGTGAAGCTTTCTTTGCTTCTCTTTCAAGGTCCTACATGTTCTTTACTCTCAGACTCTTCTCTCATCTCATGCTCCAAGCCCCCAACTTCCCAGCACACAAAGCTATTATGGTGCTCAGCCCAAATACACTCTACAGAGCTGATGTATTCATCTCATCCTCAACCCTTGACCCCCACTGGACAGATAAGCTGCTGATGACTCATGGCTTGTCTCTCACTGAGAGTTGCCCTGAATGGATGGAAATTCACGGCCACTTCTGGTAATGGCCAGTGACAAATCAAAATTTCATCCCAGCTCTAAAACTTCTTATAGGATAATACAGGATATTAATTGCAATCATATTGCGTTTTCAGCTGCACAGTCCTATTTTTCTCACTTCCTTATGGGTCTATGCTCTGCAAGCATTTCCCTTTAGGCTTCTGATCACCTTTTGTCCCAGCATTTGGGAAAACAGTCTGGGACAGGCATTTTGAAGAGTGGTCCAAGGAAGAATAACATGTGATTTGGAGATTAATCACTTCCTGGTCAATTGCCAATGGTAGTCCCTGGCGTGCTTTAGCAGTGTATTGTTAGAACCTTCTCCAGGGTGAACTGGGATTGGATTGGATTGGATTGCTGGAGGGGGGACTCACCAGCTGGTACAATAATAACTTTTGGTACTTAGAGGCTATGTGGGGCAAAGTGACTATTGGGACTTAGGGATCGGTGACCTAAGTGGCATTGATTTGTTGAAGAGATAATAGGACTAAGGTGATTAATCAACAACTCAAGAAGGATGTGAAAGTCATAGATAACTTACATTGACAGCATTTATTTAAACTCACACAGTCTCCTGCAGTCAGACGAGGCATTTTCCCTAAGAGGAATGCTATCTGAGAGAAATTTGCATTCTCAGCTCTGACGAGTCTCTCTTGCCAAATTCGGTCTCTAATGGGGGAGGGGTGGAACCCTGAAAATGGGGGAGGAATACATGAGTACATGCAGGTGAGAATCTCAAACTCCCAAATTCCCTTGAACGCATAAGAACTGCTCTTGAGCTCACACCCTACTGGAGATTTGCTGGGTTGACTAAGGGAGGACCGAGAGTATACCATGAAGTCACTACAGGAGCCAGGAGAAGCAGCTTGGGAAGGTGTCCTGAGGCAGCTAGATCAAGGAAGGAGAGCAGAACAGTAAGTTGGATAAGGGATGCTTTTCACCCTGGAGCACGTGCTCATGATTCAGGATTTAACACTATGGCAAATACCCAAGATAAGCTTCTGCGGGGCTGGGGGATGGGGATGGGGATTGTGCAGTATTGTGACATGGTAGGTAAAGCTGCCTGTGATGCCGGTATCCCATATGGGTACTCATTCACGTCCCAGCTGCTCCACCTGCGATCCAGCTCCCTGCTGATGTGCCTGGGAAAGCAGCAGTGCTTTGGTCCTAGTGCTTTGGCCCCAGCACATGGGACACCCAGAAGGAGCTCCTGGCTCCTGGCTTCGGCCTGGCCCAGCCTTGCCATTGCAGACATTTGGGGAGTAAGCTGTATGGAAGGTCTCCCTCTGTTTCTCTTTGTGACTCCGCCTATCAAGGAAATAAAACAAATCTTAAAAGAAAAAAAAAGTAATAACCTGCTATGATGATTCTTGGAGGATCACAAAAGCTAATATCCATATTCACTGTAATAAAAATGCTGAAGCTTCCATAGTGTATGGTGGAGAAAAAGATCCAAAGGATCAGAGAAGTGGGCATGCAAAGGTAGATTTGCCATGTAAAGCTAAAAAAAAAAAAAAAAAAAAAAAAAAAAAAAAAAAACAACAACTACATTTCCAGGTAGGTCTCTTCTTTCCAACACAATGGTGTCTGTGCTTCTGAAAGTGAAAGAAGCAGCATTACCGAGAAGCTCAGTAGTGCCCATTGTTGGTAGGTCAGGGCTAATTGTTGAAAGAGATTTTGTCAAAAAACTAGGCTCCCTAATGGACAAGAGAGTCACAAATTCTCAAAATAATATATACAAGGCTGTAATGCTTATATAGGCACAAAGTATGCAATGCTAAATATAGTAACATCCAGTGGGTACCAGCTTGGAGATGGTTAAGAAAACCATGGTATTCCTGGAGCCAAAACAGGTGAGCTGCAAACAGAGGTACAGCTTAATTTACAAATTAATTTCAAAAGAAATAAATGGGAGATGATCAAAGGCAGAAGGCAGAATATGAAAAAAGCCACAATGTCTTGCCAAATCAGACATGGAATCAATCCATTGGCTTAAGGAATAACGGATTCCTTATGAGTAAAGACCCTGTGATGCTAATGAAAACTATTCATTTATTATTTTCCCAATCCTTAACCTATGTTTTGGAGAAAAGAACAATACTCAACACTGTTGAGAGTTTTTAAGTACTGGGTCTGAATTGATAGAGATATCTGGAGACTCAATGAACCACTATGACTTCCTACAAAAGTCTGAAAATATAGGGCCTACTAAAATACTAGCCAAAGTCTGGCTCTCAGTGGGCACCCTGATCCATGACCCACCCCAGTGACCCTTTCCCCATTTCCAAATGAATGAGTGGAATCACATACTTTGTACCTTGAAGAACCCTCAAATTGAGTCTTGATGTCTTAAGTAAGAGGTATGGTAGTTGAGAGGGAGAAGTATAGACCTCTGAAGCTGTTCCCCACCCCTAGCAAAAAGAATAAATCAGAAATAATACCAAAATTCCACAAGGAATGGGTCAATTAGCTCCTATCATAGTCCCATTTCCAAAAAGGTCAAAAAATGCATGAAATTAAAATTTTTACATCAAAATAAACATTTTAATTCCATTTTTAAAGTGCCCTCATCTTCACCATGCTGGCTTCTGCAAAAATTAAATGGAACATGGCAGAAGACGGCAACAGCTTCAGTTGCTACTGCACTTAGTATGATCTTTGCTAGAGTAGGTTAAAATAACCTTCAGCACCTGACCTAGAAAATGTACTATTTTGTCATACCTATCAGGAAGGAGAACAAGATATACTCTGCCTTCTCTTGAGATGAAAAACAGTTTATGTTTATGGTCTTTCCTGCCTTCTATGCAAGTTCTTATATGCTTTGCCAAAATGCAGACTGTAGAACCTGAATTTTGTGGACATATTGTAAAACACTACACTGACCCAACATTTGATTGACATGATATAATAGGACAATACGGGAGATGTGAAGCAAGTATGTTGGAAGACTTGGGAAGAACATGCAGCCCACACTTCAGAGAGATGGTGATAAATCCTTTTAAAGATTCAGGAGATTTGTGATTCCAGAGTAGAATACACACATTTTTCCTATTTCTCCCTTTTAAATCCTTTTTTTTTTTTTTCTAAAAAAAAAGGGATGAAAGGGGCCGGCGCTATGGTGTAGCAGGTAAAGCTGCCACCTGTAGTGACAGCATCCCATATGGACGGCAGTTCAAGTCCCAGCTGCTCCACTCCCAATTCAGCTCTTTGTTATGGCCTGGGAAAGCATGGAAGATGACCCAAGTCCTCAGGCCCCTGCACCCATGTGGGAGAGCCGGAAGAAGCTCCTGGTTTCCTGGCTTCCTGCAGCCAGTTGGAGAGTGAACTAGTGGATGATAGACCTCTCTCTCTTTCTCTCTCTCTCTCTCTTTCTGCTTCTCCTTCTCTCTGTGTGTAACTCTGACTTTCAAATAAATAATAAACAAATCTTTAAAAAAAGAGGCAGACCAGATAGGAAATTTTGGGTTTAAGCAATGATCTTACAGTGAATTCTCTGATTGTGTATTGTCTAATTTTCTCATACTAGAAAAGCCAGTAACCCAGAAATAGTAATAGATACAAACAACAGCAAAAACATAATGATTTCCCAGTCTTCACCTTCTTAATGAGCGGTGACAGTCAAATTGTGATGAGGGTGGCAAGGGTAGGGGTTAAGGGGTATTCAGAAGATAGCCTGATGAACAAATGGTAGTTCCATCATTTATGATTTGATCTTATTGTCATCTCTCATGTAGACATGGGTAATCAGTGATGACAGGTCAACCATTAAATAGAGCTTTTCATGAAGAGTTAAATTCTGGGTTATTCAATCCATAACAAATTTTCATTTGTTTTGACTTTGTAACTTAAAAATCAGTTAACTTCAGAAACAAGTGAATTGGGATATTATCATCCAAAGTGGAACATTTTGTCCCCTTTAATAAACTCAGATAATTATTCATGTTAAAGTAAATTAAATTTAATTCCTTCAAATTCTATACAGTGAATCAATCATGTGTCTTTGAGGGACAGATAAATCAATTCAAAGGAAAATAGAAACACTGTGAAACTAAGAAATATTTAAATTAAGAAATGGGACACTATGAGAAGAAACTGAACAAAACTCAGGACACGGTCTGGCTTGCTGTTGAGACTAGGGCAGTGCAGCAGCTGCTAAAAGGAAGGCAAGGCTTACAGCAGGCGTCTATTTCAGCAGTTTCTCAAGGAGTCCTCATTCAGTATTTCTAATTCGAAGAACAGTGAGAATATTCTGTTCTCAGCTGGTGTGGGAACTGGAAGGTGCCTGGGGCTTCAGACACCAGGATTGCGAGACACTCCCACCACCTCTACTCCATGGATGACAGTTTCTGATTCACTTTGTAAATGCCAAACCCCAAAGTATACCATTTAATATAGGTTAGGGGCTGACCTCACGGTGGCTGGACAAAAGCATTCTGAACGCACAGTGATCCTTCAGTGCCCAAAGAAACACCTGCAGGATCCACTCTGCACATCACACCAGGGTCACATATAATCCTAAAGTATCTTTATTTGTTCTATAATTTAATAGTATACCTATAAAATAATTACATTATACTTATAACTTTTCTTCATTTATAAACAAAACAGAAAAACAATTAAATACAATTTTAGCCATTATAAGGTAAACTTTATACATACAATAACCCCCAGAAGGAGCTTCACACTGCAGCATATCATATTGCTTCCATTGCTACACCCACACTTGGGTTCAAAGACAGTGTGCTTATGTGTGTGTTCTGTGAATTCTTAGCGTAATCCTTCCACTATCTGTGTGGGTTCTGTGTCATTAAAATGATAGAGCTTGGCTTGGCAGTTGGGTCGGATACTCCTGTCCATTACCCTCCTACTCATTTCACCTCCATGTGATCACATGGATTTCCTTCCTTCACTTCTTTTCTGCCACATGTCCTGCCACTAAATCTTTCTTGAGATTTTCCACTAAAGGTGGAAATCAGCTTTGACCTTGGACCTCCTCTCCATCCCTAGGTTCTAACCCTCAAGGGTTTCGTCCTAATTCTACCTCCTGATACCAGGCTGCCTCTACCCATTGCTGAAGCCAGGGCCCCCTATACAATAGTACATTCTATTCAGGTCTCATGGTGTTATAAATGCAGCAGAATGAAACTTGCCGTGCAGACACAGGAAACAGATTCACCAACATGCTGCACCCCGATCCTTGTTCTCCTGGTGAATGTGTCTAGATCGACTGTCACTGCCTGGTGTTAAGAAGCCTCAGCCAGCAGAGCAGCCCGCACAGGGTCTCTCCCACACTAGAGAACCGATCCCTCAGCAGGAGCACTTGCTTGGAAATTACCGGTGAAAGCTTTTAGAGGATACTGATCCCCACCAATGGCATCTCATTCACATTTGTCAGATTCCATAAACACCACTCACAGGGAAGCCTTCCTGGGGCAATTTAGCAAAGGGACCCAAAATTAGTATCATTTTGCAGGAAAATAAATTAGGCCAACTTCCTTATATCATGAAACCACAACATGAGAACTCTCACAGTTCATTATAAAAATGAAAGCTGAGCTAATGTTTGCTTTTGAAAGTTTTTTTTTTTAAAAAAAGGGAAGCTAGTTGCTTTCAGTAGGACAGTTCAACTAGATTACTATTCTCTCTATATTTTATCCTTTATCATCCTACGCCACAAAATGACACACTCCTTATATTTTTAAATATTTCTTATCACAAAAAAATTTCTTTTTGCTTCATGTCACGTTAGTGAAAATAATACATCTTCACCCCACAAGTGTCTCCTAAACATTATCTGTACTTTTCAGTTTCAGGTTAACAGCTTCCCACTGAATTCCCCCCTACAGCCATGCATCTCAACGGTTTCTCCATTGTGCTGCAATATTTTAGTACCTTAAGTGAAATAGTATTCAAACTATAATCATGACTCCTCCCATTTCTCTGCCCAATCTACAACAGGTGCAAGATACTGAATTGCTAACCAACCATTATTTCTGAGTAAAAACACCTTTTGGGCAGATCATCATCTGCTCTCCTCCTCTCTCGGAATGGTGCTGCACAGCCAGCGTCAAAACATGTGAAATAATACATGGATAGGTCTATAATACTTTTTTAACAGCTCTTTACAATATAAGTCAATTATAAAACCAGCCTTAATATAGAAACATTGTGTGTGATAATATTCTAACTGCAGCAATAATAGCATGCACATCAGAGTTCATCTTTAGTCCATAGATGGGGACTAGGGGGCTATGGAAGAAGGGGTGGTAGTGGAGGAAGAGGTGGTCTGCCGTGCACAAGGTTCCCAGGGGAGCCCACTTTGATCCAAGTGGCTCAAGCTCTCTTCTTGGCATCAGGTTCGTCAGGAGACCCCGCTGTTGGCACACATCTTTAGGGACGTCGACACCCAAATCACAGCAGTGGACAAGGGGAATCCTTGAATCACAAGAATTAAGGTGCCCCCACCCCCAGCCCGGCCCACCCGTCGGTTCCCCAGTGGTCCAGGGGCCAGCAGGAGATTTGGACACGGAGTGAAACATCCTTTACTTAACCCCGGAAAGGGGTGAGTTGGAGTGTTGGGTGAGGCCAGAGAAGTTCTCCCTTTTCCACATGGTGGAAACATCAATGCCGGATTCACAGCACAACACCTGCAAGGTCCTTCCTGACCACTAAGACAAGACGGTGGTCGCTTCCAGCACCTTCCTTCGGGCTGGACCCACCACCTGGGTTTCAGAGGCACAGGTGGGGCCTGAGGTCGGTCAGGAACATATCAGCAAAGCTCCCCTTGCGGTCCACGTTTGTGACACGGACACCATCAGCCCCCCCACCGGAGACGTGCTTGGGACACCAGACAGCGTGTGAGTGAGCTCGGAGGACAGAGACAGAGGCGGCGGCGGCGCGACCCGGGGCGCGCGGTGCTAAGCTGCGTCCTGCCCGGGGCGCTCATTGCTTGTCCGAGTCGCTCAGATTCACGGACATGCAGCGACACTGCTTCACCTTCTGGATTTTTTTGAGTCGGAAAGGTGGGTCCAACCCGGGGCACTCGAGCTCCACGAGGACCGAGGTGACGCGCTGCGGCTTGCAGAAGGCGCACGACTGGAAGGACTCCTCCTCCTTCTTCACGTGGCGCGGGATGTAGAAGGAGTTGCACTGGCCGTAGCAGAAGCGGTTGAGGATGGTGCGGCTGCGGCAGCCCTCCTCGCTCACCGTCTGCCGCAGTGGCTGCGTCTTGCACCAGTCACTCTTGAGGTACTTGCGCTCGGTGACCACCAGGGCCTCCTGGCTGGAGGCCAGCACCTCCTTCATCTGATGCTGCCATCTCTCCGAGTTATTGCTGCTGCCGTCCTTGTAGGGCGAGGGGATGGCGCCCGCCGGCCGGTTCTTGCGCGCTTCTGCCACCTTCACCAGCACGGCCACCAGGAACAAGGACAGGGAAAGCTTCCAGAACATCCTGCAACGAGAGAAGAGTCGGGTTGGTTGGGAAGCGCGATCGACTGCGGGATCTATCGTTTCCCAACGGCCGCCAGGTGGGGCTTGGCTGCCGGCTGGCTGAGATGCTCCGGAGCAGCTGGGGCTAAGTGATTAAACAGTACCCTTGGGGACAGCTGTGACAGCCTCTAAAGAGCATCTCAATGGCTAGGAATTGGACAAAGTGTAAGTACTTTATAATACAGTTAGAAAACACGCATACCTTGAGCAATTACAGTAGCAGTAATAATGTCCGATGTTTACTGTGTTTTCGAATGTCCCAAGCCCCCCCCCAAGTGTTTTATATGCTCACCCCATTTAATCCTCAAATAGAGATGTTATCAACAGAAACCTGAAGTCCACAGAGTTTGCGTCTTTTGCCTAAGGTTGTGCAACCACTGAGCAGTGCCCCAGAACCGGGAGTTGCTGCCCTACCTCCGTAGCCATCGAAATAACTTGCTTTATATAGATATTAGAAAAATTAATTACTAGAAAGTGAAGGAAAGCTGGGGCGTGGGTCAGAAATTTATTAAAAATCAGTACCAGGTAGAAGGTAAGCTAAAAAGCAATAGCTGCATCTAACAAAGAAATAACTTATCATTATGTATGAATGACAAATAGCACCAAGCATTTAACACTTGCACACATTCAGCTCATTCAAATGAGTCATAAGTTATATTTCTATAGTGGAAACTAATCCCTCATTTTTAATCAAGACATTACTAAGACTGCATTAAAACAGGTGACAACACAGAGGTTACCTATATGATGGATCATCTTTATAGTCTGTGTATTAAGAGTCTATGGCAGAAGTCCCACAGGAATGGGTATCAGTGAGAAATTATTCTTACTCTGTCTGAAACATGTCTCATAGAAGTGAAACCAAAGACTCTAGAATGAATGATCACTTCAAAGTTTAATCCATATGTTTTCATTTTATATTTTCATGAATTGTCTCAGGAACACTAATACCCAGCAACAGAGATAACCCCTGCCTCACTTTATAACTGTAACTCAACAGAGTCATTGTCATCAGTGCCATCATCTTCATGATTGCTCATTACTTGTCTACACATTGAAAGGCATAAATTCCCATTCCTTTAACATGTGTACTCTAACATGGACATGCAACAACCATGTCTATATCTATATAATTATGTAATTATATGATGTATATTAGTTGAATATTTGTCAGATATGAACATACAGAAATGATGAAAAATTAACTTTAAATGTGTTAAATTCCTTATATTACTACAAATGTCCTAAATCTATCCATGTTACTGATAATAGCTATTGTTCCCAAAACACACAAGACATTCTAACAGTTTCCTTTCATGTTTAGAAGTGTTCAATAGATCGGAGTTCTGTGAAATAGATACTATTATTTTTCCCATTTTATAGGTAAGGAAACTGAGGGATGGAGAGGTAGCATAACTTGGCAAGATCATACAGCCAGAAAGTGAAATATTGGAGTTCAGGCAGCCAGGTTCCAGAAACTGGAATCTCAGTGAGTGCAGCTGCCTCTTTGACAAAAATATTTATGTTGCAATATCTATACTAACATTATCTCTCTGTGTCACTGCTGTTAATCTAGGTCTATGACAAAAGGAGACTTTGCACATCACCTCTAGGCTGATTTCTTCCTTCATCAAGTATGCATGGAAAACTTATACTGAAATACACACCGTGATGGGCTTTGTGAATCCCAGTATCTCCTTCAGAGATGAAGGTGATGTTCTTACAGGGTCAGATGAGCTCTTAGAAGATCTATACCCTGGCCGGCGCCATGGCTCACTAGGCTAATCCTCTGCCTTGTGGCGCCGGCACACCAGGTTCTAGTCCCGGTCGGGGCGCCGGATTCTGTCCCGGTTGCCCCTCTTCCAGGCCAGCTCTCTGCTGTGGCCAGGGAACGCAGTGGAGGATGGCCCAAGTGCTTGGGCCCTGCACCCCATGGGAGACCAGGAGAAGCACCTGGCTCCTGCCATCGGATCAGCGTGGTGCGCCGGCCGCAGCAGCCACTGGAGAGTGAACCAACAGCAAAGGAAGACCTTTCTCTCTGTCTCTCTATCTCTCTCTCACTGTCCACTCTGCCTGTCAAAATAAAAAAATAAATAAAAAAAAAAACAAGATCTATGCCCCTGACTCTGTTCACTGGCCTCCCTACTGCTCTGCCCCCATGCTCGCTCTACTCCAGAATGCTATCCTTGTTTCTAGAAGATGCTTGGCATTCTTCTGCTCTAGACCCTACATCTGTCTTTCCCTCAAGTGTTCCCAGACTTTCTCCCTCAGTCTTCAAACTTTTGCTCACTCATCACCTCCTTAGTGAGGTCTTGGTGTGTAACTTCTCCATACTCCTAGCGTTCACCATCTCCTTCTTCCTGGCTTGCTTTTCTCCATGGTACTGATCATCAGATAAGATTGTATTCAGTGATCTGATTGATTTTTATTGTCTGACTTCCTTGGAATGAAAGTTTCATAAAAGAAGGTCCTGTTTTGTCTATTGTTGTGTTGCCTACAATTAGAACTGTTCCTGGTAAATAGTAAGCACTTGTTAAATTTGTGTTGAATGAGATGAGAATATCTTGTATCCCATTGCCTTCAACAAGCTTGTCACTGAGAAGCTACAGAAAGGCAAGCAAATACCCGAGTATGCAGTTATATAGAAACAACTGCCTGTGTTCCCAGGGGAGTGATCCTAGCACCAACAGCATCTGAATCACCTGGGCTGCTCTAGACACAGATTCCTGGGGTCCTCTCAGAAGCTTTCTAATTGGTAGAGTTGGGCTGGAGTTTAAGATCCTTATTTTTAAGAATTGCCTTGTGTAATTTCAATGATACCATTTGTCCTGAAGGATAGAAAGGGTAGAAGTAGAAAGCACCTGTTCTTGCTGGAGAGGAAACAGGAGGTTCCTACAATGTAACAACTAAGTAAGCTCTTCAAAATTCAAATAGCGGGAGCCGGAGCTGTGGCCTGTCAGGTAAAGCTGCCACCTGCAGTGCCAGCATCCCATATGGACGCCAGTTTGAGTTCTGACTGCTCCACTTCCAATCCAGCTTTCTGCTATGGCCTGGAAAAGCAGCTGAAGAGGCTCCAAGTGCTTGGGCCCCTGTACCCATATGGGAGACCCAGAAGAAATTCCTGGCTCCTGGCTTTGGATCAGCTCAGCTCCAGCCACTGTGGCCAACTGGGGAGTGAACCAGCAGATGGAAGACCCCCTCTCTTTCTCTCTGCCTCTCCTTCTCTCTGTGTAACTCTGACTTTCGAATAAATAAATAAATCTTTAAAAAAATCAAATAGAGGGGCCGGTGCTGTGGCACAACAGGTTAACACTCTGGCCTGAAGCACCAGCATCCCGTGTGGGCTCCAGTTCAAGTCCCAGCTGCTCCACTTCCAATCCAGCTCTCTGCTATGGCCTGGGAAAGCACTAGAAGATGGGCCAAGTCCTTGGGTCCCTGCACCCGTGTGGGAGACCCAGAAGAAGCTCCTGTCTCCCATCTTGGATCGGCATAGCTCCAGCTGTTGTGGCCAACTGGGGAGTGAACCATCGGATGGAAGACCTCTCTCTCTCTCTGCCTCTCCTCTCTGTGTAACTCTGACTTTTGAATAAATAAATAAATCTTTAAAAAAATTCAAATAGAATTCCTCAAGGTGATGATACTGTTAAAAGCAAAGAACTTAGATAATATTGATGACATTGAGTAAGGGGAGTAAAAAAATTGAGAGCAAGTGAGGTGTAAGGGAAGACTTTTCTTTAAATATAAAAACATTTTGTCCAAAATATTTATTGACATTTTATGGCCAAGGTTTTAAAGGGATTTTCTCATGCTTCCTTAGTCCCACACATAAAGTGTTATATGAAAGTGGCCATGTTTCCACAGAGTCATGGCAAGCACTAAGTGTTGGATACGCTCAACTTACACAAGTTATTATATTTGCTGGATGATTTGTGATCTCAATAGCCTCTTAAAAAGAAATTATTTTGTTCCATTTTAATAATTTCTGAAATTATTAATAGTCTGAGTAAACACAACCAAAAGTTTGCAAGTCCCAGCCAGGAAAGATTTACAGAATCAGCTTGCTTCCCAACCCCTCCTTTCAGTTAACAGCTCCACACGCACCTCTGATAGACTCAAAACTATGTGCTTTCATGCAACAGACCATAGTCGGTTGTCAGGAGAACAGAACTAAGACGTGCAGAGAGATGTAAGGCAAAAACCCGTTATGTCAACAGTTATCACACATGGTGATGGGCAGCATGCATGCTTTGAAGGTTTTCAAAACATCTGGCAATCATCCTTAAAAGTTGTTTCTCACAAGAACCAAAGAAGAAAAGCAAACTGCTGATGAACTCTAAGTGACTGGGGCCAAGTCAGGTTCTTCTCTCCTTTTCCCATCATCCCTTACACCTGACAACAGTAATACTGCCAAGGAGCTGGTGTCTCAGTGTTAGAACAAGTAGATAAGGCCAGCGCCGTGGCTCAATAGGCTAATCCTCCGCCTAGCGGCGCCGGCACACCAGGTTCTAGTCCCGGTCGGGGCGCCGGATTCTGTCCCGGTTGCCCCTCTTCCAGGCCAGCTCTCTGCTATGGCCAGGGAGTGCAGTGGAGGATGGCCCAGGTGCTTGGGCCCTGCACCCCATGGGAGACCAGGAAAAGCACCTGGATCCTGGCTCCTGCCATCAGATCAGCGTGGTGCGCCGGCTGCAGCGGCGGCCATTGGAGGGTGAACCAACAGCAAAGGAAGACCTTTCTCTCTCTGTCTCTCTCACTGTCCACTCTGCCTGTCAAAAATTAAAAAAATAAAAAAAAATAAAAAAAAAGAACAAGTAGATAGGCAAGAAGGGACTGCTAGGCTATATGCTCTTTAGAGACTCTACAGCAATGCAGCCAACTACTCTGCTGGTCCTTGGTTGTGGAGGGGGCATATGGGAAAGAATGTGCATGGCTCTGTCTGCGGTTCACTAACCATCCTGTGCACACTTGTTAGCACTTTGGAGTCTTACTCTGTCCCAGACCACTTTGCCACTCAGAGAAATGGTTGGCATACAATTAATCTCTCAGGAATGCTGCCACAGCTGCCAATAATGACAGCACCAGGGTACTTGCATTTTACTCTCACATTTGTGTTTGGCTTGTTTCAGAAGAAACCATAAATAAATTCTGCTGTTTTATTTTAAGCTATCCTTCTGGCCTACCAACACTGTCCATTTGTAAGGGGTGTCATGACAGTAAATGCTGATGACCTAAGCAGACTGGGTTAGCCAAAGCTGATTGTGCAAAGAGAGAGGTAGTAGAAGTACTTTTCTCATACATGAACACTCTCAGGCCTGGCATTTGTAAATACCAAAGACTGCAAGGTCAAAGCAGTTTAGGATCTTTGAATTTAATAATTATAGGCCTCTTTCCCTTTATCAAAGTATCAAAACCTGGAGAAGGGTTCTACATTAAGAGATTAAGCAACAAATGTTCCTGATTTCTAGCAGAAAGGATACAGCAGAGCTAAATCATCCTTAATAGATGTATGCAAGTAACCAAAGGTCAAGGGTACAGCTAAGCTGATGAACTCAGTCTTTGAGTAATCTTGTTCAGTTTTGGAGTTCAGGTCAAGCCAGTACTATGCTATACAGGAATGGTGAAGAGAAAGAGGCTGAAGCATTTTCTGTTACAGAAGAATTCTAGAACTTCCTTTGAAGGTTGAAGGGGAGTGCCCAGGCCTGAATATTGATAAACTTGCTTCCACCACCCAAAAGAAAACAGACTGAATACCAAACAAAAAACTCAGAAGCAAAGTTCTCAGCATTGTTAAATGTCAGAGATTATTTTTGTGAGTTGTATTGTCGCAGCCTCCACAACCAAAGGAACTTCATCCCTAACTTCGAGTCTTCGGTAGGGAAGCTCTAGAGATGGGTGTGGATGTTCCCTGGCCCTGGAAAATCCTCACAGGTTAAGATAGCTTGTCTGTTGAAACCATGCACCTCACCTCCAGCAGCTATAAACAGAGATAACTTACAGCCCACGGACCAAACCCAACCCAAGGTTTGTAAACAAAGTTGTATTGGAACAGAGCCACATCCATTCATGTATGTTTTGTCTATGGCTGCTTTTGTGCTCCAAGTGCAGAGTGGGTAGTGAAGACAGTGACCATAAAGTCTGCAATATTTGCTATCTAGTTTTTGACAGAAAATATTTGCCAAGTCCCACACCAGGCTTTTTCTGCTCAATTCAGTCATTGCCTTTCCTTTATGGTTGTGCTCTTTTGCCAGAAAAGTAGCTTTCAATTTTAAAACTTCTAACTATGAAACATCTCAAGATAGAAAAAAATGGCAAACCCTATATACACCACACTGAGCTGAAAACAATATTGATATTTCCCATGTTATTTTGCAGTCTCTCCATTTTGAAAATAATAACATAAATATAGGTAAGGCGGTATCCCTCCCTCCATTCACATACTTCCTTGAGATGCTCAGCATCCTGAAGTTGGCATCTGTCAATCCGGTTGATGCTCTTGTGTATGCAGGTATAATTGTGTGTGCAATTAGTCTTTACATTTACACCTTTCATCCCCAAATACATGTTTGAGATTTGAAGCAGGGACTAGTCATAAAAGGAGCCTGTTCATACCTACTGCTGAATATCAAAGCACAGTTCATCATTCATCCTACTGAGGAACAGTTGCATTACATCTACTTTTTCACTATTGGGAATAGTGCTGCACTGAACATTGTTGTATTTATTTATACTCATCTGTTAAGGGTGTGCCTAAGAGAAACACAAAAAGGTAGAAATGCCAGGTCATAAGATGTCCAGGTCATAAGATGGTGAAGGTAAAGAGACTGAAAAAGTTTGACAAAGTTTTCCTAAGTTACTTTACAAGTACTTGCACAGTCCCCACCACTGAACACCCTTGCTAACACCTGGTGTTACCTGATTCATTACTTTTTGCTTACCTGAAAACTTTGAAATGTTATGATTAATTTAATTTGCATCTCTCTGATCACAAGGAGATTGTACATCCAGCTCAAATGCAGTGGTCATATGACTGAAAAGGAATGATGGCAACTTATTTGAGGTGGGAACAATTATACTATTAGGTAAGGAAAAACAAGACACTCTAACTACAGATCTTCTGAAGTATCATGAAAAGAATTTTCAAAAAAGAAAGGTTAGGGCATCCCATATGACTCAGAAGTTTGAAATCCAAATGGCCTCATTTACTTTTCCAAGTGGCATTGCCTGCGTGGAACACTGATGATTATTTTGTTCCAGGAAAATTTTAATTTCATGTGGAAAAATGATATTTTTTCAAAAAGGTTTTCAACCAAATTAAAAAGGATACTATCATCATGTACTTTGCCTTCTGGGTGCCACGTGTATCATTTGGAAATTTGTAATCAAAGTTCTGAATCTTTGGAGATATCATTGGGATAAATTCAGGACAGGAAATGGAACACTGAGACAAGTTGGCAGCAAAGCATTAAATTAAATAAGGACTTGGGGAAAACTCTTTGAAAGTTGTAAGTTTGTCCACATGGGGTTACTGCTCTCTAGGTCATGTCCACTTGGGAAGGGGAGGGAGAAGGTGATTTCTGTGCCCTGAGTTGCTGGTGCATGACACTATGCAACTCACTCCCAGGCTTCTATGATTCCTCTCGATAAAATGGTGTTAATGGCACTTGCCAACCCCTATTACCATGTTGCCATTATGAGGAATTGTGGCACCAAAAGCGAGTCCTAATCTAAGAACTGTCTGAGAAATATTACCATGAGTTTTATCTGAAAGGAAGGAAGAAATTATGAGTGATCCATTCAGGGTTTTATGGCCAGTGACATTGTACTCCACAGCCATAGGCAGTCCTTAATTTTTTTTGAAATAGGAATTTTCAGGTTGTTGTCCAATACAGCTCAGACATTGCCCTCCAGCGGGTCTGCAATGATTCCACATTTCAAATCCCCTTCCTCCAACCATCCCAGGCAGAATCATGTGATAAGTGAGAGGTCACATAGCAGTCTTCTATTTCCCTGGCAGCAGAGTACAGATTTTCTGTCCATGTGTGTATAAAATTTAGAGTCTTATCTAAAATTTTTTAAGCAAAATCAAAAACACCCTGTGTATGGACTCCATCAACTTTTCCTGCTCATTCTTCCTTCAAGCCACTTCATTCTTCTTGTCTGATAGTTCATAGCAAAAGTGAAAGAGTAGAGAGTAAAGCCTTAAAAAACTATGTACCCCCTCTTCACTTCCTCTGGAATTCATGAGAAACTAAGGCTCCATTCGCTTTAGTCCATTGATCTTCCTAGATCTTTCTTTCTGTGCTCTCCTCTGAAAAGTTGGTATTCCCAAGGATCTTTTCTATAACCTTGTCTTTTCATTCCTCACATTTCTATGACAAATTTCATTCATGCTGATGGCTTCAAACACCAACTCTTTACTCATAGCTCCTAGACCCTATACCCAACTGTTTATCCAACCTTATTCAAGTGACCTATCAGCATACAAATTCTATTTGTTCTACATCTCATTATATTTTCCCATTCACCTACTCCTCCTCCAACAGTACCTGTCTCAATGAACAAGACATTTCTTGTGGGGAGCAACTCGGACTAGACTAAGTTACTGGAATTAAGACTTATTCTATGCATCTGCTTTCCCACAATATGGCGCTGAGAAGGGAAACAGCTTCTACACAGCTGCCTCCAGTTCAACCAATAAACTGTAGGACCTGCTCCTGATTGGAAGAGAGCAGCGTACTCGGCGTGTGGGTAGCAGAGTTGGGATTGGTGGAAGAGGACTATAAAGGAGGAGAGAGACAACATGCACGGGGAACATCTAAGGGGAACATCTGAAGGAACATCTGTGCAGCCCCCGAGAGAGCCGGCCGGCGGTGTGCCACTCCCCCGCGGAAGTGGGGAAAGTAGCTAGGGGGAACCGCCCTTCCACGGAGGTGGAAGGGACGGTAGCCAACCCAGGAAGAACCAGCAGCAAACCCGGGGAGGGCCGAGCAGACGAAAGAACAGCGCAGGGTCTTGTGTCGTTCCTCCACGAAGACGGGGAGCGACATAATGGTGCCGTGACTTGGATATGAAGCCTAGGCAGGGTTCAGTGTCGTTCCTCCACGAAGACGGGGAGCGACAATTTCTCTTTAACCTAAGCCAGAAAGTTGAGAGTTAAGGCAGACACTGTTTAATGTACCACCTGAGAGCCAGTGTCTCCATTCTTTCTTAACATAACCAACATTCTGCTCAAGTATTGCATTCCAAATTCTTCACAAACCCTTCCACATTCCATGGAGGTGAAAGATTGCTGGCCCAAGCCAATAGGTCATCTCATTCTCCTTGCAGATGATTGATTTAGGCATAAGCAATGACATAACTGTGATGAATAAGATGCAAGGTACAGGTTGCTGGGAAAGCATTTTATTCCCTGATTAAAAGAGACACGCCAGGAGAAAACACTAGTCTAGGTTTTGGTTATGTTTATAAAGAAATGTAATGATTAAGGCTGTTACAGCCTCCACAGGATACAAGAGTGGCATAAAAATCACATACCTGCAGTACAGAGTCCAAACTGGAAAGTAACTGGATTGTTGTTTATGTTGTTAAGTCACTGAACTAGTCAGCCCCCAAGCAACTTACCTATGGACTTTATGTTTGTTAAACTCTTTAAGAGTCAAAATACTTTTGCATAGTTACTGAAGAGTATCTGAGCTGAACCTCTCATGTATTAAATCCATTAACAAGATATCATTGTCTTTTGCACCCCACTTTTCAATCCTGCTGTCACTACTTTAGTTCAGGTCCCTGTCACCTGACCATTATGATCGTCTCTTTACTGACCACCCTGCCTCTACACTCAGATCTGTCTCAGACTCACACGCTGTCAGATCCATCATCTAGACTCCTGGCAGGGTGAACAGCTTAACAGCCAACTCATTCCTTTAAATTAAACCCTTTAAAGAATTCCCATGAATTACAAGTTCAACACCTTTGGCTCCTATATAAGTCTTCTGTGGACTTTGCTCTTGGATTTCAGCATATAGTATCAGCTCTTTACCTTCTACTTTATGCTTGAAACATATAAACCATGTGTTTTACCCTACTCCAGGCTACTTCTCTCATTCAAACATTAGCCCAATTATTTATTTTGGCTGAAAAATTGTTTCTCAGACCATTGTTAGTCATTTAGGTTTCATTCAAATGCTAATTCTTTTGTGAAATCATCATATCTTCTGTATTCTTCATTTTTGCTATTGTCATAACTGCTTTTCTATAGCCTATAGACATTGTATGGCCATTATCTGCACATTTTCTATGAGTGTAAGTAAACAAGGGAATTTAATTTAATTGTATTTACAATGACTCATGGTAGATCCAAAACATAGTTCTGAATGTTTAGTATTAAAGAATGAATGAAAGACTGGGTGATTGCAGATGTTGTGGAATAGCAGATTAAGCCATCGCCTTGATGCCACCAATATGGGCACTGGTCCATGTCCCAGCTGCTCTACTTCTTTTTTTTTTTTTTTTTTTTTTTTTTTTTATTAATAAGTTTTTATTTCAATTTATTAGAAACATTTCTATACATTTTTTTTTATCTTTTATTTAATGAATATAAATTTCCAAAGTACGTCTCATGGGTTACAATGGCTTTCCCCCCCATACCGTCCCTCCCACCCACCACCCACCACCCTCCCCTTTCCCACTCCCTCTCCCCTTCCATTCACATCAAGATTCATTTTCGATTATCTTAGTATACAGAAGATCAGCTTAGTATACCTTAAGTAAGGATTTCAACAGTTTGTTCCCACACAGAAACATAAAGTGAAAAATAATAGATGATTTTTTTTTAAATGATGATGAAATCAGATCAGACCTATTGTCATGTTTAATCCCAGTGAGAGTCAAGTTGGGAATTGATAGTTTCTTTTCTTTTTTTTTTTTTTTAACAGAAGATCAGTTTAGTGTACATTAAGTAAAGATTTCAACAGTTTGCACCCCCATAGAAACACAAAGTGAAATATACTGTTTGAGTACTCGTTATACCAGCTGCTCTACTTCTGATCCAGCTCCCTGCTAATATACCTGAGAAAGCAGCAGAAGATGGTCCAAGTCCTGCACAGGTGGGAGACCTGGAAAAAGCTCCTGGCTTCCACCTTCTTCCTGGTTCCAGTCCTGGCTGTTGCAGCCACTTGGGGAATGAGTGAGTGGAAGAAGAAGACCTCTCTGTCTGTATCTCTGTAACTCTGCCTTTCAAATAAACAAATGAATCTTTATTTTTTAAACATTTATTTTCATTTATTTGAAAGAGTTATAAAGAGAGGTAGAACAGAGAGAGAGGTCTTCCATCCTCTGGTTCACTCCCCAGATGGCCACAATGGAGAGAAGTCTGGGTGACTGAATAGATCTTATACTGGTATAGGTGTGATTAGAGGGGAAAAAAAATCCATAGGGCGATGCTATGGTGTAGTAGGCTAAGCCTCTGCCTGTGGTGCCGGCATCCCATATGGGTACACGTTTGTGCCACAGCTGCTCCTCTTCAGAACCAGCTTTCTGCTATGGCCTGGGAAAGCAATAGAGGATGGCCCAAGTGCTTCGGCCCTTGCAACTGCATGGGAAACCCACAAGAAGCTTCTGGCTTCTGGCTTTGGATTGGCCCAGCTCCAGGCACTACAGCCATTTGGGGAGTGAACCAGAGGATAGAAGACCTTTCTCTCTGTCTCTCTCTCTCTGTCTGTAACTCTACCTCTCAGATAAATAAAAAACCTACAAAACCATAATAAAAAGTTTGAAAACTATGTTAACTCTAGAAATAAGAAGTGTTCATTCACAACAACAAAAAGAACCTCCGATCATGGAGCATCTCCTTAAGAGAGGTAACTAACTGATATTTATATTCATGTATTAAATAAGTATTTACCAAAATGTGAAACAAATTTATATTATTATATCCAAATAGTTATTCACTTTAATGAGTTAGCAATTCACAGGAAAAATGTAAACAATTTGAACTTTATGGGCACAGAATTAAAATTTAAGTTTACATGCAAACTTTTTGTTACAGAAAAGAATGATAGGAGGAAAGTAAAATATTCAAAAGTAAAACATTCAAATATTAAACCTATTAGGAAAAAGCCCTGTGGATGAAACAAGAATGAAAAATGGATTCAAGGACAAAAAGAAATGGTATAAAACTTCCTTTTAAATGAGTATTTTAACATGGATTTTTAAAAATTACATAATCCTGAGCATAAAATAGTGACAATATTGAGATCCCTCTGAAGACAGTAAAAAGAGTGTTGTTGACCATTTTATTTTGAAACTTTCTGTTTGTGATATTTTTTAAATGATATCCACCTCAAATTATAACTCAGTTAAAAACATTTGTGATAGATAGTAAAGCTTGAGAACTCGAAATGTTTAGACAGCAGTTCCATGAAGCACAGGGAAGTATACTCTATATTATATCATAATTACTTGTGAGCACAAGAATTGCACTAATGATGCTGGGTGAGAAGAATCGTTGTCCTTGAACTCCTTGATGCATAAAACTGTTAAGGCCACACGTAAATGCTGTGAAGAAAGACCTCAGGCTTCATTGTGCTCTGATTGACTCACTCACTCATGTCTCTCAGATTCTGCAACCTCTCTTTCCTGACAGTTTTTCAAAACACTCTGTTGGCTAATAGGTCCAGTAAGGACTGGAAAATCCCATATTAAGTAATTTAATTGAAACAAGAAGTCTGGTTTGGTTGGTGTTAAGTCCTATGTAGTCAACCTTTTCCAAGTTAGCTCCTATTGACAACGGATGCTGGATTCAGACAAATTAGAGGGCAAATTCAAGGCTGTCAACCAAAGAAAACAAACATAATCAGGGACAACCAGGAGACTTAAAACATGCCAGTAGAAATGGAACTGTGGAAAAAATGAAGAAAAAAGTGTTGAAAACATTAAAAATGAATACAAACACCAAAAGCACTCTTCCTTTATGAATCCATAGTAAGCAGCACTTTTATTAAAGTTGCATACATTGATTCATTCCTCCACTCTACATGCACCATGTACTTTCCTAGGGGTTGAGTTACAAAGAAAAATCAGACAATGGTTTCAACCCAGGAATGAGACAAATACACAAAAAGTGATACTAACCCTGAAATAGCAGACTAGCTAATTGACTCTGAGTAATATGTGAAAGAAATGATGTGTGCTTGAACCAAGGAGTGATGGGGGTGGAGGAGAAGGGAACATGTCAGATATTTGGCTTTAACTTGTTGGAGTGATTGATTGAATGGACCCAGAATGAGGAAAGAGGGGAAATCTAGTCATCTGCTTTGGGCAACTGGATGACAGATCTAGAGCTAGGGGCTGCTATGCCCTGGGATAGAGAGGATCAGAAGAGCTGGCTGATGGGGTCAAGGGCTCTTTATGGTGCAAGGGGTAAAGAAGACAGCCCTCAAGATGCAGATCAGAAGTGTTGTCCTGCTCTGTGGGGACATAAGATCACCCAGGGGGAGGGTAAGAGCAGAAATGGGCTGCCACTGGGGCTCAGGAAGATCAGCTTTTCAAGGAAGGAGAGAAAGGAAACTGCAGAGGTAGCCAAGGGGAAAAACAAGAGCAGCAAAGGTGGAGAAAAGTCAGGCAAAGCAAAGGCAGAAAAGTCTTTCCTGGATGGGCAGAGGTGAGTGTGGCAAAGGAGTGCCAGGAAAGCCAGGAAGGTGAGGGTGGGGGGAGGCAGGATCGCAGTGTGCAAGACCTGGGTGCAAAGCCTACGGCATTCTGTTTGTAAAGTTTTCAGAGATGGCTGATGAACCGTAATTCATCTAGCCTTCCAAATAAAAGATCCACGCTGAGTGAGGTAAACGGAGTAACTGGAAAGGATTCCAAGTGTTTTCTTTCTTCAAATCAAAGCAAAGCCAAACAACAGCTTTGTTGAGACAGAATTCAGGTATCTTATCTCAGGGTTTTCCTCACAGAGTTATGCAATCATCACTGCAATTCATTTTAGAATGTTCTCATCACCCTAACAGGAAACTCCATGACCATTAGCAATTATTTCCCATTTCTCTCTCCCTCATCCACATCTCCCTACCTCTGGCCTAAAGCAATGACTTATCTACTTTCTGTCTCTCTTTGTCTATTCTGGACATTAGAAGGAATTTTAGCATTCTCTGAACCACAGCATCAAGAACCCAAATTATACCACCCCCGTAAAGCTAAACAGAATAAGGCAAGTGCCATACTGGTGCCCGTGCTTGAAGATCCCTGTAACTTTTCTGAGATTCCCCTTGCTTCTCAAATAATTAATCTTTACCCCCAGTGCCTAACTCACTTGTTGTCTCCATTGGAAATTCTATCACTGTACAAACCCAGTCTGTTTTGATCACCACTGTATCTCTGGATTTTCAGCCCAGGTCCTGGCATCTACTAGATAATAGATCACCAATAAATATTTATTGAATAAATGAATAAATATCTATTTCAGAGAAATGACAGATATTGTGTTTGCTAGTGTTCAAAAAGCCAGGATGTAGCTGATATTTGAGAAGGGGAAAGACTGAGAGCGTGGGGAGTCATCCTTTGCTTTTTATTTGGGAAATAAAGTAAATTTAAGTGTACCACTCATGCAGCAAATATTTACTGGATGCACATGTGCTCATGATGTTTGGTGTCCAGTCCACTCTATATGACGCTCTGTTTAGATCTTCCCTTGGATCCGCCTAATTATAAATAATGTGAAAAAAAGGACTCCTACTGAACTTCTGAAGTATTTGTGGAGAATGTTTCTTGTTAACATCAAAGAGATAGTTATACCTTAAGCCAAGATTATCAAATATTTTGTAATATATTGTTTCCAAGCACAAGTATTGGCATAGTTTTCCATGAAGCAAGTTCTATCAACTATATATTATTTGTATTCAATAAAAATCAATAAGGTCCCTTTTTTTCTTTTGTAAATGGTCCTCAAATTTTGTTATGAATCAGACACACCTGAGATAATGTGATAACTGTAGATTCCGGGATCTCATCCTGTGTGAATACTCAAGATCTGAGCTGGAATATGAAAAAATAGCTTTATAGTATGATGAGTCACTTAGTAACAGGGAGGCCGACCTTTGGAAGCTGGTTGGAGCTTTAGGTCCCTTCCTGAGTACTTCCTGCCCTGACTTCCCTAAAAACCTTCACCTAGGAGCTACCAAACATCTAGATCAACTCAAGTACAAAGAGCAGATTTTTGTCTCAGTTAAGAAACAATTGGTTGGAAGATGGCGGAATAGTGAGGGCGCGCACCGATAGTCCGGGAAGATAGTTTAATAAAAGTGGAGTTACTGTAGCTTCAGGAAAAGGCTCAGGAAAAAAATTGCAGAGGAAACTCTTCCGGATCTAGTGGATGTGACACAGAGGACCTATGGGGAGAGCAAGGTCACCCACCGCATGGAAGCCGAGCCACAGAAACTGAGCCGCAGAAGCCACGCCACAGAGTCTGCATGCCAGCGCTGGAAGGGGAGGTGAGACAAAAACCTCGGTAACCCGAGACATTGGCGGGGAAAGGCAGAAAGAGCCTACAGGGAACGAGGCCTGAAGCCCCACTGGGGAAAGTTCACCAGGCTGACTGGAGGAGAGAAAAAAACCAATAAATAAGGGGAACCGGCATGAACATTAGCCTCTCTCTCCACTCACCTTACAAAGCCGAGCAAGACAAAGAGCAGGTGCCATTTTACATATGTAAAGCAGTGCCCACCATTAGCCAAGCAGAAAAACCTGACTCTGGTGGGGAGAAATAACAGGAGGTTAAGACCTAGTGAAATTGTGGAGCTAACGAACTGAGATTGTGAAAATCTGAGGAGGAGCCGAGAAACTCACCAAATACACAAACTCAGTAACCTTGGCAACCTGATGAGAGACTGTGGAGAAATTTGAGACCACACTGAGGGCTGCATAAACTCTTTGTGTGGTCCCAGGGGTAAGTAGACGAATACCCACAGGGGCCAGATTTCATACATCAACTACCCTCAATTCCACTGAGCTGTGTGGAATTACTTCCCAACTGAGTCAAAAAAAAAAAAAAAAGAGAGAGAGAGAGAGAGAGAGCAAGCAAGAGAACAATCTGGGTGAGTCGCCTTTGGCACACCCTTAACCCTGAAGAACCAAACAGAGCTCTCTGGCCACACCCATCACAGCCTCTAAAGATCCATCCAAAGCAGACAGTCCACTTAATCTAGAGTCACAGTATAACGAGAAAAAACAGCACAGTGAAGAAACCAAAGAATATCTCCAATATGCCAAACAACAAACGCAGAAACCAAGGTAACAAGAACAAGGAAGACACTATGACGCCCCCAAATGAAAAAGACACCCCAATTCAAGATTATGAAGATGATGAGGTAGAAGAAATGCAAGAAGCAGATCTCAAAAATTGATGAGAACATTAAGAAGTTCTCAAAAACAAATTCTTGAACTACAGAAATCCTTAATGGACAAGATAGAAAATCTCTCTTGTGAAAATGAAATATTAAGGAGGAATCAAAATGAAATGAAACAACTAGTAGAACATGAAACTGTGATAGGGATGAAAAATCATAATGAAATGAAGAATTCAACAGATCAAATGACAAACACATTAGAGAGCCTTCAAAACAGAATGAGTGAAGCAGAAGAGAGAATATTGGACTTAGAAGACAGAGAACAGGAAAATATACAGTCAAACCAAAGAAAAGAAGAGGAAATTAGAAATCTATAAAATATTGTCGGGAATCTATAGGATACTATTAAAAAAAAAAACAACATTCGGGTTCTAGGAGTTCCTGAAGGCATGGAGAGGGAGAAAGGATTAGAAGGCCTTTTTAGTGAGCTACTAGCAGAAATTTTCCCAGGTTTGGAGAAGGACAGAGACACCCAAGTACAGGAAGCTCATAGAACCCCTAATAAACATGACCAAAAGAAATCCTCATCACGATACATTGTAATCAAACTCACCACAGTGAAACATAAAGAAAAGATCCTAAAATGTGCAAGAGAGAAACGTCAGATTACTCTCAGAGGATCTCCAATTAGACTCACAGCAGACTTCTCATCAGAAACCCTACAAGATAGGAGGGAATGGCGAGATATAGCCCAGGTACTAAGAGAGAAAAACTGCCAGCCCAGAATATTATATCCTGCAAAGCTCTCATTTGTGAATGAAGGTGAAATAAAGACCTTTCATAGCAAACAGAAATTGAAAGAATTTGTTGCCACTCATCCAGCCCTGCAAAAGATACTTAAAGATATGTTACACACAGAAACACAGAAACATGATTATCAATATGAAAGAAGGTAAACGAAGGAAACCTCACAGCAAAAGATCACAGGAAGTTCAAAGCATATATTAGAAAATATCTTTGGCAAATGGCAGGGCAAAGTTACTACTTATCAACTGTCCAGTTAAAAGACACCAATTGGCTGACTGGGTTAAGGAACAAAACCCATCTATTTGCTGCTTATAAGAAACACATCTTTCCACAAAGATGCATACAGACTGAAAGTGAAAGGCTAGAAAAAGATATACCATGTCAACAGAAATGAAAAAAGAGCAGGCGTAGCCATCCTAATATCGGACAACGTAAACTTTACCACAAAAACTGTTAGGAGAGACAAAGAGGGGCACTATATAATCATTAAGGGTTCAATTCAACAGGAAGATGTAACTATTATAAATGTTTATGCACCTAATTACAGGGCACCGGTTTATTTAAAAGATATGTTAAGGGACTTAAAGGGAGACTTAGACCCCAATACAATAGTACTGGGGGACTTCAATACTCCACTCTCAGAAATAGACAGATCAACAGGACAGAAGATCAACAAGGAGACAGTAGATTTAAACAATAATATAGCCCAAATGGATCAAACAGATATCTACAGAGCTTTTCATCCTACACATAAAGCATTTACATTCTTCTTAGCAGTACATGGAACCTTCTCTACGATTGACCACATACTAGGCCATAAAGCAAGTCTCAGAAAATTCAAAAGAATTAGAATCATACCATGCAGCTTCTCAGACCATAAAGGAATGAAGTTGGAAATTAGCAACTTAGGAATCCCTAGAGCATATGCAAACACATGGAGATTGAACAACATGCTCCTGAATGAACAATGGGTCATAGAAGAAATTAAACGAGAAATCAAAAATTTTCTGGAAGTAAATGAGGATAACAGCACAACATACCAAAACTTAAGGGATACAGCAAAAGCAGTGTTAAGAGGAAAGTTTATATCAATAGGTGCCTACATCAAGAAATTGGAAAGGCATCAAATAGATGAGCTTTCAATTCATCTCAAGGATCTAGAAAATCTGCAGCAAACCAGACCCAAATCTAGTAGGAGAAGAGAAATAATTAAAATCAGAGAAGAAATCAACAGGATTGAATCCAAAAAAATTACAAAAAATCATCCAAACGAGGAGCTGGTTTTTTGAAAAAATAAACAAAATTGACACTCCATTGGCCCAACTAACTAAAAAAAGAAAAGACCCAAATCAATAAAATCAGAGATGAAAAAGGAAACGTAACAACAGACACCACAGAAATAAGAAGAATCATCAGAAATTACTACAAGGACTTGTCTACCAGCAAACAGGGAAACCTATCAGAAATGAATAGATTCCTGGACACATGCAACCTACCTAAATTGAATCAGAAAGACATAGAAACCTAAACAGACCCATAACTGAGCCAGAAATTGAAACAGTAATAAAGGCCCCCCCAACAAAGAAAAGCCCAGGACCAGATGTATTCACTGCTGAATTCTACCAGACATTTAAAGAAGAACTAACTCCAATTCTTCTGAAACTATTCAGAACAATCTAAAAAGAGGGAATCCTCCCAAATTCTTTCTATGAAGCCAGCATCACGTTAATTCCTAAGCCGGAAAAACATGCAGCATTGAAAGAGAATTACAGACCAATATCCCTGATGAACATAGATGCAAAAATCCTCAATAAAATCCTGGCCAATAGAATGCAACAACACATCAGAAAGATCATCCACCCAGACCAGGTGGGATTTATCCCTGGTATGCAGGGATGGTTCAACATTCGCAAATCAATCAATGTGATACACCACATTCACAGACTGAAGAAGAAAAACCATATGATTATCTCAATAGATGCCGAGAAAGCATTTGATAAAATACAACACCCTTTCATGATGAAAACTCTAAGCAAACTGGGTCTGGAAGGAACATTCCTCAATACAATCAAAGCAATTTATGAAAAACCCACGGCCAGCATCCTATTGAATGGGGGAAAAGTTGGAAGCATTTCCACTGAGATCTGGCACCAGACAGGGATGCCCACTCTCACCACTGCTATTCAATATAGTTCTGGAAGTTTTAGCCAGAGCTATTAGGCAAGAAAAAGAAATTAAAGGGATACAAATTGGGAAGGAAGAACTCAAAGTACCCCTCTTTGAAGATGATATGATTCTTTACTTAGAGGATCCAAAGAACTCTACTAAGAGACTATTGGAATTCATAGAAAAGTTTGGTAAAGTAGCAGGGTATAAAATCAATGCACAAAAATCAACAACCTTTGTATACACAGGCAATGCCATGGCTGAGGAAGAACTTCTAAGATCAATTCTATTCACAATAGCTACAAAAACAATTAAATACCTTGGAATAAACTTAACCAAGGATGTTAAAGATCTCTACGATGAAAATTACAAAACCTTAAAGAAAGAAATAGAAGAGGATACCAAGAAATGGAAAAATCTTCCATGCTCATGGATTGGAAGAATCAATATCATCAAAATGTCCATTCTCCCAAAAGCAATTTGTACATTCAATGCAATACCAATCAAGATACCAAAGACCTTCTTCTCAGATCTAGAAAAAATGATGCTGAAATTTATATGGAGACACAGGAGACCTCGAATAGTTAAGCAATCTTGTACAACAAAAACAAAGCTGGAGGCATCATAATACTGTATTTCAGGACATACTACAGCACAGTTGTTATCAAAACAGGATGGTACTGGTACAGAAACAGATAGATAGACCGATGGAACAGAATAGAAACACCAGAAATCAATCCAAATATCTACAGCCAACCTATATTTGATCAAGGATCCAAAACCAATCCCTGGAGCAAGGACAGTCTATTCAATAAATGGTGCTGGGAAAATTGGATTTCCACATGCAGAACCATGAAGCAAGACCCCTACCTTTCACCTTATACAAAAATTCACTCAAAATGGATTAAAGACTTAAATCTATGACCTGAAACCATCAAATTATTAGAGAGCATTGGAGAAACTCTGCAAGATATAGGTACTCGCAAAGACTTCTTGGAAAATAGCCCAGAAGCACAGGCAGTCAAAACCAAAATTAACATTTGGGATTGCATCAAATTGAGAAGTTTCTGTACTTCAAAAGCAACAGTCAGGAAACTGAAGAGGCAACTGACAGAATGGGAAAAATATTCACAAACTATGCAACAGATAAAGGGTTGATAACCAGAATCTACAAAGAGATCAAGAAACTCCACAACATCAAAACAAACAACCCACTTAAAAGATGGGCCAAGGACCTCAATAGACATTTTTCAAAAGAGGAAATCCAAATGGCCAACAGACACATGAAAAAAGATCACTAGCAATCAGGGAAATGCAAACCAAAACCACAGTGAGGTTTCACCTCACCCCGGTTAGAATGGCTCACATTCAGAAATCTACCAACAATAGATGCTGGAGAGGATGTGGGAAAAAAGGGACACTAACCCACTTTGGTGGGAATGCAAACTGGTTAAGCCACTATGGAAGTCAGTCTGGAGATTCCTTAGAAACCTGAATATAACCCTACCATACAACCCAGCCATTCCACTCCTTGGAATTTACCCCATGAAAATCAAATTGACAAACAAAAAAGCTGTCTGCACATTAATGTTTATTGCAGCTCAATTCACAATAGCTAAGACCTGGAACCAACCCAAATGCCCATCAACAGTAGACTGGATAAAGAAATTATGGGACATGTACCATGTACTCTATAGAATACTATACAGCAGTCAAAGACAACGAAACCCGGTCATTTGCAACAAGATGGAGGAATTTGGAAAACATCATGCTGAGTGAATTGAGCTAGTCCCAAACGGACAAATATCATATGTTCTCCCTGATCGGCGACTACTAACTGAGCACCAAGGGGGAAACTTTTTTAAATGAAATGGACACTATGAGAAACAGTGACTTGATCAGCTCTTGTCCTGATGGTTGATGTACAATGTAATACTTTATCCATTTTAGTATTTTTTTTGTTCTAGTACCATTGGTTGAACTCTGTAATTAACACACAATTATTCTTAGGTGTTTAAATTTTAACTGAAAAGTGATCCCTGTTAGGAATTTGGAAAACATTATGCTGAGTGAAATAAGCCAGTCCCAAAGGGAAAAATATCATATGTTCTCCCTGATCAGTGACAACTAACCGAGCACCAAAAAGGAAACCTGTTAAAGTGAAATGAACACTATGAGAAATGGTAACTTCATCAGCCCTTGTCCTGATTGTTGATGAACAACTTAATACGTTATCCCTCTTAGTATTTTTTTGTTTGTTCTACTTAATACTTTTGGTTGAATACTGTAATCAATACAGTTATTCTTAAGTGTTGAAACTTAACTGAAAAGTGATCGCTGTTAAATATAGGAGTGGGAATAAGGGAGGGAAGAGATGTGCAATTCGGGACATGCTCAAGCTGACTTGCCCCAAATGGTAGAGTTAGAAACATACCAGGGGATTCCAATTCAATCCCATCAAGGTGGCATGTACCAATGCCATCTCACTAGTCCAAGTGATCAATTTCTGTTCACAATTGATCATAATGATAGGACTAAGAGCCAAAGGGATCACATAAACAAGACTAGTGTCTGCAAATACTGATAGAATAAAAAAGGGAAAGAACAATCCAACATGGGAAGTGAGATACACAGCAGACTCATAGAAAGGCAGATGTCCTAAACAGCACTCTGGCCTCAGAATCAGCCCTTAAGGCATGTGGATCTGGCTGAAAAAGCCCATGAGAGTATTTCAGGCATAGAAAGCCAAGACACTCTGGAAAAAAAAAAAAAAAAAAAAAAACAACCACCACCACCTAAATGAAAGATCTCTGTGAATGAGATCCCAGTGGAAAGAACAGGTCATCAAAGAAGGAGGTACCTTTCTCTGAAGGGAGGAGAGAACTTCCACTTTGACTATGACCTTGTCTAACTATGATCAGAGTCGGTGAACTCAAAAGGCTTCCATAGCCTTGACAACTCATGACAAGAGCCTAGGGTGATTACTGACACCATAAACAAGAGTGTCAATTTGTTAAGTCAACAACAGGAGTCATTGTGCAATTACTCCTCATGTAGGATCTCTGTCCTTAATGTGCTGTACATTGTGATTTAATGCTATAACTAGTACTCAAACAGTATTTTTCACTTTGTGTTTCTGTGTGGGTGCAAACTGTTGAAATCTTTACTTAATATATACTAAACTGATCTTCTGTATATAAAGAGAATCGAAAATGAATCTTGATGTGAATGGAAGGGGAGAGGGAGCGGGAAAGGGGAGGGTTGCGGGTGGTAGGGAAGTTATGGGGGGGGGAAGCCATTGTAATCCATAAGCTGTACTTTGGAAATTTATATTCATTAAATAAAAGTTAAAAAAAAGAAAAAATAGCTTTTTTATTTTTAAAGATTTATTTGAGGAATGGCATTTTCAAACAGCACTCCATCCCCTGCATAGCAGTGAAATTTATTTGTCTAAAATGTAATGATCTGGGCTCTGTCTCATTGCTTTGGGCAAATTTCACTAATTATACCCTCATTAATAAGGACCAGAGACCAATGAACACAGTGATACACAGTAATCAGTGTTCAACTTAATTAAAATTGAGATCTAACATCTCTTCGTTCTTTGAGCAATTTCTCCATGTTTAGAGTAGAGGTCTTCTTTAATGATTTGTGACAGGAAGATGTGAGGGAGATGATTGGCAAGTAATTGTGATGTGTGTTTCCACTTAGGATCCTTTTCTTGTCGTGCCTGTGTGCCAAAGCAGCTGCAGCTATGGAGGGTCATGTCCAGAGAGGCCCCTGCACAGGGGCCTGGGGAAGGAGTGTGAACGAGAGCCTTGGCTCACTGCAGTTCAGATGCAGAGAAGGTGGACGCTCATGGACAAGCAGATGCCAGCCCGGATGCACCTCATTCCATTCTCCTGACTTCCCTGTCCCTCTCTCATTTTACTTTTCCATGATGTTCAGGTGTCTTTTAGAGGGAGACTTATCCTGCTGCACTACCATGCCAGCCCAAAGACACCCACATGTATTTTGTGGTGGTAAAGGAGATGAAAGAATTCGTGGAGTGTTGAGGGAGCAATATCTCTGAGAGTCCCAGGCAGATATTTGAAGGGCTGCATTGTGGAAATTACAGTTAAGCACTCCTGGGTTAGTAAGCCATGGTGGAGTATTGGCACTCAATACATACATTTTAAAAATTGCAACTTTTAAAGGTTTTAAAAAATGAATGATGTCCATAGTATGCAAATCCACAAAGACAGCAGGATGGTGGTTTCCAGGGGCTAGGGGTAAAGGGAGGAAGGGAGAACAATGCTTTAATGGGCACAGGTTTTCCTTTGAAACAATGACATCTACAGAACTGGTAGTTGCAAAACTTTGCTAATGTCCTAAATGCCACCGAATGAATGGTACATTTAAACTGGTCAATTTTATCTCATGTGAATTACACTTCAATTAAAAGAAACTAGCTGAAGAATGTATTGCAATGGAGATTTAAAAATTATCCACTTGTTTTAAGATTATTTGATGAATAAAATTCAGTTTATGGTTAAAATGTAAGTCAGTAAAAATCAGACATCAGGGGCTGCCACTGTGGCGCAGCTTGTTAAAGCTCTGGCCTGCAGTGCCAGCATCCCAAATGGGTGCTGGTTAGAGTCCTGGCTGCTCCATTTCTGATCCAGCTCCCTGCTGATGCACCTGGGAAAGCAGTGGAAGATGGCCCTAATCCTTGGGCCCTGCACTCACATGAGAGAACTGGAAGAAGCTCCTGGCTCCTGGCTTTGGATCGGCTCAGCTGTAGCTGTTGCAGTCATTTGGGTAGAGAACCAGCAGATGGAAGACCTCTCTCTTTCTCTTTCTCTCTCTCTCTCGCTGTCTCTACCTCTCTGTCACTCTTTAAAATAAACAACATAAATCTTTTAAAAAAATCAAACGTCAATCTTATGAACAACAACAAAAAAACTATATGGATTGGGGCTGGCACGATGGCATAGTGGATAAAGCCACCACCTGCAGTGCCAGCATCCCCTGTTGGCACTGGCTCAAGTCCCAGCTGCTCCACTTCTGATCCAGTTCTTGGCTATGGCCTGGGAAAGCAGTAGTATGATGGCCCAAGTTCTTGGGCCCCTGCACCTGTGTGGGAGACCCAGAAGAAACTCCTGGCTCCTGACTTCAGATCTGCCTAGTTCCGGCCATCGAGGCCATCTGGGGAGTGGGCCAGAGGATGGAAGATCTCTCTCTTTCTCTGTCTCTGCCTCTCTGTAACTCTACATTTCAAATAAATAAATAAATCTTTAAAAAAAAAAACACACACAAACATGGAAGAAAAATTGGCTGGTGAAGAATAAAGGATGGGCTGGCTCCGCAGCTCACTAGGCTAATTCTCCACCTGTGGTGCCAGCACCCTGGGTTCTAGTCCCAGTTGGGGCACCAGATTCTGTCCCGGTTGGTCTTCTTCCAGTCCAGCTCTCTGCTATGGCCTGGGAGGGCAGTGGAGGATGGCCCAAGTCGTTGGGCCCTGCACCCGCTTGGGAGACCAGGAGGAAGCACCTGGCTCCTGGCTTCGGATCAGCACAGTGCGTCGACCGTAGCAGCCATTTGGGGGGTGAACCAACGGAAGGAAGACCTTTCTCTCTGTCTCTCTCTCTCTGTCTAACTCTGTCTGTCAAAAAAAAAAAAAAAAAGAATAAAGGATGTATGTGAGTAAAGCACCCTTACAAAAATCTCTGTAAGTGTGTTCAATAAATATCTATTAATAGGGGAAAAGTTTTGATTATTGAATGCAAAAATCTCCTGTATTAATACTACCTATGAAATGCATGGAATGAGTTCTTTTTATATTAGTGTACAAACAAAAAGTTTAACAAATAATCATATTTCAGGAAAGCAGGTATTATCCACTTCCTATATAAGATAAGTGGTTTTCAGAAAATTTTCTAGGGTTGGAAAGCTTCAAGGCCCTTGATAAAATGGCAAATGTCAATTTACTTCTAACCTGAAGGATATTTTTCTGCTTTTTTCCCCTAAACTTAAAGCTAATTTAGGCTCTTTTAAATGGTTTTGAATTTAGATCATTTATTAAAGGTAACATACTGTAAAAGAGATAGAAAATGTGAAAAGGAAAAATTGATTTATCTGGATAACTTAGCAATAGTCTCCTAGAACAATTCTGTATGTCAGAGCTAAATTTTCTCCCTATAGTCCTACAATTAAGGCCTTTTTCCTCTTACCGTGATTAATTACTTATCAATCTTAATCAGAGTTATTTAAGGTGTAGTTCCCAGATGAGTAGCACAGCATCACCTGGAGCTTATTAGAAACACAGATTTTATCCACTCACTCCAAGCCTTCTGAATCAGAAACTCTGCAGAGGAGGTGGGATGCTTTGGAATCTGGCATTCAGTGTTTTAACAAACCTGTCATATAATTTTGTAGCTTTCATTACATAACTTATAAACATTTCATTGCATCACTAATAGCTTTCATTACATAACTTATTTTAATGGTAATAAGTTTAATAATTGAATGAAATTCACTCTGCTCCTTTCTAATTGCAATGCATCCATATTAACCTGACACAACGATTGAAAATAATACTTACAAACTAATGAAAATTATAGTTCTATATAATTCCTATCAATTTGCTTGAAAAAGATTCTTAAAACAAAGTTTGACAAAACACTGCAGCAAAACTGATACGGGCATTTCTCTTTTTTGTGTTGTTTTGTTTTGTTTTGTTTTCAATTTTAGCTCCCACATACAAGAGACAACAGGCAGTATTTCTCTTTCTGTGTCTGGCTTACTTCACTCAACATGATGTCCTCCAGTTTCAACCATTTACTGCAAATGATAGAATTTCATTCATTTTAATAGCTGAATAATAATTCCTCTCTCTCTCTCTCTCTCTTCTCTCTCTCTCTTTCTCCCCCCCCCCCCACACATACACACCACATTTTCCTTGTATATTCTTCTGATGATGGATGCCTTGGTTGATTTCATATTTTGACTATTGTGAACAGTTCTGCTGTAAACATGATATTTTTCCTTTTATTTGTTGAACACTTTATTTAGTAGATCTATTAAGCTTTTGACCATAATACAAATTAAAAGTTATCTCAAAATTAATAAAATATTAAGTTGAAAAGATAAAAATATAAAAATGAAAGAATTAGCAACATCCAAAATCTTACCTTTTTCAAAGCATTGTATAAAAGGAAATGCTTTGTATTATTCTATATAAAGTTTTCACATCAAATAAATTCATTGTTTAGTAGAATTTGTTATAAATTTCTCTTTTATTTTTTGAAAAGTTAAGGCCATGATAAAATATGAGTGAAAATTTAATATGCTCTATAAGGCAGATTAATGTTCTGAATGCCCCATTAAAGTGTTCTGCTTCAGCATATTTACCTGGACTTAAATTTATTCATTCTCAACAAATATTTATTATGAACCTACCAAGTACTAGGTGTTATATATACAAACATATGATCCCACTTTTCTTGGAAATTACATTCTACTGAATTTACACATAATATGTAAGTAGATGATATAAAATATATTTTCAGATAGCTGAAAGTTCTATGAAGAACACTAAGCAAGATGAAGAAAGAATAAATGATTTGGACATAGACGTTATTAGACTGACAGGTTAGGAACAGCTCTCTAAGGACAGGTCTATAAAATGAGACCTGAATAAAAAGAAGAGATGATATCTAGATTGATGGGAATGCACTGGAGTAGAGACAATTAACCATGCTCTTAGAAAAGGAATGCCCATGTGGCTAGAGCTTACTGGTCGAAGGGGGACAATATTGAGAAACAGGACTGAAGTAGCTGGGGACCAGAATCAAGTAAGGCCTTAAGAACTCTGATATATCTTTTGGACTTCATGATTTGTTTAGTGAGAGGCTAACATAGGGTAGATATGTGATATATCTATTTTTATGTATCAAAATTTAGAGCTAGTGTTGTTCTGTAGAGAAAGGAAGGTATGGTGTGTTGATGAGAATGTAAGTGGAAGACCGTTTAGGAGGCTACTGGGATAACCAAGATGAGAAATAATGATGGTTTGGGCTAGGCTAGAATAGTGGTGGAGAAGATAAGTTAATGACAGGATGACATGCTTTAGACATTAAGACAATGTGATGTATATTCCACTAGATGTAAATGTGAGGAAAAGTTTTTGAAGGGACCGGTGTTGTGGCATAGTGGGCTAAGCCTCTACCTGTGGTACCGGCATCCCATATTGGCGCTGGTTTAAGTCCTGGCTGCTCCTCTTCTGACCTAGCTCTCTGCTTGCCATGGCCTGGGAAAAGCAGTAAAAGATGGCCCAAGTGCTTAAACCCCTGTAGTCATGTGAGAGACCTGGAAGAAGCTCCTGGCTCCTGGCTTTGGATCAGCTCAGCTCCAGCCATTGCAGCCATTTGGGGAGTGAACGAGCAGATGGAATACTTTTCTCTCTGTCTCTCCCTCTGTCTGTAACTCTATCTCTCAAATAAATAAATAAAATCTTTTTTTAAAAAGTTTTTAAATAAAGACTAGAGGAAGAGGAGAGAGCAAAAAAAGAGAAAGAGAATCCAACAAAGAATGAGAAGAAACATCTAGAGTTAGGAGACAAATCATGAGGG
This sequence comes from Oryctolagus cuniculus, assembly GCF_051225735.1. NCBI lineage: Eukaryota > Metazoa > Chordata > Mammalia > Lagomorpha > Leporidae > Oryctolagus > Oryctolagus cuniculus. Next base: position 56,954,930 of record NC_142879.1, on the reverse strand, counting down.
ACCGATGCCTCATAAACCAAGAGAAGAAAGTGCTTCTGTGAAGGAGTAGTCAACTCTTTGGAATGCTATCAAGGTCAAGCAGGATATTTGACAAAACTGGCCTACGGGTTTGGCAATTTGGAGGTCATTGTTGTTGAATTTAACAAGCCTACTCTCTGTGGAGATGTTTAGAAAAGAAGCTACATTCTATACATATGAGGAAAGAAAGTATGAACAGTAAACACAAACAACATGTTTTGGAAATGTTGCTGTTCATGCACACCTAGGAACAGGATGGTAGCTGGAATACAGAGGTGAGCAGATAGTGAGGGTAAGGAAGAGTTCTGGATAATTTCTGTGCAATTGTGGTGCAGCTGTGTTCTTTTCCTGCAGGGAAACAACCAAAAATGGTTCCAGTGAATGCCATAAATCTTCAACACATATCATGCACTTAAAAGTCTAAACAAGAGAACAACTTCCACCATTCCTGACTTAGATTTATTCCATGGATCTATTAGTACAATTATTTTTGCCTCATTTTATTTCTCCATAGTTTACAATATTGCTCTTCATTACTCCTCCCACCCCCTTTAATCAGTTCAATATACATTAGAATTAGATAATATCTTGGAAGTGCTTTAAGTCTCTTGGAGGTACTCTTTATCAGCAAGGCTTTTATTATTTTTCTTCGTTTACTCATTTCCTTTCTCTCTCTGGGAGGGCACTTTAGAGATTACATGAGGTTGGGATTTATGAGTTAAACAACACAAATTCTTAACACAACTACCAGCACTTAAAGAAAAAGGGATAGGGGTCATTGCTAAATATTGTAAATTTTGGGACTAACAGTTTGGTTTTGTGGGTTTTCTTCCTGAGGCTGTGTTCCAGAGAGGGCAATAAAGGGTAAAACTCATTAGTGCATCATTATCTTTTGTCTGAAGGAAACAATGTGTGGTTTCTAGGCAGCCCACTTGGTGTTTGCATTGGTCCTGGAAGTATTTCAAACCAACTATAGTGTTTGAACAATTCCCCCTCTTGTACATGAAAAGGACCACCACTAAACCACAAAGTTGATGCTAAATTACTAGGTGATGACTCTTCTGGCTCCTAAAGGTTTCTAGATCTCAGTCATTGAAATCATGGATCTTTCTTCTAATGAGAAAGATCTAAGCCCTTATGGTAGACCTCCCATGTAGTCCGCCCTCAACATGCCCTCAGTATGCTCCACAGACTTCTGAGAAGTTTGGTTCAGGATCAAGGTCATTTAGTTCCCCCCAACGCTGATTCGTCTTAATAGCAATTCTTTAGAAACTATAAAATATTCCCAGTTCAAATCTGCAAATTCACATTTATGAGAAACTATATAATCAATTCATCAATTTGATCATGAAAACCAAGTCTGTTTTTTTCTTTATCAGAATGAAGCATTAAATGGATATTGGTGATTTGATTTGTATGTTCCTTAAGCTTACTTACCTTCTTGCTAGGATTCATTAGACTCTTGTGGAGGAGTGATATCAGAGGAATTATGAGGAAATCTTAAAAACACAGTTGGAGTCATCTGGGAAGGAAATTCCTTTCATAGGGACTTCCAGTCAATATAACACCATATACTGTGTCCCACTTAAACAGTTTATTTGATTTACCTCTTCTTGCACTGCAATCTCTTATCTAAATTTAAACAACAATAAAAACAATTACCTATCTCCTGATTTATATCAGTTCCCAACAGATGTGAAAGTTTCTAGAGTTTAATGTTGGAGACCCAGAGGACTATAGGTATTAGAGGAGTCAGAATATAGTAACTGAGCCTCAAATCTGAACCTCTTATTACTAACTTCAAATGCCTAAAGGATCCAGAAATGGAGCAGTATGAGAAGATGACAACCAACTGATGTAAGTTGAGTCTGGGCACTAGAGATTAACAGCCTGAACTTCAACTCTGGCTTCAACTTACCACTAGTGAAAATTTTAGCAAGTTTTGAAAATCTCCTTGTGTCACAGTTTTCTCATCTACAAGAGGGAAAGGACTCCTACCTGCTCATAGTGTTGTGATGGAGAGCAAGTAATTCAATACATATTAAGCTTCTAGAATAAGTAGATTTCTCAACAAATATTGCTCCAAGAAATAAATTCCCATTTTCCAGACAGAAAAAATGAGCTTCTACCATTATTAAGAGCTATAATTCAGGGGCCAGCGCTGTGGCGCAGAGGGTTAACACCTAGCCTGAAGCGCAAGCATTCCATATAGGTGCTGGTTCTAGTCCCGGCTGCTCCACTTCCAATCCAGCTCTCTGCTATGGCCTGGGAAAGCAGTAGAAGATGGCCCAAGCCCTTGGGCCCTTGCAGCCACGTGGGAGATTCAGAAGAAGCTCCTGGCTCCTGGCTTTGGATCAGTCCAGCTCTGGCCATTGCGGCCAACTGGGGAGTGAACCAACAGATGCAGATGGAAGGACTCTCTCTCTCTCTCTCTATCTCTCTCTCTCTCTGACTCCCCTCTTTGTGTAACTCTGACTTTCAAATAAATAAATACACCATTAAAAAACAAAGTTATAATTCAATCTTGCATCCTTCTCACAAAAAGTGTCATGCTGTTCCCAAACATAGTGCAATGATTTCCCTTTGTCTTTTTTTATATTTGACAATGTTCCTTTATAATCATAATACTTTACATCTAAGTAAATTTACAAATTGAAACAATCTATTGTGTCATCTTGAAATTCTTGGAAAATTTGATACAGAAATTTTCAAATTTTTGTTTTTTACTGGGTCCCACAAGCTATGGAGGTGGTCCTACATTCAGTCTTATTTATTTTTAAACTTTATCTGACAAACACACAAAAAAAACCACACTTCCTTTCCTCTGAATGGAATTTTAGTAGTGATGCTGTGAGAAACCATAGCATGGTTTCATACTCCTTATTGAGTTTAAGATAATACATGGCATACTATTTTAGGAAAATGAACAATAAAATTATTTTAAATATCTTACACATGCCAACTTAAGAGTTTACAATATGTTTAAAGCAGTGGCCGCCAAATTTTGTTCATTGTCCTGGCATGTGTGAGCATGGATACAGATAAAAAAACACAAATCTCTCTTGGGGCTAAATGCTTGAGACTGTTCATACATGAAGGCAAAGAATTCAGGGGACGGGGCCAGCGTTGTGGTGTAGTAGATAGAGCCGTAGTCTGCAGTGCCAGCATCCCATATGGGTGCCGGTTCTAGTTCCAGCTGCTCCACTTCCAATCCAGCTCTCTGCTATGGCCTGGGAAAGCAGTAGAAGATCCAAGTCCTTGGGCCCCTGCAACCACATGGGAGACCTGGGAGAAACTCCTGGCTCCTGGCTTCGGATCGGCCCAGCTCTGGCCATTTCGGCCAACTGGGGAGTGAACCAGCGGATGGAAGACCTCTCTCTCTGCCTCTCCTTCTCTCTCTGTGTAACTCTGACTTTCAAATAAAAAAAAAAAAAAATTCAGGGGCTTGTCTGCGTAACCCCATCTTGGCCAACTTGAATTTCTGAGAGGATTATATCAGCATGTGTATAATCCACAGGTGCACTGGTTCACCCTCCAACGGCCGCCGCGGCCAGCGGACTGCGGCCGGCGCACTGCGCTGATCCGATGGCAGGAGCCAGGTGCTTCTCCTGGTCTCCCATGGGGTGCAGGGCCCAAGCACTTGGGCCATCCTCCACTGCACTCCCGGGCCACAGCAGAGAGCTGGACTGGAAGAGGAGCAACTGGGACAGAATCCAGCGCCCCAACCAGGACTAGAACCGGTGTGCCAGCGCCGCAGGCGGAGGATTAGCCTAGTGAGCCACGGCGCCAGCCCCTCAACTTTTAGAAAAGAAAATTATGAATTTGTTGCAAATAATAAAACTTTCAGAACACATTACAGCTAGGAACCTACTACACAAACCCATGGCATAATCCCCCAGATTTCAAATCCCACATAGTATCAATTAAAGTCTCCAGGGATGTTGAGATAGTGAAAGCAGTACCATGGGGAACAGCAGGCTTTGTCATCAATGTGATTTCTATCCACATATGTCCTGCAAATCATGAATGTTAAACTCTTTTCATGTAAGCCAAAAAGCCAGTTTTCATATACGTAAGGGTGTGAATTCCTCACAATTAATTTAGGTTGTCATTGATCTCTTGTGTCCTGCAATGGATTACATATATTCTTGGCAGGGCAAAGGAATGGAGAGATGCTGGTGTAGACTCAGAATGTGAGTTTTGAAATATTATCACCTATCAGATTCTACTACAGGTTGGAAAGACAGGGCCTTTTAAGTCATTTGTAAAAGTCTTAATCAATGACTTTGCTGTCTACATGTACTTTCTTTTTCTTTAAAGGATGGCCAAAGATTTTTAAAGAAAAACAAATAACCTTGCTTTATATTATGTGAAGAGAAATTTGATTTCTCCTTTGTTATTTAGTTAACTAATAACTCTTCTCATGGCTAAAGATCAGAGTTGACAACTGAAGACTAAGAGTTTCTGCATTTGCTGTCCAGATGCATTCATAAAAAGGTAAATATTTGAAAATCATGTTGTGATAAAAGAATTATATATCATTCAGGAGCTTTCATCTCATACTAGGAATCACCCTTTTCCAGGCAATGCATCTGACTCTGTTCTTTTGCTCCAAAGAGATTTTGGATTAAACTATGTACGTGGTTTGGCACTACTAAACACCATTAACTGGAAAACAAAAACTCTCAAAATATATATTGTCTTTACAAATGACAACATGTTTTTATTCCTTGATTAATTTAATTTTTGACATAAGGTCGCTTAATTCCAAAGACAGGTGTTTTTTTCAGTTTTCAGTATGCATTAAATTATAATTGTTGATGGTGTACTCTTAAAAAATATTCCTGAATTCTGTAGAGGAAGCTATCAACCTCAACAGACAAGAGAGAGCTCAGAATGTATTCTTCTTGAAACATACTTAAGAATCACTCTCAGGTTTTCTAAATGTATGCTAAACACATGAGGGGGTTTTCAGAAAGTTTGTAGAAAATGCATATTTGAAAAATTATGAGCAAATTTTGAGCATGTTTTGCTCAATGAACTTATCTTTTATTTTCCATGAACTTTTTCATGTCCCCTCTAAAATAAAGGTCGGTGATGTGTATGGGTCCATTTGCTAACAAGCTGATTGTGATATAATTTTTGTCCCTGTCCGTGACAATAGCTCCTTTCTGGTTCCACTGTTTGGATTAATTCTGCTACTACAACATTCCTCTCGCTTCATTTTTTCCTTTTCTCATTCCTTTCTTCTCTTTCTTTGTTGCCTTCTTTTCCTCCCAAAGATTTATTTATTTATTTGAAAGGCAGAGTTACACAGAGACAGAGAGAGAGAGACAGAAAGAGAGAGACAGAGAGAGAGAGAGACAGAGAGAGAATCTTCCATCTGCTAGAACATTCCCCAAATGGCCACACAGCCAGAGATGGGCTAGGCTGAAGCCAGGAACCAGAAGTTTCTTCTGGGTCTCCCATGTGAGTACAGGGGCCCAAATGCTGGGGCCATCCTCTGCTCTTTCCCAGAAACATTAACAGGGAGTGCCCACATAGGTTGCTGCCATCTAAGGCATTGGCTTTACCCTCCATGCCACAGCATCAGCCCCTCTTTGTTGCCTTCTTTATTTTGTCATGCTTCTTATCTGTCCTGGTAACAAGACTTAGCTTTTATTATCACTATTTTCCAAAAATAAAAGTGTGTTACTCCCATTTATAGTTCTACCAGTAATATTGAGTTTCTATATTTATTATAGACCCTTAGTCAAATATATTTCAGTACATATGAAAGTCACTTAACACTTATTTTTTTAAATATAGAACAATATTTTGAGCAATAAAGATTAAATATTCTTTCTTCATCCTTTTACCTCTCATAGTTTTTCATTATTGTTTATTTGATATACAGGGAGCAGAAAATACAGTTTCTTGATAATAGAATAAACTTATTTCAATTTTTCACAAAAGGAACTTAAAAAATAAAAAGGCTTAACAATGCTGTACAAGAGGTCACTGACTGAAGCCAGCCTTATGGCCTAATGGGTTAAGCTGCCACCTGTAATGCCAGCATCCCATATGAGCACTGTTTGTGTCCTGGATGCTCATCTTCTGATCTGTCTCTCTGCTAATGCCCTTGGAAGGCAGTGGAAGATGGCCCAAGTGCTTAGGCCCCTGCATCCGTGTGGGAGACCCAGAAGAAGCTCCTGGCTCCTGGCTTTGGCTGGTTCAGCCCTGGTTATAGTGGCCATTTGGAGAGTGAACCAGTGGATGGAAGACCTCTCTCTGTCTCTCTGTCTCTTTCTCTCTGTATCTCTCTCTCTCTCTCTCTGTGTGTGTGTGTGTGTGTGTGTCTCTCTCTCTCTCTCTTTGTATGTGTAACTCTGACTTTCAAATAAATAAAGTCAGTAGATAAATGACATCTCTCTCTGTTTCGCAACATAACTCTTTCTCTGGTTCACTCTCCAAATGGTCACAACAGCTAGGGTTGGGCCAGGCCAAAGCCAGGAGCCAGAAACTTCACCCAGGTTTCCCACGTGGGTGACAGGGCCCAAGCACTTGAGCCTCTTCCATTGCTTTCCCAGGCACATTTGCAAGGAGCTGTGTCATATGTGGAACAACCAGAACTGAAATGGCATGCATATAGGATGCTGGCATCCCAGGCAGTGGCATCCACTATGCCACAATGCTTGCCCTGATTTTTACATAATTTAAAGATGAAACAGAGGCTGACACTGTGGCATGGTAGGCTAAGCCTCTACCTATGGTGCCAGCATCCCATATGGGCACAAGTTCATTTCCCAGCTGCTCCTCTTCTGATCCACCTCTCTGCTTATGGCCTGGGAAAGCAGGGGAAGATGGCCCAGTGCTTGGGCCCCTGCACCCACATAGGAGACCTGGAAGAAGCTCCTGACTCCTGGCTTCAGGTCAGTCCATATTCAGCTGTTGGAGGCCATTTGAGAAGAGAACCAGTGGATGGAAGACCTTTCTCTCTATATTTTCCCTCTCTCTGTCTTAAAAACAAACAAAAGGTGCAAATGAATCAGAAAAAGTACCCAAAGAAAGCACAATGGTAAGTGTTGGGTGCTAATGACACCTGTGAGAATCTTAGCTTTCATCAAAGAGAGCTTGCCTGGCACTCCCCTATTGTGCTGAAAATGGCTAACTCACTACCTGCAGCACCACCAGTGTTTAATACACACAGGTATTCACATACTCCTGTTTTTGTTTTTTTTTTTTGTGATTGACTTTTTTGATATAATTTTAAACCCAAAATAACAGTTGAAATTTCAAAGAAAATTCTGAAATGATCAAGATATGGAGAGAGAGCTCATCCTAAAATCAGAGTAGATCTGGTGGACAGACTCTTGAAATTCCCTCACCAAGAAACCCACATGTATATACTCTGGACAATATCCTACCTTGATCACAATTGACTTGTCTTCCAGCACACTCAAGGCTCTACTGAACTCTTTACTTGGTAATTAAGAGGTTGGATAGATATGTAATGGTAAATACAATTTTTCCATCTTTCTGCCAATAACTAGTGGTGATATGGACAAGCCAATAATGACAGTTTATAGTACATCAATGAAATGATTCTAGAGAAATCTTTAGAGGTCTTTAGAGAAAGTCACCATTGTCAGGAGTTCTAATCAAAAGGCACCTTTACCCTATCAGTTCTTTTTACAGGAATATCTGCCCTTGCCAGGAGAAAACATTGACTTACACATTTGTAACTTCTAGTCATTGAGGTTACAATTTTCTCTGGTGTTTGCTAAGACCAAAGTCTGCATGGTCAGATACAATACATTGCAACTTCATACTACTATTTATTCTACCATTTGGAGAACATTTCCAGGACAGAAAAACGTTATCTATGTTGGAACAATCAATACATATGTCCTTGAGCTTTTCCAGAGAACAAGGTGCCACAAACAATGAGACAAAATAAAATAAAATAAAAGATTTTTTTTCTTTTCTTTCCCTGAAAGCCTCACTCCTTTTTAAAAGATCAACTATTACTCTTTAAAAGAAAGACAGTGCTATTTATTTTTTTAATCACTAGCACATGCATATAATTCAGCAATTACAAAATGGCATACAGTGAAAAATTTCTCTCCACCCTGAATCATTCACCTAAAAGGTTTGTCATTGATGAGTTTCTGATCATCATTCTAAAGTAGTGTTTCTCAACGCCAGCTCTGTTGACATTTTGGGCTGGATGAATCTGTGCAGTGGGGGGCTGTCCTATATATTCCTGAATGACAATGTTCATGACCTCTACACAATAGATAACAGTAGCAGTCCTGTTCCACCTCTCTAGAGGGGACACCAGAAATTTTACCCAGGTATTCCCAAGTGTCCCCTGTTGGCACTTCTAATAATGTATCTTTTTTTTTTTTTTTTTTGACAGGCAGAGTGGACAGTGAGAGAGAGAGACAGAGAGAAAGGTCTTCCTTTTCAGTTGGTTCACCCACCAATGGCCGCTGCGGCCGGCGCACTGCGGCCAGCACACCACGCTGATTCGAAGCCAGGAGCCAGGTGCTTCTCCTGGTCTCCCATGGGGTGCAGGGCCCAAGCACTTGGGCCATCCTCCACTGCTCTCCCGGGCCACAGCAGAGAGCTGGACTGGAAGAGGAGCAACCGGGACAGAATCCGGCGCCCCGACCGGGACTAGAATCCCGGGGTCTCGGCGCCACGGGCGGAGGGTTAGCCTGTGGAGCCATGGCACCGGCCAACACTTATAACAATATATCTAAAAGACACTATAAATGTATACGGAGCATGTTTTCACTGTTTGGGAAGCTGCATAGTCACTTGTTAAATGTACTGTACAAATTTATTTTTTGCTTTACCTTCCTGATGACTCTTTGAATTTTTTTTTAAAAATTACATGCAAGATTATAATGAAAAATCTTACACATAGGTCACTGAAATATTTATAACTTCTACTTTAACATAAATTTCTAGGAGAAAAATCGCTAGATCAAGGGCTATGTGTATTTGTAACTTTGATAGGTATTGCTAAACAACTCTCTTTACAGCTATATCAATTTATATCCTCAAGAACAACATATTCCTTCCAACATTCTGTGTTAATAACATTTGGATTTTCACCAATCTATCATGCAAAATGTGTCTCAGAATTTATTTAATTTTCATCCCCACACTAAAAGGTTAACTTTTCATTTAAGATCTATTTCTACCCTCAACTCATTTTAATGGATTTTGAAGGCATTTACATGTTATGCTCTGTATCTATGACACATATTGCATTTTTTTTTTAAAAAAATACAGTTTGCAGCTGGCATTGTGGCGTAGCGGGTAAAGCCGCCACCCCCAGTGCCAGCATCCCATATGGGTGCCAGTTTGAATCGCAACTCCTTCACTTTCCATCCATCTCTCTGCTATGGCCTGGGAAAGCAGTAGAAGATGGCCCAAGTGCTTGGGTCCCTGCATCCACATGGGAGACCCAGAAGAAGCTCCTAGCTCCTGGCTTTGCATCGGCGCAGCTCCAGCTGTTGCAGCCAATTGTGGAGTGAACCAGCAAATGGAAGACCTCTCTCTCTCTCTCTTTCTCTCTCTCTCTCTCTCTCTCTCTCTCTCTGTATGTGTGTGTGTGTGTGTGTAACTCTAACTTTCAAATAAATAAATTCTTTTTAAAAATACAGTTTATTGTCTTTTTATTTGCTTAAAGTCAGAATAGAAAGGTCAGAAAGACCATAGTATACACATGGGAATTTAAGAAGTGATTGTGGTGGCATTCTGAATAAATGAAGAATTACACAATAAATGGTGTTGGGACAACTGAACGCTCATCTAAATAGAGTTGACTCAATGGCTCACATTTCGCCAGTGTAAATTTTCCATGAACCTGAGATTTAACTGAAAGGAAGTACATCAGGATAAGCCATAGAGGAAATATTTTTTAAACCATCTGGTTGTGAAGAAGGTTTTCCCAAGCATGACACAAAACAAAAAAGCCATTCCTGATTAAAATATGTTTACTTTTTGATGACCTTTGCTTCGCACCCTTTTTTCCATCATGATTTTCTGAACTAACTCCAAGGCAAGAACAGACATATCAGCAAGCCTCAGCCTCCATAGCACGAGCCCAACATGACCTCATGATAATAACGTTGAAGCAATGGGATTTAAAAGCTAGATCAGGAACAGCTCAGGGTTGTGGAAAGCCTATGAGCTTTGGGGTCATGCAGGCCTGCTTTTCACAGAGTGTGCCATCTACCAAGAGACTCTGTGACCTTGGGAAGCTCACATAGTCAGTCTCAGTCTCAGTTTTATCCATTTTCTCTGGAATATTAGCTGAATTAGGCATGATAAACATTTGAAACACCTGCTGGGCATAGACACTGAATAGCTACTACTCACTCCTCCATACTCTTTTTCTCTTTAGCAATAAATTATGTTTAAACTTCTGTTTCCCAAGTACACACCACCAAACAGGAAATGCCAAAAATCTCTTAGCCGCACCCCGGTACTGAGTTTCCATTTAGGAACTGTGTTGCATGTAAGTCTATAGTTCCTTTCTTGTCTTCTCTCTGGAGTCCCTTCTTTGATAGATGAGCAGCAGGCACCAAGGGTGGTTCTCAAGGCTCTCCTAGCTCTTAGCCATGAGAGACTAAAATGCAGAGATGAGCAGGGTTCCGTGTCTACAACCTGTAACTCTTCTGTTGGCTTCCTATTGCTGCCATAGCAAATTATCACAAAGTTAGTGGTTTATGACAATGCAAATTGTGGCAAGCATGTGGTATGGCAGGTAAAGCCACTACCTGCAAATCCAGCATCCCATATGGGCACCAGTTCATGTCCCAGCTGCTCTGCTTCCTATCCAGCTCCCTGCTGGATGGCATAGTAATGCAGAAGAGAATGGCCAAGGTGGTTGGGCCTCTGCTGCCCATGTGCAAGACCTAGTTGAAGCTCCTGGCTCAGCACTGGCCATTGTGTCCACCTAGGGAGTGAACCAGCAGGTGGAAGATCTCTTTGTCTCTCTATCTCTCCCTCTCACTGTAACTCTGCCTTTCAAAAAAAAAAAAAGCAAATTTATTAATGCATAGTTCTGTAGGTTCAAAGTCTGCCATGGGTTTAACAGGGCTAAAACAAGTTGTCCACAAGGTATGTTCCTTCCTGGAGTTCTAGAGAGAATCCATTTCTTTGCTTTTTCCAGTTCCTAGAGGTTGCCTGCATTCATTAGTTCACGGTTGCTTTTTCTCCATTTTCAAATCCAGGAATGTTGCATTACCCTAGTCATCCTCTAGCACGTATGTTTCCCTCTGAATACAGTCAAGAAAGGTTCTCTTCCTGTAAGTGCTCATGTGTTTATATTGGGCCCACCTGGATAATCCAAGATAATCTCCCCATCTCAAGGTCCTTGACTTAACCACAACTGCAAAGTCTCTATTGCCATGTAAGGTAACATATTCACAGGTTCTGGGGATTAGGATGTGGGTATCTTTGAAGGAGGACGTTGCTTTTTCTCTAACACCTCTCTAACATGATTCTGGGAACTCAAGTGGTTGGCAATTCATCCTGAGACTTTAAGAGTAATATTTTCTAATCACATCATGACAATAGAATTGGATGGGTTGTTGCGATGATTATTTTGTCAAAACTAAGGCCTTTCTTACATATAGCAAACCAGCTTACCAAGCTGGTTTTGCAGAAATCAAAGCAACTCTATCTCCACTTTGCCTTTATCACTAATCCAGCGAGCATTTAAAGCTGTGTTCTCTCTGGCTCACTGGGCCATCCAAGTGAAGCAGGCCAAAGGGCCCTCAGTGCAGCTGCTAGCCTTGGTGCCATGGTTTGGATCAGGTTACTCCTGCTTTCTTCTCTAACTTGAATCCCTCCCAAGAAGGACTTTGATTTAAATATTCTATTACTGATCCAGCAGGCACTCTCTGACCCCTGCCTGTCTTTGAGGCAATTCCAAATCTCTGTGCTTAGGTGGACGTGCCTTCAAGAGCATCTCCTAGACAGATGCATATTGTTCTTTCACTGCTCCCCCCACAAGTCTGTGCTCTGCTCAAAGTCCTTCAATATGTGTACTCAGCAATAAGAGGGGTGCAAGTGCTGCCAGGTTAAAAATTGTGTTTCTAGACTACTTTTCTAGGCTTATGAAGAGATGGCGTAAGTGCACTGGTTGGAAAGAAACTTGAGACTCTACGATGGGGTCAGTTATCTTGTTACCTTTTAACCCTATGAGCTATGTTCCACTAGCTAAGCAATACTTACCACCAGCAACGTTCAAAGCCCAGACTAACGATATGGTTGAGAATTAAAGAGGAGAAATAGAAAGAACTGATAAACAGGAAAGAAGAATTAAGTCCATTTTGGGATGGAGATACATCTTCAATGTCAATCATTTTTATCTATGGCATGTTGGTTAACCCTGTTTTAAGTCTGGTGGCATTTTTTCCCACTTATCTCAGTAGCCCAGATGTGAAATTCTATTAAAGAAAAGGAAATAAAATATTGAAAGGTTTGACAAGATGCACAACTATTTATTATCATATAACTCAATTTATAACTTCTGACCATTCACAAATCTCATTGGAGGATCTTAAAAATAATGCTGCATAATAGGCAAATTTTATATCACTAAAACAGGTTAGCACTAATTTTAGTGTCTTTGCTTTTAAACTAACTTCTTAAGATGTATTCAAATTTTACAAACATAGAAACATTTTATAATTCCATTCTTATTGATAGTAGAAAATATTTTAGACTTTTGTTCTGGTGTGTTTATAAGAGGTCTAAGAATAAGAAGAGCAAGGAGTCAGGTAAAGAGGAGGAGAAAGGGAATGAATTCAGCCAAAACTAATGGTCATTTATCTAACATCTAACATACATCTGAAATAGAATGCTCATGATCTCTAATCTTTCACTACAGTACACAAACGTGGTATTGTTATCTATACATCACAGATAAGTGCACTCACCATGTGTATATGTATTTGTTTAAAATCACACAACCCTTAGGATGTGGAGAAGAGAAGTCAATTTCAAAGTGCCTGCATTCTGTGTTTTTGTTTCTTCCACTATGTGATATACAGAAAATAAAATCACCATGCCTCATTCTGGTTTCTTAGCACAAAATGAATATGAAATTACAGAAAGGAAAAAAAAGATGATGTGGGAAACCCTGAGAACAATTTCCAGGGATACAGAAAATGTAGGTGAAGAAAATATACCTAAATTTACTAATCCTTGAAGCTATTACTTGGCACTGTGCTAACATTTTTATTTACTTCATCTTATTTAACCCTTACTAGGAAGTATAGTAAGCTTTAATTCCTTTGTTATATTTTGAGGACACAGAGGCTCTTAGAAGTTTTACCTCTATTTAAATAGTTACATGGATATCAAATTTTACTCAGTGGGATAGAATTGCCTTTTAAATAATGAGATTTTGTATGGAACTTTGAAAATGCTGTGGCTGATTTTCTCTATATGAGTATAATGAAGGAGGTGCTCAGTAATATTCGTAACATCAGTACAAATATTAGTACAAATAGATCCTCAATGACCATGCCTCTCACGAACCAGTCACTCTTCACCTGTCTATAATCCCTAATACATGTTTTAAAAATGTTGATCACAAGAAGAAAGTTTTCTCTGAATTGAAAGAGAAATATTTTATGAATAGGATATACTGTTTTCTCTGGATTAAAAGAATCCCAACACTTAACAGCCACAATTATATTAAATTAACTTAATCAATTTATTAAGTGATTAGCTCTGGGCCCCTTCTCATTACATTTGGTGAGTGAGATAAATCTGCACTGGAAAACATACCTCACTGGCTCCCTCACTGTCCAAGTGTTCTGGTTTCTCAGTTCCAGTATTACCAAGGACTTGCCAGGGAAATGATAAACAGCCTGCCTGCTGGGGTTTTATGACTTTCTAGCCTTAGAACAGCCCTTTATATCCAAGTAGAGCTTTGGATTTAGCATGAAGCTCTGCCAAAGCCACATCAAGAATAGTTTAACCTGAATTGTTTTCCATCTCTGTCTCTCCACATCCCTGTGAAAGGACTCTTGGGGCTTTCTTGAAGGGAATATTTGATGAATCCCTATGTTCAGCAGCCAAAGTTGCCCAAAGGTAAAATGTCATCAAAACTATGTGGATTTTGCTTTCTTTATTATGTGACTACTTCTGATGATGACATGAAGCATCTACCCTTCATTCAGTATGTATGTAGGGGTGTTGGGTAAGAAAGATCTGTAGGGCTTTCTGGTAAGGTCAACAAGATAAACAGATGGATTCTTAAGAAGCTGGGGCCCAGTGATGCCATTGCAATTCATTCTGTGCCTTACTGATCAACTCATTTGAAACACTGGCTAGACTTTTCTTTTTCAAAATTGCCTAAGATTATGACTTTTTTATAAAACTTGTTAAACTGGTGATTGCATATTTTCACCAAAGAATTTAGGAAATGAAAACAAGCCATGAAAAGTTGTAACCAGAATCAACATAAAAATATAACAGCTCCTTTAACAAGAGAACCACCCCACATTGTTCTTGTGGCTCTGGGCTAAAGCATCATATCTCTGGGAACTGAGTTTCCAGTAAAACAACACATATGGGCTTTTACCCTCCAGTAAGCTATTATAAATATAAACCTGACATACTTATTATACAATACAGTAAGTCAAGAGATATATAAGAAGAATTTTTGAAAGATCACAAGTAACTTAAATCTGCTCAAAATTCTTTTATACATGAGATTCTAAGATTACCAGCAAGTTCTACAAATATCTCTTGAACGAGTTAGAAAAATGGTAGTGGAATGAGTATTTTAGGTCTGCAAATTTCCTTATGCTCTCTGAGAGTAGATGCTTTGGTATTGCACTTCCCAAGTGATGTCATTATACCTTCAAATTGTCTTTCCCAGGTCATCAGCACAAACTCTAGAACATTGACAGTTGTTACTGGTGCTTGGATAATGATGATTTATTCAACAAGCACACACCCAAGTAGCTCTAATTTTCAATACTTGAGGGCTTTGGAAAGGTCTTTCCTGCTCAAATTTGATAATCATTGGTTCACACACATGCCAAAAAAAAAAAAAAAAGCTTTTCTCAAATTATTCCTATAATTCCTATACACCTAGTTCTCAACATTCCCTTCTAAAATATATGACCTTTTAGTTTAGGGACTAAATTGATTTTAGTAAAAGTATTTCATGTGGCTTCCATGAAAAGAAAGGTATCTTAAAATTGTAGTGCACAAAGCATGCAATTCAAGAGTAGCATTACCCACAGTTTTCAATAATAATTATCATCACTAACCTCTCCATCGTAGGGCAATCTAAAATGAAATCACTCTTTTATAAAATAAAAAGATCAATGGTACATAAGGCAATGCAATGATAAGGCACCAAAAATCCCAGAGATTTTTTTCTACAGTAGTTATCATAAAGGGCCCCATGTCAAATGCTGTCCCTTATGTTTTTTCTTAAAACATAAAGGACAAAAATAGGGCCCCATAGTTTGAAAGAATTGTTCACTTTGTCTAGCAATCAAATGGTTTTGAACAATAATAAAAAGGAAATGAACTGAATGAAAAAGCACAATGCTTTCTAAAGCTAATCTTTGCTATTTTGTAGAAGTTTCAGAACAAAAATAGACAATCCTATAAACTTTGAGATGATGACAGACATCTAGAAGCTTCAGTTACTAAGGATATTATTTTATTCTGTTAAGTCTTCAGATTTGGTGAGAAATAATTGGGATAATTGGATTTATTACCATGAAATAAGGAAACTTCCTTAACTGAAGAAGCTCCTGTTTGAATTCCCACAAGAGGGAGAAATAGTCTGTTATATACTAACTTTCCCCCTTCTGACACAAACTGATATTTTTATGTTATGTTTTATCTGTGGCATCCATCTTCTTTAATAGAGATTTCCTTTCTTTACTCTAACCTGCTGGAGTACTTCAAATAAATTGGTGATATGATTAAGCCTGACTGTCCTGGAAGATCACTTAACAAGGGAAAGCCAACATGGTTAAAGTTAGACAGAAATGGTGAGATTAAATGTGATCAGAGCTGCATGCCAGCCTGGGGAATGTGTCCATCTCAACTTAGAGTTTACAGTCACTGTAATTTTAATCAAATTTGTATGTAATGGTATTTCATAATTTTCCACTGAGTTATTTTGCCTTTATTTGGAAAAGAATAAGCCTCTCAAACAAAGGAAATTAGGAAACAGAATAGTCTAGTTGGTGTGTGGTTATGTGGCAAGGCCACTTCCCCACCCATATTGAGATCTGCCTGCTCCCTGACATAGACTTGCAGCTCTGGGTGCTCTCATTTTCCTTAAAATCTAATCATCACATGGGTTTCTTCAACCCAGGCAACTGGATGGTAGCCACTAATAGATACTTTGGTCCCAGTTTTGGATCGTTAACAACTATCCTCTAACAAGCTCTGTGACTTAAATCTTAATCTTCTTACGCCACTCTTTTCCCTATATAAAAAGTGAGGATTTCAAAGAAGTTATCTGGCCTAGTGGTTAAAATGTCTTTGTCCCATACCAGTGTCCCTGGGTTTGAGTTGTGGCTCTGCTCCTGATTGTACCTTCCTGTCAATGCAGACTCTGGAGGGACCGCTGATGGCTCAAGCAGCTGGGTCTCTGCCACTCATGGGGGAGACCAGGACTAAGTTCCTAGCTCCCAGCTTTGGCCCCTGGCATGGGGTAATTAGAGGTATTTGGGGAGTCAGTGAGCAGATGGAAGAACTCTCATTTTGTCTGTCTGTCTCTCTCTTTGTGTGTGTGTGTGTGTGCTTATCTAATAATAAAAGCAAATAAATCAGTAATCACAGGCTTTTAAAAGAATGAGGGTTTTGAACTATGTGATCTTAACTGTCACTTTTATATCTATAAAAATCTGAGTATTGAATTTAACGATAATTTTCCAAAGTTTAACACAAATTATCCATTGACTTTTTTTTAAGATTTTTATTTATTTATTTGACAGGTAGAGTTGCAGACAGTGAGAGAAAGAGATAGAGAGAAAGGTCTTCCCTCCATTGGTTCACTCCCCAAATGGCCACAATGGCCAGAGTTGCGCTGATCCAAAGCCAGCAGCCAGGAGCTTCTTCCTAGTCTCTCATGTGGGTGTAGGGGCCCAAGCACTTGGGGCATCCTCCACTGCCTTCTCAGGCCACAGCTGAGAGCTGGACTGGAAGAGGAGCAACCGGGACTAGAATCCGGCACCCATGTGGGATGCGGGCGCCGCAGGTGGAGGATTAACCTAGTGTGCCACCGCACCGGCCCCAATCCCATGGACTTTTATTCTTGCAGTGATTTCTAAATAAAAGACACATCAATTGAAAAGTACAACTTAAAGTAACTTGCTAGAACTAAAGAAAAAATAGTGATAAGTGATATTTACTGAGGGCCAATCTCATTTGTCAAGTTCTGTAATAATCACTTTGTATAAGTTTTGTTCATTGATCTGTGCAATAACCACCTCTGGTAATAATCACCATCATCACCATTATCAATTTTCAGATATGGAAGAAATGCTTGGATAACTTAAGTGAATAGCCAAAGTAGGAGTCAAGCTTAGGATTTTTACTCTTCAAAGTCATGCTCAGAACTTACGCTATTTGCTGCCTTATAGCATTCCACTTTAAAGCATACACCAATATTCTTCAAGTCACTTAACTTTCCTGAATTTAATTCGTATTCATTCATTCAACCAATAGCAATCAAGTGTTTTTACAATAGGTACCACAACTGGTGTTATAATGCAGAGGAAACTATAACAGACACACCATTCAGAAAAAAACTCAGAGTTCGTTCAGGAGCTGGATGAGAAAAGTGACACTTATTATACAATACAGTAAGTACTATGAGAGCTACAGCTCAGCCATGTCCGTGGTATGGAGAAAGGGGATCTCAGAGGAGAGTAGGGTAATAAAAATCAGTTTCTATGAGAATGATGGGGGAATGAATGAATTGGCACTTCAAGAAACAGAAGAAATGAGCTAATTGTGAAAAGTCTGGGAAAGGGAAAGGCATTCTAAGAAAGGAGAACAGGTGAGTTTAGGAGTTCATAAGTGTACTACGTGACCCGAGAATTGAGAGCAGGTCTCCATAGTTGAAACACAAGGTACGTGATAAATACTTGGAGATGAACATGGTAAACAGGAAAGCCTTTGGATCTCATGATAAAGATAATGGAAGTCTTCACTTTTGAAAATCTTAGTTAGCAAGTCCTTTGAATATTAAAAGCAATATATTATGAAATAGAGAGGTCCCTTTGGAAGCTGTGAGGAGACAGAACTCAGGCAGAGAAGTTGTGTGGAGCTGTCTAGATTTAGGAAGGAAAGATTTGAAATTATAGCAGGGCATGCAGCCCCTTCCAAAACTCAAAGAAAGAATCAATTATAGGGATAGAGAGGAGTGTGGGAGTTAGAAACATTTAGGTGGAGATGAATTTTAGGTTGATTATGAGGGGCAATGGAACTCTTTGGCTCTGAGAAGTAAGAATAGTATATTTGTAGTTAAGCGAATATACTAGTATGGAAAATGAATTGAAAGGCAGAATATTAAAAATTTTAATGATGGAATAGACATTGGAGGTTGGGTTAGAAAATTGGGTTTTCTAACTTGGTTGAAAGGTTAGATGATGACTGGGTTCCACTCTTGGGAAATTAATCTCCAGAAAGAGAAAACATTTTGAAGACATGCTCGCTTCAGCCTGGAACATGTCATTTTTAAGTTGCCTTGAAGTTTAGATCAGATGACTAAATGTCCCAACTGTACACCAAATAAGACCTGGTGCGACTGTAAGATAATATGTATTTGTTGGTAAGATTGATAAACACAGAACTTGAATCTAATGTGGATAATGCACAAAATAATTATGCATGGCTGATGTGGAGAGTGCAATTAGATCAATCTAGTTGAGTTAGGAAGCAGAGAAAAACAAGTAGGCTCTCAGATGTACAGATGACAGACAATTCAGGATAAAGAGAAGTGAGGCATTTCAGAGAGAAGGGTTGCATGAATAAAGATACAGGGCATGAGAAACAACGTTTGAGAATGAAACCATGATTTTTTATTGAAATATAAAAGGAAGGCAGGACCAAGAAATGTAGAAATCAATATATCCCATATGGAATAATTTGGATTTTATGTAGATCATACAGTGTCATGGAAGAGTTTGGCTCTGAGAAGAGAGAAAAGCACATTTGCAATGAAGAGAATGCATTAGTATGGAAATGGGGGAAAACTAACAAGAAAGACATCAGTTAGGAGTCAATTGTAACTCCCTAGATGAAAGAAAATGAGGTCCAATGGGACATTGGCATTTGAATGGGAAGAAGGGACAGAACTGTATATTTTAGAGCAGCAAACCTTTGAGTTTGGGAAACTTTGCAAAGCCAGATACTCAACTGTCAGCTGAGAAAGAGAATGTGGCAGAGGAGCAGGCCTCCAGGCAATGTCTGCTTCTATTCTTTGAGGTGCATCTCAGGAGAGACCTGTAGTATTTACTATGTCAGTCCGAATGCCAGAGAGCAGGGCTCTGCTGAAGACAACAGGTTTTGGAGTCTGTAACATCTGGGAGGACTTAAAAAAGAACTCATGGAAATATAGTTAGAAGATAAGATTATTTTGATGCAAAAAATTTTGAAATCCATACATATTCACAGGGGTCTTCAAAAATTTTACGGAAAATGCATAATGATGAACAAAGTATGCATGGATTTCAAAATTTTTGGCACCTAAATAAATTTATCTGTTAATTCTAGTTTCTGTGAATTTCCTGAAATACCTTTCTATAGGTATTAGTTAAAAATAATTACTATAACAAAAAAATAAAACAATAATTATGTTCAACCATTGAGTAATGTGTACTTTGCATTTAAAAAAAATATTTAGGGGTCAGCGCTGTGGCATAGCCGGTAAAGCAGTTGCCTGCAGTGCCCGCGTCCCATATGGGCACTGGTTTGCATCCCTGCTGCTCCACTTCCGATCCAGCTCTTTGCTATGGCCTGGGAAAGCAGTGGAAGATGGCCCACGTCCTTGGGCCCCTGCACCCGTGTGGGAGACCTGGAAAAAGCTCCTGGCTCCTGGCTTCGGATTTGTGCAGTTCCTGAGGCCAACTGGGGAGTGAGCCAGCAGATGGAAGACCTCTCTCTCTCTCTCTCTCTCTCTCTCTCTCCTTCTCTCTCTTTGTAACTCTAACTTTCAAATAAATAAATAAATAAATTTTTTAAAAAATAGTTTCTTTATTTGAAAGGCAGAGTGACAGATACAGAAGGAGAGACACACACAGGGAGGGAGAGATCTTTCATTGCCTGGTTCACTCCCCAAATGCCTGCAACAGCCTGAGCCAGATCAAGCTTAAGCCAGGAATCAGGAACTCCATCTTGTTCTCCCACATGAGTGGCAGGGGCCCAAGCACTTGGGTTATCTCCTTCTGCTATTCCTTTATTAGCATATTAGCAAGAAGCTGAATCAGGAACTGGAGCAAGCAGCAGATTAACCCCTTGCACCACAACACTAGCCCCAGTTAAGGAGCAAATGTGAAAAAGAAACATTTGTCCAGGAGACTTGGGTGAAAGGATAAAAGGCAAGGTCTAGTCAACTCTTTCATGAAAACCAGAGAAAAAATATCAAGAAGCGGGGAGTGACTCCTGTGTCAGCTGTGGTTATGTGGAACAAGATAAGGACTAAGTTTTGGAATATGAATGATATGCATGATCTTTTTCAGAGCATTGCAGTCTAACAGATGTGGAAATCAACTTGCAAAGCGCAGAAGATCGATGAGGATATGGAAAAGCAGAACCATAGTACAGGCTAGTCGTTCAAGAAAGTTGATTAAGAAGAGAAAGCAAAAATATCAGACCTCAATTAGATTGGTTAAAAGGAAGTAATTACTTCAATGGAAGTAATTTTTATTATTTATTCACTTATTTACATGGATGCAGTATAACTTTAAAGTTAAGTGGGAACAACTATCAGAAATTGTGAGGTTTAAATCATATAATCAGGGGAATATAACAAATCCAAAGCAAGCTCTATATTGACAGAACAGGAAGGGGTATATAGTCAAGTGCACAGGTTGACCTTAAATTGGCCAATGTTATTTGTCCCTGAATCTAGCAAAAATGTGCAACATTGGAATATTACATTTGTAAAGTGTTAATGAGCAAGGTGAATCACTGATGCTCATGCTTTAGCAATTTGATTTTTTTTCAGTGTGTTTGGAGGTTTGGCAATTCTTCCTAGGATAAGAGAATATAATATGTTAAAAATATTAATATGGGGCTGGCACTATGATGTATTAGGGTGCTGATTTGAATCTCAGCTGTTCCTCTTCTGATCCAGCTCTCTGCTAATGGCCTGAGAAAGCAATGGAAGATGGCCCAGGTCCTTGGGCCCCAGAACTCGTGTAGGAGACCCAGAAGAAGCTCTGGCTCCTAGTTTCATATCAGCTTAGCTCTACCCATCGCGGCCATTTGAGGAATGAACCAGTGGATGGAAGATCTTTCTGTTTCTCCCTCTCTGTATGTAACTCTACCTTTCAAAAATAAGTAAAATATTTTAAAAATATATGAGTTTAGTGTTTAAGAAAAAATATCAGTTGATGCTGCAGATCTGGAAACTATCAAAAGTGCTGTGTACAATAATTTCTCTAAGGTGTAATGTGAGGGTTAAAAGAGGCAAACTGAATCTTAGAGAAAATTGGTACTTGGGTTGAACAGAGGAAAATAGAACTTCAATGGAAATGGAAAAGTCTGGAGGAGAACCACAGCATCCCATTAAAGCAAGAGCACCAAGGAACTGAGTTTTGAATAAAATGAGATGCCATGGCATGATAAAGACAAGAAATTAAGCAACTAGTTCATAGCAGTTAGATACTTTAATTAAAACTTGCTTTGGTGAAGCTTTGACAGAGAGAACAATACAGACCCTTCCCCACAGAAGCAAGGATAGTCATTAAGAATTCCTTCCTTCCTTCCCTCCCTCCTTCCTTCCCTCCTTCCTTCCTTCCTTCCTTCCTTCCTTCCTTCCTTCCTTCCTTCCCTCCTTCCTTTCCTTCCCTCCCTCCTTCCTTCCCTCCTTCTTTCCTTTCTTCCTCATCCCTTTCCTTCCTCCCTTATTCCATCCCTCCTTCTTTCCCACCTTCTTTTAAATTTAATTTTTTTAATTTAAAATGAAGAAACTTGAATATATTTTATCATTGAGCACAAAATAGATAAAATAAAAAAGAAAGATCATAAAAAATATTGGAAAGAAAGAAAATGCTAGACAAGATTAGATAGCTCATTTTCTGAAATGAACAAAAAGGAGAAAAATAAAGTTACAAAAGGAGATATGTTTTAAGGATGAGAAGATTCTTGCCTGGTATCCCTTCTGTTCTCTGAAGCTGTTATCCAGAGATCACAGAGATGGAAATGAGTCACCACTGGATGGGATAAAGCTTAAGAAAAGTGGTAAACTCAGGAAACAGCACTGGTAGGAAAGAGAAAAAGCAGGTGAATGTCTAAGGAAACAACAAAGGAATTGAGAAACTTGAAAAAGGGAGGGTATGCTATTGTAATTTTAATATATACATGTACATATATATATTTATATAATTATTTGAGAGACAGAGAGAGAGAGGGAGAGACAAAAAAGACAGACAGAGCTCTCATCTGCTGGTTCACTCCTCTAAGTACTCACATGGATCAGGACCTGGCCAGGCCAAAGTCGGGAACCAAGAACTCAATCCAGGTATCCTACATAGGTGGCAGGAACTTATTCATTTGAACCATCACCTGCTGCCTCCTAGGGTTCACATTAGCATGAAGCTGGAATTGTGAGCCAGAGCTGGGACTCAGTCCCAGCTACCCTGACATGGGACACAGCCATCATAACTACTAGGCCCAAACCTGCCCCTGTTGTAGTACCAAAATAGAAAATATCAATACTACAAACCCTGTAAAATACTCATGATTCATGCAATGATATTCATGACTCTCTACAGAACTTTGCTTCAGATGTGGAGCCCTGAAATGATCAACAGAATCCCACCTACCATAAAAAGACTGAGCTTTGCTTAATAGAAGCAAATAACATTAAGCTTCAATAAATTTTATATCTCTGAAAACAACAGAATCCTAAAAAATGAAAGTCAATAAATGCAGGAACAAATTACACTACGTAGGGTTGTCTAGAAATAAGATTTCTTGGGTACATTTACCTTTAATTTAGTTACTCTTAGCACTTATAATCTATCCTAAAGTGTTCAGGGATTCAGACTGGATGCACCCTCCCTCCAACTTCAATGTTTTGCCATTCTGTCTTCTCTCCCAGGCTTTTTAATCTTCTTTACAATGTTGCTCATTTCTTCTTCACTGATTATTCCCCCTAATAATGCAGATCCCTTTAAATAGAACTAACAATAAGTATCCTTGTTTTGTTCCATAATCTGGGAAAAGATTTAAGTGAACATGTAATTATCCAGAAATTTCCTCCTTTTATGTTTTTAAAGACATGTTGAACAGTGTTTGGTAGACTGTATGTACTCAGTTATTATTAACTATCTATAAGATATTACATTTAATGAAATAGTATGTGTGTGTTTGTGTGTGCACCTCACAAAATGAATCTGAAACGTGGCATGCTGGCTATAAATACTTAGAAACATCTCTCAAATGAACAATTTTAAGATATTGTGTTTTAAAAACCAAATTAACAGTATCAGTTCATTGGCAGCCAAGTCACTTTCTAAAGTACTGATGCCATGCACGTGGCAAACTTCCTTATGGGTTGACGGAGATCAGAAGAGGTGAGACACCATCTCACGCTTACAAAATTTCAGAATTAGAGACATTAAGAAGGGGAAATTTAGCATCACTTTCCATGTTAGAGCCAAGCCGTGTGCTCTGAGCACCTTTCCCTCACAAGCCGCTTCATATTTATTTACCACCACCTTTGAAATTCTTATGATAGCCTGATGCATGCCAATTACAATGGCTGATTTAGGATCTTCCTGTTGCTAACAAGCCTCTGGCCTATGTGCTTACCCAGCCAGGATTTTACCCTCCTTTTCCAGACCCATTCTCTGGGCTTTCACGAGTGAACCATCTAAAAGTATTTAGAGAATAGAGAAGCATATCTACCTACTGATAAGGAGACAGGAATCATACTTTTCCCCCTTCCTGGATGTCTGCCTCCCAAGGCTCTACCTTTTTTTCTGGTATTAGATTTTACTATATTCATATCCTTTGATCATTCAGAACATTGGGCTCCCTAACAAAATGAATTTATGAATTGATATGTTGGTTTAAAATATACACGAACAGTTTCCAGGACTATGAAGGACTTTCTTGAAATAATGTATTCAGACTCCCTGGAACACATAATCCACACACACACGGTGAAGAAATGAGTTGGAGCTAATAGTAGGTTTTGAAGGGTAGAAGGAGGAAAAGTGCAATTGACTCCTCATGTTAAACTCTGTGTAACACGGATGGGGTGAAGATTTTAAACTACAATGTTATTGTAAATTTTCCAGTAATCTAGATCCCTGAATTGCAAATACTGGAAAAACCAATTCAGCCTTCCTGCTTCACACTGACAGCAACACTTTGCTTGCCCACATCTGAGATCTTGTGGCTTTTGATTCATTCTGCTGTTGATGCCTCTGCTTTTGTTTTCTGAAAATGTAAATATTTGTTCTGTCTACATTCTAATTGCTGGTCTTGGTGTCTTATTGAGTACGAGGGCTGTGGTCACTGAGCTGCGCCAGGATCCCTTGCTATGTGCTGGGATTTCATGTTTGATGACATGAGCCTGGTGGAGCTGACTGCCACCCTGTTCCTATGCCCCTGACTAAACTGCAGTTATGTCTCTAATTGAAACTCAGTATTATTTTATTCTTTTCTACTAAGAGGAAACCCAGAACTATCCTTCTGTACACAAACCAAACCACAGGAGCCTGGGTGAGGGTCTGTAATGACAGGGCCTCCTACACAGCACATTTGCTAGCTTTCTACTAATTACCTTAATTTTCTTTGTCTAGACTAACTTATTATATTGAAGAGCTCCTTTTTCTAAAAAGGGGGTGGGATGGGGAGTTAAGAGAGCATCGTTAGTCCTTCAATTCCTGCCAAGGGAGAAGGGAGAAAAACATGAATAGAACCAAAAAAGCAAACGAAATGGAACCAGCGATTTGTCGTCGAATTGGCTATTTCCTAGAGCACATATGGTTTTAAAATGGAGCAGGAAGGTTGTATTCTAGTAAGACTGAAATCACTATCATTTAACAGCAAAGGACATTTTAAACAGTTTATAAGCAAAGAGAAGAAAGGTACCTCTTAAAAGAAGGCAATTAATAAAGAGGGAAATGCCACCCAGCACTTCATTGCCTTTCAGGATCTGAGCATTGCCCAGCAAACAATGAGAACTCCTCTGCATATGTTCGGCTTCTGTGCCATCTTCCAAGATTGGCTGTCCAGATCGAAAGAAGACAGTCTTGTTTGGAATGCCCTGGCTTTTCTTTGGCTCAGGCTTGTGGTGAACATTAAGAGAAATTTAATATCTTGGCTTTAAATCCTTTTGAAATTTTCCTTGGATAAAAGGGTGGGATTAGCTCAAATAATGGCAGGTTGCATTGTCACCATTCTTAAAAGAGAATGAACATTGATGCTTGTAGAAAACAGAGCTTCAGGATTGGGAGGAGAGAACCACAGGGGCCTAGGGATAGACTCAGTGGATGCAAAGGCTGCTGAACAAGGCTGGCCCCTTTTGGGTGGGAGATGCCCCTTTGGCCCCACAAGCCAAAGCCTTGGGAACACTGGTCACAGGCCCTGGAAATGCTTTTCCTGGGGGGCATTGTCTGTAACCAAATTCTCTAGTCCCCGCTAGCTGACTTGCTTACCATGCCTCCTCTGCTCACCACCCTGCATTTTCTCCCCTACTTGCTAGGTATAAAGACTAACTGGTTTTCTAGCATAGGATGATAGGTTTCATTTTACTCGTTTCTGCCTCAATTCTGTTTCCCTTGATGGGCCTATTTTTCCTTTTAGTTGAACTCTTAGTGGGCCAAATATTTTGAAGTTTTGTACTTTTTTTGGCCTCCTTACAAGTTGTTTGTGGATTTTTCTTTAGAAAAAAAGATTTATTTATTTACTTACATGAAATGCAGTTACAGAGAGAGAGAGAGAGAGAGAGAGAGAGAGGAGAAATTCTTCTAGCTGCTGTTTTTCTCCCAAAATGGCTGCAATGGCTGGGGCTGGGCCAAGCTGAAGCCAGGAGCCAGGAATTCCCTACAGATCTCCCACATGGGTGCAGAGATCCTAGTACTCGGGACATCTGCTGCTTTCCCAGGCACATTAGCACGGAGCTGGATCAGAAGAAGAGCAGCCGGGACTCGAACCAGTGCTCATATGGATGCTAGCACTGCATGCGGTGGTTTAACCAGCTGCACCATAATGCCAGCCCCTGGTAAGGATGTTTTTCTGGAGTAGACTTGGTATGAATTGAAGAACTGATTTAGTTCATGCTTTCTAGCAGGGAAAAGAAGTCTTGGGTTTCTGTTTCTAAATCCGAGGAAACTTTGGAAGGAAAGACAATAAAAGGCCAGGGTCTGCTTTGTGCTTCTGCTCTTACATTTGGGGCAAATAATCTGGATTAAGGACCAGCAGCCCACTGTCTTTATCACTCAGTTTCCCACATCTTTACTCTCGGCTTCACTTCTCAGAGAGGAAATTATGAATTTATTAGATCTGCTGTTTTCATCTGGGTGTGATATGGATCCCCAAAGGGACATTTTTCAGTAATTGGAGGCAATTTTGTTGTCACTACTGGAGGGAGAGGGTGCTGCTGGTAAAATCTCTAGAAGGTGGAGGCCAGAAATGCTGACAAATGTCGCGAAATAGACAAAATAATCTTCTCCAACAAATGATTGTTCTGCCCTTCATCAACAGAATCAAGGTTCAGACAGTGGGTTCGAGGGAGTGAGTGCCCCCACAAACACAAGTTTCTAGGTCTGTGGGTTTAGAGCCATCTCTAGCCACTCTGCAAAAGTTGCTTCCGTATTTTCATTTCAAAGGAGATAATTCATTTATATTTCTGTTTTTTTTTTTTTTTTCACTGAGAATTATAAAGCACCTGATGCTTTGGCTTAGGAAGTTATGAACCAAACTAGTCTCCAGTGACACTTCAGTTATGCTTCTGATCTGAGACAAAAATGTCTCAAATATCTTTTTTTTTTTTTTTTTTTGACAGGCAAGACAGAAAGGTCTTCCTTTGCTGTTGGTTCACCCCTCAATGGCCACCGCGGCCAGTGCGCTGCGGCCAGTGCACCGCGCTGATCCTATGGCAGGAGCCAGGTGCTTCTCCTGGTCTCCCATGGGGTGCAGGGCCCAAGCACCTGGGCCATCCTCCACTGCACTCCCTGGCCACAGCAGAGAGCTGGCCTGGAAGAGGGGCAACTGGGACAGAATCCGGCGCCCCAACCGGGACTAGAACCCGTCTGCCGGTGCCGCAAGGCGGAGGATAGCCTAGTGAGCCGCGGCGCCAGCCTCAAATGTCTTTTGTGCAATGGAGGTTTCTATCTTTCATAGTATATTTCAGCATCCTTTAAATTGAATGTCCTTGCAAAATGATTCATTTCTTTGAGGAAGAACTCCCTCCACACTTACAAATTCTACAAGTTCCTACCAAAAATACCACCTTCCTTGCAATGCCTCCTACTTTCTTTCCTACACATTCTCAAGTCCTACTAAAATATCAGTCCCTTTGTGAAACCTCACAAAATATCTTAGTTTACTTTTCAGAGTTCAAAAGCATTCTCTAGATCAAACTATCATGGTTATTTCAATGTAATTTTGTTTCCTCTGTCAAATTGTAAATTACTGAAGACTATGGCCAGATTTGCTTCACCTACAACCTTGGAGAATCAGCATAGAAAACACACTGTAAAATTGTTAGGTCCAGAAAAATTAGCACCAAAATTCATATCAGCTTTAGGTCAGGAAGGATCCCATATCAAAGTGCAGTTCGAGTCCTGGCTGCTCCACTTCCGATAAAGCTCCCTGCTGGTGAACCTGGGAAGGCGATGGAATATTGTTACTTGGGCCACTGACGCCCCTGGATGGAGTTCCTAGCTCTTGACTCAAGTCTGGCTCAGATGTGGCAATTATATCTCTGTGTGGAGTGAATCCAATGGAAGATTTCTCTCTCTTCCTCATTGTCTCTCCCTCTCTCTCTGTTGCTTTTCCTTTCAAATGATTTTTTTTTTTTTTTTTTTAGAGAGAGACAGAAAGAAAGGTCTTCCTTTTCCGTTGGTTCACCCCTCAATGGCTGCTGCTGCTGGCGCGCTGTGCTGATCCGAAGCCAGGAGCCAGGTGCTTCTCTTGGTCTCCCATGCGGGTGCAGGGCCCAAAGACTTGGGCTATCCTCCACTGCACTCCCGGCCCCCAGCAGAGAGCTGGCCTGGAAGAGGAGCAACCAGGAGAGAATCCGGCGCCCTGATTGGGACTAGAACCCGGTGTGCAGGCGCCGCCGGTGGAGGATTAGCCTAGTGAGCCGCGGTGCCAGCCTCAAGTGAATTTTTAAAAAATCTTTTTGAAACAATGTTTCACAGAAACACAAAATACATTATCAAGGGCAACTTTGTTGGCATTGACATTTCATAGGAATTATCAATTGATTACATTTCAAGATGGATTGATGTGTAGGCCTAATACTATGTCTGAAACTTAATATCATAAGAGAAATATCACTTACAAAGTGAGATTATTGTAACTGTAAAAAACACTCTATCTGCTTTTCTATGGACACAGGAACAGAATTGTGTCTTGAAAAGCTTTTTCATCAATGAGGGCTATGTACTTTAGTTTGGGGCTTGTAAAAATTCATGTAAATTATAAACTGATTTTGGCAAAAATTAAATCTGATTTAAGATACTGATACCTTGAAATAATTGCAGGACTTTATGTAAGAGGTATCTAATGGACAAAGATGAGGAGTGAGTTCAAGACTACATTTTTGCTGGCACCACGGCTCACTAGGCTAATCCTCCACCTGCGGCGCCAGCACACTGGGTTCTAGTCCCTGTCAGGGCGCCAGATTCTGTCCCGGTTGCTCCTCTTCCAGGCCAGCTCTCTGCTGTGGCCCGGGAGTGCAGTGGAGGATAGCCCAAGTGCTTGGGCCCTGCACCCGCATGGGAGACCAGGAAAAGCACCTGGCTCTTGGTTTCGGATCAGCGTGGTGCGCCGGCTGTAGCGCGCTGGCCGCAGCTGCCATTGGGGGGTGAACCAACGGCAAAAAGGAAGACCTTTCTCTCTTTCTCTCTCTCTCACTGACCACTCTGCCTGTCGGAAAAAAAAAATACAGTACATTTTGGGCTGGCACTTGGGACACCAGCATCCCATATGGATACCAGTTCATGAACTGGCAGCTCAACTTTCAATCCAGCTCCTTTCTAATGGTCTGGGAAAATCAGCGGAAGATGGCCCAAGTGTTTGGGCCCCTGAACCCACATGGGAGACACTGATGAAGCTCTTGGCTTCTGGCTTCTGTCTGGCCCATCGCAGACAGTTGCAGCCATCTGGGAAATGAATCAACACATGGAAGATCCCGTGTAACTCAGACTATCAAAATAAATATATTAAGCTTAAAAAAAAATAAAAGACTGAACATTAGAGAAAGGTCTCCTTTGAGCCACTATAATGGATAAGATTCCGGAGAGAAAAGCAAAAATTTCTCTATAAATGAAGTTCAGGTTCAAGGAAGCAATGAGGAGGAAAAATGAAATGAATGACTTCATTTAGAAAAGAAAATTCAAGGTTGGCGCTGTGGTGCAGTGGGTTAAAGCCCTGGCCTAAAGCGCTGGCATCCCATATGGGCACTGGTTCTGTTCTAGTCTCAGCTGCTCCTCTTCCGATCCTGGGATAGCAGTGGAAGACGGCCCGGGTCCTTGGGCCCCTGTACTCACGTGGGAGACCTGGAAGAGGATCCTGGATCCTGGCTCCAGATCGGCACAGCTCTGGCCATTGTGTCCATCTGCGGAGTGAAATAATGGATGGAAGACCTCTCTCTCTCTCTCTCTCTCTCTCTCTCTCTCTCTCTGCCTTTCCTCTCTCTGTGTAACTTTGACTTTCAAATAAATAAAATAAATCTTAAAAAAAAAGAAAAGAAAATTCAAAGACAGAAAGAGTACCAGCTCTATGTAGAATATTAGAAACTAAATAAGGAAGGGATCTTAGAAGAAACTGCAGAGTAATCCCAAAGAATAATGACAGAACAAAAAATCTTTAGATTTGATTTGTAGGAGGTCACTGGTGTCTGCTGGGCAGGAGGGAAGGAGGCAACTGAAGTCAGACTGGAATGTTTAGAAGTAAAGCAAGAAGCGTACATAAAGGAGAATACAGGCAGGGAGAAGTTAGTGTGTTAACTGCCTGGTCTAACCAAAAATAGATAGATCACAGCAGGGCTACGGGAGAGGATTTTTATTTTATTTTATAGGGGATTTGAATAGATTTACAGGGTAAAAGTCACTATGGAGTCAAGATTAAAGATACAACAACAAAAACATGTACATCGGAAAGAGCAGAGTTCAAGAACAGAGGATGGATTCATGAGACTGAGACGTCTTGGGAAAGAAGAGAGGCAGATTCTCAGAGACAAGCTGGAAGAATGGGAGCTTCCAGGAGGCTGTGGCTTGTGCTTAGAGGCTGAGAAAGATGCGGTCCTGAGTCACTCTAAGGTGGCAAGGAGGAAAAGGGGAGGTTTAGATTCCATTTGTGGAGAGCAGTGTGGCCCTTAGAGCATTAAAATCACACAGAACAGATACTGTGGGCAAGATAAAAATGATTAAAGCTGTGAGGACACAGGTAAGCTTACAAATTAATAATTTGTGTAAAAAAAAAAAAAAAAACTTATGGCCAGATTTCCTGCTTTTCTCTAGCCCAGGTCAGAACACTTAGCCAATGTGAATGTGACTCAAGACTGGGGACAGCCCAGCTAAAGGCCAATTGGTGAGGTGTGGTGTGGGAGACTTGGGGAATCATGGGGAAATGGAATGACACAAAATTAATCACCTACTAGAAAGCAAGAAAGGATCGCTGTGTGTTAAACACAAGAGGTGGTGTTGGTGCTGTGGCATAGCGGCCTAAGCCTCTGCCTGTGGTGCCAGCATCCCATATGAGAGCCCTTCTTCCAATCCAGCTCTCTGGTAGGGCCTGGGAAAGCATTAGAAGATGGCCCAAGTGCTTGGGCCCCTGCACTCATGTGGGAGACACAGAAGAAGTTGCTGGCTTCTAGCTTGGGATAGGCCCAGCTCCAGCTGTTGCAGCCCTTTAGGGAGTGAACCAGTGGATGGAAGACCTTTTTCTCTGTCTCTCCTCTCTGTCTGTAACTCTACCTCTTGAATAAATAAAAAAAAAAAAAAAGAAAAAGAAAAAGAAAAAAGAGGCAGAAATAGACTTTATTAAATATTTTATAGTTTATATTCCTTTACTTTCTTGCTTAATAATGGGTTTCCTTTTCCACATTTATATTGAAGACTGCTCTGCTTTGTCAGTCTGAGAAGAATTTAATGATATTTTTGTTAGAAGTTGAATGATTCGAAATGGCTTTCCTTGGATATTACAATGCTAATGATCAAAAGCAAATATTACTCTGACAAATGCAATAAATAGACATTTTCAAATATCCTCACACTGTAGTATTTAAATTATACCCTTCACATATTTGGACATGTTATAATTATTGTAGTCAGACCATGAAGCTCAATTAGAGTGGAAACTTGAAATTTAAAAGAAATAATAATTTTGAAAAAAGAAGTCATTCCATAACCAAAAAAACTCATTGAAAGTTTTCTCTAGTGGGCTAAATATTCTGGATGTTCTTTAATTTGATTTATTCTGTTATATTCTGCAATTGGGCTGGTTTCTCATTTGCTCCACTCCATGCTTTCCGTGGAGCCGATCCAAGCACAGAATCTTCCTTAGCATTGGAAGAGACTTTGCATTTGGATCCCCTCCATGAACATTCAAAGCAAGATGAAGCACTGGTTCAGGGGATGAAATGACTGTGGGTCTTAAATCCCTGGCATCTGACAAAAGCCTGATTTATTCTTGTTGAAAACTGAGTTCAGTGAAAAATACGTATTTTGAATATTGCAGTCCAATGGTCATTAAGTTTATTTTCTAAATGAATAATTGAAAGAGATACACGTATCTATTAAGCACAAATAAGAATGAAAAAATCCACAAAAATAAGGTCTCTGTTTCATTTCTTTCCTTTTCTCTTCTTAAATGCTGGGCTTGACATTAGATGAGGATACTAAAGGCAGATATTTGATGAGTTAACAGAGAAAGAGGAAGACCTCAGAAATTCAGTTTCTTAGAGTAAGAAGGGAAACGATGCCACCCTTCCTTATTGATTTCATAGAAGAGGAAAACTGTGACTTGATGCAATTAACAGGATATGTCTATGATTACAGACCTATTTAGTGGGTAATTCAGGATTAGAAGCCAGCACTCTCCTTATCATAAGTTTCTGCAAACCTACATAATTCATAACTTGATGGATGACCTTCTGTAGAAAGCATAGGTTTTCCTTGAAGCAATAGCATTAAGATCCTAGGATACAGGAAACTGTGAAAACGTATCCAATTCAGTCATCTGCCTTAATTGATTAAGTTTAAATCGCTAAACAAAAGACGTTTCTTACTGTTGTCTTTGAAGATCATTCCAGGTTTTAGGGGCTTTTTTTAAAAAAAAAAAAATTACATTTTTCGGCCAGCGCCGCAGCTCAATAGGCTAATCCTCCACCTGCGGCACCGGCACACCGGGTTCTAGTCCCAGTCGGGGTGCCGGATTCTGTCCCGGTTGCTCCTCTTCCAGGCCAGCTCTTTGCTGTGACCAGGGAGTGCAGTGGAGGATGGCCCAAGTGCTTGGGCCCTGCACCCCATGGGAGACCAGGAGAAGCACCTGGCTCCTGGCTTCAGATCAGCGCGGTGTGTTGGCCGCAGCACGCTGGCCACGGTGGCCATTGGAAGGTGAACCAACGGAAAAGGAAGACCTTTCTCTCTGTCTCTATCTCTCACTGTCCACTCTGCCTGTCAAAAAAACAAAAATTACATTTTCCTAGACAGGAAAACGCAGTTTTTGGAAAAGCAAGAGGAAGCTGAGGGAAGGTATCCAGAGATTCGGTCATGTAGCCCAGCTGTCAGAGTCTGTGTGAGGCAAGTTCCGGCCTTTCCACATCTCAGATCCTTTGCAAGTGCAGAATGAGTAAGTCCTTCTAAACTGATGTGGATACGAATCTTATCAGATGCCATATTTGAAAGTAATGGAGGTGCCTGCTCTGTGGCATAGCTGGTAAAGCTGCCGCCTGCAGTGCCAACATGCCATATGGGCACCAGTTTGAGTCCCAGCTGCTCCACTTCCAATCCAGCTCTCTGCTATGGACTGGGAAAGCAGTAGAAGGTGGCCCGTTGGGCCCCTGCACCCATGTAAGAGACCTGGAAGAAGCTCCTGGCTCCTGCCCTTATGGCCATCTGGGAATGAACCAGCGGATGGAAGACCTCTCTTTTTCTCTCTGCCTCTGCCTCTCTCTAACTGTGCCTTTCAAATAAATAAATCTTAAAAAAAAAAAAAAAAGTAAAAGTTATGGCAACAGTTTTTTTTTTTTTTTAAAGTAATGGATATAGGGGCCGGCGCCATGGTTCACTTGGTTAATCATCCGCCTGTGGTGCCGGCATCCCATATGGGCGCTGGGTTCTAGTCCTGGTTGCTCCTCTTCCAGTCCAGCTCTCTGCTGTGGCCCAGGAAGGCAATGGAGGATGGCCCAAGTGCTTGGGCCCCTGCACCTGCATGGGAGACCAGGAGAAAGCACCTGGCTCCCAGCTTCGGATCGGTGCAGCGCCGGCCATAGCGGCCACTTGGAGAGTGAACCAATGGAAGGAAGACCTTTCTCTGTCTCTCTCACTGTCTATAACTCTACCTGTCAAATAAAAAAAATAAAAAAATAAAGTAATGGATATTTGCATATGTAAAGTGATAGAATATTAAAATATCCTTTCCTATTTGTTAAATTCTTCTTGTGTGGTGTTCTATGGATATTAATGGTAGTGGGTGAGTACATTCTAGGTAGATATTTGAAGGTTTTTAAGCTAATTTTAAGTATTTCTTCCCAGTATTTTGTAGACCTTAAGTACCAGCAAAATATTGTCTCAGAAAGAAACTCAGTGGTATTTATGGCAGAGAAATTGTATATGGCAACCTGATCTCACCATGCTTTGATGCCAATGAGCATCAGAAGTCCATTGGAAATCACAAAGACTTTGAAGTGTCTACACCCTGACACTGAGCCAAATGACTCTTGAATCAAAAGTAAGACAAAAGGGATTTTTTCAGACATCACTTAAAGCTATACAAACTCAATGGATTTTAGCAGAGTGTGGCACAAGCAGAACAAAAGGTGCTTTCCAGCTGACCATTCTATTGCCTAAAAGGGGAAATCAGCCTGGGTGTAGAAGACTTAAGCTGTTCTTTGATTCTCATGCATTTTGGCTTCATGCAGTTTTCAAGTTCACAGGAAAAGTAATGCACACAGTTTTATTGCCATTCCCCCACTCCCCAGGAGTCAGGTTATTTGAATTTCTTTTGATGCCATCACGATTGCTTCCTACACACCTACCAAGTTGTCAGGAGAATAAAGATTTCTTCACCTCCACATGAAATATGGATGTTGACAGAATCTCACAGGCCTTTACATTTAAACAAGCACACTATCCCAATTAGCAACCATACACATGCTCACATCCTTTACCCAGTTATTAACACTTCATGTTAAAAAGCAATGTGGGGTCTCAAGATTGCCACTTTTCGTTCACATTATCAGCATGTTTAAGACCAATTGAGGGGCCAGCGCCGCAGCTTAATAGGCTAATCCTCCACCTAGCAGCGCCAGCACACTGGGTTCTAGTCCCGGTCGGGGCGCCGGATTCTGTCCCGGTTGCTCCTCTTCCAGGCCAGCTCTTCGCTGTGACCAGGGAGTGCAGTGGAGGATGGCCCAAGGGCTTGGGCCCTGCACCCCATGGGAGACCAGGAGAAGTACCTGGCTCCTGCCTTCGGATCGGCACTGTGTGCCGGCCGCAGCGTGCTGGCCACGGCAGCCATTGGAGGGTGAACCAAGGGCAAAGGAAGACCTTTCTCTCTGTCTCTCTCACTGTCCACTCTGCCCGTAAAAAAAAAAAAAAAAATTGAGGGCCGATATTGAGGCATAGTAGATTAAGTAGATACTCGCAACACGAGCATCGCAAATAGGAGTACAGGTTCTAGTCCTGGCTGCTCTGCTCCTAATCCACTTCTTTGCTAATGTGCCTGAGGAAGCAGCAAAAGATAGCCCAAGTGCTTGGATCCCTGCCACCCATGTGAGAGACTCAGATGGAGTTCCAGGCTCCTGGTTTTAGCATGGCCCAGCCACAACTGTTGCAGCCACTGGGTGACTGAATCAGTGGATGGAAGATCTCTCTCTCTCCCTTTCCCTCCCTTTCTCTTTACTCTGCTTTTTAAGTAAGGAAGGAAATAAATAAATAAACATATCTTTTTAAAAAGACCAATTGAAATGGAATGTATATGGAGAAATACAAAAAAATTCTGTGCACACATGTGTAAATAATCGAAAGCAAAACTTACATTCCACAATGGATAAGTAATATCTCAACTGTTATGTTCACAGAGTTTGGTGTTCTTAATTCTCCTCTTAAAATTGCATAAAAAATATCTCACAGATTTGTAGAGAATGGGAATTTGGGCCCATGCTCTGGTGTAGCTGGTAAAGCCGCCGCCCTCAGCATCCCATATGGGTACTGGTTCAAGTCCTGGCTGCTCCACTTCCAATTCAGCTTTCTGCCATGGCCTGAGAAAGCAGTACAAGATGGCCCAAGTCCTTGGGCCTCTGCACCTGTGTGGGAGACCTGGAAGAAGCTCCTGGCTCCTGGCTTTGAATTGGCCCAGCTTCAGCCATTGTGGCCATCTGGGGAGTGAACCAGTGGATGGAAGACCTCTCTCTCTTTTTGTCTCTCTCTCTCTGCCTCCACCTTTCTATAACTTTACCTTTCAAATAAATGAGTAAATCTTTAAAAAAAAAAAAAAAAAGAATCTATTGACCAAGAAGAAAAATAAGAACATGTATGTCCAGGTTTGATTAAGCCAACGTCTGAATTTCCCCAGCTCTATCATCTTCCCTCGTCTATATAAAGATGCATCTCCCAAGTCCCATTGTGTAGTCCTTTTTGCCAAGAGTGTTCACAAATAATTGTGTTTCCCCTTCTTGATAACACATTTCAATTTTTAAAACTAACTTTCGAGAGAACAAAAAGCAAACAAGTGTTTGGTGACTCTGGAAAAGCAATAAGAAAGATTCCAAGGATTAGGTGGATAAAAGAACGAAATAATGAATTGATGAATTAAAAAATATTTTTCAATCACCACTTTTGTGTAAAAAGTGCCAGGCACTGAGTTTACAAAAAGGATCTAGGCATAGCTGGTTCTGGGCTTCGTGGAGCACACTGTCTTTTCTGAGGATAAGTGATGCCAAGACAGGCAAACAATTTCTCTGCTTCAATTAGCACAAAAGAATTGTAGGTAAGCACTCCTTCAGTATATCTCAAGTGAAGACCATCATCTTGTGTCTTCAATTACATCTCCTTTTAGATATGCCTTAGCTATTCTCTACTTGACTTTTCCTTCCACTTAATTTTAGATTCCTTTTAGAGTAGTAATAGATCTGATTTTGTCTATCTTTTATTATAACTATCAAGATGTATTGTAGCCCAAAAAGATAAATATAAATTTGAACATATTGTTTCTAATTCAAAAGAGTGATCAAGAACAAGAAGTGTACTTGTAGGAAAGGTATATTTTAATTTCAATGCTTTCAGTGACTAAAACTAACATTTGGATTTTTTAAATTACTAATTGATTTCAAAAGAAAAGTAGGATTTCAGGTAATAATTGAATAAATAAATAAAAATTAATGTTTTGATATTCTATAATATTTAGATTGTTCACAATTCTTGAATTCTACTTGTTCAATTCTTTTTTTTTAAGATTTTACTTATTTATTTGAAAGGCTGAGTTACAGACAGTGAGAGGGAGAGACAGAGAGAAAGGTCTTCCTTCAGTTGGTTCACTCTCCAAATGGCTGCAACAACTGGAGCTGCACCGATCCAAAGCCAGGAGCCAGGTGCTTCTTCCCTGTCTCCCATGCTGGTGCAGGGGCTCAAGGACTTGGACCATCTTCCACTGCTTTCCCAGGCTATAGCAGAGAGCTGGATTGGAAATAGAGCAGCTGGAACTAGAACCGGCGCCCATACAGGATGCCGGCGCCACAGGCAGAGGATCAACCTACTGCGCCGAGGCGCCAGCCCCTACTTGTTCAATTCTTTAGGCAATCTAAGAATTTTCAAACTTCATCCCAGGAATCTTAGGCACACAAACAGGTAAGTAGACAAGTGTTGAATTAGTTCAGTGTTCAAAAGCTTCTTAAAGATTAGCTTCTCCAAGGAGATAGGCACAATGTTTATATGCATGCATGTGTCTGTGTGTCTGTGTATGTGAATGTGTGTATTTGGTGGAGCCCATATTATTTGATTGTATCAGTGATAGCTCCCAAACCTAATTGAACTCACCCATGATTTTCATGAGTGACTGTTGACATGGACAAGTACACTTACAGAGGTCGAGTACCATTGATTATTAAATCATTCTTAAAAAATACCATTTTTACACTGTTTTAAAATAAACAGAACTGACACTTAAACTTCCTAATTTGCACAGTGGATTTTATGTATTCTTAACAGTTTTTATTTAATTTTAATAATTTCAGTACACTTTCCTTCTCTGGGATTCTCAGTTGCTGTATTTTGTTCATTTTCTTTTACTGATCCCCATTAATTTTGCTAGTTACGAATTGATTGCAATGTAAGAACTGTAATCAATTCCTGAGAAGCCTTCTTTTCTTTTTTTTAAGGATATATTTATTTATTTGAAAGCCAGAGTTACAGAGAGGCAGAGAGAGAGAGAAAAGTCTTCCATCCATTGGTTCACTCCCCAAATAGCTGCAACAGCTGGAGCTGAGCCAATCCGAAGGCAGGAACCTGAAGCTTCTTCTGGGTCTCCCAAGCGAGTACAGGGGCCCAAGGACTTGGGCCGTCTCCCACTGCTTTTCCAGGCCATAGCAGAGAGCTAGATTGGAAGTAGAGCAGCCGGGAATCGAACCAATGCCCATATGGGATGCCAGCACTGCAGGCAGCAGCTTTATCTGCTATGCCACAGCGCTGGCCTCGCCCTTATTTTCTAATGCTGAAGAATACAGGATTTGGGGGCAGATAGACCTTGGATCAATTCTTGTCCATTTATTTAATAATTATATGATCTTGAGCAAGTTATTTCATCTCTTTTCACAACCATAATACTGGTGTGTTAAAAGGGTTGAAAACAGTTAATACATGTGAAATACTTAGCACAGAGCCTAGCTCAAAGTATGTGTCCAAAAGCATTATCTATGATTGGCAATATGGAATGAATGATTAGATGTGGCTTCTAAAATTGGTGTGGATAATTTATATTTACAAAAAAGAAAAAGTTTAGGACCAAGTTAAACGAGAGTTCAATCACATAAGATGAAACTGTAATGGTCTTCTATGTGCTCTCTTATTGCCTCTGAAGATGGAAATGCAAGTTGTATATTAATTAGAATTAAGTGTGCACACCAGGCTATGTTGGTATCACGTGTATTTTTGATGAAGATTAGCTATTTCAGAGAAATTTGCCTGGAGATCAAGAGATAAGTGTAAAATGGACTTTCAGTGATTTGAGACTTTATAAAATTTGTACTAGTAGATACTGAAGGTACATTATCCATTAGCCACTCACCCAAGCTCTCCTTTGAGAATAACATGATTGGAAACAGATGCAAAAACTTCAGTTAATTCCTAATTCCCATAGAGTTGACAGAGTTTAATAGTCAGGATATTTTGGTCACATTCAATTTAACAGCCCTTAGCTTTGTTTTCTCTACTTGTTTTCATAAGATATGACAAAAATTAGCTTTGTGGTAGCTCCTTAGAGTTCTTTATGAGTTTCTAGAATATATCTTACTATGTATGCTTAATAAATACTGAAGATATTGACAATAACCATCACTGATTATTGAACTCCATTTTTCTTTGTCAGTAGACTCCTGTGGGAGGGGACTGTCCCCCTCCAGAAGGTGTCACAGATCTATTTACTGAACACAGACATTTATTATATATATACACACATATGTATGTCTGTGTACATATATCCATTTTTGGGAGAAGGTCAAAGTAGTGACATAGGACTCCAGCTAAAAGTGAGGCTATATGCTACAAAGAGGGCTATTGAGTGAGTGAAAATTAGAGTATCAAACCTCCATCCCCAATTCATCTCCCAGACTTAACTGCATCTTATAATCAACAAGTCATTTATATTGTGCCTCAAATCAGGCTTTAGGGCTCAGATTTTAAATTCAAACACACACTGACAGGCAGCAATCGGCAGTTGAGGAAGTTCTCTAACATTAGAGACAAAAAGCCAGAAACAATTCAAAAGACAGAAGGAATATTCAGAGTGAAGAAAGCGTCAAAACTCTCAGATCGGGGAAGTGTTGCATCAATGGGGAAAATGAAGAAACCACAAAGATAGGATTACTCAGATAATATAAGAGTTTTGGGGATTTCAAGATAAAATGGCCTGAAATGAAAAAAAAAAGGTAAAGTTGAAGAAATCTTGACAAACTCAAATGACAAAATACAGAACAGAGACTATTTAAAAAAATTAAAGAGTCACTCCAAACAGCCTGATATCTGAATGAAAGGAATGACTGAAATAGAGATCTAGGAAAACAGAACGAGGAAACCATGAGCATACAGAGAATGTTGACGCACTGAAGCATCCACCAATATCCAGCACAACAGATTACAAATACATCCCAAGGCTTAAAGTAGGGTCAAGGACAGAATCTCAAATTCTTCCAGAAAGGCAAAGCAAACAAATAATTAAAATGGCTTTAGTACAAGATGGAAACAGCATTGAACTTTTCAACAGCTCTGCTGAAAGCTAAAGACAGCAAGGACCTCAAAACTCAGAGGCAAAATTGTTTTCACACTGAAATCCCCCTCAACTTACTATTAATTTACTCATTTTGTGGTTTGCCTAGCCATATGGTTTTAGACAAGTACATTCCAAGAAATCTAGTCTTCCCACTGGACACCGTGAAGGAGATATGGACCGAGGTCCCCAAGACTGGCAAGGAAAGAAGCAGCACAAGCCAGTCAACAAGGACCGCTACATCTCATCGTGGTCTGCCTACCTGCTCATCACCAGCAAGTAGGGCCCTCTCCCGCTGTCGGACACA
This sequence comes from Oryctolagus cuniculus, assembly GCF_051225735.1. NCBI lineage: Eukaryota > Metazoa > Chordata > Mammalia > Lagomorpha > Leporidae > Oryctolagus > Oryctolagus cuniculus. Next base: position 56,914,492 of record NC_142879.1, on the reverse strand, counting down.
TGCCTGGCACCCTGAATCCCTACCTTGTGTAGCACCGCATGAAGAAGGAAAGAAGCAAAAAGTGGGACCAGGGATCAGTGGCCCAGGCAGCATTTGGTGGGGAGAGCTGGATAAGCCGTGCCAAGATGGCCACTGTCCAGCTTCTCGGACAGCAGCTGCCCAGACTGGAGCAGGACAGAGGGCGCCCAGGCCAACTACCTCAGGATGATGGAAACAGAACAGGCACTGTGATTTAAATGAAAACAAGGGATTGGGGCTGGCACTGTGGCTCAGCGGGTTAATGCCCTGGCCTGAAGTGCCAGCATCCCATATGGGCGCCGGTTCTAGCCCCGGCTGCTCTTCTTCCAATCCAGCTCTCTGATGTGGCCTGGGAAAGCAGTAGAAGATGGCCCAAGTCCTTGTGCCCCTGCACCCGTATGGGAGATCAGGAAGAAGATCCTGGCTCCTGGCTTCAGATCGGCGCAGCTCCGGTCATTGCAGCCATCTGGGGAGTGAACTATCAGATAGAGGACCTCTCTCTCTCTTTCTGCCTCTCCTCTCTCTGTGTAACTCTTTCAAATAAATGAATAAATTTTTAAAAAAAAGAAAACAAGGGATTATGCAACAAAGGGAACATTTGAAGCTGAAAAGGTGATATGCAGAAAATAGAAAATAAAGAGAACTACTTATCTAGGGAAAACAAAAAGTTGAGGAATGAATAATTTCACTACAGGGTTCTTTTGGGAATTATATATACATATTTGTAATAACATAAGGAGTTAAAATTTATCTAACCAAAGTTTGGTCTGATGAGGATGAGGGCATGAAGAATGTGTGTGTGTGTGTGTGTGTGTGTGTGTGAAGTTATTATGATTGGCTCAGGTAGCAGAAAGGGAAAGAGAGCTCAAATTTACTTTCCACAATGGGGAGTCCGTAGATAGTCGCAGCAATTGGAACCTTGAGATTTCATAATTTAAGTGTGTGACATACAGGATAAGGTAAACTTCAAAAGAATGAGGGGAAACATTGAGAGCAATTGCCTTAGGAGAGCTGAAAATTTAAGGCTGAGTCAGCAATTGAGGAAGATCTGATTTCTGGACAAAGTTTTGTAGAAAAATTTACCTTTAGACACAACCAAATGAGGAAATGCAAAACAGATTTTTAAAAGAAAAATAAAAGCCCGAAAAGTATATATGACATTCAAATTATATAAACAATATTAACTTAACAAAGGAAGTATATGACATACACAAATGAGAGACACAGGAAGCTTAGCAAGTTCTGAATTATAACTACGGCTTTGATAATTAGTGAGGTACATTGATTGCTAATCATCAGAGGGAAGAGACGGTGCCTGAAAATAGAGAAAAGCCTTCCTTGCAGAACCCATAACTGTCTAGACAAGCAGTTCTTAATTTGGTCTCAGAACACATTCTGCCCTTAAAAGATAACCCAGTGGGTTAAATCACCACCTGCCAGCATCCCATTCAAGTCCTGACTGCTCACTTTAAATTCAGTGCTTGGACCCCTGACACCCACATGGGAGATCCAGATGCTGTTCAGGCTCTTGGCTTTGTCTGGCCCGACTCCAGCTATTGAGGCCATGTGGAGAGTGAAACAGAAGATGGAAGATCTCCCTCTCTCTTTCTCTGTCTCTGTAATGCTGTCTTTCACATAAATGAAAACACTTTTTATAAAAAGATTTATTAAGGACTCCAAAGGGTTTTTGTTTCTGTCAGTTCTATTATAAGTAGAAAAGAAAAATTTTAAGTATTTATTAATTCATTTTAAAATGATGATAAAGTAGTGTTGTGGTTTTTTAATAGTAACTCAATTTCCACACACACAAAAAAGTGGGGAAAATGGAATTCTTTTACATTTTGGCAAGTCTTTTGTCGTATTTGGCTTAATAGAAAACAGCTGGTTGTCATGGCTGCTTCTGTATTCAATCTGTTGTTTTGTTATTTTAGTTGAAGTATATAAAGAAAATCTGGCCTCACACATATGTAAGGATCTAGCCTTTCTAGATCAAATTGTGGATATTTTTTGGTCATGCAACAAAATTTGACAGGAAATCATCTGTTAAGGGTTTGTTGAAATGTGGAATTTAAAAGTCTACCAATGATCTTCTTCAACTCTGTTATATCAAATCCATTGGTCTACTGTGTGCTTTGGACTTCATTTTACTCAAGTATGATTTTATAGTCTCATACACTGACTCATGAATTGTCCATGTCTTCAAAATGTTGACACATATATTATACAATATTTTTAAAAAACGAACCATTAATAGCACCACTAATCTTACTGGAAAAGGTTTTAAGCATTGACAAGCTGTCAAAATGCTAGTGGTGGGTGAGATTTTATGAAATTCTAATATGTTCTTGGAAGCCTGAATTTTTTTAAGGCAAATACTGTCAGTCACTTTTCTTGAAGTGTCAGGTTTGTTGTGTTAAATTTTGGGAAAATTTCTACAGGATACCCACATCGAACTAAACAAAGCCTATCCGGTATCTTTTCTTTCTTTTTTAAAGATTTGTTTACTTATTTGAAAGGCAGAATTAGAGAGAGAAAGGGAGAAAGGATCTTCCATCTACTAGTTCATTCCCTAAATGGCCTCGACAGCCAGGGCTGAACCAAGTTAAAGCCAAGAGCCAGTAGCTTCATCTGGATCTCCCAGGTGGGTGCAAGGACCCAAGCACTTGGGCCATCCTTGCTGCTTTCCCAAGCACATAAGAAGGGAGCTGGATAGTAAGTAGAGCAGCCAGGACTTGAACTGGTGCCCAAAAGGGATGCTCACATTACAGGCTGCAGCTTAACCCACTATGTCACTATGCCAGCCCTGATCTGGATTCTTTTTGTAAATTAAAATGCTCCGAGAAACATGGTGTCTTAGAGTGCTCACTGTCTTCAACTCAAACAATTACACAAGTGCTCTCATTTTGAAGCAGTCATGGTTAAGCAGAATGCTTCCCAGGTGCTTCTCAGTTTTTCACAGTGATATTAAAGCGACATCTGGGGTGTGCATTTAGGTACAGCATATAAAGCCACAGTTTGGGACACTTGCATCCCAAATCAGACGGCAGCTTCCAATCCTCACATTTCTGATTCCAATCCAGCTTCCTGCTACTGCATACAGGAAGACGGCAAATGATGTCCCAGGTGCTTGGGACCCTGTCACCTATGTGGGAGACCTAGATGGAGTTCTAGGCTCCTGGTTTTGGCCTAGCCTAGCCTAAGTAGTTGTGGACATTTGGGGAGTCTAGCAGAAAATGGAAGACATCTCTCTTTCTCTTTCTCTCTCATTGCTTTCACTCACTCTTGCACATGAAAATGAATAAACATTTTTAAAAAGACATCAACTCTAGGGCTAAGATTTAATAAAATCAGAAATTTTTACTGCTATGTGGAAAACCTTCTTAAGTGGCACTGCAAATTTCCTTTTTCTGTAGTTGCCTGGCAGAACATGTCAACCATCACAGCTGGCTAACACTGTTGGGATTGGTACTCATGCGCCTGCAGGGGTAGCCACCACTACTTTTATATCAGTACTCTTACAATTGGCAAGTCAATGGTGATGCAGAGAAAAAGACAAATGTGGTATGATTGTTATGACTCTGTGGACTCCTCACAAAGTGTCTCAGGATTTCTGGGCTAAATCTTAAGTCCTTGAGAGAGGAGATGAGGTTCTTTTTTTGTTTCCCTAGGACTGTGTTTAGAACGTAACAAGTAGCCAAGAATTATAATGAAGTAAACTGAATGAAGGGCAGCGTTGAATGAAATAGTTATTCCAGTGGGGAACAAAGTGAGTAAACTCATGGTAGAACAAGAAGTGGGCCCTTGAAAAGGAAACTGAAATTTCTGTATGGTGTTGTTGTTGGCTATTCTGAAAATCCATCTTCCCCTCCAACCCACCCCTCCCCCAACTGACCTCATGTTGGCCTATAGAATAAAATAGCATAAAGCTAAGCCTTGCATTCAAGCCCTCCCCATCTAGCTAAAATAAATGCTTCTTTCCATACCTTCTCCTCCCTGGCCACCAATTCATCATCTGGCTCTTTTCAAATATCTAGTGATCTAGTCCCCCTGCAGGGACTATTCCATGGTTGGTTTGTTTGTTTCTAATGTCCATCTAAGATCCAAAGAGATTCAGGATACATCTCTTGGTTACTTTGACCCTTGTGATATATCCCATCTCTGGTCAACTATTTAGAAAATTTTGGGTCATATGGCTTTATAAAAGGCAATCATCATTTGCTTGTTAGCTCAATCATATGTGGTAATCTTTTTAAAGAGTTATTTATTTAAGAGGTAGAATAGCAGAGACACTGGGAGAGACACCGAGAGAGAAACAGGAAGAGAGAGCAGCAAAGAGATCTTCCATCCACTGGTTTATTCCCCAAGTGGTCTCAACAGCCAAGTCTGGGCTAGGACGAAGCCAGGAGCCAGGTCCACCAGCCTGGTCTTCCACATGGGTGGCAGGGACCCAAGTACTTAGACCATCATCCTCTGCCTTCCATTTGCAGGAAGCTGGATTGGAAGTGAAGTAGCTGTGACTCAAACCGGCACTTAGATATGGGATGCTAGTGTCATAAGTGGAGGCTTAGCTGACTGTACCACAATTCTCTCCTTCCCTACCTGTCAAAGTGTGGTAATATTATCACTCTAGGTTTCAATTTTCTGGATTGTGGAAATTAACTCTTTCAAAGTGAGACTAAGAAGTAACAAGACAGGTTCTGTGTGTGGCTTGTCAACCAATAATTACTATGTACTCTGTCATCATTTATTTTTTGCTGTAGACCCCATAGTGTTTAATGTGGTGCAGGATCACTGTAGGTCTTCAATAAACACTTGTGAATTAATTGAATGCAGAAAGCAAGGGTTGTTATTTGGGAGAAAGATTACTCACAAGGGAGTTAGACTTGAAGAACTGCATGTGGTCAGTTTGAATAAAGCAAAACCAAATAAAGTTTGCTGAATTCCAATTTTCCAATTGATTTCTATTAACAATTTATTTCCCACTGTAACAGGCACAGGCAAAAGGTAGAAATGGAGAGGGCACTTAGGAACAATAGGATCTTAGGTTCTACAAATAAGCTACTTCCCATTACATAGCTCTTTTAATAACAAAATCAAAATTTCTCAGAATCAATCATTTTAATATTCTGATAAGAGGCTTTCATGGAAAGAATTCATTAAGACACTGAAAACTGAGAAAAATGTGACATTAATTACACAAAATAAGCTTGCAAACAGAAAACACTACCAAAATAATTGTGAAATGGTACTATTTATTTGGTACTTATCACTTGTCAGATACATGGATCATGTCATTTATTTAAATATCCAAAGAAATTTTCAACAGAGACACAATTATCCAAATTCAGAAAAAAACTGATACTTAGAAAGAATGCAAAACATGTTCAAATTTACAAGGTCTCTAAATTGTGGGGACTATTGTCTGAATCACAAATCCATGCTTTCTTATCCTATTTATAAAGCCATTTCTTCTTTTAATAAGATGTCCAGAAAATAGGCTGATTAAAAATTGGCTAAATGCATTACAAGCTACTGTGTGAGTATCAAATACAACATTTTCTTCTTTTTAATTGATTGTTTGCAAAAAGGAAGAAAGTGAAACGCTTTTTGGATGAAGTGCGCATGTAGGGTGATAGTGTTTCGGGGCAGGTGATGCAATCCCCTGTTTCTTGCTGACTCAGAAATGTAGGGCAATGGTAAATATAAACAGATGATCTCTGAACTCCATTCCTTTTGTGACGTTTATGACCCCATTCAGTAAATCTACAGCAGTAGCATTGGGTGCACTTTTTACCATAGTCCTTTTACCTTGTCAGGCTAATGAAACACCTGAAATTTAAAAATGGCAGGATAGTTTGTAAACTTTAGAAGCAGTCCTGCCTCTGAGATCCAGTCATTTTGTGCTCCCAGGGATTATGATTCCTATGCTAACAGGTGGTGTCAGAACTCAAAACCTAATCCTCCAGGGGCTGCCTTGGTGTTCAGTTTCACCTTTCACTGTAGGTGTAATCCATGCCATTAGTTTAATGTTTCTTTGTGGGAAAGATGCCAAGAGACAGGATCCTGGAGAATGTCCTGGGATTTTCAGTATCTCTGGAGGAAATTTCTGACATAGGGCTTTCCCTTTATGACCTACTATATAGACATTTGGGGAACTTAGGGATGTAACGTGTGTTCGTGGGTACGTGCACAAAAACATATTTGTTTTTTAATTTAATGTCTCTTTACACACCCTTTGCAGTGCACCAAAGAAACATGAAGACTTGTGACTGAAGAACACAATGCTCCCCAGGCTAAGTTCACAGTAGATGTACTTCTGTCTGCTTGTTACTGCATATTAAAGGGTACGAAGTAAGTTGGCAAAACTTGCTGTATGAACACATTCTATAACCAATAGCATAACAAATTGATTTAGACAATAACAGAATAGCTGAAGCTGAAAAAAAAAAATGTTCTGCACCCAGCTATTAATCCAAGTATGGCATAGGGTTGCCTCCTTTTGTATGAGTTTTCCAGGACTTTAGTCAAGGAGATCCATGTGAACCTCAGGTGGTTTCCATGGCAACTGTGTAGCTGCTTAGTGAGTGAGAGTCAGTGCGTGAAGCTAGCATGACCAGGTAGACCTGTAATCCTAGATCATTTTATAAACCTCCTGTTTCCTTTAACCTTCCCTCCTTTGTATGTTTTTATTTAAATAGGCAGAAATACATCCAATAGCCTTTCAACTTTCAGTATTTGGGATATATTAAAGACAGGATCCCAATAACTATCCAGTGCTGAGATTTAGTTACTTGTTTGGAGAGAGATGCAGATGTGACCATGTTAAGCCTTATCTACCTGTCCTTCCACCCTACATCCTCTCTTCCCACAAAGGTGGATTTAGGATAAAGCTTGTGATGCTTTGGTTCTTCCTTGGAGGCTAGCAATAGAGATGCACGATCATATGGCTAGTACCATCTGCAAGGGGAAGGTACATAAACTAAACAGATGTGTGTTGAATGGCTTTCCATTTCAACCTGCTCTCCAGCCCTTTTCTCCTCATATCAGTTGGCACTGGTGTGTCCCCAAACATATTTTGCACTTTTCATCTACAGGGCACTTGAGTTGGAGATAGTCGGGCTTGGTAGGATTTATCTATGTTAGTCACAGACGCTTCTGACCAAGGGTGACTCATCTTTTTGGTAATGGATTGCCTTTCTGGAATATTGTATCAACTTCCTTTTTGTAAGAATTGCATGTTTATAATTTTAGATTTTGTTCCTTAATGAAGAGAGATAGTCAATATTGTAAGGCTCCACCATACCTGGATCCGTTCCAGGTTTATTTGATTTATATTTCTCTTGCTATTTACCATTTGTTGATATTTTATTCTACATGAATAATAAGAGATAATGTATGACTGAGAATTTTGGGTAGCTTTATGAAACTTTCTGTTCTTATTATATATTTTTCTTTTTTAAAACAGGACAAAATTCTACTCAATTTTTGTGCATAGTCTGTATGTTCTAATCACATATTGTCATTTACTTCTGAAATGGTAGCGTGAAATTAGCAATATGAATAACTAAAATTGAAAGTACCCACAATTTGCCAAAATTTGACTAAGATATTTTCATCATAAATTCCTGTTAAAAAACCTTGAGATATCAATAATATTTCACCAATAGCTTTGCACACTATGTTTTAACAAATGCATATGTTACCAATTAAAGCAATGTTTTAGGGCTTTCAATCCTATTTCCTTGTTGGTTTAGCAAAATCACTCCAGAAAAGTTTATAAGAAGTTATTTCTATTTATTGTGTCCTCCTTAAATTTAATGTCATTGAATTATTTTACACTTTAGGGAGAGTCATTCTTAACAAAGAGAAGAGACCTGACATGATCAAGTCAGATTTTTCTTCTCATTGGTTTGGGTTAGAGTCACAGATGGACACTAACTCATTTAATCTCTTTGAGCATTTCTATTTTTCTCTGAAAACAGGGAACTGTTTTTCCCTTTGATATTTGCACCATCAAGCTTTAAATTAGTGGTTAAAATATAAATACATAATATATTTCAAAAGAAAATGGAGACTGGTTACAAATTAAATTGAGAACCTCTGAATTTATGTTCCTGCCTGAAGCTACTAAAACCAAAGCCTAAGCCAAAACCAAACCAGAGAAAATACTTGAAACCATACTTTTGAAGACACGTGAACGTGAACGAACAAAGGGCAATAATCCCTGGCAGACAGAAGTACACAAAGCAAATTTGAGGACTGCCCCCGGCTTTCTGCTTTGAGAGAATGCTGTGCAGCCCTGTAAGGAGGGGCCTCAGGTAGAGTGTGATGGACTTCTGACCTATGGAGATGGAAATGTGAGTCGGAGGTGATCATGGTTGCAAGAGTCTCATGACAGAGGCTGTGAGAAGAGAGAGTATCACAGAAAGAGGGGTCCGCAGGTCTTCAGAGGGAACCTGCTCTGGTATTCAGCTAAGAACTGATCAAAGAATTCACCTGAATAAGCTGCTCAAAACCAAGAAAAGAATTAAGTCAATGGATTAGAAACTTGCTGTGGTTTGGATACTCCTTCCAAAACTCATGTTGAAATTTAATTGCCATTGTTACAGCATCAAGTATTACCTTCACGAGGTAATTAGGCAGAGCAAGCTCTGCCCTCATGAATGAGCTAATGCTCTGCCCTCATGAATGAGTTAATGCTGTCATTGTTATCGAGGGGACAGAAAAGGGTCAGTCCAGCCTCCTTCTGCTCTTCTGTTTGCTCTGGTCTCTCTCTATTTTGTGTGCGTGCATGACGCAGCAGGAAAGCCCTCACCAGATGCTGGCACCATGCTCTTCATCTTTCCAACCTCCAGAATCTTGAGCCAAAGAAAGTTCTATTGTTTATAAGTAACCCAGTCTGTGATATTCTGTTACAGCAGCAGACGATGAACTAAAATAAGCACTAAAAGGATCAAAGTGTTTCCGTGTAGCTTAATTGCTCTCCAGAAAAAAACTCAAGAATATCCAACAGATTATAAAAATATCCTGTGCTCAATGAGGCAAAACTCACAATGTTTACATCCAATCAACGATTATCAGGCATACAAAGAGAGACGAAAATATAAACGACAGCGAGGAGAAAAAACAATCAACTAAAACTGGTGAGGAACAAATGATAAAATTAGCAAGGCGTAACGTTAAAATTTATTAGAACTATAATCCATATAGTCAACAAGTTAAGTAGAAACATGGGAAATGTAAAAAAGACCCAAAGAAGCTTCTAGAGATGAAATCCTTAATAGTCCTGTTTAAAAACATGTTGAACAGGATTAATAGATTATATAATATTTTTTAAAAAAGAACTTGAAGACATAGCAATGAAAACTAATAAAAATAAAACATACAGAGAAAAATGTAAAAAAAATCCTGAATACAATGCAAATTAAAAATATGTTAATCTCAAAAATGTAGAAATAAAGGAAGGAAGGAAGGAAGGGAGGAAAGGAATGCCATTATATTCTTAGAGTTTTATCTATGAACTACATTGAATCCATTTTTTTTGCATTAATACCACATTAACATGAGAAATACTAAAAAGGTTATCTCAAAAACAAAATTAAAATGATAAGTTATTAGAAAAAAAAAAAAAGAAGGACCGGCATCAAGGCTCAGCAGAGCCCTGGTGCAAGTCCCAGCTGCCCACTTCTGATCCAACTTTTTGTTAATGTGCTTGGGAGAGCAGCAGAAGATGGCCTAAGTACTAAGGCCCCTGCCACCATGTGAGGGACTCAGATGGAGTGCAGGGCTCCTGCCTTCAGGCTGGCCTAGCTCCGGATGTTACAGTCAACTGAGGAGTGAACCAGTGGATAGATCTCTCTCTGTCTCTCCCTCCCTCTGTCACTCTACCTTTCAAATAAATTAAGTAAATTTAAAAAAAAAAAAAAAAAAAGCAAAAGAACACCCTTGAACTATGCAATAAGTTCAGTTGGACTAATATATGCACAATTGGAATAACCAACAGAGGGATAGAAAGAAAAATATTTGAAAAAATAATAGCATAAGTTTCCCAAATTTCGTGCAAACTGTAAACCAACAGGTCCAAAAATCTCCCTGAAGCTCAAGCATAAGAAGCATAAAGAAAATTATATCAAGGAGCATAATGATGGAATTTTTCAAAATGAGTAATAAAGAAAAACCTATGAGAGAAACAAGATTAAAAATACATTAGGTACAGAGAAACAAAGATAAGGATATCTCTTTGGAAAAAATACAGGCGAGGAGATAGTAGAGCGACATCTTCAAAGTATTGAAGGAAATGAATGTTGTGAACCTAGAATTCTGTACTCAGTGTATCAGTCAATCCTTTTTCTGTTGCTATAACAAAATACCTGAAGCTCAGGACTTTGTACATAAAAAGAAATGTATTAGACCATACCTTTGGAGGCTGAGAGCCCAGGATCAGGTGGCTTTACCTGTTCAGCTTTGAGGAGGGCTTCAAGGTAGAAGACACCACAACGGCAGAGGTGTTTCTGGAAAACATCACACGGGGACTCCAGAAGCCACCGACTCAGGGACCAGACTTGTGAATTTTATAACAACTCGCTCTCACGGGAAGTAACCAGGCTCCCAAAAGCCTCTCTCCCTTCTGAGAGAGGGGTGCCTCAAATGACCTCAGTGCCTTCTTCTAGGCTCCACCTCTCAATGGTTCAGCCATGTGGCAACACTGGAGAGCTGGGCTCCAGCACGTGAACCTTTGGGGGACACACGAAAAGCATATCCAAATGACAGCACTTGGCAAAACAATCTTTCAGAGAGAGAGCACACTGTGAGGAATGTTAAAGGAAGTCCTTGCAGCAGAGGGAAATGACATGAGAGAGATACTTATACAAGGAGACACACAGCATCAGGAATGGTAAGTAAATGAGTCAGTAACTATTTGACTCCCTTTAAAAGATAACTATTTAAATAGAAATAATGCATTTTAGGATTTATAATATATGTATGAACACAATACCTAACACCTATAGCATAAAGGCCAGAGGAAAGAAGTAAAAGTGCGCTATGTCTTCAAAAGTATGCCAAGTCATCAAAAAGTGCACAGAAATTTCATAATATGAAAATACTATGCACAAATTTAAGATTACATTTTCACTAAGATAAAATTATACTTTAATTTCATTTTACCACAAACTGTTTTGAAGTACCCTCATATTTTAAAGATCTTACACCATACATAACGTTGCCCATTATCACTTGAAGATGGACTGTGATACATTTTAAAATGTACTAGAGGAGTCAGTACTGTGGTGCAGTAGGTTAATCCTCTGACTGCAGTGCCATCATCCCATATGGGCATTAGTTCGAGTCCCGGCTGCTCCTCTTCCTATCCAGCTCTCTTCTATGGCCTGGGAAAGCAGTAGAAGATGGCCCAAACACTTGGGCCCCTGCACCCACGTGCGAGACCCAGAAGAAGATCCTGGGTCCTGGCTTTGGATCATTGCGGCCATTTGGGGAGTAAATCAGTGAATGGAAGTCCTTTCTCTCTTTCTCTCCCTCTCACTGTCTGTAACTCTACCTCTCAAATAAATAAATACAATCTTTTTTAAAAAATGAACTAGAAATTCTAAAGCAAAGACTAACACAACAGTTAGAGAATTAAGTCAACATGGAAGATAAAATGGACTCGTAAAAAATTTTCAGTCCAAAAGAAGGCAGAAAAAGAAGTAAACAGGAACCAAAAAGAGATGGAAAAATGCAAAATAAATGATCAGACAACAGACTGAACCTAACCATAGCAATAATCACATTGAATGTAAATGGTCTAAACCACCAACTAAAAGAAACATTTTGTCAAAATGGATGAAAAATCATATGCTGTTGTATGGCAGCCATGATTAAATATAAAGACATACATAAATGTAAAGCATATAGAGGAAAAACAGTATACCATGCTATGTTAACTCATCAGAAGAAAGCCAGAGTGCCATTTAGATTAAAAGAACCAACATTGTCTTTATTCTCAACATAATTTTCTAATTTAGAGAATCTGATCAAACTTACTAATTGGCACTAAAGTTCAAGGAAATTGCAGGATAAAAGATAAATATCTAGAAATCAATTGTATTTTTATGTACTAGTGAAAACTTTGGAGCTCAAAGTTAAAGTAACATCACTTAATAATTACAATAAAATATTTAACATTTTGGAATAGGACTGACAATGTATTTATAAATATGCACACTGAAAACCACAGAAGAGTTCTAAGAGATATTGAAGAATACTTAAATGAATGGAGAGGCATACCTTCCCATGAGTTCGTATTCAATATTGTTCAGATATCACTTCTCAATGGATCTACCAATTCAATCCAATTTTAGTAAAAACTCCATCGGTCTTTAAGTGGATATTATTGATTTTACAATTTATGTGGAAATAAAACAACATATAATAAACAAAAGAGGTTTTAAAAAGAACAAAATTGGTAGACCAACACTAATTTTTAAAAAAAATTGTGGTGTTGTTAGATACATGCTATTGTACATTAAAAATTAATTAGTTAGGATATGAGGTTTTGTGATCAATTTTCAGAAAGGTGAGAAAATTCTAGCAAAGAAAAAAAAAGCCCCTTTTAATAAAAGGCACAAGGTACACTTATTATCCATGTCCTGGCAAGTTAGCAGTATTCTCCTCCAGGGATCTTTACAGTGTTTCCCTAGAAAAAGGTCCTCATTTGATAAGGACAAATCTATTTTGTAATTTCACTTCTTCATTTATTATTCCCAGTAAAATAATTTCAAAAATAACCATGTCATGTGAATATGATCCAAGTAATCAGGTATTTTGTAGATCATGTTAAAAAACCTAAGTGAACACTTTAATAGTAATATGTACACAGATATAATAACCTTCATAAAATTTGATATTACATTCCTCATTCTCTTTTATATTAAATCATCACTGTTCTGCATTGCTGCTCCATACCCTGTGGGCTCTCATGAAGCAAAGTTAATTGTGTGATTTAGGCTGGAAACTGCCTACATGAGAGAACTGGTATGTCCAGTTTAAACACCTATATATTACCAATTTTAATCAAACAGTATTTCAGCATTAAAAACACTTTCAAATTATTATCTTTGACAAGTAGCATTCTTGATAGGCAAGCAGAATCAAAAAATAGAAAGAACTCTGGAATAGGAAGTCCATAATTCTAGGTTTATTTAAACGATGGGTGACCTTTGGCAAATTTCATCATCTATAAAAACAGAACTGTTTGAATTGGCTGATTCCTAAGATTCTACTCAAGGCAAAAATGTCTGATTTCAACCAATATATGGAGAAAGATTCAGGTCACTTTCTCATCTGACATGCATGGTCAATTACTTATCTGGCATCTCATTTCTGTCCTGTGCCAAGCATTTTAAGGGTGCTAAGTGGCCCTTCAAATGATATAGTCAATCACTTACTGGTTTTCAAACAGGGAAATTTGAAATTACCGACTTAAGAATGCAAGAAGTAAGGAAGCCAAATGCCAGTATCGGGTCCCCATCAATTCTCTCATTGTGGAGACAGCCTGACTGCCAGGACCAGTCACCTACGTCAGCACGGCCACTTGGAATTGGCTGATTCCAGAATGGAGTCCGATTGCACTCACAGGGCCCCATGAGGATTTTGGCACCTTTCGAGCCAAGATGTAATTGACACTGAACTAATGATAGATAAGCATCTTCTTCTCTGCCTCTTGTCTTTTCTAGTTTTAATTACAGCTGGAATATTTCAATGTGTTTATTAAAATCAAAGGAAGTCCAGCACTTTAAAAATGTACTTTAAAAGATGTGTGTATGTGTGTTTTTGTCTTTGTATAGCCAGATAATTCTTTGCAGTGTACATAGTCTGTTAAAGAATTCCAAGCAGTAGTTAATCAGGAAATCGATTTATTTCACTGATGTGTTCCCCTCAATTTATAGTTCTGAAACAATAATTACAGTAGTTGGCACTACTTGACAGATGAGACATAGAATGTCTTTTCTACATCTTTTCACATTATATGAAATTAGACAAAACACTGGTAACTCAAATTACGTTAAAGAAGGTAAAGTCTTCCTCATCTGCTAACAGATATATTCTTAGGTCAACAAAGAGCAAATGTTGCCAAAATTTATTCCATTTTGTCCTCTTCTGGACTTTACCTTTGAATTAATGATTATAGGAAGTTAAAACTATTTTTCTTCTGAAATTGTGAGCTACTCCTGTCCCGTAATCTTGTTCCTTGTGGGTAATGCCCTGGGTTTTATTTCTTTGTTTTTAGTGAGTTGATATGTGGTAAACTTCCAGTTTATGTGGAAAAGCCTACATATTTCAGGCAAGCAGATGACTGAAGGGGCTAGCTGGAGAGTGTCATTGGATTATGCATTTCTCTTACCTGTTTGTTAGTAAAGAATAGTCAAGGAACCTCACTGACAAAGAATTATCATTGTAATGTTGCAGCTGAAACTACCTTCAGCTTTTTTTCCAGGTGAAGTATCTTTCCTTACCTGAATAACAAACTCTTTAATATTGTATTAGAATTAGTCACTGGAATATGCAAGCAAAACCAGCAGAATTGTGCTGACCAGAGTTGAGACTAGGATGACACAAAGTGAGGCATTTGCCTCCATTCAAAATTCAACTTGGAATAAAAAATATTCAATAATTGAGATAATACTAAGAAAAAAAGAAAAAAAAATCACCAAATCAATGCAAAAACAAAATCCATGGTGAATAAATCATCAAAATTTTAAATAAAGACAGAGTAAGCATTACTCACTATTTTTCCCTTTTGCTTCAGACTTAGTATATATTGACATGCTACAAGTGGAAAATTTCACACTTGACCTCATGTAATAGATTGCAGTCTAAATATGTGTGCACTAAAAAAATTGTACAAAATTTACCTTCAGGCTATATGTAAAAAGTCTACATGAAACATAATGAATTTTGTGTTTAGAACTAGGCTTCATTCCCACAATTATTTTATATATAATGCAAATATTCTAAAATCTGAAAAAAAAATCTAAAATCAAAAACCTTTCTGGTTCCAAGCATTTTGGATAAGGGATATTCAACTGGTATTTAAAATTTTGGTATGTTGGTCATGATGATTTTTTTGGCATTAATTTTGATTTTTAAAAATATTGCATTAAAACTTTAGTTATCTTGGTTAGGCGTTGGAATCCTCTAAAGTCTTATGCCAAAGATATTCTGGCCTTACCTTTGTACAAACCTTGGCTTTCTACAATCTCTCTATTTAATATGAAGTATAAAACTCAAGATCACATAAGTGGTGAAATCTGGATTCAACACCAGGTCTTACAAGGCCTTCCACTGAGGATTGTACTTTCATGCTTTCCAAATGTCTATAGAATCTATCAGCTCTGGAGGAAGCCTCTCTGTTCTTTTCCAAGCTAGGGGTGGGGGATGCTAAATCCTGAGCTAGGGATCTTATTCCAAGACAGGAATTAAAGTTTAGCAGAAATCTACAAATGAGTGAAGGTCCACAAATGACAGATATATTTAAATTTCTTTGTTAGAGAAGACTCAATCCTAAAAAGACAGAAAAAAAAAAAAAGAACTAGAAATACTAAAAGATGTAATTTAAGAAATAAAATTTCAGAAAAGACCTACTTTTGTAAACTCTAATAATTTCTCCTATACAGTATGCCTACTTTTTTGTAGTCTCTGCTTATTTATTTATGTGATACAATCAAGAGTTCTGAGACACAGGTATCTTAGAGGAAGGGATGCTGTTCCTGTTAAACATGACAGGAGGTGGCAGTAATGATTGCATAAAAGTATGGAGAAATGCAATGAAGACATGACCCTGGGATTAACTGATGGGAAGCTGGTAATGGTGAGGACATGGATGAATATAGTAAAAATGGATAGATGGTTTTATGAGTAGTCAGCATGCCCTATGATCACCAAGATACATTAAAAGGTGTTCCCTAAAATATAACAAGATCTACCAAAAGGCGAATCCAAAATTAAAGTAATATTTTGTCATTATCCTGCTATCAAACTCTATAATGTGTTCCTTGAACTGTCTTCTTCCTGGATTTATTTAATTGTATTGGAAAACAATACAACAATATTGACTCCTCTGACTTAGCTTGTAGTCTCAGGATAAATACCAGTTCCATCCTCTACCTTTCTCTATCACAGCTAAAAGTTATTCATGAGTTTTGTCCCTTTTTTTTTGAAAATGGGAATTGCAAACCCAAATAGTTCTCAAGAATTAGGCAAGTAAAGTAATGCAGGCTGGGAGGTGGTCGCTGTGTTGTACTGGAAATCTCTTAGACTAACTAAAGCTGTTACCACCAACTCCAAAAAATGTATAAAAGTGGGATTAATTTTCCCAGATCTGCTGTAGGGTGTGGAATCTTTCTGTTGGCCAATGTATAATGTTCAGAATGCCTCATATTTTTCATTGTTTTTTCACTAAAAATCATTCATGGAAACAAATATGAGATTTCATAGTGATAGTGAATATGAATCTATAATTTACTTACTAGCAACTTTTCAGTAACTTACTGGGAATTCCTAAAGGTGAAATCTTATACTTTTTTGAATTTATATTATTAATATATTCCAAATACAATAATAGATGAATAGTTATTTTTTTATATGAAAAGCTTTCCCAGAAGGAGAATGAAGAACTTAATCAGGAATGAGCATTCTGGCACACTGGTTAAGACGTAGCTTGGGATATCTACATCCCATGTTGGAGTCCCTGGGTTTGCATCCCAACTCCATTTGTGATTGCAACTTCCTGCTAATGCACACCCTGGTAAGCAGCAGTGATTGTTCAATTATTTGGGTTCTTGCCATCACGTGGGTGATCCGGATTGAGTTCTGGGCTCCTGTCTTTGGCCTGGTCTAGCCCTAACAGCTGCAGGTATTTGGAGAGTAAACTAGTGGATGAAAAATCTCTTTCTCCATATCTGTCTCTCTAGATGCCTTTCAAATAATAAATAAATAAATATTAATTTTAAAAAAAGAGGCGAGAACTACATTAGGGCTTGTATGTTATGTTTTGTATTGGGGGAAAAAAGAGGGAAGAGCAAAATCATATCTGCAAAATCACAGAACACTATCAATTGAAGAAAAGATGCATGTCAAAAATAAGAAGAAAGATTCATCAAATTGCTGCTTGTCCTATAGGAGTAACTTTTTCAAACATTTTTTTCCAATTTCCTCCTGTGGCAAACAACCATATCATATACTTCATTTAAAAATGAACTGTCTGACGATTACAAGCAACGAAGATACCCTATGAGTTCAATAACATGTATCAGCCAACATACCAAGTCAGCATCAGATCTTAACCAGAAATTCTAATTTATAGGTAACTCAGCCAGTGACAGAATTGTCTCTGTTCTCTTTGTGTTTTTGTCCGCTGTTCCACTTCCTTCCCCTCACATGTAGCCATTTACTAATCTTGTAAGTGAATCTGCCTTTCCATCTTGATTGAGCCTAAAGATTTCTTTTGGGGAGTGAAATGATGCTTTTACGACAGCTGGCACGCTACTAGCATCACCAGTCCACATTTCCTATTCAGATTTCAGGCAAGCCACAAACCCCTGAGATTCATGGCTTTGGTTTGGTTTGGTTACAATTTTTTTTAAAGAAACCATGAAACCACACTACAAGTCCATGATCCCAAAGACTGCCAAGCAACCCTGGTTGACCTAGTTAGTGCTGTAGTGGAAAATGGGGGTGGAGAAGCCAAAGAGAAAAATTTTACTAAAAAATATGCAGAAAACTAAAATTTAACTCTTTGTCTGCAGTAAAAAACAAAAAAACAAAAAAACAAAAAAACAAAAAACCAACAACTAAATGTTTGAGCCTGATAGAGAATATATCAAAAAATTTTAAATTTCCTCTTTAAAATTCAGATACCCAAATTAGAATATAATCAAACTCACTGAATTGAAATTCTCTGAGCGTGGCTTTATTAAGTTCTAGTAGTTCTTGTTACATTAGCTTACAAGTTTTATTTTTGAAAACTCGAGTAATTAATATTGTGGGAATCCGTACATAAGAATTTACTTGGAAAAGTTTTATATATTGAGAGGCAGAGAGACAGGGAGGGAGGGTGAGAGAGAGGAAAAAAAGGAGAGAGAGAGCTTCCATCTTCTGCTTCATTCCTTAAGTGCCTGCAATGAACAGGGCTGGGCTAGTCTGAAGCCAGCTGCCAAGGAACAAAATCCAGGTGTTCAAGGTAGATGGCCAAGTATTTGGGCCATCACTGCTGCCTCTTAGGATCTGAACTGGCAAGAAGCTACAGAAAGGTGCTGGAATTGAGAATAAAACCCAGGCATTCCAATAAGGGACATGGGTAACTTAACCACTACAATAAAATGCCTACTCAGAAATATTTTTCAATTTTGTTTCTAATATATATTTCTTAGTAAACTGCTACATAGTACTCCTTACTCAATTTCATTATTTATTTAATAAGGAGATCAATAATATTTATATCTGAAATATTTATACAAATTTTCCACATTATTATTTACTTTTATTTACAGTAGGTACCAAAAAAAGTTTTGGTTTAGAGTGAATCTTTATATTTTCCTTTACAAAGTCTTGCAAACCAAGATCTCTTCTTTAATTGAGCTTTTAAAATATTCCTGGCATTCTCAATATCAAAATAAATAGAAGATCCATTCCTGAAAACTAATGTGGAATTGAGTCGACTATAAAAGTGATGTTGTTGCAATTTATTTCAACAAAGACAAGTCCTAAAATGAAAAACATGTTTCTTTTGTCATGTGTCACATACAAGGAAAAAAATGGCAAAAGAAAAGGAAATCTTAGTGTGTTCCTAATTTAGATTCCTTTTCTTTAGTATAAACATAACTTTCTCCAACAATGACACACAAAAACATTTTGTGCCACTCTTAAGTATTAAGGACATTTGTTTTTTCAGTTTTGGTCCCTACCATTTGGACATTTGAAAACATGAAGGTTATATATGCACATGTATGAGTAATGATGGGAGGTGACTGTACTATTTATGTGCATGTTTCTTACCCAGTCTTTTCTGCTTATCATTATTTGAAGGTCAGAAAGACACAGAAAAAGGTCCCATCAACTGGGAGTTGCTCAAATGCCTGCAGCAACTGGAACTGGATCAGGTTGAAGCCCACTAGGAACTCAATCTGTGTCTTCAACATAGGTGGCAAGGATCCAACTCTTGATCCATCACTTGCTGCTCTTCTGGTGCACTTTAGGAGAAAACTGGAATCAGGAGTGGAGCAAGGACTTGAATCCTGGTGCTCTGGAATGGGGTGCTGGGATCCTAAGTGACAATTTAACCACTATGCAGCCATCCACCCCTTGCTCTTAGCTTAAAAAACAGAGCTTCATAAAACATTTATTTGAGAAATTACAGTTTAGGATGTCAGTCTTAATATCAAGTTTCATATGTTTTGATCAATTCACAAACTAGTGAATTGCCTAGTTAACAGTAATAGGAAAGTTTAAACCATAACATATAGTTGCCTACACATATATTTTGTATAAAATATTTTGTAACTTTATCCAGCATGTTTATGGAAATTGGCATTGAAAATGAATCAAGTACATATTAAATCTAAGGGAGCAAATCTACACATTTAAAAGTATTGAACTAAATACGCCATTTATTTAAATAAAAAATATCCAAAAATCCAGTCATTGTCTCCTGGAGCTTTTCATGAGCTTTGCCAATGGGTGGCATTTTATTGAAAGACCAGGTTGTTGAAGGTGGAATGGTCTCAGGACTGCTGAACATTGGAGTGGGAGTGGCTTACTCTTCATCATGGCTGCTTTTCTCCATGACCTTTGGCAAGGCAATTCTTTTAGTTTCCTCATCTGAACAATGGGTATAAAAGCACTTGCTGTTCCACTCTTCAACCTTCCAGAGGCCTTCTGAGCAATATTTCTGATTAGCATATCATTTTCCCTAATTACTTTGTTTTGATTTGTTTCCAACTTGACTCCACCCAAACTCTGAGACCTTAATTACACTGGTGGTAAAATAAATAAAACTGGAATTATTAACAGATGCTATCCCCTGCATTCTTATGGGTTCCAGCCAAAGGCATGGCAAAGTTTAAGACTGCTTTTGGGAGTTAATAAGATAATCATCTATAAAAGTATTTGGGGGATAAACAGCAGGGTTAGAAATGACCACACAAATCATCTACATGGGTGCCTACTCACAGAACCATGACATCTCATTATTTCTCAAATTCTGATCTACTAATCACCTTTATCATAATAAACTGTGAGTTTATTTTAACAGCCGATCTTGAGATTCTTCAGTGGATTATAATGAATGACGCTGGGTTTGGGGAGTGGTGGTAATGGTGGTGTTGAACGTATTGAGAATTTTGTGTCAGATTCTCCTATGCAATAGAACACTGGGCACAGGCTGGAGCAAGAGTTTCAGGAGAACAAGTGGCTGCTCCCACCTACCCTTATTCTCCTTCTTTCCCCATTTCACAGCTAGTTTACAGCTCTCAGTTGAGATGCTCAACTACAATTATTTTTATGAAGATACAGGCAATTGATTATAGGGGTGATATTGTTCAGAATATAATAAATAACATGCATCCCATTCCATAGAAAGGATTGGAATTGGAAGGAAAAAACCACACTCAGGTGGGGGATTCACCTGCTATTTGGCACTTTCTCGTCTAGAAGATCCTTACTCCTTCCCTTTCAATCATTGTCAGGACACCACCTTTAAGCCTTCAGGTTGGGGAAGGGGGAACATGAGTTCCCCAGGCTCCAACTGTCAGATTCTACATGGCATCCCTTTCTTTCTGCCACTATTATAGATGGAGAAGAGTAGAGCTCTATGGAAGTCTTCAACATTGTGGAGAAGCCAAGGAAGGTTGTAATGTTGACTTAACAGTAGGATCCTTGGCTGTTCTCAAAACTGAGTAAATTGTATTTTAAATTAGCCATTTCATTCAATAAATATGAGGACATACACATTAGAATAAGCAGACTTAGGGCCGGTGCTGTGGTGTAGCAGGTAAAGCCGCTGCCTGCAATGCTGGCATCCCATATGGGTGCTGCTTCGAGTCATTGGCTGCTCCACTTCCGATCAAGCTCTCTGCTGTGGCCTGGGAAAGCAGTGGAGGATGATCCAAGTTCTTGGACCCCTGCACCCTCGTGGGAGACCTGGAAAAAGCTCCTGGCTCCTGGCTTCAGATTGGCGCAGTTCCAGCTGTTACAGCCATTTGGGGAATAAACAAAGGATGAAGGATCTCTCTCTCTCTCTCTCTCTCTCTCTCTCTCTCTCTCTCTCTGCCTCTCCTCTCTCTGTGTAACTATTTCAAATAAATAAATAAATCTTAAATAAAAAGAAGAAGAGGCAGCAGACTTGAGACAGAAGGCTCAGCAGGATACCATACAAAACATTCTCTTGTCTTACTTTCAGATTCTTCGTGTATGACAATGAATAATAATTATACCTACTTCACAGGGTAGTTGTGAGGATATCGTAAGATTTGTAGTGAAAGCATTTTGTAAGTGGTAACAGCAGAGAAAGCATTTTTGTTTTCCTTGTTGTGATAAAGATTATTGGAATGCAAATGTATTTAAGACAGTGTTCTGTGTTCCATGAAATGAAAGATTTGCAAGGGTGTTGACAGCTGCATGAGTAACTGTAACATAAATGCCATTGGAATGGATGAAATGCTGGAGAACATTTTTAAGAATTTTGTATGGGGTCACCAAGAGAGGTATAACATTTGGGATTTGTAGTGTGTTTAGGATTTCAATGGACAGGTAATGCCAAAAAAAGCGGGTACTTCCGGGGTAGGGAAGACAGGAAGAGTGACATAAAGCTTAAAAGACAGACAATGTACCTGACAAAGGACACCTTAACCCACCTTGCACGTAATTCCATCCCTACTTTAGGGTCAAATCATTACATGTGGCAGTGTGAAGATGCAGTTGTGAAAAGCAGAATGGCAGGGCCGGTGCCGTCGGGTAGCAGGTAAAACCACCACCTGCAGTGCCAGCATCCCATATGGGCGCCAGTTCAAGTCCCGGCTGCTCCACTTCCAATGCAGCTCTCTGCTATGGCCCGGGAAAGCAGTAGAAGATGGCCCAAGTCCTTGGGCACCTGCACCCGTGTGGAAGACCTGGAAGAAGCTCCTGGCTCCTGGCTTTGGATCGTACAGCTCTGGCTGGTGAAGCCAACTGGGGAGTGAACCAGCAGATGGAAGACCTCTTTCTCTCTCTCTCTCTCTCTTGCTCTTGCTCTCGCTCTCTCTCTCTCTGCCTCTCTTCTCTCTGTGTAACTCTGACTTTCAAATAAATACAAAAATCTTTAAAAAAAAGTAGAATGGCTGCGTCGGGCAACATTTTCGTCCATCCTCCATGATACATGAATCTCAAGCCAGAACACCTCCGGGGATGTAGAGCATTCTCCAGGATGATGAAGTTGGAACAATTTAAAAATGTTATAAAGAAGTGCATGCCAGTGCTATTACATATTACCTCACAGTAATATGTACAGAGATGAAGCATGAATAAATTAGGATTTTGTTAGGTTTCTGTTCTTAGCCTGTTGAAAACAAAAATGAATTTTCACAGGCTTTTCTCTTCAGACCAGCAACAAATATTTTCACCTGTTTACATGCTTCATCAAGATATAAGTTCTTGTTTAAATAACTGATGGCTTGCTTTGACAAAGTGTTTATGGGAATGCTTCCTTTAACCTGCTTAATACTTCTCTATGCATCATATTAAGTGCAAAATTTAATTGCAGTATATTCAGGATATTGTCTATTTTAAGTAAACAATTATGTTTAAGAAATTGGGATGGGGAGGCTATAGTCTGTTAGTTATCAGCTGCAGTCAGTCTGCCCAGGTTTATACCTAGCTTTGTCTTTCAGTAACTGTGATTTTGAGTCAGTAACTTAAGAGCCTGGAAAGTGATTCTGCAATATGTGGCTCTCCAACCTCAGGATGACTTGAAGATGTCAGAAAGTGTAGACTGGTGGGCTTCATCCTGACTGTATGTGATTCAGAGCTGAGAACTTCCCTTTCTAATAAGTATTCAAAAGATGTTGCTGCTGCCCATGGAGCCACACTTGGAGGACCACTGTATAATATGAAAGTTAAAAATGTTAGGTTGCAGGGGCCGGCACTGTGGCATAGTATGTTAAGCCTCCACCTGAGGTTCCGGCATCCCATATGGGCACCGGTTCTTGTCCTGGCTGTTCCACTTCTGATCCAGCTCCCTGCTGATGGTCTGGGAAAACAGTAGAAGATGGTCCAAGTTCTTGGGTCCCTGCACCCATGTGGGAGACCCGGAAGAAGCTCCTGGCTCCTGGCCTTGGCCTGGCCTAGCTCCAGCTCCATTGCGACCATTTGAGGAGTGAACTACTATATGAAAGACCTCTTTCTCTCTGTGTTTCCCTCTCTCTACCTGTGACTCTGCCTCTCAAATAAACCAATAAATACTTGTTCTCTTTGATAGGTGACAACTAACTGAGCACCAAAAAGGAAACCTGTTAAAGTGAAATGAACACTATGAGAAACGGTGACTTGATCAGCCCTCACCCTGACTGTTGATGAGCAGCTTAATATGTTATCCCTCTTAGTATTTTTTTTTGTTTGTTCTACTTAATACTTTTGGTTGAATACTGTAATCAATACACAATTCTTCTTAAGTGCTGAAACTTAACTGAGAAGTGATCGCTGTTAAATATAAGAGTGGGAATAAGAGAGGGAAGAGATGTGCAATTCGGGACATGCTCAAGCTGACTTACCTCAAACGGTACAGTTAGAAACATACCAGGGGATTCCAATTCAATCCCATCGAGGTGGCATGTACCAATGCCATCTCACTAGTCCCAGTGATCAATTTCTGTTCACAATTGATCGTAATGATAGGACTAAGAACCAAAGGGATCACATAAACAAGACTAGTGTCTGCAAATACTAGCTGATAGAATAAAAAAGGGAGAGAACGATCCAACATGGGAAGTGAGATACACAGCAGACCCATAGAATGGCAAATGTCCTAAACAGCACTCTGGCCTCAGAATCAGCCCTTAAGGCATGCGGATCCGGCTGAAATGCCCATGAGAGTATTTCAGGCATGGAAAGCCAAGACACTCTGGGGAAAAAAAATAAAACCTAAATGAAAGATCTCCACGAGTGAGAACCCAGTGGAAAGAATGGGTCATCAAAGAAGGAGGTACCTTTCTCTGAAGGGAGGAGAGAACTTCCACTTTGACCATGGCCTTGTCTAACTATGATCAGAGTCAGTGAACTCAAGGGACTTCTATAGCCTTGGCAGCTCATGACAAGAGCCTAGGGTGATTACTGAGGCCATAAACAAGAGTGTCAATTTGTTAAGTCAACAACAGGAGTCACTGTGCACTTACTCCTCATGTAGGATCTTTGTCCTTAGTGTGCTCTACATTGAGATTTAATGCTATAACTAGTACTCAAACAGTATTTTTCACTTTATGTTTCTGTGTGGGAGCAAACTGTTGAAATCTTTACTTAATGTATGCTAAACTGATCTTCTGTATATAAAGAGAATCGAAAATGAATCTTGATGTGAATGGAAGGGGAGAGGGAGTGGATAAGGGGAGGGTTGTGGGTGGGAGGGACGTTATGGGGGGGGGAAAGCCATTGTAATCCATATTCTGTACTTTGGAAATTTATATTCATTAAATAAAAGTTAAAAAAATATTGAATTCTTATTTTCTGTTTTGAATATAATTTTGTTAAGAACTACGTTATATACTTTTTCTCCTCTTTCATCCAGGAGGAAAATCTTTTTTTTTTTTTTAATACATAGGAGCAACTGTTTGGTACAGCAGATAAGCCATTTGTGTGTTCCATATCCCACACTAGAGTGCTGGTTTGAGTCCCAGCTATGCCATATCCAATCCAGCTTCCTGCAAATGTGCACCCTGGCCAGCAGCAGGTAATGACTCAAAAACTTGGGTTCCTGCCACCTAAGAGGGAGGCCCAGATAAGGTTCTGGCCTCCTGACATTAGCCTAGCCCAGCACTGCTGTTGCAGGCATTTGGGGCATGAAAGAGCAGATGAAAGATCTCTTCCCATCTGTCAATCTGTCATCTGTCTCTCTCTGACTCTGCTTTTCAAATAAAATGAAAATAAATTAATTAATTTTTAAAATTTAAGTGTACAACTGGGATTCTCAAGGACAAATAACACCTAGGAAACTGCCATTTAGGAAACTGTTTCTGAATTCCATTGCTTTTTGTTTGTTTGTTTTAGATTTGCTCCACTAAAATC
This sequence comes from Oryctolagus cuniculus, assembly GCF_051225735.1. NCBI lineage: Eukaryota > Metazoa > Chordata > Mammalia > Lagomorpha > Leporidae > Oryctolagus > Oryctolagus cuniculus. The sequence continues at coordinate 56,889,169 of NC_142879.1, read as the reverse complement.
TCTTGCATTTCCTTTCTCCTTTTTATAACATATTTATTTATTTTGGTGGCAATGACTCTCTTCCTTTATGGGATTTTAAGATTTACTTTGCCTATGTGAATCCTAAAAAGATCATTTCCTGTATCTACCTGCACATAGTTGTCATCTATAATTACACTGAATCACCATTTGAAAGTACAACTTCTGGAACATGACACTCTGGAAATAATCCTTAATTGCAGAAAATGTTGCTTATCTAACATAGTAAGTATTAATTTTGTAAAGGGAAAAGGGGGAAAAATGAGAATGTGTCCAGCCTCAGTAAACCAAATTATCCAATCACATAAAAATGCAGACATTAGTTAAGAAGAATATAAAGATATGAGAAATGGATGAACTCCCTGCGTCACCATGCGTGTGGTGATACCATATATCCCTGATGTCACTCCCTTACTCAGAGGCAGTGCTGCCTTCATCCAGCGGGACTTCAACTGCCTTCTGTAAGCTTGCTCTGATGACCAAGTACGCTCTTTATAAATTCCAGTTGAGAAATCCCCTTCTCCCATCCCTTTCTCCTCTCCTCTTGTTCATCTCTTTTTTACTCTGTGCCATTACTCCTTCTGGAATGCCCCCCACCCCACCCCTGGCAGCTGAATCCTTTACGAGGTGGTTATGCCATGCAGCAGCATACTGGGCTAAAACAAGAATCAGTGACAGAACGGTAGTGTGCGTCATTAGCGCCAGCCTTGCTCTTTACCCATTCCCATTTGTGTGGCTTCCTTTACGCCTGCAATACAGAACATGGTTGAGAATAAAGAAAGGGTGTTCTTAAAATGAACCTTTGAGTTCCAGTCCACCTATTGGCTACAAGACTTTATCTAAAAATTCAGATTCCTTATCAGTTGGGGGGAGGGGAAGTTATTGTAAGTATGGTGAGAATCAAATTAGACAATGTAGGTAAACAGTGCTCTGTAGGATCTGTATGTCAGGGCCAGGACAGAAGCAAGCCTATGTAGGTGCAAGGGAGGCAGCACTTTCAGGGTCCTGCACCAGTAGGAGTGGTTTGAGGGCCACATTGCTTTTCTTGCCTGTGACTGTTATTGTCAATTTGCAACTCAGTTGTGACCCAAGAGTTAAAATCTTAGCATGAATTACATAGAATGAATATTCCTATTTAAATGAACTCAACTGGCACTTACTACATTGTTTCCCCCTTGAGGATTTGTACTTAACAGAGACCACAGTTTTGTGATTAAAAAAATAAAGTTTCAGCTCATGGAGGCCACCATCAAGCCCTGAGAATAGAATGAATATGGCCAGTCTTTGGCTTGAGGAGAACTGACTGCAGTCTATTAGAAGAGAAAAAAGTGAAAGTCATAGGTTTTTTTTTTTTATTAATGATATATTTATTTATTTGAAAGGCAGAGTCACAGAGAGGCAGAGGTAAAGAAAGAGAGAGAGAGGTTTTCCATCTGCTGGTTCACTCCCCAAGTGGCTGCAATGGCCAGAGCTGGGCTGATCTGAAGCCAGGAGCCTGGAGCTTCCTCAGGGTCTCCCACATGGGTACAGGGACCCAAGCACTTGGGCCATCTTCTACTGTTTTCCCAGGCCATAGCAGAGAGCTGGATCAGAAGTGGAGCAGCCAGGACAAGAACCAGTTGCCCATATGGGATGCCAGCACTGCAGGTAGTGGCTTTACCCACTGCACCACAGCGCCAGCCCCAAAAGTCATAGTTTTCAAAAACAGAGAGGAAGGTGGTGTTTGGTGCATGGTTAAGATGTGCACATCACAGTACTTGGGTTCAAGTTCCTGCTCTGCTTCCAACCCAGCTTCCCACTAATGCAGCTACCTCAGAAGCAGCAGGTGATGGCTCAAGTACTTGGGCCCTGGCTTCGGCCTGGCTCAGCCCCAGATGTTGCAGGCTTTTGAGGAGTGAACCAGGGGATGGAAGGTCTCTTTCTTTTTGGTTTTTCAGTGTCTATCCTTCTGTCTCTCTGCTTTTCAAATACTTAAAAAAAACATATTAAAGTCTACTATGAGGAAGGAAGCATGCACATTTAAAAAGAATTTGCATTTAATGATCTCCTCCTCCCAATAGGGCCCTCAAAATAAGCTTTGAAAGAATTTTACTATTTTTAACTCAGAACCCACATTAAAAACATAAAAGACAAACAAACCCCACACACAATTAGAGTAGAACATTCCTTTCCATGACTTACTCTAGAAACTGTTATGCTTCTCAAGCGTATTTAAAGAAAATTTTTCTCTGTCTCAACATAACATTAAGACAAAGATTACTACCCAGCGACAAAGCTAAATCATCTCCGGAAGATAGAGTTACTTGCACACTAATGACTATCATCTGCCAAGAACTAGTAGGCTATTAATACTTGTAAAGCTGCCTGGACTAGAAATCCATTACTAGCAAAAGTACAAGTCCATTTTTATTCGAGGTAATTAATCTAATTTGACTTTCTCCTGATCATTACTTAGCAGAAATGGATGCTGTGAAGACCAAATAGATCTTTAGAGAGACTTCTCCCCTGGTGACTCTCAGCATCAGTTCCTCCTCTGATTCACACCTCTTCTGTGTGCAGTAAATTCTTCAAGTGCAGAAACTTGTCCATGACTAAGCTCATTAGCAGAAAAGACACCAGTGCCTGATGCCGGTGTGAGGAAGGAGGTGGATCTGGGGAGAGGAAATGAGAAGAGACACACGAGCCATTCTCCCGACCCCAAAAGAAAACAATAACCATCCACACTCCATGTGTGCGTGGTAACTGTACACAGAGAACATAGAATTGGACTGTCACATTTCACTCTTGTATCTCTGCTCCTTCCTTCAAAAAGAGCTGAAAAGGCATTTATGTTGCTATAGAAAGTCCACCTTTAAAAAAAAAAATAGAGTTGAAAATTGTTGGTTTCGGTTCTTTACCCAATCTCTACGCAAGATATCTCTGGCAAAGCAACTATTTGATTGAAGAGGCCTTTCTAGGGTTCTAGCCAGTCCTCCCCTTCTATTGAAAGTGAATTAAACTGGAAAAATAAGAGACGGCAGCAAAGGGAGGGAAGGGCTTACATACCTCATCACCAAAGCAATCAGTGCAGGATTCTTGGAACTGTATAGGACACACATTACAGACACTTCTGGATCACATTTATTTTATTTTAGTCCTTAATAGGATGATTTCACTGATCCACCTCTCAAGTCTGATTACTTTCTCCTATTCTGAAGTTAAATCTTTCTAAGCTGTATGGATCAATTAGTGAGAAATGAAAAATATAGATCAGTTAAAAATTTGAAATCATTGAGAAGCCTACCACTCAAAGATAACACCTGACAAATTTATGCTGTATATACAACTATTTCCTTTCATATTTCCTTGCATGTTTATATACTCATGCCTTCTCAAAAATTGTATTACATGTTTCCACATCCATGAGCGTGTTTCTATGTAAATAAATTAGCTTTAGTACATAATTCTTACAATCTAAATTTTGTTATATTGTGTAGATATACAGTCAGTCCTCCATATCTGTGGTTCCCATGTCTGTGGATTCAACCAACTTAAGATTGAAAATATTAGGAAAAAATTAACCTTACATCTGGACTGAACATGTAGATGTTTTTCTTATTATTTTTCCCTAAACAACACTAATGACAATAATTTACATAGTATCGACATTGCATTTGCTATTATAAGTAATCTGGAGAAATGTTAAATTATACAGAAGGAGGTGTATAGGTTATAAGAAAATACAACATCATTTTATATAAGGTACTGGAGCATTTGATGATTTTGGTATCTGTGGGGCGTTCAGAGACCAACTCTCACAAATTTTGAGGGGCAATATTAATATAGTTCATTAATTAATTAGATCAGCTTAGAATATACTATAATGAATGGTACCCAAGTCAGCACAGATTGATTGCAAAATATTTCATTTTTATCATGAAAAAAAATACCTTGCCTGTGCAAATGGGATCTTAAATTCAAATCCACTGGGGTTAGTACAGTCTCTAATATTTGCCCTGACCTGCAGGCCTGTTGCAGAAGCCTTCAGAGCTCTGCTATATCCCCTCCATCTTCCTTACCATCTCTTGTACTCTAGCCAGGCTCCCTATGACCAGCACTGTCAAACTGCCACCTGCAATCCACCATGCCTGCATTACAGCAAACTGAAAGTGCCTAGAAATTCATGTCCTCCCAGAGGCACGCCTTAATCAATGATTGACAGGCAGTAGATGTAAATATCTCACCTCTTTCACTTCTTGGGAGGTGTTTTTTTTTGTTTGTTTTGTTTGTTTGTTTGTTTTTTGTTTTGTTTTTTGTTTTTTTTTTTTGTTTTTTTTTTTTTTTTTTTGACAGGCAGAGTGGACAGTGAGAGAAAGAGAAAGAGAGAAAGGTCTTCCTTTGCCGTTGGTTCACACTCCAATGGCCGCCGCGGCCGGCGCGCTGTGGCCAGTGCACTGCGCTGATCCGATGGCAGGAGCCAGGTGCTTCTCCTGGTCTCCCATGCGGGTGCAGGGTCCAAGGACTTGGGCCATCCTCCACTGCCTTCCCGGGCCACAGCAGAGAGCTGGCCTGGAAGAGGGGCAACCGGGACAGAATCTGGCGCCCTGACCGGGACTAGAACCCGGTGTGCCGGCACTGCAGGTGGAGGATTAGCCTATTGAGCCATGGCGCCGGCCCGGAGGGTTGATTTTGAGGTGTGTATTTTGCACAATTTTTCCGTTTTGTACTACCAAATGAAGCACCATTTGTCAATTGGATTGCTGGCTTCAAATTTAGCCTTTATTGATTGCCTTCCTTTTTCAGTTCATTCTGTCAGCTGCCCCTGTTCCTTGCACTTCCCACTATACCGCTTGGACTTCAGTTGTTGGTTCAATGCCTGCTTCTGGGAATACTCAAACTAAGGCACCTATTCTGGTCACTTTGGCAACACAGATTCTGAGGGCAAGACCTGTGTTTCTTGTCACAGAGCAATTAGGGAAGTTCATCTAATAATCAGATGGAAGATTTATTTTACTTTTGGGTATTTGCATATTTTCATATTCACAGGAGAGCAGAACAGTTAAGATCATCTTTCTTTTTTCTTTTTTTTTTTTTTGAAAGATTTATTTATTTATTTGAAAGGCATAGTTACAGAGGCAGAGGCAGAAACAGAGAGAGATCATCCAACTGATTGCTCACTTACCAAATGGCTGCAATGGCTGGAGCTGGGTTGATGCAAAGCCAGAAGACTGGAGCTTCTTCCAGGTCTCCCTTGTGGGTGCAGGGGCCCAAAGCCTTGGGCCAGCTTCTACTGCTTTCCCAGGTCATAGCAGAGAGCTGGATCAGAAGTGGAGCAGCCGAGACTAGAACTTTATCCACTATGCACAATATCTGCCCCCTTGTCCTTATTTTTCATACGAAAAAATTGTAGACCTTTTGAGTTCAAGAATTTGGGGCTAGCATTATGGCATAATGTGTTAAGCTGCTGCCTGTAGTGTTAGCATCCCATATGGGCTTCAATTCAAGTCCTGGCTGCTCTGTTTCCAATCCAGCTCCCTGCTAGTATGTCTGGGAAAGTAACAGAGGATGGCCCAAGCACTTGGGCCCTTGAACCCACATGGAAGACAAGGAAGAAGCTGCTGGCTTGGCTCTAGCCCAGATCTGGCCATTGTGGCCATTTTGGGAGTGAACCCGCAGATAGAAGACCTCTCACGGGCTCTCTCTCTATCTCTGCCTTTCAAATAAATAAAATAAATATTAAAAAAAAGAATTTGTGTGTGTGCAAGATGATATAGCACACATATATAGATGATTTAGAAGTAACAGGACCAGAACCTGTGTTTTCTGACTAGACAATTTTACCTGTACAAAATGACATTTATATGTCAAAAATGAGGTTGAATTTGGATGGATATGCTGCCTGAATTAATTTTAGGAAACCAAAGTCTTCAAATAGAGACTACAAGAGTACCTCATTTATCAGTAGTGAGATCTTTCCCAGGACCCCAGCAGTAGAAACCCAAAATTGCAAAATATCAACCCTATGTTTATATGTATGTATATATATATACGTGTGTGTGTGTGTGTGTGTGTGTGCATGGTGTTTTTACCTATACAGCCATATTTATAATGTTTAATTTATGGAACAGCAAGAGAGCAACATAGCATAACAAATAATAAAATGGAACAATTATACCAATGTGCTGTAATAAAAGTTATGTAAATGTTGTCTCTTTCTGTTGAAAGAAACAAAAAAAAAGTGTTTTCATACTATGGCTGAACACTGGCAAGAAAAGATGGATACAGGCTGAATGCTATAGTTGAAGCATTTCTGAACGACTGCTATTTGTTTAATAGCTATGTTTCATGGGGGTGCCCCTACACAACACCAGCATTCCATATTAGAGTGCTTGTTCAGGGTCTGGCTACTTTGCTTTGGGTCCAGCCCCCTGTTAATGTAACTAGAAAGGCAGCAGATGGTGGTCCAAATATTTAGGTTCCTGCCATCCTCAAGGGAGACCTGGATGGAGATCTGGGTTCCTGGCTTCAACTTGGCCCAGCCTTGTTACCTTGCAGTCATTTAGAAGGTAAACTAGCAAAGGGCACATCTCTTTCTCTCTCAGTCTCTCTCTCTCTCTTTCTGCCAATCTGCTTTTAAAATAAATAAATGAATAAATAAATAAATATGCTTCACTGCTGATCCAAGTTTCCCTTCCATAGTCTCTTTTTAGTGTTAATTTCCCAGCATCACTTTCACTTTTCTTAGCAAGCAGTTGTGAACTGTTTCTATGAGGTGCTAGAAGGGATCATAAACTGAAAATTGTCATCTAACTGAACTTTAGCAGGCTGTGCTCATGGGGAAAGTGAAGCACATAAACAGGTATGGTTCAAGGCAGAGCGTGGTAAGCACTGTAAGAGAGGTGCAAAGTCCTTTGGGAGGACAGAGGAAGGGAAGATAAATTCTGGCAGAGGGAGAAGGGAAGGCTTACCGGAACAGGTGGCCTTTAAGCTGGCCTGCTTGGATGGATGGGTAGGATTTCAACAGACGGATGTCAGAGTGGGGGAGGAGGAGAAAGGAGCAGCATGGTCATAGAACATGCAATGCAGGGTTCAAGTGGACTGGGGTGATTGGCACGTGGGGAACTTAGTGGGAGGTGGGAGAGAAGTGTCAGTCAGACGGAGAATACTCCCCTTGGTGAACAGTCATCTATGAGCAGAACACTGTCAGAATTATATTTATATTTTAGGAACATTTATCTGGACACATTTTTAATTATTTGATGCTGTTGACTCTGTTTTGTTCAGCTATTTTTTTTAACATAGAACACTATCCGCTTGTTACCCATGGCTATGCCCTGATGACTATCTGTCACTGGCCTGATTTTCTACCTCCAATTGTACCACTATCAGTGGCACCCTTAAAAAGTGTATTATTTTTATGAAAGACAGCGAGAGAGATAGAAAGAGTTCTTTCATCTTTCATTTGTGGGTTCAATCCCCAGATGTCTGCCACTTCTACAACTGAGTTAGGCTGAAGCCAGATTTCAGGAGCTCCATGTGCCTAGCAAGGACCTGAGTACTTGAGCCTTCAACTGCTGCCTCACAGGTTAGGCATCTGCAGGAAGCTGGGTGGGTGGGAAGCAGAGGCAGAACTCAAACCCAGGCATTTTGACATGGGATGCAACTGTCCCAAGTGGCAGTAAAAACCATGGTGCCTCAATGCCTCCCCCGGCCTCTCCTGAGCTTATATTTCTTCCAAGGAAATTTCCCCATGCAATCAGTCTCAATTAGCAATCATGCTATTTTCTACACAGTAAATAATGAAATTATTTATTATGTACTTGTTTATTTTTCACTCTCTGCCACTGTAATTGGCTCCATGAGTGCATGACTCATGGAGTTACAATCCTCCAAGGTATTCCCAGAGCTTGGCTGAGTGACTAACACACACAAGAAACTCAATAAATGCTTGTTTGCTGAGTAAATTAACTGAGGAAAGTGGAATTAATGTTGCTAGAAAACTCGAAAGATGTTACATTACTTAGAGACAGGCACAAGTAAATGATTCACATGTGATGATGGAGGTGTCAAGGACCCTAGAACATACTAATTCAGCTATGTATGTGATTCTGCTAGGCACCCTCTTTGGCACTCAGACTAATTGGTGCATCGTTTCTGATGGAATTTCCTTTAGTACATTTGTTCCTTCTTCCTCACATCTACCACCTCCAACATTTTCTGGCCATTATTGCAACTAAGTGTTAGGCTTGGTAATTGTCCTAATGATCTGGAAATGCATTACTCTTTTGCAGATGGCCGCAGGTTGAGTTGCCCAAGACCTGGTCATAAGTCATCATTTGCTGAAAAGCAAGGGAGTTTTTTTGAAGTGGAAGGGGCCTTTGGAGGTCATCCAGCAGCTTTTGAAACAGCTCCAGCAGCCAAACTAGTAGGCCCAGGACCTGCCCTGGCAATCTGGTTTCCTGATTTACTACAAGGTATGGAGCTGTTTATGATGCTTTTCATAGAAAATAAATGGCTCTTAATTCTACCGTATGATGAAGTTCATATTTGAAATGTTTGAATAGGTTTTTCAGACCCTGGTTATACAATTGGTTATAAAATTTTACAATCTTGTTCCAAGGATATAAAAGTCTGTGATGGGAACCTCCACTCCAGGCTCCAACTCAAAGAATGCTAAAGGCTGAGCTTTAGAGCTCATAGACACTTTTTCTTGGCACTGGGACAAAAGTACTTTTAACTGAAGAGTCGATGTATAAATGTAGGTAGATTTGATTTGAGGCTACTTCTAAAATTAAATTTCACCTAGAAGTCAAATGAAATATTACTAATTAACCATGGTCCACAGTTTGTAGAATAAAATGAAATCAGAAATGTAAAACACCATTCATTTGTAAGACTAATTCACCTAAGAGGTTACCTTAGTTAAGTATTTGTATTGTACCAGCGGACACAATGAGACACCATGATAATGATGGGCTTTTGGATACCGCTGGGGAAGGAATCACTACTTTCTGAAAATATCTGCCACAAAAATATTTAAACTTAAAAAATAGCACTTAATGGAACCGATGCTGCGGCATAGCAGGTAAAGCCAGTGCCTGTGGTGCCATCATCCCAGCATCCGACTGCTACATTTCTGATCCAGCTCCCTGCTAATGCATCTGAGAAAGCAGCGGGAGACGGCCCAAGTACTTAGGCCCCTGCACCTATGTGGGAAACCCAGAAGAAGCTCCTGGCGCCTTGTTTCATATCAGCCCAGCTCTGGCTGTTCTGGCCATTTTAGGGGGTGAACCAGCGGATGAAAGATTCTCTCTCTGCCTTTCTCTCTCTCTCTGCCTTTCTGTCACTCCACTCTCTCTCTCTTTCTCTAACTTTGCCTTTCTAATAAAATTTTCAAATAATTTTTTAAAATAGCAATTAAAATGATGCTTTTCAGTTTTCTTCACAATTCACTTAGATTTGTCTCCGAAATTTTATGTCCACCTGAAAATAGGGTTTGCTGACGTCTTTCCTGATGCCCTGATTAGATGTTTGACGTGGAAAAACCACAGCAATTCTCAAATGTGATGGGAACCATTTCCTAGGGGCAGTAAAATGTGGCATATGATGATTTATTTATGTGACTCAAAAATGTTGTCAGCTTTAGGTCCTCTTCTGCTCTTTGTTGAAGAGACAGGCAGTCTTCATTACACAGGTTCCATATTGGCGTTCCTGCGGAGAAATTTGCTTTTCTGGCTCATGCACCAGACTTTGAGATTTGAAACTTTGCTTTATCCTGTCTGTTCCCTGATGAAATTGTAGATATTCTCTTTTTTTAAAGATCTATTAATTTATTCGAAAGGCAGAATTACAGAAAGACAGAGGTGGGGAGAGAGAGAGAGAGAAAGAGAGCGAGGAGAGAGTAAAAGTCTTCCATCTGCTGGTTTGCTCCCCAAATGGCCACAAAGGCCAGAGCCAGGTGCATCCAGAGGCAGGAGGCATGTGGGTACAGGAGTTCAAGGACTTAGGCCATCTTCTACTGTTTTCCCAAGAGAATTAGAAGGGAGCTGGATGGGAAGTGGAGCAGGCGGGACTCGAACTGGCACCCATATGGGATGCAGGCACTGCCAGCGGCGGCTCTACCCGCCACACCACAGTGCTGGTCCCTGTAGGTATTCATTATCTCCTTTGGGACTGTGTCCCTGCTCTTGTACTCCCCATGTTCAACTGTAATGGATAAGTGGTTTCTTTGTAATCCACTGTCACTGAGTTCTGATCGTGGCCTTGACATATATCTTAGCATCCTCTACAAAAGAGCAACAAAGTACGGTGTTATGAGCTCATGCTTTGAAACTCCATGCTTTGAGGTCTGAATCCTGTTTCCAGCAGTTCTACAAGGGAGATTTTATACGTGTACATCTTGGAGAGTCTTCAGTATTCCAATTTAAAAGCCCAGTGATTATACTACCTAGTTGACAGGATTAGGTGAGGATTAAAAAGATAATTTACAAAAGTCAATCAGCAGAGCATGTTTCATTTGGAAACACCCCAATAAACATTGATTGGTACTGTTAGTATTACTCATCTGCATCACCCGGGTGTCTTTTTTTCTCTGGACCATGAGCTTCATTAGGAATCCCTACCAGTGCCTAGCCTAGTCCTGGCACAGGGTAAATTCTCAGAGTCTGTAGACTAAAAGACACGATTCTCACAGTATGTGTTAAATGATACAGCTGATTTGCAAGGACTATGTTACAGACCAGATTACACTCTTTTTCCATGTCCTTGTGTGTCCTGCAATGGCCTAGCTTCTACCACTATTCCAAGGCAATCATTAATACCACCCTTGTTCACACTGAGAGCAGTCCAGTTTGGATGATATGGTCACTGCAGTGTTGAGAAGATTCTCATTAGCTTAATTCCCAGAAATTAAGATCCTTGTTATGCAATGCACACACAACATTCAACAGCATTTGAGGGAAGCAGTCAATCAATCACTGTGCGGAACTGAAGTTCTCCACACAAAGGAAGTGCTCAATAGATCCATATGATAGCAGAATGAAAGGATGGAAATTGGGTCATTTTTATTCTCTCTTTTCCAAGAAATAAACTAGGGAAGAAAGCTGAAATGGAGTCTTAAAGGGGAGAAAAATTTGACTGAGAACGCTTTTCTGCCATTTATTATGAGTAGTGGGATAATCTTACATGTGTAAAGTATTTGAGAATGTAGTAATAAATCCAAAACAAGATATAAGAAAAATACCCAGGCAAAAATAAGCTGCTCTTGATATCTGCTCTTTGGAATATGTTTATTTATAAATAAAACAATCACAAAATACTACAGTGAAATTCAAAGAAAAAACTTACTTCAGAGCATGTATATATATTGCAATTTAGGACAAAATGAGTTAGCCCTTAGCCAAGGTAAAACAGATGTTTTCTTTTCTTTTTTTTTTTTAAGATTTATTTATTTTACTTGAAAGTCAGAACTACACAGAGAGAAGGAGAGGCAGAGAGAGAGGGAGAGAGGTCTTCATCCGCTGGTTCACTCCCCAGTTGGCCGCAACGGCCGGAGCTGTGCCGATCCAAAGCCAGGAGCCAGGAGCATCTTCCAGGTCTTTCTCGCAGTGCAGGGGCCCAAAGGCTTGGGCCATCTTCTACTGCTTTCGCAGGTCATAGCAGAGAGCTGGATAGGAAGTGGAGCAACTGGGACTTGAACCTGCGCCCACATGGGATGCCTGCACTGCAGGCAGTGGCTTTACCCGCTATGCCACAGCGACAACCCCACAGATGTTTTCTTCATTAGCTCCCATTCTCCTTTTCTTTACTCTTTCTGCTGTCTTAGGAGGATTATACCCTTTTTCCTCCTCCCATGTTCCCTTCCTCTGTGCCTCTCTTCTCCTGTGAAGAATTTGGCAAACCAGGACTCTTTGGGTCAAACTTCAAATGCCCTAGCAGTATTTTTATTTTCAAATCATCTTCTAAATGATGGAATGGAAGGTGTTACTTCCTATTAATGGAACTTCAGGCACCAGAAAACCCCTGGGAAGAAATCTGTGAACAAGGATCCCGTACTGGAACCTGTTGGGAGGCAGTGTATTGAGTGGACAGAAAGCATGGACTTTGAGTTGGGTCTGATTTCTGGCTCCTTGTTATTGGCACTGTGGCTTTGAACCTTCATTTGTATGAAAAGGATCACCATAATACCCACCTCTTAGGCTTGTTTTAAAAATTAAATGAGATTGTGTTTATGAATACCTAATATTGAATAATAAGCTCAGGCTATAGTCTAGCATGCTCCTATAACAACAGTTACTAGCAGATGATTCTCCTATTGTTCGGGCTTAATAAATGATAGTCATCATTTTTGTCAGCATTATTATTATTGCATCACTGGTATTCTGAAATTTATTTGGGAGATGAATATCCTTCTTATTTAGATATAAGGTAGGAATTCTAAATCTAATCAACCATTTCATGGAATATTTGTTATGTATGGAAGTTTACTAAGTGTTTGAGAGATATATTCTATCTTTCCAGGTGGAAGCTAAGGAAGAGTAAAACCATGGAAGGATCACTTAATCTTCCCTATTACAATTACTTCTTACCAAAGGTGATTTGTGTGGGCACCTGCTCAATATAACAAGGTGACTGAAGCTGTCTTAACGCCATCTCAGGCCGTTGAGAACAGTTCAGAGCCTAGAATTTCAACTCAGTTGACTCCAGTCACGTAAATGTACACAAACTTATTCCCTGACAGAAAAACAAACATTTGGTTATTTCCTTGTGCGTACTTGTTGGGGAGGGGAAAGGAAAAGGATCTGACCTTCTGATAGTCACTTTCTGCATCCTGCATTCTGTCCAATGCACAAGTAAATGGAACTGGAAACTTTGGCCCTTCTCTGATGACTTTTCTCATGAATTAAAATTCAGCCATGAACTAAAGCTCATGCCAGATATGGAACCAGAAACAGAGTATTACTACTCCACTGTGGCACATTCCCGTCCTCAGTTCATATTTTCCCAAAGTATTACACCTGAATATGACTTGCTTGGATTCCAAGAACCTGTTTTTTATGATTGTGGTTATGATCCTTTACGAAAAAGCCAGGAATGAAACCACTGTCTCTAGTGCGCAGCAAAACCAAATAGCCAGAGCTTTCAGAGCCCAAAATGCCCAGGGCAACTCCTGATCCACAGGGAGGCCAATCAGCTGGATATTTTAGATGCTATAAAATATATACATTTACTTAAACCTCAAGAATCAAGGAAAATACTACACAGCAGAACTGCCTTCCTGTCACAACAGAAAAACTGAACTGTTAGAAAGATGTTTGTGAGCCATCAACTGTGCAGGATAATAACTACAGCATCTCTTCCAAGGTAACACATATTTCCCTGCCCCTTCTAAGCCAAAGCAGTGATTCAAATTTCCATTTTCATCCAGTTCTCATTTCATTTTGCTCAGAAGTTACCCCTACTGTTGAATGTTGCTGTTATTTGTTTATAAGTTTGTTTCTCCTAGTGAACTGGGAGCTGTTGGAAGACAGAATCTATCTAATCCACTTTGATATTGCCAGTGCCTGGCACACTGAGCAACTTAATAAATGCTTGTTGAATATATACAAGGGTATTTCAAAAAGTTCATGGTAAATGGAATTTTTAAAGAGTTTATTTTGGTACTAAAACTTTTTTAAATCGATGCATAGTGTTTTCATAGTATTCATTTCTCATGAACTTCTTGAAGACCTCCTTGTACAAATAAGAACTCTGAGAAAATAGGGCTAAAGTTCTAAGCTGATGGCCAATTTGTGAGCACCATCTATGACTTTGTTATAGTTAAATAATAAGAGATACTTATTTTTTATTTATATACTCAAAGCTACTCAGTTTTTCATTCACCCCAAAAACATTTTTTCTAGGCAACTCCCTTGTGCCAAATACTAAGGGGGTTACACAGAAAAATCTTTTCCCTTCTTTCAGTGAGATTACTGAGTCTCTGTCATGAAAAATACTCTATATATTCAGAAGCTACCCTAATAAATATTTTGGTTTTTTTTGACAGTCCTGGCTGTCATTTGAAACCAAATTTCAGGTCAACAGCACCACATTTAATATTAAATAAACAGCCCCAAGCCTCCACTGGCTGATGTTTTAATCATATGGAGACAATCTGAACTTTACTGCCATCAAGAAACAACAGGAATATCTAATGCAAGAATTAGGAATGCATATCAACTTTCACAGTCTAGTTTGATAATTATAAAAGTAAACTTTCTTGTCATTAAAGGGACTTTTAATAGCCATACTATTGTTCTGGTGTGTGCTGAGTCTAAAGACTCCAATGGCCTCTTTGATCTTTTGCATTTCTGAAGTTGTAGGATTTTGCATGCTACGTTGATATTCTATGAAAATGTACAATCACTATAAAAGGAATTTTTCTATTAGTCCAGGAATAATCTTTTAGAGCATAACCACCTGACAATAATATGTGAGTACATATCATCTGTATGAAGACCAAAGATATTTTTACAGCTAAGGATTATTTTCTTCCCTTTGTACAGATCCATATGGTGCCTATTCAGACATCAGTCATTAGCAATGTCATCTCATTCAATCCCAAGTATGGAGTTCAGAATTTTTGCTTCACATTTGGATAAAAATAACTTGGTATTAAGAGTTATTTGTTTTGGAACCAGCGCTGTGGTGCAGCAGGTTAACGCCCTGGCCTGAGGCAACAGCATTGATATGGGTGCTGGTTCGAGTCCTGGCTGCTCCTCTTCCGATCCAGCTCTCTGCTATGGCCTGGGAAAGCAGTAGAAGATGGCCCAAGTCCTTAGGCCCCTTCACCCATGTGGGAGACTCGGGAGAAGCTCCTGGCTTCGGATCAGCTCAGCTCCGGCCGTTGCAGCCATCTGGGGAGTGAACCAGCGAATGGAAGACCACTCTCTCTGTCTCTACCTCTTTCTGTAACTGTCTTTCAAAGAAATAGAATAAATCTTTGAAAAAAAAAAGAGTTATTTGTTTTATCTCCTACAGACCAATTACTCCAAAGTCAATGACAGTTTATATAAATGCAGGAAAGTATGTTGCATGTAGACTCAACTGGAGTAGGATGCAAGATAAATCAAATAGCTACAAAATATGGCTGTTCTGCTTTGGATAAACTCTGCTTGATCTATGCCCTGCTTCCTCCTGATTTCTGTCTTGGAGTCAAATATCTGATTGTCTATGCAATGGACAATTCCTGCCCCACAATGAGCAGTTCTGACTTCTGATTTTACATCCTTTGGCGGAGATTATGGGTGAGGACTGCTGCATGATATCCACTCAACCATTCATTCGCTCATTCATGCAATAGAGAGTGAGAGATGTGTCTACTATTTTGGGGGTAGTTTGTTCTAGTTGGATGTCTGGCTGTCTATATGAATGATTCCAGAAAAAAAAAAAAAAGAGGGATAGGGTGAGCAGGAGAAGCACTGTGCTAATGTGGGTCTGGCTACAGAAAAGCAGGGTGTTTTCCTCTAGGGGTGACTCTCCTCTGAAAAACAGAAATGTTTCTGTCCCTGAATCCTGTCCTGAGGCTGCATTTGTTGGTTAAAGGAATTATAAGCATGATCAAATAAAGCAGCCAGTATAAAACCCGAGTACACATATCACAGCGGAGATTCATCAAAACACCATTAGCAATCCCACGGTCCAAACAGAAGGGAGGAAAAGTCATTGCTATTACTTTAATAAGCCAAGGTGTGCCACAGCACTTGGAAACCTGGGAAGGTGAATCAAAGGCTACTGCTTCTAATTTGTCCATCAAACTAGCCGAAGGCATTGCTGGTTTCTAGAAATAGTTGGGATTATTTCAGCGAACCTTAGCCTTGGGAAGTCTAAGCTCTGAGATGATTTAGTACTGCAGTGAGTAGTAGGAAAAATGACCCAAATTAAACAAAAGCAGCAACATACTTTGCTGCATTTATACAAAATCCTTCTATTTCCCCCAAACAAAAGGATTTCTCCCCTACTTTGGCACATGTCCTGTGGGTTGAACCTTGCACCTTTGTGAAGTCTGTCTTGCAACACTTCTTGCACTGTTGCTTCAGGTTCGGCCTAATGGTGGAGGCTCTGGAGAAATGGAGTATTAGAAAGAGGGATAGAAAGTGAATTTGGAAATCTGAGATCTACTGCTAGCTCTGTAACAAGCTAGCATGTCATTTTAACATCCATTCAACTTTTGGGATTATCATTTCCTTTTCTGAAGAATGAAGACATTAAAGAATTGTTTCCTTATACCTCTAAAACTCTGAGAATCAGAAGACATCAAACACGGAATAGGTGTGGCAGAGTAGAGAAGTTAGAAAATAAATCATCATGGAAAATGGCACACTGCATGATGGACTCAGGCTTTTAGGAGCACATTCCTGAAATCTCCCTCAGAAACAGCATTCACTTCTTCAGCACTCAGAGTCCCTTATTCGTCCACATCCCTACCAATGCTATCCAGTTTTCACATGTGTCTTATTGCTGATATGTCTTCCCATTGAGCTATACATTCCTTAAAAACATGATACATCTTCTGATCTCCTGCCATTTCTAGTTCAAGCTCCATTAATACTGGGTGTACAAATCAGTGGCTCCATGAAGAGTGCTTGATTAGCTCTTCATCAACATTATAATTATTTCTATTTTAAAGATAAAATTAAGAACCAAGTGAAGTTTCAATTTATGTGTCTCAGTTTACAAAACTGGATTTGGAGTTTCAGTTCCAATGTGTTCATGGTGGTGAGCTATTCTTTTAGCAAAACTTTCATAGATATTCATCCTGATGTCCTTTGCTTCTCAGACTCAACCCACGGATCGCAAAAGACATCCCAACCTGCTATTACCAAGAAACTGCAAAATAGTTATGATGACAATAGTAACAATTGAATTTTTAGTCAACAGCTAAAAGGATTACCTCAAATAATCCTTAAAATAACACTCCACATTTTAGATGGAGAATATTGATACTCATTTAGCTTAACACAGATGGGAGTGGAGCCAGGTTTATCTGACTTCAAAATTCATACTCCAAACCAGCAGTGTACACCTCTCTGCATTTGACTATGTACTCAGTACAACCATGACTCTCATGCGTTCTGTCTCCAGTGTGAAACCAAGTCTGCATGAGGAGATATAACCGAAGTTATTAAGGGAAAAGTCACAGCTTTGGAGTTTGATAGTGAAAAGACAGTGATTTAATTACTTAGCCACTTAATGGTCATGTGAAGTAGGGAGACTTGCTGGATCTCATTAAGCCTCAGTTCACTGTTGGAAAAACAGTGCTTACCTCAAGAAGACATTATAAACATTTAGTGGGATGTTATTATATGTTAAAATAACTGCAACACATAGCAATTGCTCAATAAATCCCCCCTTGTCTCTTCCCCACTTCCCTTCCAACATAACCAAAACCTCCCAAAACAAATTCAATAACCATAGAGGAATAAAGGAGACTCTTGCAGAACACCTGGGCATCCTTTATTAAGAAGAAGTTCAGAGGCCTGTGCTGAGGTGTAGCAGGTAAAGCCACTGCCTGCAGTGCCGACATCCCATATGGGCACCGGTTCAAGTTACAGCTGCTCCACTTCCAATCCAGCTCTCTGCTATGGTCTTGGAAAGCAGTAGAAGATGGTCCAAGTTCTTGGGCTCCTGCATCCTCATAGGAGGCCCAGAAGAAGCTCCTGGCTTTGAACCAGCGCAGCTCTGGCCGTTGCAGCAAATTGGGGAGTGAACCATTGAATGGAAGACCTCAATCTCTCTCTCTCTCTCTCTCTCTCTCTCCCTCTCTCTCTCTCTCTGCCTCTCCTTCTCCCTCTGTATAACTCTGACTTTCAAATAAATAAATAAATATTTTAAAAAAAAGTTCATTCCTTTTCAGCTAAAATCCCAAATAAAACACTTTCCCTCCCTAGAAATCTTCAGAGCCTGCCAAAGCCCCAGCAATCCTGCAAGCTATTTGCTGTCAACACTTCCATTGGGTTGAACAGGAGAGGGGTGGATCCTTTTACCATTAACAGCATTCTTTTCTGAGGTTTTTATTTGGGTCCTTGGTGGCCCAGAATTTAACATTATGGCATTTGATTAATGTTCTCCTTTAACCTTTCCATGATAAACCAAGTAAAATCAGAAATATTCTTTCTCGCATTTTTTAAGTATAAATTTTTTTCAGCTATTACTCACTTATTTTCTTTTCATTTGAAAGAGAAAGAGAGAGCAAGACAGATTTTCCATTCACTGGTTCATTCACCTAAGGTTCACAACTATCAGTCGGGGCAAGGCCAAAGCCAGGAACTTGGAACTCAATCCAGCTCTCCCACATGGGTAGCTGGGACCCTAGTAATTGAGCCAACATCTGTTGCCTCCCAGAATGCACATTTTCTGGAAATTATCTTTCATAGTATTTAAAAGAATGGTGACCCCTGCAAGGGTATTCATTCACCAAGAATCATGATTCATGTCCATGTAACATATCAAAGACATACAAATGAAAATCAGCATGATCTGCTATAGATTTTATAGTATAACACAGGAAGAAAGAACTCGTAAAGAGGATTCCCATGCAGCATGGAACTTTAAATGGGAACTCCATACATAGTCTCTGACACTTCAGGTCTATGGTATGTGTCACTAGCCATACCTGCTTATCAATTGTAAGTTTGAGCCATTCATTTCACTCATCAGATAAGTAACTAAAAACATCCAATTACAAATACAAATAGGTGACATGAGAGAAGCCCTCAGGAACTCTATGCTGCTTAAAAAAACCCTACAATGCAAATTCAAGTAAAGAAATGCATTTTTCTTCCCTTTAAGCATATACAGCCTCAGTGTTTTGTGGTACCAACAAGGCCCAACTCAATAGCTGATGCCTGACTCCTTTTGATTAAATCCTGTCCATCCTCTCCTCTAGCACAAACTTTATGGAGGCCCACTCAATTTGGAAGCAACGTTAAGTCTTTGGAAGGTCACATCTAATGATCCAAATTTACTGCCCTGTTAGGTGGAATTTGCTTATACATTTGCTCCCCGTGGTTCCCTTTTGAGTCAGATGAAGCCTAAGGACTACATTCAGAAAAACGTTTTTAAATTCAGAAAGTATATAATATCAGGAATAAATGCAGCTGTTCCTTGATTTATAGTGGGGTTATGTCTAGATGAAGTAATAACAATTTGGAAAAAAAATCATGATATAAAAATGTATTTAATACACTTAACCTACTGCACATCCTAGCTTAGCAACACAGTATACCATAAAGTGTCAGAAGTTTCCTCTAGTGATCTTGTGGCTGGCTGGCACCTGTGGCCTGCTGCTGCTGCCCTGTATCATAGCACAATATATGACTCCATAGGGCTATTCCAGGAAAAGATCAAAATTCACAATTTAAAGTTCAAAGTATGGTTTCTACTGATTGTATATCATTTTTGCATCAATATCAAGTTAAAAATAGTTAAATAAAGCTACTATAAAGTGGGGATCATCTGTATTCATGAAATTGGATTATGGGGCCAGTGTTGTGGCATAGAGGGTAAAGCCACTGCTGCAGTGCCGGCATCCCATATGGGCGCTGGTTCAAGTCCTGGCTGCTCCACTTCCGATCCAGCTCTCTGCTATGGCCTGGGAAAGCACTGGAAGATGGCCCAAGTCCTTGGGCCCCTGCACCCATGTGAGAGACCCAGAAGAAGGTCCTGTCTACTGGCTTCATCCATTGCAGCCATCTGGGGAGTGAACCAGCAGATGGAAGACTTCTCTCTCTCTCTCTCTCTCTCTCTCTCTCTCTCTCTCTCTCTTTCTCTCTCCCTCTCCCTCTTTCTGCCTCTGCCTCTCTGTAATTCTGCCTTTCAAACAAATAAATAAATATTTTTTTAAAAAAGAAATTGAATTATGTGGGCTTCCTCATAATACACTGAATAATAAGACTTGGAAGCAGGTGTGATAGCTCTCACAACTTTGCAGTAGTGCTAAGAGTACCTGTGATATCTCTGTATCAACTCCAATGCGACATGAAAGGACCTCTGATTTCTTGATTTCTCTTGGTAATAAAACCATGTTTCTGCTAATACTTCTGTGGTTTCTTACTCGTGTTGACAACTAAAGGGAATATGCCTTTCCACTTATAGGCTAGTGGAAATCAAGATGTACTTCTTTTCCATCCAAGTTCGTTGATTCCCCTATATTTCCATTGACTTCTGAAATAAAGAACACTTATTATAGATATGTTTAAAAATCTGTCCTCTGAAACCAAAAAGAGCAAATTTTATTCCTCTGTTGTTACTTCTGAATTATCTTCCAATGCAAAGAACAACATAGAATTTATAGAATGTTTAGAAACCATATCACTTTCCTCTGTGTAACTAACTAAAGATTTGTTCATTTCCAAACTAAAGTACAAGCTGGGAAAGTTGGTGTGCCATCCAGATGGCCAGGACCAGCCCACCTAATCTGAGGTGAGCGAAGGAGGAAACTTGCAGCAGCTGCCATCCTCTGGTAACGAAGACAGTTTCTTTTACTTGGGGGAAGAAATCTATCAAAACAGTTTAGTATTTTAAAGTCTTATCAGTATGGCTTTTTAAAGAGAAATAATTTTAAGGATATATTGTTTTTGTATCGAAAAACAATCATTTTAAGTAGTTGGAAATAGGTAACACAAGGGATAAACAATCCAAAGCAAAAAGGAAAAAAAAATATTTTTCATGACAAATGATTGAATTTGTCATTAATTTAGCCCATGCTAGATGCATCAATGTAAAGTATTTGAAGACTGTGTCTTTCAGCAGATAACAGCAATCTCTGAGCCTAGCTCTAGATTACCTTTAGCTGGACCTCAAAATTCAGATCAGACTTAGATCTTTATGCACCAACTCTGTGCCAGGAAATAAAAAGAGGAACAATAAATAGACTCTGTCTTCAAGAGAATTTGAAACTTAGTGGAAGTAAACATATTACAAAAATAACCATATAAGGAAAACTAAAACCTATCTATACTGGAGATAGGGAAATAGCCTGAAATGACAAAGAGAAGACTTAATTATTATTATATTGTCAAGTGGCTTTGTTATATATGTATTATTTATTTATTTATTTATTCTATAAAGATTTATTTATTTGAAGTCAGAGTTACAGAAAGAGGGGAAGAGACAGAGAAATCTACCAGCTGGTTCACTTCCTAAGTGGCCACAATTGCCAGGGCTGGGCGAGGCCAAAGCCAGGAGCCAGGAGCTTCATGTGGGTCTCTCATGTGGGTGCAGGGGCCCAAACACTTGGGCCATCCTCCACTGCTTTTCCCAGGCCACTAGCAGGGAGCTGAATAGGAAGTGGGGGAGTGCAGGCACGAATCAGTGTTCATATGGGATTCCAGCTTCAAAGGGGGACGTTTTTCCAGCTATGGCACATCACCTGCCCAGATTTTTAAAACATTCTGGATTATAATATCCAGCAAACACCATTACATTTATTAGTTAGTCTTTCCCACTGGTATTGAACTCTTTAAGCTTTCCTGTCTGCCTCCCTGTTATACCTTATAACCTTGCACAGTGATTATTAAATAATTAGATGAAGTCACAACATGCTAGGATAAGTGTGGAGGAGTTAGTTTAAAAACCCAGTTCTGAAGCTTGCTTGGGGTGTAACTTTTAGAGAGCTCTTAATTTGAGGCCAGTGCTGTGGTGCAGCTGGTTAAAGCCATGGCCTGCAGCACCGGCATCCCATATGTGCACTGCTCGAGTCCAGGCTGCTCCACTTCGAATCCAGCTCCCTCCTAATGCACCTAGGAAAGCAGTGGAGGATGGCCCAAGTGTTTGGGCCCCTGCACCCACATGGGAGACATGGAAGAAGCGCCTAGCTCCAGGATTCAGCCTGGCCCAGCCTTGATCACTGTGATCATTTGGGGAATGAACCAGTAACGGAAGAACTCTTTCTGTTTCTCCTTCTCTCTCTCTCTGTAACTCTACCTCTCAAATATATAAGTAAATATTTTTTAAAAAGAAGAAAAGAAAGCTCTCAATTTTAGTAATCTCATCTGTAAATGGGAAGATAATATTAGTTAAGATTTTTGTAAAGATTAGATTATACTTATGAAATACTTAACAGTCATCCTTTAATGGACATCAGCTATTTTCACAGAACAGTACACAACTGATGTAGCTAGAATGAAGACTCACTTCCAACCTCTCATTGCAGAGTGGGACTTGACAGAGTGTTGTTTTCTGATAGTGTGAGAAACATGAAAACACATGTAAACCCAAGTTGCATGAGTTCTTTAGGTAAAAGCTTCTTCATAATAACGATGTAAGTCTTTTTTTAAAAAAAATATTTATTTATTTGAAAGGCAGAGTTACAAAGAAGCAGAGACTGGAGCAGGGTGGGGGTGCGGAGGGCCTTCCATCTGCTGGTTCACTCCCCAAATGGCCATAATGACTGGAGCTGAACCAATCTGAAGCCAGGAGCCAGACGCTTCTTCTGTGTCTCCCACGTAGGCGCAAGGGCCCAAGGACTTGGGCCATCTTCTACTGCTTTCCCAGGCCATAGCAGAGAGCTGGATCAGAAGTTGAGCAGCTGGGATTCAAATGGACCCCCCATATGGGATGCTGGCATTCCTGGCAGCGGCTTTACCTGCTAAACCACAGCACTGCCCCCACCCCCGTGTAACTCTTTAAGTTAAAAAACAAAGGCCAAAAACCACTTGACTTTCTGAAACAAAGTGCTGTTCCTTTTCTCGCTCCTCTGAGTTCATGGGTATGAGATGCCTTAAGTATATTTTTCATATTATTTATCAAGTTGGAGTCTTGAATACATATCTGAAGGTACACACTTCTATATCACTACAAAATTAACATAAGGAACTGTGGAGGTGGTATTTGCAGGTAGAAGGTGTGACTCCTCAGACATTAAGCATATCCTTACCGGAGAAGTTAAAAGTGAACACTTCTTTTTTTAAAAAAAAAAAAAGATTTATTTACTTATTTGAAAGTCAGAGTCACACAAAGAGAAGAGAGGCAGAGAGAGAGAAAGAGAGAGGTCTTCCATCCAATGGTTCACTCCCCAGATGATCACAACTGCCAGAGCTGTGCCAATCCGAAGCCAGGAGCCAGGAGCTTCCTCCCAGCCTCCCATGCGGGTGCAGGGACCCAAGGACTTGGGCCATCTTCCGCTGCTTTCCTGGGCCATAGCAGAAAGCTGGACAGGAAGTGGAGCAGCCAGGTCTTGAACCGGCGGCCATATAGGACACCGGCGCTTCAGGCCAGGGTGTTAACCCACTGCACCACAGTGCCGGCCCCAAAAGTGAACATTTCTTTCTTTTTCAAGGAGTAGGCCAGAGGAGGACTGTTTCATCTATTCATAGTCTTTCAGGTTGACAATCAACATCTGAGCAAATGCAATTCTATGAATATGAATCTAAATCAATTTTCAATCAATATTGAAATCATGTACGTAATTTCAATCATCTTAGGCTAGACTAATACTGTAGAAAGATATTTGCTGTTACTGCTTTTTCAAATATGAAAAACTGCAATTATGGGAATTAAAAGCTGAGATATATGTAAACTACAGGAAAAAGGATTATGTTTGTAATAACCACAGTAATATACTATCATTATACAGAGAAGATGACCAATAGATATCTGTTGAATGCATGCTGTATGCATGACTGAATGGTTAAATTTTCAGCTATCAAATGTATGGTAATAACAAACTCTCTTCATCAATAAAACTTGCAGAAGATAAACTGAGAATTTTGGTGCAAATTGTATTAGATAATATCTGTCAATGTATCTACTGTAATCTGACAAGTTACACATTCAAAAAATAGATGAATCTGAATTTTTTTTGGCAGGCAGAATTAGACAGTGAGAGAGAGAGAGAGAGACAAAGAGAAAGGTCTTTCTTTTCTGTTGGTTCACCCCCCAAATGGCCTCTATGGCTGGCACACTGCAGCTGGTGCGCAGTGCTGATCCGAAGCCAGGAGACAGGCGCCTCCTCCTGGTCTCCCACGCGGGTACAGGGCCCAAGCACCTGGGCACTGCCTTCCTGGGCCACAGCAGAGAGCTGGACTGGAAGAAGAGCAACCGGGACAGAATCCGGCACCCCAACCGTGACTAGAACCCAGGGTGCTGGTGCTGCAGGCGGAGGATTAGCCAAGAGAGCCGTGGCGCCGGCTCAGATGAATCTGAATTTTTAAAATGATTAATAAGAGAAAATTAAAAATCACTTGGAAATGTGATGAAATTTAGATGCTCAGAAATAAAAAACATCTGGTAGGAAAATCTCATTATAGAACTGTTGTGCTTCTTAAACTTATAAGTATGATGCCACACATCTATCAACTTTCACAAAATGCTACTACCATAACTAGAAAATATAATGCATTATCCAGCTTCAGGTTGTAATTGCATAAAAGCAGAGAGAGGTGGCTAGTTTTCCATAGATAAGATTGGCTCGTAGAGCCAGGTTGAATAATATTTTAATGCAGACAATGTTTGTACTAGGCAAAGTCAACTTAGCATTTCATATGAGCAAGTCAAGTGCTCATTCTGCTCAGTGTGTGCTCTTTCTTTCTTCTCTCACTGTTTAAATAAGTTATAGGAGAGGAGAATTTAGCTTGCAATGCTACCAATCCACAACATGAAAGTCATGCTTGGGAATAGTTGTGTTCTCAACCTCATGTCCTTCAAAAGTTGTCCTTCAAGAAACTTTACCATAAGCCATGTGTTTCCTTTGTTTCTAATTCCTATGTATTCGTAATTTAGACATGGTTTCTCCGCAAAACATTTGCTCAATTCTGTCTTCTTATGAGGGTTATTGTATATGCCAGAATACTATGATTTGACTTACCCTGTTTGATATCTCAGTCAGTGCCTTCAAAGAGATTCCCCTTTCAGCCATAGGCTACTTTGTTTAAACGGGAAGTAATCTAGAAAAGGGAGACCCAGGTTTTCTCTGACCACCTGAAAAGAGGAAGTGCTACACTAAAACCTAAAATCAGCCTTGGAAAATCTTGGTCTTAGACTTCAGATGATATATCTGCACCCACCCACCCTACTCTGTAGGACTTATTTCTTCCTCTTTTATTTGCAAATACCCTACAATTACAACATTGTGCTTGGTTCCATGATGACCCTGGATGAATCTCTCAGGTTCTTCCAAGTTTGGCTAACATCAGGGCACCACACAGTTCCAGACAGTTCATGGGAGTACAGCAGAGGCTAATCAGACTGAAAATGGAGGAGATACACAGTGACCTCCCTTTCCTCCCAGGCACCACAGAATCTTGACTTTGTCCTTGAAAAAATGATTTGCTTTGATTCAAGGCCACCACAGCTACCAGCAGCAGGGCGTGATATCAGAAAGAAGTAGCGATAGGAGCTTTCAAAGCACACAACTGCTGAGCCCTTGGTGGCAACCCCTGCCTCATAAACCCCAAAACCTCACTTACTGACAACGACCAATGGACTACCCTCACCCAGTGAGTCCATCCCAAACCCCAAGTCCCTTCCCCTTCTCCTCTCTCCGGAGTAACCTCAGTTCCTACCCACTCCAGAATTATTTCATTCTGGGCCTTTCAGGTGTTGTTTTAAAAGCTCTTCTCTTTCTCCCAGGACACTCATATTTAGTACTGAGGTATGCACAGCAGTCAAAACAAAGACAGCAGAGACCAGGGTGCTGCTGAAGCGAACACCTCCGACTTGCAAAACCACAGTTACCCATTCAGAAGTCATTACTACCAGTCCAAGGACACTTGGTTTGAGTGATTATTTCTTGCTTCTATGCACATTCATAGTTAGCATATTTAACATGACTTTTCTCTGTGCACATTCATAGTTTGCATATTCAATATGACTTTTCTCTGAAGGTAGCAGCAATACAAGGAAAGAGTCTATGAACCACTGGTTTTTAAAATGTTAGATTAAGATGTAATAGGTTTAACCATCTCTGAGCTCCTCAGAGGTAGATGCATAAGTCTTTGTTTGTTTGTTTTGTTTTGTTTTTAAACAATTGTCTTACACTCTGGATTCCATAAACGGGAGCTATTCCAGCCCTTTCCTTTTAAAACTAAATTTGTTGGAATTCTGAAGGTACTACTGATTGTTAGTGTACAAAATGTAGCTCTGTTTCCCTGAATTTGCCTTGGAGAGATGCTGGGT
The DNA here is from genome assembly GCF_051225735.1 of Oryctolagus cuniculus. Classification (NCBI taxonomy): domain Eukaryota; kingdom Metazoa; phylum Chordata; class Mammalia; order Lagomorpha; family Leporidae; genus Oryctolagus; species Oryctolagus cuniculus. Next base: position 56,863,018 of record NC_142879.1, on the reverse strand, counting down.
CTACTGAAAAGCATCTCATCAACACTTCCTCTGGACAATCAACTCAAGAAACCTCATTCTTTCTTTTTCCTCTTTCCCCTGATTCTGTTTGCTTTCTCTCATCTGTCTCCCAATAGAGATCAGATCAAAGAGTGACGCTAATTAAAATAAAAGACAAATTAAGTTCTCTGTTAAATATGTTGCTGTTTCCTTTATTTTGCCAGGCAGCACCAGACAGACCCTTCTGGAATGAATATCTTATTAGGACTCTAGAGTCTGTCTTGTCAAAGGAGGAGGTACATGAAGTGGAAAGACTTTTTTTTTTTTCCCAGTCATTTGGACATTGGAGTTGCTTCATGATCAAGAGGAGGCATCACTTTTTATAGTCTGCATGCTGCCCTCTCCTGGCCTATGTACAGGTGAGTCCCAGGATATTAACTATATTCATTTTAAGCCCACATTTGAGTGTAATATTCCTGTAACATGTGAGAGTTTGTTTTCAATACTTGGGACAGGTCATCATAAGTTTATACCTGAAGCTCATTTAAGGAGACAACTTCATTACTCCTTTAGCTCTCAGATTTATATTTAAGGATGCCAATTATTCTACCATCTCACTTTACACCTTTGTTGATTCAACTCCCTTATTCTCCTCTTCTTGACTCCCACATGGCTCTAGGACTGTGCTTTGCAAACCAGTGCTCCCTCAAGGGTTGGCTCTTATCAATATGCTGGACATCAAAGACATCTTCCCAGTATTAAGTAGTGCCAATGGGAAACAGAAAGTGTTTAGATGAAGGGTCTAAGGACCATAGTTTAGCCTGATATGTGATCATAATTAATTCTACACATTATTAGGTCCACATACGCAGTCACAGAAACAAGGGAATTCTGTGGTAGGAAGATAAGCTGTCAATCAATGAAGTAGATGGCACCATAGGTCTAATTTATAATTACACATTTTCTCCTTCAAAACATTTGTTATTGGTCCTTTGTGGGACTTGTTTTAATTCCAATGCTGTATATATATTTTTTTTTGGATGAACTGATTCATTACTTTTATCCTAAATACTTAAAGGACCCTGTTACTGAGAAGATTCCTACAACCTGGCACAGCTGCTGTAACAATACTGGAGCACAAGTGTGGCTGCCTGGGCCTCTGTGGTCTCTCAGTGTTTGTCCTTGACCTGGGCAGACCAGTCCTCCCCATATCAGTAGGAACTTGGGCCCAGCCTCAGAGTCTTACATCATTCCTTTGCATTAGAAGAAGAGGGCTAAGGAAGAAGTGTTTATTTTAAAGAGTGTTAAAGGCATGTACCTTGTTTAAACTTTACCAAACTTATAGCTTGAGGGTATCTAAAGCTCTGGCTGCTTATACTGAGACTTGTAGGGAATGAACTTTTCATTGTTTCCCTCAAGGAAGAATGAAAACATCAAACAATAAATAATCAAAGCATTGCTTATATTTATCTTTGAAAAGTTATCAGTGTCTCATAGTCTACATGAAATGAATATCTTCCATCTCACACTCATTTTGCCATTACCGGTATGTCCAACATTGCTTTAGTATTTGAATGGTAAGAGAAAAATTAGTCTCAAACTATTTTAAATATTATATTTATAGAAGATTGACCGATGCTCATAATATACAAAACTATCCTTTTAACTGCTAATAGAATTTAGTCAGATCAATTAATTTGTTTATATTTGAATAGCTAATTCTCGTGTTTCTGATGTAAAAAGAAAAAGTTACCAATAAAATCAAAATGTTCTCTCCTAAGTATACTGTTTACTTGTCATGTCTATTTGACAGAATTAAAAAAAAAAAACTTTTAAATCATTTACAACAGTAGGCAAAAATATGAAGTTTTCGTAACTCCGAGGTAGAGTTAAGCAGGCATTTCCCATAATGATGAAAAAACACATTTACTTGATTTTTTTAAAAAGTCAATATAAATTCTCACTTGTGATATGCAAAACTAGTACTTTTCTTATAATCTCCTTATCTTCCTTAGTCAGGCAAATGTCTTCAGATAAGGACTGCCCTGAAAAATCATGCAGCACTAAATGTTGAGTTGATTAATAATTATCAGCGGGTAGTTTAGACATATCTATGGAGTCCCACTGAGAAGAGTGCTAGTTAGACTTCAGATAACATATTTGATGGCTCCTGCACCTGCTGCAGTGCCATTCTCCTGTGAAACTAGATGCCTGTTCTATGTATTTAGAAATTGCAGAAAAAGTACTTTTTGCAGGGATTCATTTGAATACCAGTACTTGAAGATTACCCCCAAAAGATCTATCTTCTTTCAGTCTCCTCTGGTTTTTCCAGGGGAAAGCCCAAACTCATTAAGCAATGTTAATTTAATCATAAGTAATCAACAGGGGGGGAAAAGTTATATAATCATTTTCAAACTTCTGAATCAGACCTGGTAGAATTCCAGGAAACAGATTTTCTTTTTCTTTTTACAAAACTTATATTTCAAAATAAAAGTAATAAAGAAAGGAATAGACAGAAGTCTGCCAGTTTTAGGATCAAGTAAAATCAATTAAAATTGACATTTCCTTACAAGTATCATATTTACTACATGATTTCATCCATGATTATTTAATGTAGTAATATATGGAATCATAGAACCATCCTACCTGGGAGTATGGAATGCAACACTTTGTAAACTCGTAAGACAAGGTAAAAATAAATCAAGTACACAGTAGAATCACTGACAATCATAGTTAAAAGCAAATACCTCCTCTATTCTCCTTCAACGACAGCACCTTGCCCATGTGCTTCAAAAACCAAAAGCATGCACTAGTCGGCTGCGGTTCCTATAGGGAATCTATTAACCTGATAGAAAACGTTCAGAGACTGCTTTCTAACAATTTGACGACGTTCCACTCGGTATAGGTCATCATCATAACGGAGGTCATCAAGAGGTATTTATATGTTGGATGACACCAAGCAGGTACTGATGTTAAATGAGATCACCGTCAAGTTTGAAGGTCCCCGCTATACACCTACGCATAACTCAATAGGTGAATAAACCTGTGGCCCCAAATCACGCGCAAACAGCTTTAAAGAGCTAGCATGAAACAGGCAAAACATTGATTCAGGGCTTTCTGTTCTGACGAGCCCTGGAACGATTCATTATAAGTGCCTTGCAAAGGTAGAAATCAGAAACCGTGTCTGTGCCTGCTTAGTCGTGACACGCCGCGTACCTGCAATGACGTGATGGAAGTCTCCTCCTCGGGTGCCTTTTTCTTTCTCGCCCCTTCCCTCTCCTTTCTCTGGAGTTACACAGTCCGCAGCGGGGTCTAAGTTTGATCTCCCGCCGCCGCCTTCAGCTCGACCGCAGCCGGACTCCAGCAGACGCCCATAAGAGAGGCGCGCCGGCCAAGGGTGCAGGAGAGGCGAGAGCGCGCCCCGCGCCGCGCGGTCCCAGCCCGGCTCTGCCTGTAGATGGGAAAGGAGCCGGAGACTTCGCTCTGACTCCTCTCGGCGCTGCATGGGGATATTATCACAGTCTGGGATTTCTATTGGCTCTGCACACCAAACAAATCACACCAGCCACCCCCCCCCCCTTCTCTGTTTCACTCAGCGCTTGTTTCTCATCTAACCCACAAACATTGCAGCCACACACACTTCAGTCGCTTGCAATGTTTCTCTTTTCCTCCTTCCAGTCTGGGGATTTACAACCTTGTGGTCAGCTCTAGCATTTTTTTTTTTCAGACTTCCAATCCAAGCCTTCTTGTTTTTGCAGAGAAATTCTTCATCCCCTAAACCCGCAAAAACCACTCATTCCCTTCAGATCTTCTTCCCCCTTTTGTTGATGGGTTTGCAATGTGAAGAATGTGGAAAGCCCGTGTGTAATACATACGACATTCACGCGCGCGCGCCCACACATGGGGGCGCGCTCGCGCACACACAAATACACACACACACACACACAATCAGGGCTCCTTTTGTTTTGAGTAACTGAGGCCAGTGAAATTAAAAGCAAGCTGAGCCTAATAACCTAAGTGAGAGCTTACCTAATAAAATTTTGAATGAATTCAGTGCAAAACAGCCATTGCTTGAGTTTGTTTTCTGTTCCAAATAGCGCTTTGGTCATTATTGTCCTTATTTTTTGTTTATTGAATGCAGAGGTTTCTAATGGGAATCAGACTCGCGGCATCCAGAGAACATGGAACGACGACGCCAGGCCAATTCCTGTACTCCAAGGGCTTGGTGTGTGATGGCAGAAGAGTGTCGTGACGCCTGCGTGCTGCTACTTTCTGTTATTCTTTGCTCTTCCCTCCGCTGATCTCAGGATTATGACTGTGATTTGGTAGCCAAAGACTGTTCAGACAGGTTCCTGGAAGCTAATTTTCAATCTGTATGTGTCATCAGAAATAAAACTTTGGTCCCTCAGTGAGGAAGGGGCTCAAGAAAAATCTGAGATCTTATAAACTTGGCTAGGAAAATTCAGAATACAACAAAGTTTCACAGGGTTTTATAAAACAAACCCTCCCTTAGCCTTTTCCCCAAAATCATTTTCACTGGGGCTTATGGAAATTTTAATGACAGTTATTCTTGACAAGAAGCCATTGCTTCTGAAATCACTGAGCTCTGTTTTGATTTTTGACTTGAATTATTTTTCCCAGTGTTATCCTTTTTGTATACAACAGTATTTGGCATTTGATATTTTGGTTGCAGCCCAACTCATAGCACATTTTGTTGCAAAATCACGGGCAGTAATAATCAGGCTTTTGAAATTTATTATCGCCAAACAGACTACCTGTTTTTTTTTTTTTTTTCTTTCTTGGTCATATTCCAGGAATTCTGAAATGCAGCCTCATTTTCAGAATGGGCCAACCTGAAATCAACTGAAATTGACAAAAGAAATACAAAACAAACCACATTTGGCTGTTGATTCCTGCTAACATAGTCCGACTTCAAATGGCATATCCTTTTTGCTTTAAGAACTCCAGTCCATTCCATTTCTTTAGGTAGATAGTTAAAATAACAATTTTGTAAGTCTTTCGATATGTAGAGAGTGTTTTTTTCTTAAGAGCTCAACAGTCTTACAAAAAAGGGAGTCTTGGTAAGATATTCCAGACAGGTGGAGAAACAGTCTGAGAATGATAAAGTGACCAGCTGAAGGTAGACAACAAACAGCTGGGAGACAGGATGGCGGTTGTCTTTCTTATCTTTTTGAGATTACCTTTCCATTCAAGCTGTTCAAGTCCAAGGAAAGTGAAGAGTCAATACAGCAGATTCAAATTCCCGCCTGCCTTTGCCTAGAAGAGGAGAATCATGAAATCATCCACCCAGTCTGGTAAGTAATCATTTACACATTATGGCAGAGCAGATAATGATATTTTGCCAATAATTTTACTTAGACTTTCCTTTCTAGAAAAAAAGAAAAATAGCAACTGATTAACCACTCTCTCCTCCCAAAAAAATACAAACAAGTCATTATACTGTCTGCTTGTTATTTTCAGAGCTCATTATAGCTTTTCATATCATATTGGAAAAAAGTAAGTAAAATCACGACTAACTTAAAGTCACAGATAAATCTTGAGTTTCATTTTAGGTTATAGTCTAAGCCCTCTTTCCTTCAGTTAATGAAGAGCAATTCCAGATGATTTAAGAGACACCTCTTATACCCATTCACTTGTGTGATTAGGGGAATATAAATCATCAGTATTTATTTTACATTTATCTTTGTATCATTTTGCTACTTTTAAAACATTTTTTTCAAAAACATTTCCTAAATGCTGTAGTTCAATCAACCCTCTATGAGTGACATGGACATTGGTAATAATAAAAATCCTTGGATCTCAGCAAGAATAGTGGACCCCCATGAAGATCATGACACACAATCCTATTTTGTTTCCCACATATTCAGTCACATAAGAATCATAATATTTAGTTGAGTGTGATAATTTTTACAGAAAACATTCACGAACTGGCATGTGTTAGGAAAGTTGACAAGACAGTGTTGACTGTGATAATTTGAAAGAGATGATGGAGAGAATTGAGTGTCTGGTCTTGGAGAAGGGAATTGGGGAACGATGTTAATACATTTTCAAATGTTAAATGTGTTAAATATCATCTAAGTAATGCTTGAACTTTATGTAGCCCTGTGAGAAATAAAAAAGTAAATATTTTTGGCCAATTTTATAAAGAAAATTTGTATAACGAAGTCCTCTGTTTTAATTGTAATATTAGGGAATGAGAAGAACTTAAAAGCCAGATGTTCTTCTTGAAGCAGAGAGAGGATATGGACAAAATTCAGGATAGAGAAGGATGTCTCACAAATAAATTTTTGTCATTTGAAAGGATTTCCTGCAAACTGATGATTTGAAGATTCTAATGTAAGTCACTGCAGTGGTCAAGAAAGGGTTTCACAATCATCTGAGAGATTAATGTACTATACAGATCAGAAAAATGCTCCCAAGTTTATTTCAATTTGAAAGCATCTTTGAATTTATTATTGGCCTTTAAAATATTATAGAATTTGTAATTTGTTTAAATCATCTTCATGTTATTAAATATAAAAGTTGGTGATTACGATCCAATTAAATTTCTGAACTAAATAGAAAGGTCTTTTGGCCTTGTGGTTTAAAAAAAAAAAAAAACAAGATTTATTTATTTATTTGAAAGTCAGAGTTATGGAGAAAGAGGGAGAGACAGATAGAGACAGATCTTCCATCAGCTGGTTCAGTCCCCCAAGTAGCTGCAATGGCCAGGGCTAAGCCAGGCCAAAGCCAGGAGCCAGGAGTTTCATCTGGGTCTCCCACATGGGTGACATGACTCCAGGCATTTCCACTATGTTTCCCAGGCCATTACTAGGGAGCTAGATTGTAAGCGTAGCAGCTGAGACACAAACCGACGCCTGTATGGGATGCTGCTTTGCAGGTGGTGTGTTTAGCTGTCACACTACAACACGGACCCCTTTTGGCCTTCTTTTGCCAAATCCATATGTTCTGTGATTAAAAAGTTAAAAAACAGAAAATTAGACTCATATAGAGTCAAGATTTCTCCATGATTTGAAGACTGACATTGCACTGCTGGTATTAGAAGCATCATATTCTTGATCTCTATAACAATTCATTTATTTTCTTTCCAATTTAGATCAGATGCTATCCTAATGCTATTATGTCCCCCTGATTATCTCTTTCTTTCTTTTAATCTATCATTTAATGGATGATTCCATAATTGCTTATTTAATCCTTTTAAAAATATAATCATCCTCCTTAGGTTATCATCAAAATTTACATTTAAAATTGTTGAAATTTTGGCACAAAATTTAAAATTCTTTAATTTGCTGGTTATTCTATATTTATTTCACCCTCAGATGAAAACCTTTATTTTATAGAAAGTCAAAGCTTTATTAAGATTGAGCATTTACATCAAAATCTTCAAATAAAATATATTTTTATGGTTCACAAATATCAATTATTTGAATGTATGGAATAGCATTAGTCTCTCTTATGTCTCAATATTCATACACAAAATATATATGAGAAATATGTAAGAGTTCTGTGGCAAAACCCTTACTGTGTTGCAGAATAAACTCCTTGGCCATGAAAGTACCATCTGTCACGCTTGTGTCACCCTAGTCAAGCAGAGAACACAACTCACAGACAAGCTTGGGAAATTAATAGGACAAGGAATGACTAAATATTCAACCCAATCCCTATATTCTCCCTTAAGACCCAGGGAGCAGGTGGTCACGGGTGTTTTGATTCATTAGTCCGTGCTTATTAGATATCAGCTAGGCCCTTGCACTGTCCTCTTAGCTCTGAGATATGGATGGGAAGAGGTGAAAAGGGCAGATCAGAGGGGAAGGAAGACAGAGCCACCTTTGAACCTAAATATGCTTATGACACAGTGTAGGCAGTGAATATAGAATACAGACAGAATAAGATTGGTAATAACTAATGTAGCTAAAGGGAAGACCAGTACAATACTATTTGTATACTTGTCACTCCCCAAGGTCTTTCCCTTACCCAGTAGCCCACTGAAGGAAGCAGACCTAGGTAATTGCCTGAATGGGAGTAGATGTATCACATTTACTTGCCCCTATAGCTAAGACACAGGACAGGAAGAGCACATTAGACTCAAAGGCAGAGATAACGGAGACTGGTTGTCAATCAGATTTTCTCTTTTAAGGGTTTGAACTAGGGTGTTATCATTTGCATATGATTTGGCTACTGAACTAATGCACAATTTTAAACTCCAAAGTCATACTGATAGTAACAAGAAGATGAAAGTCTAATCCAATTATTGTGTTTGTGAGATGGGCCTATTCTTTAGTCATCTGAGAGTGTGCACTCAGAAGGAAGGTAGTTCTCACAAGAGGGTTGCTCTCAGATGGGCCCAGTAGCTCTCTCTGTTTCCTGGCTCACTGTGTAATCCTTTCTCTGCACAAGTTCTGCTACTGCCATTGGCTGCCCTCAACAGATGCTCACCTAAAAGGGCTTCCCAATCTTGGACCTGAACCTCCAAAACTGTGAGCTAAATAAATTTTCTTTTTGTAAAGTTAGTTGCCTCACGTATTGCATTGTAGTGCAAAAAGCTGACTAATATATAGGGCTATTCATCACCTGTCTATCACCTATCTAATTTATAGTGGCAGTTGATAGCAATAGCATAAACTTAAATTGTCAGAAAATCAGGAAAGGGCATATCCTAATGTTGTCCAGTATAAATACTGTCTGAATGGTTTAATGGTGCTTGATTACAGTATTGTTGGAAGTATTTCATTCCCTGTCCTTAAGACAGCCCTAAGGGGGGATGATGTTTGATTCTTCCCCTTACGAAAGCTCGGCGGCTCTTACTCTGGCCATTAGAACATGTTCAAAAGCTGTGTGTGTGGGTTCAAACAAAACTGTAAGATCAGTTGTGTGGAGCAACACTTCCACTCTTCTTTGCCTTCCAGGAGAAGTGCAATATCCTTGAGTCCCTGAGCGGAGATGGGATGCAGGGCCACACCGAATTGAGACGTGGATGTTATGAAGGTAAGCGGCTGACCGTAGTGTTGTCACAAGCCACGGATTTTTAATCATTTCCCAACTTAATGCAGTGCAGCCTACACTGATGAGGCTGTACATTCCTATAACCACTTTTCAGAGACCAGACCTGTTTGGCAGAGATAAGATCCCACATGTTTGTTAACAGAAAAGCATCCACTTATCTTCATTACACTGTATATTATACTGTCACGCATCGCTATTTAATGAAACGTCCACCCAAAAAGCAAACAAAAGTATTTTCAGTTTGGCTTCTGGTTCCCCTTCCATGCTCAGTTTTTTTTCACCCTGGTGCTGTGTTCTTTCTTGCTGTACAATTCATGTACACACAAGAAATTACTCAGTGACTGTGGCTGAAACTCATCTCCTCACAAATGACCCCAGAAGAGACACACTCAGTTGACAAGGACAAAGGGGTAACAGAGTGGAAGGAGCCCGTGATTCCATGGCTGAACCTCCAGTGCTATGACTCCTTGAGGTGTGTCTTACTTCATTCCTTTCCTTCTTCACTTGGATTCTCCAAATAGACTTATGCCCCCTAGGAGTACAGTAACAAAGAGAGGTTCTCATTCTTAGTGGCCTTCGTAGCTTTTCAGCCTTCTTCCTTAAGTCAGTTGCCACTCCTGTAAGATGACAATACCCATATGTCCTATTTCACTTTAAGCAGCAGCCATAATACGTACAGACATGTTGTAGTGGCACACACTGTGTGTTCATGCCTCTGTGTTTTTCCATGCTTACCTCTTTATTTCTGAAGTGGTTTTCCACCTTAAGAATTCATGTCATTCCTTTAGACTTGGCCTAAAGCCACCTTCTCACTCACCTTTCCCTGTTTACATTGGGTCAGGCTTTACCTCCTTTCTTCAATCCTCCTTATAGAAACTTTCTCCTTGTTTTGTCTTGTTACTCTCACCAAACGTAATCTGTTCTCCCCATGTGACTCTCAGCTCTCTAGAACACAGGAGTGGTCTCACAGTGAGAGATGGACTAGCTGCATCATTAAGACGGGGGACTCCAGAGCCAGGTGTCCACGTGTCAAACCCTAACTCCATCAGTGCTTGTCACCTCTCTGTCTCTTTTGCCTCCTCTATAAAGTAGGGTTATCAGGAATCCTTCCTTCTTGTGGATGTTAAACAGGACATTTTTGAATGTCGCCAGTGTGGTATGTAGGATAGTTCCTGGTGGTAGCCATCAAGTAGTCTTTGTAAGGTCGGTAGGGTCTTGACAGTAAAAACTACTTCCCCCCTCCCTCCTCCAGTATATTCTACTTAGTAGACATGTTGCCTGACCGCTGCAGAACAGCCATTGAGTGAATCTCAAAGCAATTTCTGGAGAAGCAGAGAAAATGTAAATGCTCTGGAGAGATTATTTTCAACATTTGTACTTTTAAATAAAAGCAGGTATTAATTTTTAATTCTGTTAACATCAGCAACCTGCCAAAAAAATGCTACTACTTCTTAAACTCCAGTTCAGGTTATTTACAAAGTAAGTCAGGTCAGCCGTCTCCAGTCCAGAGCCAGAATTACAATAAAACAATCTTCAGTGCAGCTTCTGTTCTCCCCCGCACACATTCCTGCTGGCTGGAAGGACCCGAAGCTAAAGTTTCTGATGTATTTGGAAGTGACCAAAAGTTAGTGCAGTACAGCATCTGACCTCGTCTTGTATTAATGTGAATCTTAGCTTGCCCTGCATGAGCTTCCTAAAGTGCCATATCTCCCTGCAGGATCAGTGACAGGGGGACAGCTGGCCAGCCTCAGAGCGAGCTCAGCCCCATAAGGACTGTAGGGCTGTCCTGATAGAAAAGCAAGGGCGAGGGGCTCCTCCCCAGCTGGTGCCTTTGAAGAGACTTTCTCATCAAGAGTCGTTACACAACCAGGGTCATGGAGTCACAGATCCACAGGGAATTGCTAACAATGGGATTCTGTCTTGTTAGTCTCATGATTTCAGAAATTCATGAATATTGAAGAAATGCATGTGGCTCACCATAAGAAAATATCGATTAATCTCCTTGATCCAGTGTCAGCATGTTAGTAGTTAATAAAGTGAACTAAGATGATAGGTAACATAGATCTCTATCTCAGGCAGCAGATTTAGACCTTGAATGAGTGAACAATTCAAACGAGGCAGAAGCACCCTGTTTCCTTATGAATTGCAATGAAATCAGGCTATTATTTTGTTTCATAATATCAGGAAATATCTCTAATATTTCTTCATTCATTTATCTATTTAGGTCTGTATGTATCTATGTATTGGCAGTCATTCTCAGAGGGCACAATACAGCATCAAGCTTCATGTGAGGACCCCAGGTCTTCATATAAATCGTGTTGTAAGCCTGAGCAGCTTAGTCTTCTGTAATGCTGAAGGGTTACACCATTCTGCATCTTTGACAAGAAGTCATTCTGCACCATCCTCCAAGCCCAGCTCATTCCCATGCAGACTCTTATACCTTCCAGGCCTAGTGAGCTCCTCATCCTCGACTGTTTATGTGTATGTATTCGGCTTTCCATTATGTGTGATCTTTTGGCATTACTTCGGTTTTTAGCTTTCTTATTTATATAAAGGGAACAAATTTCATTTATTTCATCCATACATTTTTTAAAGATTTATTTATTTATTTGAAAGGCAGTGTTGCAGAGAGGCAGAGGCAGAGAGGGAGACAGACAGAGAGACAGAGACAGAGAGGGAGGTCATCCATCCACTAGTTCACTCCCAGATGGCTGCGACGGCCAGAGCTGAGCCAATCAGAAGCCAAGAGCCAAGAACTTCTTCTGGGTCTCCTACATTGGTGCAGTGGCCTCAGGACATGCGCCATCTCCTACTGCTTTCCTAGGCCATAGCAGAGAGCTGGATCGGAAGTGGAGCAGCCAGGACTCCAATCAGTGCCCACATGCGACACCAGCACTGCACGCAGAGGCTTTACCTACTACACCACAACACCAGCCCCCATACATACAGTCTTTTTTTTTTTTATCTTTTATTTAATGAATATAAATTTCCAAAGTACGACTCATGGGTTACAATGGCTTCCCCCCCCATACCGTCCCTCCCACCCACAACCCTCCCCTTTCCCACTCCCTCTCCCCTTCCATTCACATCAAGATTCATTTTCGATTATCTTAATATACAGAAGATCAGCTTAGTATACCTTAAGTAAGGATTTCAACAGTTTGTTCCCACACAGAAACATAAAGTGAAAAATAATAGATGATTTTTTTTAAATGATGATGAAATCAGATCAGACCTATTGTCATGTTTAATCCCAGTGAGAGTCAAGTTGGGAATTGATAGTTTCTTTTTTTTTTCCTTTTTTTTTTTTTTTTTACAGAAGATCAGTTTAGTGTACATTAAGTAAAGATTTCAATCGTTTGCACCCCCATAGAAACACAAAGTGAAATATACTGTTTGAGTACTCGTTATAGCATTAAGCCTCAGTGTACAGCACATTAAGGACAGAGATCCTACATGAGGAGTAAGTGCACAGTGACTCCTGTTGTTGACTTTACAAATTGACACTCCTGTTTATGGCATCAGTAATCTCCCTATGCACCAGTCATGAGTTTCCAAGGCTATGGAAGCCCCTTGAGTTCTCCGACTCTTATCTTGTTTAGACAAGGTCATAGTCAAAGTGGAGGTTCTCTCCTCCCTTCAGAGAAAGGCACCTCCCTCTTTGAAGACCTGTTCTTTCCACTGGGATCTCACTCACAGAGATCTTTTTGCCAGAGTGTCTTGGCTTTCCATGCCTGAAATACTCTCATGGGCTTTTCAGCCAGATCCGAGTGCCTTTAGGGCTGATTCTGAGGCCAGAGTGCTATTTAGGACATCCGCCATTCTATGAGTCTGCTGAGTATCTCACTTCCCATGTTGGATCACTCTCCCCTTTATTTATTCTATCGGTTAGTGTTAGCAGATACTAGACTTGTTTATGTGCTCCCTTTGACTCTTAGTCCTTTCATTATGATCAATTGTGAACTGAAATTGATCACTTGGAACACCAGAAATCAATCCAAACATCTACAGCCAACTTATATTTGATCAAGGATCTAAAACTAATTCCTGGAGCAAGGACAGTCTATTCAATAAATGGTGCTGGGAAAACTGGATTTCCACGTGCAGAAGCATGAAGCAAGACCCCTACCTTACACCTTACACAAAAATCCACTCAACGTGGATTAAAGACCTAAATCTACGTCCTGACACCATTAAGTTATTAGAGAACATTGGAGAAACCCTTCAAGATATTGGCACAGGCAAAGAATTTCTGGAAAAGACCCGGGAGGCACAGACAGTCAAAGCCAAAATCAACTATTGGGATTGCATCAAATTGAGAAGTTTCTGTACTGCAAAAGAAACAGTCAGGAGAGTGAAGAGACAACCAACAGAATGGGAAAAAATATTTGCAAACTATGCAACAGATAAAGGGTTAATAACCAGAATCTACAAAGAGATCAAGAAACTCCACAAAAACAAAACCAACAACCCACTTAAGAGATGGGCCAAGGACTTCAATAGACATTTTTCAAAAGAGGAAATCCAAATGGCCAACAGGCACATGAAAAAATGTTCAAGGTCACTAGCAATCAGGGAAATGCAAATCAAAACCACAATGAGGTTTCACCTCACCCCGGTTAGAATGGCTCACATTCAGAAATCTACCAACAACAGATGCTGGCGAGGATGTGGGGAAAAAGGGACACTAACCCACTGTTGGTGGGAATGCAAACTGGTCAAGCCACTATGGAAATCAGTCTGGAGATTCCTCAGAAACCTGAATATAACCCTACCGTTCGACCCAGCCATCCCACTCCTTGGAATTTACCCAAAGGAGTTTAAATTGATAAACAAAAAAGCGGTCTGCACCCTAATGTTTATTGCAGCACAATTCACAATAGCCAAGACCTGGAACCAACCTAAATGCCCATCAATGGTAGACTGGATAAAGAAATTATGGGATATGTATTCTTTAGAATACTATACTGCAGTAAGAAACAACGAAATCCAGTCATTTGCAACAAAATGGAGGAATCTGGAACACATCATGCTGAGTGAAGTAAGCCAGTCCCAAAGGGACAAATACCATATGTTCTCCCTGATCGGTGACAACTGACTGAACACCAAAAAGGAAACCTCCTGAAGTGAAATGGACACTATGAGAAATGGTGACTTGATCAGCATAGCCCTGACTGCTAATGGACAACTTAATACATTATCCCTCATAGTATTTTTTTTGTCTGTTCTACTTAATATGACTGGTTTAATTCTGTAATTATCACACAGTTATTCTTAAGTGTTGAAAATTAACTGAAATGTGATCCCTGTTAAACATAAAAGTGGGAATAAGAGAGGGAAGAGATGTACATACAGTCTTAAGAGTAAACTGACAGTTCTCACTCCATCTCCTCCCTCCCTCACTCTCACCTTTCCTCTTCCTTTTTTTCTTATTTTTTTTTAAATTTTTTACAACTAAATAGTAATATTCAACTCTGCTTGCCTAAGTGCAGTGTACCATAACCTCTGGAAGGCCATGATCTTATATGGCAGAGGAGTCTCTGAGACACAAACGAATAGTTATCTCCCAAGAGCAACCAGCTGCCATAAGATTCTGAGTACCACCAGGACTGACATAATCTCAGAGATGGGTTTCATACCCTACTTCTCATTCTCCAAGTGTCAGTATCCTGCATTTCATAGCAAGATAACACAAGTGGGGTGACTTAAAAAAATTTATTTGCCTACAGTTCTGTAGGCTAAAAGCTCAAAATTAAGGTGTTATCTGGGCAGATTCCCTCTGAAATCTTTTTTTTTTTTTAGTTTTATTTATTTATTTGAGAATCAGAGCTATAGACAGAGAGAGAGAGACAGACAGAGAAAAAGATCTTCCACCTGCTGGTGCACTCCCCAAGTGGCCAAAACAGCTGGAAATGGGCTGATCCGAAGCTAGGAGCAGGGAGCTTCTTCCAGGTTTCCCACATGGGTGCAGGGGTCCAGGCACTTGGGCCATCTTCTGCTGCATTCCCAGGCCATTAGCAGAGAGCTGGATCAGAAGAGGAGCTGCTGGGACACGAACCAATGCTGCTAATGGCATGCCAACTCTGCAGGTGAAAGCTTAGCCTACTACACTACAGCATTGGCCCGTCCCTCTGAAATCTTAGGGACATCTTCCTTTGCCTCTTCTTGGCTTCGGGTGGTGGCTCTCAGGTCTTGGAGTTCCTTGGTTTGCAGTTGTAGCACTTCTGTCTGTCTCTGTGCTTACATGATCCTCTGCTTTCTGTGTGTTTCTGACTTCTTTAAAAATACCAGTTCATACTAGAGCATTCTAATGACCCAGTATTAACCTGACTACATCTGTAGAGATTCTGTTTCCAAATTAGTTCATGTTCATAAGAAGCCAGAGTTTAGGACTCCAGCATGTCTTTGGGGGAACATAAATGGACCCCTAACACCTAATAATTTCTATTCTGTGTCTCCCCAGCTTTCACAAGGCCTTTTCCATTGAGTCCCATCACTCCCCCAAATCTCTGAGCCACTCAGGGACCCCAAACCCACCAGCTGCTTCTCTTCTTTGCTTGTCTCTGACAATGCTTCCTAGACTATGTCTGGGAAAGAAATTGCCATTGAGAGTCGATTCCATTAACAGAACTGGACACACAGGACGGGACAAGGGAAAGGAGTGATGTTAAAGAGGCTATTTCTGACGAACTTACAAAGAATCAGTCACAGTATTAATAATAAAGAACCCCTGAGACTGTTTCTTTTTCATGAGAAAGATTTTTCTTCTAAAGGCATTATAATGTGAGATGATTTTATTTTGGAGAATGCCAAAAAATTGCTAGCTTTAGCTTTGTCACCCTATGTAGATTTCAGTAGTTTTTTTTTTTTTTTCAAATACTAAGAGTTGTGTTTGCTTTGTAGTGTATATTCCTAGTTTCAAAATCATTCAGACAGCTGGAGGCGCTCCAGGAGAGCATTGAGTGAAATTCACCAGGCATCTTCACTGTCAGCATTCTCACGCAGTATACTTAGCAGTGTTTTGTAAAAGAATGCATTTCAAAACTTGAGTCCATCGGCTGGGAAAACAGAATCAAAATTTTTAAATTTTGGTTCCTATCTGATAGTTACTGGGACTCCATGTCTACAAAACCTTCACTCCATGGGCAAATTACTGAATAATACAGCTTTGCATCTTCACTTGAAGAGGGATAAATTAAGAGTAAACACTAACATCTCTTTAAAGGTTTGTGGAGGCCTGTGCTGTGTCAAAGAGTTAGCTCATTTAAGTCCTGGAACACTTTAACTTGAAAGTAATTTTCAAAAAATATTTATTTTATTTATTTGAAAGAGCTACAGAGAGAGGTAGAGACAGAGAGAGAGAAAGAGAGAGAGGTCTTCCATCCACTGGTTCACTCCCTAAATGGACACAACATCCAGAGCTGAGCCGACCCGAAGCCAGGAGCCAGGAGCTTCTTCTGGGTCTCCCAAGTGGGTGCAGGGGCCCAAGCATTTGAGCCATCTTATGCTGCTTTCTCAGGTGCATTAGCAGGGGGCTGGATTGGAAGTAGAGCAGCCGCGACTTGAACCAGTGCCCATGTGGGATGCCAGTGCTGCAGGCCGGGGCTTTAACCCGAGAGCAACAGTGCCGGCTCCTAACTTGAATATAATTTTTCTAATTTTACAGCCAATGAAATTGAACCTTATCTGACCAGTAAGCTGAAGAACTAGAACATGACTTTGAAACTTTCCTCCTCCACAACTCACTCTTTGTTATACTCAATATTTCTCTATAAGAAAAATAATGCAATCATTGTTAAGCACTTTACAATACAGAAAAAATAGGATTAAGAGAAAGCATATCAGTAAATTTTAAAAGAAAAACTTTAGACAAATTAAACTGAACAGTTTATTTGAAAAAAAAAAAACTAATTGAAAGCACTCAGAGAGAGATTCCGATAATTCAGTTCGGAACGTGAGAGGTTGATAATTATAGACACAGAATGCAGAAGTAAAGTACAGAAAGAACTCGACTGATTAAAGTTTGGTGTTTGTGTTGTTCGGACATGGTCTGATTAGTTGGATTTCTGTCATTGGCTGAAGCTCAGCTGCTTGTGATTGGCTGAGACTGTGCTGTTTATTATACTTCTATATTAGGCTGCAGTTTGTTTACATAATAAGATAGGTTATAGTTTTGTTACCTTGGAACTCAAGGTATAGATTCAGTTTCATATGAAATTCAACAGTCAGAATCCCAACACCAAGCCCTTTTTTGTTTGTTCTTTGCTGAATTGAGATTGTATTTAAAATTTCCACATTGATTTTCATTTAGTATTATATCACAAGATTTTAACATTATTGACAAATCATTTCCTGGTTACATGATAATCTGGATTATGGCTATGTTTAAACAACCGCTTTTATTAGACATTTAAACTGCTATCACAGACTTGCTATTATAAACTTATGGTCCCTACAGTTCCGAGTGATATTATCATTCTACATCTTCTTTTCTCAGAAAGGAAATTTCAGATATTTTCCAAGCTCCAGCTCGTTTCTATGGAAGATTTTACTTGTCTCTATGACAGTTACTTCTGTAAGCAATTTAAATATTTTATGGCATTAATCTTAAGTATCTTACTAAAATAAAATGATGAAAAAGTGAACACTAATCTAGAAGGTAGAAGATGGAAACTATTAGATATGGATAAAATCACAAATTTTTTGCCTCATTTTGATCTTCCCCTTACTTTGATTATTTGATTCTGTGTTCAATAATGAAAGCAAAAAAAATTGAGGAACATGTACGAAGTGCTAAAAATACATTCTAAAAGATAGTATCTAAAAAGTAAGGTGCAATTCGGAATACTATGTTGATGTTAGCTACTCCGCAATAGAAGCTTCCTCCCAGAACTATTTCCTAACAGGAGGCCTGTGGCCTGTCTGCGTCAGAGTAACCTGGGGTGCTTTTCAAGAATGTAAATTCCTCTTCATCAACCAGGGATAAGGGCTGGAACCAGAAATGGCATTTAAACAAATTCTTCTGAAGAATCCTAGCCACTTTAAAATGTGACGACTGCCCTGAAACCTTATTTATCTGCTTCAGGCTGGGAGAGGAGGCACCGTTAGAAATTGTCCCGGGACTGCGGCGTAAACCTGGAGTGTGCCCAGATAAACTGAGAGATCAGCCTCCACGTGCTTGGCAGCTGAGCGGGTTTTTGGAAACACGAGATCAAGTCAAGAAATGCTGTGGGACACGCTGCCATTAAAAGCTAATCAAACACATCCAAGTTGCTTGAAAACTTACTTCCTCACGTTATGATTCCATAATATATGAAATTACTTGCTTCTTTTTAGCAATATGAATCACTGAAATGACAGTTTTTCTCTTTACCCCATTAGGCTTTGTTATATTTCTTGTTTTTTTGTTTTTGTTTTGTTTTGTTTTTTAATTTGACAGATAGTGAGAGAGAGAGAGAGACAAAGAGAAAGGTCTTCCTTCCATTATTGGTTCACTCCCCAAATGGCCGCCACGGCCGGCACTGCACCGATCTGAAGCCAGGAACCAGGTGCTTCCTCCTGGTCTCCCATGCAGGTGCAGGGCCCAAGCACTTGGGCCATCCTCCACTGCCCTCCCGGGCCACAGCAGAGAGCTGGGAAGAGGAGCAACCCGGACTAGAATTCAGCGCCCATATGGGATGCCAGTGCCGCAGGCGGAGGATTAACCTAGTGAATCAACATTTCCTGTTTTTAATGACTTGACCATTAGATGTGTGTGTTTTCAAAAAAGTCATCTAGAATGGGGACTTAGTTCAGCAGTTAACAAGCCCGTATCCCATATTGTGGTACCTGGCTTTGATTCTTGGCCCTAGCTTCTGATTACAGTTTCCTGGCAATGTAGATCCTGGGAGGCAGTAGTGATGGCTCAAGTCACTGGGTCCCTGCCACTCCTGTGGGAAAGCTGGATTGAGTTTCCACCTTCTGACTGCAGCCTGCCCTATTTACTGCCATTGCTGGTGCTTGGGGAGTGAACCAGCAGATGAGAGCTCCCTCTCTCTCTCTCTCTCTCTCTCCCTCTCTCTTTTTCTCTCTCTCTCTCTCTCTATATATATGGCACAACAGTTAAAACACCACTTGGGAAGCCTACTGTCCATATTGGATTGCCTGGGTTCAAGTCCTGGCTGTGCTTCTAATTGCAGCAGTCCTACTAGTGTGTACCCCAGAAGGCAACAGATGATAACCCAAGTACTTGGGTCCTTGCCACCCATGCTGGAGATCAGAGTGAATTCCAGGCTCCTGGCTTTGGCCTGAGCTCAGCCTTGGCTGATGAAGCATTTGAGGAGTCAACCAGTGGGTAGAAGGTTCTCTCTATTTAATCCTTTTCAAAGTTTATCATAGATATTTTTTCAGTATATTGCTTCCCTATGACCTCACCCATGCTATCTTGGAAAAAATCATTATTCAGGGTTTGAAATGTATGTTGTCAACAAATCAATATTTTTTCTTTGCTATTTCTTTCATTGTTTTGCTATTTGAAATTCATTTCCTATCCAGAGAAGAAGTCAACTTTTACAAATATTCCTCATCTATTTATTAATTTCATTGTAAAATACAGCATTTTAATTTAATGAAAGCAATGTACTAATACAAAGTAAAGTTTAGGTATTAAATATTGAGTGAATGTAACTTCTTTTAGGTGACATGTATTTTATTACATAATATAAAGTGATGGTGTCATATCGTGACCAATATCTCACCATTAATTTCAGTAGATTACATTTGTTTCTATATGTTATGCTATATAGGAGATGATTTTCTATAGATTATTATAAATACATTTATTTGCACTTGTGTGTGTGCATGTGTGTGGCTTCTTTCCTTAATCAGTCATCAACTAACAAAATACTGGTTCTGATTTTACCACCTATGGGGACTTGAGCAGTAACATTTGCATTAATAAACAGCTTTGATTGTTTTCCTCCTCATTTATTGACAATGACTTCTTACCACTACCCAGAGTTTTCCCCATTTAGTATACAGTGGGCTATTGAATTCATATAAATATTTATTAACTATGCTAGGAAGACATTCTTCCAAGGACAGAGAACATTTTAAAGTTGTAGTCAGCGTGTCTCTTCCTCACATTCAAGCTGCTTGAGCCATCCTGGCTTTAGGGGAAGGCTATAACACCAAGATGAGGGGAGAGAGTTTATTCAGCATTCATTTTTTGAGTTTCTAAATAGAGCTTCATTTATTTTCTGAACCAGGACTTTTTTGATTGTGAAAGGAGGCACCGTTAACTGTGCTGGGACAAAAGGCTTAAACCTGAACTCCCCCTAACAAACTGAGGCTTCCAGTTACCATAGCCATTGATTAAAGTATGACAAAGTATGAGGACATTTTTTCTGCTAAAGAAGAGAAACAATTCTGAGCTGGTGAGAGACAAAATAGTCTGAGAAAAATCAAGCAAGTGCAAAATTGTTCAGTATCC
Organism: Oryctolagus cuniculus; assembly: GCF_051225735.1. Classification (NCBI taxonomy): domain Eukaryota; kingdom Metazoa; phylum Chordata; class Mammalia; order Lagomorpha; family Leporidae; genus Oryctolagus; species Oryctolagus cuniculus. The sequence continues at coordinate 56,842,545 of NC_142879.1, read as the reverse complement.
CTCAATACAAGTCTCAAGAAGATAAATCCTCCATTTCCATTCCAGGGATAAATGCCCTGAGGGCAGAGGGAACCTGAGCTTCCTCCTGCATGGATTCAGGCAGCAAGAAACATCCTGGGGTCACCCTTATCCTGTTAGTGTGATGCTGACATGGCTGAGAGAAGTGATCGTGGCTAGCTGGTTAGAGACGATGATAGTCAAAGGAGAAAAATAGTGAGGTCCAGCAAAGATATGTGCAACAGGATCACACGTTGTATGTGGAATATAGTTCTCAGAGTTGCAGAGGAAGTATCTGGAGAGGGATATTGATGGCATCTCTAGCCCAACAGCCCAAATGGCAAATCCTCAAGTCATCTTTGCCTTCTCCCTTGCCCTCAGCCTAACCTCCCATGTAGCTGATGTCCAAGTTTCTGTGATGCTCTTGATCTCTGTCTGCAAAACCATTGCTCCAGTTCAGACTTTATCTCTTTCATGAACTTTTATAATTACTTTATTTCTGACACTCCTCTCCTCACTTCAGTAGTTCTCAATCTTTCCACAGACCACAGAACCCTTTGAGAGTCCATTAAAATATCTCATAGTTCTGTGCTGTCCAGTATGGTAGCTGTTAGCCACACGTAGCTATAGAGCACTTCAACTGAGGCTCGCCCAATTGTGCTGTCACTGAAAGATGTACACCACAGGGTCAGTGCCGTGGCACAGTAGGTTGGTAAATCCTCTGCCTGTGGTGCCGGCATCCCATATGGGTTCTGGTTCTAGTCCCAGTTGCTCCTCTTGCAATCCAGCTCCCTGCTGTGGCCTGGGAAAGCAGTGGAAGATGGCCCAAGTGCTTGGGCCCCTGCACCTGTATGGGAGACCTGGAAGAAGCACCTGGCTCCTGGCTTCGGATTGGCACAGCTCTGGCCATTGCAGCCATTTGGAGAGTGAACCATTGGATGGAAGATCTTTCTCTCTCTCTCACTGTCTGTAACTCTACCTCTCAAATAAATAAATAAAATCTTTAAAAAAAAAAAAAAAAGAAAGATGCACACCTTATTTCAGACTTCAGGTGAAAAAACAGAATATATGATAAATCTTCGTTAATTTAAAAATATTGATTATATGTTGAAATGATAATGGCTTGAAAATTAATTTCAGCTGTTTCATTTAAGTTACTACTAGAAAGTCAAAAATTACATGTACCATCCACATACTTTTATTGAGCAGTTTTTATTTAGAAAAATGTATATGGTCACAGACACAATTGAAATCCCAATCTACTTGTTGGTGTCCCTGATTCTATTCAAGATTGGTGGAATGCACTTAGAAAACCATAGTTCTAGTCTGTTCACCAGAAAGCTCTCTGACAGGTCTTTCAAAAAAAAAAGCATAAAAATGTCATGGCTGTGGCTTAAAATATTGAATGAATATCTCATTTCCTAGAGATGAGGTATAAATTTCTGTAATAGTATACCCAAGGCTCTTCTCGGTATGACCCTAATTTACTTTTCCAGCTTTCATTCCTGAAACGTCCTGACCACACGCATACATCTATTCTCCAGTTCCTCCCAACAATTTGACCTCTTCTCAAACAGCCATGCACACAGCTTCTGCTCTTTCCTTGTTCTTCTTCTCTCAGGCTAGGTATGCCCTCTTTCCAATTTTTCACCTGTCTAAATCCTCTTCATTCGACAAGTCCCTTTTAAATATCATTTTCTCTGTTAATCCTTTTCTGTCATCAAAGATTGAGCTGCTTACTCCTCTATAGTCTGTCCCACTGCAGTTTGATCACATGGACTATTACACTGATTTATTTCATATTGCAGCTTTATGAATTCAGAAATGTGGTATTTCACATAGACACATGTATGCATCTGCTATACTAAAATATGAACACTTTTAGATCATGACCTTATACATTCCACTTTCCTCTGCAGTGCTTTGTGTATGGTGGATATTCCATAAAAATTTGTTTAATGAATGAAAGAAGTCTTAGAGGAACAATGACACACTGGATTGCTAGCTAAGTTAGTAAATGTCGAATTATGTCAGTAGAATGGTGGAAATGGGGAAAAAAGAATCAAAAAGGGGAGTTTAGATAAAGGAAGTACAGAAATGGTGCCAAAGAGCAGTTTGAGTGCACATGATGCAAGTGAATGGTGGTACAGGAACTGGTAGTGGTAAGGGATGAAGGGGAAGTAGGATTGATGAGAAAGGGTGGGTGAAGAAAGGTAGATGTTGAATTCAGTTGGCTTTCAGGTGATAGAAGCTTACATAGGAGGAAATTCTAGGAGATTCCAAAAACTTCACCCCAGATCTTGAGTAACACTTAAAAATCTATTTAAAAGTACTGGATAAAGCCTTGGAAATCAAGGGAGAGAACATGGGGACCAAAAAGAAAAGCATCAAAGCCAGAAATGGGTGATAAAATTTAAGAGTTGGAAGGAAGAAGAGCCAGAGTTGTGGCATAGCTGGTTGGGCCACTGCCTGCCATGCCAGCACCCAATGGGAGCACCAGGTTCTAGTCCTAGCTGCTCCACTTCCAAATCCAGCTCCCTGCTGACATGCCTGGGAGAGCAGCAGAGGATGGTCCAAGTGCTTGGACATTTACACCCACATGGGGGACCCAGATGGTGTTCCTGGCTCCTGGCTTTGAACTGGCCCAGTTCCAGACTTGGAAGCGTTTGGGATGAACCAGCAAATTGAGGATCTCTCTCTTTCTCTGTAACTGCCCTTCAGGTAAAATAAGTAAATCGAAAAAAAAAAAAAGTTAGAAGGAAGAAAGCAACAAAAAATGAAATACAAAGAAATCAGAAACTGAGAATTCCTAGAAGTCTAAATACAGTGGAGTCAGGTAAATGTAGTTTGTGTTTGTTCATCCCTCGAAATAGTGAACAAGGAGAAGTAAAAGGGAGAGGGAATGGACGCCAAATGCCAAAAACCTTGACTAGTGTTTTGGGACTATGAGTAACATTTGATCCCTGAGAAAGCAGTTTTAGCAAGATGGTAAAATGCAAACACAGATTGAACAGGTGAGAAACAGAGTGGGAAGAGTTGCAAAAGAAGTAGAGTATCCTTTTTAGAAGGTCACAGTATTTTCTTGAAGGAGCTGAAGAATCTCCTACTGAGGAGAGCGTCCTCTGTGTCGCTCCCCCTCTTCGTGGAGGAACAACACAGGACCCTGCGCTGTTCTTTCGTCTGCTCGGCCCTCCCCGGGTTTGCTGCTGGTTCTTCCCGGGTTGGCTACTATCCCTTCCACCTCCGTGGAAGGGCAGTTCCCCCTGGCCGCATTCCCCACTTCCGCAGGGGAGCGGCACACCGCCGGCCGGCTCTCTCGGGGGCTGCACAGGTGTTCCCCTTAGATGTTCCTCTTAGATGTTCCTGGTGCATGCCGTCTCTCTCCTCCTTTATAGTCCTCCTCTGCCAATCCCAACTCGGCTGCCCACACGCCGAGTACGCTGCTCTCCTCCAATCAGGAGCAGGTCCTGCTGTTTATTGGTTGAACTGGAGGCAGCTGGGTAGAAGCTGTTTTCTCCTCTCCCAGCGCCATATTGTGGGAGAGCAGATGCATAGAATAAGTCTTAATTTGAGTAATTTAGTCTAGTCCGGGTTGCTCCCCACAGATCCCCCTTTCTTTTTATTTTTTGGCGTTGATACGCGCCTGTCTTCGGTGTCCCGCAGCACACACTCTGCTCTACTTGCTAGAGTTGCCACAGGTTCTTACAAGTCCTATCAATCAGGCAAACCGAATCCGGGTCCTCTCTTCGCCATGTTGTGAGGAGGTTTTTAGGCGCTGATGCGTGCCTGTGTTTGGTGCCCTGCAGTGCATGCTCTGCTCTGCCTGCAGGGGCTTACAAGCCCTAACAATCAGGCAAACCGAATCCAAGCCTTCTCATTGCCATATTGTGGGGGAGACTTATTAGTGTTGGTTCGTGCCTATCTTCGGTGACCTGCAGCTCGTAAGTTGCTAGCGGCCCGCAGGTGCTCATCGCCTCACTTAATCAGGCAGACCGAATCCAAGCTTTCTAATTGCAGTATTGTGGGGAGGCCTTACTGATGTTAATTCGTGCCTGTCTTCGGTGACCTGCGGCGCATAAGCTGCTAGCGCCGCAGGTGCTCATCGCCTCACTAATCGGGCAGACCGAATCCAAGCTTTCTCATTGCCATGTTGAGGGGAGGCCTTTCTATTTCTCTATTTCTCTATCTCCGGGCATTCCTATTTCTCCAATTTTACTTCTATCTTCCAGCATTCCTATTTCTCTCATTTTACTTCTAAACTTCTGTTTCTCTTATCCCTGCGGCTTTCCGGCGGCGCTCGCCCCGAGGCTGCTTCTCGGCACCTCGCCCCGCGGCAGCTTCACGGCTCTGCGCGGCTTCCCGGCGCCTCGCCCCGCCGGCGGGTTCCCGGCTCTGCGCGCACGCTCCGCGGTCTCCACGCACTTCACGCCCGCACCACGGCCTCGCGCCAGCCCCGCGTTCCCTATTTATTCACGCCCCGTGCTCTCTCTGCACGCGGCGGCTTCCGCAAATGTTTCCGCCACCACCAGCATTCAGTCCAAGTTCCCCGGACTAACCTGGCGAATCCTGGCGGCCCACGTCTCTGCCTCTGGTTCCAGATCTTCGCCTCTTGCTCCCCGGGGTGACTTGAAGAATTCCAAGGTGGCTTATATCTCCGCCTCGGCCTGCACTCGCAGCTTCATCCTCCCTAACATTTTTCTCTACCCGGTATGTTTCCTTAAGTTTTCTTCCAACAATATTCCTCTCATTTCTCCTGGCTTCTCCCCACAGTCCGTATCCGAGTCCAAGCCTCCTCCAGGTTTCACTTTCGCTTTCAATCTCCTAGCTTCCCCGCCATAGTCCGCATCCGAGTCTATGAAAGCTTTCACTTTCGCTTTCAATCCTAACTTCTTTCCCACAGTCCATATCCGAGTCTATGCCTAGGCTTTCAATAGCTTCTTCCGGCACCTAGGCTCTTTGCTAGTCTCTCTCTCCGGTATTTTCCCACTTCTTCCCGTTTCTTCCCTCCTAAGTTTCCTATCTATCCTGGGTTTCCTATCCGAGCTAGGTTTCCTATCCGAGTCACGGCACCATTATGTCGCTCCCCGTCTTCGTGGAGGAACAACACAGGACCCTGCGCTGTTCTTTCGTCTGCTCGGCCCTCCCCGGGTTTGCTGCTGGTTCTTCCCGGGTTGGCTACTATCCCTTCCACCTCCGTGGAAGGGCAGTTCCCCCGGCCGCATTCCCCACTTCCGCAGGGGAGCGGCACACCGCCGGCCGGCTCTCTCGGGGGCTGCACAGGTGTTCCCCTTAGATGTTCCTCTTAGATGTTCCTGGTGCATGCCGTCTCTCTCCTCCTTTATAGTCCTCCTCTGCCAATCCCAACTCGGCTGCCCACACGCCAAGTACGCTGCTCTCCTCCAATCAGGAGCAGGTCCTGCTGTTTATTGGTTGAACTGGAGGCAGCTGGGTAGAAGCTGTTTTCTCCTCTCCCAGCGCCATATTGTGGGAGAGCAGATGCATAGAATAAGTCTTAATTTGAGTAATTTAGTCTAGTCCGGGTTGCTCCCCACACTCTGGACCTAGCAATCACCAGCTGTCTTATTCCAGGGAAGCGCTGTGCACTCTCTGGTTCTCCATTTTCTCCTTTGTAAAGTGAGGATAAGAGGACATAGAATGTACTATGAGAGTGAAATCATTTCACCTGTGTTGACTGCTCAAACAGTGCTTGGCACACTGCAAAATACAATGGGAGGGGACCAGCGCTGTGGCACAGCCGTTAAAGTCACAACCTGAAGTGCCAGCATCCCATATGGGCTCTGATTCTAGTCCTGGCTGCTCCTCTTCTGATCCAACTCTCTGCTATGGCCTGGGAAAGCAGTGGAAGATGGCCCAAGTCCTTGGGCCCCTGCACCCCTGTGGGAGACCTGGAAGAAACTCCAGGCTCCTGGCTTCTGATTGACCCAGCTCCAGCCATCATGGCCATTTTGGGAGTGAAGCAGCAGATAGAAGACCTCTCTCTCTGCCTCAACCTCTCTCTGTGGCTGTCTTTCAAATAAATAAAATAAAAATAAATACAATGGAAGTTGTTATTATAAAGCCTCCTCTGGTTTACCAGTTCCTTAATTTGTGCGAGGTGTTGAATTGGTTTGCTAGGATTGCTAGGAACCCTGGAGTGAGTGGTTTATGCAACAGAAATTTATATTTTCACAATTCTGGCTGCTGGAAGTCTGAGATGACAGTGTCAGCAGTGTCTGCCGAGGCATTCCTCCTTGGCTTGTAGATGCCATCTTTTCCTTGAATCTTCACCTGATCTTCCCTCTATGTCTGTGTCCTAATCTCTCTCTCTCTTTTTTTAAGATTTATTTATTTATTTGAAAGGCAGAGTTACAGAGAGGAAGGGGCAGAGAGAGAGAGAGAGAGAGAGAGAGCAGCCTTCCAACTGCTGGTTCACTCTCCAGATGGCTGCAATTGCCAAGGACTGAGCCAGATAGTCAGGAGACAGACCCAAACTCTTGGGCCATCCTCCGCTCCTTTCCCAGGTGCTAGATCAGGAGTGGAGTGGCTAGGACTTGAACCAGGGCCCATATGGGATGGATGCACTGCAGGTGATACCTTTATCTACTACACCACAGCGCCGGCCCCCACTAATCTCTTTTTAGGAGAACACTAGTTATGGTGGATTAATATTCTAATGATTCCATTTTAACTTAATTCCCTCTTTAAAGACCCAGCTTCCTAATATAGTCACATTCTGAGGCAGTAGGGGTTAAAGCTTCAACTTAAAAATTTGCAAATTTTAAAAATTCTGTTTAATGTGTTATTTGTTAAGGAGACAAAGTTTGAAACACATTAAAGAACTAAAAGAAAAGTTCTCATCAGAGGAAGAGCTCAGAAGCTCAGAGTTGTAAATTGATTTGCTAAGGGATATAGCTGATGAGTGGTAGAGGATTCCACCAAATTCCAGCCCAATGTTATTATCTCTTTGATCTCTCCAACTGCTTGGCATCTCTTCTTTATACCATTCTGATTGTGAATGCCTCTTCATATGCAAGAATGATTATTACATTTTCTGGTATTCTGATACTGGACCTTGATCAAGTAGTGCTGTTATTTCACTGGTGCAGAGAGAAGTAGGTGGTTTTACAATAGGAATTGAAAAATAAAGCAAAAAATACAAAACGGCAGGGCTGTCACAAGAGGAAAATTTGCCACTGTATGTTTCCTTCACTTCTCTACCAACTCCTCATAAAGCCTGGAGCTGGAATCATTCAGCTCAGATCCCAAGATTGCTTACATGACAGCGTATGCTCCACATGTGCCTGACTGATGTGGGCACATGCAACTTAACAATGAACTTTCTCTGTCTTGCAGATGCTTAGAAGATTCCGCCAACTACTTTGTTTACTGGACTCTTCCTCATCAAGTGCAGAAGGTGCAAACACTGCCATCTCTTGCCTACTCAATGATTGGGATAAAAGATTCTATTGGTGAAATGCACACATTCTTAACAAGTGAACTCTCACAGCAAAGTATCGAGCAGTACATGACTTCTTTCACCATTGTCTTCTGTGAGACAGTAGATTTTAGCCGTTCAAGGAGTGGACTTGAATTTGATTCCTACTTCTGTGTGTCTTTACTGGGTATATAACTTTGTGAAGTTACCCAATCGTGTGAATGCTGTTTTCCTTATAGGTAAAATGGTAATAGTAACAATATATTCTATTGAAAGTTATTGTGAGGATTAAGTAAGAAAAGGCAGGTGACACTATTATTATGTATCTGTAACACATAATATGTCTTCAATAATTGTGAGATATTGTCATTATTATTTTTCTTGGAAGAAGATGAGAATAAACTTAATAACTATGGGTAAAGTACCCAAGAATAAACTTTTGGCTCCCATAAAGCAATTACAGTATGGGGCTTACTTTTTCAACCTAATATGTCACATATAAAATTCTTTGTCAGGTGGTCATTCTCATTTTCATAGCTTATCATTATTAGATGAATGTATTTGTTATTTCTTTCCCACTTTTACCGTTTGTGTGTGTGTGTGTGTGTGTGTGTGTGTGTTTGACAGGCAGAGTGGACAGTGAGAGAGAGAGAGACAGAGAGAAAGGTCTTCCTTTTTCCGTTGGTTCACCCCCCAAGTGGCCACTACGGCCGGCATGTTGCAGCTGGCACACTGGGCCGATCCGAAGCCAGGAGCCAGGCACTTCCTCCTGGTCTCCCATGTGGGTGCAGGGCCCAAGCACTTGGGCCATCCTCCACTGCACTCCCTGGCCACAGCAGAGAGCTGGACTGGAAGAGGGGCAACTGGGACAGAATCTGGCGCCCCAACCTGGACTAGAACCCGGTGTGCCGGTGCTGCAGGTGGAGGATTAGCCTAGTGAGCCGTGGCACTGGCCACCATTTGTGTTTTTTATTATGAAACAATTCTAGCATATAAAAGTAGAGAGAATAATACGAATAGTAAGTATGTACCACAACCCACATTACACTGCAAAGCAGAATTGAAACCTACTTCTACCTACAATCCCTTGAATTTTTCTAGCTCATTCCTAGGCCTTCTGTCTAAAGCACAGTCTTTTTGCCTTAAAACTAAAATTCTACCTGGATCTGATCATGTAGATGTAACCTCCAGCAAAAGGGAAAAAAGGTGTGAACAAGGGATAGAAAAATTTGCAGTTGGAACCTAAACCCTGAACATTTTGTTTTCTTAATTAAGATTATCTTTTTATTAATTAGCTGGAAGAGAAAATTACTGACACCATGCTTATTTCATCAATTATATTTAGAGAAATATCTTTCAAACTCTATGCCTTTATACCAGAGTCTTGAAATCAATATACTAGCTAATGACCACCATGATTAAAAACAGTGAAGTCTGACAAGCTAGAACAAGGGAAAAAAGATGCAAGAAGGAATGATCAAGGTCTGTTTAGTAATGTTTTATATTTTAATTACAATTTTATTTAAATATATATTTATTTATGTATGTCATATTATTTATATATTTATTTTTATGTGATTATGCATTTATATAAATGCACATAGTTGCTAGATAAAATTTCTCTCTCCATGGGCTCTAGTGAAAAAACCCTGAAAACTGCGATGTGGAAGACTTGAGCATTTTTCTTTTTTTTTTTTTTTTTAGATTGGTTTGTTTATTTATTTATTTATTTTTTATCTTTTATTTAATGAATATAAATTTCCAAAGTACGACTCATGGGTTACAATGGCTTCCCCCCCCATACCGTCCCTCCCACCCACAACCCTCCCCTTTCCCACTCCCTCTCCCCTTCCATTCACATCAAGATTCATTTTCGATTATCTTAATATACAGAAGATCAGCTTAGTATACCTTAAGTAAGGATTTCAACAGTTTGCTCCCACACAGAAACATAAAGTGAAAAATAATAGATGATTTTTTTTAAATGATGATGAAATCAGAGCAGACCTATTGTCATGTTTAATCCCAGTGAGAGTCAAGTTGGGAATTGATAATTTCTTTTTTTTTTTTTTTTTTTTTTTTTTTACAGAAGATCAGTTTAGTGTACATTAAGTAAAGATTTCAATCGTTTGCACCCCCATAGAAACACAAAGTGAAATATACTGTTTGAGTACTCGTTATAGCATTAAGCCTCAGTGTACAGCACATTAAGGACAGAGATCCTACATGAGGAGTAAGTGCACAGTGACTCCTGTTGTTGACTTTACAAATTGACACTCCTGTTTATGGCATCAGTAATCTCCCTATGCACCAGTCATGAGTTTCCAAGGCTATGGAAGCCCCTTGAGTTCTCCGACTCTTATCTTGTTTAGACACGGTCATAGTCAAAGTGGAGGTTCTCTCCTCCCTTCAGAGAAAGGCACCTCCCTCTTTGAAGACCTGTTTTGAGCATTTTTCATCAGGCCTCCTGTCCGGTCTTCAGCTTCAGGGGGAGAAGAAAGTAATGAAGCAAGAGAACAAGATCAAGGCAGCCCTTCAAGACTCTGGGGTTAGCCTGGAAACTTGAGGCATGAAGCATACACCCTCACCATTTCTCTCTTTCCTCCCAAAGTGCTTCCTGGAACCCGACGTGAGCAGGAACATACCCGTCATGAGGAATAAGAACACTTTTGAGAACCAAGCTTGAGTCAGTCATCCATGTACTGTTCAACCCTCCTAGCGCTCAATGATTTTAAAAAGCAATATGTACAAAATATGGCCGGCGCCGCGGCTCACTAGGCTAATCCTCCGCCTAGCGGCGCCGGCACACCGGGTTCTAGTCCCGGTCGGGGCGCCGGATTCTGTCCCCGTTGCCCCTCTTCCAGGCCAGCCCTCTGCTGTGGCCAGGGAGTGCAGTGGAGGATGGCCCAGGTGCTTGGGCCCTGCACCCCATGGGAGACCAGGAAAAGCACCTGGCTCCTGGCTCCTGCCATCGGATCAGCGCGGTGCGCCGGCCGCAGTGCGCCGGCCGCGGCGGCCATTGGAGGGTGAACCAACGGCAAAGGAAGACCTTTCTCTCTGTCTCTCTCTCTCACTGTCCACTCTGCCTGTCAAAAAAAATAAAAATAAAAAAAAATAAAAAAAATAAAAAAAAGCAATATGTACAAAATAGGCATTGTGTGTTGAGAACACCTGGGATTTCTTTCCATCAAGTGTGGTAAGACACACAGATGTGGAAATGGCTGTCATGCAGGAAGATGTTTTTTATACCTACAGGTCCCTAGAAAGAGGAGACAGGCATGGGAAGACCGAGGTTAGTCAGAAAATGATCTGTTATCATTTCCATGGGAAGGAGGCGGGTGAACAGACTAAGTAAACTTCAAATTCAGTAGTGTGAACAATTTCAGTGGACTCTGGGATGTAGGGCCTATTCTTGGTTCCCCAAGACCTGGTCCTGGGGTTGATCAGGGCAGATAGCAGAGTGTAACAGCCCCATAAAGGAAGTGAGTGAAAGACTGGTTGGTTTGCATTAAGAAAGAGGAATCCTAAGAGGAATTGTTTGCTATTTGTAGGAATTTGCTAGCTCTGAGAGCGGTAGATCCTAAAGGGACACAATGGCCTTGAGATGTCAAAGCATCAAAGATACAGAACAGAAAGAAAAAGGTATGATTGAAGCTGAAACAGACAAAGGGTCTCTGATTGAAAAAGTTATTCTGTGTTAGCTATGCTGTGAGGCATAAAATGAAAAATATGCCTATATTTTGCTTTTCTCTCTCCAGTTAATATGCCTAGTTTACTGCTTGGTATATAATAGCCACTTAAAAGTGTTTTATTTTTGTCCCTTTACATTTAAACATAATTACAAATTAGTAAGTACAGATTACTTTCAGTGTGAAAGTCGATTCATTAGAATATAACTTTATCAAACCCACAGCTGTAATATTATTAAATAAATGTTTCTGCACATGAGGAAATTAGCTTTTTGGCCCAATTCAAGCAAAGATGGAATGATAATATATTTGTGAGGGTTGCTAGATAAATAAAATATAGAATGCCTAATTAATTTTGAATTTTACATAAGCAGCAAAAATTTTTAGGATCAAAGTGTCCCAAATAGTGCATGAGACATACTTTAAACTAAAATAATAATAATAATCTGTTTAACAAATGTTTTCACTGGACATTCTATACTTTGCATTGCTAAGTTTGAAATCCTCTAGCTATGGAACAACAGACGGTAACCAGGATGCCAGTAACAGCAAATGTTGAAGTAAAATACCTGAATCAAGGCCTGTTTGTGAAATTCCAGGATTTTCTGCTCACTCCTTCATTTCCCTTTCTCTTAATTTTCTGTGTATACAGTTATTCTTAAGTGTTGAAAATTAACTGAAATGTGATCCCTGTTAAACATAAAAGTGGGTATAAGAGAGGGAAGAGATGTATAATTTGGGGCATGCTCGGGCTGACTTGCCCCAATTGGTAGAGTTGGAAACATACTAGGGGATTCCAATTCAATCCCATCAAGGTGGCATGTGCCAATGCCATCTCACTATTCCAAGTGATCAATTTCAGTTCACAATTGATCATAATGAAAGGACTGAGAGTCAAAGGGAGCACATAAACAAGTCTAGTATCTGCTAACACTAACCGATAGAATAAATAAAGGGGAGAGTGATCCAACATGGGAAGTGAGATACTCAGCAGACTCATAGAATGGCGGATGTCCTAAATAGCACTCTGGCCTCAGAATCAGCCCTAAAGGCACTCGGATCTGGCTGAAAAGCCCATGAGAGTATTTCAGGCATGGAAAGCCAAGACACTCTGGCAAAAAGATCTCTGTGAGTGAGATCCCAGTGGAAAGAACAGGTCTTCAAAGAGGGAGGTGCCTTTCTCTGAAGGGAGGAGAGAACCTCCACTTTGACTATGACCTTGTCTAAACAAGATAAGAGTCGGAGAACTCAAGGGGCTTCCATAGCCTTGGAAACTCATGACTGGTGCATAGGGAGATTACTGATGCCATAAACAGGAGTGTCAATTTGTAAAGTCAACAACAGGAGTCACTGTGCACTTACTCCTCATGTAGGATCTCTGTCCTTAATGTGCTGTACACTGAGGCTTAATGCTATAACGAGTACTCAAACAGTATATTTCACTTTGTGTTTCTATGGGGGTGCAAACTGTTGAAATCTTTACTTAATGTACACTAAACTGATCTTCTGTTAAAAAAAAAAAAAAAAAAAAAAAAAGAAACTATCAATTCCCAGCTTGACTCTCACTGGGATTAAACATGACAATAGGTCTGATCTGATTTCATCATCATTTAAAAAAAAATCATCTATTATTTTTCACTTTATGTTTCTGTGTGGGAACAAACTGTTGAAATCCTTACTTAAGGTATAATAAGCTGATCTTCTGTATACTAAGATAATCGAAAATGAATCTTGATGTGAATGGAAGGGGAGAGGGAGTGGGAAAGGGGAGGGCGGTGGGTGGGAGGGACGGTATGGGGGGGAAAGCCATTGTAACCCATGAGACGTACTTTGGAAATTTATATTCATTAAATAAAAGATAAAAAAAAAAAAAAATTTTCTGTGTATAGAAGCCATCCTCTTGGAAAGAATTTCCATTACTTATTACTGTAGAAGGGTTTCTAAAAGAAGTATGCTTTCACAAGGCATTGAAAAGGAAAAAGAACACTGTGAAGGCCCAATGTTGAGAGATTAAGAAATCTGTGTACAAGATATGAGCAGAATACTCTCAACATTATTCTATCACTTTGGTTATAGAGCTAATTCAATGCTTTTTGTGTGTTCTATGGAAATTTCAATATCAGCCTGTTCCACTTTTCAGTCTACAACTGTGCATGGCTGAGGAATAGAATCAGGGGAAGATCCGCTGCTGTTAATACTCTGGCCCATAGGGCTGTGAGATGTATAAAATGCATGTTTTCATGGAGGAAGAAGTCAGTCTAGACTACTGGTTTACCTCTATAAGCCTAAGAACTCACACTGCTCCGAGACAGTGTTGCCTGAGCCACACGATATGATTATTCACCAAGGGTACTTGGGCGGCTTTTCAGGAGTTTTGCACCATTCACCACCCCCTGAAGATTCCTCTGATTCTACAAGCAAATCCCCTTGTTTTTATGATCAAGTTGATGATTCAGAGAGCTAAGCCCTTTTCTTGTGGTTCTTTTGACCTAGTAGTTAAAATCATAAGCTCTAGAGGGAGACCAACTTGGGTTCAAATCTCAAATCTAGAATTTTTCACCTCTGTGACTTTCAGCAAGCTGTTTAATTCTTCCAAGCCTCAGTTTCTCAGTATGTAAAATTGGAATAATAACCAAATGCATAGTATATAAGAATTAAATAATCTATAAATGAGGTTAGCATTGTGCTTGATTTGTATTACATTTTTAAATATATACATATACATATATATATATGTGTGTGTGTGTATATATATTTGAAAGTCAGCATTTTTTTTTTTTTTTTTTTTTGGACAGGCAGAGTGGACAGTGAGAGAGAGACAGAGAGAAAGGTCTTCCTTTTGCCGTTGGTTCACCCTCCAATGGCCGCCGCGGTCGGCGCGCTGCGGCCGGCGCACCGCGCTGATCCGATGGCAGGAGCCAGGAGCCAGGTGCTTTTCCTGGTCTCCCATGGGGTGCAGGGCCCAAGCACCTGGGCCATCCTCCACTGCACTCCCTGGCCACAGCAGAGGGCTGGCCTGGAAGAGGGGCAACGGGGACAGAATCCGGCGCCCCGACCGGGACTAGAACCCGGTGTGCCGGCGCCGCTAGGCGGAGGATTAGCCTAGTGAGCCGCGGCGCCGGCCATGAAAGTCAGCATTAAGGAGAGGGAGAAACAGAGAGTCTACCCACTGGTTCACTCCCCAGATGGCCAGGGCTAGGCCAGACCAAAGCCAGGAGCCAAGAGCTTCTTTCAGGTCTCCCATGTGGGTGGTAGGGGCCCAAGAAGTTGGGCCATCTCCCACTGCTTTTCCCAGCCCATTAGCAGGGAGCTGGATTGGAAGTGGAGCAGCCAAGACACAAGCCAGTACCCATATGGGATGCCAGAGTTGCAGGAAGTAGCTTTACCGGCTCTAACACAACACTGGCCCCTGTGTTAGGTGTTTAATAATTGCTACCTATTGTCTTTACTACTGCTGTTATTACTTTGTTGTATTGTCATCTGTTCATAAATGTTTATTTTCTATCAGGCTATGAATTACTTTGAAGAGAAGGAGTCATATCTCTCATTTCTTTTTTTTTTTTTTTTTTTTTTTTTGACAGGCAGAGTGGACAGTAAGAGAGAGAGAGAGAAAGGGAGAAAGGTCCTCCTTTTTATGCAGTTGGTTCACCCTCCAATGGCCGCCGCGGCCGGCGCACTGCAGCCGGCGCACTGCGCTGATCCGATGGCAGGAGCCAGGTACTTATCCTGGTCTCCCATGGGGTGCAGGGCCCAAGCACTTGGGCCATCCTCCACTGCACTCCCTGGCCACAGCAGAGAGCTGGCCTGGAAGAGGGGCAACCGGGACAGAATCCGGCACCCCGACTGGGCCTAGAACCCGGTGTGCTGGCGCCACAAGGTGGAGGATTAGCCTAGTGAGCCGCGGCGCTGGCCCATATCTCATTTCTATTAGTTTCCCTGAACATCTTCCATGTGCGTGGTCCATAACAGGCATTCAATAATTGTTTGCTGAATGAACGAGACAATAAAGCAGCAAATGCTTTGAAGTATTCCTGTTGGAAAATATATTTGGATGCTGTTTTTAAGAAAGGGAAAGCATGCTATGGGTTTGGGGTAAGGCCAGAGATTTTTCTTTTATGCATGCCTGGGACAACACCTTGTCAGCACCCCCGTGAACTTGGAGAGAGACTTGGATGGCATACATTGCCAGCTATGTGCCACTCTTGTCCTTTATGTGCTTTTTTTTAATTGACCAGCTGTGGCAACTGCTCTGTCCAATATCTCACCTTTTCTCTGCCCATAATCTGTTTCCCTAATTTTATCCCTACTGCTAAAGCAGGAAAACTGCTCCCAGATTCACAGCCATGTGGATGTGCCAGCACAGTGTTAGTTCATATTTTGCCTGGGGTGTAAGCCATGTGGATGTACATGAATAACAGAAAAGGCTAAATGGATCCCCAAGGAGTCCATAAATTACTTTTGAAAGCACATTTTTTAACATTCCCAAATGGGCATAGTACTGAAGTTAAAAAAAAAAAAAAAAAGCCTGCAAGCTTGTATGCCTACCTGCAAAGTTCAAGTCTCTCTAATGTAATTATACACTTTTGTGTTTGTTGTTTCCAAGTGTCTGGTAAACCAGACTCTGTGTATGTTACTATCACATATTTCTACATATTTTGGGCACATTTTCTACCTAAAAACAATTCGTATGTTTCCATGGAAATACTACAATTGTATTAAATCCCTGTGTACTTTTTATAAAGTGAGTGTCCAGGGCCAGCGCTGTAGCAAAGTGGGTAAAGCCGATACTTGCAGTGTTGGCATTCCATATGAGCACCAGTTCTGTGGGGAAATTAGGCACAGGAGGCAATTCAAAGATGGCGTCCAAAGGAAGTAAGGTGGGCGGTGCCCAAAGTCGTTTACAACCAAAGCTGATTGGCCACGCAGCATCAGGGGAGGTGACAACTGATGATGAATGTACAGACATATGGCTGGTCCTGTAAAAAGTCACCCCGTAAAATGACCTTTTAAGTAATTGGTTGGTCCTTAAGCCCTGCCCCAGTAATCCTGCAGTCTTGTTCTTTAAAAGGCTTTGCTACACATGCAATAAACCAAGTTCTTGCTTGCTTGACTTGACTCCCCGCTGCGTCTGACTGTCTCCGGGATTGGGAGGCTGGGGAATGGGCAAGCGGCGCACTTACCTTTCTTCGGACCCGGTCCCTCCTCGTTCAGGTGGACTAAGACCCAGCAAGTTCAATACTGGGCTGCTCTACTTCTGATCCAGCTCTCTACTCCAAGTCCTTGGGCCCCTGCACCCATATGGGAGACCTGGAGAAAGCTCCTGGCTCCTCGTTTTGGATCGGTCCAGCTCCAGCCATTGTAGCCATTAGGGGAGTAAACAAGCAAATGGAAGATCTCTCTACCTCTGCCTCCCTGTAACGCTGCCTTCCAAATAAATAAATAAATCTTCAAAATAAATAAATCAATAAATAAAGTGAATGTCCTACATCATTATCTTTGGAAAGAAAATGTGTTAATGAGCACATTAGTATGTGTGTATGTGCATGTATGTGAGGTGGGGAGTTAGTGTTTATGGCTAAATTATCAAAAGGATTTCAGTGATTTTTTTCTTATTTCTAGAAGTAGATCATGCATTTTGATTCTTGAAAGAACAACAACATGTCTATAGAGATATTTGTTCAACAAATTTTCATTGACTACTTTTATTCAGAGGACTCTGGTAAGAATTCTAGAAAAGTCAAAGTCCCATGAATGAATATGTGTACAGTTCTGTGTAATTAAACAAAATCCAAACAATGGCAGAAATTAAGTGGGCTGAGGAGTAATAGAGTGATATTTCTGGTTTGAGTAAACCAGGACGGCTGCAGGAGGAAGTGAAATTTGAATAGTCTTGAAGTATGGATAGGATTTTATTTGGTAGAAGAGAAGAATTATGGTAAAAGAACATTCCCCAAAGGTATATCAACAAATAAAAGGGATAAAAATAAGGCATATGCAAGAATGGCCCTAGGATCCATGAGGAATGTTTATCCAGAGTAGAGCTTTTCTGTTGGGAAGAAACAGGAGGAAAATCTGCCAAGTGGACATGGATCACCAAGAAAGGACAAGAATGACAATTGTATCAATCAAACCTCAATTCATAAGTAACTAAAAGTAAAATAATTAGTTACATAGAACTTTTCTGGAAAACAAAAAAACACAACAGAAACAAGAATACCAGACTTCAGGAAAATAAATAGGGGGGCTCATTCATTTTGGAAACACCCCTAGGTGGTTCAAAGAATAAAGAGAAGATTATAGAAATCAGAAGCATGAGTATCAGGGATTCTGTGGCTCTAGGTCTCCTAATCCCTATCCATTTCTTCCTTTTGTTTAGTTATATTCTCTTCCTGTATACAAGTCTTTGTAGCTGGAGCTACATGGATCCACAGTCAGGAGCCAGGAGTTTCTTCCGGGTCTCCCACACAGGTACAGGGGCCCAAGGACTTGGACCATCTTATACTGCTTTCTCAGGCTATAAAAGAGAGCTGGATAGGAAGTGGAGCAGTCGGGTCTCAAACGGGCGCCCATATGGTATGCCGGCACTTCAAGTCAGGGCTTAACCCACTGAGCCACAGCGCCAGCCCTTTATAATATTTTGTAATTGTGATCCCAGAGGCTAAGTTGCCTCTTGCCCTGTTCCAAATCAATAAAACCAGGAATTGGGTTCTGATTATTCTTTAGTCACATGATCACCTTAGTCCAGCCACATGAAAATGGGAAAGGGACGTTATAATTGGCTGGGCCTGTGTCACATGTGAGAATAAAGAAAGCTTTGTGAACAGATAAGTGCAATACTTCCATAAGAGTTTTATCTTTCATGAGTTACTGAACCCAGCCATATAATGATTTCTGACCTTCATCTTATAGACAGTACAGAATCATTAAAAGATCTCGTTAGTAAGGATTTCAATAAAAGAAGAGATTGCAATGATTTCCAAAACAGATTGAATTGGAAAAGAAACAGCTATGCAACAACTGTACAAAATGTGAGGGAGCCTGCACCAGGATGTGATAGTGTGAGGATCAAAAAAGAAAGCCAAAAAAAGGGTATTTAGGAGCCAGCGCTGTGGCGTAGCAGGTAAAGCCACCGCCTGCAATGCTGGCATCCCATATGGGCATCGGTTTGAGACCCAGCTTCTCCACTTCCGATCCAGCTCTCTGCTATGGCCTGGGAAAACAGCAGAAGATGGCCCACGTGCTTGGGTCCCTGAATCCATGTGGGAGACCTGAAGAAGCTCCTGGCTCCTGGCTTCAGATCAGCCCAGATCCGGCCATTGTGGCCAACTGGGGAGTGAACCAGCAGGTGGAAGACCTTTCTCTCTCTGCCTCTCCTCTTTCTGCATAACTCTTTCAAATAAATAAATACATCTTTTTTTAAAAGGGTATTTAATAAATAAATCATCATAGAACAGATAAGAAGACTATACTTTTGGGTTTTTATGACATGACTCAATAGCTTTTGGATCACTGAAGGTCTGATGTCTTTCTTCACTGGGACCTTTCCCATAACTGCAAAATTGGACTTGTAGTAAATTTTGTATGAGCCAAAATATTATGTAACAAGCAGTGTAAAGTATTTCATAAAAATCTTTAACTTTTCTTCAAATGTCTGTAAGTATCTAATGCAGTAATACAGATACAACAAGCATCAGCAAACCCATGATCTTGTGGACAGAACATCACTGCTTATCTCCAGGCTAGAAACCTGCACAATCCTGGCTGGGCTTCACCCAACATAACGTAAGTTGAATTTCACCACCCTTCAGGATGACCATACTCAGCGATTTTGTTTGAGCTTGTCAGTATGATGGCTGAATCAGAATGTTTCCTCTGGGATGTGTGTATTTCCTCTCTGAGTGAAAAAATTCTTCCATTGCTCAAGCTTTAGGAAATGGAATACTACCTCTGAGGTATTTCCCTTCAGTTTTTTCTGACATCATTAAAGAATTTCAGTATTCAGAGTTGAAGGCTTTTTCCTGAGTTTTCTGAAAAAAACAGGAAAGGTTATATTACCATTTGAAGTGAAAAACATTTTTCTCATTAGAAATTAGAAACTTTCAGTTAAGGTCCCACTGAATGTATTAGCTGTGTGACTCTGGGCAAGTCATTTCTCTGTTGCAGGCCGTGCATTCCTCAGATGTAATCAGCATTAGATCAATTCTGATCAGGTTGACTATATAATTTACTTTCTAGAGTGAGAACAAGCATGGCTCCTAATTAAACCAAGAGAGCTGGTGTCAACAGGGAAATTGGAACATGTGGTCACCCTTCTCTAAGGGGTTTTGAAGGAACTGTATGGTTTTTAGGTTCAGTCTCTATGCCCAGATCTAATCCTTGGAAAGGGCTTTATGTTATAAATTTCCTGCTGGGCAGGATATATCCATTGTGCTTTGGGGAATAGTTCAGCTTAATGAAGTGTTAATCTCTCTTTTAGGTACACCAGAAGGAAATGCTTACTCTTGGGTTGCTTCTGGGGAATTGTCAGCTCTGCTACAACTTATGTGAGCAAAATCCAACTGTAGACATACTCTTCTTATACAGGGGTTGATATTCAAGTCCTAAGAAAGAATGATTTTTCTCTACAACCTGGAAACTAGGAGATAATGAATAAGCTCTAATACTCAACTATTTGGAGAGTGCTGTTCAAAACCATGTATGGAAGCACATGTGCACACATCACTGGCTTTCATTTGTGGCAATAATTTAATAACCATGATCTTACTATCAGTTTGCTTCTCACTGAATGAATTACTGGAGTCTGAATGGAAACTATGAGCAGTTGTCTTTTTATCACCTGCAGATTGGAGGCAATCTATTACTCTCCTATTTCACTTACTTGCTAATACATTCATTCAGCAAATACTTAATGAACATGAACTATGCACTAAATATTTGGTTGGAGACCCCGCATGGACTGGGAAATGGATAAATAAAATAAATGGGAAATAGATGATTACAATACTCAGTGAAATAGAAATATCAACAATAAAGCAGTAAAAGAACATATGTTCTATGATGGTTTTGTCTTTGGTATGCTTTTCCTGTCTCCATCATCTAAAATCTTCAATTCATCAAAATGCAGGGATATAGTTAATACTCTTGTCATCCACTTATATCACAATTTATAATTCAGAGGTGTTATGTTAGATTAGGAGTAAATTTCATGTGGGTAGTATAGGATTGACATGCAGTTTAGTTACTCCAAAATAACATCATACATACCCAAGTCCTCTTTTGTTGGAAAGACTCAATCTTGTCCATATTTTTCTCCTCTCTCATTTATTTAATTGATTTTCCTCCTCTATTCTTTTACACACACACTTAGTCACACATATGGTGCCTCTCTGTGACACATATCCTTACTGACTTCGCTCACACGCTCATTGTCCTGGGCACATACGCATCCCTATCACTCAATCTGTCAGTGTCTTCCACACTGAGTTTCTCTCTCTTAAATTCCCATGACCTCAAGTTTGTAATTTCCTACAGATGCTCTCTGTCTCAGGAGGCACATTCTCCTTCTTTTGAGCTCACAGCCTTTCTCCAAGGCCATCTCACCCTCAAGTGCACACACCCACATCTGCAGGCACTCAGGCTTTTGTCGCCAGCTCCTCCTACACCTCAGGCGTCTCATTGGTGATCAGAGTAGGGACAGAAGACAGGAAGGGTGGAGGAGATACCAGTAAGTCATGTGTCCTCCACCCACATTTTCTCTTTAATTTGTTTTCTCTCATTTCTTTTTTCCTTTTTGGTAAGAGGAGAGAGAGGGAGAACTCGCTGAGTGATATGGTGTGGCTCCATCCCCAGCAGCTCTGGAACTAAAGATGAATGAGGGCAAGAATGCATTTAATGGCCCCTTAGAGTGACGTCATTGGTGGGGGGACAGGGAAGCATTTCTGTCCCCAAAGAGAGAGACTTGTCCCTCTCAATAGCTGCTCTCATAAGATTTCTTACCACGGGAGATATTTTGTTGAGCCAACCCACTGTGTCTCTACAAAACAAATGGAAACTCTAGGAAAGGCAGCATATCAAATTGTTAGAAGTGGTTCTAGTCCCAGTAGGGTGCTGGATTCTGTCCTGGTTGCTCCTCTTCCAGTCCAGCTCTCTACTGTGGCCCGGGAGGGCAGTGGAGGATGGCCCAAGTGCTCAGGTCCTGTACCTGCTAGGGAGACCAGGAGGAAGCACCTGGCTCCTGGCTTTGGATCAGTACAGCGTGCCGGCTGTAGCAGCCATTTGGGGGTGAACCAAAGGAAAGGAAGACCTTTCACTCTCTCTCTTTCTCTCTCTCACTGTCTAACTCTGCCTGTCAAAAAAAAAAAAAAAGTGGTTTAAAAAAAAACAAGAACCGACTTAGGGTTAAGCCTCTGCTGGTGATACTGACATCCCATAACGGAGTGCCAGTTTGAGTTCTGGCTCCTGTGCTTTGGTCCAGCTCCATGCTTATGTGCCTTGGAAAGCAGCAGAAAGCTGTCCAAGTGCTTGAAGTGCTGCCATCTGCATTGGAGACCTGATGGAGTTCCAGGATCTTGGCAATGGTTGCCGTCATTTGGGGAGTGAACCAGTGGATGGAAAATTTTTCTCCTTCCCTGTCTCTCTTTTGCACGTGCACTCTCTTTCTCTCTCTCTCTCTCTCTCTCTCTCTCTCTCTCTCTCCCTCTCTGTGTCACTCTTTCAAGTAAATAACTTTAAAAAAATAAGTGATTATTGAATATTGCATTTTGTGAGCAGTTGGCAAATCTTACCTAGAAATGGTCAAATAGTAAATATTTTAGGCTTTGAGGGCTGTATGGTTCCTGTTGCACCCATTGTCCTTGGTTGATACAAAGTCAAAGCATCCATAGACAATACATAAATGAGCATGTGTGACTGTGTTCCAATAAATCTTTATTTATAAAAATAACCGGTGGGCTGAATTTGGACCATGGTTGATAGTCGGAAGACTGTTAATTGGTAAAAATAGCATCATGTTTCACTCTGTTTTTGACTGGATGACTTTTTCAAAACAGATTAGGAAAATTTACTTAAAATAATTAGACATAAAAAATTAGCTATGTACTTTCAGAAAAATAAAAACCTCTTTTTGTGACCCTAGAGTCATGCCAAAGAGATGAGATAATTTGCTAAAGTAGTGACTATATAATAAAATGGAAACAGATAAACAGTTTATTCAATTATGGGTTCCAATTGGATTTTCATCAGCATCAGGCTGCTATTCCTTTTGTATGCCACTCTCTGTAGGATGCTCCTGCTGTATAAGAGGACACTGCATGTGAAAATGAGCCCTGGGGCAGAGGAATTGAGGTTGGATGTGGTTGAGGCCCTCCTTGCTGTGTGTGTGTGTATGTATGTATGTATACACACATATAAAAGGGGCACACTTCCAATATAAGAACTGGGAAATAGAAGCATGAGATATACAAGCTCTCAAATGGGAGTACAAAGATGAAGGGGTACCAAAAACAACATGGAAAGGCATCTAAGGGACTAATTGTGATTCCAGCCAGTGATGGTTCAATTAAGCTTTTTAATGTTTTTCTTTTGTTACAGGAAAATTTCATCTGCAGTTTTTTTTTTTCTTGAGCCAACTAGCCATAGGGTGTAGAGATGGACACTAGAGGAAAAAAAAATGTACTAAAGACATCCAATAAGGGCACTTGAATATTTGCATGTTGTTACATTCTTCATTAGCTTTCTTTTGCTCTTGAAATGCTATTTAAATTTGGCAATCATCTCTGAATAATAGAACACAGTGAAGTTATTACAAGGAACACTTATGCATAATGACATGTTTACATAGTATGTTGTGAAATGAAAGAGAAATACAGATTTGCAGAGAAATCCTTGTAGAAAAATCTCACAACTGTATGTGTGTGCACATGCATACACACACATTTGTCTAGGGAAAATGTCATACAAATACATACAAATTTTAAATAACAATCATTTGAGAGTTGATGGACCCACCAAGCTACTCTACTTTCTCCAATTCCATTTCTCTTTCTCTCCTTCCTAAGGTGAATAATTATATAAACATATAGTTCAAAATGTCAGAGATTTTCATTTCAAATATTTATTCAAACTGCAACAGTTATGACTTCAATTCTAAAAGGAGGACCATCCGTATGCTGGGGGATCTGGA
This sequence comes from Oryctolagus cuniculus, assembly GCF_051225735.1. Taxonomy (NCBI): domain Eukaryota; kingdom Metazoa; phylum Chordata; class Mammalia; order Lagomorpha; family Leporidae; genus Oryctolagus; species Oryctolagus cuniculus. The sequence continues at coordinate 56,819,243 of NC_142879.1, read as the reverse complement.
GAAGAGAAATTTCTAGCCTTATTGACACAACCATATCTTCTTTTCCATTTCCACGTTGGTTGTTCACAATACAGTTCATTTCCAATCATGACACCAGAATTAATTTATCAAGTAAAGGGGTAACATTGTCTCTGGGTGAACAGTTGACTTCTCACGCTAAGGAAATGAAAGCAGTGTCCTGTGTAGTTTTAGGCAAATTCCGTAAATTTTTTGAAATCTTGCTTTCTCATTTCAGCAAGATTATAAATACACACCTTACAAGTATTATGGGGATTAAACAACAGTTTTTGGAAAATACCTAGTAGAGTCTGACATATGGTGAGCTAATGAATGTGAAACAAAATGTTAATCCCTTTCCCTTTCTCATTTTTCTTTCTCCTCCAGCACATCCTTCCTAAATTAGAAGAGAAAGAACTGGGTTATGCTGCCATCTTCAATAAATTCTATTACATGTTCCTCTTAAAGTCCCAAACAATTCGCTTTCTCTTTTTTCCTCTGAAAAGGCAAATACTCAGACATTTAGAATATACTAGAGTAGGGAACATGATAATCTAGCCTGTGTTTTGAATGGCCAATATAATTTTATTTCAAAATGAAACTCTGGAAACAATATTTAAAATAATCCAGTTAATCTTGATAATAAAATTTGAAAATGAAACTTGATTCAGGCAGGTTTTATTTTAAACTGAGAATTTGGCTTATTGTGTATATCGTTTCCTACTTATTTCCAAGTTTCTCACTGAATCACCATCACCTTGCCGTGCCCTTTTATACCTAAAAGGCTTCCAGGATTTATATAAGGTCCAATTTCTCCCTATCAAAAGAAGATTGCTATTCTATCTTTGGATATTTCCTAATTCTCAGTTCTCTACCTCATAGTATATGTATTCATGTGTCATACTTTCCTACCAGAGATATTGGTTAATTATAAGGGTATTAACATCAATTATGAGATATTTTAATACCAAGGTGAAGCAGTTTCAACCTCAAAATCACTCAAGATTAACTAAAAAATTTCCTTATCACCTTCTCTTCTTCCAGATGTTTTCTCTTGTGATGGTATCATATTCCATCACATCACCCAGTTATGAAGTCCAGCATTGTCTGTTGTTCCTCTGTGCATTTCCTATGTCCAAATAATTATCCAGCTCCCTCTGTCCCTGCCACCAACGTCTAATTCAGGCCCTTGTAAGAAACTGAAGGATCAATTTCCCAGAGACTTTGTTTTTGACGATTTTCCAGGAATTTAAATCCATCTTCCACCCATTCTTTTACCCAATGCAGATCTGATGGAGATGTTTTTTATTTACAGATACTCATTTGATCCTAAAGAACTCTAGGAAAAACTACAAATTGTCAGATTTGACATTCAGGACGCTGTTTAATCTGGAGTCCAGACATCTCCAGCCATTTTCTTCTTCCCACATTTCATTCCAGCAGCACTAGATGGATTCCTAGTTTCCTGCACACAGCACACTTTCTTGTGAATTCAGCTTTTGGCTTACGCTTGCTTCTTCTTCAGAAGCATTTTATTTACTAGTTGGCTAACTTCCACTTGTTGTTTAAGACATAATTCAAGTATTTACCAAACTCTCCTGGGTAGATGAAGTCCCTCTTTTTGCATGCTTTCTTATATAACTTTTTCACTGATCTCATCAACTTGAATTAAAACTATTTGAGCATTTGGTTTCAAAAAGGTTCTGTTAGCTCCTTGAGGATAAACATGATGTTTTATGGTGTCTCTGAAGTGCATGTCACAGAGATTGAATGACTATGGGCATCACAAAAATGAATTAAGTGAATTAATTCATGGGCAATGCATTTGCCATTGCTCCATAACAAATTGCTCCAAAACTTAGAGAGATAAAATAATGAACATTTATTATCTCGCATAGTTTCCAAGAGTTGTCAGGAATTCAGGAGCAGCTTGGCAGAGTGGTTCTGGCCCAGGACCTCTCATGAGGTTGCAGTAAGCTGTAAATCAGAGCTGCAGTAAACTGAGGGTTTGGCTGGGGTTCAGTCTCTACTTCCAAGTTCCGTCGTGTGACTATTGGCAGAAGATTCAGCTTGTTCGCAAAGGGCACGTTACATGGCAGCTGGATTGAGTGAGTGAACTGAGAGACAAATCGAGACAAAAGCAATCAAAATGAGGTCATGGTGACTACCATCGCTTCTGCTATATTCTGTTAGATGTTCTGACTGACCCTGGTGCATGAAGAAGGAAGGGGGACTATACTGGATGTGATTATCAGGAAGTGGGAATCACTGGGAGTCATCAAAAAAGCTGGTTACCACAGTCAGTAAATACCCTCAGTGTTCCTAAAATTCCCCTAAGTTATCATGCTCTTTTGCCTACTTCTAAGGCCATTTCTGGATGTAAAAGAGATTCAAAGAGTAAACAGGAGTGAACCATTCAGGATATGAGCAAAGTCTCTAATTTATGGAAACTTTATTTATTTAATTATTTAATTTAAGATGTATTTATTGGGGCTGGCACTGTTGTGCAGTGGGTAAACACCCTGGCCTGAAGTGCCAGCATCCATATGGGCGCTAGTTCGAGACCCAGCAGCTCTACTTCCTATCCCACTTTCTGCTATGGCCTGGGAAAGCAGTGGAAGATGGCCCAAGTGCTTGGGCCCCTGCACCCCCGTGGGAGACCCGGAGGAAGCTCCTGGCTCCTGGCTTCATATCGGCACAGCTCCGGCCATTGTGGCCAATTGGGGAGTGCATAATAGGATGGAAGATCTCTTTCTCTCTCTCTCTCTCTCTCTGTCTCTCTCTCTCTTTGCCTCTCTTCTCTGTGTATAACTCTTACTTTTGAATAAATAAATCTTAAAAAATATTTATTTATTTGAGAGGCAGAATTACAGACAAAGAGAGGGAAAGACAGAGAGAGAGGGGGTTCTTCCATCTGCTGGCTCACTCCCCAAATGGCCACAACGGCTGGAGCTGAGCTAGTGCAAAGCCAGGAGCCAGGAGCTTCCTCCGGGTCTCCCAAATGGGTACAGGGGCCCAAGCACCTGAGCCATGTTCCACTGCTGTCCCAGGCCATAAGTAGAGAGCTGGATTGGAAGAGGAACAGCTGGGACAGAAACCAGCATCTATATGGGATGTCAATGCCACAATGCTGGAATGGGAAACTTTAATTAATGAGAATTGGGGGGGGGGGGCAGGAAACATAACAAGAGGGTGAGATATATTTCTAATGAGATTATTGATACAGCAGAACTTGCTGAGTTGTAGTATTAATCCAACACATTGTATTTATTAAAACTGGTTCTGAAAACTCACCATCCTGATATTTATGCATTGTCTCCAACTTAGAGTCATCAGGAATATAACCTAAAATAGGCTGAATAAATGGACAGGTAAGGAATGACTCAGCATGATTATTAATAATCAAGAGACAGGCATTGGGGCCAGCGCTGTGGCGCAGTGGGTTAACGCCCTGGCTTGAAGTGCTGGCATTGCATATGGACGCGGGTTCAGGACCCAGCTGTTCCACTTCCGAGCCAGCTCTCTGCTGTGGCCTGGGAAAGCAGTGAAGATGGCCCAAGTCCTTGGGCCTCTGCACCTGTGTGGAGACCCGAACGAAACTCTTGGCTCCTGGCTTCGGATTGGCGCAGCTCCGGCCATTGTGGCCAATTGGGGAGTGAACCATCGGGTGGAGGACCTCTCTCTCAGCTTCTCCTTTCTCTGTGTAACTCTGACTTGCAAATAAATAAATAAATCTTTAAAAAAAGAGAGAGAGAGACAGAAGGCAAACAATGGAAATAACCACAAAAAAGTCCAATGGGGTCAAAAATAAATGATGCTCAGCTCAGGTGAAGAAAGGAATTCCATCAAAAACACAGCCAGAGGGTCAGCGCCATGGCAAAGCAGATAAAGTCAGTGCCTGCATTGCTGGCATCCCATATGGGCGCCAGTTCAAGTCCTGGCTGCTCCACTTCTGATCCAGCTCTCTGCTATGACCTGAGAAAGCATTAGAAGATGGCCCAAGTGCTTGGGCCCCTGCACCCACATGGGAGACCCAGAAGAAACTTCTAGCTCTTGGCTTTAGATCAGCACAGCTCCAACCATTGCTATCAATTGGAAAGTGAACCAGTGGATGGAAGAACTCTCTCTGCCTCTCCTCTCTGTATGTAGCTCTGACTTTCAAATAAATAAGTAAATCTTAAACACACACACACACACACAGCGAATGGTTGCCATTTGCAACATACTTTTTTGACAACAGTTCTATCAGCTAAGCTCCTCTGGCTTTTTTGCTTGCTCATTTAAAAAAAAGGTTTTACCTCTTTCACATATAACCATTAAGTGAGGGCTAGGAAAGGTAGAGCACAAAGGGATACAGGAGGATTGGATAATGGATACCAAACTATAGTTATATAGGAATTAATTCTGTTATAATCCATAACAGGCTAACTGCGGTCTAGATCAATTCATTATATATTTCAAAATAACAGGAGAGAAGAATTTAAGGCTCCCAACACTTGGAAATAATAAATGAGAAGATGGAAATGCTAATTATCTTGATTTGATCATCACACATTGTCTACATTATAATTTGTCATATTATACTCCATAAGTATGGGCAAGTATATGTGTCAATTAAAAATTGTGCATGAATAAAGAAAAGGCAAAGGTTTGAAATGATTATTTAAATGAAGGTGCAATCCTCACTTATAAACTTCTTTCTTTTTTAAAGACAAGATGGCCTATAGCCATACAGTGCAGTACAGAGTGTGGCTCCCCAAGTTTCACTTTATAGCCGAAGCCTTCTCTCTTGGACTGGATTTTCGTTTTCTCTCTAGTCTGACTTCCCACCAGGCTTATCCTTATCTTTTCAATCCCTTTATTTCTATTTTATCACACAATCTCGCTATATTGCCGTAAGGTAACTAAGTGTCTTCAATTTGACATTAGTGAACATCTCCATATCAGAGGCTTGTATCAACGTTTCAAGTGTTTTCAAATAATCTAATATTTGGGGGGAAATTATCTCAATTCACATTGCCATGTACTTTCTCTCTTAACTCAAAGACCTCTGATTACTTTTGAATGGAATTCATTCACTCATCTTATTAATTGACATATTCATTGACTCATAGTTTTTAAAGGTATTATCTGATTATCAATTAACTCAAGAGCATTCTGAAGAATCTTTGCTAATGTGTAATTATTTTCAGTAAATATTAATACTTGCTTATGGGTACCTTGTTATCTTCCACCACAACATTCATTTACAAACTACGTGTCTAATCAGGCAGCATTCCAGTATGAACTATGAAAGAAAACAAGTATAAGGCATGATCCTTGTTTTCAATTATGGAAAATTTATTTCCTTTTCTTTACTTTTTCATAGCCTTTTCAAGTACACATTTTAAATGATTTGTTCACTAGACCTACCTAAAAATTTCATCAGAACAACTATCATTTAAGATTTTTATTTTTGACAGTTTAACATGTTTCTGATACCTGGCAAATCCACAATCTCTTTCCCACCTTCACCCTTAAAGATAGCGTCTGTGTGTCTTCCAAAGGTCAGCTTAAACAGTGTTTTTTTCCTGTTCAGATGCTTATTTATTATGTCTCCCAGTTCTCTTTCAAGACAGAAGAATATTTTCTATTAAAATGCTTTCTGTATTCGTTACTTGTTTCCCTCCACAGGAGGATAATTGACTTGATCAGAGACTTTGGCAAAAGGACGACTGAGTGCAAAGCTCTCCATCTCTGGCTTTCTCTTCCATTGCTGACCACCCATATGGGCTACACCTGTTCTTCTCAATTCCTGCTTCCTCCAGGCAAAAAGCCCAGCATAGGGAGCACTATTAGCATCTCCTTTTCGACTGAGTGAGTAAATGCAATTTGTGATGAACGGGAGTCATTTTGCCTTCTGGTCCAAGCCACTTATTCTGAACCATCTTACACAAGAATGCAGCTAATATGTTGAAATCTATCAAATTTTTGTGTCAGTTCCTCAGTTGATTCCCAACACTCTAGAAAAACTCAGGTTTTGTTAGGTCCTCCAGCTATGCATTCTCATTACACCCCAATTCTTTCTCTCATCCCCCTTATTCTTTTTATTTATTTTTATTTTTTGACAGGCAGGGTGGACAGTGAGAGAGAGAGAGACAGAGAGAAAGGTCTTCCTTTTTTGTTGGTTCACCCCCCCAAATGGCCGCTGCGGCAGGCACACTGCGCTGATCCGAAGCCAGGAACCTGGTGTTTCTCCTGGTCTCCCATGGGATGCAGGGCCCAAGCACTTGGGCCATCCTCCATTGCACTCCCGGGCCACAGCAGAGAGCTGGACTGGAAGAGGAGCAACCAGGACAGAATCTGGTGCCCCGACTGGGACTAGAACCCAGTGTGCAGGCGCCGCAGGCGGAGGATTAGCCTATTGAGCCGTGGCGCCAGCCCCACCTTATTGTTTTGCAGTCTTTCTCTCTCCCTCTTTAGGCAGACAGGCAATATATCCAAGCAGTTAAGAAATACGAACAAGGGAGTCACATTTTCTGCATATGAATTGTAGCTATGCCATTTACTACACATAGAATTTTTGGTAAGTTATATAACTTTTTTTAAAAAATAAAAGTTACATTAAAATGAAGCAGAAAATGCAGTTACCATCCACTCCTTTTTTCTCTGCCCATAATATCTCCTAATGTGTGGTACATTTTTAATAACTGACAAACTGATACTGAATGCCTCATTATTAACTAAATTCTACAGCTTAATTTAGGCTTCACTCTCTGTTGTGCCATTCTTTGGGTTTTAACAAGTGCATGATTTCAGGTATCCATCATGCCAGTATTGTACAAAATATTTTTACTGTCATAAAAATCCTCTTTGTTTAACCTATTCATCTCTTCACCCAGGCTCTCCCAATCCTGGCAACCACTACTCTTCTGTCTTTATAGTTTTGCCTTTTCCAGACAGTCATTTAGTTGGTATCATATGGTCCGTATGCTTTTTTTGGACTGGTCTCTTCTGTCTAACAAGTTGCACGTAAGGTGCCTCCACATCTTTCTGTAGCTTGATAGATCATTTCTTCTTCTTACTTTTTAAAATATTTATTTATTTCAAAGGCAGAGTTACAGAGAGGCAGAGGCAGAGAGAGAGAGAGAGAGATCTTCTATCTGATGGTTCACTTCCCAAGTGACCGCAACAACCAGAGATAGGCCAATTGTAAACCAGGATCCTGGAGCTTCTTCTGGGTCTCCCACGTGGGTGCAGGGGCCTTCTATTGCTTTCCCAAGCCATAGCAGAGAGCTGGATCAGAAGTGGAGCAGCCAGGACTTGAACCAGACCGCCATTTGGGATGCCAGCACTGCAAGCAGAGGCTTTATCCACTACGCCACAGTGCGGGCCCCAGCTCACTTCTTAGGGCAGAAGAGTTTTCCACTAAATTAACATAACACTATTTTTTAAAATTCATTCAGAATATCTTGGTTGACTCCAACTTTTGGCAATTATGAATAAAACTGCTATAAGTATTCATGTACAGATTTTTGTGTGGATACAAGTTTACAATTCATTTGGGTAAATACTAAAGAGAATGATTGCTGTGTTATATGGCAAGAGTTTGTTTGGCTATGTAAGAAACTGTTAAACTGTCTTCCAAAAGTGACTTTCCCACCAGCAACGGAAGAGAGTTCCTTGTACAGTACATTCTTGCCAATGTATAGTATTGTCAGTGTTTTGGAGTTTTCACTAACCCAATAGGTACTCAGCAGTTATTTTAATTTGGAATTTCCTAATAACATTAAGCATATTTTTAAAGCTTATTTGTTGTATGTGTATGCTCTTTTGTGACACAGTTGTGCAAATCTTTTGCCCACCCTTTATTTAATTTGTTATCTTACTGTTTATTTTTTTCATATCTCTGTTTTATAAATATCTCTTAGTTTATGACTGATCCTTTCATTAAGCAAACAGTGTCTTTCACAAAACATTTTAATGAAATCCAACACATTAGTTTTTCATTACTGATCATGCTTTTGGTTTTGTATCTAAAAGCTTATTGACAGATGCAATACCTCTTACAAGCTTCTCTTGTGTTCTTCTAGATGTTTTGTAGTTTTGCATTTTACATTTAGGTCTATGATCTTTTTCATTCAATATTTGTAAAAGGTGTAAGGCCAGTGTCTAGATTCTATTTTTTCTTTCTTCTTTTTTTTTTTTTTTTTGAATGCAGATGACTAGTTGTTCCAGCACTGTTTGTTGAAAAGACAAATTTTCTCTTTTGTATTGCCTTTGCGTTTTTGTAGTTGACTGTATTGGTGTGGATCTATTTGTCGTATTTGTCTTTTCTTTCACCAATATCATACTGTCTTGATTAGTGTATTTTTCTTAAAGATTTATTTATTTTTTGAAAAGGAGAGTTACAAAGAAAGGAGAAAGAGACAGAGAAGAGAGAAATCCACTAATGACTGCAATGATCAAAGCCAGGAGCATGGAACTCCATTCAGGTGTCCCATGTGGGTGGCAGGTGCCCAGGCACTTGGGCGATCTTTCAGTGCTTTCCCAGGCTCATTAGCAGAGGGGGGATTGGAAGAGGAACAGCCCAGTAGGAATGAGCACCCATTTGGGATGCCAGTGTGGCAGGCAGCAGCTTAACCTGCTAAACCTTGGTGTCGGCCCCTTAATTACTGCATCTTTATACAGTAAAGATAGCAATCAGATAGCTTCATCTTGATAACTTTATTATTCTTCAATAATGAATTGGCTATTCAATCTTTCATCTACCCATATAAAACTTTGTCAGTTGCAAATACTTAGGATTTTTATTGGAATTGCACTGAATCAATAGATCAAGCTGGGAAGAGCATTTATCTTCACAATATTGAATGCTCATAACTATGAACATGGAATATTTCTCTACTTCTTTAGATCTCTGATTTCTTTCACTGGATTTTCATACTTTCTCTCACATAGATATTACATACATTTTCTTAGATTTATACCCAACTTCTCCCCCTCCCACATTGGGTTAACATAAAAGGGATATTCAAAAAGACCATGGAAAATATGTATAATGAAAAATTATCTTTTGATCAAATATTTTTGACCAGCATACATTTATCTTTTAATTCATATTCTCACAAATGGTTTTTTATTTCAAATTCCAAATGCTCATTGCTACAGTAAATTAATCAATTTTTATAGTAATACTATATCCTGAAAACTTGCCATAATTGCTCATTAGTTCTAGGAGGTTTTAGTTATTTAAAATTTCCTACATAGGCACTCATTTCAGCAATGAACAGATAGTTTTATTTCTTTGTTGCTCATCAGTATACCTTTTATTTTCATATTATCTTATTGCAGTACCTAGAACTTCCAGTATAATGTGGAATAGAAATGGAGAGAAGTTATATCCTTGCCTTGTTCCTGATCTTTGGTGGAAGATACCTAATTGCGCACTATTGGGTTGTTAGCTGTAGATTTGTTTGTGGATATTTTTCCTGATTCAAAAAAAATATTTATTTGGAGCTGGTATGGTGGCATAGCAGGTTAAACCTCTGCCTGCATGCCAGCATCCCATATGGGCACCAGTTTAAGACCAGACTGCTCCACTTCTGATCCAGCTCCCTGCTAATGGCCTGGGAAAGCAGCAGAGGATGACCCAAGTGCCTGGGCTCCTGTCACCCACCAAGAGACCCAGAAGAAGCTCCTGGCTCCTGGCTCCTTGCTTCTTGCTTCAGCCTAGCTCTGGCCATTGCAACCCTCTGGGGAGTGAACCAGTGGATGGAAGATCTTTTTCTCTCTTCCTGTCTCTCTAACTGCTTTTCAAATAAATTTTAAAAATCTTTTTAAAAATATTTATTTATTTATTTATTTGAAAGCAGAGTTGCAGAAAGAGAAGGAAAGAGAGAGAGGAGAGAGAGAGAGAGAGAAAGAGAGAGAGAGAGAGGAAAGAGAGCCCTTCCATCTGCTAGTTCATGAAAAACATGGGTGCAACAGCCTCGTCTGCTGCTTTCACAGGGAACATTAGTGGAGAGCTAGACTGAAAGTGGAGTGGGTGGTGAGTTATCCACTGTGCACTATGCTGGCCCCTGCTGTTTATTTTTGTCAATTTGTTAAGGTGATTTTTATGGCCAGAATATTCTATGACAGCTTGGAAAGAATGCATTCTGTTGTTGTTGGGTAAGATAGTCTAGACTTGTCAATTAGACCCAGCTGATGGTGCTTTTCAGTTCAATTATATTATATATTTGCTGAATGTGTCAATAATGGATAGAATGATATGGAAGGATGCAGTCTGCAATTATAGTGGACTTGTCTATTTCTCCTTGCACTTCTGTTAGTTTCTGGGTCACATATTTTGATGCACGTATTTTTAGAGCTTTGTTAAATACTCGATTGATTATATCTTCTTAGAGTAGTGATCTTTTTAATATTATGTAATGCCCCTCTTTATATCTGGTAATTTTTCTTTCTGTAATGTTGGTTCTGTCTCAAATAAATGTACTTATTCCAGCTTTCTTTCATTCGTGTTAGTGTGGCTTATTTTTCTCCATACCTTTGCTTTTAATCTATGTCTTCATATTTAAATTGGATTTCTTTTTAGCAGCATATAATTAAGTCTTCTTATACAAAATCTCTCCTGACAATATGTGTCTTTCAGCTGGTGTACTTAATTCACATATATCTAAAGTGGTTATCAATACACTAAGGTTAGTATTTGTGACCATATTTGTGACTTCTTTATTTATTGGCTTTTTTGCTCTCATTTCTTGCACTCATTTTTATCTTCATACCTTTTCTGCTGTGTCTAGTTTTAACAAAAGCATTTCAATAATTATGTTCTATATCCTTTCCTAGGAATTTATTTTTGTGGAAAAATTATATATAATTGTGTTACAGTTCACTTACATTTACATTTAATCCAAGTCATTTTTCAAATAACATTCTACTTTATAACAGATTATTTCCATTTATCACTTCTTTCATTTATAACATTTCTATCACTCATTTTAGTGATCCATGAGCTATCACTGAAAACAATGTTACCATTAATATTTTGAATATAAATTACAAAAAGAAAGAGTTCAGTTTACTTTCATTTATTCATGTTTCTGAGCTGTATCACGTACCTTTTCACTGAAGAATTTATTTTAGTATTTCTTGAAAGGCTTACTGGTGACACATTTCCTCGATTTTTATTTGTCAAAGGAATTATTTATTTCTGCTTTACTTTTGAAGTATAATTGACTTGGAATAACACTTTGCTTCACTGCATTGTCTTCTTGCTTCTGAACAGAAATCTGATGTAGTTCTTATACTTTTTCTATAGTTGAGATTTTTATTTTCCTTTAGCTTCTTTCAAACTTTGTCTTTTTCTTTGATTTTTTTTCTCAGCTTGGAGATGATATGCCTATGTGTAGAATTTCATGTATTTAACATGCTTGATGTTCTCTGGGCAACCCAGATCTGTTGACTGGTCTATTATTAATTTTGAAAAATTGTCAGCTATTATTACTTGAAATTTTTTTCTGTTCATGTTTACCCCTGATAGTATCAATATGCCTTGTTGCAATCTTGCAATGATCCCACATTCCTTGGATATTCTATTCTAATTTTTCCTTTTTTTTTTCTCTTTGTAGTTTTTTCTATGTCAGCTTCCAAAAAATCTACTGACATATTTTTGGGCTTACAGAAGCTTTCTTTGGCCATGTACAATAACACATTATTAATTTCTGTTACAGTTATTTTTTATTTCAATCCTGTCATTTTGGTTCTTTCTTAGGATTTCCCTTTCTTTGCTTACATTATACTTTGCCCTTCAATGTTGTCCACTTTTTCTATTTGGGCCCTGAGCATATAAATTATAATTATTTTAAGATTTATTTATTTTCCTTGAAAGTCTGAGTTACAGAGAGGCCGGGGGAGTCTTCCATCCGCTGGTTCACTCTGCAAATAGCCGCAACAGCCAGAGCTGGGCTGATCTGAAGCCAGGAAGCCAGGAGCCAGAAGCTTCTTCTGGGTCCCCCACACAGGTGCAGGGCCATAATTGTTTTAAATTCCTGATCTGATAATTCAAAAATATCTACCATATCTGAATCAGGCTTTTTGTTTCTTTGGGTTTTATTTATTCTCTTTAGCAGAGCTTTGAATCTTCTGTTGTTGTTGAAAGAAGAACCTAACACACCTGGTAAAAGCAAAGAGGTAGTTATAGAGATTTCGCTCTTGGGTTTCTACTCCTTACCAGCTGTGAGCTTTTGTAGTTGCCTGTCTCCCTAATTTTCAGGGCAGCTATTTGTGCTGTTGCTTCAATTCTCTGATTAATGTAATAAGAGTTGTTAACTTTCAATTTGTTCTTTTTTCCTAATTAGAAGGATGAGTATGAAGATTTTCTAAACTACTTACTGTTTGAATGGGATCCAGAAATCCAAATTATTTACTTTTTTGTGTTTTGTTTTTAAACATCTGGAAAATGAAGCTAATCATAATACCTGCCTCATTGGCGTGAGGTTTAAATGAGTTAAGGGATATATAAGTATAGTGACTGAATGGAGTTTGACATTGTGAAGTCACAATAAGTATTATTTTTCAGGACACAAGGACAAAGAACTGGTCTGTATTTTCCAATGCTGCTCCCCAGTGCTTAGCACTTAGTAGACTATAAATATTTGTTGACCAAATGACCTTGAAGCCTGATTAAAAAAAAAACATTAGGAATACCCATGATATCATGTGCTTTCCCTAACTTTCTAGAATAATAGAACTGTGCTCCTGTCGGTGATATGACTTCACAAGGAAGCGCAGTGATGCTGTGAATAAGGACACAAGGCATTAAAACTAACAAGTGAATAAAGAAACTCACATGTAATATTTTATATTCACCCCAAAATCCAAAAGAGTATACACTGTAGGCCTGAATCAACTGGAAACTCATTCCATAGGTAATGACTTCTGTCCTCAGTTTTGTATGAAGTCCCTGTGCAATGTTGGGTTGCTCTTTTCATTTTTCTATATGTTATCTGTCACTTATAAAATAGAGAATATTACATCTTTCTTATACAAAATTCTGTCAGTGTAAGCAATTATTAACGTGTCAAGGAACACAATCAGAATTCTTATCTGAATACATTTCACTATGTCAGTGAGAGTACATTATTGTGTGGCAAATGAGATATTCTCAACATTTCAACACCAATCAAATACTTTGGCTTTATCCTGTGCTCAAAATCATCAATATTTAAATTAAGTATTTTCCCTTCTCCTCTACTCTTTTGTTCTAGTCTCTTTTAGAATTTATTTTTTCTTTGTCATATGCCATCCAGCCTCGTCTATTACTTTCATTTTCAATAAATGGCAAGAATAACCTTTGGTTTTATAATTTTTTTATCTTTTGTTGGAAAGTTTTCCAAAATACAGACATGAAATAAAGATCAAAGCTAATTTATGCTTTTTTCAAAGATTTCGCACTTGTAAAGTTTCATTTTAAAATTTGTATCCAAAAGAGAGTGAAGTAAGAAGAAAAATAATTAACTAATTCAGCATTTCATTTCATTCTCTTAGTCATACTGTTACTTGTTCTAGATTATTGTAAGGTAGTTCACAAATTCTTATGAGTTGTGGGAAGATTTCATGCAATAAATAGAGAAAAGGTAAACAGAGGAAAGAGAAAATATGCAAGGGAATAATATAGAGGTTTAGACATAAATGTAACCAACAAAGATGGATAAGATCTTGGTGAGTCACTAACTTTATAATTACCTATCTGATTAAAACAAACCAAATATTCACAAATATTACAAATATTTCTAAGACATGAGAATTAAATGTCTGCTCAGACCTATTGTGCAATGAGATGTAGTGAGTCACCCCCTCAACAACATACTTAACATCAACACAGGGATGAAGTTCACCGAGCTTTCATGACATACCTCACTCTTGTCAGTCACATCACATATAGAAACAGTTCAGTCCAACCAGATCAGCTGAAGGGCCAGATAATATGGCTCAGAATTTCATCTTCTTGCTGGTCTATCTCCATACAGTTAGCAGAGAAAGGATTAAGTGGATAGTCTTAAAATTATGTATGTATCCCAGGAATTGCTCTCTCCACAGTTGTTTATGGATATTTTGTGGCAATGAGCTGAGATCAACAATGCAGTATCTAGCTGACTATTTACAATAGATTGGTCTCAAGATTCCTGGCCCCATGTGCACTTTACTGCCACCATTCCAGTTTAGAATCTGTTCTATTGTACCTCTATTCTGTTGCATTGGTTTTCTCCTGGGTATTTCCACCTCTAATCAGTCTCATGCATTTCTCCCACCTAACCTTGCAAAACTTCCCTTGGTCATGCCACGCTCTGTGGATCATCCTTAATAAACTCATAACTCTTAGTATTTAAGATCTTTCATAGATCTACCATTACAAATACAGCCATCACATCTCCCTGTACAAAGCTTTTGTTTGTCTGCTTGCATCCTAGTCTTATTTACCACCTCCTGTGTCACTGCAGTCTACAAAAGAACATATCCTATCTTTAAATTTAATTTCCAATACTATCTCCTCCATGGTATCTTCTGGATCCTGCTTCCTTCTCAGTCCTCTGCATTCTCATGTAAGGTATTCCTTTCATGTGCTTGATCTTGTTCCGGTTTACCTTCCAACTCACTCCACGGGGCCTCCCCACGCACATTTTGTTGGAGGCATGCCAGCTTCGCTTCCGTCTCCAGATCCACCAGGCACCTGCCTGCCTCGGAGCTTTTGCCCCAACTCTCCTGACTGCAGGGATGCTTAGCCCTGACTCTTCACAAGATGACAGCTATCTCAGTTCTCAATTCTCCTCAGACAGGTTTTACCTAGTAAGGTTTGACCTCAAGAAAATAACTTGGCTCTTTCAACCACAGTTTTCTTTTCCCTCTCACCTAGGATTGTTTAGAGAACCAAGCATTTGAAAAGATAAAGTGTATTGCCTGGCACATGGTAACTATTCAATAAGTATTATTTTTTTAATAATATACTATTAACAAAAAGAGAAACATAAATTATTATTGTTATTTAATAGTCCCCCACTGAGCAGAAACGTGCCAATTTATATGGCTCAAGAAGTAACTAATTCATATGTATTTGATTTCTCACCTGAGAACATAGTTACTACCTGGATAGATCTTCTTCCTCAAACCTTATCTTTAGTAATACTCTTTGGCATAACAACCCATTTTAAAGAAGACAACTAGAACAGTATATGAAAAGCCATCAATACCTCTGTCCTCAATTCAAGTGCAATCCATTCTGAGCCCATCAAATGCACACGAAGCAAGGTTTTTATCTGCAAACTGAAACATTTAAGAGTAGTTCTTTATTCTGATCAATTATTCAGAATGGCCTGCTAATGTCAGATGTGTGGTCCAAGCTCCAGTCAAATGAAATGAGTAATTTTCAGTTACTTGTCCCTTGGTTGAGCCAAAAAGATACTAAATATTTACAGGTTTATCCCAGGGTGCTGGCTCACAGAGTGCTGGACCTCCTCTTAAAGCAAATAAACAAGGATCCTATACAGCATTTAAACCTGTCCAAGCTTTCTCAGCCAGCTTCTCTCTTTCCTCTTCACAGTGATTATATACCACTCAATTCCAGCCACATTTTGATTGTCCTGTTGTTAAGTTATTACAAGTATTTCAGAGGGTACAAGAGTTGTTTCCCTTTCGTTTGACCACATGTTTAGATTATTTGAGCTATTGTGTTTATATCATTTGTTTTTGCTCCTTAGTTTGCTTATTCCATCTCAATAGGCCACCACAATGTTTGCTTTTGTTCATTAAGCTTTTTGAACATCATGCAAAGGATTACAACAGAAAAGTATTTTAATAGTAGAATATATAAACCGATTAAGTGATTTCATCATCTGAAATCAAATATCTAAACTTCAAGAGACTTGAAGTTGAGAGACAACAGATTTTATGAGATTCTTAGAACTCACAAAGAGTTTAATTTCCTGTATAAATACTTCATTGATTATGTTAATAAAATAATATCTTTTGCAAGCAATTTCTAACTAAGTTTCTTGTGTGTTTATTTTATTTTTTAAAGTTTGTATGTGAGTTTTCGTGACTAGTCCTGTAGTTTTACAGCTGGGAGTGATCTTAGAATTCTTCCTTCTAGTCCGAATTCTTCAATTTACAGATAAGGAAACTAAGGATCTGGGAGGTTAGTAAGGACATAGCCAGACCTGGAGATATTGTATACTTTTCTGAGATGAATCCCTATCTTTTTTGATAACATTTAAATCTTTATGTCATGAGCCCAATTCATCATTTCACAGTGATGGGATTGAGGGGGGAACCTTGACTCAATTTGAAAAGAAACCCTGGAGTATAGTTTTTTTTTTTTTTTTTTTTTTTTTTTGACAGGCAGAGTGGACAGTGAGAGAGAGACAGAGAGAGAAAGGTCTTCCTTTGCCGTTGGTTCACCCTCCAATGGCCGCCGCTGCAGCCGGCACACCGCGCTGATCCTGGCAGGAGCCAGGAGCCAGGTGCTTTTCCTGGTCTCCCATGGGGTGCAGGGCCCAAGCACCTGGGCCATCCTCCACTGCACTCCCTGGCCATAGCAGAGAGCTGGCCTGGAAGAGGGGCAACCGGGACAGAATCCGGCGCCCCGACCGGGACTAGAACCCGGTGTGCCGGCGCCGCCAGGTGGAGGATTAGCCTATTGAGCCACGGCGCCGGCCGGAGTATAGTTTTTAACTTTCTTTGCTTATAAATTCCTTTGAGAATCTATTGAAAACTCCAGACGTCCTTGCCAGAAAAAAACTCACATGACACACAAAGTCAAAATTTTTATAGAATCCATAGACCCTTGAAACCATGATTTTAGATCCATTTATGAGTCCTATCAATTTTGACTCACTCAAGTAAACAGATTTTGCCTGACATAATGGGATGGTTTGAATGTAGCACAGAATAAAGAGATATAAACAGAAAATGTCATTGATCAACACTTATGACCAGGAGACCAACTGCCCAGATTAACAATATGTTATCTGATAGTAAATGGCTAAAATCAAACTGTTGGTAGATTGTTAGACTTTGGGGATGGAAGGCTGGCCTGTATCTTTTCTTAGTGAAGCTGACTTGATCAAGTTTGTATTGATCAAAGAAAGATTCATGTCACAGATCTCAGCCACGGTACTCCTAGGGAACCTAAGAAGAAAAAAGTTCACACTTAAAGATATGGAAAAAGGTGTTAGGTTAAAAGGATCTCTATTAGCAGCCTCTAATCCCCCATTTCCTAATGATCATCCTATCAAAATAACAAAGACAGGAAAACCAGAATACTAAATTTAAAAAAAAAAATCTGGATTTCCCCTACCTGAAAAGTCAGTTAATTTTAAAATTCCTAATTTAGGAGCTGGAGCTCCAGGTTAAGCTGTTAATGGCAATAGTAGCATCTCATATTGGAGTGCTGGTTCAAGTCCTGGCTCTTCCACTTCCAATTCAGCTTCCTGCTAATAACCTGGGAAGGCAACAAATGATGGCCCAAGTATTTGATCCCCTGCCACTCACATGGGAGACCTGGATAGTGTTTCTGGCTTTTGGTTTTGGCCTGGCCAAAATCTGGTTCTTGTGGGTATTTGGGGAGTGAACCAGTGGATGGAGGATATCTTTCTTTCTCTCTCTCTCTCTCTCTCTCTCTCTCTCTCCGTTTCTGTCTTTCCTTCTCTCCCTCTCTGTCTGTTCATCTGCCTTACAAATAAATCCTTTAAAATATGCCTAATTTTTAAAATGCAGAGGCCAGATTATCCTACCAAAATAGAGCAAGGGTGATTGTCAATTCAATGGCAAATGAGAAAGAATTCTGTCTTCAAATGCATATTTTTTCATCCCACACCCAAACACAAACTCACTCAGAAGGGAAGCATTCAGGAAGAAGAAGAAGGAAGACATGTTTGTGCATTACTGTCTTTTTTTTTTTTTTTTTTTTTTTTTTTTTGACAGGCAGAGTGGATAGTGAGAGAGAGAGACAGAGAAAAAGGTCTTCCTTTTGCTTTTGGTTCACCCTCCAATGGCCACCACGGCCAGTGCGCTGCAGCTGGTGCACCACGCTGATCCGATGGCAGAAGCCAGGTGCTTATCCTGGTCTCCCATGGGGTGCAGGGCCCAAGTATTTGGGCCATCCCTCCACTGCACTCCCTGGCCACAGCAGAGAGCTGGCCTGGAAGAGGGGCAACTGGGACAGAATCCGGCGCCCCGACTGGAACTAGAACCCAGTGTGCCAGTGCCACAAGGTGGAGGATTAGCCCAGTGAGCCACGGCGCCGGCCACATTGTTGTCTTGAAGAGGAAGCCCTCATATGCAAAGGACGAGATATAGAGGAAGGAAAAAGTGATGGATATATTTCTTGGGAATTATGATTGTCAAGTAATTAAATACTCTCAAGTCAGCTGGCAGTGTTCTAGAAGATTCTGTGTCATATCACATGAATAAAACTAGGAACAAAAATGTGGGGAGCAACTCGGACTAGACTAAGTTACTGGAATTAAGACTTATTCTATGCATCTGCTCTCCCACAATATGGTGCTGGGAGAGGAGTAAACAGCTTCTACGCAGCTGTCTCTCGCCAACTTGAGTGATGACCTGCAGGAGCTGATCCTGCTCCTGATTGGAGGAGAGCAGCGTACTCGGCGTGTGGGTAGCAGAGTTGGGATTGGTGGAAGAGGACTATAAAGGAGGAGAGAGACAACATGCACCAGGAACATCTATCTGAAGGAACACCTGAGCAGCCCCCGAGAGAGCCAGCCGGTGGTGTGCCGCTCCCCCGCAGAAGTGGGGAAAGTGGCAGGGGGAGCCGCCCTTCCACGGAGGTGGAAGGACAGTAGCCAACCCGGGAAGAACCAGCAGCAAACCCGGGAAGGGCCGAGCAGACAAAAGAACAGCGCAGGGTCCTGTGTCGTTCCTCCATGAAGAGGGGGAGCGACACAAAAATCCTTCCAGACTTTGGAATTTGTTGAACAGTTTTCACACCAACTCATCTTCCCTTGATACTAGGAAAAACTCATGCAATCAGTATTAATACAAATAGAATGAGCCAAGAATAATCAAAGCTGATTATGGATTTTGAACTGGTGAGATCTTCTGTCATTCAGGAAAATTCAAGGTGACGTGTAATAAAGCAGTATGGGGCCAGGGAATAGAACTATCAGCATTGTCCAGAATCAGAGTAACAGCAGACCTTGGCCTGTGAACTGCTCCAGGCCCACGACATGTTTCTGGACAAGGTTGAACAGCTTGACAGGATGTAAGAAGATACAAGCTGCATGTAACAGCAGGTTAAGATTTAAGATTCAATGAGAAAAGTAAGGCAGACAGGTATCTATACCCAACATTGGATTAAAATTTGTATTGCAGATACCGAAGTAAAAATGAGACTTCAAAACAAGAAATCAGTGTTGTAGAGGACAACCTTTCCCCTATTCAGGAAGTGCAGAAGACTAGAGTTCATGAAAGTGATGGAGAGAAGACATTGTGAAGCACAGAACGGGCATCATAGCAATATGTGTTATTTGATTTCAAATGGCTCCTATATCCAAAAAAAAAAAAAAAAGATTTTTAAGGAACTGACCAAGGTTACGATTTCTGATCTACATCCTGTTCCAGTTCCCTTTCAATCTTATTTTATTCCTTTTGTTCTAAAGATAAAGTCTAAAACACTTATATTTCACATTTTCATTCTGTATTTGGAGTTGTTAGTAATCAATGGTTCAAAAGTTCACTTTCAAAATGCTCTTCATTATTAAACAGAAAAAAATAGGTCAAAACACTTTGTTGAGGAGTTTGAGGGGGTAAAGGAACTGGAAGAAGCACTGAGACTGAATAAAATACGACGTCCTTGGCCAGGATCTTCCTACTGTCACAGTTCCTGAAAAGCCAAAAAATAATATTTAAACAAAATGTGCTTTGTTGCCCTCTCCTAAATAAGCAACAACAACAAAAACCCACAAAACCTACGTAGGCCTGTATTTGTTTGAATTTTTTTTTGTTGAGTCCACAACTTTAAGATGCTTATGGACCTGGTTAGTGTTTAAAATCCTGTGTTTTGTCAAAAGCATTGAATTACTTTGAGGAATATTGAGGTCTATTGCAAGCAATAATCTTTCTTAGGGGTTCTGTGATCAGCACCCTCAGCTTTCAAATGAGAGATTGTTGTGGCATTTGTGGTAGCACTCAGTCTTTTCAGTCTGGGAAACTACTAAAGTCCAGTAACAACGTGACTTTTTTCTATATAATCACATCCATGCCATTGGTGCACTGTGGAGTCATTGGCCTGAAGGGCAGTGCACTATTTGTACTTATTAGAAACAATTGGATGTTTCAAGATAAGTCATGCAATTCTCAGACATGCTGTAAGCCACAAGAATACGTCCAGACTTTTGGACTGCATTTTTCCACACCCGTGGGCTAAGGCTAGACTTGTGTTAACATCACTAAAGTCTCTGCATGTGGAATAACAACTTTCATATTAGTTTAGAAAAATAATTCTTCCCACCTTATTTAAAAGTTAGCAACACTAAAGATTACTCTGTTGTCTTTTTATACAACTCATTTACTTTATTTTCCGATTTTGCTTAGAACAGAAAAACCTGTACATTAAATACAACTCTTTGTGTTAGCCTTTGTATTTTTGGAATCCTTGCTGTCAAAAAATAATAATTTATGAGAAGAGAGAGAAGGAGTGACAGATAGAGATCTTCCATCCTTGGTTCACTCCCCAAATGGCCCCAAAGGCCAGGCCAGGGCTGAGACAAAGCCAGGAGCCAGGAGCCACGAGCTTCTTCCAGGTCTCCCATTTGGATGCACTTGGGCCATCATCTGCTGCTTTCTAGCACATTAATAGGAATCTGGATAGGATGTGGAACAACTGACTTGAACCAGAGCTCATATGGTTTGTCGGCAGCAGCTTTGCCTGCTAAGCCACAACTCTGGCTCCTATCAAGCACTTTCAATCTTGACCTGACTGCTGCACTTTCTCGGGTGATGAAGTATTGACTGGGAGCTAATTCTGCTGTACTACAGGTGGGAGGTGGACAGTTGTAAACTCCCACAGAGAAGTCCCTGTGTATAAGTATTTTTGTATTGCCAGAACAGTGCTACATAACACAAATCCCCAAAATTGATTTCTTAAAACCATAATACTTCATTCTCAAGGATGCGATGGTTGAGGGTGGCTCTGCGTTTTGGGGCTGGGCTTGTTCATAAGTCAGTAGAGTGCCTGGGGTTTTTATATTGCAGATATATTGCCTTAAGATACAGGTTTGTGGATTGGACAGGAAGCAGAACCACACGTTGCTCATCCTTCTTGGAGCAGCAGGCCAAGGAGGCAAGGTCTTCAGAGGGGACGGCACAGACTGAGAGTTCATGCTGAGTCAAGCAGACACATCTGCATTTCCTACTTGCATCATGCTGCTAAGGGCCTCAAAGCCAAAGAAAGTCGCAAGACCAAACCCAAAGCCACATGGAAAGGAAGTATCCTTCCCACAGAGTAGTTAGGACGGGGAGCACAGCTTTGTGTATCCATTACAATTTAGAAGCCTTAAAAGCTGGTGGAAGTAACGTCTGCCTCTGGCCATGATGACACAGCTTCTATCCAGTTAACTCCCACACTGGGAACTGCTATGAGAATTGCTTGAAGTTATCAATGTATTACTGTCTTCTGTTACTATACTGAAATAGCCAAGGCTGGGTATCTTTGAAATTTGTAAAAAATGAGAAGTTTATTTACTTGCAGTTGTGGATGTCGCCCCCTTGCCCGCAAAGGAACGACACTGCTCACAGCTTATCAGTCTTCAGTAGACTTTTAATGAGAAAATAACAGTGACAGAGAAAGAATGAAGGGAGGAGAGTGGAAAGAAAAGCCCCCTCCTTCCTCAGCACACAGCTTATATACAAAATCCGGCCAATTGCAAGCAGGCTCAAGTCCATGCACGGAACACTCCAATCCGCTGTCAACAGTGCAAGCGTCCTCGGGCCAATCAGATGAGGTGTCACGCAGCAGGCAGGCTCACCGTATAGTCCTCAGCGCCATCTTGTTGTTTACCAGACAGGCTCAGTGCCTCTGGAAAGTCCCGACCATGAGAAAGCATTGCCCTAACCCAAACTAGCAACATCCGCCTTGTGATGAAGACACAGCAGCAGCTATCAGACCGACCTTGACGTGGGGGCTCCATGGCTGGCCATCCCATGGAGCCCCACAGTGGAGGCTGAAAGACCAAAGAGCTTGAGAGGGCTCGCTGGCTACATCACCTCATGCATCAGGCACTGTGGAGGGAGTGTGTGTGACAGGAAGAGATCACACAATGAGCCAGGAAGCCAGCATTTGGGGAGCTGCCAATAATGACCTCCCACAATGCCCTCGCTTAAAAGTTTCTGCCACCTCTTGACATCATCACACTGGGATCAAGCTTCCAACACATGTGTCTTTGAAGGACAAACCACATTCATATCCAAACCACAACAACTAGAAAGGAGCTAAGGCAGCTAGGACTTGCGAGGCCAAAGTCAACCCCAGGGACAAGAGAAGCACATTTTGATAAGAACCACATTGAATTTTTTTTTCCATTTGCATCCAATATCTCTTTGCTGTACATGAAATAGAGGTCAATGCAGAGCCCTGAATGGGGCTGGAAGCAATCTCCCTGGGCTAGAGAGACAGAGGTTAGCAGTCAATGCTTTCAAGGCACCCACCTTGTATGAAATGAAATATCAGAGAGAAGGAAATGGAATCTCAGAGGCTTGAACCTGTAATTCTGAAAGCAATCTTTCCTCCAGGCTTTTGTTAATGCTTCATATGCACATGGATGGAGCCAGAGATCCCTGGGAGGCTGAAGAGCTAGGTAGAGCTGTTGACGGTCCAGCAGTGCTGGAAAGACAGCAATGGAATTTAGAATATGCCAAGGAGGAAGAGCTTTAGTAAACACCCAGAGTCTCCAGCTGAATCCTCTGATAGACAGCTAGAGAATCTGCAAGTATTTAAAAATTAAGCAATACATTTCTGAATGATCCATGGGTTCAAGACAATGCAAAAATAGCAATTAGAGCATCAGGGAAGAAGAAAATAAATAGAAAAAAAAATAGTGACAGATGATATGCAATTTTTGAGATGCGTCTGATGGCCTGGAGGGGAATATAAGGCGTATGTTTGAAAAGAAGAAATGGTAAAAAGAATTAGTCTAATATTTATCAAATAAGTTAGGAAAAATAAGAAATAAGAAAGATATTGAAATGAAATAATGAAAGACAGTGAAAAATGAAAATAATAAAAGATAATGAGAAAACAAATGAAATAGAGTAAAATCACAAAAGCCAAAAGTTGATTTTTCTAAAATTCTTGTGTCATACATGAATTACTGAAATGATTAATAACATAAAAAGAGAAAGTGAGGCCGGCGCCGTGGCTCACTAGGCTAATCCTCCTCCTGCGGTGCCAGCACCCCGGGTTCTAATCCCGGTTGCTCCTCTTCCAGTCCAGCTCTCTGCTGTGGTCCGGGAAGGCAGTGGAGGATGGCCCAAGTGCTTGGGCCCTGCACCTGCATGGGAGACTGGGAGGAAGCACCTGGCTCCTGGCTTCGGATCAGCACAGCACTGGCCATGTTGGCCATTAGGGGAGTGAGCCAACGGAAGGAAGACCTTTCTCTCTGTCTCTCTCTCACTGTCTATAACTCTCCTGTCTCTCTCTCTCACTAACTCTGCCTGTCAAAAAAAAAAAAAAAAAAAAAAAAAAAAAAAGAGAGAGAGAGACAGAGAGATATAATGAAAATTGCCATAATAACTTAAAGTCTTCCAGATATTAAAGAGGTTAATGGGGACGAGCACTGTGGCACAGTGAGTAAAGGCCACCACCTGCAATGCCAGCATCTCATATAGGTGCCGGTTCTAGTCCTGGCTGCTCCATTTCTGATCCAGCTCTCTGCTATGGCCTGGCAAAGTAGTAAAAGATGACCCAAGTCCTTGGGCCCCTGCACCACATGGGAGACCTGGAAGAAGCTCCAGGCTTCTGGCTTCCCATTGGCCCAGCTCCAGCCATCAGCTATTTGGGGAAGGAACCAGAGAATGGAAGACCTCTCTCTCTCTCTGTCTCTCTCTCTTTCTGCCTCTGTAACTCCACCTTCCAAATAAATAAATCTTTTTAAAAATTTAAAAAATAAAGTTAGTGGATATAACGAACAACTTAGGTCAAAATGTAATAAGATGGTCAAATGGAAAAATTATTGAAAGATAAATCATAGTTTATTAAAATCAAAATAAGAAAAAGAAATTCCTTTTTAAAATAAGCTATGTTTTTCAGTTGAAGAGGGGGTGGGAGGAGAGAGAGAGAGAGAGATCTTCCACCTACTAGTTCACTCCACAAATGACCATCTGGGTCTCCCACATGGGTGGCAAAGGTCCACGTACTTGAGCCATCTTCTGTTGCCTTTTCAGGCACATTAGCCAGGATCTGGATTGGAACAAGAGCAGCGGGGGCTCAAACCAGCACTCTGATGTGTGATGCTAGTGTCTCAAGTGGTGGCTTCACCTGCTGTTCTACAACACCAGTCCCAGAAAAAGAAACCCTGAACAGTCTTTTCCTAAGAAAAAATGACAGAGGTGCTTATAAACCTCTCCATCCCCCTTCCCCAGATTCTAAGCCCAGATTTTCTTTCTCAACAGTTCTCCCCGTATTTAATGAAAACATAATGTCAGTATCTCGGAGCATCTTCAGAGCTTAAAAAGTGACAGAACTCTTCCAAGGTCACTTTGGAGACTATAATAATAACCTTACTACTTTACTCGAAAAAGTTATTACAAAAAAAGAATGTGAAAACCAGTTTCTCTCATGAACATAGATTAAAACATTCTCAACAAAGCAGGAAAAATCAGAATCTAGCTACAGATCATTTGGATAATAGATAGGGACGACATTTGGTTGATTTTGAGAATACAAGGTTGCTAAACATTCAGGAAGCAATGCAACTATGTCATTAAGGGAATAAAGGAGGCCGGCGCCGCAGCTCACTAGGCTAATCCTCCGCTTGCGGCGCCGGCACCGCGAGTTCTAGTCCTGGTTGGGGTGCCAGTTCTGTCCTGGTTGCTCCTCTTCCAGTCCAGCTCTCTGCTGTGGCCCAGGAAGGCAGTGGAGGATGGTGCAGGGCCCATCCTTGGACCTTGGCCCTGCACACACATGGGAAACTGGGAGGAAGCACCTGGCTCCTGGCTTCAGATCGGCGCAGCACGCCAGCCATAGCGGCCATTAGGGGAGTGAATTAACGAAAGGAAGACCTTTCTTTCTGTCTCTCTCACAGTCTAACTCTACCTGTCAATTAAGTAAAAACAAACAAACAAACAAAAAGAATAAAGGAGAAAAGAAAAATCAACTTCTCGATGGATTCAGTAAAACTTTGTTAAATTTAACACTTCTTAGCAAACTAGAAAAAATGAAAATGGGTAAATTTAGTAAAATATAAAACAGTACTGAAAAATTTTAACATAAAATATATTTATATTTCTTTTTAATATAAAGTATAATAAGATTATAACACATCACTAAGAAAAAATTTTAAAATATTGAAATACATGGAAGAACAAATCATACCTGCATTGTAAAAATATAAATTCTTCCCAGATTTGTTTATAGATCAAATAAGCAAATTTTTTTGTCCCTTTCAAGCATGTATTGTAAATAAGAAGGGCAAGAATAATTAATTTTAAAGGAAAAAAGAGAGTTAAGGTATTTGTAACAACAAATATCCAAAATTATTTTATAGCTACAGTATTTAGACATGGTGGTAGTGGTGGAAGTATAGGTCAGGTGAACCTGTGATACAATGGAGACTCCAGGAACACATATGCCGATCTAATTTATAATAAACTGCTTCTGCAGCATGGTGGGGAAGGGAGAGTCTTTTTAAGTACATTATTCTGGATAAATTATAGAACCATTGATCCCAATTTACACAAAATTCAAATCCGATGGGTCACACTTGTAAATATCTTTATAACTCAAGTGAGAGATGAAACTGTAGAGTCAAATCCTCAGGATTCATATCTCTACTCCTCTACTGTTACGTCCAGTCTCTTTATGCATAAAATGGGATATTTCTTAGAACTGCTATGAGCATTAAATCAGTTTATTATTGTGAAGTGCTAAAAAAGAGTATTATTGTATATCAATTTCCATAAAAGAAAAGATTGGTAGATTGAACTGCATTCAAATTGAAACCTTCTCTTCTGGGGATTGGCGGTGTGGTGCATCCGGTTAAGCTGCTGTCAGCAACCCCAGAGGTTCAAGTCCTGGCTGCTCCACTTCTTATCCGGCTCCCTGTTAATGCATGTGGGAAGCTAGCAGAAGGTGGCCCAAGTGCTTGGGCCCCTGCCACCCATGCTGGATACCTAGACAGAGTTCCTGGCTCCTGGCTTCAGCCTGGCACAGCCACTACTTTTGTGGCCAATTGGGGAGTGAACCAGCAGATGGATGATCTCTCTCTGTCTCTATCCAATTTTTGTCACTCTGCTTTTTAAATGAATAAAATAAATTAAAGAAATCTTTAGTTCATCAACATATACCATCAAGAGAGGTTAAATGCATGCCACATTATGGGAAAGGATTTTATAATGCATGTAAACTACTCACATATACGCTATATGATGAAACTAATACAGAAATAAGAAAAAGACAGACACAGAAGAAAAAGAAAACAGGTAAGAGGTTTATCTGTCCACTTCACAAAAGAGAATATCCACATGAACAATTTTAAAATGTTCTAAATTTATTTTCCTTTTATTTGAAAGGCAGAGAGGTAGAGTAACAGAAAAGAGAGAAATATATCTGCTGATTCACACACCAAACGTCTGCAACAGCCAGGGCTGGGTCAGGCCAGAAACTTAGAGCCAGGAACTCGGTCAGGATCTTCCACATGAGTGGTAGGGACCCAAGTACTTAAACCATCAAATGCTGCTTCCAAGCGTTCACATTAGCAGGGAGCCAGATCAGACGTGAAGAGCTGAGACTCAAATCAGGTGCTGGTTACAGGCTACAGGCACCCCAAGTGGTGACTTCACAACTGCTAAAAGGTAATCTACAGGACTGAAATAGACACTTTGAGATGTGATGATTTTTAACAGCCTTTTCTCTGAGGAACAATGTTTTCTTTTCCTTCATGCTATTTGTTGAAGTCTTTATTTTTTATAAAAAAAAAAAGTGATTTATTTATTTATTTGAAAGTCAGAGTTACAGAGAGGCAGAGGCAGAAAGAGAGAGGTCTTTCATCTGCTAGTTCACTGCCCGGATGGCCACAATGGCCGGAGCTGGGCCAATTGGAAGCCAGGAACCAGGAGATTCTTCTGGATCTCCCACATGGGTGCAGACGCTCAAGGACTTGGGCCATCTTCTACTGCTTTCCCAGGCCATAGCAGAGAGCTGGATCGAAGTGGAAAGCAGGGACTCAAACTGGTGCCCATATAGGATGCCAGCACTGCAAGCAGTAGTTTTACCTGCTACGCCACAGTGCCGACCTCATTGAACTCTTAGTGTAGGATAAATCTTAATGAGTATAATTTCAATTGAAAATAGATCTTTGGGGGCCGGCACCATGGCGCAGTAGGTTAATCTTCCGCCTGTGGCACTGGCATCCCATATGGGCGCTGGTTCTAGTCCCAACTGCTCCACTTCCGATCCAGCTCTCTGCTATGGCCTGGGAAAGCAGTAGAAGATGGCCCAAGTCCTTGGTGCCTGCACCCACATGGTAGACCTAGAAGAAGCTCCTGGCTCCTGGCATCGGATCGGTGCAGCTCCAGCCATTGCGGCCATTTGGAGAGTGAACCAATGGAAAGAAGACCTCTCTCTCTCTCTCTCCCTCTCTCTCTCTATAACTCTACCTCTCAAATAAATAAATAAAATATTTAAAGAAATAAAATAGATCTTTGGAAAAAAACAAAAATAGGAATAGGAGAGGAAGGAAGAAGAAGGGTGGGAATGTAGATGGGCAGGAGGGCAGAGTGGAAAATATCGCTATGTTCTTGAATCTATATATGAAGTAAATGCATGAAGTTTGTGTACCTTAAAAAAAATAAGAAAAGAAACAATTGCATGAAACCCTTCCCCTTTCAAGGCCAATTTTGAACTAGCATGATATGCTATAACTTATCAGGGAAAATCAAATGGAAATCTCAGTGCAACTCCATCACATACCAACCAGAATGACTAAAACAAAAAGTCTGATGGCAGGCATCAGCAAAGATATGGAGCAACAGGGAATATCACACCTACTGGAGTGCATAAGAATTGGTATAACCACTTTGGAAAATATTTTGACACTATCTAAAGCTTGATATATGTATTTGCTATGACCCAGTAATTTCACTCTGATACAGAAATGTTCATTATAGCTTTGTTTTTAATTGCTCAAAGCTAGAACATACAGAAAAATCCAATGAACAGATAAAGTATTCTATATTCACACAATGGAATACTGTAAAGCAATGAAAAAGCATGTATGACTTTCACACACAAGATCATTACATTTACAGACAGAATGTTAAATAAAAGTGATCCCATTTACATGAAGTTTTAATAGAAGCAAAACTAGTCTATGAGGACTAGTGTTAATAGTTAACTAGTGTTGATATTCTCTTTTCTTGTAGAGTATTAAGGGTGAACTAACATGAGGAGTTTCTAGAATACTATTAAAATTCTGTCTTGATCTGGGAGGTGATTTATTTTATTTTATTTTTTTAACTTTTATTTAATGAATATAGATTTCCAAAGTACAGCTTATGGATTACATTGCCCCCCCCCCACAATGACTTCCCTCCCACCCGCAACCCTCCCCTTTCCCGCTCTCTCTCCCCTTCCATTCATATCAAGATTCATTTTCAATTTTCTATATATACAGAAGAACAGTTTAGTATACATTAAGTAAAGATTTCAACAGTTTGCACCCCCATAGAAACACAAAGTGAAATATACTGTTTGAGTACTCGTCATAGCATTAAATCTCAATGTATAGCACATTAAGGACAGAGATCCTACATGAGGAGTAAGTGCACAGTGACTCCTGTTGTTGACTTTACAAATTGACACTCCTGTTTATGGCATCAGTAATCTCCCTATGCTCCAGTCATGAGTTTCCAAGGCTATGGAAGCCTTTTGAGTTCACCGACTCTTATCTTATTTAGACAAGGTCATAGTCAAAGTGGAAGTTCTCTCCTCCCTTCAGAGAAAGGTACCTCTGGGAGGTGATTTTACAAATGAATTCACATTTGAAAATTCCTTGAGCTTTCACTTAATATTTGTGCTTTTTTTATATGTTATATGCCAATGAAAATTTTGTCCAAATATGAGTTAAACAATTAGAAAATTATTATTATATGATATATCTATATAATTTTATAAAATTGCAGTCACCTATGTAACTGTATTAAATATACACATATAATATATTGCTATATTTCATACAGTATAACTTATATTGTTTACATATATAGTTATAAGGCTTGTTTACATAGAAAGACTAGTTTACATATAAAATTATAAGAATTGTACCAACAGATATCAAAACTTTGTTTGTATAGTACATATATGTGTGTGTGCATGTATTTGTACAAAATATTCTAATAAGAAGTAGTACAGCCATTTTTTTCTTATGCTACTTCAAATAGTGTAATTTTTATTACCTGATAGGTCATCATTGTTAATTGTACATAACTGAAGTTAGTGGTGAATGTGGATGTTAGTTTGATTCCCGTATGTACATCAAAATTCAGTTGCTGGTAATGACTATTGTGTGAAAATGAGCCCCGAGGTATGACCAGTAGCAATATACAGCATTATACCAAAAGGCAAGTTTTTCATGCTTATAAATTCACTTGTCTTTTGCTGTCAAAAACACTGACTCTCCTTTGAAATTGAAGGTGTCATTGTAAATACCTGCATTGTTCCTTCAGCTTTACAGAAAGTAGGTCACAATTGCAGTACAGTTTCAGCAACAACCAGGCATGCTCCTCTTCCTATGTGAGGATCACTTCTGTACCCTCACTATGGACGGCAGGGGCAAGCAGGCTCTCTAACACACAATGGATGCTCAGCACTGAAATGGGGCTCTCATTGCCCTTTGGAATGAAACAAAATGGAAAAACAAGAGACTTCCATTCTTTTGTTTTACAAGACTTATTTATTTATTTATTTACTTATTTATTTGAAAAGCAGAGAGAGAGAGAGAGAGAAATGTTCCATTTGCTGGTTAACTCCCCAAATGGGTGCAACAGCCAAGGCTGGGCCAGGCCAAAGCCAAGAGCCAGAAGCCAGGAGTTTCATCCAGGTCTCCCACTTGGGTGGCCGGGGCCCAAGTACCTGGGCCACCTTTTGCTGTTTTCCCAACCATTAGCAGGGAACTGGATCAAAAATGGAGCAGCGTGGACACAAACTGGTGCCCACACGGGATGTTGGGATCTCAGGAGGTGGCTTAACCCACTATGCCACCACACCAGCCCCTAAACTTCCATTCTGAAAGTGGAATACTTGCTCTGGGGCCATTTGATAAATTAATAAACAGTGTGATAAATTAAAATTCACCACTTGAAACTGATTAACTTTTTAAGCTGGTGTGAGGGGGAAACCTCAGTTGGCAGAGCAGGTATCTGACTTGGTCTGAAGGCCTTGCCTCTTTAGTTTCCAGTCAAGCAAAAAAGGATTTTTTTGTTGTTCTTGTTTGGTTTTTGCTTTTTTTTTTCTACTAACTGTAGCAAATGTTCATATTGACAGCTACCAACAGTACCCTGTAATTAGCCTGTGTCCTTGGTTTTAACTGCACAAAGTGTTAAGCAAACAGATCCAAGTCTTTTGTGTCTCAGTTTTGGTAAGAAATCTGTGCCTACAAAATGCCATTTTCTCTGAACTCTCTGTTAAGTCAGCTATTCCAAATCTATTTGCCTACCCTCAAGTGATATGTCCTCCACACCTAGGTTCCTTTCTTGTGTCAAAAGGCTTCATTTGGCCAGGATGCAAAAGGGAGATGGAGAATTGCTCAGTGGTCTCTTTGCTTGACCTTGTTATTTAGACATTTAGGTAGAGAATGGAAACTTGGAGAAGAGAACTACTGATGTTAAATTGGTTAAGCAGATCATGTTAAAGTTTTTCTCTCTGATCTTCACCGAGGAATCCAGTGTGTAAAGAGGAACTCAGTGAGAGAGGCAAGGATTCAACTATTTTGTGTTTTCAAGGCTTTGGTGGCTGATGCTAGCAGAAGCACGTTAATTCCCTGGTGCTCTGAGGTCAAGCGCATGACCTTTGTGTTCCAAAGTTTTGACTAATCTATATATTCTGGCGTTCAACGAGGGCATGTCCCAGCAGAAAAACACAGGAGCCATGCTGAGTATGAAGTCAGCTACAAATGGAATGAGTCTTTAGGCTTTTGCTGCCTTGCCATGAAATCTGCATCTAGCAAAAACTAGATCTGTGCTCTAGGCACAACATATGTTTCCTATTTGCCGAATAAATTTTCTGTACCTTTGCCTCTTGCTCACCGATTTCCCATCTGGGATGGGAATCTCTGAACGGCAGTGGTAAGTCACTGCACTCTTCCTGTCGGCATTCCCATCGAAAAGTGACTGGAACTCATTGGCCTCAGAAGGATTTGGAGTTTTTCTCCTGCCTCTGGAATGTGACCAAATGACTAGGCCATTACCACTGTAAAGTATGATTGAGAAAGTCATATTTTAGAGGCTGAGAGATATTTGTTTCGTGCCATGCTAGGTCATTGTCATAAGTAAAAGACCTAAGAGAGACACAATCATGTGAAGGTTTTCAAAGAGCATAATGATTAAAACACGCTACCAATAAGTAGAGATAGAAGAAGAAAGATACTCACGTGCCTAAGTGCCAGTTTGCACAAGGAGCATTTAGAGCTCATCACTTCTTGGTATGTCATCAACTTCTTGTAGATATTTTATTTATCTATTTTTGTTCTTTGAGGCAGGGTGAGAGGAATGATCCACCACTAACATTTCTGTAGGACGCACCTAATCACCTTCCTTCACTAATAATCTTGCTTCACCCTATCTTCCCAAGGATTTGCAATACTCATTTCAAAAGCAAAACTAAAACACAGAAACTCTGTTTTATGCAGGAGTTGTTAACCTTTTGTACCTGTAAAATAATTGCCAATGAAATTTCAAGAACTAAATGTGAAAATCATGTATAGGTCCATACATTTCCATTTCTGGGGGGAGGATACATTGCTTCCTTCAGTTTTTCAAAGCAATCCCATGGTCCCGAAAGATTAGGAGCCACTGCAATTGTAATCACTTTTTCTTGAAACCTACCCAGGCTGTTTTTTTTTACATAAAGTATTCAAGTTGTAGGCTTCTGCTGCTTGCCTAAAATACCATCATTTCTTTTTCTTTTCTAAATTATTCAAAGTAAAAGGATCATGCTGTTCTGCATTTTGAGAATTTTAAATTTTATTCTTTTGTATGTCTGCATGGCTTTTAGAAAAGCAGAAATCCACGTCTGGCCTCCCCTCTTTCTCTTTCAGAACTGGCAGAACAGTGTCTGCCTACTCCAGTAGGCAGGACTCTTCTTTTCTCACCTCTTATCTATTTCTGGGCAACTTTTTAAATATTCATTTTTCTCCTTCTCCTTCAAATACCCTTAGCCTCCATGGCTCAGAGGAATTCGTACATTTGGTATGTTTTCGAGGGACTTCATGCTGGTACATTCTGGAATGTACATGGATGGTTTGGGGCTTATTTTGAATGATAGTTGCTTCCATAATTCACTTTAATTATAGAAGCAAAATATGTAATGTTTTGAAATTTTGCTTTCCAGCTCCAAAGAGGTTTTTAGGATGTCAATAATTGAAACTATTATGAATTATTTTATTTAGTAAAGAAAGAACTTAGTCTATCCTCCACCTTTGATTTGATCGAGACCACAAAGCCACCCAAGTAGTCCACAATTGGCAATATTCACCAGGTTTATACTTGGTTTAGCCAAAGATACCAGCTGAGAGCCACCCATGACTTTCCCAACAGTTCCCTGGGGAGATGATTTGTCAACAACTGGGCCGGAGGACAATAGACTGGGGTAAAATTCTGGGTTTGAAAGTTACATTTTTCAAACTACTTTTTAAAATGTTTTGTAAGACTACTAGGGAACATCTCTTAGTGACTTGGAAATTTTGTCTCTCTCTTTTTTTTTTTTTTAAACAGACTCACATTTTTGAACTGGCAAAAAAATTGGTATTGAGTATCATTTCACAATGTGAGTATTAGCGTAGATGAAAATCAGTCGCTTAGCTAAGATTACTCATCTTCCTAATCAGTTAATGTTTGTTAGTGGGAAACCACAGACAGCCAAATGGCTCATTCTACTGATGAGGCAGGACAGAAAAGTTGGTTTAGAGGAAGGTTTCATTCCTCCCAGCATTTTCTGAAACTTGAAGTAACTGCAAGCACCTGAAATTTGCTTCACTTGAACATATACTTAAGAACGTTTTCCTCAAAATGATTTACTTTCTATTCAGTGTTCCATTGGCTGTTTTTTTTTTTTTTCAACTTATTTAAGAGGCGGAGTTACAGAAAGAGAAAGGGAGAGCAGAGAGAGGTCTTTCATCTGCTGGTTTACTCCTCAAATGGCCATAATGGCCAGAGCTGGGCCGATCCAAAGCTACGAGCCAGGAGCTTCTCGCAGGTCTCTCACATGAGTGTAGGGGCCCCAGCTCTTGGGCCATCTTCCACTGGTTTCCCAGGCCATAAGCAGAGAGCTGGATCAGAAGAGGAGCAGTTGAGACTTGAACCAGCACCCATATAGGATGCCGGCACCACAGGCAGAGGCTTAGCCGACTATGCCACAGCACTGGCCACTATTTGCTGGGTTTTCTGAGAATGAATAGTCAAAGAAAATCAAAGCAAATTGCAGACAGAAGTCTGAAGTTCAAGTCAAGAACCCATCTGGAAACATGTAAAGGTTACAAACACCATTCAGTAATGAAATTATGTTAATAATCTTCAGCTCAGGAAGTTAAAGTGTTAGGATCTGTCATCATAATTCCTCACAGGGCCAATCATTTGGAAATTTTAAGCTTATATAATTCTGTACATCTGATCACAAAACACAGCAGTTTAAGTACCACTTGCTGGTGAGGAGAAATAAAACTGGCTATAAGTCTGTTAGATTATGGAAAGGATGAAAGAACAAAACTAATTTCTAGATCTTGCAAGGAGACAAGTTATCTAATAACCCAAAAAGATAACAAAGCCTGTCTCACCTTCCACCCTCTGTTCCTGTTGGTCACTTGAAATCCAAACCTAATGAAACCCTCAAATCTTCCAGCATCACCAACAGTGCTTTTGGCTTACCGACTTCAACATAGATAAATGACCCCATTAATGTTGGGGCAGTTATGTTTGTCCAAAGAATATACGTCTGTATTTTAAATTGCATTATCCAGTTTATCCATGGATAAGAGTTGTTTACCTTCACAAATTCCAGGCTTCTGAGCTGAACTAAACAGGGCAAGTTTAAAGGCAGGAGCTCAGAGCAGTTCATAGCCTTTTGACAGCTCTGATGTGGTCTGCCAAGACCGAATGACTAAAGTTCAGGTTTATATCCGGGGTCCCTGGGCTGAGTCTAATGGGCTCTCGGGTCTCTTCTGGTACCTGTAGCCCCTGTGAAACCCCTGTAAAGTTGGTAGTTGCAAAGTGGAAGGAACAATGCTGTGAAGTATTGTCTGGAGTTGGATTAGCATTCACAGATGTGGGTCCAAGAAATTGCTCAACAGCCCATGAAGGCCAAAGAGGATCTGCCATGACATGAGTGCCACGCCTTAGTATGTCACCTCAGGCTCATGTCCAGTTCAGTCTGTTCAGAAAGCCCAGGCTTTTTGTTCATCCTCTGATTTCTAGTTTTCTGTGCCTCTGTGAAATGAGGGATTTCTTCATTTCCAGAGATGGCACAAAGGCAGACACAGAATAAGAGAGAACCCAGGACTCCAACAAACCAACACCCCTCTTTTTCTCCACTCAACCAGGCTTGTGTTGGCTTGGAAAGTTTCTGCCAAGGTTTGGAAAGTGCAACAGCTGCCTGCTGCCACCTGGTGTACTTCCTGTTGCTAGCACAGGACCACTGCTCACTGCGAAGGAGATAAAATGGAAAACAAGGAGTGGGGAGGAAATAGAAGATTAACAGCCTCTTTGCCACCCAGAAAATCTCAATAGTAATGTAACTGGATTCCTGTTACAAAAGCAGCCACCTTTTGCATCACAAATGAGTCACAGTGATTTTTTTTCAGAACTTAGAATGTGTTCTCCCTAACATCAACATGTGGTTATGTCTTCCTTAATGTAACTCTGA
Source organism: Oryctolagus cuniculus (assembly GCF_051225735.1). Taxonomy (NCBI): domain Eukaryota; kingdom Metazoa; phylum Chordata; class Mammalia; order Lagomorpha; family Leporidae; genus Oryctolagus; species Oryctolagus cuniculus. Next base: position 56,783,902 of record NC_142879.1, on the reverse strand, counting down.
AGGAAGAAACTGCAAATATAGTGAGTGAGCTAGATTAAGATTTCTTCCCCCTTAAACAATTCCTCTATACAAGTGGAATCAAATTAGAGAGCAAAGAATTACTTATATGTCAGATTGTAAGAGTAAGTCTAGAAGACATACATCCAAAGATGAACAGGACTTCCGGAAGAAGTTATCACATCATTCTTTCTGCTTTCCAATAGCCCCTGTCTTTTTATTTTCTCTATTATCAGACTCCTTACGTGATTCCATTTATTTTTGGTGAACTTCCAGATGTTGACTATAATGTGTCTTCCAATAACAGTTGTCAAGTGAAATGGATAAAATAAAATTCACCAATGTTCTACTGAGTTGGTGACCGAATTTGTTCTCCTTGACCTACTCCAAATCCAATTTCCAAAATATATTCTGCTGATCTCCTAGAAACTCTGATCTCCCCTTATTTTCCTTAGTGGAATTTTTCCCCATTGCCTAATAATTTTGGAAATTCAAAAAAAAAAAAAAAAGGAGTCAATTTTATTTATTCTACTTGTAAGCAACAAGAATGAATCTGAGATTGGGCATGAGTATGTTATTTGTCTAACTCTGAACTTACTTTTTCTTTTCTATTCATTTACTTAGTTTCAGTAATGATTTTGCTAATGACTTACATAGAAATATTAAATCTTCCCTCTTAAGTGCTAAATTTCTCACTTTCTAGCAATGTGATAATGAGATAAAGAAACTTTGTCTCATCTTTCTTTCTCGCTTTGTCACTCTGCCAATCAAAATAAATAAATAAAATCTTTTTAGGGGCCTGTGCTGTGGCGCAGCAGGTTGAAGCCCTGGCCTGAAGCACAGGCATCCCATATGGGCACCATGGGTCCCTGCTGCCCCTCTTCCAGTCCAGCTCTCTGCTATGGCCTGGGAGAGCAGTAGACGATGGCCCAAGTCCTTGCGCCCCTGCGCTCATGTGGGAGACCCAGAAGAAGCTCCTGTCTCCTGGTTTCAGATTGGTGCAGCTCTGGCCGTTGCGGCCATCTGGGGAGTGAACCAGCAGATGGAAGACTCTCTCTCTCTGTCTCTACCTCTGTAATTCTGTCTTTCAAATAAATAAATAAATCTTGTAAAAAAAAATCTTGTAAAAAAGTTTTGTCCCATAATGATTCTAGCATAAGTGATACAAATTCTGAGACTACAGAGGATGTTGAAGAGAACAACCATGCACTGGGGACATTTGGCTCTTGGTAAATAATGATTTATATATTTTTTATCATTGAGTTAACATCCTCTAACCACATGTCTGGTATCCAGTAGAACACTCTTTAAAAAAGTATGCCCTCTTTAGGGGATTTACTTACAGTGAGGAAGGTGTTCTATTCAATCTCAGTCTTGCATAAAATGCTGTAAAATATATCTTTCTGAATATTGCTGCACAAATCTACCCACTTAAAGTTTACTCAGCAGCTCTCAAATATCCTGCAAATTGATGACAAAATATCAGGAACTTGATCAGCAATTGGTCCCTTTTCTGTAAAATCTAAAAGTGTTATAGAGTATAATTTGAGGAAATTGTGTTGTGATTAGCAGGCTTCTGTGATGTGTGCATCTACTAATGAGAAGGTGTGAGCGTGTGCACTGAGCTACATGTCCAGATACATTTAGGAATGTGGATCTTTAAGGAAAATTCTGGAAAATCTTATTGGGTGATTGCTTATTTTAAGAGTACCAAACCTTGTGACATGGTCTGATAAGAGCAGAATGGCAAATAAACAACACTGTTAGCTTTTCGTGAAACTTTTCCTTACAACGGCTATCTAGTAATATAGTTTCCCATTCTTTTGAGGCATCACTACACTCCATACACACTTCTACTGTAGATCTACAACAGTTACTTTTTTTTACACTCAAAAGATTAAATTAGTTTTTTTAATTTTTTTTTAAGAAAGCTTTTATTTAATGAATACAAATTTCATAGGTACAGCTTTAGGAATATAGCAATTCTTCAACCCCATGACTTTTTGTTGATGCATCTCTCTCACCATTAAACTATAACCTCATAGAAGAGAAACACTGTGCTTTAATCACTCTCAATTTCCAGGTACTATTGCCTTGCACATAGCAGCTGTTTAATAAATTTTCATTTAATAAATGAGTTAACAGTTTCTCACCCCAAACAATAGGCAAAAATGATCCAAGCACTTGGATTTCAAGAGGAGACAGAAAAGATAGGGTGCCAAATCCTGGTGTAGACAGCAGGTGTGAATATTGACACACCAAAGCAATTTCTATCACATTTTGATTCTTTGCTTAGACTCACTGATTCTTTAAGCAAGAAGGGCCAGCTGATTTAATAAATTTATTTTTTGGAAAGGGTAAAAGAGCCAAAGGTTAAGTTCTACCACTGTGTGGCTTTTCTCTCTCCCTTTTTTAAAGATTTTATTTATTTATTTGAAAGGTAGCATTACAGACAGAGGGAGGGAGAGACAAGCGAGAAAGGTCTTCCATCTATTACTTCAGTTTTGAAATGGCCACAGCAGCCAGAGTGGGGCCGATCCGAAGCCTCTTCCCAGCCTCCCACACCGGTGCAGGGGTGCAAGCCCTTGGGCCATCTCCTCTGCTTTCGCAGGCCATGGCAGAGAGCTGAATAGGAAGAGGAGCCGCCGGGACTTGAACTGGTGCCCATATGGGAAGCCAGCACAGCAGGTGGAGGCCCAGCCCACTACCCACAGCACTGGCCCCATGGCTATTCTGTTATAAAGGTTAAAAAGCTTATCCAGGGTGCTGGCACTGTGGTGTAGCAGGTAAAGCCCCTGCCTTCAGTGCTGGCATCCCATATGGGCACAGGTTGGAATCCCGGCTGCTCCAATTCTGATCCAGCTCTCTGCTATGGCCTGGGGAAGCAGTAGAAAATGGCCCAAGTCTTTGGGCCCCTGCACCAGCATGGGAGACCTGGAGGAAGCTCCTGGCTCTTGGCTTTGGATCAGTGCAGCTCCAGCAGTTGCAGCCAATTGGGGAGTGAACCAGTGAATGGAAGACCTCTCTCTTTCTTTCTCTCTCTCTTTCTGTAACTCTTTCAAATAAATAAGTTAATTTAAGAAAAAAGAGAGAGACTTATCCATGACACACACATGCTCTATCTGTTTAGAATTAGCACTAGAGTCTTCTCATGTGGAAATTCTGCATTTTTCATGTTACTAGTTATGTTACTTGCAATGTGATATTATTATACCTTTGCCTTGACTTACCCTCTTTACACTTTTGTGAAGTGTGAATACTCATATATATCAGCATCAGTTTGAAATTATAGATTTCATTGAATTAAATTAAAAATAATCAAAATCATTACTATGCTTTTCATGGTCTTTTCAAAAGACATGAGACAAATCTTCAAAAAGTTATGAGAAATGCATGCTATGAAAAACCTATACATAGATTTCCAACTTTTTTTTATAAAAATAGATTTTTTAAAATTCCATTTCCATGAACTTTTGCAAGTATCATTTGTATAATATTAACAACAATAATATAATTTACTTTTATTGAGGGCTTGCATCTTACAATAGGCCAAATCCTCCTCTAGGTGTTATATTATTTAATGCTGTTCACAGTTATGTAGATATATTAAAATGAGGGCCTTGAGGCACAGAGCTCTTATGTCAATTGGCCACTATAAAAATCTAGTGAATCTCAAAGGAGGATTTGAATCTAGTCTGATTACAGACTCAAATCATAGGGACTGTGGAAACCCATGAATATAATTCAAGGTAACAAATCCCAGGTTTAGATATTGGGAGGTCAGAGGAAGAAATAGATGGGTAATATTCACTGGACTTCTAAAGGTGCCTGGTAACCAGGACAGAGCCTCGTATAAATTTCCATCCATGGACTCCTAGGGTGATGAGACCTTTTATTTGACTACTCTTAATAGAAGCCCACTTTGTCTTCTTTGATCATCTCTTCCATGTCATCAGCTCCAGTATTAAATATGTCACTAGATTTGGAGGGAAACACCATCCATCCATGGGGTGTTCCTTTCACTAGCTCTCTGCTATACCAAATCATGTTCACTGCTGAGGAGCTCTGGCCCTTGGAAATAAGTAAGAGGAGATTTGACTACTTCCACTTCTCTCTAGACATGCCATTTATAAATTTCTTTACAGAATTGCCAACATATCACACTTATTAAGAGGTCTTCCTGATAGGATATCAACCAACACTTATGGGACTTTTGATTTAGCATTCATTAAATTCAGCATCTACACTAATGTAGTCTAACACATTTCAGAATTACTCAGTAGTGTAGTGGAGATCCTAGTAACAAGTGTTGTGAAGTTGTTTTGGTATATGAGCTGAGTACTCTCATCAGGAATGTCATTGTCAATTTTGCCTTCACTTAAATTTTCCCAATGGTAATTATAATTTCCAAAAAAATTTGAAATATATTATTGAAACTATTTCACATGTCTTTGCTTCACCTATGTTTAAAATGCAGAGCCATGTTATTGACAAAAAGCTTTACTGATTTGTTTGTTTTTCTGATGTGCTATGTTTATCCCTGAATGCCTGCACTAAGGTTGAGGGTGAAGGAATTGGGCTTGCAGAAGATGGATGAAATGGGTTCTAGATTAATGAGCTAAACCAAGAATTGAAATTCATAAAAGAAATCATGGCATCACATGATTTGCTGATTTTGGACTCAATGTGATACTTAATCAGATTCATTTAATTTACATCTCTTTTCGTATTTTATATTAAAATACCAAGGTGATTCAATGGGAGGGCCATGCCAGTGTTTCCCTAACTCCGCTACTGGAAGGATATGGCTTTGCATACATGATTTAGCCTAACTGTAAATAATTTTCCTTTGTGTCAGCTAAGGTTTGGTAGATGATTTCTGAGGAATCCACCAGCCAAGATTCTGACTCAAAAGATGTACCATTAAAAGCTTTCAAGATGAAATAAGGATATCACAAGTACCCTGTTAAAGACAAATCAACTAATATGGATATTGTGACACTGTCAATGATCCAATAAGCAATCAAAGTGAGGAAGTAGCAAAAATATGATTTTGAGTCCAACAAACCTGGTTCAGTCCAACCCTGCCACTTTCAACCTCTGTGATCTTGGGCAACATATTTTCCTGAGATATAGATTTTCCATCTATAAAATATGTTGAGCCCTTGCTCAACTCTATCACTGTGCATATCAAATTAGGAAATACAGACACAATCCTAAGCAAAGGATATGATAGGTAATCAATTCAAAAAAAGGAATTGTTTCCTTTTTCTCATCAGCCCCAGAGCAGATAAATACTCTTAAAAATATAGCCAGTTACAGAAAGTAATCAACTGAGAGTCAGTATCATTAAATGTTATTTCCATGGACTAGGGAACATAGTCTTTCAAGATTTAGTCATCCATTACTTTTGGCACAGCAGTTGATTCCACGATATCTGAACCAAGGCATAATCAGTATAAAACTAAAAACTTTGCATAAGAAATAACATGTTGATAAGTTTTATTACAATTTCCTTTTGGTATTTTTTATGAATATTTGAAGAAATAGATGTTCAAATAGTTATACAATGAAAACTTACTGTATCCACTACCTATAACCTTAATCAACATTATAGCATATTTGCTTTATAACATTTTTATCTATCTACTCCACTCTCCATCTACCTATTGATGCTGATTTCTAAATTAAAGTAAGTTATATTCATTAAAATCTTGCATATAAAAAGAGTAAGAGCTAGAAATACAATTCTTCCTAGAAGCAAACGCAAATAAGTAGCAAGTTTTCAAAATTCCTAAAAGAGATGAGATGTTCCATGTGTTATAAAATTGTTAGATTGTGGCCAGCACTGTGGCACAGCGGGTTAATGCCCTGGCCTGAAGTGCCGGCATCCCATATGGGCGCCGGTTCTAGTCCCGGCTGCTCCACTTCCAATCCAGCTCTCTGCTATGGCCTGAGAAAGCAGTAGAAGATGGTCCAAGTCCTTGGGCCCCTGCACCAGCATGGGAGACCTGGAAGAAGCTCCTGGCTCCTGGCATCGGATCGGTGCAGCTCCTGCCATTGTGGCCATCTGGGGAGTGAACCAGCGGATGGAAGCTCTCTCTGTCACTCTGCCTCTTCTTCTCTCTGTGTAACTCTGACTTTCAAATAAATAAATCTTTAAAAAAATTGCTAGATTAATTTTGTTATCTCTTTGACAACTACAGTATTTATTACAACTATTTTTAACAATGAAAGGTGGTTAGAATTGCAGAATTGGAGTGTAGAATTAGAGGGTTTAGCAGCCACAGCCAAAAGCACATGTGTGCTTTATTATTCTAATTTGAGAATAAAGCTAATTAATTACACATTCTGTATTCTGTAAAAATTATCTCTGAAAAAGTATTATTCCATGGGCTGGAAATGCCATCTTCCAAATGACATATTTTGACACTTATGTAATTCAAATACTGGGTGAAAAAAATCTTCTGGGAAAGCCTTTCTTTGTCAAGTTCAGGTTCAAAGAAAAATTTCATTAACACAGGATTGGACATATAATAGAAAGTGAGGTTCATATATTAGACATTTAAAATGCAGGATTTATAAATGGCTATGATAATAATAATATTAACTGCTATTGAGTACTTAAAATATGACAGGCAATGCCCTAGGAGGGTTATTCATGTACTTGTTGAAATTATACAAAGCTATCTGAGTTAGGAACAACAGATATGCATATTATACAGAAGAAACTGCAGAGCAAGACATTAAGCCTATGACTGTTTGAAACACAGAGATAGAAAGTGGCTGGCTACTTTACAAAATCATAACAAAGTGAGTGGCTAAGGTAGAGTGAGAGAAAGATTATTGGAGTGAAGGAGGAGGACATAGAAAAACCAGGGTGGAAAATAAATTATCTACATTGATTTAAGGTCAACAATAATTATGAGAGAAATAGCAGTGATGGGAAGAAAGCTAGCTTGGTACAAGCACTCATCAGTGCTGAGGGCAGTTAGCTAGGAGGCTGATAAATGATAATACTAAGAAGGGTAATGCGTAGAAGCTTTTGATCACCTGAGTTTCAGGGGGCCTTGGGGCTTTAAAGTTCACAAAAAAAAGGGGGGGTTAGAAGTAGCAGTGGGAACAATGGGAACAAGAAAAGTCTAGTCCACCTCTAGGGCATAAAGGGCTTGGGAATGTGCAAAACACAAATAGCTTCCTCTTAAAAAGGCCATGGAGAAAGCAAAGACGAAGGGGACAGCAAGGTTTGAGTTAGTGCAAGAAAACAAATACTCAAGGAAGAGTTTGAAGACTTTGGGTCGTTCTTCAGGACACGAAGGAAAGATTTGGAAGGATAGCTCAGTCCAGCGCAGGGGATGTATAAATGTGCGTGGATGGATTGGTGGAGATGTTGTAGTATATGGCCTGAGGTTTGAACTCCTGATGGAGTAGAGGAGAATGGGGGTGCCACAGGGAGAGAGAGACTGAGCACATTCAACGTTGTCTTAGTCTGTTTTCAGAACAGTTAATATCATGGCAAGAAACAATGTGTGTGTGTTTGTGTGTGTGTGTGTGTGTGTGTTGGTCCTTTGGTCTCTCTTGTATAATGCCACCAGTACCCAGTCAGAGGGCTCCACTCTGATGGATTAATCTAATCTCAATTATTTACCGAAGATCCCACCTTCAAACACCAAAGCTAGGTTAAATTCTACACTGTGAGTCTCTCATAATAAAGATTAAACTTCAATATGATTTTCCTAGGGGAAATATTTCCCACTCTTTTACTAAATCATGATGAGTGTTAAACTCCAACATAAATTTCAGAAGGGAAAAGCTATACTCATCCCATGGGGATGGGGCCTGCTCATGGCTTGCATACTAGACCTGAGTATTGGTTCTACCCTCAACCAAGTGATTGGCTCTCAGCAGGATATTTAAATTCTGTTTTATTATCTATAAACTTTTTAATAATACCTATATTTCTTAAGTATAATTAAGGTCAGAAATAATATATACAAAGTGACCAGCCCATGTTAGGTAACCTGAAGAATTAATTATCATTGAGATGAGGATGATGACAATGATAATGATGATTTGTGATATACAATACTCTCAAAGTCTTTAATATCTTCTTATTTTATATCATAATTCTTGGTGTTATGTCCAACTTTGTATAAGGAATCTGATATGAGGTAACCTTAAAATACATTTCAGGGGAAAAATGTACACATGAGCTACATAGTAAGACAGCAGGAATGGCAACTAAAATTTATGTGAGAAAACAGTATTGCCATTTTAAGGAACAGAGAATCAAGGAAGCAGAGCTAGTAAAAAGCTTAGTCCACAATTAGTAGCAAAAAATTGTATCTGCACCAAACACATGGCTTGTGGCACCTTTGCCTGAAGCCCTTCATGAAGATGCTAAGAGCAACCCCAAAATGTGCAGAATGCAGCATTTGAAGCCAGAGAGACCTCCGCGTTACCATGGCCGTGCTTCTTCCTGGTCCCCCGTGACAAGCTTAGAAGAGACACAGCCATAGGCTGATTGGAACATGGTTTTCCGCTTCCTGCCCGCTTGTTCTTTCTCCACACACAGATTTTATGTTTACACTATTAGTTACAAGCCAACAAAGAAAATAATTTTCTCTTAGGAGATTACTGATATTTTTGCTAACATTTATTTAGTATGATTTCTGTGATACATGGCTTTTCTTCATACATTACCTGAATGACATATTAAGTGTGATATTGGTAACAGAAACAGAGGTAGATAGAATAGCATAGTTTAAATTTTGGCTTTGCTATTTAGAACAGGGCTGTTCTTAGGAAAGTTCTTTAACTCCTCCGGGCTCGCTCCAATTCTTTGATAAAGGGAAAATTACAAGCCTGAAATATTTTTAATATTAATAAAGAGAATAACTACAAATTTTTAGTATATAAGTACTTGAAATATTTACTATTTATACATGTGTGCATAGATGCATAAATACATATAATATTGAAATGCAAATTGTTAAATGTAAAAATCAACAGGTAGCCACTGGTCCCTTAATGATGTCTAAGTAGCCCAGAATGACAGAGTTGATATTTTCTCTTCGGGTAGAACAGATTGCAGTTTATGTAATACATAAAGTAACATATATGCCAGGAGTAGAAACTAGAAAAATACTTACACTTACAAAAAATTAAAAAACAAGCAAGTGTAAATGAAGAAGATGAAAATGAAGATTTTTTTTAAAAAAAGCAGAAAATAATGAAAGGAATAAATAGGGAAATAACAGACTCCTAAGAAAAGGCATGGAAAAACAGAGTGTTAATGGCAAGAGAAAAGAAGAAAGGAAACACTTTATGCAGAAAGACAAGACCACAGAGCAGCCTGCCATAGTGAGAGGAGAAAGCATGTCTCAGAGGAGTGGAATCAAGCCAGTGGAAATGGGATTTGTGATAGGAAAACTGCTAGAGCAGAATCCTAAAGTGAGAATAGGAAACAGTAGTTCAGAGAAGGGATTAGGGGTAAAACCAAATTTGAAAATATTGTGCTTTAAACATTATAAACAACTTAAAAAGTGAAGAATAAATTTTTTAAAAAATATCTTGAACTGTTATGTATTTTATATCTTAAATTTTTATTTAGCAGTTGTCCTGGGTAAAAAGTTGGACCCAGGGTTGTCATCCACAAACACTATTTGACGTTTGACTCTTGAGGTCAAAATGTCATCAATTTTTAAATTTTAGTTTGATAATTTGGATCTAATTAGAATATTGTGAATTGGGTTAGACTAAGTTTGTTGCTCATCTTTAGCACTGTTGCCAGTGATCTCAAGAGTCCTCAACTGCCAAGATGAGATGTCAGCAGATTTTCTGACATAGCTAATCATGTCAGAAATTTGTATCCCTTTGCTCCCTCTCTCTCTCTCTCTCTTGCTCTGGCTCTCTCTCTGTAGTATGTAGTCATTGCACTTAGTTAAATAACTTAAGATGAACTTGACTGTGGACAGGATTCAGAAACGGATAGCTACACCAAAGGGAAGTGCTTTGAAACCATTTTTTCCATGATGCCAGAAAGCACTTTGACTAACAGTGGGTTCTAAGGAGCACAGTCATTCCAGACTCTTAATAATTCTTTACCTAATTCCCACTCATCTTTCAAGTCTGAGTTTGACTATCAGTTTATCCTGGAAGCGTTTTTCTGAATCCCTTCAACTAAGTTAGGAGCACCTGTTTTCTGCTTCTTCAGCATCCTGACTTCTTAAACAAGATTCTTATAAGGACTTAGTGTAGAAGTTCCCAGCCCAATCATAAGATGAGTAATAATAGATTCGGTGTCTTTCCTAGGTTGAAATCCCAGCACCTAGCGTATCTTCTTGATAGATGTTCAGCTTCTAATAAGAATATGTCAAGTTTGTGATTTAATAAATAAATAAGTGAAATAATAAAATCTGAAGAAAAATTTGACTGTGATAGGAGTCACAAGGAAGACTCTTTTATGTCCTTTTTGTCAATCTTCCTAAAAGTGCTGTGAGACTCACGCAGTACGTGATATAAGGCCACCTCACATACAAACACATGGTTGTATCACCTCATTTTTATGTGATTCTCATGCTTCCTACCTTTTGTGACAAAGAAAATATTCATTTCACAGAATTTAATCATTTGTTAGGGCATATTGTGACATTTTTATTTGACTTCCATTCTATGTAAATCAGCTCCTCATGATTGTTTTCTAACTTTCTAAATTTACTTTGAGGTCAGGTGTGTTAACTTCCAATCAGAACACTAAAGAAAATGGGGGTGAACTTTGAGAGAGTTGTAAGGATTCTCAGGACCTTTCAGGTTGATACAAAGATCAAATTGTGAGAGATGTAGATGATTCCAGAGTTTATTCACTGAAACTTATCTGAACACCAATGGAGAAGAAAATGGAAGGGACTGACAAGAGCTATTGAAGCTATTTTTACCACCACAATCAGGCAGCCAACTATCATGTCTGTAAATCTTGGCATATGCCAGAATGTTCAGTCACAATAAAAATGTCTGGTAGAAACCATCAACTGGCCACTTCACTCCCTGTAGAAAAATATCATCAGCACAGTATACAAGATCTTTCCCACTAATCCTGTAACTCACCAACCCCTTTTCTTAATCAACCAATCACTTCCAAGCATCCTGCACTCACATCACACTAGATCAGCTCAACATGCCTTTGTCCACTCAGGGTCTTTGCAACAGTGCTACATCCTTCCTTAGGAGTTTCTTTTTTGTAACACCCTGCTCTCCAGAAAAACTCATTCTCCTCTAAGAGTCACTCTAAATATTTAGGTGCTGAGGAAACGATCATTCTGGGATGACTGCAGAGAGGCAGTCTCAAATTGGTTTATGAAGGATGTGACGCCGTATCATAGAGGACAAGATCCTTTTTTCTAATGGATAATCTATAAAGCAAGAACCAGCAAGTATCATGAAGAAAGAGGGCAGAGAAGATAGCAGATGTGATGACTGCCCAACTAAAGAGAAATTCTAGTATAGTAGCCTGTTTTATTAACAAATTGAAAAAAAAATAACCCACATGGCATGACAACCCTGAATGTGCATCTTCCTTGGCACTCTGAATGTCATTAATAAAAGCCTGAGGACCTTAGTGCTATAGCTGATCGACTTGCTGTGAAAAGAGTCTTGCCCTTTTTCCCTAGATGGAATTCAGTAAGAATAATACCAAATCACCAAGTACACACACATTTATGGATTTAAAACCTCCAGAACATCCCTTAGAAATTACATAGCAAAATAAATGTTGTGTAAAGAAAACGAAAATGAACAGAAGTGTGAACCCCTTCTCCCCTCCCTGTGGACGTGCCCCTCCTCCCTTTCCTTCTAGACTGTTTGCACAAAAATCCTGTTTCATCTCCTTTGGGAATCTGGGAGTCCCATCTAGGGCCAATGCTGTGGACAGAAAGCTTGGTGAGCATCTAATGTAGAGAGGTCATCAGTGTGGACAGAGGTACAAACTGCCATATATCCAGCATCTCATCTCCAGAGCCAAAAGGAGTCATGTTCATAGGATTAGAGATCCCCTGAGTGAACGACTAAAAACAGTTTCTAGGAGGAAAAACTTATTTGGGAGAAGCTATTCTTCTTTGGAAATTTTTCTATCCTTAGCACAGACATGCAAGAAAACCGCCATGTATCTTCACTTGATGATGTCTTGAATAAAAGGAACAAAAGACAGAGGTAATTTTTAAGAGGCAAAATTTCCATTCCATTCCTTCCCAGACAGACTTACTAAAAACATTGATCATGAAGGCACCAGCCTTAGTTTTCTGAACTTCAGGATATAAAATAAACAACTATCAGTCTCCTCTCTGTCTCCTTTTTCACCCTCCTTATGAAGGAAAGTTAAATAGCACATTCTTCCCACTGAACCAGAAGCAACATAGCACAAAAATTCTACTCACAGTTTTAAAATAAATTACTGGATATAAAAATAACAGTAACAATCCTTTAGCTCAGCCAACCAATCAAAGGTTTTGCATGATTAAAATGCAGGCACAGGCTAAATCCCAGATTTAAAAGAAATAATATTTAGATGCTATTAGAATTTCCATTTCATGAAGAGTGTTAGTCTGTTTTCTCTTGTCATAACAGAATACCACAGACTGGTAATTTATTAGGAATAGCAATTTATTTCTTACTGTTCTGGAGCCTGGGCGGTCCAATATCAAGGTGCAGGCAACTGGTGAGGTTCTTGCTGCCTCATAGTATGGTAAGACGTCTTTCTTCCTGCTCTGCCTGCCACTTATCCCGGTATGGGGACCGCACTCGCAAACCTCATTTCCAACCCCAGTTAGCTCCCCTAGGACACACGTCCAAGCATCATCAACATATGAATCTGAAGGTTAAATTCCCACATGTGAATTTGGGATTGCACATTCAAACCACTGCATAAAGTAAGCTGCTTTACTAGCTGTAACCTTCAGGACTGAAGCTTTTCTCAATACCCATTGTTACATGTTTGTGCAGGCTGAGACTTGCCGTTTCAGGCCTTAATTACTGCCTTTTCATTCCAGTCTGGAGTCTTGTCTGCAAGCTTTCTTCATTTTCATTCCTAATCTGATTAATTCAACTGCTGAGCAACGGCAACCTACTTTGAGTCACATCGTCATTATGTCAGGATTCCTCACACTCTACTCCCTGTGTTGTTGAATATCTTTGCTTCTATTCTCCAGCCCCCAACAGCTTCCGATCCCCATACCAGTGACCTTGGACATATCCACCTACACACACTTGCACATGTCTTTCCCTGAGCCAGAATTTTACAAGGTTCCATTGTGCTCTGCCTCCGCTCAGAAGCCTCCCCTAAGGAAGAATTTGGTTTTGATCATTGCTTTCTTTCTTCTCTTGCAATTGTTAGTTAAACTTTTCTCATATTTTACTCAATGTCAATACCGTTTTCTTTTATGCAGCAATTTTATGGCTACCCATTTGTCACCATCATGAGACCTCAAGAGCCCTTCTTAATTTCAAAAATTTCCCTTAAATATACCTGCAAAATATAAATTGGTTCATTGGTTCACTAGAGATCTCCAAAGCCCTTACATTCCATCATTCTTAAACATTGCTGAACAGCAGAAATGAATACTAGAGACCACTTTTTAAAATCTCCCTTTTCCTATCATTCTCTTAAACAAGTTTTATTAAAGCAAATCAGCTAAGGGTGGTGCTGTGGCATAGCAGGTTAAGCCTCTGTCTGCAGCACCTGCATCCCATATGGGGGCTGGTTCAAGTCCCAACTGCTCCACTCTCTGCTAACTAGCTCTCTGCCAATGTGCCTGGAAAAGGAGTGGAGGATGGCCTAAGTGCTTGCACCCCTGCACCCACATGGGAGACCCAAAAGAAGCTCCTGGCTCCTGGTTTTGGACTTGTCTAGCCTGGTCATTGTGGCCATTTGGGGAGTGAACCAGTAGATGGAAGAACTCTCTCTCTCTCTCTCTCCAACTCTGCCTTTCAAATAAATAAAATAATTATTTTAAACAACAAACAAACCAGGGTTTGGGGGCCAGCGCCAGTGGCTCACTTGGTTAATCCTCCGCCTGCGGCGCTGGCATCCCATATGGGTGCCAAGTTCTAGTCCTTCTAGTCCAGCTCTCTGCTGTGGTCCGGGAGGGCAGTGGAGGATGGCCCAAGTGCTTGGGCCCCTGCACCCGCATGGGAGGCCAAGAAGAAGCACCTGGCTCCTGGCTTCAGATCGGTGCAGCACTGGCTGTAGTGGCCATTTGTGGAGTGAACCTATGGAAGAAAGACCTTTCTCTCTGTCTCTCTCTCTCACTAACTCTACCTGTCAAATAGATTTTAAAAAAGTCTTCTTTTAAAAAAAAAAACACAACAGTGCACAATGGAAATATTGAGAAGGAGATGATCTGTCCACATTCAACATCTTTGAATACATTTGTTCATAATTACTGACATACAATAACAAATTTTAGTCATTGGAACATTTCCCATAATTTAATCCTTTGGAATAGAGATTCTGCCTCCAACAGCTCTAAGGCAGTTTTTATGATTATACATGACCTCCTCATTCTCCTCCCTGCTCTGTTATTCCCTCTTGCTGGCCATCCTGCACCTCCTGATCTATAAATTTCTTCTATACATGGTGCTCTTTGCTGCTTTGCTGCTTGTTCAAGAATACAGTATTCTTTGGCTCCTGATATACCAATGGCAGGCACAAGGATTTTTTTTTTTTTTTTTTTTTTTTTTTGGCCAGGCAGAGTTACACAGTGCGAGAGAGAGAGAAAAAGTTATAGACAATGAGAGAGAGAGAGAGAGAGAGAGAGAGAGAGAGAGAGAAAGGTCTTCCTTTTCTGTTGGTTCACCCCCCAAATGGCTGCTACAGCCAGTGCACTGCACCGATCTGAAGCCAGGAGCCAGGTGCTTCTTCCTGGTCTCCCATGCGGGTGCAGGGCCCAAGGACTTGGGCCATCCTCTACTGCTCTCCTGGGCCACAGCAGAGAGCTGGACTGGAAGAGGAGCAACCGGGACAGAATATGGCGCCCTGACTGGGACTAGAACCAAGGGTGCCAGCGCCACAAGCAGAGGATTAGCCTAGTGAGCCACGGCACCAGCCAGCACAAGGATTTTTGAGAGATGGTTTTCACACTAGCATTGGAAGAAGGTCCATTACAGTGTCAAATCACAGTGAGTTAAGCATCTTTACATGGCCAATGTTGATAATTTTGATAAGGGAGAATCTATTGGACCTAGATTTTCCAACCCATCTCTGGGTAACTTAGATTATGTCAAATAATTGTGAATGCTATATGGATTTTGGCCAGGAAGCATAGAATTGTGCTATATATTAAGAGATTCTAGTCTAGAAGCTAATCCCATTGCCCATTTTCAAGTCACGTCAGTTTTTCTATCCATTTGCAGTCTATGCTATTTCATCCATGTGGCTGTATCATCTTGAAGTCATCATGATTTCTCATCCCTCCTCCCAACTTGTTAATTCCTCTGGGGAACTAAAAGAAGAGACAGCATCTTTCCCCAGAAGAATTCTCACATGCCACTCCTGATCCTCCCCAAACCCATGCTAGTGGACTTCTGTACAACCTCCTATTTAACCATATGTCTTTTATTCCAAGCTTGCTATGTTACTTTCCTCCAGCTCCCAAACAGCTTCTTAATCCAAACCTTCTCCAGAAAAATTTCAGGTAAACTGAAAGATCAATGATTATCTACTCTCAAATAATCTCATCCTGTCTCAATACATGTTAGCTTTCCGTCTTCTCATATATATATATTCTATAAAATATTCTTTTGCTTATAAATAGTTTACAGTTAGTAGTTATTTATTCTTCATAGTGGCTTTTCATAGAGTTCACAGGGATTTCATCTGTATTAATATTAGTCCCTCATCTCATGTCACGGACATCTTCCTGGCAAGAAGGGATACTCTACGGGTCTTGAAATACCACTGAATGCCAGGCACCACACTAGCACTTTCTGTGAATCATTACCTTACTTTCCATTGAATGGTTGTATGCTCATTTTATTTGCACTGTAAAATGTCCAGGAAATTACTTGGACTACTGTGTACTCAGTTCTTCTTTGTAGTAGAAAGAGGATGATGTGTGTGGGATGATTATATACTCTATTAAAGCAAAACTATCAACAACAGCAGCCTAAACACAGCAACAGGTCATCCCTCTCAGAACAGAGGAAGCATCTTTCCAGAGAAAAAGAGTCTTCTTAAAGGACTAGGACTATGAATGTTTACTTGTGACACAAATGAGACCTAAGTCCTCTCACTGCTTTGCATTCTTCACTGCCTTAAGCAAAAAAGAGAAAGAACAGAGCAATAGGTCTGTTTCCCAGAGCCCTCTGCCTTTATTCTTCAAGGTATGGTTTTCCCCAAATCCTTCCCAAGCAGGGCTACTCACATCTCATTTCACCTTTCAACATGTCTGTCTTGCCCCCCTTTGCCCCTGCCTCCCCAGTCTTCTTCACTCGTCTCTCTAAAGTTGGCTATAAAAGAGTCTGCATCTTGGTTTGGAGTCACATCAATTCCAAGCACAGCAGGCAGGCTCCAGGCCTGTCTATTTCCAAGGGGAGGCTGTCAGAAGCAAGACTGTCTCTGGGTAGGAGACCAGCGCACAAGAGGAAGCCGCATTTTTCAGAGCCGGAGGGGGAAGAGTGCTGGCTCCACAGTGAGGGATGATGAGATTCCACCGTCTGCTAAACAACACGGGGCCGGGTGGAGCTCGCACCCTGCTGCTCGGAGATGGCATTTCACACATTTTGGCTGCATTCTGGCTCTCCTAGTCTGGAGACATTGAAACCAGTGATTAATGGTGGGATCCAGGGATTTGAAAGCTATGCAAGTGCTCTGTGGTCTCCGGGGAGACTGGTGCCAACTCAATTAAAATCATCACATGATCTTCAGCCTCATTTAGGCACTGGCAACTGAGCTAGGTATTTTGTAGTTGAGAATGCACAAAAGGAACAAAAGATGTCATCTCTAACTTCCTAACTTTTCGTCTCTAACTAGTCTACTGTGCCTATTAAGGCTACTACATTTAAATTCTGAGATATGTAGAAGGCACTCCATAAAAGGGAGTTGTGAGGATCTAAATGGCACGCATGTTGACCAGGCTTATTCATTCATTACCAAGGTATGGATGAAAATACTGTCATATGTCCTTCATAATGTGGAAATAGAAAAAGGGATACAGGGGTAGGAAAAAAAATTCATTTTCAAAGCAGGGGGGGTTTATAAGCACGTGTATCTTTGCAAAATCATTCCCGATAACACAATGGGTGGAGAGCAAGCAAGTCAGGAGGAGACCTGATAAAATGGTTTGCAGCCAACTGGAATGGCTGGGGCAATCTGCTTTGGAGCTAAAGAGAATTGGCTTCCAGATTGTGTCCCAGTTATCTTCTCTTTTTGAGGCTCCACTTCTTCCTTTGTGAAGGCGGAAATAACAAAACCACACAGTGCTGCATGAAAATTAAGTGAAATAGAGTTTGCCAGATATCACACTGTCTGCTGTCACTTAGTGATCATTCTGGCAATAACACAGCTCAGGGCTGAACGAGAGGGAAGAAGCAACAGCCAGTTTAAGATGAAGGTGGAAATAAAGAGACTTGAGCTCAGGAGCTCTCACTTGCTCGTTAATTCCTATGGTGGTGGTGGGTAATTCATGTTGTCTCTGGGCATCAGTTTTCCCTACTGTGAAATAGGGGATTCGACTACTAAAAATGTTCTTTTTCGACTCCTACACTCTGGGTTTCTTCTAGTTGATGTCACTTTCCCTGGAATTCCACCCTCTGGTCAGGTGGAGATGGATTTCTGGGGAAATTCATTGGAAAGCTTCAGGAATTGCAACACTTCCCTTACTCGGCGACTCTAATGAGGATTTAGCCCTGTTTTCCTAAGAAAAGACTAAGCTGTTTCCTAATCGCCTCAAATTCTGCTGTGTTTCCAGGCAAGAATTATTATTATTATTATTATTATTAGTGCTGTCTCTGAATGTTATTAAATAGACACCAGATTCAACTTGGCATTTCCAAAAAGAGTTACAGAAATGCAGATTGCTTTGGGATGTAAGATTTTTCTGCAAATATAAAACATTAATACATTTCAAAACTTAAAGCATTGCAGTCTCCAGGACAAAAAGAGATTTATTTTTAGATGAACAATTCAGTGCTTATTTAATAAGTATTTAGTAACTAGGGAGTGGATTCTGTAACCCCTCTCTTTTTGTCTAACAGTGAGGAGCAGGTGCCAATTCTGAAACAGTCTTCTTGAGACCTTTGTGGTGAATGAGGATAGAATTAGTTTTCCTACCACCTCCTTGTGAGAAGCAAGCTTCCACCGAATAGCCCCAAGGTGAAACTAATTATGGACTGTGGAGGATGAGGCCTCCCTGTGAGTATGGCAGTTAGTACAGGCTTCTCTTCGCCCCCATCCACTTTGCGGAAGAGTTTTGACTTATGTTGCCAAATGAATGCACAGAAACACTGCAGCACTTCGCCTTCCCAAAGGTAAGTGAACACAAAGTTCACAAACCTAAAGATAATCAGTTTTTATCCTTGAGGTGAGTAAGAAGAATGGAGCTAAAAAGAAACAGAAAGGAAACAAGCAATTTTGTATGCCCTTCAAGGCCCCACAAAATGACAGATGCTCATTAGTAAGTCATTTAGCTGGTCCCAGTGTGTGTAGACATGGATAGGAGGGAGGTTTGCATGAACTCTCAGAACTGGGTGTGGGCGTAAATTGAGTCCAAAATAAAAATGTACCATGGAGGAACTTCTAATCACAAACTGGTATTCTCATGTAAGACAGAGTTCATTTATATAACAATTATTAATATGATTAATTCCTTACAGCAAGTTCGATAAAACAGAACAGTAAATAGAAAAAGACAATGGGTAATGCCCACACTTCAAAATAACATTTCATTGATGTAATTTTTGATATAATACATACATGTATTTCAGGTTATAATTAGATAGCTACATTGTATATGTATAATAAATATTTAGATTTATGTTATGCCTTTTCTATTTGTGTATTCTGCTTACACAAATGTAATAATCAATTATGGGCATTTACCCAGACACCCATATTTCACTGTAACATGTCCAGCAACTTTTTCTGAAGGCACATACACAATATTTTGGTTTTTTGGGCCACAACATCTGTCACTATCATTCAAATCTATTGTTGCTGTGAGAAAACCACCACACATAATATGTAAATGAGCTTGGCTGTATTCCAGTTAAACTGTATTTACTAAATAGGCAGCAGGCTGGGTTTTTCCTCTACTGGAATCTCAGTTTAAATGAGAGCATACTGTGGATGTGGATGTGCTCAAAAACAAACAAAACTCCCCTACTGTTGCACACTAGACTTTTCCAGAATATTAGCAATGTATATTTTAATAAATTTTGTGTATATATCTATACATTTCTTTTCTTGGAAAGGAAAGTAAGATGTTTGGGGCAGGGGCTGTGGGAAATGCTCGTGATACATACTGAAAGTGTACTCTTCAGAAAATACATGCAACATTCCATCAGAGGGAGAACAGCTGTGCAGATGTCCAGGAGTGACAGAAACCAGGACATCTGACAACAGGGAAGAAGCTCTGTATGACCAGATCAGCACATTCAAGGAGGGGTGGTTGTGGTGCAGCAGGTTAAAGGTGTCGCTTGGGATGCCCACACCCTATGTTACTGTGCCCACACCCTGTGTTACTGTGCCAGTTTCGATCCTGGTTACTCCAAATCCCAAACAACTTCCTGCTTATGTACCTGGGAAGGCAGTAGGTGATGACCTGCATGCTTGGGTCCCTACCACCCACAGGGGAGACTCAGATAGAGTTCTTGGTTGCTGGCTTTGGCCTAGCCCATCTCCGGTTGTTTTGGCCAATTGGAGAGTCAATCAAGGATGGAGGATTCTCTCTCTCTCTCTCTCTCCCTTCTGCCTTGCTCCACTCCATCACACTGCCTTTCAAATAAATTAATTTAAAATAAAAGCAAGTTCAAGGAGGGAAATGGCAACAAAACTACCAGCTGTCATTTTTCCTGCAAATATTTTTGATGTTTTTTCTCTATTTAGGAGGCTTGAAAAGTTTTATTTAGCTAGATTCACTGACTTCATTAATTCATGTTCAGAACATTTTTAGCTCCCAAAGTTAAAAACATCTCACAGATGCCTCAAGTGCTTTTTATTTTTTTTTTAATTGAAAACTTTAAAACACCTACAATATACTTTGGTGTTGATGTTAAAGCCAAACTTTCTCTTCTTTCTAGTCTTATTTTCCTTTCCTTCCTTCTTTATTTCTCCTTTTCCTCATCTTCTCATTCCTTCTTTCTTTCCTTCTTTCGGACAGCCAGTCATTAACAACCAAGTATTGAATAGTCCATAATTTGCCTACTACTAAGAAGTGATATGAGCTACATTCTGAATACTTGTGTGCCTCAATTACTCACATTTTGAAACCTAACCCCCAAAGCCATGGCATTAGCAGGTGGAGCCTTTGGGAAGTGACTAGTCGTGAGAACTCTGCCTTCATGAATGTCATAGTGCCTTGTACAATGGCTTGAGGGAGCCTGTTTGCCTTTTCTCAGCATATTAGAAGGCATCAACCTTAAGGAATGAGGTCTCAACAGATACCGAACCTGCCAGAACCTTGATATTGGACTTCCAGAACTAGGAGCATCTACTGATGCTTGTTATTACAAACTACCAAGTCTAAGGGATTTTGGTATAGCAGCCCAGAATAGACTAAGATGCCATACTTATCATTTAACATTGTATTATTGAACACTATATTAAATACATATGGATGTGTTTCTGAGTTATTCATACTATTCCATTAATTTCTACATAATATTTAATACTGCTTGGTAACAATGGCTTTATTGCTGTCTCTCAATATGGGCCAATCTTTCTGGCAGTACCATGCCTTCATTATCTTCACTTATTTATTCCTCAAGAATTTTGGGAAAGTTAAATTTCAAAAACCTTTTTGAACTCAATAGTGATATATTAAATTTATATGTGGATTATGGAAGAATCAAACTATTTCCAGAACTAATACATATCATCTTTTATATTCTATGTCTCTTCATTTGTTAATGCTATATTAAATATATTTAATAATTATTTATTATTTAATTTAATAAATGTATATTTTATTAATCAAAATTGCATATATTTTCTTAAATTTATTTATAACTTCACCATATGCTGCCTACAAAAAATTCACTTCACAAAGATATGCGATGACTGAAAATGAAGGGTTGGGGTCCAGCTCTGTGACATAGTTGGTTAAGCCTCCCTGCAGCGCCAGAATTCCATAAGGATGCTGGCTCATGTCCCAGATGTTCCTATTCCAATCTAGCTCTGTGCTTATGGCCTTGGAAAACAGTGGAAGATGGCCCAAGTGCTTGGGATCCTGAACCCACGTGGGAGACGCAGAAGAAGCTCTTGGCTTCTGGCTTTGGATTGGCCCAGCTCTGGCTGTTTTAGCCATTTGGAGAGTGAACTATTGGTTGGAAGACGTCTCTCTCTGACTCTCCCTCTCTCTGTCTGTAATTCTGTCTTTCAAATAAATAAATCTTTTTTAAAAAAATAAAGGAAAAAAACAGTGAGAAAACATAAACTTAAAAAAAAAAAAGAAAGTGAAGAGTTAGAAAAAGATATACCAGGAAAATGGAAACCAAAAGCGAGTAGGCATAGCTATTCTGATATCAAATAAAGCAGATTTTAAATCAAAAACTGTAAAAAGAGATAAAGAAGGACATTATATTTTGATAAAAGGTTCAATTCAGTAAGATGATATAACAATCATAAATATATTTGCCCCCAACAAAAGACCACCCAGATTTATACATAAAATACTGTTAGACCTCAAGGGAACAATAGACTCCAATACAATAATAGTGGATGAGTTCAATACTCCACTCTCATCAATGGACAGATTATCCAGACAAAAAAAAATCAATAAAGATACATTGGAATTGAAACATACTATCAAGCAAATGGACCTAACAGACATTTACAGGACATTTTACCTGACAGTTACAGAATACACAGTTTTTTCATCAGCACATGGGACATTTTCTAGGATAGACCACATATTAGGCCACAAATCAAGTTTAAGCAAATTTAAAAAGATTGAAGTCATACCATGTGTGCTTCTCATACCAGAAAGAAATAAAACTAGAAATGAACTATACAATGAACAATGGGACACTCATATATAGTTGGAAAGCAAACAGCATGCTACTGAATGATCAATGGGTCACTGAAAAAATTAAAAAGGAAATCAAAACTTTCTTGAAATAAATGAAAATGAAAACACAATATCAAAATCTGTGGGATACAACAAAGGTAGTATTAAGAGGGAAACTTATAGCATTAAATGCTTACATTAAAGATCTAATGATGCATCTTGAAGACTTAGAAAAACAAGAACAAACCATTCCCCAAATCAGCAGGAGGCGAGAAATAATAAGGATCAGATTAGAAATAAATGAAATTGAAACAAAAAAATACAAAAAAAAACAAAAGATAAAAAATTGTGTTTTTTTTTTTTTGAGAAGATAAATGAAATAGACCTCTAGCAAGGCTAACAAAGAAAAAAGAGAAAAAAGGCAAATAAATAAAATTGGAGATGAAAAAGGAGACATTAAAACGGACACCACTGAAATACAAAGGATCATAAGAAACTACTATGAAAACTATATGCTAATAAACAGGAAAATCTTGAAGAAATTAATAAATTCTTGTATTCATATAACCTACCAAGTTTAAATCAAGAAGATATAGATGACCTAAAAAGACCCATAGCAAGCAATGAGATTGAAGCAGAAATCAAAAGTCTTCCATCAGGGAAAAGTCTGGGATCTAATGGATTCGCTACTGAATTCTACAAAACATTCAACGGGAATAACTCCAATGCTCTTCAAGCTATTCCAAAATATTGAACAGAATGGAACTCTGACAAACTCTTTTTATGAGGCCAGCATTCTTTGATACCAAAACCAAATGAAAACATGACAAGAAAACTACAGACCTGTATCCTTTAAAAAAAAAAAAAAAGAATTTGTTTATTTACTTGAAAGTCAGAGTTACACAGAAAGAGAGAGAGAGAGAGAGAGAGAGAGAGAGAGATGTCTTCCATCTGCTGGCTCACTCCCCAATTGACTGCTGTGGCCAGAGCTGTGCTGATCCAAAGCCAGGAGCCAGCAGCTTCCTCCAGGTCTCCGACGTGGGTGCGGGGGTGCGAGGACTTGGGCCATCTTCCACTGCTTTCCCAGGCCATAGCAGAGATCAGAAGTGGAGCAGCTGAGCCTCGAACCGGTGCCATATGAGATGCCAGCACTGCAGGTGGCAGCTTTACCCACTATGCCACAGTGCCAGCCCCAGACCTATATCCTTAATTAAAATAGATGCAAAGATTCTCAACAAGATACTACCAAATCAAATCCAAAACCACCTCAAAAATATCATACATCACAATCAAGTAGGATTTATCCCAGATATGCAAGGGTGGTTCAACAGTTGCAAATCAATACATGTCATAACTTGCATCAATAGAATGAATAACAAAAACCATATGGTCATCTCAACAGATGTAGAGAAAGCATTTGATAAGATTCAACACCTCTTCATGATAAAAACCCTCCAAAAATTAGGTGTAGAAGAAACATTCCTCAAAATTATAAAGGCTGTGTATTGCACTCCAACAGCCAATATCATAGTGAATGGGGAGAAGCTGAAAGCATTTCCCTTCAGATCTTGAACAAGACAAGGATGTCCACTTTTACTACTCTTCTCAATACAGTACTAGAAGTTTTAGCAAGAGCAATTAGGAAGGAGAAAGAAATAAGGGGCGTCAAAATTGGAAAAGAGGAAATCAAATTCTTAATGTTTGCAGATGACATGATGCTGTACAAAGAAAAACATAAACACTCCACCAAAAAGCTGTTAGAATTGATAAGCCAATTCAGTAAAGTTGATGGTTACAAAATAAATATACAAAAAGCAGTAACTTTTTGGTATGCTAATGATGAACTCAGAGAAAGAGCAATCAAGAAAGAAATCCCATTGACAATAGCCACAAAAAATCAAATATTTAGGAATAAATTTAGCCAAAGGAGCAAAAGAACTTTACAATTATTATTAAACACTGATGAAAGAAATCATAAAATACACACACACACAAATGGAAAGATATTCCTTGCTCATGGATTAGAAGAATCAATATCATTAGAATGTCTATTCTACCTAAAGCAATCTACAGATTAAATGCAATCCCTATCAAAATACTAATGACATTCTTTACAGATTTAGAAAAACCAATCCTAAGATTCATATGAAATCACAATAGAATAGCCAAAGCAATCCTGAACAAGAAATACAAGCTGGAGGCATCACAATACCTGACTTCAAAGCATATTACACAGCTGTAGTAATCAAAATAGCATGGCATTGGCATAAAAACCGATACATAGACCAATGAAACAGAATAGAGAGCCTAGAAATTAATCCACATACATACAGCCAAGTGATTTTTGGCAAAAGTGCTCAGATCATACAGTGGAGTAAGGGTAATCTCTTCAACAAATAGTGCTGGCAAAATATACACATACATACACACACATAGAGTTATGTATATACACATATATATGTATATACATAGATACACATATATATGTGTGTATTACATATATAGATATACAGATATATGTATGCATAGAGAGAGAGAGAGAGAATGAAATTAGATCCACACCTCTCACCATATATAAAAATCAACTCAATATGGATCACAGACTTAAATTTAACACCTGAGACTACAAAGTTGCTGTAAAAAATGTAGGGGAAACATTCCAAGATGCTAGTGTAGGGAATGACTTCCTTGATAAGACCTACAAAATATAGGCAACAAAAGCAAAATCAAACAAATGGATCTATATATCAAACTCAGAAGCTTTTGCACAGCAAAGGAGATGATCAATAGAGTGAAGAGACATCGAACAGAATGGGAAAAAAAGATTTGCAAACTACCTATCAGACAACGTATTAATATCCCAAATATAACAGCAACTTAAAAATTACACTTGTTGGGGCCGGCACTGTGGCACAGTGGGTTAAAGCCCTGGCCTGAAGCGCCGGCATCCCATATGGGCGCTGGTTCAAGACCCAGCTGCTCCATTTCTGATCCAGCTCTCTGCTATGGCCTGGGAAGGTAGTAGAAATTGGCCCAAGTCCTTGGGCCCCTGCACCCATGTGCGAGACCCAGAGGAAGCTCCTGGCTCCTGGCTTTGGATCGGTGCAGCTCCGGCTGTTGTGGCCAACTGGGGAGTGAACCGTCAAATGGAAGACTTCTCTCTCTCTGCCTCTCCTCTCTCTGTGTAACTCTGACTTTGAAATAAATAAACAAATAAAATTTTTTAAAAATTACATTTGTACTGTTTTATTGTTTTATGTATTGTAGTACTTAGTTCAGATATTTGTATCATCTGTGTTCATAAATAACATATAATTCTTGAACAATGCAAAAAGTTAACACATTTGTTTCCACTATTTACATGAAAGAAACACAAGTTGCAATATTATATATAGTATGATAATATAAGATCTAGTATCAGATATATAGTAGAGCTCATTTTTCTTTACAGAAAACCCTATACTTGAGTATATTTGCATAAATATAGAAAAAGTGAAAGATGCAAATAAAACAATTAATTTTGTTTACCTTTGTTTATTCTTGAAGCGAAAGCTTGTCTACTTTGTATCCTTCTAATATTGTTTATATTAAATGAATGCATGACATGGTTCATTACTGTCATAAAAGAGCATGACATATTTCTTTGGGAAGGATAAAGTCAAATAATTAACTTGTGACAATTTTATTGTCGCCCACTCTGAGACTTTTTGCCAAGAAATGTTTAGAGTAAAACATTTACTCCCTTTCTACTAATAGAAACCTCTGAGATATGTGATATTATCATCTTTTTGTACGTTTCAAGCATGAATTATCCCCTGCATTTCCATCAGTATGTGATGCAAGCAGTTGCATTTAGGGTATTCCCTTTATAACCCTCTCTCTGCCATCCCACACCACCCAGATGACTCCACTGGCTTTCTGTGCCACGTGTAAGCAGATTTTAAATTAAATTTCTGTGTATATCTTGAGTCTGTCTCTACCTGTCTCTGACATAGTGGTCTAGTGGTTTGCAATTAAATGATCACATCCAGCAGTACTTTATAAATATGGGACAAAGTCTGAGTCACCTAATCTACTCTCATACAAATAACTCAAATAACTAAATTATAAAGGTTTCTTGTGTTGCCCCACTTTTACCTACCCCTGCTCTCTGAGGTAGAACTGTTGACTCTAAAACACGCAGGATTCCCATCCGTCAACCCTCACCCTCTTCTCACTCTCTCCTCCACCCGACAACTCGCAGGCTTCCAGTGTGACCCTCATTAGTTGCTCTGACCTCACAGCATCCCTCATTTGTTCCCCAGAGTATTGCCTTAGATCTGTAGATCACTTTGATTACTTCCACATCTGGGATTCGTCGCATGCTTGTGTTAACCATGACCATGTGCAGAGTTACCCAGCAGGATTTAGGAGACACTCAGTCAGAAAAATCATCCCTACTAAGAACAGCATCTGGAGGAGATTATAAGAAGATACTTTCCATTGAGAATCCTTTGGAAATATATTTATGATATAGAGACAGACAGACACTAGCACACAGGCAGAAGCCCTTTCTCTCCTGAGGGCTGAGAAAGAGTGACACTTTTTCAGAAGATTCCTAAACTAATTATGCACCATAAATGCAAATGCCTGGCAAGTTCACAAATAAACAAGGGATTTTCTCACAAAGTCTTGTTTAGACGCAGGCGTCGTCTTCAATAGACATGTCTTCCTGGCCTTCTGTGATACCATGTGTTTGAACAAATAAAGATTCTATAAAAGGGAGAGGGGAAGTGGGCCACGTTTTTCTGTGTTGGATCATAGAACATCTCCCACTATTTTTTCCAAAGCTTTGGGTTTGGCAAAAGCCAAAATTGGCTTTGCCGGGCATTTTTTCCTTAATTTTTAAATCCATGTGCATTAAGGGAAATTTAATCCGTATGTTTCTGATTCATTTACACTTAACTCATCAAAATATTGTTTTGTTGGAGTCATTTGGCCTTCAACAAGACTTAGCAGCACACAAATACACACATACACACTTGCAGATCACACAAGTTCATGTGCATACCTCTAGTTCTTTAGACCTAAGAGTCAGGTTGTCTCCCAAACTCACCTCAATGGTTGTCTTGACACACCATAGGTATTTAATTGCATTTAGGTGCACAATTACACTTAGTTTTTTTAAAAATTACTGTGCAATGACAAAACACAATTCTTGTGAGTATATTAGACATTAGCCACTTCAAGATTCCCCACATTGTTCTCCTCCATAGCCTTATCTATGTATATTTATACATCACTTGACATGATTGAATACTTTCATATCTATGGCTATGGAGAACAATGTAGGGAATCCTGAAATGGTTATTGTGGCTATGGGCAAGTGGCTCCTTCAAGGAACTAATGTTAGGCGGCTTACTTTCCCGTGTTCCTCCAATGTAGGATGCAATCAAAAATTGCATTACTTTTCCAAAGTGAAATATGATCAGTTTCGAGGAGAACATTGATGATGATGATGAAGATTTTGGGTAGACGTGAACAGTTCCAGGGAGACTGAGTTTGAGGGAAGTCAAGTAATGTGTATGAAGATGTAGAATTTGGAAAGTTTTTACTAAGGTTTTGCTTTTATCTTCCCAATTCCTGAACATGAAGAAATTATTTACTCACAGGCCCAGATCTTCATAAATCTTTTAGAAGAGCTCCTAAAATTAACAGTTGGAAACTATTAGAATATATTGCCAAGAGATGTAGTGGGATATTTGGGACCTCGTGAAAATATATCTCAAAGTATTCTAGGATCTCTGAAGGTGTGTGAAACTTTCATATAACATGTTTTTTAATGAACCTCATTCTCTTACATGACATATGAGAATCTGAGGTTGCAGTTAAGGGGGAAGAAGAGGGCTTAGCAGGTTTACTGAATGGAGGAATGACCCCTGCAAGTTTACTAAAGGCAATCACTAGAGATTTGGTGAGCTCAATTATGTTTTGTAAATCTACACTGGAAGCAACAGATTATTCGCAAAACCATGTCTGTAGCATCTTTTACAAAGGGATCTGCCTTCTTGTTGTTAACGTGACATCATTTGTTTTCCCTGCCTTCATAATCAAAGCGTTTCTCAGGGAAATGTCAATTGTTTAATTGTATTTTTCTAATTAGATAGCAGGTAGTCTTTTTTCTTGAAGCTGCTATTTTACCAATGAAAATTCTGTCAGACTCTGATAGAGTTTAGTTTTTTGAATGTTTAGTAAGTTTCTATAAGTATTCACTTTCAAATGACATTATGATATTACAATTTTGCTTAGGATTAAATATTATTTGTATTTCTTTTCTAAAACTTCAACAAATAGTACAACATGATGGCCTTTATAAAGGAATATATTTAATGGCCAATTAAACTAAATCAAATCTTATTCTGGAAAAAAAGAATCTGGTAATGGTTTGATTTCACCAAATTATTTTGTATATTTTCATTTTCTTAAAAACATCCGATTTCCTGAATCTTAAGTTCTTCAATTTTTTCCTCCCTCTTAATTGAAACCACTATTTTCAAGAGAAATGCAATTAAAGAAAGATATTTTCTCACTCAGTACAGCTTGTACCATGTGCACTACACAGATTCTCTGTTGATATAAGTCACCTTATTTTTTGTGTGTGATATTTTTTTAAACCATAGAAATCCCCAAGTCTTAATTTTCTTAAAAACAAAGACAATAAAAGATTCAAAGCATTCCATTTAGATTTTCTGTCCTCCCACTTTCACTCATGCCCAAACTAGGACAGTTATGTCCACTCTCTCTGCACACTGCATGTCCCCAGGCAGCCTGGCTCAGCAGCCAAACCTGTAATGCTTTTACTCTCCACCGTAAGTCTCTGCTTAACTCATGAAGACTGGTTCAAAGGGTCACACAAAACCTTTTGTTCTCATTGTTAGAACAATTCACTAATTATTTCTTCAAAAACAATTATAACATTAGCTGCTATTTATGGTGTTCTCTGCACTCTATGAAGCTGATAACATTTAATGCTCACCCTCTCACTGGCAAACACTGCAACTTTGTTGAATAAATGTAAAATAGATCTTTCTGTGTCTGGGTCCCCTTGTTTTTTTCACTGAATAATTTATTCATATTTTTGTGACAACGATTCTCTTGGTAGTGTTAGTTGGTCACCTGCTAGGTGTCAGGCACTGTTTCAGAGGCTGGAAAAAGAGTAGGAAACAGAACATAATTCTTTGGCCACATAGATCTTACATCCTGCTGAGAGTCAAAAGATTGACAGTCAAAAGATAAATGTTTATATCTATCCCTGATAGATTCCATAGGGAGAAATAAAACAGGATGAGACAGGAAAAAATGCAAAGCGTTGAGTATTTGAATAGAAGCATGAAGAGAATGAAGGGGTTGCTCATGCTGTTATCTGAGGGTTAATGTTCCAGACAGAAGAAACTGCACTACAACATCCTGAAACTGGAATATGACTTTGAGGAGAGGCAAAAAGACATAGAGAAAAGTGGAAAATGAGATTAGATGACACATGGACTTTTAGATGACAGGATGGAAAGATGGAGAGTTGTGAACAGGGTAAAGAACGCATGCCGTGGTATATTTGATGAAATCTGGTTGCTGGATGCAGAAAAGACTGAGGGGAATGAGGAGTTAGTCAGGGAGCCCATTAGATACTAATGCTATTTTTCTGGTGAGAGGAGCTGATGCTTGCACCAGAGGGTTGTATTGCAGGTGGTGATAAATAGTCAGATTCTGACTATATTTTGTAATCTGAGCCAATTTGGGAGATGTCGAAGTGTGTGGGCTGCGAGAGAAAGAAAGGAATCAAAGATGACTCCAAACGTTGGGATTGGAATGCTGGTGTTGTGGCTTATTGAGATGAAGAAGATTATAGAAGGGATTAGGCTGGGGTAAAAATTGTCAAGGTCACACAAGACCAGTCAAGGTTAGGACCTGACTTCACTGGTATTATTGGTAAAAATACATTAAATCACTTTTAGATACAAACAACTTGTTAGACACATAGATTGTGGAAAGAAGACAAAGTGCAGTGGGCAAGCTTCCTGTGATCTTTTTCTTATACATCAAAATAATGACCTAAAACAAAGGGGGGTCAGATGATGTGAGCATGAATGGGAGATGCTTCCTTGTTGAAGAAGCATTCTTGACCGCAGTACACTGGTTTCTGTAGCTCCATTCATACAGTGGCCGGCAAGAGTCTCATGTTTCATCACAGTCCAAGAGCTGATGAGAAATTGTCTCATGACAACCTCCTAGGGAAGTTAGGAAAGCAAGTAAGGGATGGTTTCATAGTTGCAATTTACATGTCTCCCGCCTTCCGGGGTTTGAGGAGAATGGTAAAGCATCTTTCAAAGCTCAGATTAACTGTGTCTTGAGCCATTGCTTATATGCCCAATTCTGTTACCTGAAAGGTCACCAGTGAAACATGATGTAGCAGTTGCCCTATGAGAGTCAAGAGCTTACATTTTGCATATGTTAGATATCTCTATGAATGGTTGAGACTGGGGAATAGGGCTGAGAGTGGGCATTGGCCAGGGGTTTATACAACTGAGAGTTCATTGGCATACACACTTTAAGTGAAAACCAGGAAACTTTGATGATTTGGCTCATCTAGGAATGAAATGAAGAAAATTGGAGTCTCAACTCAAGCTTAGTCACTAATTTTCATGTATTCAGTGACACATTTATTTTCCTTAACAAAAATATGAAGAATTTAGAAATCAGTTTTAAACTTGTTTGACTCTACATATTTTAAATGTCAAAATCAAAAACAGAGAAAAGAATTAAGAATCTACCAAAGGAGACATGAAGAGACATAAAGAAGCAAGTGTTAAGGATCTTTGTAAAAAGGAGGGAAAATTGAGTGGAGATATGAAGAATGCAGGTAAACCACCTGAAAGACTCAGACCATCTCATTTCACTGTGCTATCATTTTAAAGGGGATAAAATTGAAAACAAAACTCAGGAATTTTTCACTTCGTCTTACGTATTTCAAAGTATATTTCTTCAACATTAATGAGGACAAATTTAGTTGTGGTTAGGGCTGCATACTTTAAGAATAAAGGCAAATCTTTGGCATTTTTGAGAGAATGAAAACCATTTCTTAAAAAATGCCAAAGAAGACAACACATCTAGAGAAATATATTTCCTATTTCCATTCCTCCCTCCCTCCTTGAAAATTATGTTCTGAGAGTGAAAACCTTCTTGCCCTGATGTTTTAAGTCCCGTTTCCCTTCTTAATTAAAAGTTAAGCAGTAATTAAAATCAAAAGTACCTTCTCTGCTCTAGCTCTTCTGAATAAGCACATAGACACAGAAAGTCCAGAGAGGTAGAATCACAAAATAAAGGATTCTAACCACAATCCTGCTTCATTCAATGTATCTAAGCTGTTATTTTGTTGTAAGAATGACTTTCTTCCTCCTAAGAGCCCCAGGTTGCTATGGTTATGTGTGAAAAACCCCAGTGGACATTTCTGAGTCCAGATGGTCAGTCCTAGATATCACCATTTCTTTGAAGCAGTATCACCTCTCATGCTGTTGCTTTTGCTGCCACGTGGCCTTGCTATTGAATCCATGTCTGGCAGCCTGGTGGAATCATTGCCTCCAGGCTTAGCTTTCAGGTAACCTAACTACAATGTCATGAAACTCAACTTTCCAGGAGTGCAGAGGTCCATATAGCTGGAAAAAATGAGCATAACTTGCTACTTCTTGCTAGCCATAGTTTCTCTACATGTTGAAGGATTATGAAGACTTCCCCAATCAGTATTAAATTACAGTTAAACAACATTATTCTCTGATCACAGATTAGGCTCCCAAATCTGGAGCTTCTAGTTACTTAACCCGTTTCAATACAGATTTCCAACCTTTGACCACAGGGTACCAACCTGGAGTCAGGTGGCTTCCCAGCACCCAGAGTGAGTCTTTGTTGTGAAATCACATCCAGACTTTGGGCAAGAGAGAAAAATCTGGTCCCAGTCCTGTCTACTTTGTATCCTGATATTTCTTTCAAAGGCAAGTGACCCATCTTTAGACAGCCAACGACTTCTGTAAGAAGTGAGAGTCCAGTTTTATGAACTCCTGGACATCCACCCCCAGCCTCCTCCTGCATGCCACACCCACCCCCTTCCTTGAGATCACACACACAAACAGGAAGTCATTTGTTCAATGGGTTTCTTTGTTTTGTTTTGTTTGTTTTTGTTTTTGAGTCGTGTTATTCCTAAAAGCCTTACTCATTTATACTAGGATTTCTGACTCAGACAAGGAATCTGGGAGGACTCTCCAGATGGGTTCTTAGATATCATGGGGATTCAGAGGAGTTTTTCCAGAAATTATAAACTACAAACTGAAGAGTGCCATAGGTCATTTAAAGTGACTCAGAACTCAGCTGGTGAAGTAACTTAAGGTCTAGCTGTAGTAGTTTCCTGGGCTCCGTAATCTCTAGGTTTAAGATCTTTGAGCAGGAGCAAGTGTTGTGATGCAACAGATTAAGCTGCTGTTTGGGAGGCCTACATTCCTGGTCAAAGTGCCTAGGATAGAGCCCTATTGTTTTAAGTCCTATTTTCCTTCTTAATTAAAAGTTAGAGAGTAATTAAAATCAAAATACAGCTTTTCATTGTTCTGTGGTTGTCAAGCTTTCAATCCAGCTTCTTGCTAGTGCACACTCTAGGAGGCAAGGGATGATAACACAGGTGCTTGGGTTCCTGCTACCCACTTGAGAGACCTAGATGGAGTTCTTAGGTCCTGGATTTGATCTGACTCAGCTCAGGCTGTTGCACACATTTAGAAAATGAATTAGCAGATGGACGGTCTCTCTCTCTCGCTCATTCTCTCTCCCTGCTCATTTCACACAAACCAACCAAACTTGAAAAAAAATCTTAGAGGAGATTTCTGAGGTTCTGAGGGCTGGGCATATGTTGGAAGCACACCTAGATCATTGTGTCTATTTGACAACCACAGAACATTGAAACTAAGATGGAATGGGAGAGAGAAGGGCTGCAGATAATTCAGATGACAGCGATACATGTACTTTGCGAATTTGCTCTGTCACCAGAAAATGAGGATGGTGAGAGAATCAAAATTTCTTTGATTACCCTTCAAATTCTAATTTCCAGTGGAAATTCTGATGTTCTAAAGGGAAAAAAAGAAACAAACAAAACCAAAATAGGGCAAAGGAATTTGTGTGTCATTCTTGCCCAGGGGCTATGTGCGTCTTCTCTGTTTTGTTCCAATTTTAGCGTAAGCGCTGCTGAAGCAAGCAGTCTAATAGGATTGTCACACACACATGCCAACTGAACAATACAAACAACCGAGGGCTCTGTATTAAGGCCTTTAAAAACGTATTTTCCATCTTTCTGTGTAAATGACACTGTGACAATTTGGCAATTCAGAGAGGAAAGACTACTTTTACTTTCCCTCTGCCTGCCCAATAGTAGGAACAAAACAGTATGACGGGCAATTATGGCCTACTAAGAAAGCAAGAGACCTAGGACAGTGATTTGATTGAACTGACTTCTCTTTAAGAACTTGGGCATCTCAATAAGTCACTTAGCATCTCATCTTCTAGGAAATCAGTAATGTAATATTTATTTTACAAGGTTTACAGGAAGATAACAATGTTTGAAGCATTTTGTGTAACCCTTGCCATATAGTATCAAGTAACATAGCTATTGTAGCATTTACTAAGAAATATACATTTCCACAAACTCAGTCTCTTTCTCTGTCCCCATTTTTTTTGTGAAGTGATTGCCTAGAATCAAGTCCCTACACCCAACACCAATTAAGGTATCCAATCAAATTGAGAAATAATGAACTTCTGAATCACTTCCATGATTCCCATTCTTCTCCTTTTAGCCCAGTCCTACTGACCCTGGCAATTAAAAAGGTACCCTTGCTACTTCTACACAACACTTCCATCCTGATGAACAGATCTCCTTTAGGTACTGTAGAAATATTGTCTGGCCACTAGATGTCGGGCTTGTTAAACAGGTTTTACATTCATTCCCCAGGACTTGGAAATCACTTCTTTTTTTCTTTCCCTCTTTTAAAAAAACTTTCAGTGGTTTTGACAATGTTTCATGAGTGTCATGTTTCCACTGACTGAGAATGTGCCAATATGTGGATCAATTTTATTTGAGTCTGTGAATTTATGTTATATGGGCTTATGATTTGTCTTCTTCAAAGATAAAATGTTGAGGACAGATTCTGAGCCTGCAGCTATGTGATGGAACTGCTGACACACACTTGTCCATGGTGCCAGGTGATATTAAGAAGTAAAGACAACTTAAAAAGCCCTACGGAAAGTAAATGGTGACAAGAGAAGCCAGGCTTGGAGAATGGTCCAATGACAATGACAATCAAAACCTGGATTGCAAAGAAATCACCTCTAACGTTTTTTTATAAAACACTTCCAAGTTTATAGATTGGGATAAAAGGTATATTTTCCTTATTTAACAAGGATCCTGAAGCTGGACAATGAACATAGGCATTTGGAATCATGCAGGGGCTGGGTAAAGAACCAGTTCTAAGAGGACTTTTTACATAATTTCCTTACTTAGCAATTTTAGTGCCTTGTTTACAAAATCATGTAAGTGTTGTCTGAAAAACACGATAGAAATAAACCTTAATAGGATCTAAGAAAGGGTTATAATTGAAGAAATAAGAAAACAGGAAAACAACAGAAGAGAGACCTCTGGTTCAAGAACACACTTTGCTAAGGCACACAGAGGAAGAAAAATATATTTGATGAAATATATAGATTCTTAAGATCTAAAAAGGTATATACCAAGAAAATAAATAAATCTGATAGGAAATTATTCGATTGGTTTCTTCCTTACATATGTATAACTTAGCATACATTAGCTACATAAATATATTTAACATAAATGTATTCTTAATTTTAGACAGTCATAATCTTATAGTACAATTCAATGCTGACACAAAGTTGTCCTTTGCAAGGCAACATTATTCTGAATGGCACCCCAGTTCTCACAACACCAGAAAGCAGCCCGAGATGCCATCTTTCAGTTGCTTCAGGTATTCTGGTGTAGTAGCGCTAGACCCCATCCAGGACTCACAGGTGAACACTGCTTCCTTATTTTACCTTATTTCCTTATTTTACCTCCCTGAAACTGGAATGCATCTTGCAAACATTGACACTGCCTGTGTGTGTGGCCTTTGGTTGCCATTCCTGAATTAGGACTGGAAAACCTTTAATCATTTGGCCAACAGACCATTTATGGACTATTTGAGGAAAGAATGAGTCTTGATTATTATGTTAAAATCTTAGACTGACACATTCTGGTAAGATCAAGAAGAGGCTACAATCAGACTTAATACTGTGGTATGGTAGTAATAGTGAAAATAATGCACCATCTCTCAGAAATGCTGCCCACCATCTTCTTGATGACATCAGTCAAAACAGATGTTGGAAAGCCAAGGATATCAGTGGCTCTGGATTGCAAAGTGATTCTGTTTAATCAAATTCTGAATGACAAGAACAGTTTAGCATTCTTTTTCCAATTTCTCTGATATTTTCCTTTTTATTTATACAGAAGAATAAAATATAGCAAATCTTTGTCTAGAAATGTTCTTAAAATCTCTTTCAATAAGGTTGAAATGAGAATCTTTAGTAATAAAAAAGCACATCATTCATTTACTTGGCAATAGTTGGTTGAATTTGATGGTGATATATAATATAGCTGTGTATCTCATTGCTGCAGTGTCTTTGACATGATGAAGTATGGTCAGTGTCCCAATTCATTCTTCTCTTCAGGCGCCAAATTGCTAGGTCCTACTTTTAAATATAGAATTTTCTTTGCCTTATAAGAAAGTTAGGGGTTAGAATACAGAATCAGATTAGTAGCTAAGTAAATCACTACTTAAAGTAAATATTTCCAACTGTGGAGCAAGTGATCTTGAGCACTGAACTGGAGCTCAGCCTCACATAGCATTTTCAAACTTATTAACCAGGGCAGGCTCAGGAGTACACCAAGTCTGGCAGACATGAAATGCAGGAATGCTTTTAAGGCACCCAATGGAGTCCTGTATGGTCGCCATAGGTTCAAAGGAGCAGGAAGCACAGACACACTCTCAGTACTGGTTGTTTCATTTTAAAGGTACACAAGTGTTTCACAGCAGGTAATTAATTTTAAAAAACCATCCACCCAACTCTCACAGCATTCCAAGTACTGTGCTTACTGATAAATAAAAATGGGAGTTAAAGGGTAATCCAAAAGGAGAGTTAGGCACTCCAAAAAAGTAACACTGATGAATATGTCCATGATGCTAAAATGCAAGAAGGAAGATCTTGCAGGGCTCACGCAAAAAGATTCCTGAGGATATATATAACTATCTAACATATATATATATATATATATTAGGCATACAATATGTATGCTTTGGTGAGAGCGACTTCATTAGAAGTATGTATATGTTATACTTATGTATTTAAGTATATATATGTACATACTTCATTAGAAGTATTCATGTATATGTGTATATACTTCATTAGAAGTATGTATACGTTAGGACAGTATATGACTGCCTTAATGTGAGATATAAGACCCCCCAAATTTATTTTATTTAACCTATAATCTTAAGCATTCATTAGATAATATAAATATATTGCTTCCTTTAAACACTGAGGTCAATTTATTATGATCATTGTGCTCCAAATATCAGCTAAAACTCATTCTGATAAATGTGATATTGCTATTGATTTCCATGAGGTCAAACATCTACACAGTTCTTCACTGTGGCTTACAGTGACTGGATCCCATACCCGGGTGTCTGGGTCAAGTCCTGGCTACTGTACCCTTCTGATCTGCTTTCCTGCTAATGCACACTTGTGAAGCAACAGAAAATCACTCAAATACGTAGGTTTTTATTACCCCTATAGAAGACTCAGATGGAGTTCCTGGCTGCAGCCTGGCCTAGCCCTGGGGAGAGAAGCAGCAAGATTCTTTCTCTCTCCCTCTCTCCTTTTAAAATATGGCTATTTCTGCTCAACATTTATTATCTAATGACCTAGATGGCCTGCAATATGACACTTTAGATACTATATTTATAATTGAGTAAGGAACATGGGTTTTGGAATCATTGACTTTTGATTTTTTAAAAGGATTTATTTTATTTATTTGAAAGACAGTTACAGAGAGAGTTAGAGACAGAGAGAGTAGTCTTCCATCCACTGGTTCACTCCCCAAATGGCCGCAATGGCCAGAGCTGTGCCAATCCAGAGCCAGGAGTCTCTTCTGGGTCTCAGGACTTGGGCCGTCTTCTACTGCTTTCCCAGGCCATAGCAGAGAGCTGGATGGGAAGAGAAGCAGCCGGGACTAGAACCGGCACCCACATGGGATGCCGGCACTTCAGGTCAGGGCTTTAACCTGCTGCGCCTCAGCGCCGGCCCCAACTTTGGATTTTCAATCCTAGCTTCCACTAATTGCTGGCAGTGAGGGTAGATTTACCAAGTAGCTAATAAAATATGTATTTTCTCCCACTCTGTGACTTAATCTTTTTATCCTCTCCAAGTTGTCTTTTGAAAATTAGTTTTTAATTTTCATGGAATCCAAAATATTAATTTGTCTTTATGGATCATTCTTTTTTTAAAGATTTATTTACTTTTTTGAAAAGCAGAGTTGCTAACAGGCAGAGGCAGAGAGAGAGAGAGAGAGAGAGAGAGAGGTCGGTCTTCCATTCATTGCTTCACTCCCTAAGTGGCCACAGTGGTCAGGACTGAGCAAAGCCGGAGCCAGAACTCCATCCAGTCTCCCAAGTGGGTGGTAGGGGCCCAAGCACTTGGGTCTTCTGGTGTTCTTTTCAGGCCATTAGCATGGAGCTGGATGAGAAGTGGAGCAGCCAGGATACGCGTTGACACTCAAATGGGATGTTAGTGTCACAGGTGGTGACTTGACCTTCTATGCCACAATACTGACCCCAGTAGTATAGGTCCTGAAATTTCAATTTCTGATTGTTGCTACTATATAGAAATAAAATTGATTTTTATTACAACTATATATGTGTGTGTGTGTGTGTGTGTACAATTCCGTATGTCATAACATTTTTCCATTTAAAATGTATAGCTCAAATGATTTTTAATATAGTCATAAAGCTGTGTAGCCAACAGCACTCTAATTTTAAAACATGTTCATTATCCAGAAAATTCACTCCCACTTCCCATGGTTTCTCTAGCTCCTGGCAACCACTAATCTAATTTCTGTGTTTGCTTATTTGTAATATTTTGTTCTCTCCTTGGTGAGATATTATTCTCATCTTTTTCCTTTAATTCTTTACATATGATTTCCTTTAGTTGTTGGTCCTATTTATAAGAGCTGATGTAAGTCACTTAAGACTTGGTTCAGTGAGTTCAACTGCTGGGCTCCTTCAGGTTCAATTTCTAGTGATTGCTTCTATTTCCTTTATAGAGATCATCTTTTCCTATTTGTGTGCATACATCGTAGTTTTTTTAGTGTAGCCTAGACATTTTAAATGAAATGATATGGCAATGCTGGAAATGAGATTCACTCCCTCTTCCTCTGCTCTCTTAGTGTTTGTTGTTGTTGTTGCTTGTTCTTGTCATTGCTTTTGATGCTTGTTCAACACTTTCCTGGATTATATTACACACGTATTTCTTGTAGCAAGCAAGCACTAGAGAATCTATTCTGTTAGCCTAGTGGCCAGCAGAACATTAGACAGAGTTTTCCTTAAAATGCATTGAACCAGTAAGCCTCCATCTGTTTGCCAAGAGGCTTTTTTGTATGTTTTGGGCATGATTTTTGTGTTCCAACCGTGGTTTACACTTAACTTTTCCTTCCTTCTTTCCCATAGGCTAAAGGTCACAGATGATAGATTAGGACTACTAAGGGTTTTCCTGGGCATGGGCCCACACCTGTGGGTGGTTTTCTTGATTCAGAGCTTTTAAAACCTCCCTATGGAAGTCTCATTCCTTGGATTTTTTCCCCTACTCTTTTAAGCTAAAATTGGTATCACTGCTTTAAGCAGCTGTGATGGTAAGCAATTGCTACTAATTATTTTTTTAACAAACATCCTAGTAATTGGGTTGTTTTCCAGAGCAAGCTCTGAGTCAGATCAATTAAAGAGAAGTTCTGAAAATGGAGACTTTCAGGAGCTCCCAGCAGGCCTAACAGTGACAATCTCCTGGAGTGGGGAGCTACTGGGGAGATCCAAACCCATTCCATTTTTTCCAGTGGCTGCCAGGATGCTGGCTTTTCAAGGTTGCTATGAAGTTGGAAAAAGGAGGATGGGAATAGAGTAATTCAGAACACTAAAAACTCATTGTTCTTGTCGAAATGTGGTTGGCTTTCTTAAACACTCTTCCAGTTGTTGCAAGCCATTGGTTACTTTCCGGAGGTCAGAAAAAATTTATTTTTCTAATTTGCTATTGTTTTTGTTGTAGGCTCTGTAGTTCCAGGCTGGGCTTATTGCAGGTTCTTCCCTCCATGCACAAAAGAATTCAAAAGTTGTATAGGAAAGCAGGATTTATCCAGAGTGAAAGTACAAGTGCAAGAACAAAGTAGTGCACACCACAGTCAAAAACACAAAAGGACAACAAACAGAAAAACTCATCAAGGAAAAACATCCAACATTGAAAAATACCTCCACAAAGTAAAAAGCCCCAAACAAGACAAAGCTTCCTTAGCAAGGTTATGCCTTCAATTTACACACTCCAGAGGCATAGAGAGTGATGGCCAGAATAGAGCCACAACTGAATACTCGAAAGAGGGCGCCAGCACCACTCATTTCTGTATCCTTTTTAGAAAATATCAGACGTGCCATGGTGTCAGGTACACAGTGGAATTGTTCCCCATGATAATTATATTATAATGACATTATAATTTTGTAAAGGTCACAGGGAAGGGAAAACACATCCTGCGTCATGTTGGATTCCAAGTTCACAGCATTGTGGAATTTGGCAATTTCTGCTACTCAGAAAGGAACAAGGGCTTGCTGGTGCACAGACGTGGAGTTGACAGGTGGGCTGAACCAGGGTGTCATATAGATCAGTCATGGCTGTTCCACATCTGGTAGGCCAGGGCTGTCAAACCCAGAATCACCTGGAACTGTCAGTCACCAGGGTCAGCAGGGAGTTGTCCAGCTTCAGTTCAGCTGAAGCTGTCAGGCCTCAGCTCTTCTCCTAGCTACCTGCATTCTCCCAACACGTTCATTGCTTTTCAAGAACATCAGATATTTTGGAGATATTTATTCTTCTGGAAGTGCTTCCAATACAATTGGTTTTTTACATACACATCATTCGTCTTATAGTATCGCTAAACTTACTTATTAACACCAATAATTTTGCTTTGTCCAAAATGTGGACCAGTGAATTTCAGCACCTGACAAATCACAACTTCCAGCCTCCACTCAGTTTACTTGGTTTCCTGGATATCAGCTTTCCAAAGATTTCCCTAGTTGCTGACCAGAACTTTCAGTTTCGGGTTGTTTTGTATATCATGAATAATACTAAAACATACAGGTCACATGCAGTATTTTCAGTACTTGGAGCCCCCAGTACGCCCATATGAGAACTTCCTTCTTGGAGACACTGCGTTCTTTGTCAACAATCAAGGAGCTCAGAATTCAGGACTTTAGCTTTCAAATCTCAGGCAAAAATCACTAAGAGTCTGAGCAGGGCTCTGGATTATTCTCAACTGTCATGGCACCCTGAGATGGATTTACACTTGGATTCCTCAAGTTTGGCAAAGTCCTTACTTAAGAGGCTTTGCTGGTCTCACAATTAATTTATCACTCTTCTTTCAAAACCAGAAAGCAAGGGCAAAACGGGCATTAGACTACACAAAGATTTAATGTATTAAGTACTCAAGTGCCAGGCATGTGCTAAAAATGCAGTAAAGACACTTTGGGACACAGGCTGCCCTTATCTTTGCTACTTCAATTTACTTTTCTATACAGAGTACATTTAATACATAATTGTCTCTATTCTTCCCCCAACTGTCTTGGAAATACTATGTTTTTTTGCAATAGCTGATGGCATATCTTTACTAGCAATAATTAAAAATTATTTTTCATCCTTTTTTAAAAAAAAGATTTATTTATTTGAAACGCAGAGTGAATGAGAGAGGGAGCCAGAGAGAGAGAGAATCTTCCATCCACTAGTTCATTCCCCAGGTGAATGCAGCAGTTGGGGCTGGGCCAGGCTAAAGCCAAGAGTCAGCAACTCCTGGGTCTCCCACATGAGTGGGTGGTAGGGACTCAAGTACTTGAGCCATCATCTGTGGCCTTCCAGGTGCATTAGCAGGGAACTGGGTCAGAAGTGCAGAGTAGCCAGGACTTGAACTTGTACTATGATATGGAATGTGGAAATCTCAAATGAGGGTCTAACCTGCTGTGCCCCAATAATCACCTCCAATTTTCATTCTTATAATTCATCTGAAATGCAGCCTATTTGAACAGTAACACTGTTGCTAAAAGTGAACTTCTTTGGTGGTATCATATACCAGAAAGAAAGAATTACAGTAAATGAAATCGCTTAATAATTTAAACTCCCTGTTGAGTAGCAGAACTTCAGAGAATTTTTAGTTTCACAGAAAATAAAAGAATTTATAAAATTATATGAAACCAATTAATTATAATAATTACATGTTTCCAAACTTTATAATTTCATTTTTACTGGAAAATTTAATATATATTGAAATCAGAGATGAAAACTTCCTTCTTACCTACCAGTTGGAATTAACCAGGATTAACATCTGTCCCCATCTGCTTCTGGTCTTTTTCTCATGTTTAAAAAAATGACACAATTATTTATAAACATAAATAGTTTTTCTAAACATTAGAACGTCATTGGTAGAAATGAACTCTTACTTGCCTTTGATCTCTATCATGATCTACATTGACTCAATCTCCAAGGAGGGATAATCTCCATTATTAGCATTATTTTTGAATTTTGATCCACTCACATTCCCAGGTACATACAGCCAGAGAAAACACTTCATTCTTATAACTATTGCATAATAACAGATAATATTTCATTTCATTTGCTCATTTAGTCATTCCTCTGCTTAATCATGTGGTTACTTTCTTTTCTCCTGTTATGAAAAATACTGCAATATATTCATTTTACGTCTCCTTACCCACGTGTATTTATTTAACCTTAAATCCTGGAAGTTGGCCGGCACCGTGGCTCACTAGGCTAATCCTCTGCCTGCGGCGCTGTCACCCCTGGTTCTAGTCCCGGTTGGGGAGCCGGATGCTGTCCCAGTTGCTCCTCTTCCAGTGCAGCTCTCTGCTGTGGCCCAGGAAGGCAGTGGAGGATGGCCCAAGTGCTTGGGACCCTGCACCTGCATGGGAGACCAGGAGGAATCACCTGGCTCCTGGCTTCGGATTGGCGCAGTGCTGGCCGTAGTGGCCATTTAGGGCGTGAACCAATGGAAGGAAGACCTTTCTCTCTGTCTCTCTCTGTCTCTCTCTGTCTCTCACTAACTCTGCCTATGGGAAAAAACAAAAAACAAAAAACAAAAAACAAAAAACAAAAGAATTGCATCTACAAAGCACATTGAGTCTGTTAAAACTAATTAAAAAAATCCTGGAAGTTGAATCTTGAGAAATAGGTATGTATATTTTCACATTTAACAGTTGCAATCAAATTGCCCTCCACAATTGTTGTAATGATTTTCTGTTAGTCATTTATATCAGGTTCATTTTGATTAGTTTTTGTTTTCTCAACAATGTAGTACTGTTAGATCTTAAAATGTTGAGCAACTAAAGGATGAAAAATGATGCAACATTCTTTTCATTTGTTCTTTCCTAATAATTGGTAAAAATCTATTATCTTTTTATGTTTTTGCTGGTTATATGAATTTTGTGAATTGCCTCTTTATAGATTTTTCATGTTTTCTACTCAATTATATTTGTGTCATTTTGAATGTAAGAGTTCTTTTGGTGTCATATCTTTTAAAACCACTTCTCTGTTTCATATATTCTTCTACTCATATGCTCCTTGTCTCATCTTTGTGTATTCTATTTCTGATTAAGCAGAAGTTTAAAATTCTGATATAGCCCATTTGTCAGTACTTTTCTATTTTTTCTTATACAGAACAAATTTAATTAATCTTTCTAACCCAAGGTCATAAAGTTACAAATTTTTTCCTGAATCAAATAGTTCATTTTTCTTCCACATCTGTGGCTTTAACTATCAGGGATTTATTTTGTACTTATATTTCAGTTTTATTTTTCTGATTTTATTTTTCCCACAGAGATAATTGTTTCAGCATTATTTGTTCAGTTGTGCAAATTCTCCCCTATTGATCTATGATGTCTGTTGTAAAGTTATACTCTATATATATTTCCCTCTATATTGGGGCTATTTTAAATTACATTTATCTATTCATCTATTTGTGGGTCATTTTCACTCTTTGAAAGATTTTATTTATCTATTTTCATGTACTTGAAAGGAAAAATTTGTGTGTGTGTGTGTGTGTGAGAGAGAGAGAGAGAGAATAATATCTTCCATTTTCTAGTTTACTCCCCAAATGCCTGCAACAGTGAGGGCTCAGCCAGACTGAAACTTCATCTGGCTCTCCCAGGTGAGAGGAAGGAGAACATGCACTTGAGCCATTATCTGCTGCCTCTCAGGATGTATTAGCGTGAAGATTAATTGGAAGCAGAGTAGCCGGATCTTAAGCCATGAAGTTTGATGTGGGCTGTGGGCTTCACAAGTTGGCAGCTTAACCTGCTGCACCACACACCTGCCCTCCAGTCTTAAAATTACTATTGCTTCAGAGTAGTTAGGCAAGAGAAAGAAATACAAGACATCCAAATTAGAAAGAAAGAAGTTAAACTGTCTCCACAAATGACATATTCTTATTATAGGAAATACTAAACTCTCTACCAAAATAGTGCTAGAGCTAATATGCAAATTAAGTAATGTGGCAGGATCAAAAAAACAGCAACTGCAAACCTGTAGCATTTCTATATACTAACAATTTCAATATTTATTTGAAAGGCAAAATGATAGAAAGAAGGGGAAAGAAAGAGAGGGAGGGGGAAGGAGGAGAGAGCTTGAGAATCAGAGAGAGAGAGAGAGGAAAAGAGAGAGAATTTTTCATCTGTTTGTTTACTCTCCAAGTGCCAACAACATCTGGGACCCAGGACAAAAGCAGGAGCTAGGTGCTCCATCTGAATCTCCCAGTGGGTGCCAAGGATCCAAGTACTTGAGCCATCTTCTGCTGCTTGCCTGGGCACATCAGCAGGAAACTGGATATGAAGCAGAGTAGCCCGGACTCAACCTGGTACTTCGATAAGGGATACCAGTGTCATAAGCAGTGACTTAATCCACTGTGTCACAAAGCTGGCCCTTGGCCATATTTCTAAATAACAGCAATGATCAATAAGAAAAAGGAGATAAAACATATCATTCAAATTCGTTTTGAAAATTACAAGATAGTTGAGACTAAAAATAACAAAAGTGGAAGAACCTCACCAAGAAAACAGTAAATTTTATTGAAGTCAGACACAAATGAATGGGAATTTTCAATATAATGCACATATTCTTTTTATTGCCAATGAACATACAAAGTCAACAAAATATAAAATTTTTAATAAGATGTTTAATTAATTGTTAAGATGTTTCCTAAAGTTGTATTATTTTTCTTATGTAACTATTTGTTTATCTTAAATTGAAAACACATTACATAAGTGAAAATAAAGCCACAATGGATCAAAAATGTTAGTGGAAAATGTGTATTATGG
Organism: Oryctolagus cuniculus; assembly: GCF_051225735.1. Classification (NCBI taxonomy): domain Eukaryota; kingdom Metazoa; phylum Chordata; class Mammalia; order Lagomorpha; family Leporidae; genus Oryctolagus; species Oryctolagus cuniculus. The sequence continues at coordinate 56,738,952 of NC_142879.1, read as the reverse complement.
AAAAAAAAAACTGTGCAAGCTTTCCATTTTTTTAAAGATTTATTTATTTATTTATTTGAAAGGTAGAGTTAGAGAGAGTGCAGGAGAGAATGAAAGAAAGGTCTTCCATCTGCTGGTCCATTCCCCAAATGGATACAGTGGCTGGAGCTGAACAGATCTGAAGCCAGGAGCCAGGAGGTTCTTCCATGTTTCCCAAGCGGGTGAAGGGGCCCAAGTACTTGGGTCCCTTCCACTGCTTTCCCAGGCACATTAGCTGGGAACTAGATTGGAAGTGGAGCAGCCAGGACTTGAACCAGTGCCTACTTGGGATGCCTGCACTACAGATGGCAGTTTACCCTGCTCTGCCACAATGCTGGCCCCTCAAATTTCTTTTTGAGGTGACTCTTCTTGTGGAAACTTCCCTCATTGTTCAGTCTTTTGTAGGCTATTATCAGCCTGCCTTTCCCATGGGGACATCCTGTACACCCAGTTTGGTCTCTGACATTTTATGATGAGCCTCCAATAACCATCCTGTGTATATATCTACCTTGCTCAACCCCAGCTAATGGCTTGAGGTTTGAATTGCTCAAGAAAGAAAGAAAAGAAGAGGAAGAAAGAAAAAATATGGAAAAGGAAGAGTTATTTCTTAATATTAATATTATGTATTTTTCCTATATCTTTCATTTTCATGACTAACCTCAAGATCTTTTCTATTTTGTCTTTTTTAAGCAACAGATTTTGATTTGTTGATCAGATTTGTTTTTATTAATTTGAAAGGAGGAGAGAGAGAGAGAGAGAGAGAGAGAGAGAGAGAGAGAGAGAATCTTCTATCGATTCACTCCTCAAATCACTACATAGTCAGAGCTGGGCCAGATTGAAGCTAGGAGCTAGGGACTTCATCCAAGACTCCCACAGTTGGGCAAGAACTTAAACACTTGGGCCATCATTTTCTGCATCTTAGGCATGTTAGCAGGAAGCTAGATCAGAAGCAAAAACGGGACTTAATCCCAGGCACTCTGATATGGTATGCAAGTGTCCCAAGCAGTGGCTTGACCTGCTACCCCACACCACCACCAGATTGGTTTTTCCCCCAGTTAGTTCATTTTCTCTTTGATATTTGTTTTGGCTGATTTTTTTGTTTATTGCGCTGTCCTATTTATAGATTTCAGAGTTGAACACTTGTACATATTTTCATTCTTTCTTGTTTTCAATGAATGCATTTAAGGTTAGTTCTCTCGGTGTTCTACCTCTCAATTTTCTCAATGTTCTCTCAATTTTCTACCCTGTGCTCCTGAAAGGTAGTGTTAGCTGAATCTACAGCCACAGAGATTGGAGAGATCCTGCACTGTATGCTTTGACTGATGCCAATGCCTTCTTTCCTCACATGAAATGGTTTTAGTTCCTGACAATTATTAAATAATCCCTTTGGTTATTTTCTTTCAGGAAATAGCTCTTTTCTTATTTTCATAAGCAGCTATATGTTTGTCAGTTTTGAAACTTTTGAAATCATTGCCATTTGGATAGTGTACATTTCAGAATGTGCTTATTCTAACTTGCTGCCTTGATAACTATTATAATTTCTTGAACCTAACAGAAGCTGGGAGGCTTTCCAGTGAATCTTGAGCTATGACAATTAAAGCTTACTATGAAAAAGTAGAAAAAGGATGTGTGTGTGTGTGTCTGTGTGTGTACTTGAGCACTTTAAGAGGATTGGGAAGGCCAGAGGGAAAAAGAAGTTTAATGGATAGGGATATTGTAATATTTTTACAGGGCATACAGTATCAGGGCCATACAGTATCAGGGCATATAAACCAGGACAAGAAGTACCATGAAGAATGTATTTGTGTACCTAGTTGCTGTATCATTCCAAAAAGCCAACTCAAATCCTGACTCGTAGGCAACTATTCTGGGTAGTCTCTCTGGCTCACACACTGGGTCTTCTCTAGCCTGTACATGGCAACCTCACCTGCCAAGTGCCCAGCTACCACTCGAGTGGGCCCATCACCTAGCCTGGCAAGAGCTCACCTGGCAAATTCTCCAGGTTTTCTATCATGGAATCAATAGGTTACAGAATCTCCAAGAACACTTATACCAAAACATTCATTTTGCCAATGGGATTACGAACACTTCTCCATGCAGACTAAAAGGTCTTTGGGCTGTCATTGTGTGGAGCAAAAATAAGTTCCTACACTTGTATTTTGGGGTGGTACAAAATATCTCAGACAGCTGGAGCTGGGAAAGATGTGTTATTTCACCTCTGTTACATTACCACTCAAGTCCATCTATTCATCCCTCACTTCCAGCTCATATTGACTACGTTCCCGTAAGATTTTCCAGTTTATACACAGCCAAGGCTACAGGTCCTTTCAAAAACCCTCCTAATTCTATTTTCCAGATATGCAGTTTGAAGAATACACATATTCAGGATACAATTTCCTAGACTTAGTGAAATGTCTTCCTTTTGATCCTTTATGCTTTGTTGACCCTATCTGATTACTTCCCAATGCATCATCACTGAAACTGATTGCTCTCCTTGTCTCTCCTCTATCCTGACATCCTGAACATCATCCTTTATTGTACCCAAGTTAGGAGGGGCATTTGGACACTTTTCTCGTAGTTTCACGATGAGGATGGTAAGAGAAACATTTATATATATATATATATATATATATATAAATATATATTTTTCAATTATGTACCAAGTAATATGCTTAGTGATTCACATTCACTATCTTAATCTGTTCAACCCATAACAGAGTTAGATTTCATTAACCTTTAAACAGATATCAAGCACACTCTAATTTATTAGATTTTCAAACAAGTGTGAAGTGATTAAGGTCCTATAACCTAATAAATCCATCAAGATTTATGACCCAATGAAGTATTCATGTCTACACAGTCACTAATGACCTTTTTGAAAATGCAGTTATAAACGCATTATGTTTCAGCTCCAGGGGGAATGCTTGCAAATATCCAAGAGAATAAACGTTTTTTTATTTAACTTAATTTAAAAATAACAAAATCTTATGTTTGATGCATTATTTAATGTCTTTTAAAAAGTGAGTCCTGGGATTCAAAATTCACAATAAAAGGCTACAAATGCATGGTCACACAAAAATGCACGAGATAGCTCTGTGAGGTACATGAGTTCAATTCCTCTCCAATCTTTATATTCCTTAAAATCTTCACTGTATTAAAATGACTTAGTGCTAGTAGTTACATCCTTTTAAATGTTTTCCAGGGTTGTTGAAATATGCAAAGAGGTGGTCATGTGCAAAAGAAAAACCACTGGATATTCAATGAGCTTTTCCAAATATGTATGAAAGAACACAAAATCCTGAGTGTAGAGATTATCAGTGAGTGGAACAAAATGTATAGACTAAAATCACGCTAGTAGCCAAGACTTGCTTCTTTAAATAGACCAAAATTATTTATAAACTCTCATACAAAGAGAAGTGAACACTCAACCAGGAGAACAATGAATGGTGGTGCAAGTCCGGACACCAAGATCAAGTCACACACCTATCATAATGAAGACAGAGTTTCTGCCTTCATTTATTTCTTTGGCACCTGTCAGTTTAGATAAGGTTGTTGGATGCATTTCTGTTATTCTGATTCAAGCACAAAATCCTTTGCAGATTCACAGATACTATTATTGTAACATTGTAAAGGGGAAAGTTGGGTAAATAAAATTTAAATAATAAATTAAATACTTTTGCAATGTGAGTATAGACACTCTAGGTCACTGGATCACAACTTTCAAGATGCTCATAAAGTAGAAAAAAATTTAGAAATAATTTTACACAGTTGCAAATTGAGAGATTTTTTTCTAGGCCTATAAATCAAATTGTCCTCAGATGAAGTAGGAGGCAGCTGCCAATGAAATCTAAAGTAAAGCTAAATCTAAGTAACTCCAGAACTTTTCTATGTGATTTTTTTTTAAACACCACTGTTTGGTATTTGAGTTTTTATTAGACCACATTACATGGAGTTACTAGGCCCTTAAAGTTTTTATGTACATGAACCCAGAAATTGAGTAACCTTTTCTCTAGTAGTTTCTGAAACAGGGATACTTGCTGAGTGTTTCCCTTCTGTGCCATTCTTTATTGTCCTTTTTCCTGTTGTTTCTGCTTGAATCCCTGATTTGGAATTGCCATTAACAGTGACTTTGAAGAATTGACAATTTATGAAAGACAGGCACAGAAATAGCTAATCATATCTATATAAGTCTTCCTGTTTATATCTTATATTTTTCTAATAGGATTAATTTTTTCCTGCAAGTAATATTTTTATGAACTAGAATTTTAAGCCAGCTTCAGTACTTATTGTTCCAGACTGTGATGAATTAATATCTTAAAGGGAGAAAGTCTATTAATTTGTATGCTTTTTCTTTGGTCTGCAATTTTGTTTGTAACTACCTTAAATCCTGTAATCTCATAATTTAGAAGTTTGTGCTGACAGTGTATCTCCTCTATTTTATTCCTTCTAACGAGTTGGCCAAGGCACCATTACTAAACACAAATAGACTTATGAGTTTCCAAATAGTTATGTATAGACAATCTTGACAATCTTGAATTATAACTGAGTTTAAGATAGTAAAGAATTCAAAAGTGGAATTTAACTTGTTACTCTACATGGTCACGATGACTTTCAAAGCACCTTTATATGTGATATAAAGATCACATATAAAATGTCGGAAATGTTAAATATTCTTTACTTGATATACATAAACTGCACTAAAATGCTTTTAAATAAGTAAAATTCAGCATTTAGATACAGGAATTCTAATGAGATTGACATAGCTAAGATTGGAAATATGAACTAGACGCTGCTACTTATATTCAGCTTTTTCTTTTAACAGGCTAAACAACACGAATCAGCACACAAGTCAGTCTTGGTCTGTTCTGAGACAGTAAAGTTGCTACACTTGATCTTAGCCATAAGGCTGAGAAGCGATGAGACCGTAAAGAAATTTTGCCAGTAATTAAATATAAATCCAATCCCCCAACAGGTTTTGAGATGACAGTCAACATTTTTTGAGAAAAGTTGAGCATTATTAGTTAAGTTCAATTGCATCTTTAGAAGGGGAAACAGTGAGAGCATTAACTAAACTGGGAATTATGATCAAAATGTCAATAAACCAAATCATTTATTTAATCACACGAGGCAAGCTTATGTAAATCAGGACTGTCCAACAAAAATATTCTGTGAGCCATTCACAATATGAAGTCTGGTATATGAGAATTAAAATATAGTGCACATTAAAAACATCGTGACAATTCCTGTTTTATATAAATAAGACAGTGGCCAACTACTACTTATTAGTGGGTTTTTTTGAGATATGCTATCAAGTCTGTCCTTCCCTTCTCTTCTTAAGGCCAGCAAAGATCATTTGGTTCTGGAAATTATTTCTTTGGATTTTCCAAAGATTCCAGCAGAGTGTCCTCTCCTCGGGTGTTGGCATCTGTGTAAGATAATCTGAGGGCTTGACCTATCTTTTGCTCAGACCATGGGAATTTGGTTCAGTCTTGTGATTGTCTCCATTTTCCTCAGTGTGGCATTGGGCACATCTCTAAACAACAATCTTTTCTTTTCTCAACTTCACCCATTTTTATTTCCACACTTGGAAGCCTGACATCCTGCCATGTCTTATGCAGTCTTCTTAAAAACCTACATCAACTTTTCTATTTTCAAAATAATTTACAGTGTTTAGACTACAGCCTATATACAAATTCCTCTAATCTGGTCTCTTCCATTTTTTACCAGTTTTGTTAGCCAATTAAAAGGCTATGGATTTACCAATGTTGGGAAAATACTCCAGGATTTTTATTTACTGAGGTAACTGATAGGCAATGACAATGTGATTTTTTTAAAAATAACACAATTCAGCAATACCTTGGTGCATATAAAGGCAAACAGGTCAGGCCCGTCTCCTGGCAATGCTTTGTGTCAAACCAATCCCTTAAGTGGGTCAGGTTTCTTACCTGAGGCCCATGGATGAGCTCCAGAGGTTTGTCTGTGAATGTCCTAAATTTCAGTACAAATGTTTCCTATATCAGACTACCTGTGGATTTTCCCATGAGTTTGACCAACAGAAGTGTGTGGTACAGCAGATGGTGTAGTATAATGGAGCCTGTAGTCAGACTGTGGATTTGCATGCTGGCAGGGTTTTGAAGAGGCCATCAAAACACAGCACCTTGGAATATGGAATGTTTTATGCTGAAGGAATTTAGGAAAGGCCAGGTGCAGGAAGACATTTTGATGTCTTCCCAAATCAGGTCACAAAAACCCAATGTGAGAATTGTTCTCCCTAGATGCAGAGCAAAGGAACATCCTTATCTCTGAAGTTGGAGAGACACTGAGGGGAACCTGAATGAACACGAGCCCCTGCCACCCCAAGCTTTCTCCAATTTACTATCTTGCTCCATTCTTTTCTTCCACAACTCCTCATTATTTGTCAAACGTAGTATAAGTATACTTCAGTTTAATCATTTTTTTCAGGTCTTCATTTTCTTATGAAGGCTCCTGTGTGATGTAAAACTTCTATTAAATAACTCTGTATGCTTTTTTCTCGTGTTAAACTATCATTTGTTACAGAGCTCCTGCTGGAAGTCTAGAAAGACAGAAGAACAATATTTCTTTCTTCCCTTATAACCTCAATTCACTACTTGGCTATGTGATTTCAACCAAGTTACTTAATCTCTGTATGCTCCAATTTTTTCAACATTGCAGAAATTATTTTTAGGACTGCTGTGAGGATTAAATGTAAGGATTTTTTGAGCATATAAAGACTGTAAGACAGTGGTGGGCACTAGGTAAACACTCATTAAATATTAGTGAACATATCACATTTTCAAAGAAATCTTTAACTACCAGAGAGGTGAGAGGCACCAACCTAAGCTGGGAAATCATGCTAAAGCTAATTCTAACCCAGATATTCATTAGCGCAACACACATGTTCATAGTCTTCATTAAACAGCTCTGAAAATGTGTAAGGTCAATTTGTGTTATATTTTCATGGAAGAAAAAGTATCTACTTGGTCCCAGGCTAGACCCCAAATACTTTCAGCTTGTTCCTGGTTGTTAGTCCAAGTTTGTCTTGAAACCTTGAAATAAGTTTCAGGGCAGTCCCCTAAATTGCAATTCTATGGTTGTGAATGCATTCTCATCATTTTTGTTTCAGTTACTATGGAAGTCAAAGTTACAAAAGCAATGAGATTCTGCATCTTTTAATGAAAGATAAAACAACAATATAAACATACACAAATTTACAGAGAAAGAATCAACTTTAATACATTTGGAGTAAAAGGTGTTTTTTGTTTAAATATGGTATAAAAATAAATGCCAGAAACATTAACTGAGAATGTCCAGACAACAGACAAAGACATGAGCTTGTTGTGACTGTGACTACATTGGTGAAATGAAACTTTCTGTGCTAATTTATTGTTTAATAAATGTGAAGCCATATGTATACTTATTGATATATACTTTTTTCTTTTATAATTCTTCCAGTTTGTGACTGAATTTCAGTGAACTGTGTGTCTAGTAGAAGCTTTAAGAGAAGAGAGAGGCAAAAACAAAACAAAAACAAAAAAAGGGTCTTACTTCACTTGAACTCTTTAAAACAGAAAAGACACAGACCCAGCTTAGTAGAAGGAGGAAGAAAGCAGACAACACATCGAAATGGAGGCATTGAGATGGAGGAGTCCTTTGGAGATGGCAATGCCTTAATGTACACACAGAAAAGTAACGATTCAGGTCCTTTGCTCATGCAACATCTTGGTCTAATGTCCTCTGCTCCAGGTAGCAACAAGGAGCTACAAAGTATGTGCAACAACTCCAGTCTGCTTCCATGCTACAAGATGATCCTTTTAGTAAGACTGAACAAGGCTTGTTAATCTCTTTGATGTGAGAGATTTCCCCTGAGGAAAAAATATAAAATAAGAAAATAAAGTATGATCACTGAAAATCTCCTAGTAGCATCTATTTATTGCCACTGATTTTTATGCAAGGGTCAAATCTGAACCCTTTAAGTACATCTTAGATCAATGTCATGACCGATCTTCCTCCCCATCCCCTCCCTCCACTGACACATCAAACAAAATGACCCCCACCCAGTCCTCCCACCTTCTTTCTCCCCACTGCAAACAGACTGATGGGTTCACAGCACAGATTAGCAAATCATAAAACATGTCCATAAACGTTCAATTGAGGCTTAGCAATGAGGCAACACCCAGGTTCCCAACTGGTTATAAGCATGTTAACAACAAAATTTAGTAAGCTGCTCTGAAAAATAGCAATGTGAATGCATTTTTATTCAATGATGTGTTGCATTTATAAACATCCAGAAATGTGGAAAGCATGAATTAATTAGAGAAAATCCATTTTTGAGGTGTGCTTTGTGGAAAATCAAGATTGTGTTTGCCCCTTTTCTTACTTTGTTAATACAGAAAAAATGTACCACCTAAAGATGTATACACTAAAGATAAAAGCCTGTTTTCTCCTATCTCAAATTGTTGACCTTGTCTGGTCTCTCCCACCTGACTTTTTTGAACCTTAATCCCAGGAAAATCCAATATATTCTGATTTCTTGAGTTGTGTTAACATAGAGACCACACATTTCATTTTGGGAATTCTTGAAAGTCAATGCTGTTTCTGTTCATTACAAGTATTCTAGAACAATAAAAAATCTGAAATTTTTAATTGGAATATAGGTTATTGATAGGTGGTTTCTGTTTCATTTCTTAATTTCTATTTTCCACAAAAATAGATGGTCTACTTATTTAATTGATCTTTTACTTATAGAGGATAAAACAATGAAAGCATAGCAATGCATTTTTTGAGAAATATGTGTTAGGACCAAATTACAGTCATGGCAATAGTTTTTATTTTGCTACCTAATGTGGCTAAGAGTTTGTTAAAGGGGTGGGCAGTTCTGGGAGAAAGCTCATCATTTGTTTTCATTGTCTTGGCTCACCTGGGCTGCTATAAAAACAAATCATACAATTGGCTTATAAATGATGGAAATTTATTTCTTGTAGTCTGACAGCCAGAAAGTCCAACACTACGATGCTGGAATACTTGGCATCTTCTGAGGGCTCTCCTCCTAGTTCACAGATGGTGTATTCTCTTGGTGTCCTCACACAGTAGAAGGGGCTGAGCTGTCTGAGGCCTATTTTACAATGGCATTTATCCCACTCACGAGGCCTGCACACTCAGGATCTAATAATCTCCCAGAAGCCCCACTGCCTAATACCATCACCTGGAAGTTTAGAATGTAACGTAAAAATTTGCAGGGTGGTGGCACAGGGAAGACCACAAACATTTAGATCCCAAGAGTTACATTTCTCAAAATAAGATTAATTTTAAGAAATGATTAATAATTCCATGATCAGACTTGCTTTATACACTGTACAACTGTTGATAAGGGCCCATTTGCTGACTTGAATGGTAGCAATGAAAATCAAGGACCATTTCCTCATAATTGTGAGAAAGGGTTTACAACTCAGCTTTGGGCATCTGTCTGGTAATATAAGGTGCCAAAGTTTAACAAAGTCATTTCCCTTTAGGCTGTGCCTTCGTCACTTTGTAGGAGGAAAATGATTCAAGTAAAAGCTGCTTGTTAAAGACAGCTCTTCTATTCTAAGAAAGATTTGCACTCCCTGCCCACTAGGTCTGAATGTTTGTGTCCCCCTCAAATTCTTCTACTTAATCACCAAAGTGAAGGTGTCAGGAGATGGGGCTTTTTTTGTGGGGGTAATTAGGTCATGAATGGGATTGCAGCCTTGTAAAAGAGGCTTGAGGGAGCTTCATCGGCCTTTCCACCATGGGACAACATGATGAGTCTGTGTAATCTACAAACCAGGAGGCAGGTGCTCCCCAGACAGAATCTGCAGCATCTTCACCTTGGGCTCACACAGTTCTTTTCCAGACTTGTGAAAATGGAAGTTCTCTTGTTTAAAGCCACTTATTCTGTGGTATTCTATTATAGTGCCCTAAATAAACTATGACACTGCCTTTAATTTTGTGCCTGTTTTATCCATAAGATGAGGATAATTGGGTGTTTTTAAAAAGCCTATTCTGAAGACTGATAAAAGTAAATTGTCTAAAGCTATTCTTAGAACAGTCTGTGTATCCCATTTATATTGATTAATACCTTATTATATTATTATTATTATTATCAATACTGTCAATATATGATTTCTTCATTAGGACACTCAAACTTAAAGTTACTATCCACTCTGAGAAGACCAGAAAGTGGCTCATAAATTGATAGTAAAAATTATACTACTTTTCTACTCCAAACCTGGGCAATACATTAATCAAGTGGTGTTGTAATAGAAATACTTTTTCACACTTTAAGATTACATAATTTCTTAGTGTCTAGTGTCTGCTACATACATAAATGCATGCATCTCTCTCTCTCTCCCTCTCTCTCTATATGTATATATACATATACAAATATATGTGTGTATATATACATACATATGTTCTTCACTTGAATAATTTATCATTAAAAAAGGTCTTATTCTTTTTAATGCCATTTGTGTAAAAACAGGAAATTGTTTCTGTTAAAACTACAGATTATTGTGATTTGGTTCATCATTATGAGACGACTGAAACTGTTACATTAAAATAAGAAGCCATTGGAGGTCTCTTTAAATTTGAACTGTGGAAACTGTTGTTATCTTTGTAAATTTAATTTTTAAAAAGCCACGATTCTCTTTCTGCTTTTTTAATCTTTGATTTTCAAATATCCTCAAATCCTCAGAGTTACTAATAGTTGGCCTAATCAATAAAAAATGAGATATGATACATGTTTATCTGGACAATCTTGTCCTAGAACATGGTTAAAAACAGGCTTTCTTAGAAGCACACAGAGAAATTCAGGGCTACAGTAAACCCAGGGGTTTTGAGATAACAACAACAACAACAACAACAGCAGCAGCAACAGCAACAAATACAGTAAGCGGAAATGGGAAAACATACATATACCTTTTAACACAGTCAAACACTAAAAGTTTTTGTGTTCTATTAATTTATCTAATAGGCAAGAAGAATATTTGCTTTGTGTGCTGAGACCATTAGGAATTGGATTTAGCTACAACAGTAACAAGAACTTAAGTGCTCCACAAGGTTAAATGGATGCCCAATTGGTCATCCAGATTTGAAAGTGAACATCACTTGGTTCTCTTTGCAAACCATGAGCACATTCTGCCTTCTTTACACACTGGAAAGAAAAAATACATGGGCCCTATTCCAGTGCACAAGAAACCCATTTTGTAAACCCTACATGTATCGGTTGCTCCCTCTGTTAGAGCACTGATCCCTTCCTTTATTGGGTATATGTACTGAATTTTCATCTCAGCCAGTTCAGGGTATTTCCTTGGAAGCTGTAGTATCAGTTTCTTCAAGTTGACAAATATAAGAAATTTTTATAGCTAAGTCTTGAATCTTAATTCTAGAAAACAAAGGGGCGAAAAACTACATAATAGCATTTTTAACCAAATTGCTTATGGTAATTCACTAATTTGTATCCATATCAATTTTTAACCACATGACTACACATGTTAGGTGATTTAAATTGTTTGTCAGATTCTAAGGCAAACTAAAGTGGGAACAGAAATGTATAGAGAAAGACAAATACAGACATTCAGAACAAAACAGAAAATCATATGAGATTATGTAATATGTAGATAATGGACAATATGGTGGAATAAGAAGCACATAATTTCAGGACAAAATAAGCCTGAGATTTGAGCTGGCATCTAAGTGAATACACAGCATCTTCCTATTTTAAAATACAAGACCATGCAATGAAGAGAGTATGAAATGTGTCACAATGAAACGTCACCTCCACCAAACCATTCCCTTCCTATCCCCAAGGTTTGTAGAGAATGCTATGATTTGGGGGGAAGCGGAAGGGGAAGAATTGCAAACCAAAAACAACAGCCTCTGTGTTTTTTTTTTGTTTGTTTTTGTTTTACTTTTCTTAGTGAACTATCAATATTTATAAATTTTACCTGATACCAAAAAATCACTCTTGGTCTTAAAGTGGTAATGGAAAATTGACAGTAGGGAGCCCAGAGAAGTAAACATGAGTCCAAATGCCAGGCCCTTAACCCCAGTCTACAGGCTTGCAGCACTAGGGAGATGGAAGCAGCTTCCCACATTTCTCTCCTGCAGATCTTTATTTGCAATGGAAGTAGAGAGAAGCTAAACGTATTTGAGTGACTAAGCCCACTTTTTTATTACTGCCCTGTGATACACAGCAGTCCAAGTTTCAGGACAGTGGACAGATCGAGGAGAAATAAAGGGGCAGATTTTTAGAAGAGGGCTGTAAAGGAGCTTATAGATATGACTCAAGAATTATCAGTATCTCTTACTTTTTTACAAATTTTAAATTTTGTAATACTTGCTATTCCCTTACAAGTTATTACCTGTCTCCAGCTGTTGCCTCCAAGTATCTCCCATAAGTTGATGTAGACTTGGAAGTACATTCTAGAAAGAACTATAGGCTAAAGAGGTCATGGAATGGCAGTGGTAATGAAAAAGGCAAATCGTATTACTTCATTTCCCCTGGTTTATATGATGTAATTGTACGCCCCCATGACAGGTCTCTCAGCTGACCACTTGCTGAGATGCTGTTGGATTAGAACTACAGTATTATGGCTGATCCTTTACTCTCATGTTGAAAAGCTCCCTTGTTTTACTTATAGATATGAATGTCTTAGCCTGAATTTAGAAATCCTTTAATATTTTGCTCCTCTGCCCTTTCAAACCGCCTATGGTCACTCTGCAAAATGGTTCTTAGGCTGCTCTTTGCACCTGTTGCTCTGTCAAAAAAGGTACATACCCAAAAGTTCTTCAAAGATGAGCTTTTGGCCCATGTCCTTGCTGATACCTTTTTTTTTTTTTAAACAAAACAAAACAAAACAAAACAAAAACAAACCGAAAACAACTTTGAGAGTTGGAGTTATGGGGGTGGTGGGGAAAGAAAGAGAGATCTTCCATCCAATGGCTCATTCCCCAGATGGCTGCAACAGTTGAAGCCAGGAGTCAGGAGCCTCTTTCAGCTCTCCCACACTGGTAGCAGGTGCCCAAACAACTGGGCCATCTTCTGCTGCTTCTCCCAGACCATCAGCAGGGAGCCAGATGGGAACTGGAGTGGCCAGGACAAGAACTGGCAGCCAAATGGGATGCTGGCATTGCAGGTGGTGGTTTTACTCACTATGCCACAATGCTGGACCCTACTGAAACCTTCTAACCAGCCCCTAATCACTACCATTTCCATCTCTGAACTCTTCTTGCTCAAAGAAACTGCACTAGAGTGTTTGCATTCTGTGTTGTATTACTTTGCACTTCTCATAGGCTGGTGAAGAAATCAATAGCTGTTAAACAACATTAATATCATAGAAGTCTCCGAATAAGCACTTGTGATGGTTTGTAGGAATTGAACTCCTTGCTTGAAAATCAGATTTTAAGAATAAACTTCCAGAAACCAGGATAATAAGATTCAAAAATCTTGTGATAGGTGAGATAAGTTAACATTTAACATTAAGAAAGAACAGCATGTTAGGATGAGAGAGGGAGGACACTGGCCACATCCTGTCTGTTAGCTTATAGATATAGCAGAATCTGTGCCTTTCAACTGAAAGACAGTAAGGATGAATTGAGGTGTTTACCTAGGTGTCTATCTATCTATCCTGATTTAAGTGAACTGAATTAATCTTAGGTAAACTTGCAAGTGAGTTTAATAAAATACGGTGAATAATTTTTGCAAAGCTGTGGAAAGTTGATGAGCTCCTAGAATGTTAAAGATAAGTTCAAATTCTTGAGACTTAAGAAAAAGGATCTATAGTTCATTTTGGAGAGCATACACTTAATGTTGAACATGGAAAAAATCTAATTTTATGTAAGTAAAATAGGTTATGAACATATACATTTAAGTTCTGATAACTAGCTCCATGTGTGGATTGAGAAAGAACAAATAAAACCACATATAATCATTTCTTTAGTTAAAAATATTTTACTATAATAAAAATTCTATATGAGTATTAGTAAAAATGAGGAAAATACAGAAAAATAAAAAATTATTTCAGCTACTATTTACATCCTAAAAATATCTTCCTACTTTTTAAGCAAAATACATGTTATTTGTTAATTTTACTTTTTACAAATGAAACTATATTGTGCATGTTATTATGGTTTATTATGGGTAACATGCTATATTTTCATCAATTATTAATATTCCACATTTCTTATAAAATAACATTGTTTCTAATCTCAATGCATTGCTTAGTAGGGATGTCAATTTGGAGAGATGCAACTAACTTTTAGGAGAGAACTGAATATTATAGAACTGATCAGAAAATATTAGACTGTATTGGACACATAAGGAGTTACATTATGAAATGTTATTTTAGTTCTATACACATATAAACAAACATAGTACAGTTGATACCATAAATATATTTTATATATGTAAACACAACTATGCACAAACACATATAAAATGTGTTGGCCAAATGTGGGTGCCATTTCAAAAAATAAAGTCTTGTGATCTAAAATCTGATTTTTAATTTTGAATAATATTTTATAAGTAGCTATGTCCTGATATCTTAAAGAGATCCACAGCTTTGGCATTCAGATTGTGTTCTACATTTGGCAATCCTGTGATGCAACTGATAATTTTGTACACGGAGGAATATCAGCATGTCTGCTTTTTTAGGTTTAAATTCCTAACAGTTGAATGACTGATTCAAAGTGAGAGAAGTTTTTGAGGCTTTTGTCACATTCTAACAATTTCAACTCCAGAAAACTAACTGTCATTCAGACTTTTATAAAAAGTACATGAAATCACCTATTTTCTTATTTCTTTCTAAATTTATATATTATTATTTAAATAACTAACCTATTTGAAGATGTTATTATTTGCTTTTTGAATTATACTTGCTTATTAATAACAGTAAATTTGTGTCACGTATTTGTCAAGTATTAGATTTTTTCTATATATTTATCAATTATTTTTATTTCTCCTATAAAAACAACCTAAATTCTTTGCTCATTTTTCAGATGGCAGATTTTTCTTTTGACAATGTGGTTGTGAAGAATTCCACGTATAAACTAGTAAATCATTGTCATGTCAAGATCATTTACTTGTTTTTAAAAGGGGTTTACTAGATTTAAGGTCAAGAACTTGCTTTAAACAAAGTTTCTTGGTCTAAGTAAGGCAAGTAGTAGTATTTCACGGATAGCATGGTGGATAAGTAGTCTTATCTATGGATAAGATAGAGAAAGGTGCAGTTCATAACCAAGTAAACAGCTATATTCTAGGTGCACTGATTGTTAGAGCAGTGCTAGTTTGTCTTACTCTCCATTCTTTAAGGCATGTTTAATCAGTAATTTGAGCAAACTGATGAAATTCTGATAAAATGCATACATGATACAAAGGTGTCAATCTTGATTAAGACACTGAAAAACAGAGATTACAAAAACTCATATTAAACTATAAAGATGAGCTATAACTTCCAAGATAAAACTTAGTTAAAGGAATGGCAAAGAGACAGATTTACACTAAAACAAACAAAAACTCTAGAAGAGAGACAAAATTGGGGAAATGCAATATTAGCACATTCTTGGTTTTGGGGTTTCAAATTCTATTTTAAGCCCCAAATGGCTTCTTAACATTTGGGGCAAATGTTTGCAAATCAATAGAATTTTAAGGCTAGGTTGTAAAACGTATAGGACCCAAAATCAAAGTAGCGATGTGCCCACACTGCATGTTCAGTATTTTTTTTTTTTTTTTTTTGACAGGCAGAGTTAGACAGTGAAAGAGAAAGACAGAGTGAAAGGTCTTCCCTCCATTGGATCACCCCCCAAATGGCTGCTATGGCCGGCATGCTGCGCCGATCTGAAGCCAGGAGCCAGGTGCCTCCTCCTGGTCTCCCATGCGGGTGCAGGGCCCAAGCACTTGGGCCATCCTCCACTGTACTCCCTGGCCACAGCAGAGAGCTGAACTGGAAGAGGCGCAACCAGGACAGAATCCGGCGCCCCAATCCGGAGGTGCAGGCACCGCAGGCGGGGGATTAGCCTACTGAGCCGCGGCGCCAGCGCGTGTTCAGTTTTGATTTAGGGACACTGTTCATGAACTGGAGCAACTGAGATAATGAAAAAAAAAAAGATTAATTTAGAAAACATTAGAAGCCCACTTTCCCAATGCAAGTCTTATTCAGATTTATTTTATAGCTGTTTTCAATATATCTTTATCCAGTCTTTTTAAGCATACAGCTTAGTTTTCATAGAAGTCTTTCTCTTCTCATATTCAAATTTCAACAGCTTGTATAATATTTTTTTTTTCCTGACAGGCAGAGTGGACAGTGAGAGAGAGAGAGACAGAGAGAAAGGTCTTCCTTTGCCGTTGGTTCACCCTCCAATGGCCGCCGCAGCCGGCGCACTGCGCTGATCTGAAGCCGGGAGCCAGGTGCTTCTCCTGGTCTCCCATGGGGTGCAGGGCCCAAGGACTTGGGCCATCCTCCCCTGCACTCCCTGGCCACAGCAGAGAGCTGGCCTGGAAGAGGGACAACTGGGGTAGAATTCGGCGCCCTGACCGGGACTAGAACCCGGTGTGCAGGCACCGCAAGGCGGAGGATTACCTAGTGAGCCGCGGCGCCAGCCTAGCTTGTATAATATTTTAATAAATTATGTAAGTACACTACATTCAATAATGAACAGCTATGGATACAAACGCAATTGATTATCAGTATCGTGCAACTCCACTGATGGTTGCAAAATTGTGTTGCAATAATAGGAGAGCAGACTTTCTCATCTGTGACATTGGGTGTGCCATTGACACCCATCAGTGGAGAGAGTGGAGAGCATTGGTTAGTCTAAGGCAGTAGTTTTCTAACTGTGCTCTCCAAAACCACCAGCACCAGTACAACTGAAAATCAGTTAAAAATTAAATGTTTCGCCCTTATCTAACTAGACTTTCTGGGAGAATTTGTTATTGGGTGCTGCTTATTACCCTTTGTAGTATGTTTGCCATACTCACTGGGTAATGTTTTTTATTGCTGATGAAACAGACTAAAAAACCTTTACTATCAAAGTAAGATCTGCATGACTTGAGATAAACAATGGATAGCTGAACTTTTTTTTTTTTTCCCAGAAATGAGACAGCAGTCTAGAGATTGTGTTCAAAATTTGCAATAACTTCCACAGTCTATTTTAGCAATGATCTCTGTTGTTTGAAATTACAGGTATAATGGGTGTATTTAAGCCAGTCTGCTTTTTGCTCCCATTGTTCTAAGATCCTGGTCATTGAAAACAACAAAAATAACAGTCATCAAAATGTCATGCACAATGCAGAGGACATGGGATTTTGCCCAATCTGGACATGCAGTCCAGTAACTATCAAACACATATGAAAAATGAAGCAGGATATCTGTAGACATACACAAATACATCCTTGTTTATGGATGAATGCAATTTAGAAAAATATGTCCAATTTCTAGCTGTTTTAAATTACCTATTGCAGTGTCTGCCTTTAAATACTAGTACAAATTATGGAAGAGGGAAAGCTGCATCCACAGTTTGTCATCAGTATAAAAATGGCTTTCTTTTTTGAACAAGTGTTTCATGAAGGGATGCTGATTAATATATGTAATGCAATATGTAGCTGAACAAGTGTTTCAGGAAAGAATGCAGATGAATACATGTAATGAAATATATGGCTTTAGAATGAGAAGCAGAAATTGAGAAATAGATGACTGGGGAATGATATTAAGCTAGCTACTAGGTAACCTAATAACTAGCAATAATTGATAAATGACTATACTTATAGTGGAAATTAAGTTTAGACATAATAATAAGCCCAATCTTTATCAACTTAAGTTCTATTATATTTTCTTAGATACATAAAATAAATCTATAAAGACAGGCAAACAGTTAGCCCCTAAACTGTTGATAAGATTCTGTTTACCCACTTAATTCTTTTTGATGCTATTTAATTCAATAAGGTAACTAGATTGAGAGTTGCAAAATGCTTTGTCAAATGCTGTAATGCTACATACATAAACACACACAAATATTCCTGTATCTTTTTGCTTTACTCAACTATAGTTTTGTATGTTAATATAATATTCAGGTCATATTTTGATAATTCAAGTTCAAGTATCTTCAAAAAATCAATGTGATAATACAAAATAATGCTGTTATATTACTCTTTCAATTCCTGAGTGAGAGGGCTTGATGTCTTACTTTTCTGCTGTCAAGTCTTCTAGTAAACTTGGTTTAAAAATGTCCTAGTAGGGGGCCGGCGCGGTGGCTCACTTGGCTAATCCTCCACCTGTGGCACCGGCATCCCATATGGGCGACGGTTCTAGTCCCGATTGCTCCTCTTCAAGTCCAGCTCTCTGCTGTGGCCTGGGAAAGCAGTAGAAGACGGCCCAAGTGCTTGGGCCCCTGCACCCCCTATGGGAGACCAGGACGAAGCACCTGGCTCCTGGCTTTGGATCGGCGCAGTGCGCCAGCCGTGGCGGCCATTTGAGTGGTGAACCAACAGAAGGAAGACCTTTCTCTCTCTCACTGTGCAACTCTGCCTGCCAAATAAAAAAGTCCTAGTAAATGGTAAACTTATTTGGTTAATGAACCTTGTTTCTTATTCACTTCTATTTTGCTACCCAAGTTTTTGTCATTATCATCTAATGTGTGGGTGATTGCAGTAGCTACTGATCCTGCAAACATTCCTCTCATCTCTGGATTCCCTAGCTTGCCCTCTGCTCTCATCTGCCATGTAGGAGTAGATGGCCCTTGTGTAAATTCAAAACCTGAAAACACAATATCTCCTTAATTACCTCTTTTGTACTTTCCTACTCTGTTACTGGAGATCTGCACAATAATCCGTGCCTCAGTCTGTCAAGTCTTCCAACCCTCTTTCTGGGGCTCTTTTTGTGTGTTCTTTCCTGTAGGGTCAGATTCCCCAGCTAGTTAGTGGGTGGGTCTCTAGCTTAGGCCTTCACTCTTCCCCTTGCGTACTCTGTGCCACTTTATGATTTATATTCAGAAAGCCAGTGGAGCCTTTGTTCTGTTCCTTACGCAGTTAACTTTCACAAGAAGAATGAATCAACTTAGATCCATGTTGGTCCTATGCCCAAAGCAGTGATTTTGGCTCATACCTCTCCTCATATACTTCCCAAGATTAGGGACTATGTCTTCTTATCTATGTCTCCTCCAATAGAAAACAAAATGTATATTCCATAGTAGGTACTTATATTATAGTAGTAATCTTTATGGAATGAAAGAACTCAGTAGTGCTTGAACACATGGGTATGACTGGGTTATCAACTTGTCACACAGAGGTCCCAAGATGGTCTCCAGCTGAGGCCTCTGGAGCCACTAGCACAAACCCAAGGTTTCATGTTCATGAGGACATTATGTTGCAGGGCAGGCATTGTGGCATGGCCAGTGCAGCCACTGCTTGAGATGCCTGCATCCCATATCAGAATGCCTGATTTGAATATGGGCCACTCCACTTCTGCAAATGTTACTGTTGCAGGCTGTTGTGGGCATTTGGGGAATAAATCAGTGGATGGAAGATCTTTCGGTTTCTTTCTTTCTCTCTCTCTCTCTCTGCCTTTCAAACAAATAAATAATCATTTTTTAAAGATTTATTTATTTGTTTGAAAGTCAGAGTTACACAGAGAGAGAAGAGGCAAAGAAAGAGAGGTCTTCCAGCCACTGGTTCACTCCCAGTTGCCCACAACGGCTGCGCCGATCCGAAGTCAGGAGCCAGAAGCATCTTCCGGGTCTCCCACGTAGGTGCAGGAGCCCAAGCACTTGGGCCATCTTCTACTGCTTTCCCAGGCCATAGCAGAGAGCTGGATTGGAAGTGGAGCAGCCGGGTCTCAAACCGGTGCCCATATGGGATGCCGGCGCTTCAGGCCAGGGCATTAACCCACTGCACCACAGCACCAGCCCCAGTAATCATTTTTTAAAAAGAAGAATAGAGCTTTGGGAAATGCTATTGAAACTTTTGCTTCAGGCATATGTAGCACAAAAGCGACATGTCCCACTAGAGACTGTCTACAAAGTAGTTACACAACATTTCTTAGGAACCCCCAGGGTTTCATCAGATGATCTATGACCAAAAAACCTGTAGACAATTCACATACAGAACTTAAGTGCTAATGATGCTACCACAGGAAAATATAAGACACATTGTCAGACCTAAATTAGGCTGTGTGGTCTGATATATTGACACCAATCGATTTACATCATGCTGCAGGGAAACTAAAATTGTTTTCTCAAGCAAACTATCGCCAGAAACAGTTTCAATAAAAGAAGATGGATAGCCATATCTGCCAACAATGAAATGATAAATGAGATGGGTTTCAGGTCTATAACAGAAGAGGAGAAAACAGTTCATCACTGACCAGACTCACTTTATGTATTTGCTGGTAAAGCAATAGAGATAACAGGGAAGCCCAATGACCAGCTTATAAATTATTTTCACAAGTCAGCTTTCTCTATGGATATTAAGGTGCTAAAAGAATTTTCCACTGAATTTCATCTATATTAATATACCTGTGATCAGAGGCAAAAAATGCATGGCATTCAACCAGAAAAAAAAATATGTACAGATTCTTCCTCAAGGTAAATTCATGAGGGTATAGTTATAAAACCAAAACTTTCTCTCACAGTTCCCAATCTGCTTGTATAGTATGATGTAAAGCAGGCATCTGTTTCATGATGATGGATGTTTACATAATTGAGGATTTGATAAATTCCATGGAGGTCTTCCTACACTACAACTACATTAGTATAAATGTAATTGAATTTGTGAATACTCTAGAATTGTCTCTACTTTGTTGTGGTAGAAATTAGTACCAATAGCAATGAAAGTAAGGTTAGAGAGGCTGCCTTTCATAAGGCGTAACACATAAGCAGAGACATATTAAAAATTAATATATGTTGATGAGTAAATGATCTAAGAACAGCATGATGGTATCGAAGAGCAATAATATAAATGTAGCATATGAGTATATCCCAGACCAATAGCTCGATTTTCCCCACTGGTATTATTCATGGTGAACAAACCTAGCAGCGACTTTAGAGGTACCTTTTCTGAGACTCCAAGACTCTTTTCAAGATAGCTTATACACTCTTCTGTGCCTAAAGCCCAAATAGCAATGTTCAGAGTGCTCAAATAAGAGTGTCATGACTCAATTCTAAACAGAGCTGAAGTCCAGCCCAGATGTATCAGACCTGGGCAGCTGAAGGCACTGCACAAGTAGATTTGACACTGCCCTGCTCTTCATTTAACATTTCTCTATGGTTAGACTAGGTCGGTATCTCCCAAATCTGACATCTGTATTGTTCATAGCATTACATTGGGTGGAGAGGGTGACTTGCAGGTTACAGTCAGGGTGAGTGGTGGAGTATGTAGAGATTTCACATTAGATGTTACATATAATAGAAAGAAAATTGAAATCATTTGACCAGAGACTAGAAATCATCCCTAGAAGATTTGACAGTGTATTAGAAAACAATGGAAGCCTCCCAGACACAGAATGCATTACTTTACAAAACAGGACCAATTGGGAGGGGTCTGTCATTAAGATGTAACACTAGTGGTTTTAGAAATCAAGAGTTCAAAATATGATTCTTGCCTTTCATAACAAATGTTCCATTTACTGTATGCTTTTGTGTTAAGGAAAAACTGAAGGTAAGAACAAAAAAGCAGATAGATTCCTACTCCCTTATAAATTTGCCTCCCATTTAATCAAACATTCAATTTCTATAAATATAAGAACAAAATCAATATTTAACTGTAAGGATGTTTATCATGCTTCGCTCTATAATAGCAATGAATAAATAAGCAAAGGTCCTTAAATTTCCATTAAAGAGGATTAAAAAATACATTCCAAGTTTTTTCTTTCCAAGAAATTTTGGTAGTTAATAAGTAGAATCATGTAGATAGAAGAATATGGAATGACCTGGAAGACATTCATAATGCATTTTAAGTGAATAACACATATTTCTAAAGCATATTCAACTATAATCCTATTTCCTTGTGCAAGTGCTCATTGAAGCTATATGTTGTTAGGTTAGAGATGAAAACACTGAAGTTCATTGATTTAAATAATCTCTAAAAATTAACATGGTAAGAAAGTACAGGACAAGTTTTGTAATCTAAATTCATCAAGTTCTCATGTCAAGGCTCTTCTATCATGTTTACTATGTTTGCATAAATTTTGCATAGTCTGTGTTAAGCAGGGCCTCCATAATGGGTTTAGATAACAATTTAACCAAAAATAACATTCTAAAGGAACTAAGTATTGCATCTTTCCCATTCTGGATACTTCGATGCAGTTATAGAATTCATATTTATATTTTTCCTTTCATCATATAACTGCGTTATAGAATTAAATATAGATTTAACCAGCTGATCAATTAATGACCAACTCAGCCAACTCAGCTCTTGTGTGAAAATTCTCTGCTGATGTCTTCACAAGTTTTGGCCATTTGCTGCTGTCTCCAGAGCATAACTAGAAAGCTAAATGCACTGGTGTGAGTAAACAGGGCACACGGATGAAGCAGCTAAGGAGGTCATCAGATCTTTTCTATAGATTCTTTTTTTTTAAATTTTGTTTAAGGAATACAACTTCATGCATTTAATTTGTGATAATTTATGAGTACATAAAATCTTCTAAAGCCTCTTCAGATAATTGTTTTCATTGAAATAAGGTCAAAAAGATGTTACTACGGGGAATTTCCATGTGTTCAACATTAACCTTCTCCAATATCCATTTTTACAAAATTCAGGCTAATTTAACTTTTACTCCACACAGACTGAGGAGAGGAGATGAGGCACAGAGTTGGCACTGGATATATAAACCTCAATGGCAAGGCCTGGCTGATCAATTCTCCTAGACTTTTGCTCCTTATTTCCCTATTTGTTCCTCTTTATTTTATTTTTCTTTATTTGACAGATAATGTTATAGACAGTGAGAGAGAGAGACAGAGAGAAAGGTCTTCCTTCCATTGGTTCACTCCCCAAATGGCCGCAATGGCCAGAGCTATGCTGATCCGAAGCCAGGAGCCAGGTGCTTCCTCCTGGTCTCCCATGTGGGTGCAGGGTTCCAAGCACTTGGGCCATCCTCCACTGCCCTCCCAGGCCACAGCAGAGTGCTGGCCTGGAAGAGGAGCAACCAGGACTAGAACCCGGCACCCATATGGGATGCCGGCGCCGCAGGTGGAGGATTAACCAAGTGAGCCACGGCGCCAGTCCCATGTTCCTTTTTAATATTTGTGTGGCACACAGACAGACGCTATGATATTTTAACAGCTGGAGAAATAGTGTCAGATTTGGTGATAGTCATAGAGGAAGAAAACTCTCACAATTAATAAGGTATATTAACTGTGTCAAAGAGATTGCATAAAACTTAAACAAGGCTTAAACATTTAATAATGTTTAAAGTCATAAAAGAACCTAGTAAGTCTTGAAATATAGACCTTAAGAGACCTCTCTGATGGCAAGGACAATAAAGAAGTAAAGAATAAATCACAGGAAATGAAATTCCTTGAGACACAAGCCAAGGTGAGATTATTACACAAAGGTCAGTTATTCTGATCTCACCTGTTTTGGATGTAATAAAAAGAAATAGAGTAATCTATGAAGAGTAATGAATTTAAAGTAAGAAAATTTTGCTTCTTGTCCTGCTTTAACACTCAATATCCAAATGATACTGGTGAGTGACTTCCCCTCTCTCTTCCCCCATTCGTTCATCTGTGACAGTCAAGTAGTGCCTTCCTGACTACCTCCCAGTATGGCTGTACATGTAAACAACAAAGCAAACACAAAGGAATGGATGTTCTTGAAATGTTAAAAATGTTATGTAACTCTTGGCTGTTTGCATAGTCTGAAATGCTGGCAAGGGTTTATTAGTCTGGGTAACCAAGAGAAGCTCGAAGGGTGTTGGAAAACACTAACAAAAGTTTTTTTGACTCTGGGGTTAAACAAAAACAGCAAGTCCATTTTGATTACCCAGCTTATAAAATCATTCTTTTGGAACATGTAAATAAAATTCCTAAAATAGGAATAAACTGGAAATGGGGAGGAGGACATCATCAGGTGACAGGATTGAGTGAGTGATTTTCTGTCCACTGCAAGGATATCGAGGATGGGAATTAGCAGAAAGACAATGAATTTAGGAGTCAGATAATGTTGTCACCAACATTCCTATACTATGTCAATCTGGGCAAACTATATGCTTTCTCTGGTCCTTCCTTTTTCTCACTTGTAAAATGAGTAAAATGATGGGTATTATAATAACCACCTTGCAAGGGGCAGCATATGAATTAAATCAGATTAGATTAAATAATATGAAGCCCCTAGTGCACAATTTAGTAGTACCCAGCATGTATTCAATGAATATGAATTGTCATTATCTCAGTTTTCCTAATTCCTTTCATGGTTTATATTTGTTTACTCATGTTCTTCTTTTTCCATTTCTTTCCTAGACATTGTCTATCTTGTCACCTTATTTAAACTCTACCTCTTCTCCATTAAATCTATCAGATTATAATAAAGTCATTTATTCTTTGCTTTGTTTTTATATCCCTTTATTGGTCCTATTAAGGTGTCCTATAAAATTTAGTTTACAAACTTACAGGATGCCTGACACAAAGGTTATCCTACAGATACTGATATGGAAAAATACTTCTGAAGGAGAAATTCAGAGATTCTCCATAATTTTCTTCTCCATTTCTGCAGAGTAACACCAAAACAGCATATTCAATGAAAAATATCATTTTAATTTTTCTGGATGGAAAAGGATAAATGTGAACAATGTGTTTAGTGGTTATCTGAAAATTACTACAATATTATATGTATGGATGTGTATGTCTATGTGTAAATGTTATTCAGCTTCTATTTCTTTAGTAATTACAGCCTATTTCCCCCTTCTTTTTAAAGGAAGTTTGCCCTTCTTGGCCTAATAAAATCTATTTATCCAGTAAATGGACGTTTTTGAAATTCTCAGATTGACTGTTTCTCTCCATTCTAACACCAAGTAGCAACAGTTTATCTAGCCGTCTTACATCATAACATTTTATTTATACCATGAAGTAACTTTTAACCAAGGTCTATACCTTTTTCATGGTCCTAAGATATAGCATGATGATTGAGATATAGTTGGCGCTTGTATAAATTTTGATTAAAAAATAGAAGATTATTCCTTTTTAATTTTTTAAAATTAAAATAAATTTTAAAATATATTTGTGCAATATAATTTGATAAATGTGTACCATGTGTAATATGTAATCAGATCAATTAGCATTTCCACCTCCTGAAGTAAGTATTATTTCTGTGTTGGGAAACTTCAGACTCTCCTTTTCTAGTTATTTTGAAATATATCAAAAGTTGTTGTAGAGTTTAATTTACTCTCTAGGGCTGTAAAATGTTGCAATTAATTGTGTTTTGGTACCAATTATCTGCATTTTGGGACAAGGTGGTGCTATTTTAAGAGTTGGGGAAGTGGGTCAGATTTGGGGCTGGTGCTAGAGAAAAGTCAACCTGCTTTGCTTCCTTTTATATCTTTCTCCAGTTGTATAACTATAATTATTTTAAATTATTTCACCTAAATTTCCATTCTAATCTCAAGAACAACATTCTGTCTGTTTTATTTTCATAAAGGATTCATTTGAATCAATTCTTAAACAATACACAGAAAACCTTGAAATACCCAATAGTCACTTTCTCCAGCAAAATTTGGGGGAATTTCTTTGACATTTTCTTTAACTTTGAGGCATGTTTAATCAAATTCTATACTAAAGGCCTAAGATTCAAATAAAGCCAATCGAAGTGTGAGGTTTATAGTGTGATTAATTCCTCGAGTTCCTCATTTTCCATACTTTTAATTTATGCAATCACATTGAATGTTCCAAGTACTCTCTGTTGTTTAAAATCTTTCCAACACTCTGTGTACAATCTCAATGGTAATTCAAAAATAGAATTGATTAATGTCCCCACCACAAGGATCCTGGAAGGAAACTACAAACAAAAATGGTTTATTTGTTGAATCTACTTTGTTTAGATTTCAACACTCATAACTCCATTTAATTGGCCATCACGGCAAAAGCCACAATACACACACACACACACACACACACACAGTAGCATGGAGCTAACCACACAACTCAACAGACAATGCAGACAAACTTGAGTATAAACCAAGATTTTTCTACCTCTTTTCATAACAGGTTAGTGCTGGCCCTCAGTGTTGGTGTACAGTTTTTATGGCATGGGAAAATAGGGATGTTTCTGCCCTATAAAAATAAATGTGTTGAAGGCTTTAGTTTGAGCTTACACAATGTCAGAAAGTTCCAAAGGCACTGGCACAATACACAAAATAAAAAAAGAACCCCACAAACAAATATATAAATATATATATATATATCACCAAAACACATGGCAAGGTACTAAGAAAACACTGGTGGGAAAACTACAGGTTTCCAGGATTATTTATACAATTTTCAACACCTTCCTGAAAAATAAAGAACAAGAGAGACATCCTAGTGGGTCTTTGGTGGGGCATGATGTGACCACCATTTATCACAAGTGTTTGACTTCAAACTGCTCCATAGATAATTTTGTCCCTGTGGAGACAGAAAGCCCAGAATCCTCATTTCTCTTAATTTCTTAATTGTTTAAGCCTAACAAAGAACTAAGGGAAAGAGCATAGAAATGCATGCAGTATCTTCAGTAAATACAGGGATATATGGGCTAAAATATGAATATATAATTATTCTTTCTTCATTTTATATATCATAATAAACATTTAATTTGATACATGAAGCTGCTCATGTGTGACATTTTTACTATATGTAGGACTGAGACAGGAAGTAGGAAGCATGAAGTTCTAAATTTGAAAACAGGCCATACTTTTGCTGTTTTATCAAAGAATGCAAGATAAGTTATGGGCTAGAAACAGGGGAAGTGGGAAAATTTCACTGGGCTTAATGATTTATAATTCCTAAAAAAATAAAACTTACCATATTCTGTGCAATTTCTCAAAAGATGTTCTTCGATCCATTGAGTTTCCAGACTTACATGGGGGTGGGGAGTGGGTAGGGTGAAGGGAAATAAGGGAACATTTAAAAATAAAAGAAAGAAAGCAAGGGAAACAGCAGAGATAGAATGATGAAATGATGTAACATCAAAGCCATGATCTAAATCACAGGGCCCGCAGAGGTAGGACAGTTGTCAAGCAAGGTGTCATGTCACAGGACCTGGGCGCTGCTGCCATTAGTGCTTTGATTTTTTAATACCAAAAACTCTTCTTGTGCAAACAAAAGTGTGATTTCAAGCAAACTGAAATCAAGCAGAAATAAAGCAGCTATGTGAAGCTTATATGTTGACATTTGAAAGTCTAAACATCTGAAACCCTGATGGCATATCTTCAGAATTTCCTCATAATTTTCTAACTGGGATAAATTTCTGTTTATAAATTGCACTTTCTGAAAGGATGAAAATACCATTCTATACTGTCCAATACAAACGTCTCCAGGTGTGGTTACTGGACACTTGAAATTTGGCTAGACTTTTATGTAATTTTGATTAATTAAAATTCAGAGATGAGATAGTGACTACTGTATTAGTGCAGCCACAGAATCTCTATTACAAGCTGCAAAGGCAATGGACTTAAAAAAAATCTCACTAGTTTTAAGTGATGAAAATTAATTACACAAAATTATGAGTTAATCTCAGAGTTTAAAGAAGTAATGGACTATTTTAACATTAAAAATAATGAATGATGTTGCTTTCTATGACCAGATTTTCCATATCCTGCTACATTGATTATTTAATGAGTTATGGATAGTGAAAATTTTATTATAAACATTATCTGACTAATGAGGTCTACTACAACTCTCACAAAATGTCTTGGTTCCTATTACAAGGATACTAAGTGATTTAGGATAAAAAATTATTCAGAAGCAATCATTACTATTCTTTGGTAGCTGTCATGAAGTAGTCTATTTTTAGCTACCAGGTTTGTGATATAAGCATACGTTCTAGCTTAGTAGACCAAAAGGAAAAAATGCCTCCTTCAAATTTTTGATGTAATGACATTTAAGGCATACAGAAGACTAACATGAAGATGAGAATTGATTCCAAAAACTTTGTAAAGCATAAAACAAATAATAATAAAATATTTGATCAATGAACAAAACAAAATCAACATAAATGACCCTTATAAAATGCAAAGGTTTGAGGGAGGGTCTTGGAGTATGTTCACTTACCTTTTGTCCAATAGCCTGGGCTCAGCAGAAGTATTCATGCGAGATAATTAAAAATCACAACTATATCAAAAAGGTCACAAAGCACCAATACCTTTTTCTTTGCCTGTAGAAGTTCCTGATAGGCACTGGATCGTATGAAACGGGGGTACGAATCACTTTTCATCAGTTTGTAAATGTGCTCCTAAAAAGAAATAGTGATTGAGGATCTTCTTTATTAATTCTTAGGAAAAAGAAGGATCACATTAGAGATACCATATGTGGTCAAAGAACAAATCTAGTAGAAACAAAAATAGTAATGATAATACTGATGAGAACCTCTATGTTGACAGAACAATTAGATTTTCAAATTCATGATTTCACTAATGTATCACTATTTAAATTTGTTTTGGAGCTACTGAGAAGGAAAATCATAACCACTCATTTAAAAAAAATGGAATTAGTTAATGAGATGTCATGTATAACTTGAAATTGTTGAATTATATAGACCATTTGAGTATACAAATAAACCTGCTATCTCTTGACTCTAGGACAAAAATGGATGATGTGAAATGAAGATTGAGAAATAATCCTGGATACTATTGGCCTCTACATTTATTCAGAGTGCAGACTGACCAGATGATTCATATCCTTGGTTCAAATTACATGGAAATTTGTCTTCCACACCCACTTTGAATCAGAGCACAAGTCCAAAAATAAGTTTTGTGACATTTAATTGCTAAATCTCAAAATTTGTGTGCTTGTTAAAAACTCATTCAATCACAGTTTGGATACATGTTTAATCATTTACCCCTAATAAGTCTGCAATGTCCTGTTTTGATGATGGATGATGGTGGGAAAAGAAGTTAAACACAGGGAAAAAAAAGTATTCCTTTGATTCAGTCTTAGGCCAGTGCAGAGAGAGCCTGCTTTGGTCTACTGCAGCTCAGGGAGCTTAAATGCTCCTGGGTCTTCCTAATTCGGGGAAACAACAGTTAAATGCAGAGTTTTGATGGGATGGGAGAGGGAGTGGAAGATGGGAGGGTTGCGGGGGGGGGGGGAGGTTATGAGGGGGAAAAAGCCACTGTAATCCAAAAGCTGTACTTTGGAAATTTATAATTATTAAATGAAAATTTTAAAAAAATGTAGCTTTTTGAGCTATTTGAGAGTATCCTGGATGTCCTAATCTCTTTGAGTTTGGATAAAGTAGATATTTTAAGAAATGACTTTGTTCTCTCTAGTCTTAAACACATCAGTGAAAATTTTAAGCTACTCTGAATCCACCTAATGACATTCTAGATTCAGCCTCAAGACCTAGCTCAAGGGTCATCTTCAAGAGAATGATGAATTTGGCATGTATCTGAATTTGTTTGAAAAGTAGAGTGATGAGTTTTGGAATTAAGCACTTTGGAATTCAGATCCTACCTTGCTCAAAAATCTATCACATACAAATGGTGTAAATTTAGGCTTATTTATTTATCTCTCCAATCTTTAATTTTTGAATCTATGAAATAGCAGTATTGTGAGGAATAAAGGAGTGACAAGTGTTTAGCAGAGCATGAGATGTGCATAGTAAATGCTCATATATGCTTGATGATATGCTGGGTACAAATCCAAGTGATTGCTTAGTTTCTTTAATCCTCATAAAACACCAGTGAGAATGGCAACCACTATTATATACATTTTTCAGATGAAGAAACTGAGTCAGGATGAAGTAAAGTATTTTTAAGAGTCACAGAGCAGAGCCCAGGCAATTTAACTCCAGAATTTCTGTTCTTAGCCATTACATTGCATTTCTTCTCACACAGTGGCAGGGATTTCTAGTATGATATGTTTGAAGGCAGAATTTTAAAAAAATTACACAAAAAGCAGGAGTTAAATATCTGAGGTTAACCAAAAAAGAAAAATGGGACCAGGTGGTTATGTTTTCTATAGAAAATATTCCCTTGTATTTTATTGAAGACCTATTAAGCAAGAATATTTTTCAATAACAGAAATGTTTCAATAATACAACAAAGAAATGTTCTAAGACTTCAGGAAGGGCATTCCAAACATTTTATACATTATAGACTCTATAAACATGTTTGACATTTTATCTTGTGCTAAAAGACAGATAAATCAGAAGGGGAGTGAACCAAAGGGCCAGAATTTTCATCCTGCTCTCCATCATGTGTGTCTGAAAATGTAATTACTACTACAGCAGAGACTATGATTGAATCACAAGGAATGGGGCATTTGATTAGCTGTTAAAAACTGTGTTCGTTTTCTTCACAATGGCTCATTTCTTTCAACTGAAGCCAAATGTTTTGACTACCAAGAGTAGAAAGAAGGAAGGGCATTTGTGTATCTTCATCTTCATCTTCTATATTTTATTTTATTTTACTAATGTTATCAAAAGCAAAACATATTTTAGACTTAGTGTTCTTCTCTAAAAAAAAAAAGTCTAAGAAAATGTGATGCATGTATGTACTCATTGACGAGACAACTTCAAAACATCATTTGGAGATAACATCCTCTCACTACAAGCTTATTTTTCCTCTTTGTCACCAATATGTTTGAAACAAAGTAGAAATTGTGGGGCCGGCGCCATGGCTCACTTGGTTAATCCTCCGCCTGTGGTGCTGGCATCCCATATGGGCTCTGGGTTCTAATCCTGGTTGCTCCTCTTCCAGTCCAGCTCTCTGCTGTGGCCCGGGAGGGCAGTGGAGGATGGCCCAAGTGCTTGGGCCCCTGCACCCGCATGGGAGACCAGGAAGAAGCACCTGGCTCCTGGCTTTGGATTGGCGCAGCGCCGGCCGTAGTGGCCATTTGGGGAGTGAACCAACGGAAGGAAGACCTTTCTCTCTCTCTGTCTCTCCCTCTCAGTGTCTGACTCTATCTGTCAAATAAATAAAAAAGAAAGTAGAAATTGCAATTGTTTTTAAGTCTGAGAAAAGAACATTAAAGCTTCATCTTTGAAATTTAAAATCACTTTCATTTGCTTCTGTACTCTACTAAAAAATTAACTTGAAAATGAATAGAAGGGCCAGCGAAGTGGCATAGTGGGTGAGGCTGCCACCTGAGGTGCTGGCATCCCATTTGGAAGCCGGTTTGAGTTCCGGCTGCTTCACTTCCGATCCAGCTCTCTGCTATGGCCTGGGAAAGCAGAAGATGGCCCAAGTTCTTGGGCCCCTGCACCTGTGTGGGAAGGCTTGGAAGCGGCTCCTGGCTCCTGACTTTTGATTGGCACAGCTCCAGCTGTTGCGGCCAGTTGGGGAGTAAACCATCAGAAAGAAGACCGATCTCTCTCTCTCTCTCTCTCTCTCTGCCTCTCCTTCTCTCTGTGTAACTCCGACTTTCAAATAAATAAATAAATCTTAAAAAAAAGAAAGAAAATGACTAAAAGCCTGAATCTACTATTTTGTTCTTTACCAGAGACAAAACTGGTTTGAGTTTGACATAATTTAAGCCAATTAAATAATTAAATAATAATCCAGGAATGTCAGAATCTTAAATCACCATATTGAAGATACTTTAAGATTTTAAATGCGTATGACCAGGATGGGGCCATCATTAGATGGAATTTGATCACATATTGGGTGACAACAAAGTAAAAAATAAAGTAGAAGTTTTTAAATGTTTCAACTATTGTACTTTATGAAATTGCCATATAAAAATACTGAAATTTAGAAAACATTCCCAGGGTTTAAAAAAACCATTCACTTTAAAGTGTCTTTGTCTTTTTCTGGATCATTTAGGTTATTTTACATACAATTACTTAAATTTTTTGAGAATACCACAAATAGTAGGCATTTATATTGAAAATAAAACTAAAATATTTCACCAACTTATCAACAGCACTTTTTTTTTTTTTATAAGAAGCTCAACCTTATACCAACCTGAGCATCTTCAAATGTGTATCGTCCAGGTTCCTTCACATTCTGTGTGGTTTTGTCATAACTTTTAGAATCCAAGTTAATGGCACTGGGAGCTCCTGGAGCCAGAAATTCTTGCCATATTTCCTGAACTCGAGAGGGCACTTCTCTTATTGGCCTTTTCTTCAGATCTTCCACTGCTAGCCAGAATCTACGTGAAAAGACACCAGTATTTACTCTGATAGCTCAAAATCCGAATATTCATGTAAAACATGTTTACCCTTGTCTTGCAGTGCTCAAGCATGATACATAATAGAAAACTCTGGGCTGGGGCTGTGGTGCAGTGGGTTAAAGCCCTGGCCTGAAGCGCTGGCATCTGCTATAGACGCCAGTTCAAGTCTTGGCTGCTCCTCTTCCAATCCAGCTCTCTGCTATGGCCTGGGAAAGCAATAGAAGATGGCCTTAGTGCTTGGGCCCCTGCACCCACGTGGGAGACCTGGAAGAAGCTCCTGGCTCCTGGCTTCGGATTGGCGCAGCTCCGACCATTGCAGCCACCTGGGGAGTGAACCAGCGGATGGAAGACCTCTCTCTTTGTCTCTACCTCTCTCTGTGACTCTCTCTCTTTTTTTTCTAAGAGAATTTTTTTTTTGACAGGCAGAGTGGACAGTGAGAGAGAGAGACAGAGAGAAAGGTCTTCCTTTGCCATTGGTTCACCCTCCAATGGCCACCGCGGCCAGCGCACTGCGGCCGGTGCACCATGCTGATCCGATGGCAGGAGCCAGGTACTTATCCTGGTCTCCCATGGGGTGCAGGGCCCAAGGACTTGGGCCATCCTCCACTGCACTCCCTGGCCACAGCAGAGAGCTGGCCTGGAAGAAGGGCAACCGGGACAGAATCCGGCGCCCCGACCGGGACTAGAACCCAGTGTGCCAGCGCCGCAAGGCGGAGGATTAGCCTGGTGAGCCACAGCACCGGCCTGTGACTCTCTTTCAAATAAATACAATAAATCTTTTAAAAAATATCATAATAGAAAACTCACTTTGTTTGAAGACTTTCAACATCAGGCCTGTACTGACTTCCCCCTATATGTTTTACTCACAGTGTAAAATTCATTAGAAAGAAATACGGAAAACAATCTCTTAAGTTCTGTTAAAAACACATCTGCCAGGGTTAAGCCATCACCTGTAATACTGGTATTGCATGTTGCTGTGCTAGTTCAAGTCCTAGATGCTCTGCTTCTGATCCAGCGCCCTGCTATTGCACCTGGAAAGACAGCAGCAGGTGGCCCAAGTCCCTACCTGTTGTGGCCACTTGGGGAGTGAACAAGTGAACAAGAAGATTGAGAATCTCTCTCTCTCTCTCTGTGTTGCTCCCGTTCTCTGCATCACTCTTTCAGATAAATAAATACATAAATAAATCTTAAAAATAATTTAAAACAGCACATGAGTCAGAGCCCTGATCCTATCTCAGTTTTGCTGAGTCAAAAGAGGCTACTAAACAGGCACTTATTAGAAAGGAGGAGGGGATTAAAGGAAATAAGCGTCTAGGACAAAAAGCATCCAGATGTCAGGGTGAAGCTGAGCATTCAACTGTACTCTTGGATCTTCTGTTCATGTGAATAATGAGGGTGAATATGGAGAAGCTGTGCTGGCATTTCATATGGGTGCCAGTTAGACCTGGCTGCTCCACTTCTGATCCAGCTCTCTGCTAATGCTCCTGGGAAAGGAGCTGAGGATGGCCCTTAGAGAACTTAGAGAACTACAGAAATGTCTACCATTCAATCCACTAAAATGCCAAAAATATATTTTTTTATTTTTCAATGCATTCTTACATTTATCATTCATGATATAACCTCAACAGAGAAAGTGATATTTAGTAGGCCAATTCAAATCTGCAGCAACTCCGGATCTTGCAAGAGCTCCCTCAGCAAAGGTTTCCATAAACTTGAGAGAGAATAAGAAGCTACATCCAACAATCTATGGCAAGCTCACAAAGAAAATTAAACTTCTCCAGTTTCTGTCCATGGTCACCCTGCTTCGTCCATGAGACATCTGTCAATGTTCTATGTATTTCTGAATGGTTTGGTAGTCGTACACGTTAAATCTGAAAAAATGTGACAATGCCTGTTGTTTTTTAAGTCCAACAAAAAATAAATATTGAAACCTTTCCATAATGAATTTTGCAGGACTGTACAAGTCATTGAAAAGTAAATACAAGGTATTAGGTTTCAAAAGAATAATGAATGAAAGAGCTCATGGAAAAACAGTTTCATGTAGTGGAAAGTTATCATTCATTCCAATAATCTCAAATAGAGCCATTAAAGCCTATTTTAATGTCTCATTTTTAAAATGCAATTTCCATGAAAATCAAAACCATGATGAAATATCACCTCACCCCTGTCAGAATGACCAAAATCCAAAGCACAGGGAGTAACAAATGCTGGTGAGGCTGTGGACAAAGGGGAACGCTTATACACCGTTGGTGGGAATGTAAATTAGTGCAGTCACTCAACACTGTGGAGAGTTCTTAAAAAACTAGAATTAAACTTGCCATATGATCCAGCCATCACACAACTCCTTATATATCCAAAACACATGAACACATTGTATCAAAGAGATGCCTGCATCACCATGCTTAGAGCAGCACTGTTAACAATAGCGAAAATTTTGAATCAACAATGGTGTCCATCATCAGATGAATGGATAAAGAAAATGTGGTATTTATCTTATAGTATAAGATCCAAACGTGTCTTACCTTAAGTTTTCTGAGCTGAATTCTGACTCAAGAAATTTAAGGAATTGTTCTCTTCCCACTGGATCTTTCAATGCTTCATCCATGCCAAAACCCCATCGTTTTACCCTCTGTTGGCTTGGTTCTTTGCTGTAGAGGTTAAAAAAAAAGCCAAATAAATATTATTTTCATTATAATCTCTATTGTATTACTATATTTCCCTTTAAAATTATATACATCTTGAAGTTTCTATCTTTATTTTTCAGAAAAAAACATATGATTGATTATCATGAAATCATCATAAGGCATAAGTTAGATTAATCATAAAGTCTAACATTTATTGAACATTAGGTGATAAATGCTCTGAATTAATTATGCCAATTTTTTCAACAAATTTATGAAACAGGTAATATTATCATCATTTAATAGATAAGAAAAGGCACAGAAGGAATATAATTTGGCAGTGTCAGACAAGTAATAAAGGAAAATGATCTAGATATTCTAACCCCACAGTCCCATTTCTTAACTCTACACAATACTGTCTCATGGAGCTAGTTGTGCTGGAAAAGAACATCTGTAATCAAAGGTCTTACTACCCATTCAAAGTTCTGCTGTCAAATAAATGACCTAACCCTGAACAAGCCATGGTACTTTGGAGTTCTAGCTTTCTCATCTCTAAAATCTATAACTTATGGCTGAAGAGATTTGGATTTGTCAGCTGTTTAAGCTCCATGGCTGGATGTTTACAAAAGAGATGGTCCAGAAATACAATCTACAGAAGTGCTATACAGTCCTAATCACTTCTGTGCAAAGTGACATGAAAGATTTTTCTATGACTGTTAAGACTGATGATAAATCCTTCTCCTGTGTATAGCTCAGGAAAGAAATCAGGAGACTTCTGGCTCGTTTTTAAGAAGTCTGTGTCTTGTCAGTTTTGTTTAGAATGTTTACAAGTAAGTTCATTTTGCTTATGGCTATGTAGAGTTTCAAGGAACATAATAGCAAAGACCTAAATTTCAAGAACCAAAGGTTCCAATGCTGAGTAATTATATATATTGAAACTTGTGGCCAGCGCCGCGGCTCACTAGGCTAATCCTCCACCTGCGGCGCCTGCACACCGGGTTCTAGTCCCGGTCGGGGCACCTGATTCTGTCCCGGTTGCCCCTCTTCCAGGCCAGATCTCTGCTGTGGCCAGGGAGTGCAGTAGAGGATGGCCCAAGTGCTTGGGCCCTGCACCCCATGGGAGACCAGGAGAAGCACCTGACTCCTGCCTTCGAATCAGCGTGGTGCGCCGGCCTTGGCGGCCATTGGAGGGTGAACCAATGGCAAAGGAAGACCTTTCTCTCTGTCTCTCTCTCTCACTGTCCACTCTGCCTGTCAAAAAAAAAAAAAAAAAGTTAAAAAAAAAAACCTTGTACCTCTATTTGTCCTTCTAGCAATGCAAATCTTAATGAAAATGCAGATGTCTGAAGTTCAAAAACAATTACCTTGAACAAGAATAGTAAAATATGGGATAGAGTAGATAAAGAGTAATATCACCTTTATTATTAATTAGCTACAAGATCCTTCCTATTTCACTTAGATCCTTAAATAAATGACATATTTAGAAGGAAGTAAAAATGTCACATACCTCGCTTCAAGTTCCCAGAAAGTAGTGTCATCAGATAACCATGGGTTAGAAGGGTCAGGTGGCACAAGAAATGGGTCATATTCTAAATACTGTTCCGTGTAACTTAGTAGACTAGGGAGAAAAGAAAAATTCAATCTCAGTTTTTTGGCTGAGGTTATACCCATTCCAAAGTAAGAGAAGCAATATAAAAATATCTGGCCATAGAACCCTTGCTCACTTATAAACAAAATCATTGGGCTGGCACTGTGGCACAGCGGGTTAAAGCCCTGGCCTGTAGTGTCAACATCCCATATGGGTGCAAGTTCAAACCCTGGCTGCTCTACTTCTGATCCAGCTCCCTGCTAATGCACCTGGGAAAGCAGTAGAAGATGGACTAAGTCCTTGGGCCCTTGCACCCATGTGGGATACCCGGAAGAAGCTCCTGGCTCCTGGCTTCCGATCAGCTCAGCTCCAGCCATTGCAGCCATATGGGGAGTGAACCAGCAGATAGAAGGCCTCTCTCTCTGTCTCTACCTTTCTCTCTGTAAATCTGCCTTTCAAATAAATAAATATTTTAAAAAAACCCAAAATCAATGATAATTTTTACATTTCAAGAACTTATATACAACAATTTATTGTGTATCTAAGGATTTCATCTCTCCACAAGCCATTTGGAAGAGGTTAATGAGTGAAGGGCAAGCAAGGGTAAGTTTCAATCCTTGATTCCAATCCACCTGTAGCAGAACTGATTTAAGCCAACTTCGAGAATGGATTAAAAAGGAATTTTTGTCAAAAGTATTCATAGATTAGGAAAAAGAGTAATCATTAACAAAAATTCTATTTTAAAAATAGGAGGAAAACAAAAACACCTGCAAGTTATGTAGATGTTCAGGAACAGGAAAATAGTTAAACAAACTAAGATACACCCACTACGCCCATACCATGGACTAACATTGAACACTCAAAAGGAGCAAAATTGACATATACAACAGCTTGGATGAATTTCCAGAATATTATGATGGGAGGAAAAAAAAGCCAACCTAGAAGATTTACATATTATTCCATTCTACGTATATTACCTTCCCGAAAGGACAAATGAGAGAACTGAAGAACAGTTGTGGGTGCCAGGAATGAGGGGGCAAGGTCAGGTGAGGAGAGTGAGAAGCAGTTGGAACTGCCAAAGGAGTTACATGCTGAATCCTTGTGGTTATGGAAATGTTATGTGTCTTGACTGTATTGAAAACAAGGTCCTAGTTATGATAGTAAGCCATAGCGCTGCAAGGTGTTGCGCTTGGAGGAAACTGGATAAAGGCTATGTGGTATCTCTCTGTAGGAATTTTTCCAAATGCATGTGACTATACTGTTGTCTGAAAATAAAATTTTTAGCTGAAAATTTTTATCTTTATAATAGGCTTAATCTAAATAACCAAGTTCATACTGTTTTGAGTTTTGGATTGTCTCTAATAAATAGTTATTAATTTCTTATAAAAATATATTTTAGGGGCTGGAGCTGTGACTTAGAGGATAAAGCCACCACCTGCTATGCCAGCATCCCATATGGGTGCCAGCTCAAGTTCTGGCTGTTTCACTTCCAATCCAGCTCTCTGCTGTGGCCTGGGAAAGCGGTAGAAGATGGCCTAAGTCCTTGGGTCCCTGCACCCATGTAGGAGACCGCAGGCTAATTGGGGAGTGAACCAGTGGATGGAAGACCTCTCTCTCTCTCTCTGCCTCTCTCTCTCACTCTCTTTCTCTCTCTCTCACTGTCTTTCTCTCTCTCTCTCTCTTCTGCCTCTGCCCCTCTGTGGCTCTGCCTTTCAAATAAATAAATAAATCTTTTAAAAAAATCTATTTTAAAACATATTTAAACACAAGGGGGAAAAGGAAGGAAGTTGGAGAGGTAGGAGTTGGCAATGTCCAAAAGCGAACACTATAAATATCATGAAGAATGGATTTAATGAAGAAAAGGAAAATATTCAAAATCTGAGTTTAATTAAAATTCTGAAGTCATGCAATAACAGAGCAGATTGCAAATGTTAAGACAAATTTACAGAGGAGCTCCAAGCTGACAAAAAGGAACTAGTAAGTTTCATTTCTTTCAGAAAGAGAAAAAAGATTCAACTCCTTGGAATTATTCTCTGTATCTGAGTCTCCATTGCATGATAATTTGTCATTTAGGGATTTACAACAATAAGGATCTGTCTTTTGAGCTAAAAAAAAAACTTCTTTCAAAGTTTTCTATGTGCAAAAAGGAAAATAGAAAATAACATTTCCTAAATAATTCCAATTGCTTATCTCAGCTCCCCTCCCAATAATTTTCTTACCATCTTTAACATATTTAATTATCAAATGGAATTTTTAAATTGATAGAACACCTTAGCATACTTACCTATCAGCAACCTTTGACATTTTTAACCGATGTCTATCTAACTGTATTTGCCAATATTTTATCTGAAAAGAGGGTTAGAGAATTAGTCCTCTAAGTAATGACACTTCTAGAATTTTCAACTGATATTTCAATGAATAATAGAATTTTTCATTTTGACAGACTAGGCAATTGAGAACAAAAATGCACACTCAATCAATAGAATTCAAAGTCAGCAAAAAAAAAAATTTAAAGGAGAAGGCTGTTAATAGTTAACAAAAAGCAAAATCTATTTTAATGTAAACATAACCAGCATGATTTTTAGAACAGCAATGAGTTTGAATGTGCTGTCTTACTTTACCAAAATGTAACTTCATTTTAAAAGTGTTACGGAAAATTTAAACATTTGTTTCATGGTGAACAACCAAATCCAGAATCACATTTTTCCCACAAATACGTAATTCAGAAAATAAATGCTTTTTATTTGTTACTATAATTTTAAAAATAAATCCTACTCCTAATATTATCCCCAGAAATCACTAATGACATGTGTTTTATGAATCATTTTACCAACTCATTACAAATATTCATGAACGTAAACACACACAGCAAACTTAAATTAAAAACTTTTCCTTTGTAATGATTATAAATGTACTAGAGAAGTATATATTATATTACTAAAAACTATATTATAACAAAATATTAGGTATAAAGAATAAATGAGGGAAAAAGTCCCATGACTATCAACCAAGAGTTATAACTATTATTTGATATGAAACATTATTCTTTGCTTTGAAATATTTCTTAGAGCCAAAATTCTATCAACCAGTGAAAGATAAGCTATATTCATCAGCGTTGATATGGAGAAACCTCAAGAGTTTGGAGAAATCAGTACTGTAGAAGAAAGAATAAGTATGTTTTCATCACAGTCATATTACTTCACCAGATTTGGGAAATACTGCCACTTCTTCTCTCATCTTTTAAGACCGAGTTCTGGAGTACAAAATAACTATTGATGATGGAAGCATCTATAAATCAGTATACATCATTTTTTAAAATTGGTTAGAAGAGAAAGAGAAAGGATTTAGGGACATATAAGAGTGAAAAGTTTTGAAAACCATTCTCAAGTATTGATACATTTTCAAGTGACTACATACCTTATAATTAGATAGCTTCATAATTACAAATGTTCTATATTAAACAACTGCCCATACAAGTAATCTTTTAAAATAACCACTACTGATGTCCACCATCTGCCTTTGAAGTTATTACTCTGTAAAACTTCAAAAAATCATTTTATGTATTGACTCACCTGTTGATTTAACTCATCTTCTGTTGGAGGTTTAGTTTCTGGTGTGGGAGTGTGAGTGGGACTGTGGCTTCTAATATCATTTTGTAAACCATAGACAGACTATAACAAAACAAAAAAAAAAGTCAGGACAAAATTTCATTTATATTCACAGACTTTCTTAAAACTAAATTTCTATTCTATGTTCCGTAAGGTAACTCAAAGATTATTCGATTAGGCTTCTTATCAGCATCCACAAGGAATTGCTATCAAATATTACATGAATGTAAAATAGAAGCAGAATTCCTTTAAAAACATGGCAAGATTATTAACTTGACAAAATAATTGAGAACAGGTAGGGAGATTGGTGATTGTGATAAAATCTGGAGGCTGAGAGTACTAAGGTGGGGAATGGCAACACTAAGTAACATTTAATGAGTATGGTTATAGAATAGGATAAAAATGTAATCACGGGGAGGAAGACTAAAAGTGGCCTGATTTTTCCATAGAATAGAATGGAGTAGTAAGAAGAACAAGTAAGCTAAGGAATCTGCTGATTTGGTTTCTTTCTTTTTTTAAGATTCATTTTATTTATTTGAAAGGCAGTGTGACAAAGAGAGGGAGAGACGGAGAGAGAGTTCTTCCATCTGCTGATTCACTTCCTGAGTGGCCACAACAGTGGGGCTGGATAAGAAAAAAAGCAAAGTCAAGACATTCAACTCTCCTATGAATAGGGAATTTAAAGCTCATGTGTGAATCTTATGCTAAAGATACCAGGGCATCAAGAATACCAGTGATGGGGCTGGCACGGTGGCATAGCAGGTAAAGCCGCCGTCTGCAATACTGGCACCAGTTCAAGACCCGGCTGCTCCTCTTCTGATCCAGCTCTCTGCTATGGCCTGGGAAAGTAGTGGAAGATGGCCCAGGTCGTTGGGCCCCTGCACCCCCATGGGAGACCTGGAAGAAGCTCCTGGCTTCAGATCAGCGCAGCTCCAGCTGTTACAGCAAACTGGGGAGTGAACTAGCAGCTGGAAGACCTCTCTCTCTCTCTCTTCTCTCTCTCTGCCTCTCCCTCTCTCCATGTGTAACTCTGACTTTCAAATAAATAATCTTAAAAAAAAAAAAAAAAAAAGAATTCCAGGTTTCATGAACCAGAAAATTCTCCTCTTTATTCAGTGTAGTTTGAGCAGTTTCTGTTGCCTGAAACTTTCTGAAACCCCTTCCTTGAAACATGGTTTTGTTACTCTATGATTATGAGTAGTTATCTGAGAAAACTGGGCCTGATGAAACTGGGTGCCAGTAGATAATGTAAAGACTAGAGGAATATTTATTGCTCTGGAAAGCCCCACTCCTGGGGACACTCCAAACTGCTGAGACAATGCATTGTAAGAGCGTTTCTGTGTGCTCACCACCCACCTTGTCAGAGTCCATGTGGTGCTCTGCCTGCTGCTCAGAGAATGAAGCCTAGTTTCAAAGCCCTGCCATCTGTCCAGGCAGGCTCAACCCCACTGTTTACCCACCCTTCTGTCACCTCCAAAATAGTCTTCTCTACTTTAACTAGCTGCCTCCTCTCCTTCTTTGAACCCTAAAATCCTAAAACCTAGTGGTTAGCTCTGGTACGTAATGCATTAAAATTAAAATTTACATATATTGCATACGGAAGTGAAGAACTGTTAAGGCTTTTATGTAGAAAAAGAAGTAACCACTAGCAGGAAAACTAGACATCCATTCATGCATTTGCTAATTGTTCTCACAGGCTTCGTATCGTAGCTGTTCACTAACACTCTACCTGTGAGATTAAGTGTTATAACATGCACATGAAGGCGATGGAAGAAGGAGAACAAGACAGGAGTTTACTGTTATTTTCAAGGTGAGTTCTGAGGTTAAAGGAGGCAATCCAAAGTGTGAGCTCAGTCACACACACACACACACACACACTCAAATGCTTATGTCACTTTCCTCAGGTTTGGTGTTCCAGGACACCTACAGCTATTGGTACATAGAAGGAGCCAGCTTGCGATGGCTGAATTTATGTGTCCCCCTTGTTGGGCCATGATGCCCAGATATGTAGTCAAACACTACTCTGGATTCTTTGTCTGAAGGTGTTTTCTGGATGAGATTAGCACTTAAAACAGGGGACTCTCAGTAAAGCAGATTGTCCTCCAGAAAGTGGATGGGCCTCATCCAATCAGTTGAAGGTCTCAACAGACAGAAACTAAACCTGAGCTCCCCTGGGCAAGACGGAATCCTGCCTTCAGATTCCCCTTGAATTTCAGCTCCGTCTCTACCTTGCTTTTCCGGCCTGTAGTCTGCATTATCAGATTTGGTCTCACCAAACCTCCAGAATTTTGTGAGAATTCCTTAAAATCTCTTTCTTCTTTTGTTTCTTTGTGTGTGTGTATGTTCAGAAAGGTAACTCAAAGATTATTTGATTAGTCTTCTTATCAGCATCCACAAGGAATTGCTATCAAATATTACATGAATGTAAAATAGAAGCAGAATTCCTTTAAAAATGTGGTACATTTTAAATGTACATTCATAAATGTACACACACACACACACACACACACATATATCCTAGTAGTTCCATTTTGGAGAACCCTGGCTAATGTACAATCTATTACAATACAAGTTTCATTGTCAGACTGAAGAACATCAGACATGTAGAGACCCTTAAACCTTTTCCAGGTTAGGCTAACTTTCTTCTGGCTATGCTGCACTAGCATTCTTTCATAGAGACCTGAGGGAATTCATTTTTACCTACTTTCTTCTATTTTAGCAAAGTACATTAAAATTGAAAAGGTTTTTTTTTTTTAACTTTTATTTAATGAATATACGTTTCCAAAGTACGAATAATGGATTACTATGGCTTCCCCCCCATACCGTCCCTCCCACCCACAACCCTCCCCTTTCCCACTCCCTCTCCCCTTCCATTCACATCAAGATTCATTTTCGATTATCTTAATATACAGAAGATCAGCTTAGTATACATTAAGTAAGGATTTCAACAGTTTGCTCCCACACAGAAACATAAAGTGAAAAATAATAGATGATTTTTTTTTAATGATGATGAAATCAGATCAGACCTATTGTCATGTTTAATCCCAGTGAGAGTCAAGTTGGGAGTTGATAGTTTCTTTTCTTTTCTTTTCTAAAATTGAAAAGGTTTTAAAACTAATTCTGCTGGCGCCGCGGCTCACTAGGCTAATCCTCCGCCTTGCGGCACCGGCACACTGGGTTCTAGTCCCGGTCGGGGCGCCGGATTCTGTCCCGGTTGCCCCTCTTCCAGGCCAGCTCTCTGCTGTGGCCAGGGAGTGCAGTGGAGGATGGCCCAAGTGCTTGGACCCTGCACCCCATGGGAGACCAGGAGAAGCACCTGGCTCCTGCCTTCGGATTAGCGCGGTACGCCGACCGTGGCAGCCATTGGAGGGTGAACCAACGGCAATGGAAGACCTTTCTCTCTGTCTCTCTCTCTCACTGTCCACTCTACCTGTCAAAAAAGAAAAAAGAAAAAAACCTAATTCTAAAATCCTTAAAAATATGTAAATTCAGCCATACATCTAAGCTTTTTTTTACATATTTTTGATAAACATGTTTGAAACTAAAGAAAAAAAATCCTAAAATGAAATGTAAAATAACTCAGCTAGATGGTTACTTTAGGAATTTACTGTAAATTCACATTTATTAAATAAAAAATGAAAAAAAAGAATTTACTGGGTCCTTTATACTTGTTATGACATAAAAAGTCTTCAAAAATTCATGGAAAATATATATTATAAAAAAGCTATATAATGATTTTTTTGCCTTGATTCCTTTTTTTCCCAAAGAAATCATTTATTTAATGAGTAAAGATTTCCTAAGTACAACTTTAGGAATATAGTGATTCTTCCCATCATACCTGCCCTCCCACCCCCATTTCCACCCCACCTTCTCCTCCCTCTCCATTCTCCATTAAGAAGAAGAAGAAGAAGAAGAAAAAAAAAAACTGTCCCTCGACAAGGGCTGGATATTCAAGTTACTGTTTTGCAAAGTGTCAATTTCACTGCTACAGATTTCCTTGTAGGTGCTCTATTAGTTATCACAGCTCAGGGAGAACATATGGTGTTTGTCCCTTTGGGATTTGGTTATTTCACTAAATGTGATGTTTTCCAGATTCATCCATTTGCGATATACATTGATTTTAAAAATATTTTGCACCAAAATAAGCATCTTTTAATTTAATTTTCCAGGAACTTTTTGAAGTTCCCTTGTATAATCACAATAAATATTGCTAGTAGTTCCCAAAGAAATGAAAGCAGCTCTCTACTAAAGACAGCTTCTATTTTCAAAGAAAAAAATCGTCCAGGGGTTCCACCCAACACAGTGCAGGCTGCAGGGCAATCACATAGCGAAGACAGTGGGCACAGGAGATGGCCCAGTTACAGTGGAATGCAAATGCAGCTTCCAGATGCAGTCGGTGACCTTGACTGTGTCTGTCTATAGTCCACAACTACATACAGAGCCTGTTCCACAGGTACAGAGTTGTGGAAGTTTCCGAGGATGGTTAAACACTTGCTTGCTGTCAACTTATTCACTGATAAAATGTCGAGACCCCTTAGAATCACATACTTTTAAAGGGAGGTGCCTTTCTCTGAAGGGAGGAGAGAACCTCCACTTTGACTATG
Organism: Oryctolagus cuniculus; assembly: GCF_051225735.1. Lineage (NCBI taxonomy): Eukaryota > Metazoa > Chordata > Mammalia > Lagomorpha > Leporidae > Oryctolagus > Oryctolagus cuniculus. Next base: position 56,694,188 of record NC_142879.1, on the reverse strand, counting down.
ACCTTGTCTAAACAAGATAAGAGTCGGAGAACTCAGGGGGCTTCCATAGCCTTGGAAACTCATAACTGGTGCATAGGGAGATTACAGATGCCATAAACAGGAGTGTCAATTTGTGAAGTCAACGGCAGGAGTCACTGTGCACTTACTCCTCATGTAGGATCTCTGTCCTTAACGTGCTGTACACTGAGGCTTAATGCTATAACGAGTACTCAAACAGTATATTTCACTTTGTGTTTCTATGGGGGTGCAAACGATTGAAATCTTTACTTAATGTATACTAAACTGATCTTCTGTAAAAAAAAAAAAAAAATTTATCAATTCCCAACTTGACTCTCACTGGGATTAAACATGACAATAGGTCTGATCTGATTTCATCATCATTTAAAAAAAATCATCTATTATTTTTCACTTTATGTTTCTGTGTGAGAGCAAACTGTTGAAATACTTACTTAAGGCATGCTAGGCTGATCTTCTGTATATTAAGATAATCGAAAATGAATCTTGACGTGAATGGAGGGGGAGAGGGAGTGGGAAGGGGGGGGTTGTGGGTGGGAGGGACGGTATGGGGGGGGAAGCCATTGTAACACATGAGTCGTACTTTGGAAATTTATATTCATTAAATAAAAGATAAAAAAAATAAAATAAAATAAAATTTCCTTTAGAACAGGTTATGTACTGAATTTGGTTTCCACCACCTTACTATGTTGAAGCCCTAACCCCCAGCGTTATCTGCAGATAGGACCAGTGAGGAAATGGCAAAGGTTGAGTGAGATCACAAGAGTGGGAACCTCATCTCATAGAACTGGTGTCCTCCAAGGAAGAGCGAAAGACCCTGGAGCTCTTTCACTGCCTTTGTGTATACTCAGCAGAAAGGCAGGGAGAACACAGTCAGAAAGAGAGCCATCACCAGGAAATATATTCACCAGCACTTGATCATGGCTTTCAGTCTCTAGAACTGTGAGTTAATACATTCCTGTTGTTTAAGCCACCTGTTCCGTGGTAACTGGTGATTGGCTGCCAGAGCAGACTAACACATAGAGCTTAACATAATAATATAATTCAACACACACGCAGGCTCCTTGTTCAATGTCTGCACCCTTATTGGACTTGGGTTGGGTTCTATTTACTGGGAAATACTTGAAGATCAGTACATGTCTGGTGTACAGTTTAGCTTCATCAATTTTGCTGACTGAATGGAATAAACAGTTCCTAAGCAAATATGAGTTAAAGCATCATTGGTGATCATTCTAAAAGACGAATCAGTCGATATGCTTTCATGTAAGGAAACCATTGTTACCAGTGCAGAGTCTAGCAAATTCAACATTTCTGACTCCCAGAAGTTGTTATTTATCAATAGGCGAGATTTCTTTTTTCAATTGTGGAAAAAGAGGGTATGCCTGCTACTTGCTGTGAGATTTTTTTTCAGAACCTTATCTTCCTCTGGTTAATTTAGCCTTGTTTTCCTACTATTATTGAGGCACAGGAAATTAGGCTACATCGTAGACAAACTGGACTAGAACTCATGGTTCTCTTTACAGCACTTCACCTTGTAGTGCCTCCTGTGTTTCCATCATTAAGTGCGTGTGGATGGTATGTAAAGGGTAGCACTAAATGAAAGCTTTCCACACTTTGTAAAAGAAGGATGTTAGAAGCAGAACAGGTAAGATATTGGTACGGGTTACAGTTATTAACAGGGCGTGAATGATCTCTTTATCAGGTTTAAGGTCTATGTTGTTAATCCATGCATTTCTCTCAATCACAGCATGTCTGAGAGAGTATGCATTCTGGCAAACACCACACACAATAAGGTATTCTGAAGAATACCTCTCAACAACTCAAAATAGTGAGATGGTGACTTCATCCACTTGGCAAGCCGGCAGCCTTTTTGAATTCTTTCTGGCCAAGCTAGTTCCCAGGGTACACAGGATGTGCTGTGAGCAGAGGGTGAAAGGAAGAGAGTACAGTCATCCCCACGAGGGACCAGCAGCTGGGCCTGCTTTGGTCTGCCTTTGCGTGTGTCTCTCAGAGCCTTTGAGCACTGCATCTGAGCGTGTTCTGTGGCACTTCCCTAGGGCTTCTTTATCATGATATCAAGAAAAACTGCCTGCAACTGAAACAGAAATAATAATAAAGGTGCTGGACTATATTGGGAACTTTGAACACGATGCCATGTTCAAAGTCTGGTGGTAGAAGACAAAGAACACCAAATAAGACTACAAAAACATGTGCAGTTTTAGTTTAGCCCAACGTATGGGCACATTCAGGAGTAATGTTATGGTTATAAGGAAAAAGACACAGAAAAAAATGACACTGAATGCGATGCCATGCCTTAATCCAACAGGGCCAACCTGCTGTGTGCTCAGTGACTGCTGGAGGGCAGACATTCTAATACGTACATGAATGATAAACATGCCTTCTATGTGCATGTGTTGCTTTAAAAAATGTAGAGGGGCTGGCATTATGGCTTGCATGGGGACATCCCATAGTGGAGTGCCAGTTGGAGTCTCAGCTGCTCTGCTTCTAATCCACCTTCCTGCTTATGTGCCAGAGGGTGCAGTGTAAAGTGGCCAAGTATTTGGGCCACTGCTACCCATAGATTTACTGGCTCCTGGCTTCAGCCTGGTCTAGTCCTGTGTTGTTGCAGCCATTTGGGGAGTGACCCAGGGAATAAAAGATTTCTGTTACTCCCTTTCTCTCTGTTGCTCTGCCTTTCAAATAAATCATTAAAAATATATAGATACTATCGCCATGCATTTCCAAAAAGATATTTGAAAGTAAGTGAATTCAGAAGTTTTTTTAAAGATTTATTTCTTTATTTTGAAAGTCGGAGTTACAGAGAAAGAGAGAGAGACAGAGAGATTTTCCATCCACTGGTTCACTTCCTTGGTGGCCACTACCACCAGAGCTGAGTCAGGCCAAAGCCAGGAGCCAGCAGCTTCATAAGAGTCTCCCACGTGGGTGGCAGGGGTCCAAACACCTGGGTCATCTGCTGCTGCTTTTCTAGGTCACTAGCAAGAAGCTGGACTGGAAGTGGAGCAGCTGGGACACGAACCAGTGCCCATATACGATGCTGGCATCACAAGCAGCTGCCTCACCTGCTATGCCACAACAGCGGCCTCAAGTTTTTGCTTTTTGTTTTTTTAATTAAGAATTCTTTCACAGTGCCGGCCCTGTGGCACAGAGGGTAAACCTGCCGCCTGTGGCGCTGGCATCCATATGGGTGCCAATTCGAGCTCCAGCTACTCCACTTCCGATTCAGTTCACTGCTAATGATCTGGAAAAGCAGCTAAGATGGCCCAAGCGCTTCAGCACCCGCACCCATGTGGGAGACCTGAAGAAGCTCCTGGCTTCTGCTTCGGCCTGGCCCAGCTCCGGCAGTTGTGGCCATTTGGGGAGTGAACCAGTGGATAGAAGAACTCTCTCTGTCTTTCAAATAAATAAATAAATCTTTTTAAAAAAGAATTCTTTCAACAGACATTGAAATACACTACCTATCCTCTTTTTTTTTTTTTTTTTTTTTTGACAGGCAGAGTTAGACAGTGAGAGAGAGTGAGACAGAGAGAAAGGTCTTCCTTCTGTTGGTTCACCCCCCAAAATGGCCGCCATGGCTGGCGCACTGTGCCGATCTGAAGCCAGGAGATACACTCCCTATCTTACGGTTACGTCACAGAATTGTGATGTTAAAAGGAGGACAGAGTTCTCATACTGTTTTTCCTTAGATTTTGTTCTAAAAATGTCCGTTCTGCATCAGTGTCACTGTTTCTCGGGTGACCTCCATCTCCTTTCACTCATCTGTGGGTACATGCAGGTGATGTGCTTCCCCATGGTGGAGAACAGAGGGGAGTTCTCCCTTTCTTTCATCTCCTCCTGTCAGAGCCAGTCAGCACCTCCGTTCTGCCCTGGGACCCTGACAAGCTTGAGAATTGGGTCAGGGCTATTTCCTGAGCAGACAGGGGCTGACAGGACATCAGGAAGAGCGTATGTGCTCTACAAAATGGGAGAAAAATGTTCTGGTGCCTGAAATTCTATAAACAGGGCAACTCAGCACCAAGATCAGCACAGCAGACATTGGTTTTACCTTGCGTGTTTTGTGTGGGTTTCTCATTCTGGATGACTTCTTAATGTCCACTTCAGTAGTATTTACACAGCCAGGCTGGAAATGAAAACAGAGACACAAAGGAATCTTTGAGTGTGAACGTTCTGACCGACCAGCACATTCATTAATGACTCACGATCCAGAACTTAAGCAAACTCCAACGTAAGGCAAGTCCCAGGGAGGTAATGGCTTGCGTCAGCACAAGCGAGTCATAAAATTCTAACACCCTTTCATCCCTCACATTTAAAAGTCTTCAGATATCATTTTCAAATAGTTTCTGGACAACACAGGAAAAAGAAATACTTGGGCTTTGCATGGGAAAAAAGGATGTTGACATTTATAGCTGCTGACTCCATGGAGAATGCAAGGGCATCCAGCAAGGGTGCTAGCCCTTGGTGATGTCTACACACAGCCTCCTACAGAATGTACCCTCTTTATGCATTGTGACACTATTATTAGATGGTTGCTTGATTTCCCCAAGTAGGAAAACGAAAATAGCATTGAGTCACACCAGCTCAAATCCCAGAGTGAATTTTCTTTATAGTGATTATGATATGCATTGACTGGGAATGCTTGTTTTCCAAAGACAGAATGTGCAGTAAAGTTTGGTTAAAATGAGAAACAGGAAGAAGTAAACTGGTAATAACCTACCATGCATCCTCCTACAAACATCTAATTTTTTCCTTTTCCTTTCCCTCAGATGGATGAATTCCTTTAAATGGGAATTGCATGAAAGCTATGGGCAGTCTACCTCTGGCTTTCTGACAATCTCTTGAGTCCCATTACTGTTCCTCTGCCAGAATTATTGTTCTGTTGCACAGAAACAATTAGCAATGAGCATCTTCTATATTTGGAGGAGAGGGAAGAAGATGAGAGAAGAGACAGTGGTGGGGAGACACTATGAATAAGGGACCGGAGAAGAAAGAAGATTCAAAATTGTGCAGTTTATTATGTCCAGAAAGGACCTTAGGACTTCACTTTTCCCTGAGACATGGTTAGAAACTGATGGCTACACGGTTTGTTTCTTACTGACTTTCATGTGGTTGGTATAGGATTTAGGGATCTCTAGAATTAGCCAAAAGCATCAAGTTGCACATCTCTGCTCAAATTCTCTATTTCTTTCCAAAGATTGCAAGAAAATTAAAGCATTAGATGCTCTTCAATGTGACTGCAGAGAAACTCTGAAGGTGGAAGTCCTTGTGGAATTGGGAAGGGGTTAGGAGGAGGTAAAAAGGCAGTGTTGATGTAGTCAAAGAAATGAGAAGCTCTCTACAACCACTGGTGGTCAATGGAGATTAGCTCTTTTCCTTATGATGACACGGGTATATTTTCATGCAAGAGCCCTCTCCTGATAGCACAGGCATTCTGACAAAACTAACAATTAAAGAAGAAACAAGGAAAGCACTATCTCAGAAATTTTTCACTAAGGTTCCATGTGAAAGGTATTTATATTGAACACACTTGTACCTTACACTATAAACATTAAATAAATTATATGTTTGGCTTGCATGCCCATCCTGAAGTAGAAATAACTGGTTAAGCATGGTGATCAGCTTGGCAGTGTAGGAGGAACTGAGTGCTCCCAGCTGGGTGGGATTTATTTACTGACACTGAGAAATTTGCTTAAACTCTCCCAACATCAGGTTGCTTGGTATCCAACATTCTGATTTGATTATCCTGTGGTTTGACTAGGCACTAGTTTTTTTTAAAAAATGACCCCTGATGATTTTAATATGCAGTCATATTTCACAACCACTGATGTAAATGTAACAAAGATAATGGTTTGCAATTGTTAAAGCATTGTGTATTCATTTCCTGTTATATTTCATTTCAGTATTCCATGCCTGAACCTGAGCCATTGGGCAAAGGGAGACACTAAAATTCTTTATTCTCCTACAGATATATCAGGAGTCAAGTATGGCAAGACAGGTCATCAAGATTCTCTTCTTTATGTTAAAGGGGGGAATGACTAAGAGACAATATCCAGGAAGAAGATGGCACATCCCTTCATGATCCAGTGAAAAAGAGAAACAAAGAGCTTAGTAGCTACTCATTTTTCTCCTCGAGGAAAAAAATTCTAGAAGGATTGGGAGGGATTGACACAAATGTCCTGGCAAGCATAAGGAAGCCCGAAGGGTAGCCATTCCCATACTCATGGAAGAAATCCCACATGTGATCCTATCTAGCATGGATCTCTACTATCAAGCTGCTGTTCATAAGGAAAGTGGCAGGCAAGGCATTCAGATTTTTGTGGCATGCCTCACAGTAATGGACACAAGGGTTCTGTAGGCAGGCAGATGCCTGAGGTGAGGACAATTGCCACAGTGCACAGGGACTTTAAGCTGGGGACAGATGCCTGGAACACAGCCTCCAGCAACAAGAGCCACAAGAATGAGATGGGTTTACAGCAGTCCTAGGAAGAGACCCTGCCGGCCTAGGTGACGTTAAAGTCAACAAGGATCTGAAATGTGTCTAAGGATGTTTGCACAAGATTCGCAAAACACAGTCTCTCTCTCTCCCAAACTGTTATCTATAAGCAACCTTGGAGAGCAGCAGGGAAAGGCTGAGGAAAACTGAGTGTGAACATCCATCCAAAAGTGACCACGACATTTAAGCTGATGAATTAAATTATGTTAGCACACAGTGCATGTCTTCAAGCAGGTTCTCAGGAAAACAGACCAATTGTACAAAGTACAAAAACTTTATTTTCTGTACACAACTCAACTAAATGAACTCTGAAACTTCTTCCATACTAAGCTGGAGTCTAAGTAAATTTTACTTCATGTCCCATGAGACAATTTAAAAATGACCTCAGAAATTGTGTTAACTATTGAAGGCATGAAATGGGAAAAAAATTTCTCCCATAGGAGCATATCTGACTAGCACTCTCAAAAAAGTACATTTTTATCCTCGAATTTCAAAGTTATGATCTTAGAAATACAATTAATGTACCATTAGTAGACATCTGAAATCCCTACTTGAGTCAATTATGTATACCACTAATCTGTAAATCAACAAGAAAGTATTGATTCTAAAAACAAATGTTAGTAAGTAATGATACATTTTATAATCTGACCTCCATCCCTAGAAAGCAAAACATACCAGTTCAAAATTTGTTGCTAATGGATGAATTATTAAACTAGTAAACTGGACCTCAGATGCTTCTCACTAGCCTCCAGCTTCCTGTCATATTTAGAGTTTCATGGGACAGCTAATTGTTATACAGAGCTACAGTATCTAAGTTAACAAGTCAATTCTTAAAGATTAAAAAAGCATGTATGCCCAAAATTATGGAATACACTTCTGAATGAGTTAAGGTCATTGCCTCATGCTGATAACCCCTGAACAACTACTTTTAGAAGTCAGGCACTGTGGAGAATGAAGTATGGCAATGCGCTTTTTTAAAAAAAAAATTATATTTATTCAAGAGATATTTCGTTCTGAACCTAATTGTCAGATCTTGTGATAATAAAGGAACAACTACACCGCAGCAAGCTTTCAATGTAGGACAACAGACACAAGATTAATTGCAATATGGGAACAAAATGACTAGGTAGAAGTTGATATGGAGCATTATATAAGAACAGAATATTCCAAACACCCATTTTTATGTACATTATGTTGTTAAGGCAAATAAATATTTTTGAGCATTTGTTTATCCCAATAAGATCATGCTGTCCTTGACTCTTTTTAAAAAAGTGTCAATTATCTTTTTGAAGTATATATAATAGGTACCACTAGCTGGCACCAGATCCACATAAAATGTTATACATAAATAGATTTTCTGAAGAACTAGACATTGCTTCCCAGTAAGATATAAGTAACATAATAACATTATCATTGCCACACAGGCTCTCCATAGAAAAGTCAAATATGTACTATTTACTGGATACATATTAAGTACATAGTAATGTTGAATTTAAGGAATAGTAAAATGCTATTTACATTGGCTTACAAGAGAGTCATAAGTCATGCCTAATGATTCAGAAGTGAATGTCTTTTCCACAGACCTAAGCTGTGTTGTAACATTATTATATTATTTATTAGAAAGTAGATTTTAATGTCATGAAATTCATTCTCAAAGGAGCAAAAGGAGTAAATCATTGAGAAATATTATTGCTACAGTGTTTGTGTGTCTTCACCAGGAGGAAAACAGAACTTAGAGTTCTTGCTTTCATTATGAACAGTTTTTTTTTTTTTAAGAGACTCTAAATACCATTTAGTTCTTTCCATGGCACAACGCATTTTTGTTACTTGTAGCAGACAGCAAACTTGCTGTTTAGCACAATTCCAGACTTCTGTGAAGAGCAGCAGAGTGGAGCAGACAGAACAGCTCTCTTTAAATTTAATCACTCTAGCTGACATGTCACTGAGTAAATATGTCCTAAATGACACCTGAGTAGAGATGTAAGACAGATTGGCAAATAGAGCTTATTGTAAGAAATATGCATGCTTTGGATGTTATTTGAAAATTGTGGGGGAGTGTGCTTGCACAGACATTAAGGCACCATTTGGGACACGAGCATCGCATATCAGAGTACCCAAGTTCTAGTCCCAGCTCAGATTCCATTTCAGCTTCCTGCTAGTGTGCACCCTGGGAGGCAGTAAGTGATAGCTCCATTGGATGCTTGTCATCCATGTGGAAGATCTGGATTCAGTTCTCAGATTTTGGTTTCAGCTTGGCCCAACATAGTTATTGTGGGCATTTGGGAAGTGAACCAGTAGATGAGAGATCTCTGTCTCTCTCTTTCTTTCAAATAAATAAAACATAAGTAAATTTAAAAAATTTTTAAAGTTTGATTTTGGGAGAATTAAGAGTTTATAAAGACACACATTAATAAAGTTATTAGTTCAATTATAATTAAATTAATGAAAAAGATTAGGTTCTTTGTAACAGTGCAATTAAAATTCAAAGTTTAGTTATTATACCTCAGTTGAAATGATCTCTTTTTCTCACATAAAGTTATAATAGATTTTAAAGTACTAAGTCTCAGGATATACTCTTTTGAAAGATCCAATTTAAGGTTTCCTGTATGTTCTCATGGAGTTTCTAGATTGGCTCAATCTGGGATCCTTCCAGCCCTCCTGATTCACCTACTTATCAAGTCCTACACACAAAGTAAAGGAAGTTGTTGGAGGAAATTACCCTGCAATTCATTCCAATCATCCCTTACTATATATTTCATAATTTTGAGTCTTATTCAGTCGCATTTGCTGATGACAGATTCTTGGCTATGTTATTCCAGTTCAGTGTGAGCTAAGAATCATTCTGTGTGTCCAAGGGGCAGAGGAAGAAAGCTGTGGCAAAGAGGAGGCACTCAAACTAAGTCAACCTGGAGTGTTGACCCCAAGCTGCTTGTAGTGGAATTCATAGAATATGCTAAGAGCTTTGATTTAATTTTAATCATAAGGGAAAGCCACAGGGGTGTACTTATTTATTTATTATTATTTAAATAAATAAATAAATATTATTTAAATAAATAAATAAATTTGAGAGAGACCATGTTCCTATTTGCTACTTAACTCCCCAAATGCCCCCCAACAGCTGAGGCTGAGACAGGCTGAAGTTGGAAGCCAAGAACTCAGTCCAGGTCTCCCACATGAGTGGCAGAGACCCAACTACATGAGCCATCATTGGCTTTCCACCAGGGTGCATATTAGCAGGAAGCTGCAACTGGGAGTGGAGCTGAGACAGGTACTCTCAATGGGATGCACGTGTTCCAATTCACAGCCTAGCTGGTAGGTCAGGCTTCAAAGAAGCCTGAGCTTCTTTGGAGAGTTTTAAACAGAGGAGAGACTTCAGGGATTTCTTTTTCTTTTTTTAAAAACTCACTCAGACCTCATATCCTTCACAAAAATTAGCTCAAGATTAATCATAGAACTAAACATAAAATGAAAACTCTATTATTCTTGCAAGTTAACACAGGAGATAATCTACTACTTCACTCCCAAATCCCGAATGTCCACAACAACCAGGACTGGGTAAAGCTGAAATAAGAAACCAGTAACTCCATCTGGGTTTCCAATGTGCATGGCAGGAACCCAAGTTCTTGGGCAATCACCTGCTGCCTTCCAGACCCATAGATGGTAAGATGGATTGGAAACAGAGGCTAGACTCAGTCCCAGATCCTCCCATGTGGGATGCAGATGTCCCAAGCAATGGCTTAACCTACTGTGTCACAATGCCTGCTCCTGGTGATAACTTTTTATTTACAACACAAAGGCATAATTCATGAAAGAAATAATTGATAACTCAAATTTCCTGAAACTTAGAATTTTCTGTTCTGTAAAATACACTCTCCAAAAAAAAAAAAAAAAAAGCATGATGAAGAAAATTTTCCAAAAAAAAAAAAAAAAAGATATATGAAAAGGGGTTGTTATCTAAAATATGTAAGGGCCACTTAAAACTCAACAATAAGAAAATGCACAACCTGATTAAAAAATGTACAAAATCTGAAGAATCACCTCACCAAAAAGATTTACAAATAGCAATAAGCATATGAAAAAAGATCAGCATACATGTTATTAGGTTAATACAAATTAGAAAAATAGGACACCACTGTACACCTATTAGAATGGCCAAAACCCAGAATAGTGACACCACCAAATGCTGATGCGAATGCGGAGCAATAGGAACACTTGTTCATTGCCAGTAAGAATGCAAAATGGTACCGTCTCTTTGCAAAGACACTCTGGCAGTTTCTTACAAAGCTAAACATACTTTTACTATACAATCCAGCAATCACACTCCTGGTATCTATGCAAAGGAGCTGTAAACTTAGGTTCATACAAAACCCTGTACTCTAATATAATGGCTTTATTCATCATTGCCAAAACTTTGAAGGAATCAGGGTGTCCTTTGGTAGGTGAATATATAAATTAAATGTGACACATCCAGACAACGGAATATCATCTAACATCAAAAAGAAACAAGCTAGCAAGCTACATACACAAAAATTGATAAATCTTAAATGCATATTACAAGTGAAGAATGCCACTCTGAAAAATCTACATGCTGTACCATTCTAATCATAAAACACTCAGGAAAAGGTAAAATTATGTAAAAATTTTAATGGTTGCTAGAATTTAGGGTAGGAGTGTTATGTATGAACAGGATGAACACAGGGGAGTTTTGGGGTATTGAAACTGCTCTGTTTGAGAGTGAAATTGTGACTACATGCTATTATACAATTCTCACAGCTCACAGAATGTGCACCACCAAGAATGAATACTGATGTAAACTATGGACTTTGAGTGATAATGATGGGTCAATGTCAGATCACTGATGGAGAGATAGACCACTCTGGTGGAGAATGTTGATAGTGAAAGAGACTATGCATACGTGGGTGCAGGCTGTATATAAGAATCCTTTGTGCGTTCTGCTCAATTTACTGTTAACCTAAAACTTCTTAAAAAATAGATCATTAACGGAAAAAAATCTCAGCAGTCATTTTTTACTTTGGTCGTGGATTAACAGGATCAGATCAGAGCAAAAGTAGAAACCAAGGGACCAGTTAGAAGGTTATTGCATTTATTCAGGCAAGAGACCATGGAGACACTGATTTATGTTGCCCACATTAGAGATGATATGAAGTGATTCACTTCAGAACTATTTTGAAGCTGTAATGATGATGATGATGATAAAACCATCCTCAATAGCCTGGTTGGGGAGCAGGCTGGGGAAAAGCTGGTGGTCAAGGGTGACTCCTAGTTTTTCACAGCACGGTGAAGTGGCGCCTTCTATGGAGAAGAGAGGAATTAAGGATGCCTCCTGAGTTGCATTTACATAAAATGTTAGTCTTTAATGTATTGTTTTATATCATATCTAGCTGTTTATACCACAGCCATCAAGATTCATGACTCAGACCATTTCCAACACAAGTGCTGGTATGGTAGTAATCTGTCCCTGGCCCATACTTCGGTACCATTTCCTTTTGGCATCAGCATTAGTGATATGAACATACCCTGAACTTGCAACATTAATATTTGATGATCTGGTTGAGCAATTTCCCATTACTTGCAGCCTCTACTATGCTTACCTAAATTCTACAGTGGACCTATTTCATTCTCTTAATGTTCTCTGATTGAAATCAAACCACTTCAGCCAAATATCTAGGAACTATCTCTGCATCCTTCTATGGCAGTCTCTTTTCATTGAATGTGGGCACAACCACAGACTGCCATAGTTCAAAAGTGTTACCAGGAGGTCTCCAATGAATGTTTGCCTATAGTTTCTTTACAATGGTCTTACCCATCTTTAGTGCTCAGTTTTAAAACAGATAAAATGTCCTCTGTTAGAACTGCTTCAAGTCACTTGGTAGAAGTGATGTTTGATGCTATCATAATTAAGATAGAAACTCCTGATGGAAAAAGTAAAAGACTTGAGGCAGGTACGCATGGATACTCCTTTTCTATTACACCTGGCCTACTGTGCACCTGAGTAATGATCTCCTTCACCTACTAGGATCTTTTCTTTTCCCTACCAAAATCTTGCTGCAGTGTGCAGACATGCAAAGTTCTCAACTGGGGGATAAAAAAAGGCCCCTCTTATATTTGAAATTCATCATATGTGTTCCCCCTGGTCCATGTCCTGAGTTGGAATATGAAGCACTATCATAGCCATCAGTGAAATTGCATTTTGATTCATTATATGTTCTTGCTCTCTGGTATCTCATTCATGGGTGAGTGAGTAGCAACACAGAGTTTGGGGATCATTGGTTCATGGGCTTAGTGCCATCAGATGCTTTAAACATTTTTATTTTGACCCATAATGTGTTTGCTAAATACAGGAGTTAAGGAGTGAAATCTGTATAATCTTGATGATAACAAAAATTTCTCTAGTGTAAAAGTGAAGCATCAAGAAATAGGAAAATGGGCTGATTGCTGAATTGGTGAAAACAATTTTTAATTTTGTAGACATTGCTGTTGTTAGTACTGGTGATCTAAATTGTATGTTTTAAGGACTTAACAGAACCAAACAAAATCCCTTAGAGCATTAAGTAAGTCACAGTTAATTCAAAAGGCCTACAATAATTGTTGTAATGGATATCAGTGGGAAAACTGGAAAATGATAAAATGAGTTTGTCAAAATCATCATATATTGGAATTTACCTTTAATTATCATAGCAGCCCCAAATTATGAAGGATACAGGAGGTTCCTAAATCATATGTTGCCAAGTGAAAACAAGTGTGCCTCCCTGTCTTAGTCTATTCAAACTGCTATAACAAAACACCATAACCTACATGGCTCATCTGCAGCAGAAATATATTTCTCCTAGTTTTACAGACTTGGAAATCTGAGAAGGATTGCTCTCTGTTTCACGTGGAAGGTGCTATGTTACTGCACCCTCACATGGTGGAAGGGGAAGGTGCTCTTTTATGAGGGCACTAATCCTTTTCATGAGGGCTCCACTGTTATGATCTACTCACCTTGCAAAGACTGAATATCTTACATCATCTTAGAGGCTAAGATCAATATCATCTTAGGGGCTAAGAATTCAACATGAATTACAAGTGCGGGAAGGGGCCCTACCATTCAATCTTTTTTTTTTTTTTTTATTTGACAGGTAGAGTTATAGACAGTGAGAGAGAGAGACAGAGAGAAAGGTCTTCCTTCCGTTGGTTCACTCCCCAAATGGCTGCTACAGCTGGCGCTGCGCCGCCAATTCGAAGCCAGGAGCCAGGTGCTTCTTCCTGGTCTTCCATGCGGGTGCAGGGCCCAAGCACTTGGGCCATCCTCCACTGCTCTCCCGGGCCACAGCAGAGAACTGAAGTGGAAGAGGAGCAACTCGGACTAGAACCCAGCGCCCATATGGGATGCTGGTGCCACAGGCGGAGGATAACCCAGTGAGCCACGGCGCCGGCCCCCTACCATTCAGACAATAGCATTCTCTTTACAGAACAGACAGAAAGAAGAGCTGTCTGCAACACCAAAGATTTAGCAAAATCTCTATAAAGAAGAAAATTAATTTCAAAGATATCTTCTTTTGCATTAAACTTGACTTCAAAAAGGAGTAAAATATAAGTATTCTAATCATTGGTGAGACTGGAAACGAAGGGTTCACATAAAGTTCTTTACAAGATAACATATTTATTGCTAAGAGCCAAAATAACATTTTATTTTCACTGTTGGGGAAAAAGTCTAAAATAATCCTCACATAGTCCCTGCATTCATACATAATCATATCCAAAAAGTGCAATCTTTTCTTGATGACTCAAGGTCATCATTAGCAACATGATTTAGTTTGCTATCCATATAACAGCAATGCCCATGAAGCTAGATGGTTCTAATTTCTAATACTTTCTGAACTTTTGGGTCATTTTGTGCAACTTTCAGTGCCGCTGCCTTCTCCCAGTTACTTGTCACTTCCATGTTCTCAGTGTCCTTGCCTCTAGTGACATCTCATCATCCCTATTTCATTACTTGGGTTCTGATGCATGGTAGGAAACCAGCCAAATACTACTTTGACACAGCATCTCACATTTCAGCAGATGAACCAGTCAAAGCACTTGAGTTAAGACTGTGGGAGTTTTAGCTACTTTGATTAAGAGTTTTCCAGTTTATTTCACTGAATTCTGGAAGAATTAGATTTTGAAATACGTGATGTAGGAAGTATAAAAACTGTTACAAATGAAATGTGGACAATTTCTCAGGGTATCTTTCAAAAAATTTACTGAGACATAAGTATTAAATAAGCCAGGTAAGGGGGTTGGAAGTAGATAAAGTCAACTGTTATCTACAGTTCTAAGATAGATGATGGCACAAAACTGGGAGGCTGGACTCATTCTGTGCTCTGAGGAGTGGGAAGAAGAGCCAACTGGAGTGACAGGCCCCATTCTCCAGCTGCATATCCCCAAATCCCGAATAAGTAATAATGTTACATACACTTTCTCTCATGGGAAAAGCCTTCCGGGCACAGCACTCATTTTGGTTCACTTTCCCAATAAAGACAAGCAATGTTCAAACCAGAAATTTTAATTTGTCTCATCTTCAATCCATTCCTTTCTCAGCTGTCTTTCTTTCAGTAAGTGCAACCATCATTCAGGATACTCAAGTCACAGCCAGGGAGTCAACACAGACTCCCGTCTCCCATGCCTCCAACACTTGAATCAGCAAGCCTTATAAACTTCACCTCCAGACACATCCTGAATCAATTTGCTCTCCACATCCATACTGCTACCACCATGGTCCAAGCTGCCATTAGCATCCTTCTTGATCTTCATCATTCCTTTCTTGCTCTCTCCACCCATCCCCAAGTTATTCTCTATACAGCAGTCAAAGCAAACTTTTTAAACCAGAGCCACATCATGGTACTCTTCTTTTCAAATGTCTAGGCATTCTCATCACACTTAGGATTAAAGACAGGCACCACACCAAATTCCATAAGCAATGAAAATGGACCTCTGTTTATCTTTGTAACCCCATTTGATACCTCTCTTTTCTTGCTCATGCCAGCCTAACGCCCACCCCCCCCCTTTTCTTTAAGATTTTCCTTAAGATTCTTTCCCTTTTACTAGCTGGTACCTCTTTCCCCTAATAGTGTATAGTTGGCTCCTTGCCATGGAGGTCTTAGAGAAGCCTTACTTGACTGTCGTGCCTACAGTACCTGCTCCCGGCCCCTCCCCCTGCCTGCTGATCATATCACCATGCTTTCATTTTTATCATAGGGCTTTTGTACATCTGCACTCTTCCTTTAATATTGTAATTGTTAACTCTGTTCCAGCACCTGCTGTGTGTGTGTGGTATGTGTGTATGTGTGTGTATGTGTTTGAAAATGTTGGTAACCATAATCTCCTGGCCAATTGGTCATTACCTATCACTATTGTCATATATTTCTTAAACAGGAATAAAACGATGTAATTTTTCAGTTAGGCTTCAAAGAAACACTTCCTGTGCAGGAAATTTAACTCAAATATTTCTTCCCTTGCAATATAATTAGTCCATCAGCTGATAACTGTAAGTGGCAGTTAGCAGACCTCCAGATTTGATGGGGTTTAGGAACTTATAGAAACTCAGTTTTAGAAAAGGCAGGATAAGCACAAAGGAAGCTCCTCTGCCCCTTCCTTTATGAGTTTTTTAAAGCTGTCTCCATTTTGACCTACAAACATCCAATGACAAACAAGAGCTAAGCCCCTAAGTATTTTCTTCATCTAGGTGTAAGGACACTGAAGAGTCGGGAAAATACAGATGAAACGTACAACGAGCACATCCTATCAATCAGTTCTTCATTTTCAAAACATGTGTATTATAGAGTAAGTGAATTAATTTCCAAAGGATTAACTATAGCATCAATGTTCTATATCATATTGTGTTACATAAATGAAGATTAAAACTGCAGAGAAAAAAATCTGGATTCAAGATGCAAAGAAAAAATATCAAATCTATCACTTTGTGGAGTATTAAGATGTTGTCCAATTGTAGAGTGATCATTTACTTTGACATTTCATAAACATTCTCTTAACTACACTTTCTTTACCCAGCTTCTCCAATCATTAACACTTTACCCCATTTACTCTTCTCTGTATTTAGGTTATTTATTGACCCTCTTTACTTCATCTATAACAGGAGTGGTCCTCAGTGTAATCAGAGCTAGTAGCTGCCCCTCCCTCCCTGATGTCTGTTCAGACTCCCTGTACTAGGAATGATAGTACTTTGAAATCGATCTTCTCTCTTACCCACCTCCCTGAGACTGCTGTTGGTACTCAAGACTTTCCTCCTACCAGGACTCTAACCATTATCCACATCCTTACCATTTCAAAAGAAATAGGACAGAAATTTAGGTGCATCACTTTAAGAGAACACCAAACCCTAGACTATAGAAGCACTGACTTAATAATAGGGAAAGCAGTTTTTATTCTCCCTCTGTTCATGGCTCACACAAATAGCATCAGATATTACATAATAATAGGACACTATATCTGCAAATCTATTCAGGAATAGAGAGAGCAGACAGGAGGAAAAAAAAGATGTAGACAGGGAACAAAAAAGAACAGCTTTACTCACAGAGGCTCATGATAGCCACATTGTCAAAATATTTTTCAATCCAAAGGAACAGATGGGAATAATAGACAGAAATACTTTCCTTTTTCCATAACACAAAGGAGAGGTTTAAATTTGGGTGAACACATTTTGGATTTTCTAAATCAGAGGAATCAGTATCAAGATCAAGGGCGACTGGTACAGAAGCATCATGAGCACGGACTGCTGTGATCATGCAGGACAGAAAACTGCACCGTTCTTATCCACGTCAACTTAATTTATTTCACACAAAATGGAAAATGCCAAAGGTTACACTAGCAATACCACTGAGGTCTTTCAAAGGAAATGTTAGGAGAGATATTAAATTTCTGCTGCAGTTGGAGTTCTGAATAAGCATCTGAAATTATGAATGTAAATTACACATCAGGTACAAAGTTATAAGGCAGCCTCAATTGTCCAATAATCTGTGGAATTCTAACCCCGTTGGTTGAAGCTCACAAGCAGACATGGACTGCTGTTTGGACAACTCCATTCTCACTTTTAAAAATACTTTCTGTGTTAATGAATACTTTCTGTGTTAAGTTATATAACTTAAAATACTTTCAATTAAGTTGAAATATTCAAGGATAAAAAAATCCATGAAATTTAAGTATAATCCTTTTTACTCTGACGAGAGCAGCCATCGCAAGAATTTAAAACCAATGGTGAGCCAGTGCCGCGGCTCACTAGGCTAATCTTCCACCTTGCGGCGCCGGCACACCGGGTTCTAGTCCTGGTCAGGGCGCTGGATTCTGTCCTGGTTGCCCTTCTTCCAGGCCAGCTCTCTGCTGTGGCCAGGGAGTGCAGTGGAGGATGGCCCAAGTCCTTGGGCCCTGCACCCCATGGGAGACCAGGATTAGTACCTGGCTCCTGCCATCGGATCAGCGCGGTGCGCCGGCTGCAGCGGCGGCCATTGGAGGGTGAACCAACGGCAAAGGAAGACCTTTCTCTCTCTGTCTCTCTCTCACTGTCCACTCTGCCTGTCAAGAAAAAAAAAATGGTGATCACATCTGTGGGGAGCAACTGAGACTAGACTAAGTTACTGGAATTAAGACTTATTCTATGCATCTGCTCTCCCACAATATGGCGCTGAGAGAAAGAGACCAAGCAACTCTACGCAGCTGCCTCCAGTTCGACCAGTAACCTGCAGGAGCTGATCCTGCTCCTGATTGGAGGAGAGCAGCGTGCTTGGTGTGTGGGTAGCAGAGTTGGGGTTGGTGGAAGAGGACTATAAAGGAGGAGAGAGACAACATGCACCAGGAACACCTGAGGAACATCTGAGCAGCCCCCGAGAGAGCCGGCCTACGGTGTGCCGCTCCCCCGCGGAAGTGGGGAAAGTGGCAAGGGGGCCCGCCCCTCCACGGAGGTGGAGGGACGGCAGCCAACCCGGGAAGAACCAGCAGCAAACCCGGGGAGGGCCGAGCAGACAAAAGAACAGCGCAGGGTCCTGTGTCGTTCCTCCGCGAATGGGGCAGCGACAACATCATAGTTGTTTTAGTGAGCTTTTGGAACAACCATAACAACCATAATAACCATAACAACAGAAAAGCTCCTTCATTATGTCGTTCATACATTAATAATTTCAGTCCACTAGATGTATTTTATATTTATAAAAATTACAGATTTTTATTGGAATAATAAAAATTATAGGTTGTTACACAAATTTATTGTATCTAAATATTGACAATAATACTTATTGGGCAGTGTTATTGGAATCCACCCTTTAGGGTGTATTTCGTGCAACCATTTCTGGCAGGAATGTCCTTGACATGGTAGTTGGGTTCCTTAGGAGATGGGTGTGTAACCTCCCTGTGCTCTGGACTTTGACAAAGCAATGAAAAAAGAATATTTGAAAATCATGAATAAAGTATGATTAGACCCCTATAAATATAACTTTATCCTATGTGGAATATGGTGTCTAACTACTTGTCCCTTCCTTCTGCAGGACAGATACACATAAGTAGCATCTCGTTTTTCCTGCAGATACTTTCTCTGCCTAAAGCCATACTACTCCCTGATTCCAGGCCTGGCACTGCCACTGCTAGCTATGTCCATGGGAACATAAATAACAAGAGCATTTGTATCAGCACCAAGAAAATCAGTAGCATGGCCTTATCTATCTTGGTGAGCTAGTGACTATGTCCACAAAGTGTCTCCAGTGGACTGCGAATTTTAGGAATCAAGGACTATGTCTTAATCAATCTTTTATTCCTAACCTTAGTACAATGTCTGATATATTTAATACAGGATAAATGGTATCATTACACAACGTTGCAGTTTTTGACAAGAGTAACATGTTGAGACCTGCCCTGTTTCATGAGTTTCAGCTTCAGTTTTTGAAGGCAACTGAGATTAATCATTGCATTGGTGGATGACTCCAGGACTAACACATTAAAAAATAACTGAGAACAAAGGTGTTCCCCAAGCAGTTCAAGCAGCTCCAGAGACAGATAAGAAATAATCCCTTGGAGGAGAGTTAACACCATCAAGTCCTTTCAAGTACACTTGTTGATAAATGCTAAGGACCATTTTGTTGTAATTCTTGCATTGCCTGAATCTAAGGTTCGGATTCCAAGTTCCAGAATAAAGACCTTAATAGAAATGCAAGCATAAAGAAACGAGTTTTAAATAAGAGATATTAAGAGAGAAGGACCCACAGATTAGCAATCAATACGATGATTACCAACTCAGCCTCGAAGTTAGCCCATTTCATGTAAAGTGTCCCCAGATGGAAAGATGGAATGATGAAGATGAAGGGAAGGGCCAACATCTGGTGGTGTGTTAGGAATTATTCTGGCTGGGATCTATTTCTGATTCTCGATTATATTCTGCTAGATTGGTAGATGTTTGTGAAATTGATCATGTGTGGGCTTTGTATTTGCATCATCTGTTGCCACGCTCTGTTTCTCTTGTGTTACTCCTTTTACTTGCAGGTCTATGCATTTTTTCATAAAGAAACACTTACTGTCATCCACAAGAAATGGGATATACTTTCTGCCTCTACATTTGCCTCCTCCCTTGATGTCCACATGACCACTGAGAAGTAGGCATGTTTCCATTTAAATAATGAGGCTGCTGAAAGTGAAAGATGAGTAGATAATGGACTCCAATCTGCGTGACATCAAGGCCTTGCGCTTCCCACTCTGACACAGATCTCCCATTCCCTTTGACTGCTAGCCATTGGCCAAAATAATTAAAACTGGAAGAGTGCCCAACTGGATGTTCTCCTAGAAATGAGACATACACAACAGTAGGATGGGACACGGCAGATGAAATCTCTGAACACTTAGAGATCCTGTCTGATATTTTGATGGGTACAGTCTAGGATTCAAGGTTGTTCAAGTGAAAATAATTTGGTGTTGGCACGTAAAGCCTGTCTTTGCTGATTCTTTTGAGAGGAAATTTAAATTTTACAAGATGACTAAACCAGGATAGAAAAAGTTTTTCATTACCATTACAGTCAGAAAGAAGAAACTCAGTTATAGGAATAACTGTATAGTTTTGACTCCAGGATACAGGATATAAGGCAAAATAGATTTACTTAGGGTTGATTACAACAGATACAGAATTCATTTATAGAGATAAATACAATAGTGTATGCATTATTGACAATTATCATAGTATTTCTGTTGTTTTCTTCTTTTTCTTTTTAA
This sequence comes from Oryctolagus cuniculus, assembly GCF_051225735.1. Classification (NCBI taxonomy): domain Eukaryota; kingdom Metazoa; phylum Chordata; class Mammalia; order Lagomorpha; family Leporidae; genus Oryctolagus; species Oryctolagus cuniculus. The sequence goes on along the minus strand of NC_142879.1, from coordinate 56,673,421 downwards.
AATTTTTTAAATTTTTGAGGTAATATATATTCATTTTAAATTATAGTCAGAGGCTTAATGTGCCACTAAATAAAGAATTAAACAAACGAAAAGCAAAAATATCACAGTTCAGCAGGAACACGGTCAAGGGCCATAAGCAACAATCTAATGAAAAGATGTCAACTTCACCAATATACAGTAAACCTCAAGATAGTCACAAATCATCATAAACTAGAATAGTATATAATGCCTAACAATTTGCCCACAACGATTCAAAATAAAGTTTAGCAAAATGTATAGCAAAATAAAGTTTAGCAAAATGCTATACTTGCAGAAAAACTTATTTACATAGGATTGCTTTCTTTTTTGGGTTTTGTTTTTTGATTTTTTTAAAAAAATTTTATCTCCCACATATATATAGAAGAGAACTTCCAGAATTTGTCATTTTGTGGTCAGTTTATTAAGTTCTTCTTTTCATTGCTTAGTTAGCATTAGCTCTACAGCTACAGAATACAGTTACAGCTATTTGACTGAGGAAGCCACATTAAAAGCTTTTTGAGGAAAACTTGCCTCTAACACCCCTTCCATCATCATCTTTGGCAATTTACCCTTGGTGACATGCCAGAAGGCTACAGCAAGATAGAAGACAGCGCCTGCATGGCAGACATGGCCTTTAGACAAGGGGTTTGAATTTTTAAAATGCCAGTAGGCATTATCTGTAAAGTAATGTAAGAAGTTACAATGCAAAAGTAAGTGGCTGAAGGTAAGGTTGGTGTAGGTGAATGCCATTCTCAGAGGCAGACAGATAACTGAAGCTCTATTTATTTCTTCTGGAAAATAAAGAATAACAAAGTATTGCCAATTGACATAGAGTCCCTCAAAAGCCTCTTGAAGTTGAACATGAGAGATGGAGTCAATAGCTTCAGGGTGTTCCTGCCTCCAAATCTTCCTTGCAATGAATTTGTACTTGGAAGCCTATTGGGAAATGTAACAGGGGTCCCCTTGGAGAACACTCACATGTGCTTTTTCTGGGGGAGGTGTGGAGGACTGTATCCTGACTCCCAGTGGACACGAGCGAAATATGATAGACAGGTTCTGCCTCCAGCAGAGTGAAAGGCACTGGCTGAGTCACTCCTAGGCAAGGGAGCCAGGAAGTATATTGAGGTGGGATCAGTTTACAATGTGCTCACAAGGGAAGCAGCATGGAGGAAGTTCTCTTGGGTTGCCAAAAGGATCCAGGCCATGTAAGCAGAAAGAGACTGGACAAGAGCACCAGATATTCAGAGGGCATAAAGTGGTAAACATGGGAACTAATGTATTATCTTGTTTTCACAAGGTTGCTTCAAACAAATAAACAAACCAAAATCCTTTATATCCTTAAAATAGCTTTGTATGTGACCTCATAATCCTTTGTTGACCATGAGAAATAAAATTTAAACAAAGTTTTGAATAGGAAAGTTAGTTACCTCTCAATTTTAATCTTCTGAGAATCCAAAAGAGGGAGAAAGTTTGATAAAAAATTTAACAGTTTAACAAGTACATTGCTATATGAAAGTGAAATACATAGGTATATAAATAAATTCTAGACTCTCTATTTTTGTCTGACTCTGAAGGTAGCTGAGAGGATGATTTTTAAAATATCCTCATCAATCTTTATTTGTCTCTAGTGTTATAAGCCTGTTACTTATTCTATTAATACAAATGTAAACATTATTATTTTGTGCCTAGGCTATGTTTAAAGAAACCTATAGGAAGAAAAATATATAGCCTCAAAATAGAAATTGTGGGGAGCAGCTCGGACTAGACTAAGTTACTGGAATTAAGACTTATTCTATGCATCTGCTCTCCTCTGTGGGGAGCAGCTCGGACTAGACTGAGTTACTGGAATTAAGACTTATTCTATGCATCTGCTCTCCCACAATATGGCGCTGGGAGAGAAGTAAACAGCTTCCGCACAGCTGCCTCCAGTTCAACTAATAAACTGTAGGACTTGCTCCTGATTGGAGGAGAGCAGCGTACTCGGCGTGTGGGCAGCTGAGTTGGGATTGGCGGAGGAGGACTATAAAGGAGGAGAGAGACGGCATGCACCTGGAACATCTATGGGGAACATCTATGGGGAACACCTGTGCAGCCCCCGAGAGAGCCGGCCGGCGGTGTGCCGCTCCCCTGCGGAAGTGGGGAATGCGGCCAGGGGGAACTGCCCTTCCACGGAGGTGGAAGGGATAGTAGCCAACCCGGGAAGAACCAGCAGCAAACCCGGGGAGGGCCGAGCAGACGAAAGAACAGCGCAGGGTCCTGTGTCGTTCCTCCACGAAGGGGGGGAGCGACATAATGGTGCCGTGACTCGGATATGAAGCCTAGGCAGGGTTCTGTGTCGTTCCCCCATGAAGACGGGGAGCGACAGAAATAATATATGAGGCTAGATATTCTGTCTTAGGGGTGCTTATAACCATTGTTAATTACTTCTGTAAGTAAATAGAAAATAGATCTTTGTAAAAATTAAGAGTGGGAATGGGAAAGTGAGGAGGAAGAAGGGTTGGAGTATGGGCAGGAGGGAAGGTATGATAGGAAGTATCACTATGTTCCTAAATCTATATTTGTGAAATACATAAAACTTTTATAACTTAAATAAAATTTAAGAAATAATAAAAAAAGAAAGAAAAAGAAAAGAAATTACTCCGTAAGGTTTTCTAGCATTAATTAGGACATTTATTAATTGTTACTCTGAGGAAGCCAGCTAAGTTACTGGACACAGATCCAATGTTACATCCTTAAAAGTATGAGCTGATTTGAATTTGAGCCAAAAAACATGTTGGTAAAAGCCAACAATCAAAGCAGGTTATTGATAAGTTTTTTTAAAAAGAAACACTAGGGGACTTACACTTTTACTATAAAGTAGAAACCTTTCAAGAGGAAGCCATAAACAAATGGTTTTGTTGTGGTATTTATTCTTTCATACGGATATAGGAAGCATCAAGCACCTCAAATGCCAAGAATGAGTCAATGATGCTATGGCACGAACGTGCAGTTTTATTAATTAGATACTACGCTGTGGAAGTAGGGTCATCTCACCCTAAAGTGGCAATATTTTCTTAAGTAATTCACCTAGATTCTGTGGGACATGAATGGGGTAAACAAAGGTCTCCTCTTACTTTTACAGAGCTCCCTTTTAAGACCCAGACTACAAATTCAAGACATTATATGTCTGCTTACCACGGGTCTGTGCACATCCCAGAACGCCCTCTCTTGGCTATCAAGGATCTTCCTTTCGATTTTGTCTCTCTTCTTGTCCACTCTGTCAACATCACAGCAATGAATAATAAGTAGTGTTAATGGTAGTGCCTCCCTAAACCAAAGGCCACAACTTGAACAAATCTTCAAAAGACTCACAAGGACTCACTTTGCCTGTGCTTCTGCTTGCATGAAAATGAACTCCCACTTCCGGGCAAATGCTCTCTGCAGCCTGGCCAGGCTCTCCTGAAAAATATCCCACAGGTGAGCACATTCAAGTGCTCCTCTAGTTTATTTGCCATATGGATTTGTCAAGAAAACAAATATATAATTTCTAAAGCACTGATTGTACTCTCATTCTGAATGATAAATCGTGCTTACAGAATTCAGTGAATCTTCACATTAACAGTCTTAAGAAGAAGTAGAAAAACCTATTACAAATATTAAGTTTGTGAATAACTGACTTTAGGAAACACAACTAAAAATGTATTATGTATCTGCAAAATGCTAAAATTACATTGTACAAAAAAAGTGCTCAAGTCTAATCCATTGGATTTTTCTGTGGCTTCTTTATGGAGGAATAGGAAAGCAGCACATTCCTTCCCCTGACTTGGTCTATGCAGTTACTGACAAAAAATGTAATGCCCTGGAATACCAACACACATTTCTACACAGTGCTTTGAATTCAGAAAATCACCGTAAAGCAGCCATCTAAACAAATAATAACAAACTTTATCTGCTGATTGAAATCAACCTGAGAGCTTTGCCAAAACCATGCTTCCAGTGTCAATAATCTTTAATTCTCTGAGTTTATCTTCACTATATATCTGAAGTCTTTATAGCTATGTCAATTTTAGAAAGTAAGATATCTTTCCCCTTCTACATTCAGTTTGTGCATTTAGAATAACCATCCTTAATATGAGGGAAGAGAGGAAATTTATTAAATTTATGCTGCCTGAGTCTTGGAAATCTGATCCTTAAGATCTATGAACTCAGAACATTAGCAGAGTGCCCAGAAATGACCGTAGGTCTTATTCCTGTTCATTTTCTGACTTCTTTGCCGGTCAGTTAGTCCTTGGTACTTACAGCTTCATAGTCTGCTAGCTCTAGTCTTGCCTTGTTTTGCATTGTTCTTTTGCAGAGGTAAACCGCTGAAAGACAAAAAATAAAATTATGTCTTGCTTATTAACACCAAGACACTGTAAATGAAAATTCAGCATTAAAAATGAAGACAATTTTCACTTTTTGCCCGAGTTGTGATTTTTTTTATTTTTACCTTTTTTAGATGAAGAAATTATGTAACCTTATCAGTGAAATTAAAACATTGTGACATTCACAGTGTTGTAAGAAAATAGACATGTAAGTAAATTTGGTAACTAATTCTTTGTGTTTATTAAGTAGTTGCACAATTTTAGCTTCCTTAGCAGTGATTTAAAAAAATAAAGTCTTTTAAAAGAGATATCAGTTGAACTTAAGCAACCAGATATATAAATAAAATTGTTTTTAATAAAGAGTTTGTGTGAAGACAGAATTTTTCTTTATTCAATTATTTCCAGATTCTACTGTTCACTGAAAGGATGTGCTAAAACAATCTGAATGCTTCTTGATATCTTCTTTGCTTCATTTCACTAGAACCAATCATCAAGTAAGTATCACTTTCTGTAAGGCTAGCTCACTGGGGACACCTTATAATTATCAGCATTGCACTAAGCTGTACCATCCTTAGTTTGAGATAACGAAGTCTAGCTGGTATCAGTGAAGAAAAACTCTAAACAGAAATTATGAGACCACTGCACAGAAGAATGTTATTTACTTAATTTCTGCCCTGTAAGTTTTCCTGTATGAAAGGCAATGGAGTGAATAGCCACCAGCCACAGAATGATATTATCATTACCACCAAAACTAAGAATCCAGTATATATCATTTTAGAACACATTTTTCTACCATCCACTATGGCAATTTTGTTTTTATTCTAATATTGGTATTTTCACAAGTTGAACTTCTAGGACAGACTTGACACAATATTTTAATTGGTAATAGCTTATGCTTACTCCTAAATAAAGTTGTACTGTGGAGGCCACTATGGCTTTTTAACAATGTATCTAAAATATTCTCAACAGTGAAAGGATTTATAGTGTAGACCCAATACCTCGGAGGTTGTCTCTTATGAAAGGAGGATTGAATCTTCTTAAATAACTAATTAAATCATTTCAACTTTCCTGCAGAATTGCCTTTAATCAAATTTCAAGCAGCAGCCAAGCCCTCCATCAGTCACCCTTCTTCCGTGACTCCTCCTGTATCCATGTCTCCTTGTTTTCTTAGTACTAGGCATCTACTCTTTGTTGTTTTAAAAATCAGCCTCCTTGTGGGGAACATATTTCCAGTTTCATTAGATAAACCAATAAATTAGGAGTGGGATGATTTTTTTTAGTTGACTGATCACAGAGAAGTTATGCACCCTTTAATGCAGGTGACCTACAAGGCACGTCTCTTTAATTCTGCAGGGAACAAAGTGAAGGTGAGGAGGAGCAGCTCCAGGCAGAGAGGAAAGATTCATTCATTTAATGAATGAATCAATTCATTAATTAACAGGATATTTTCAGAAGAAGGTGTTTAGAAGTCAAACAAGTGAAATCTCCCGAATGTCTACCAGATGCTTTGATAGAGAAAGAGGGGAAAAGATGAAAGTCTAGGTTTGAGAGTAGTGAATAATCCAAGTACTGTTGAAAGTAGAATAAATATAGTCATGAATGGAAAGGCCCAAACCTCACAAGTGAGTCTGTAGGTATTTTTGTCATAGCATTTATTTTGATTGAGACCATTTCTATTATTTATCTTTCTTGCAGAATGATATTCTTGGCTTTTATTTATGACCTCGCCTAAGTATAATTAATACAAATATTTATTTGTTTATTTTACTCATTTGAGGTAGAGAAAGGAGAGGGAGAGAAAAGGAGAGAAAGAGGGAGAGAGAGAGAGAGTGAGAGAAGGAGGGAGAGAGCGAGAGAGAGAGAGCGAGGGAGCTTCCATGTTACTATTCCATTGCTGGCCATTACTGTATTTTTAATAAATGGTTTAATATATATTTCTTGAATTTTACCCTCAGAAATCAAACACTGCCTCATACTGTACTCCATAAATGATGAAAAATTAGCATATCTCCTCTCCTTCCAGTCTATTTTTTAATGACTAAAACTTATCATAGTTTCTGAAATAGTTTTTTAAATTAATTTTGCATTAAAATTGCATTTGGAAACCATTTTTTGTCACAATTATTTAGATACTGGAGGGTTTTTAGAGAAAGCAGACTTCTTGGAAAATTAAAGCCAGAAAATTTTCGGTTTTTTAAGTTTAAATTTTTTGAAACTCTTCTAAAAGGTCTCAGATCCTCCAAAAAACAGGTCTCTTGTTTATTTTGGATTCCTGTCTTATTTCTGGTTTCTCTTGGCATTTGCTAATTCATTAGGAAGTGAGTCTGCTACATTCGTGAAGTTGAACTATGGAAAATGCTGTTACTCCTGGGCTTCTAGTTCTCTGTTTCCAGCTGCTGATCAGCACTGAACTGTCCTTTCCTGTGTACTGCGTTGCTCCTCTACCAGTTTCTTCTCTTAAGATCGCGCCCAAATGTTGAAGAGACTGTGGTGCTTCACTACTTGGTCCTGGTCAGACCCTCAGGCAGGCTTCCTCTTGTAGTGCCAGTGCTCACGTCTTGGAAATCTTTAACCAAAATGGAGCAAGAACAACTTTTCTCTGCCATCCCAAGATTTAATTTCTAGCTCTCATGTATGGTTTCTGAGAATTAATGGGGTTGGTTGGGATTCATTCAATTCAGCAATTCTGCACTAATTCTTAAGAAACTGTAAGTCTGATATTGTTATGTCCTTTTCACACTGATATCAAAAAGACATTAACCTTTCATTATAGTGGTGTGTTGTACCATTTTCCAGTTCTCACTCTGCTCTAATGATTTCTTCTATTCATTATAGTTTTGCTTTCTTTTTATTTTATGCAGGAGGAGGGAACAATTTTTTTTTTATTTCTGAGAAATATGGGTTGTTACTTGGTATTTCTTACACTTATTCCTGTAGCCAGAAAAATGCTTCAATTATATCCCTTCTGAATGGAATATATTTAAAAATCTCAATTATTTTTACTTTCTAAAAAAAACAAGTACAGAAATTATCTTAATTTTACTCTAAAGAAAGCAGGTAATTGGTGTTGGAGCTGTAGCGTAGCAGGTAAAGCTGCCACCTGCAGTGCCGGCATCCCATATGGGCGCTGGTTCGAGTCCCGGCTGCTTCACTTCCAATGCAGCTCTCTGCTATGGCCTGGGAAAGCAGTAGAAAATGGCACAAGTCTTTGGGCCCCTGCACCAAAAAAAAGCGTGGGAGACCCGGAAGAAGCTCCTAGCTCCTGGCTTCAGATCAGGGCAGCTCTGGCCATTGCGGCCACTTGGGGAGTGAACCAGCGGATGGAAGACCTCTCTCTCTCTGCCTCTCCTTCTCTTTCTGTGTAACTCTGAATTTCAAATAAATAAATAAATTTTTAGAAAAAGAAAATAGGTAATTATCATCTCTAAAGACAGAATTTCCAAAATAATTTCTCAAATGCAGGTATTTTAAATTTAGTATATATAGAGTACTTTACATTTTAGCATTCATTACATCAGCAATGTACTCACAGCAATAAAAAGTTAAGGAATAATTTATAGAACTTTAGTTTTTAAATGTATGAGTCAACAGCAACTGAAACATAAATTAACTGCTAGAGAAATTAAATTTTAACAGAAAAATAACTAGATGGTGTGGGGAGCAACTCGGACTAGACTGTTACTGGAATTAAGACTTATTCTATGCATCTGCTCTCCCACAATATGGCGCTGGGAGAGGAGGAAACAGCTTCTACACAGCTGCCTCCAGTTCAACCAATAAACAGCAGGACCTGCTCCTGATTGGAGGAGAGCAGCTTACTCGGCGTGTGGGTAGCAGAGTTGGGATTGGTGGAAGAGGACTATAAAGGAGGAGAGAGACAACATGCACGAGGAACATCTAAGGGGAACACCTGAGGAACATCTGAGCAGCCCCCGAGAGAGCCGGCCGGCGGTGTGCTGCTCCCCCGAGGAAGTGGGGAAAGTGGCAGGGGGAACCGCCCTTCCACGGAGGTGGAAGGACGGCAGCCAACCCGGGAAGAACCAGCAGCAAACCCGGGGAGGGCCGAGCAGACAAAAGAACAGCGCAGGGTCCTGTGTCGTTCCTCCACGAAGAGGGGGAGCGACATAATGGTGCCATGACTCGGATAGGAAACCTAGGCAGGGTCTAGTGTCGCTCCTCCACGAAGAGGGGGAGCGACAGATGGAAACTTTAAAAATGAGTGTTAATTATTTCATTTTCTGATAAAAATTAATCATGAAAAATATGTTACAATAATGTGGGAGTAGAAATTAGCTATTATATGGGATCATAACTTTGAAAGGACACCACAATAAGAAAGAGCAACTATAGAAATTAAATACTTGGACTCTGAAAATGTTTAAATACATGCTTGGAGGGCTAGTCCTCTGGGAGGAAGAAGTCCTTTAGGACATCTTTGGATAAAGCCAGAAGCGGTAAGAATGAAAAGAATTAGAGCTGTGGATTTCTATTTCTCTTTGAGGAAGACGAAATGTCACTGAATGATTCTACTACGAGCCTTACCCTATCATAATATGTGTACTGTGTAATCTTTTACCAGGGCCTCAGATCAACTGTATTGTTACCTTCATTTAATTGATGGTAACAGTGAAACCCAGAGAGATGCACTCTTCTCCCAGTTTCAAATAAACAGGAAGGTGAGTCAGAAATCCTTGGACATCTGTGGTCACAGAGCAGATACTCATGCAATATATACCATATATATATATACATATATATATAATGTTACAAATTTTTTAATATTTGGTATAAATTTCATACCTAAGTGCATAACTACCATTGCTTCACATACAATTAGTGTGCAAGTCACTTTCTTTCTTTTTTTTTTTTGACAGGCAGAGTGGACAGTGAGAGAGAGAGACAGAGAGAAAGGTCTTCCTTTGCCATTGGTTCACCCTCCAATGGCCGCCGCGGCCGGCGCACTGCGCTGATCTGAAGCCGGGAGCCAGGTGCTTCTCCTGGTATCCCATGTGGGTGCAGGGCCCAAGGACTTGGGCCATCCTCCACTGCACTCCCGGGCCACTGCAGAGAGCTGGCCTGGAAGAGGGGCAACCGGGACAGATCCGGCGCCCCGACCGGGACTAGAACCCGGTGTACCGGCGCCGCAGGCAGAGGATTAGCCTACTGAGCAGCGGCGCCAGCCGTGCAAGTCACTTTCATATATTACCAGCTTTGAACCTTGCAGTAAGGTGCACATGGAAAAATATAGATTTATTTTATTATTTTTCTTTCTAGATATGAAATACAAAGTTCAGAATGCAAAATAGTTTGCCTAAAAATCTCAAGCTAGGAAGAGTCAAAGCCATGACTCAGAGGCCTTAGGATGAAAAGTTCCTAGGGGTCCCAAGACTCTGAGAGGATGCAAGAACCCACAGCTAAGCAAGGTATTGCCCCCTGTGGTGGCAGTTTGTAGTTTTTATTCCTCTAGTTAGTTTTCTTATAAGTTAATTAAATCAGATTCTGTATAATGCATCATAAAATTATGTTAATGGTTCCCATTGCGTATCTTATGTTTTTCTCATACACTTTGCTTCCATTCTCTTTTGAGGTTTATAACAATTATATATCCATTTAGAATATGAAATTAAAAACAAGTCTTCAATTGCCTGTATCCCTGACAATTTTGATAGATTTTTGATGTATTACAATTATGTCTATTATATCTCTTTAGAGATTCTAGGACAAGCTATTTTTGTATGCCCACCTTGACTATAATTGCAAGCTATAGAAGTGATCGATATCATTCTCTATAGCCAAGAGTCCCTAAGGATAAACATAATGCTCCTCAATGAAATTCAGAGATATTAATCTAAAATGTTGCTATTGACAACCCTAAACTGTTTTATCATCATTAATTTGAGTATAGACCATTAATGTCTATATAGCCAAGTATATGCCCCTGGACCACATCATGAATTCCAAAAGTCAAGACCATTCATTCATTTATTCACTCAATACATCTTGACTGAACATCTACTTGAGTGCCAGATATTGTCCTACACATAGGGAACACAAAGAAGAATAATATTTAGTCCTCAGAGTCTTCAGTGACTAGGAGTTCCAGGCTCCTAAGGCTCTTAGCTTTGTGGTCTGGACTAGCCCTGGCTGTTGTGGGTTCCTGAAGAGTGGACCAGAAGGTGAAAGATTCTCTCTCTCTCTCTCTCTCTCTCTGTCTCCCTCTCTCTCTGCCTTTAAAAGAAAATGAAAATAGGAGCTGGCACTGTGGTGCACTAGGTTAATCCTCCACCTGCGGTGCTGGCATCCCATATGGGTGCCGGGTTCTAGTCCTGGTTGCTCCTCTTCCAGTCCAGCTCTCTGCTGTGGCCCGGGAGGGCAGTGAAGGATGGCCCACGTGCTTGGGCCCCTGCACCTGCATGGGAGACCAGGAAGAAACTCCTGGCTCCTGGCTTTTGATCGGTGCAGCTCTGGCCATTGTGGACATTTGGGGAGTGAACCAATGGAAGGAAGACCTTTCTCTCTGTCTCTCTCTCTCACTATCTGTAACTCTACCTGTCAAATAAATAAATAAATAATCTTAAAAAAAAGAAAGTGAAAATAAATAAAAATTTTAAATTTATTATGTTCAACTTTGCTTCAAAGATGTCCTCTATATGCAAGTGATTGGTAAATGTTTCGCGCATATGCACCCACCTCAAAAAACAAAAAAACAGATAGTGGATTTTATTTTTTATTTTAAACATTTTCAACATAAATTTAAAAATCTGCAAAGTCACTTAATTTGGAAGTCTTGTAAATATGGACACTTAAAAATACAGATGATTCCCAATTTATGGTTTGCTTAAGGGTGTTCAACTTTCCAGTGCTGAAAACACGGTATGCACTGAGTAGACACCATATTCCGAATTCTGGATTTGGAGCTTCGCTGGGGCTAGGGATGTGCAGTGTTTCCCTTTGTGGTGTTGGGTAGCAGCAGCAGCCTCTGCTGTCAGTCACTCCCCCCCCCCCCCCCCCGCCCCCAGACTATGAGAAGAAATAGCTGATGCTCTACCGCGGACTGTGTTGCTGAACTGTGATGTTTGACAGGTTAGGTTAGGTGTATTAAACACATTTTCAACTTATATTTTCAATTATGATGGGCTTATCATGATGTAACCCCACTGTTAAGTCAAGCAGTTTTTGTCAATTGTTTTACCACTGTTACATGTATCCAGTGGACTCTAGATATCAAAGAAGATATGTGAAAAAGTTCTTCTGTGGAAGAAATTTGTATTCTTCTGTTTTCTTCTTGTTCTCGTAAGTCAGTAACACTATCCCTACAGAATGTATTCAGAGGATGACTTGATAGTCTTCCCTGCATTGGCAAAATATGTATAAATCAACCAAAATCTTTAAATTTCCCTGATACCAGAAGATTTCTTGTGATTCCAGTTATCATTATAATCATTATTAGTCTATAGTTGCCAAAATATCACAATAAATGTTGCAAAATTTTCTAAACAATTAGTTTTGAAAAGTGAAATTTTGTTAAAAAAATTTAATATGAAATCCTTCCCTTAACTGGAAAGCTTCCATCATGCTAAGAACAGCTACATTAAAGAAAAAGGAGAACTTGTAAGAAACATATTTCTTTAAATCTAACATTCCCTCCAAACATCTTGAAAGGTCTGGGAATACCCCGCAATGGAAAATGAAACCCAATCCTGTTTCATAATTTCTATACTGATTTATTCCTTCAGCATATTAGTTTGAAGTATTTTCTTTAGTTATAAAATACATGAAATTTAGGAGTTTTACAAAATGTGTATCTTATGGTTACCTGTAATTTTAATTCCACTTTAATTTCAACTCTGAAGTTAATCATTTTTAAAGAATCAAGCTTGTGTAGGAATTTGTTAATTTCTTTTCTTCTGACTTCTTCTTACATCTCATTATCTTAGTTTAATTTCCTCTTTATGGAAGGCTGTCCTTAATAGATCTGTTAGTCATGATCTCTGAATGGGAAACTTTAAAACTTTATTACACTATCCTATTTGAATGATATTATTTCAGGCTATGCAATTCTAGGTTAATTGGTATTTTCTCTCAGGAACTTGAAAATATTCCTCATTCCTGACCTTCAAAAGTACTTATAAATTCCTTTTTTTTTTGAAAATTTATGCATTCCTGTTTTGCTGCCTAAAACTCCTTTTAATAAGAGTAAAACCTCTTGTTCTTTGATTTTCTTCAAGTACTTTTGTGTGTGTGTGTGTGTGTGTGTGTGATGTGTATTAGTAGACTTTAAATTTTCACAAGTTGTAATCAGCACTTACTGTATTTTGAAATCTAAGGATTTATGTTTGTCTTCAGCTCTGAAAACTACCTAAACTATTATTTCATGGAAGATTGCTTATGTCCTATACTTCGCTCTGAAAATACAATTATGTGTCATTTTGGGGTCTTCTCATTTTTCCTCCTTGGTTCTCCACCCATTTTCCACCTCCTGAACTAACTGTCCAGCGTTCAGGATTTATCTTCCAATTCATTAAGTCAGCTATTTCTGATTGACTCTAACTTGTTCATTGAAGTTTTAATTATAATGACTGTATTTTTATATAAGAAGTCTTCAAAAAGCTCATAAAGCATGTGTATTGTGAAAAAAACCATGAAAGGATTTGAACATTATTTGCACCCAAATGAAGTATCTCAATGCCATTTTTTTCCACAGATTTTTTTAATATCCCCTCATACTATGAGGTATATTTGATCCTTTCTCAACATTTCCTAGTATGTGTCCAATATCTGTTTTTTCTGATACTTCCTGGTTCTCTTTTTATTAACAATTTAAAATATAATTTAGATTTTTCTAAAGTAAGCTTCTTGTCAGTCTCTTGACATTCCATTATGATATATTGTTTTCATGAGTGGTATTTCATTTTTCACTGGGAGTGCATGGTTAGCTGATTAGGGTTTTTTTGGGTTTTTTTTTTTTTTTTTTTTTTTGACAGGCAGAGTGGACAGTGAGAGAGAGAGAGAGAGAAAGAGAAATGTCTTCCTTTTCCATTGGTTCATCCCCCAATGGCTGCTGTGGCCGACCCACCGCGCTGATCTGAAGCCAGGAGCCAGGTGCTTCCTCCTGGTGCAGGGCCCAAGCACGTGGGCCATCCTCCACTGCACTCCCGGGCCACAGCAGAGAGCTGGCCTGAAAGAGGAGCAACCGGGACAGAATCCGGCGCCCCGACTGGGACTAGAACCCGGTGTGCTGGCGCCACAGGCGGAGGATTAGCTTATTGAGCAGCAGCGCCAGCCAGCTGATTAGGTTTTTCCATGGGAATTCAGTGTGCCATGGACTATGAAACAATTTGCTGTAGCAAATTCACTTTTACTTTTCTTATAGATTTTAAGGACTCATACATTTGAAGCCCATTGGTTAGCTTGTTAATTCATGATATCACATTTATGCTTCTTTTTTTAACTTTTTTTAATAAATATTAATTTCCAAAATACAGCTTATGAATTACAATGGCTTCCCCCCCCATAACTTCCCTCCCACCCGCAACCCTCCCATCTCCCGCTCCCTCTCCCATTCCGTTCACATCAAGATTCATTTTCAATCCTCTTTATATACAGAAGATCAATTTAATATATATTAAGCAAATATTTCAACAGTTTGCACCCACATTTATGCTTCTTATAAGCCTTAGTTTATATACAGGTTTCAGCAGGGAAGTTCTCTGTGTGTTCACTACAGTGGCCTGAGGCATAGAAATAGTAGATATAGATCAGGATCTGTAAAGAAATCTTTATAAAGCTCATCCCAGTGTTGTGCTGATTATTTTGAAAATAGACCATGGAACTTTTTGCTTTGATAACTCTTCATGTGTATATGTATCTGTGTTTTAGACAGCCTGCAGTTATCTTATTAAATGTCCGCTTAGAGTATGTTCCAGCATTGGACAGGATTTAACCTCCAAGTAACACTGAGCACGTGTATAGTGGTGTCTTGTTGATTTCATTCCTAGAAGTTGCTTCTTGACCCATTTTATGTCTGGTGGTTTGAACTGAGAATAGTCATATGAGCAGAGGAATTCTAGGTCCTCCCTATAACCTAAGCAGAGACATTTTTCTTCCTGAGCTAGCAAAATGTGTCTAAAACAGAAATACTGTAAGACATTTTTGCAAGCCTTACCCTTTGCTTCACCCTCCAGGGAATCCGGCCTGAGTTGTAGCACTCAAACTTGACAAATAGCACAGCAATCCAGGAGTATAATGTGTTATCATTGTCACTTTAATTATAACATCTGGGAGATGGCCAAAGCCTCACAACATAATCAAAAAGTAATGGCAGAACACTGGGGTACCTTAGAAAAATACTTCTTAGCTCAAAAAGAAATACATTTAACAAGAATCTGGCATTTCAGATTTGACAAGAAAGCACAGCCCAAGTCAATTATATGAAACACAGCTTGACAGATTTTGTTCCATAACAATGCCAGAAACACAACGATGTAACACGTTTGGTATATTAATAGCAAAAGAAATGTTGCAAGCTTTGGGACATGTAGAAACATACCAGGGGATTCCAATTCAATCCCATCAAGGTGGCATGTACCAATGCCATCTCACTATTCCAAGTGATCAATTTCAGTTCACAATTGATCATAATGAAAGGACTAAGAGTCAAAGGGAGCACATAAACAAGTCTAGTACCTGCTAACACTAACCGATAGAATAAATAAAGGGGAGAGTGATCCAACATGGGAAGTGAGATACTCAGCAGACTCATAGATTGGCAGATGTCCTAAATAGCACTCTGGCCTCAGAATCAGCCCTAAAGGCATTCGGATCTGGCTGAAAAGCCCATGAGAGTATTTCAGGCATGGAAAGCCAAGACACTCTGGCAAAAGATCTCTGTGAGTGAGATCCCAGTGGAAAGAACAGGTCTTCAAAGAAGGAGGTACCTTTCTCTGAAGGGAGGAGAGAACCTCCACTTTGACTATGACCTTGTCTAAACAAGATAAGAGTCGGAGAACTCAGAGGGCTTCCATAGCCTTGGAAACTCATGACTGGAGCATAGGGAGATTACTGATGCCATAGACAGGAGTGTCAATTGGTAAAGTCAACAACAGGAGTCACTGTGCACTTACTCCTCATGTAGGATCTCTGTCCTTAATGTGCTGTGCATTGAGATTTAATGCTATAACGAGTACTCAAACAATATATTTCACTTTGTGTTTCTATGGGGGTGCAAACTGTTGAAATCTTTACTTAATGCATACTAAACTGATCCTCTGTAAAAAAAAAAAAAAAGAAGAAATTATCAATTCCCAACCTGACTCTCACTGGGATTAAACATGACAATAGGTCTGCTCTGATTTCATCATCATTTAAAAAAAATCATCTATTATTTTTCACTTTATGTTTCTGTGTGGGAGCAAACTGTTGAAATCCTTACTCAATGTATACTAAGCTGATCTTCTGTATATTAAGATAATCGAAAATGAATCTTAATGTGAATGGAAGGGGAGAGGGAGTGGGAAAGGGGAGGGTTGTGGGTGGGAGGGACGGTATGGGGGGGAAGCCATTGTAATCCATAAATCGTACTTTGGAAATTTATATTCATTAAATAAAAGTTAAAAAAAAAGAAATGTTGCAGCATTTAAGAATAAAATATAGATAATCTTTATTGAATAACTCTCCTAAGCAGGGATTCAAATATCTCTGACTTATGAAGCTTTTCAGTGTATTCTAGACTCGGCCAATAATGGGAGGTGTGTCCTTGGTTTGGTGAATCTTGGAACTCTGTGGAACTCAGCTGCCTCATCTCTACCCAAGATGTTTGAATTGGATGACCTTTCAGACTCTCTCTAGCTCTGACATTCCATAACCAGAAAAAGTCAGGGTTTAACACTGACACTGACATCCTGGGGCAGGTGATGGGTTTAGTGCACACAAGTGCTATGCCAACAAAAACATTCAAAGCCTCCCTTGGAATCCTTATTTTCCTATATTTAGTGTGAAACAAAACAGTATAAAGTAAGAGTTTATAGCACAAAATATTAAAGTTTTCCCACTTACTCTTGAGCAAGAAAAAGATGAACTTAGACTTGTGACTCACTTTCAAGTAGAATTTAACTGTTCTTTTTTTTTATTATTTTGAAAATCACTTGAGCTTAAAAGTAGTATTGCTTCAGTGATTTGGCACAAAGAGCTTTTTTCCTCCAGTAAGGGGATATGCACAATATTTACCACTGAGGATATTGGAGAATGGCCATCTCTCTAAATTTACAGATTGAGAAAAATTCAAAGGATAACCAAAAATTAAATCTTGGCCTGTGGTAGATGAGCAATGATGCGTTTTCCCCTTTGCCACTCAATATCAAAGCAATGAAAAGGTAAGACCTCTCTTGTAGATGCACTTGCCAACTGAGACCATCTTGTCAGTTTCAATTGCCCAACCAGAGAAAATTGAGCCTTCTGGAAATAGTGTTGCTAATGCATAACATACAAGTCTATTCAAATTTATTTAAATTATAAATTATCTCACTTAAGGTCTTTTAAAATTTTTAAAATTTCCCTACGATTTTTTGACCTTCACAAAGTCTCTCTAAAAAGTCAGACCAGTATATTAGTATGGCCACTATATTAGTTATTTTTCTTTGTAAAAAATGCTTGTTTATATATTTTGCTTATTTGAAAGGGAGAGATGTCTCATCTTCTGATTCAATCTCCAAATGCCTACAACACCTGGTGTTGGGCCAGGCTGAAGCTAGAAGCCAGGAACTCAATCCAGATCTCCTATGTGGGTGGCAGACACCCAAGTACTTGAGCCATCACCTGCCACCTCCTAGGGTGTACATCAGCAGGAAGTTAGATTAGGGAGCAGAACTGGGACTCAAACTGAGGCATTCTGTTAAAAAATGCAGGCATCCAAAGCAGCATCTCAATTGCTACATCAAACAGTTGCCCTTGTAAAACTCTAAATGAAATTACTATGTATCCTGCAGTTATTAAGCCTAAAAAAAAATCAAACAAATAAACGTGTTATCTGTCATTCCTAAACCTCCATCAACACACTGACACTTTCAAAGCCCTCAATCTCATTTCCATCCCATCCTGGCCAGATTAAAGCACCCCACCTAAGCCATAGTATTTTCATTCTGATCCAGGTCCTCAAATAACTTCTCCCTCATCTGTGAATTGTCAGACTTAACTATTCTCTAAGTGTACCCACAGCATTGGAACTTGAGAAAAAGGAATAACAAGAAACCTAGAAAGAGTAGTTGCTTTACTCAACAAATGGAGACCAGGAAAGCTTGTTAATCCAAATCAGCTGCTAAATCTGTGATTCTCAAGCCAAGGTCTGAACTCTACTGCTCTGAATGATAAAGTAACCCAAAGCTGCAAGTTTTCCGTTTGTTTGTGTGGGGGCAACAGCAAGCTTAAAGGTTATGCTGAAATTTGGAGAGCATGAGCTAAAATTAGGTATAGAATTCACTAAGCCATCTAATTCAGACTTTTCTGTGTCTGACTGTCATATAATGCCTGCCAGCATCAGAAAGTTATGAATGCAGGCATCCATGGATAACTGAGATTCCAGTAATTTTCCATGGGAACATTTTGTTATTATGGCTCATTGGTGTTCTCAATTGGTCATGATTTTCAGAGACTGCTGCTCATGACTTTAATTGAAAACTAATGTTGGGGGCTGGCACTGTGGCTTAGTGGGTAAAGCTGCCGCCTGCAGTGCTGGCATCCCATGTGGTTGCTGGTTTGAGCCAGGCTGCTCCACTTCTGATCCAGCTCTCTGCTATGGCTTGGGAGGGCAATAGAAGATGGCCCAAGTCCTTGGGCCCCTGTACCTGCATGGAAAACCCGGAAGAAGCTCCTGGCTTCAGATCAGCTCAGCTCCAGCTGCTGTGGCCATTTGGGGAGTGAACCAAAGATGGAAGATCTCTTGCTCTCTTGCTCTCTCGCTCTCTTTGTGCCTCTCCTATCTGTGTAATTGTGACTTTCAAGTAAAATAAATAAATCTGTTTTTTAAAAAGAGAAAACTAATGTTTATTATGTGTTGTCCTCAGTTAGTTGGTTATATACTGTTTGATTAATTCCTATAGATTTTAATGAAGCTTATTTATATCAATGATATTCCTAGATGATAAGCTTTCAATATTTCACAAGTAAATAACATAAACATTTTACCATTCAAATGTTTGTTATCCATACTCCTTTTTCTGAAACAGATTTGTTTCCCTACTCCACAGTTTTTGTCTTCATAGTACCACTTTATTATTATCACTAAATTACATCTTTTTCTATTTAAAACTTCCTTAGGGTAAGGTAAAACCCACAGAGGTTACTATTCTATCTAACTGTGTTACAATAAGGAGTTTCTGAGACTCAGCTCTAAATTATGGCAGAAATGGGGAAACATCATCCAAACAGCCTGTTAAGAATTCTCTGCTTGTTCCTATTCTTTACTGGGCAAGAAGCTGTGCCAAATACACTGATTGCTCTCTCTCAATCCCAACCTTCATTGAAACTTTCCCTTAATTTCCAAATAAATCCAACTCTCCTCCACATTGAACACCACTGCTGAGCAGCATTATTTCCATGTTGCTAGAAGACTCTCTCTCTTCTTTCCCTCTCCCCTTCTCATTCCATCCATGCATCCCTCCACCCCTCCCTCCATCCATTCCTCTCTTTCTCACTACATTTGTTAAACATTTGGTGAAGCAGCCCAAGTTTCTTGCTAGGTTTACTTACTCTATTCTCAGACTCTTAAATCTGATCTTCTCACATCTCTCTCTTTCCCTCTTTCTCATTTTTCTTCTGGTAGTTTCTCCCTAAATATTATACCTTCTGTTTTCCAATCTGGGTCCTCTTTTGTCTCACTCCTTCCTGAATTACCTCACCCATGACCACAGTTTTAACTCTAATCTAGACACTAGTGGCACAAATCTTCCTGTCTGACACAGTCTCTTTTCTTTACTTTAGAATTCCATAGCCAGCTTCATATTAGACACAAATAGCTAACATCCAGCTAGCTGTAAATCTTACAAGCACTACCGTGACATACAAATTCCAACTCAATACACTGAAGTAAAATGGACAATGAAAGAAAAACAAGGCTGATACAGTAAGAAAAACATAAAACCCCATCAGAATCTCTGAGTTCCAATCCTGGTTCTTTCAGAAAAAGGGTAGGTCCTCTGCCATTTGTACTGTTTTTTTTTTTTCTACCTGTACAATATAATAACACTTTGAAGATTTTTTGTGAGGGGAGGTGGTACAAGACATCAGCTTACTAAGATATTCCAGAGATCTTCCCACAGAGAATTTGACAATTTGAACAGCCATTTACAAATCAACTCATCTTTAGAAGAGACAAGGAAGCCAGATAAGAGGATACAGGATCTGATTTCAGTACAAAAATAAGAAAGGATACATAAAAGAAGGCAAATTTGCCACATCATCTCTCCCCTGCTCCAAATATCACAGCACAGAGCGACCATATCTACTTGAGGGAGGGGAAGAAAATAAAGACAATACTTTTTACTTGAAATCCAGCACCAGATCTGCAGCAGTGAAACCTAGTGCTGGACAGTTTCCTGTAGCCTCTGCCCATAAAGCCAGTGCCTGCTGGCTGAGCCTTTGGCCTAGGGAATAATTTCAACACCCCTTCCAACCACTGGAAGATGACAGAACAAGACACTGTATATTGGAGCATAGGTTGGGAAAGTTAACTTACAACACTGCTTTAAAGCCAGTGCCAGGCCTGTGAGAGTGAGACCCAGAACCAGATAAAGCACATAAAGGTCATTTGTCATGAGCAAATGGGGTTCATCCCAGGGATGCAAGAATCTTTGAATATGTGCAAGTCAATCAATGTAAGGCATCACATAGCATAATAAAGGATAAACATCATATGATCATCTTAATAGATGCAAAAAATGCATTTGAGAAAATTCAATATGCATTGATGATAACAACAATGAACAAATTAGGAATAGAAAGAACATACTCCAAAATAATAAAGGCTATATATAACACAGATGTCTATTCTCACTGCTCTTATTCAATATAATACTGGAAGTTTTAGCCAAAGCCAGTAATCAAGACAAATAAATAAAAGAATATAAGTAGGAAAGGAGGAAGTCAGATTTTACCTGTTTGCAGATGATGGGGTTCTTTTTTTTTTTTTTTTTTTTTTTTTTTTTTTTTTGACAGGCAGAGTGGACAGTGAGAGAGAGAGAGACAGAGAGAGAGGTCTTCCTTTGCTGTTGGTTCACCCTCCAATGTCCGCCACGGCCAGCGCGTGTGGCCGGAGCACCACACTGATCCGATGGCAGGAGCCAAGTACTTATCCTGGTCTCCCATGGGGTGCAGGGCCCAAGCACTTGGGCCATCCTCCACTGCACTCCCGGGCCACAGCAGAGAGCTGGCCTGGAAGAGGGGCAACCGGGACAGAATCCAGCGCCCTGACTAGGACTAGCACCCGGTGTGTCGGCGCCACAAGGCGGAGGATTAGCCTAGTGAGCCGCGGCGCTGGCCAATAGGGTTCTATATACATAGAAACCTAAAGACTCCACCAAGAGTTAATTAGAATTGATAAATTAATTCAATAAAGTTTCAGGAAGCCAAATCAACATAGGAAACAGTAGTATTATTTTTAAGCAGTAATAATGAACTGAGAAAGAAACTATAAGATCAATTTTGCTCACAATAGCTACAAGGAAAAAAATAAACATTTTAGAGTAAATTTAACCAAGTATGTGAAAGTTCCTTGTAACAAAAATTACAAAGTACTACTGGAGGAAACTGAAGAGGATTAAAAAAACTGAAGCAACTCCCATGCTCATTGATTGGAATAATTAATATTGTTGGGAAAAGCATTTAGCCTAGTGGTTATGATGCCTGAATTCCATAGTGAAGTAGATTCAATGCCCAATTCTGCTCATGACTTCAGATTCCTGCTATCACAGACTCTTGGAAGCAGTGGTGATGGTTCAAGGGACTGGTTTCCTCCTATTCATGTGAGAGATCTGTATTGATTTCCTGTCTGCCAGCTTCTGCATGGCCTGATTCAGGCTTTTGTGGGCTTTTGGAGAGGTGAACGAGTGTCATTCTCTCTCTAGATATATATATATATATATATTTATTTATTTATATATAGATATAGATAAAGATATACAACATAGAGACACAACATACTTTAGATTCTACATGCTTAAGATGTGAAAATTCATTGATGTGAAATGGCAAAACTTTTTATCTTTCTCTATTTATATTTTTACAGATAGGTTGACATAAAGACAAGACTATAAGCCTGCCTACTCATTAGGAATTTTAAGGAAGGAACCAAACCGGAAACCATAGCATGTATCACTAGGCGTTAATCTCAGCAGGTTGATTTCAGTCATTACAGAGTCGAGCAGCAAGACCCTTGAAAGCTGATGCTCAATTAACTCGTGAAACTATTGCCAGTACCAAAGAGAAAATTTCCAATTGAAATTATGAGCTAGGGATATATTCCAAATGTAAGAATATGATCTTAATTTTATGGATACCATTTTTAGGAATATTTTAATTTCCATTTTGATAATTATTTTGTATTTGCACATGATGCAAATATACATGCAATACATTTATATGCATGTGAAATATTCACATACATCTATAGATGCATAAATGTGAATGTTTGGTTAAGAGAGTAAATCAAAGCTTTTAATTTTTGCACAAATCAGTCAAATCTAGAATTTTTAATGAGTTATACTTTTAATCAAGAAGTTTTGTGTCCTGGAATGATAAAAGTGTTGGATAGTCTATGAAAGAATAGAATAATTTGGGCCACAGTTTACATTTTTAAGATGCCATACATGCTTTAGTTCTTTTTAATGAATAGTCTTGGACAAGGAGTAAGTTATATACTCATTATATACATATTAGGTGTATTCCATTTTACTTTCATGTACATAGTTTTGATGTTTTGGCTAAAATTCATTCATGGTAAATATTTATTTTACAAAATAAATTATAATGCCAAAATATTCTTTATATCTACAATAAAATAATATAATAAATATGTTTTAAGTTTTTTACTGACATAGTATAGATATTCATTTCCATAAATTAGGAGATTGCACTATAGCAAACTGAATCAGTGGAAAAATGTAATTTTGTATATTTTGTGTTTTAAAATTTTAATTACATCAGAGCATTTGTATGGTGATGATAGATTCATGTTAAGATGCAACATTTTATTTTTCTTCCTTGAACCACCTCTGATCATGTCCAGAGCACTTCAATTCAGAAACAGAAGTTGATCATTAGAGCTTTGGGGAAAAATGTTGGAATATCAACATCATAATTATGATGTTTTCTGGTTTATGGTAGAATATATATAAAGTTTGAAAATATAGAACACTTATTAGGTAAACACTGCAATTTTTTGCTATTTTTTCTTTTTGACCCTTTTATCTTTTTTTTTTAGGCCAATTGAGAGGGCTAGGGTTCTCTTCCTTTCTGTTTCAGACTAGCTCCAAGGCTACATGGAAACCAAGGGAACAATAACAACCTGGAAATAGACATTTTCCATGACATTAATGATTGGATTTCAGACACTTCCCAAAACTCAGCGGGAAGAGAAAACTCATGGAAGAGAAATAATCAACTTGAAATATCCTATTACTCTCAGAGGTTGACTCAGAGACTAGCCTATGAAGAAATACTGAGGGGAGAGAAAAGCTGAAACAAAACTCAAAAAACACCACGCTTAGTCAGGCTTTGTTTATCCTTCCTTCTCCTGTGAAAATCTGCTCTCTGTTGTCTGGTCTGGCATGTGGGCAGCTTGACCCATCCTTCCAAGTGAAAAAAGCTGAATAAAGCACAAACCAACACGTCGTCTTAGATCTATGATGGGACTGAGGTCAGAAGGCAAACCACTGAGACAGGGATAGGAAGATTCATGACTTAGTGCAACAGAAACCTCTGACAAACTAGTACTGCGATAGGGCGACTTGACTACTTGCTAGGGGCTCAATGAGGATAAATCTGAGCATTACAGATTCGCTTGGCAGCACGGGGAGCTGTCTGTGTTCAAACATGGAAGAGATTTGGAAGTTATCAGATATGGATCGAAAACAACTATGATTGGGAACGCCGTCGCTCACTTGGTGAATCCTCTGCCTGCGGCGTAGGCATCCCATATGGGCACCGGGTTCTAGTCCCGGATGCTCCTCTTCCAGTCCAGCTCTCTGCTGTGGCCTGGAAGGGCAGTGGAGGATGGCCCATGTGCTTGGGACCCTGCACCCACATGGGAGACCAGGAAGAAGCTCCTGGCTCCTGGCTTCAGATCAGTGCAGCACCGGCCGTAGCAGTCATTTGGGGAGTGAACCAATGGATGAAAAAACTTCTCTCTCTCTCTCTCTCTCTCTCTCTGTCTGTCTAACTCTATCTGTCAAATAAATAATCAAAAAAAGCTATGATTAAAATATCAAAGACTCTAATGGAAAAAGCGAATGATATGGAATGACAGATGAGCAATGTGAACATGTGGATGGGAACACTAACAAAAATCAAAAGGAAACATGAGAAATCAAAGCCAGAGTACTCAAAATGAAGACTGTCTTTTATGGGGGTGGCGCTGTGGCGTAGCAGGTAAAGCTGCCACCTGAAGTGCTGGCATACCTTATGGGTGCCAGTTCGAGACCTGGCTGCTCCACTTCCAATCCAGCTCTCTGCTATGGCCTGGGAAAGCAGTAGAAGATAGCCCAAGTCCTTGGGGCCCATGCACCCGCCGTGGGAGACCCAGAAGAGGCTCCTGGATCCTGGCTTCAGATCGGCCCAGCTCTGGCTGTTTCAGCCACTTGAGGAGTGAACCATTGGATGGAAAACCTCTTTCTCTCTCTCTCGCTCTCTCTCTGTGTAACTCTGACTTTCAAATAAATAAATAAATCTTAAAAAAAAAAAGAATGTCTTTGATGGGTTCATCAATAGACTGAACCTGACAAAAAAAATCAGTGGAGTGTGAATGTACTCATATATCAATAAAAACTTCTAAAACTAGAATACAAAGAGGGAAAAAAGAATGAAAAAAGTTACAATTACAATTACAAAAGGTCTAATATATATATATGTGTGTGTGTGTATATATATATATATATATATATATATGACCAGGAAAAGAAAAAGAGAAAGGAAAGAGAAAGGAATAGAGAAATATTGAAACAATAAAGTCTAAAAATTTCTCAAAATTTGTGATAGGCATTGCTTTGAATTGAATTATGCAGCCTCAATTCATATGTTAAAGCCATAGTTTTCAATAACTTCAGAATGTGACTCTATTTGGAGACAACACCATTATAAAGGCAACAGGGTTAAGTGAAGTCATAATAAGGGTGAGGTTCTAATCCACTTTGACTGGTATCCTTATCAGGATGCCAGGGATATGCTTGTACAGAGAGAAGGCCATGTACAGTAAGAAGGTAGCCTTCTGAAAGCCAGGGAGAAAGCCTCAAGAGACACTGGCTGAGAAGCTCCTTGTTCTTGAACTTCGAGTATCCAGGGCACTTATAGACATCAATTTGTTAATGAGATAGTAAACCTCTGTTGTTTAAACTACACACTCTGTGATATTTTATTATGGAAGTCCTACCAAACTAAACCACCAAACCCACAGAACCAGGAAACTCAGAGAACACCAGACATAATGAATATTAAAACACACACAGACATGCACACACAAAACAAACTTCCCCTACATCTAAAAATATAACTTGGAGGATGGCCCAAGTCCTTGGGCCCCTGCACCTGCATGGGAGACCAGGAAGAAGCTCCTAGCTCCTGGCTGTTGCAGCCATCTGGGGAGTGAACCAATGGAAGGAAGACCTTTCTCTCTCTCTCTCCCTATCACTGTCTGTGACTCTACCTCTCAAATAAATAAATAAAATCTTAAAAAAAAAAAAAAAAAAGAAAATCTTGAAAGAACCAGAGGTAGGGGAGAATCTTGTCTAGAAAAAACAAAATACAAAAATCACACTGAACTTTTCTTATTAGCAAGAAAAAAAGTAGAGTTACATAATAAAATGTTGAAATAAAAAACCTACCAACCTATAACAGTGTCCCCTGTGAAATTATACTTCAAAATGAAGGAGCAATAAAAATTCCCTCAGACAAACAAATATTGGGGGAATGTGTTGACAACTGCTTATCTTATAAGAAATTTTAAGGAAGTGCTTCAGAGAAAAAGAAAAGGATGTAGACTGAAATTCAGATCTACATAAAGAAACGGAGGGGGCTGGCACTGTGGTGCAGCGGGTAAAGCCATCGCTTGCAGTGCTGGCATCCTATATGGGCATGGGTTGGAGTCCTGACAGCTCCACTTCCGATCCAGCTCTCTGCTATGGCCTAGGAAAGCAGCAGAAGATGGTCCAAGTCTTTGGGCCCCTGTAGCCTCATGGGAGACCCGGAAGAAGCTCCTGGCTCCTGGCTTCAGATCAGCGCAGCTCTGGCCATTGCAGCCATTTGGGGAGTGAACCAGCAGATGGAAGACCTCTCTCTGCCTCTCCTTCTCTCTCTGTTTAACTCTGTCTTTACAAATACAAAAAATAAGTCCTTAAAAAAAAAGAAACAAATGAAGAACAGATAAAGTCTCTTCTAGTTCTTATTCTTAGTTAATCTAACATAAAATTTTAGTCAAAATTATGAGATCAACAAAGTATTCACCGAATACAGCATAAATGAGAGGAATGGCAGCAATGTTAAAAGTGATAGGAGGGACAAATTAGAAATACTCGATTAGAGATACTTGTATTACAAATGAAGGGTATAATCTTATCTAATAGTGCATTTAAATTAGTTGTAAACGAATATTGCAAAATATAGGGAAAATTTTAAAATGTTAAAAAGAAGCAAAGTAATATACAAGCAGAGAAAAGAAAATTAGACTCAAATTAAAAACTCACTGAAAACCTGAAAAGAGGGGACAGTGCTGTTACTCAGAGGGTAAAGCCACCACCTGGGACACCGACACTCACTAGAGCACCATTCAGTCTTGGCTGCTCAGCATTGATCTCTCTCCCTGCTGACGTGCCTGGGAAATGGCATACGGTTACTCAAGTACTCGAGTCCCTGCCAAACACTTGGACGACCTGGATGGAGTTCCTGGGACATGGCTTCTTTGATTCATTTATTTGAATCACAGGACTTGTGCCATTTTATAATGCTTTCCTAGGCCATAGCAGAGAGCTGCATTGGAAGTGGAGCAGCCGGGACTCGAACCAGCGCCCATTTGGGATGCTGGCACTGCAGGTGGCTGTTTTACCTGCTGTGCCACAGTGCTGGCCCCAGCTTCTTTGTTTTAAAGATTAACTTATTTGGCAAATAATGATAACGCAGAGAGTGAGACACACACACACACACACACACAGAGAGAGAGAGAGAGAGAGAGAGAGAGAGAGGCAGAAAGTGATATATATGGAGAAATCATCCATCCCATCCATTAGTTCACTCCCCAAATGGCCACAGAGGTCTGGGGCTGGGCCAGGCAGAAGAAGTTTTGTATCGAAATGTCACCTCATTGCTCTGACCAAAGACTGACTCTTCTGGTTGTAACTCCTCTCTGCAAAGCATTTCCCCAACCTCCTTTCTGAAAGAAGACCCAAGGCAGAGTGGCCTTTACTTTCTGTTTCCTATTGATGAATAGACTACTTGGATAAAAAGGGAGTTTAAATGTGAACAGAATGTTTAGGATGGCAAAGTTTGATGGGCATTTTCAGTATTGTATTTAAGAAAAAAAATAGCACAGCTAGGAGCCTCTGACACTGTCTCATGTTTTATTGGTCTGTCCATAAAATTCCCTTTTTTGTTTTATAAGAATGTTCATATAACAGAAAAAAAAGTGCTGTAAATATTTATAACAAATTTTTTAAGCCAGGCCAAAAAAAGAGAAAAAGGTTTTTGGGAACAAGTTAACATATAAAATGATTTTATATAAAACATCAATTGTCTTGTATATTTTGATAAGCATCAGTACCAGCTTTCATTTGTAACACGGTTTGTGGCGTTGGAAGAAAAGGATTCTGTGATTGTTGAAGTGAATTGTTATAAATGCAAAGAGATGATAAAATATTAAAAAACATATTTTCTAAAAAAAAAGAAAAAGAGAGAAGACACAAAGGACGGTTATCACTATTGATATGATTGACTTTAAAAGGATAGCAAGAGAATATTTTGTTGGCCAAAGCTGTGGCATTGTGGGGTATATAAGCTGCTACTTGCGGTGCTGGCATCCCACATGTGTGCTGGTTCAAGTTCCATTTGCCCCGCTTCCGATCCAGCTTGCCTGGGAAAGTAGTGGAGCATGGCCCAATTGCTTGGGCCCCTGCACCCATGAGGGAGACCTGGAAAAAGCTGGCTTTGGACCATTCCAGCTCTGGTGGTTTTGGCCACTTGGGGAGTGAAACAGTGATAGAAGATCTCTGTCTCTCCCTCTTTCCCTAACTCTGCCTTTCAAGTAAATCTTTAAAATAAATAAATAAAGAATATTTTGAACAATTCTAGCCCACAGATTTGATAAACGAGGTTAAATGGACCAATTTCTTTTTTTTAAAACTAGTTTCATTTTTTCTTTTTTGTTTTTGAGGTAACATTTTAAATTTATATTTAGTCAAAAGCTTAATGTTCCACTAAATAAAGAATTTAACAAATAAAATGTAAAAAGACCAACTTTTTCAAAAAATATACTTTACCACAGCTCAAAAAGGGAGAAAGAGGTGATACAAATTGGCTGGTATCTACTAAAGAAATTGGATCTATACAATAGGAACTACCAAGTTCAGATAGCTTCACTGGTTAATTATACCCAACATTTAAGAAAGAAAATGTATTCTGTACAATCTCTTCCAGAAAATAAAAGTACATAGGGTACTTCCTTATTCATTCTACAAAGCCCACATTACCTAATATCATACTGCATAAGAAAAGATAATACAAGGAAAGAAAACTGTAGAATAATCTCTCACATGGATATTTCCATGGATGCACAAAATCACCAAAAATATTAGCATGTCTCTTCTAACAACATTTAGAAAAATTATACATCAGGAACAGATGATTTTTTTTCCAGGTATGTAAGACTGGTTGACAATTTGAAAGAAAATTAATGGAAACCATCACCTCAACAGACTAAAGAAGAAAAATCATACAATCATGTCAATACATACAAAGGACTTGACAAAAATCTACCAGCCAGTCATGACAGTAACTTTCAGAAAACTAGAAATATAGGGAAACTTCCTCAGCTTGAAAAAGAACATTTATAGAAAGATAAGGATGTGAGGATATTATGTCTCATCATTTCTATTAACATGAACTGCAAACCTAGGTAATGGAATGAGATAAGAAAAAGAAATGAAAGGTATACATATTGGAAAGGAAGAAAACTCTTTTTGTTCAAAGAAGACTTGTTATTTCTAGACAGAAAACTGAAGAAACAAAAAAAAAAAAGTATTCCCAGAACTAAATGATTACAGCAAGGCTGCAGAATACAAAAGTCAGTTGCTGGGGCTGGTGCTATGGTGTGGTGGGTTAAGCTGCCACCTGCGACACTGGCATCCCTTATGGGTGTTGGTTCAAGTCCTAGCTGCTCTACTTTCAATACAGCTCCCTGCTCACGTGCCTGGGAAAGTAGCAAAGGGTGAACCAAGTCCTTGGGCCACTGCACCTATGTGGGAGACTCAGACAAAGCTCCTGGATCCTGGCTTTGGCCCAGCTCTGCCCTTGCCATTGTGGCCATTTGGGGGAGTGAACAAATTGACAGAAGATCTCTCTCTGTCTCTCTGTAACTCTGTTTTTCAAATAAATAAATAAATAAATTTTTTAAAAGTCAACTGCTGGCTGGTGTCGTGGCTCACTAGGCTAATCCTGTGCCTGCGGTGCTGGCATCCCGGGTTCTAGTCCCAGTTGGGGTGCGGGATTCTGTCCCAGTTGCTCCTCTTCCAGTCCAGCTCTTTGCTGTGGCCCGGGAGGGCAGTGGAGGATGGCCCAAGTGCTTGGACCCTGGATCTGCATGGGAGACCAGGGAGAAGCACCTGGCTCCTGGCTTCGGATTGGTGCAGCGCAGGCGGTAGCAGCCATTTGGGGGGTGAACCAACAGAAGACCTTTCTCTCTGTCTCTCTCTCTCACTCTGTCTCACTGTCTAACTCTGCCTGTCAAAAAAAAAAAAAAAAAAAAAAAAGTCAACTGCTTTCCTGCATACTAGCAATGAAAAACTGGGATATAAATTCAAAAACATAATACTATTTATATTAGTACAAAAAGAAATACTTAGGCATAAATTTAACAAAATATTTATAAAATTATATTAATAAAGTATAAAATTCTGATGAAAGAAATCAAAGATGATCTAAATAAATAGAAATATATACCAAATATTTGGAGAGTAAGGCTCAGTATTGTTAAGATGTCAGTTATTCCCAACTTGATCTGCAGCTGTCATGCTATTTCAATCAAAGTCCCTATAGACACTTCTGGATATCAGCAAACAGATTCTAAAGTTTAAATGAAACCAAAAGACTTAGAATAAGCCCCACAATACTGAAGAAAATGATAAAACTGTAAAAATGATGACTAACACTGCCCAACTTCAAGGCTTACTATAAATTTAGAGGCAGGTATTGTGGCACACCAACTAGGACAACCATATCCCACATATGAGTGCCACTTGAAGGAGTGCTGGCTATTCTGCATCTGATCCAGCTTCCTGCTGATACGTCCTGGGGGGCAGCAGATGATGGCTGCCATGCTTGGGTTCCATGGAGGAGACTGAGATTGAGTTCCAGGGATCCCAGCTTTCGGCCTGACCCAGCCCTGGCTTTCGGAGGCATAAGGAGAGTGCCTTTCAAGTATATGAACATAAATAAACTTTTATTTTTTTTTTTTACAAAAAGTTTACTATAAATTTGAAGTAATAAAGACAGTATGGTGTTAGCAAAAGAACAGAAAAAATAAATCAATGGGATAGAATAGAGATTCCAGAAATAGAATAGGAAATTCAATGGTGAAGGGTAATATTTTCTTTTTTAAAAAATGTATTTTTATTTGAAAAGTAGAATAAAGGGGGAGGGGAGGAGAAAGAGGGATCTCCCATCTGCTGGTTCTCTCATCCACTGATTCACTCCCCAAATGGCCACAATAGTTAGGTTTATGCCACATTGAAGCCAGAAACTCTATCCTGTATCCCCCATGAGTGGCAAGGGCCCATCATCCACTGCTTTCCTAGGCACATTAGCAGGGAGCTGGGATGGAAGCACAGAGAAAAAAAAAAAAAAACAGGCAACTCTAATCCTGATCCAATATTACCATGCTGGGAAAGGAATGTTTTTTACACCTGCATAAAAATATCAGAAATCCAATGCAACTTGATTTTCACCTGTATACAATCCAAGAAAGCTAGATATACAAATAGGAATGTGTCTTTAGGAAAAACCTAAATATAATAAAGAATATGTCCATAGTTGGTTAACAAGTTGCAGGTATTATAGAATTAGGTAGAAAGTTTGTAGCTAATGCCCCTCTTAAATGGATACTGACCTGAGAGTTAATGTGAAACTAAGTGACATTCATCATTTGGGGGTGACCTACTTTGAGGGATGTTCTCTACATGATCTGCCATGTAGGCTGTGACATTTCCTGAGGCTCACCATTAAAACATCAATCTGCTATAAATTCATAAAACATGAACTTCTATTGTGTATACACTAACATATTTACAAAAAAAAAAAAAAGACGGTTCAACGGAAGCATGAGAATAAGAATTTCCTTTTCAACAATATCAGAACCAGTGTATCTGACAGGCAATAATGATGAGTTCAAAACAATAGTTTTGGTCCACTGAGTGTATGGAAGATCAACAGCACTTTCCCTAGGCATATTAATTTGAATTATTCCAACATTAAAAAGTCAATATTCTTATTCTTGTTTGAAAAAGGCAAGCTAAGGCTCAGAAATGTTGTCTGCCTCACATAAAGTCACACAGTTGGTACATGGTTTTGAAAGTAGTTGGAGTCAAGCCTGTCTGCACGCAAGACCTAGGTCTTTATCTACAATCTCTCTTTGAACTGCCGTAAGTGTTTCCTTCATGAGAAGGGTATACTCTTTAGAGAGACAGTTCCCAGGAACCATCCAAGGATAGACAAAATGCTCTAGAAAGTTCTCCAACTCAGGTCCACAAATCAGCAATTGTTTAACAACTTTCTCCAAGGCCTAAAGTTTTAAGGGATGTGTGGCTTGAATGAAGAAATCAGAATCCCCACTACATCCAGTGGCAATTTTAGATTAAAGTATCTGGGTTCTTAGATTTCATTTTTCTTCATGATTTATGTTACTATGAATCCTTTGCTAGTACCTGACTCTTTTGGATGAATTTCTAATTCAAGTTGCTAATATAAATAATATGAGATGTGGTTCCGTTGGTTTTCTTTGAACGTTACTATACTTTTTATTCCCAAGATGTCACTCCAAGAGCAAACTTCAAAGACAAGTTGCCATGATGCTTCTCATTGTCTTTGCATATTATGTTACTCCCTCTGCCTCAAACCCTTGCCCCGGCTTTTCATCTGGAAAATTCCTTTCTCCTTTAAAATCCAGTTCAAATACTATCGGTACTTTTGTGAAACCATTTTGGAACATCCCAAGTAAAATCAGTCTCTCAATCTTTTAAACTTCTATATAATTTTGCATGTACTACTGATCCCTGCACTTGCCACTCTGCAGTTGCTACATCTGTATAATTCTGCTTATCATGCAGCCTATAAACTACCCAATAGTGTAGATAAAGTCAGTTTGCTTTGTCATCCCAATACCCACTACAATACTTGACATATGAAAAAAAAATCCAACAAATATTTGTAGTAATGGCATTTTAAAACCCTATAATTTTGTCTTTGAAAACGGTCAGCTTCAGGAAAATATAAGAAGACAAGTAATTACTAGGGGGTTATTTTCTGCTTAAAAGGTTTACATGAAATCATGCTTACTGAATCATGTTTGCTCTGAGTTCACTGGACTAATTAGTGTGAAACTTCCTATTGTATATTTTATTTCACAATTGACTTCTCCATGTCTAACACAACATTCTCTTATAAAGATCATAAGATACTAATCCTCTGCCTTGCGGCGCCGGCACACCGGGTTCTAGTCCTGGTCAGGGCACCGGATTCTGTCCCGGTTGCCCCTCTTCCAGGCCAGCTCTCTGCTGTGGCCTGGGAGTGCAGTGGAGGATGGCCCAAGTGCTTGGGTCCTGCACCCCATGGGAGACCAGGAGAGGCACCTGGCTCCCGCCTTGGGATCGGCTCAGTATGCCGGCTGCAGAGTGCCAGCCGCGGCGGCCACTGGAGGGTGAACCAACAGCAAAGGAAGACCTTTCTCTCTCTCTCTCTCTCTCTCTCACTGTCCACACTGCCTGCCCCCCCCCCCCAAAAAAAAGATCCTAAGATAGTTTATATAATAGTAAGAACAGCAGAGCCTTGGGTAGTTAGGGGACTTAGCAAAAACCACACAGTTGGCTCTCTGGGACATTTAGTTTTTCTTTCTAGCAGAACAAGGTGCTATGAAAAAAACAATAATAATGTTTTAAAGCCTGTTTATAGCTTTGAACTTACTCAGAAGTGTTTCTGTAATAGATGCAAAGGGATTAATATGATGAAAGAGTTGTCACAGGGTTTGTGACTTTCCAAACAAAGCTTTTCATATGTGTTGGAAATACTAGTCCTACGTTAAAAATTATGGTTTCCCTCTCTCAATGACAAAAACAATGAAATGTAAGTACATGTTCATCTAGACATATTGACTGACAAGAATAAAATGAGGAGACATTGCACTGACCATAGTCTGTGTTTTCTGGCTCCCAACAATTTGATGGCCAAAAATAGGGTGTCTGCGGAACAAAAAAGAAATGGAAATCAGGTTAGATATTAAGAGTATTGGTAGAATATCTGGCTTGAGAAGTGTGTTTATATTCAACAATTATATAGACTATTTTGCTAATGATACATGTTTTGTAATCCAAAACAAGTTCCCAGAGAAACACAGTGAGGTTGCCATCTACATTTACTTTGCTGACCAATTGCTTGGTCTCCAAAGGAGCAGCATCAGCAGGTATTTAGAATGTTGTACATTTGCTGCAATTTTATGCAAACAGACATAAAAGTAAAAGGTATCATTGCATTATTCAAACCATAAGTGTCTATCCACAGAAAGGACTGAAAGTAGCCTATTATATTCAGCAAGGCTCAGAACAAAACATTTTAAAAGAAAACGAATTATTTTCCATGCATCCTGCATTTCAATGCTGCCTTGATATATCAAAAACCTCAACTAACAAAATCTTTCAGAGATCTGGCCGTGATTTGCCTGGGTCCATTAATTATATAATACAGTTCTCAACATTATTTGGTCAGATTAAAATAACTTGTTACCTCCTCTTCTAAAACCACCCCTTCATAAAACACTTACACTTGCTGGTCAAGAGTTTTAGATCATTTATTAAAAAACAGATAATGTTTCTGTTGATTGGTAAAAGTAATAAGAAGCAGAATTTTGGTCATGTGACATTCCAGATCTAATAGAATGAACTACAAAGAAAACATCTGATCAAGATGTTATTATTACAAACAATTTACATCTTCTAAAAGAAATCTTCTAGCCCTGCAAGCTGGACTTGCTAGGCTGCAGACCATCAAGGAATTTGATAATAACTCTCTGCTTATCTAATCCTTTCCTTTGAATGCTGATGACTCCCAGACTCAGAGAATCAGTGAATGCAGACATCAGAGTTGTGAGCTCAATTGTATTCATTAGCTAATAACGCCAATTCCCCTGTGCAATGAGCATATTGAGGGTAATCTCTGATTATCTGATAGTTCTATATCCAGAAGAGTGATTCTCCAGAAGGGGAAATAGCAGTTAGGGAGAACTGCTTGCATCTCTGAGGGAGTCTTTGCAAAATGTATGAGAACCCCCATGTCATTCTGATTTAACCTCCACTCCTTCTTGGTAGCTATTGACATATAATGCAGAACATTGCTAAAAGTCACTTTGTGCACATATGAACAGAATCACAGCAGGAATTTAGAAAAAGTAGAAAAAAAGACCATTAGATACAGGAGGGCAGTAAGGATTTAAAGGGGCCACTTTCATCACTCCAATTCCACTTGACTTGAGATGGAGCTCTGAGTATTTCATTTCTTAGAGATAAATTGGATCAGGATTCTAGGAAAACCACATGGGGACAAAGTAAAAGTTTGCTTTCACATGGGGTGCTGGCTTTTGAGATGCCTCTCTTAGAATATGTTGTTCCTTTTGGGTTGCTTCTATATTTTGTGTGTATATGTATCTGTTTATCTAGTTCTAAATATCTATCCAAAACTTCACAATTTTTGTTTTATAAATTTATGTACTTTTTTTAGATTTATTTATTTATTTGAAAGTCAGAGTTACACAGAGACAGGAGAGGCAGAGAGAGAGAGAGAGAGAGAGAGAGAGAGAGAGAGGTCTTCCATCTGATGGTCACTCTCCAATTGGCCGCATGGCCAGAGCTGTGCTGATCCGAAGCCAGGAGTTAGGAGCTTCTTCCAGGTCTCCCACGTGGGTGCAAGGGCCCAAGGACTTGGGCTAAATTCTACTGCTTTCCCAGGCCATAGCCGAGAGCTGGATCAGAAGTAGAGCAGCTGGGACTAGAACCGGTGTCCATATGGGATGCCAGCACTTCGGGCCAGGGCATTCACCCACTGCGCCACAGCGCCAGCCACTGTTATGTAAATTTAAAACTATTCTGAAATAAAGACTTGGAAAAATCTACTATAATCAGACTCATCAGACATAAACTTTTTCTCTCATTATGAGGCATGTTTCTCAGCTGTATTCTTACAATTTAGGGACTGTAAAAATGAAGAATGTATCTATTTTAGCTTGTACTACTATGTGAAAATGTCACAAAACCAACATTCTTCATTAATATTGGGAAATTTTTTCCTAGATAAAACCCTCTGCCTTAAGGTAATAGATAATATAAGAGCCTAACAGATTGAAAACCTATTTGTTGCCCTAAATAGCACTCTGACCTTGGAATCAGCCCTTAAGGTATATGGATCTGGCTGAAAAGCCCAGGAGAGCATTTAAGGCATGGGAAGCCAAGACACTGTGGCAAAAAAATAACCTACATGAAGGCTCTCTGTGAGTGAGACCCCATTGGAAAGAAGGGGCTATCAAAGAAGGATGTACTTTTCTCTGAAGGGAGGAGAGAACTTTCACTTTGCATATGGCCCTGTCTAAATATTGACAGAGTTTGTGGACTCAAAAGGCTTCCATAGCCTTGGAAGCTCATGTCAAGAGCCTTGAGTGGTCACTGATATAAAAAAATAAGAGTGCTAATTGTTAAATAAGCAACAGGAGTCACTGTACATTTATTCTCCATGTTGGACTTGTGTCCGTAATGAGGTGTACTATGAGAATTAATGGTAAAACCTGCCTTCAAACAGTACTTTATACTTTGTGTGCCTGTGTGGGTATAAACAGTGGAATTCTCTACTTATTATAGAGTTGGTCTTCTGTATATAAAGTGAATTAAAAATGAATCTTAATGAAAAATGGAATGGGAGAGGGAGTAGGAGGTAGGATGGGCATGGGGGTGGGAGGGGAAGAATGGGAGAAGAAACACTATATTCCTAAAAGCTGTACATATGAAATTTGTATTCATTAAATAAAAACCTTAAAAATTAAAAAATAAAATGTAGAAATGGAAAAAAAAACTATTTGTTGAGAATCTAAAACCCAGTTTTTATAATTTTACTAGACTTTAGTACATTTTAATGCATTGTGTCTCTGTTTTCCAATGTTGGCCTCCTTAGATATGATGACACTCAATGCAAACTTTCTTGCTCAATCACCTTTGGCAGATACTAATGTGATGGAAGTCATGAAAGATACCTGGAGAGTCATGTCAGGTTAATTCCAACCAGCAAAAAGAACATAATTAGACATCTTCAAAGTTATAGTAAATACAAAAATCATATGGTTAAAATCTATGCTACAAATTTGAGACAAATTTACTATTGAATATCAATAAAATGAAGAATTTTGTAATCTCAGTCCTGAAGCTTCTAAGATTCCTAATGACAGCTGGAATCTCTATCATTCACTGGGGGGAATTATAAATATGGCATCCTAAATTTTCTATTTTAATTCATGATTTTTAAAGTACAAGTCCATGGAAGTGAATTTCAGTTCAGACTTAAAGAATTTTCTGCTGCTTGGAATTAACACAAAATGGAAGTGAATAAAAATGAACTTGAATCAAATGTCTTGAGTTGTTCAAATATAGATCAATTAATGCCATCATAGATATTATTTTCAATAGTCAATTAACCCTGGCTTTTCTGTTTTGTTTTTTGATTTTGGCTTTAGGATTCAATGATTATTAGATTTACAGATATGTCATATTAAATATTATTTCAAATGTGGATGAGTTGCTAAAATATGGCATAATTGATATGTAACATTAATTAATGTAGTTTTATGTATATTGTGCACATGTAATGTAAATTATAGCTATCAATATATTGAGCTTTATAACCCTCTACCAATATCTTGTAGTTATATATTTCATATGTCATTTGGATCCATTCCATGTTTTGTTCTAATGCTTTAAAAAGTCTTCAGGGCCAATGTCATGGCATAGCAGGTAAAGCTGCTGCCTGTGATGTAAGCAGTCTACATGGGTGCCAGTTCACTGGTTCCTATCTCTGCTGCTCCACTTATGATCCAGCTCTCTGCTAATAGACTGGGAAAAGCAGTGGAATATGGTCTAGGTGTTTGGGCCCCTACAACCTACATGGGAGACCCTACTGAAGCTCCTATCTCCTGGCTTCAGCCTGGCCCACTGCTGGCTGTTGCACTCATATGGGGAGTAGAGCAGTGAATGGAAGATCTCTGTCTCTCCCTCTCTCTGTGTAACTCTGACTTTCAAAATAAACAAATAAATATTTAAAGAAAAGAAAGGTCTTCCTTTTCTCCTGAATGTAAGGTTGGTGAATTTCAAGCTTTGCTCATCTTTGACACATAAGCATGACTAAGACAGGTAAACCTTGTCTACTAATCAAACTCTGAGGATGAAAGAATTAGAGCTCAAGGTTGTAAATTATTACCAAGTCAAGTCATCATCACTAGCTTTGGCCCATGTTTAAGCTAGTTTATTTTATAAAAAATATTGAATTAGATAATTCTAGAGAGAAAGACAATGTTCAATGTTTTCCTAATAGGTATGTCTTTTTGCATATGGATGAGTTTATTTACAATATTTACTTTGAAAAATGACTGGTTTTGTTTTTGTAAAGAAAAATAAAACAGCTATATTCGCTTCAGAATTTGGGAGAATTTTGTTAGTCTTAAAGTTTACTTACAATCCATATAGGAGAAATATTTATAACAAAATAAGATTATATATAAAATGTAATTCTACAACAGTTAAAATACTCCTTTAAAATCAAGAAGTCTGTCACTTATAAATAAGTAATTTGCTAATCATCAATATTTCTTTAATTATTAAAATGTTAACATAAGGAGAGCAAGTTACCCTAACTTAATAATAACATATTAAGCTACCAGTACTCTAAGTTTAGCTGTATAACGAATCAAATGCCATTGTTTTAAAATGCTTTTAAATTAGGTAATCTAATTAATTTAAAATGCTTGAATGCTTAGGGCCATATCATAATTTCAGGAGACTGCATTATGTCTCAGCTATTAGGCACAAAAACTTTTTAGGATTTTTTGCCTTGGGATAAAATAGTCCGAAGGAAGACGAAATAGACTGTTCTAGGAAGACAATGCATTTTGAAAACAATTTCTAAGCATTTTTCCTTTACTGAGTTTTTCCAAGAAAGTTTTAATTACCCGAATTGCTTTCAGCCATTTATTCAAACACAGAGTATTTAATTATACTCAGCACAATTGAGAAGAATGGTCTTACCTGTGTCTAAGGGTGGGACAACTGGAGAACCTTCCATAAGATACCTTCAGGAATCAGTAAGAATTTGAACTCTGGAATTCTTAGGAGTATATGACTTAATTTTAGGGGCTAAAATCCCTACTCAATTATTAACTAACCATAATGTCTATTGAAATACAGAAGTATATTCAAGTAAGTCATTGTGAACTCAAGTGTCAGCTATATCCACAGTGAATGAAATTAGTGTTCAAAAAAATTTCTTCAAAGAGTGGTATGTAGCACCTATCTCATTTGAAAGTGATGAGAATGATGTTTCTAATTTTGCAGGTTATCTGTGGTGCTCCTGTGCCAGGTGAGTGTACACACACAGAGCATCATCCATATCAGTCCTCATGGCTTGCAGAAGGGCCTCAAAGGTAGACATGAAAACGACCTGTCCTAATTAGCTAAATTCTACCCTAAAATTAGCTACCGTGTGTTCTTTCCAGCAATCCCATGAGGGTTTGTGTGGGCTCAAGACAGTTGTGTATCATAGTCAGAGGCCAGAGTATAATAAACTTAGTTACACATCTTCCTAACTAGTTAACTACTAGTTAACTACTAACAAGTTATAGATCAAGACACTCCCATATTTCTGGAGTCTAGTAAGTTACTTTCTGAATTTTCCTTAAGCTTTTATGTAAAATAGAACTTCAATCATCACACAGGTCACTTTTCACACATCATCATAACTATGTCCACTCCTGTCTTTCCCTGTATTTACCACTTTTTAAGTGTTAAGTTTTTATGTATTAGTTTCTAACTAGTCAAAGTCAAAGTAAAATTAAGTCATTGTTTTCAGAAGTTCTGCAAAAATTTTTAAAAATTAACAAACAAAATGCAGGCTTCATGTTCACTGTTAAAGAATATTTTCATTAAACTTACTTGAAATCGGTAAAAGGTGCCATCATCCTTTAATGTGAGGACATGGTCTGAGATCGGAAAGAAGTAGCCATGTGCAGCCATTAATGTTCCTAAATGGAGCGCCTCCACTGGTCCATGAAAACAAAAGAAAATGAAAAAAAAATATATCAAAGCTTTTTAAATGTATCTTTCATTGCTGATTGATAGGATTATAATATTTTTTTCTGGTTCCCTTTGAGCACATTCCTGTATTCCAACACTTGTCATCCCACACCTAGCTTTGGACTTTTTTTCTTTCAACTCTTCAGCACAAGATACTAAGATGGATCTTGTTCCTGGTAGTGACGGTGCAGGGACCAACCTATTTATTCCATAATGAGCAGCCAATCAGAAGATAAAATTATGAAACTGGAAGGCTCTTCTGAATCTTTAAAAGTGGGATCCATTATTTTACAGATTGGATTTGTGTTTGTTCTATGTAAATGTTCTTCTACAAACAATGTTCTACTGCTGTTCAATTTGATTGTATATATTTTTTTATTACTCCTCTAAGAGTTACTCATGCTTTATAACTTTGTGATTAAGGAAAATTTGTTTTGATAATTTTGTATCATGTGTGATGGTCAAATCAAATCATTTAACTTAATATTTAAGAAAACTGACCTTCTAATAATGTCTATGAAATGAGTTTGAAGCATTTGTTCAAAGAGTAGACCAGAGAGAATGATATTATAGCCAGAAAAACTTGCTTGCATGGTATGACAAATGCCTAGGTGAAGTATCAGGGAGGCAGTTCTTCTGCTTCATATAAAACTTGTAAGATTGGCACTTAGTCTATCAATGACAAAGGTGGCTGTTGATCATATTTGCTCAATGGATAAACAAGCAGATTTGTGAAGAAATGACGGATCAAGAATATGAGAAACAGCACTGCCTGGAAAAACGCCAACCTAATTACTTGTGTTGTGATGATAAGTGGCTTGTTCTGCTCTTCCAGACAGTGTAGACGCTCATATTCTCTTTCCAAAATTCATTTATAAGCTTTTGAAGCTATCTTGTCATGGGAAGTGATATTATTGGTATAAATGCTA
Organism: Oryctolagus cuniculus; assembly: GCF_051225735.1. Classification (NCBI taxonomy): domain Eukaryota; kingdom Metazoa; phylum Chordata; class Mammalia; order Lagomorpha; family Leporidae; genus Oryctolagus; species Oryctolagus cuniculus. The sequence continues at coordinate 56,633,083 of NC_142879.1, read as the reverse complement.
ATGAGAAATCTCAGAATGGGCCTGAGATAGTGTTCTCAAGGTTGACTGGTTTATTGTTAGTGATAAACATTGAGCTACACTTTCCTGTGGTCCCACTGTTTCTAAATCTCAGCATCACCTTAATCTAATAAAAACCTGGAAGACCACTGACAGTCTCAGAACAAAGTGTTGAAAGAGTATAATGAGTAATCCACCAAGACTGCCCTTCCAATAAAGGCACACCAGATGGCTCAGCAACATTATGCTTCTCGGCAAAATAATCACCAATTAATCTTCTTGTGCATGTGTTATTCACTTCACCCACACAGCTAAAGTTCAACAAGAAACCTACCAAAAATTTCCAGTTAATGTTTCACTTGGAGATTTAAGCCATGTAAATTGAGAAATAAAAATTCCTCTCTAAACAACTGTTACTATGTGAACGGTTTAGTGCAACTTTAAGTCTGATACATTCATAGCCTCATTTTATCCCAAACCCTGAAGCAACAGAATTATAAATATCCTTTAAAAACAAAGGGAAGTATATACATCACAAATTTGCTTTTGGCTACAACTACTTCAAAAAGATAACAGGATAAAAAACATACTATAAAATAGGTTTGAGCTCTTCAGTGTAAAGTGTTCTATATTTATAATATAACTCCAAAACATGGCAATATTTTTCTTATCCATAAGCTTAACTCCTACTAGCCTCAGTTCATTCCAAATATAGCACATAATTAAAATTTTTTGGGTATTTATATTCATTTACTTGAAGAGTGGCAGAGAGATGAAGACACACACACACACACACAGAATGAGACAGAAAGAGAGAGAGAGAGAGAGAGAGAGAGAGAGAGAATAGAGAGAATATCTATCTCACCATGAGTTTACTCCCCAAATGCCCACAATACCTAGGGCTATACTAGGCTGAAGCCAGGAGTACAGAACTTATCCAGGCACCCACATTGGTGGCAGGGGCCCAAGCATTTGAGCTATCACCTGTTCCCTCTCAGGATGAAGCACAGCAGCTGAACTTGAACAGGCACTTCTATATGGGATGCAGGAGCCCCAGTGATGGCTTAACCCATTGTGCCACAATGCCTACCCTAAGCCCATAATTTTTTTTAACATTTTTTTATTTGACAGGTAGAGTTATAGACAGTGAGAGAGAGACAGAGACAGAGAAAGGTCTTCCTTCCGTTGGTTCACTCCCCAAATGGCTGCTACGGCCGGCGCTGCACCGATCTGAAGCCAGGAGCCAGGTGCTTCTTCCTGGTCTCCCATGCGGGTACAGGGGCCCATGCACTGGGGCCATCCTCCACTGCCCTCGCAGGCCACAGCAGAGAGCTGGACTGGAAGAGGAGCAACCGGGACTGGAACCTGGCGCCCATATGGGATGCTGGCTCCGCAGGCAGAGGATTAACCAAGTGAGCCACGGCACTGTCCCAGCCCATAATTTTTAAGTACTGGAAAAATTCCTCTGAATCAAGCAAATAAAACTCAAAAAAAAAGGTCTCACAAAATTCTCAATTTTTATTCCAGTCATAAGCTACTTATCTTTATTTTATATGTATGTACTAAAAAATATGGCTGTCTCATTTCCAACACACAGCATATATATATTTAGTGTATAGGGACAATTATTTTAGAAGTGAATCTAAATAGAAAAAAAATTATGCCGAGGATATTGTATCTAGGAGCTAGAAATGCCGGAAACTAGACAGTGGTGAGCTGCTTAATAGTAAAACAACAGACATTCATCAAGACAATTCTGAGTCATAAAGTAAAGAAATTTTTTGAATTGTTATTCTCTGTGTAAGAAGACATGGAAGTGGTCATTTTAGTAATCCTTCAAAACATTATACTTTTTTTAGAATTGACATTTGAAAAGGTAAGGTTAGTTGTGTGGAAAAATCACATATGCAGAACATTTTATTCTCCAACAAAGCCAAATAAAAGTGAACTAATACCAGAGTTAGGAACTTATGAAGTATGTCTACTTAACCAATAACAGGGCTTAGTGAAATAAGGATCTGGAATTTCAACTGTACTTTTTCGTTTTTAACATCATTTACACATGGGAAAAGAAAGTGACACTTGCTTTTTAGCAATCATAAATCAGGATGTAAAAGTGGATAGTGAATAATAAGGTGTTGTAAAATAGAGTCTATTTGGGAGAAATAAAAACAGAATGATAATTTAAATTACTATCGAAGAATGCAACAGATATTATTTCCAAAGAAAGGAACAGAGCACAGAGACTGTGCCATTCTGCTTTTTGGGTTCAGGTCCCTATTCCTCATTTGTTAGCTATGTGACTTAGGCAAGAGATTTACATTTTCTGACTTTGACATCCTCATCTGTAAGAAGAAGTTAATACAACGCTAATATCAAAGGTTTGTGGGGAGGAATGCTTAGGTTTATATGGGCAATGCACTTAAAATAAGATCTGCTGCATAAAAGTGCTTCAAAGATGTGTAATTATTAGTTAATACTTATCAAAGGACACATTCGGGGGCACTTAAAATAGTTGAAAAAGCAACAGGGAAATTAGTAGCCTGTGTTGGTCAAGGCTTCCTGCACATATTTAACACATTCAATTCAATTTCATTTAAAATCCCCAGGTGAGCAAACGAGTCATTTGTGTGCCAAAGATAATCTGCTCTGGAATATTCCTAGAACACAAAGAACATTAACAAAATCCCAAAGAGAGGTATCATCTCTACAGCAAAAACTCCAAAGACAACATCTTCTGTGCTGGGTTCACAAAACATAAATGCCAGTAGCCAATGAGAAATTGCCCCTGGATCAGTGGAAGAGTGGGAAACACTCTATGAGGACACACCAAACCTGGCAGTGTTGAGGGATGATAAGGGCAGAGGCAGCACAGGAACAGTGGTCAGAATGGAGAGGAATTCTTAGGGAGGTGTGATATTTGCCAAGGGCTAAAAAAAATTAAGGGAAAAAAATTGATCCACAGATCGTCATAAATCAATGGCTTTTTATTTTATATGAAAAAGCGGAGGCAGTGTAGTTGCCTAATATCAGCATTGTGACATTTGAGGAAATTATTCAGTAATAAAGAACAATGCAGGGGCTGGCGCCGTGGCGTAGCGGGTAAAGCCGCCGCCTGCAGGGCTGGCATCCCTTATGGGCACTATTTCAAGTCCCGGCTGCTCCACTTCCAATCCAGCTCTCTGCTATAGCCTGGGAAAGCAGCAGAAGATGGCACAAATCCTTGCGTCCCTGCACCCACATGGAAGACCCAGAAGAAGCTCCTGGCTCCTGGCTTTGAATCAGTGCAGCTCTGACCATTGCAGCCAATTGAAGAGTGAACCAGCAGATGGAAGACCTCTCTCTGCCTCTTCTTCTCTCTCTGTATAACTCTGACTTTCAAATAAATAAATCAATCTTAAAAAAAAAAAAAAAACTACATAACATTGGCATGCGGAGTAGATTTAAGATCTATGATATGGAAGCCAACGCTGTGGCATAGGTTGAGGTGCGGCCTGCAGTGCATCCCATATGGGCACTGGTTTGAGTATTGACTACTTCCCTTCTAATCCAGCTCCCTGTTAATGTTCCTGGGAAAGCAGGAGAAGATGGCCCAATTGTTTGGGGTCCCTGCACCCACATGGGAGACTGGGATGAAGTTTCTGGCTCCTGGCTTTGGCCTGGCCCAGCCCTAGTCATTGCTGCCATTTGGGGAGTGAACCAGTGGAAATTCTCTTTTTCTCTCTCTTTCTCTTTCTCTCTCTTGTATCTCTGCATTTCAAATAAATAAATTAATTTAAAAAAATCTATGTTACATAGTCTCTGTGATACCAGGATGTTCATTCTCCAGATTTAAGTATCTTTCTGCATACTTTGCAATTCCATGATTATCCAAATTGATCTGCACTTCAACAGAACTCTATTATATGTGTATGTGAAGTAAGTGCATAGGATAGTATTGAAATGAGAAAGAAATCGAGCTGAATTCATCCAAATACAGTAAAAGAAACTTTAACAATTACATGCCAAGGCAAATAATAAATTATAGTGAAAAGCAATATCCTATTTAAAAACCAGCATACACTATACTGAATTCCCTTCAGTTAATCTGGCAGAATAACCTGGAAGATAGTGCAGCATTGAGTTTACTTTGTTAATAGACAAGACTTTCTGTAACACGCGCTACTGCAAATCAGAGACAGTGCACAGGGCTAAACAAGCACGTGTGGGTCTCATGCTCAACGGCAAGTCTCTGGACCAGAAGTCTAACCTTTACTTTGCTCTGTAAGCGCTTGTTATGATTAAGTCACCTCATTTCCCTGGACCTCAGAATTGGCATCTGTAAATGCACAGGAAAGACAACAATGTTTTAAACTGTGATTCCGTTGACATGGTTGCCATCCAAATGCAAGATGGAATTTCTGGCAGAGAAATTGTCATCCTTACTTTCCTTCCCTATGTCAAAAAGAAATTGGATATCCTTTCTTCCTCAAAAACTACTGCCATTTTTCCATGTTTTCAATGCTCTAACAATGAAGAAAAAAAGTATAAACTATTAAATACCTGAGATCTTAATTTCAGTTGCTTAAAACTCCATCATTATCAAGGATTGTTTAATATAAAGTCTTATATGCACAGAACAAACGCAATATTTATTTCAAATAGATAACATCTATATTTATGTGTGTTTTCTACTTACATACTTAAAAAAACTAGTTGTAACAGCGTACATATGATTTGGAATTAGCTAATCACTCATCCCATTTGACAAAATGTCTTGAGTGCATTTGGTTTGAAAACCAAATGTTTTTCTTAAGGAATAAGCAACAAAGGCTTCTGAAAATATCCGTTAGTGGAACCTTTTTAAAAAAATCACCATTCCTTAATGACAGTTAAACTATGAAGAGGTATAAGCTTAATGTCAAAGTTGTTAGCCTTGTTCATTGAATCAATTATAGGCAAACAAAATCAGACAGTTGTAATTTTCTCTGTTTTTTTGCCGAAATAAATATTTTAACTGGGTGTAGAATGTAGAACATCAAGACTGATGTCTGCAGCTATTTATAGCATAAGCCCTTTTTAAAAAGATCTCAGTTTGCAGAAGTAATGTCATTCCCCCCCCCTTTTCTTTAACTCTGTGCCTATATGCTGTTGTAGGTATGTTTTAGAAACAAATTTGAAAATGAGTAAATTCTAGGAGACCTAGATTCTAATACACAACAGTGCTTCAAAAAGTTTGCAGACAAGGCCGGCGCCGCGGCTCACTAGGCTAATCCTCCGCCTAGCGGCGCCGGCACACCCGGTTCTAGTCCCGGTCGGGGCGCCAGATTCTGTCCCGGTTGCCCCTCTTCCAGGCCAGCTCTCTGATGTGGCCAGGGAGTGCAGTGGAGGATGGCCCAGGTGCTTGGGCCCTGCACCCCATGGGAGACCAGGAAAAGCACCTGGCTCCTGGCTCCTGCCATCGGATCAGCGCGGTGCGCCAGCCACAGCGCGCTGGCCGCGGCGGCCATTGGAGGGTGAACCAACGGCAAAGGAAGACCTTTCTCTCTGTCTCTCTCTCTCACTGTCCACTCTGCCTGTAAAAAAAAAGTTTGCAGACAAACTTTTGTTTCTGATTAAACAAAAGTTTATTTTTGATGGACAAAACCTGAAATTCAAGCACAGCTTTTTCATTTTATGCATTTTCCGTTACTTTCTGAAAAGCCATGTGTAATTCCATTGTCCAGCTTGTAGAGACTATTTCTTGTTAAAATTACTTAACAGAAATATTAGAGGGAACCAAATTATTCAGTAAGATGTATTAAAATATTTTATTTGCTGTTTCAAAATCTACTACAATCTTCCATCAACAATGATTTAATTTAAACGCCACTGTTAAAATTATGACTTAATAATCAATAAGGCAGGTTCATATGTCATAATGAAGGGATTTAGATGAGTTATTAAAATGATAAACTCTCATCCAAACATCTTTCTATTTTTGCAGTAAGCCAGTATTTAAAGACCAATTAATATTTTAATTTCAAAATTTACTGCATATGAGTGAAATGGACATCTTCTCCTTTGATTATTGTTTATAGTCTGCCTATATTCTCATTGAAGTAGGGTCTTTTTCCCTTTACTTTTTTGTTGTTGTTGTTGAACTCTTTATTTAGTGGCACATTAAACCTTTAGCTATAATGTAAACTTAAATCTTGTTATCTCAAAAATTACAAAAAGAAGGAAAGAAGGAAGGAAGGAAGGAAGGAACGAAGGAAGGAAGGAAGGAAGGGAGGGAAAAAGGTAGGGAGGGAGGAAGCAAGGTACTATTATATTCTCCCTACTGCATCTAGCAGCTACGTGGAATCTGATCGCTTCATGTTACTATCACATTAAGATAAGAATTGAAAAAAAATGAAAAAAAATAGAGATAGAAATAGACAGAGACAGAATAAGAAAGTTTTCATACTCAAATTACTGCAGTGGTATAAGCCAGGCCAAAGTCAGGGGCCAAAAATTCAATATAGATCTCCTATAAGTATTTGAATCATCACTGCTGCCTCCAAGGGTCTTCATTACATGGAAGATAAAGCCAGGAACCAGAACTGGACATTGAACCCAGGAATCCTGATTTGGAACATAGGCATCCTAACCAGCATCTTAATACTAGGTCAAATGCTTGCTTCTAAAGTATTACAATCAACTATGCTTTAAAAATGTATAGTTGCATAAGACTCTTTTGGTAAAATCTGTAGCATATACAACTCCAATTTCAAAATTCAAAGACAGTCTAGATGCTTTGCTGCATCTTAATAGTAAGTACTGAACAGACATCTGCACTCTTAGGTTTATTGCAGCAATATTCAGAATAGTCTGGAAAGTAAAAAATGTAAGTGTCCATCAACTGACGAATGGATGAAGAAAATGTGGTATACATATACAACGGAATATTACTCAGCCATAAAAGGAATGACATTTTGTGATTTGCAATAAAGTGGGTGGAACTGGAAGTCATTATGTTGAGTGTAATAAGGCACACGCACAAAGACAAATAACACATAATATCACTCGAATGTGGAGCCCTAAAAAAAAAGAAAACAATATCATAGAAGTTAAAAAATACAATTATGGTTGCTGGAGTATGGGGAGGTACGTGGAGCAGAGGGATTGGGAAAGATTGATTGACAGGTACTATGTTATAGCTAGATGGGATTAAGACATTCTGGAGTCGTATTACACGTGAAGATAAATGATGACAGATAATGGTAATTTACTGTATGCTTCTCTATTTACAAAAAAAACTACAGGTTAGGACTTCTGGATGCTTTTACTATGAAGAAATGTTAAATGCTTGAAAAGATAAATATATTTATACTGACTGGCAATTACATAATGCAAACATGTGATGACACATCACAAAGTCCCCCACAAATATGCAACTTTATGCCTGCTGCAGCTTTTAAATATAAATATTAAAAATAAATAGCACAACACTCAATGGGTTTCTAGTCTTTGTTTTCAGCAATTAAGTGCTTGCCCTTACCGGAAAAATATAGTATTAAACTGGGCAGTGGTTATGAGACTGGTCTTGGAGCCAGAATGCCTGGCCCTTCTGCACATTAGTGATCCCCTGGTTTCAGGCATTCAAGTTTTTGACATTTCAGAATACAATAAAATTTTTATAAATGTGATAAATATTCTTATGGCATGATCTTCAAATTGAATTCTCCCTTAAATTCCCCTATATGTCCATCAATCTTTGAGGTATCTTCACTTGAATATCAAAAATAAGAATCTCAAATTCATTATGTCAAAACTGAATTGCAGACTTTCTTCTCAAATCCACTCCACTTTTTTTTTTTTTTTTTTTTTTTGACAGGCAGAGTTAGACAGTGAGAGAGAGACAGAGAGAAAGGTCTTCCTTCCATTGGTTCAACCCCCAAATGGCCGCCATGGCCAGCACGTTGCACTGATCCGAAGCCAGGAGCCAGGTGCTTCCTCCTGGTCTCCCATGTGGGTGCAGGGCCCCAGAACTTGGGCCATCCTCCACTGCCTTCTCGGGCCACAGCAGAGAGCTGGACTGGAAGAGGAGCAACCGGGACAGAATCTGGCACCCCGACCGGGACTAGAACCCGGGTGCGGGCGCTGCAGGCAGAGGATTAGCCAAGTGAGCCGCGGCGTCGGCCAAATCCACTCTTCTTGCAGTCTCTCATCTCAGTTAATGTCTGTGATTTTCTTTCCACTCCACCATCCAAAAAGCTTGGATCATCTTGGATCCCTGCTCTCTTCCCAATCATCACATCCCATGCAAGGGCACATTCTACTAATTCTACATTGTTGAATATTCCCAGAATCTGACCACACATCACCCACCCAGTTCTATCAGCACCACCAGCACCACCATCTCAGTTTTACTTTGGCTGAAACACCAAAACCACTTTCAAACTACTTTGTACTCAAGTGCTGACCTTTACAAAGTGATTATCTTAAAATAAATCACATCATGACATTTTTACGAAAACTCTCCATAATTTTCCATATTTCTCAGAACAGATTTCAAATTCCTGGACATGGTCTTACAGGATCCCATGTGAACTGGCCACTAGCTGTCTATTATCCTCCCCTTCACACATTCTATTCTAGCACACAGACCGCCCTGCTTTTGCTCGAACACATTAAACATGTCCATGTTGTAGGCCTTTGTGCTTGCTGTCCTCTGTGGCTGGAATACTCGGGGCTCTTCCAAGAGCAGAACATCTCACTTCCTTCCCTCAGAGGGACTATGGTCAAATCCACTGCATCAGAGACACCATTTCTCATTGTGGCGTAGAGGGTGAACTTGCTGCCTGTAGTGCCAGCATCCCATATGGGTGCTGGTTCAAGTGCCAACTGCTCCACTTCGATCCAGCTCTATATTATGACCTGGGAAGGTGGTAGAGGATGGCTCAAATCCTTGGGCCCCTACACTCGCGTGGGAGACCCAGAGGAAGCTCCTGTCTCCTGGCTGCAGATCGGCTGGCCATTGCAGCCATCGGGGAGTGAACCAGCAAATCTCTCTCTCTCTGTCTCTACCTCTCTGTGGCTCTGCCTTTCAAATACATGGATAAATCTTAAATATATATATATATATATATATGTATATATAGGCAAAAATCGATGAGTGAGTCCTATACTATTTCACAGAACAAATTCTTAGAAATGAAACAATGAAGTAAAAATTTGCATATTTTTCAAAATACTGCTATATATTGTAAAATTAATTTCCAGAAGTGTATATTATTTAAATTCTTACAAGGATGATATAAATGTGTTGGTATCCCTAGAAACTTGTGAACCACTTATCATTATAATTTATTTTCTTATTTTTCATACATTGGGTAAAATATTGGCTTTAATTTGGATTAATTTGAGTTGTATGACACTGTAGAAATGTAGCTAAAAGGCACAGCATTTTCATACATAATATGAGAGAAAGAAAAAGACATTCAGGGAAGGCTTCAAAAAAGGGTGAGTTAGACTAGAAATGGGACAATTTTAGACTGGTGGTCAAGAGTGAGGTCCTTCAGCTCCTTTCCAGTTCTAAAAGAATGCTTTCCTTTCTAATTTTTCTTACTCTGCATTCCAGGCTTGTTTTCTAGGTTTGTCTTATGTACTTAAATAATAACAAAAAAATCCCTTCTTATTTACCCAAGTCCTTTGTTCCATTAATGATTCATTATGGGTTTTATTAATATACTCTATGAATCTCCATTTCTTCACTCATTCATACATCCATTCATCATCCATCATCCATTCTGTTATCCATCTATCAGACAATTATTCTTATTTTTAGATATTTAATTATGTGCCGTGGATATAAAAGTGTATAGGACACTCTTTCTAACTCACCTCTTAAGAGACTCACAATATAATGGAATATCCTGTCCTTAAAAGAGCAAACAATGATACCTTGTCTACATTTAGATGTGAAAAGATGTAGAAGTGGTCATTTGCATCCTTATAACAGTGGAAAAATGAACAAGCTGAAAATCAACTACATTTCATGGATCAACCAGAGAACCAAGGGGACAAACCTCTACAACAGATTCTGCAGGGACAGTTTCATTCACAGACATTATCAGTGTCTTGTTTTTTGTAGCAGAAGCTCTTGGATCCATAAACATGGGGGAACTCTAAAATAGTTATTTTGACAAAGAATTTGAGTCTGAGTGTGCACTAGCTTGAAAGTGAGAAACTCCATGGTCCTATAGTCTTAGGTGGATCTCAGGATTTTATGGGTTATATTACCAGAAATTCTAACACGTTATCAAGGTGAAAATCCAAGAATGATCCTCCTTTGCTCTGGAAGGGGTAGGGGATGCGTAATCACTGTGAAATATGTCTAGAGACTTCTCCATGACAAAGGCATATATTCAAGGAGGAGAGACATTGTGAGACCTTATTCCCAATAAGGAAAAGACATTCCTCAAACTACAGGACTTGCTAAACTTCCTGTATCACTTAAGTGAGGGAAAAAAGAGTTAACAGGAGCAGAGCTTTAATAACACCGCTTAGGGGAGGGACAGCTGGGCAAAGAAAACAGTAGTGGGAAGACAGAGGATCCATATCACTGGGAAAATTTGTGATGGTCAATGCTCCAAGATTCAAGTCCACCAAATATTGAGATTTCATTGGGAAGTGCCCAACACCTTATGACCACTGCCACACACATCACTATAAACAAGAACAGATTGCAGCTGAAAGACTTGGCAATACGTGAACACTCTCAGAGCTGGAATACTTACAGAACTCCAAAGCCAAGAGCAGGGAACAGAACAAAGCAGTAGAGGAACCTGAAGCCTCTGTCATTGGTAGCTACAGCAAACATTAAACGTAATCTAATTACTGATCAGATTAATCAGCATACGAAAAGGCCTGAGTTCCTCTTGCTCCACACAAGATGTCCAGCTTTCAATGAGAACTTATATGACATATAAAAATACATGTAAAAAGAGATAAAACATTCAAGAAAACAAATCTCAGATACAACATAAAAGTTGGAATTATATGGCAGAATAAATAAAATAATTAAGATGTTACACACCAGAAGAGAAAATATGAAATACATGCCAAAGTAGTTGAGTAATGTGAGCAAACAGAATTTAAGAAAGATATGCTAGGAAAGAAACAACAGGAAATGCTAGAAATGGAAAAAGAAGAGAGTACAAAAGAAATGAAGAATATCTCACTAGGTTCCATAGTAACTTACACAAGACTCAGGAAAGAAACAGTGACTTGAAGTTTCGCCAACTGAAATCTTCCAAACTGAATTGTAAATAGAAAAAAAATAATGAGTGAAAGATAAAGGGAAAAAAGAGCATACAAGAAAATTGGGGCAATATCAAAAGGTATCACCTAACATAATCGGAATACCAGGAAGAAAGCAGAGTGTAGCAGAAGAAATATTGATATACTGGCCAGGAACTTCATGAAATTGACAAACAGCAAGCCACAGATCTAGAAAGCTCAGAGAACTGTACGAATAAGTATAAAAAAATCTATCCCTACACATATATTGTAATTACAGGAAACCAAAGAAAAGAAAGTCTTGAAGGAAGACTGAAAAATAAATGTTCCTTATAGAGAAACAAGGATATAAATTAGAGTGGGGTTATCAGAAACTGCACAAGAACAAAGAGAACCTAGTGAGACATTTTAACTGCTAAAAGAAAGAGACCTATCAACCTAGCATTCTATAACCACTGAAATGATCCTTCAAAAAAAGGAGAAATAAGGCTTTCTCAGACAAACAAAGACTGAGGGGATACATCACTTCAGGATCTGGTTTGCCAAAAACATTAAAGTTTCTTCCAGGCAAAAGAAAGCAAGGTAAGCCAGAAACTCAGATACAGATAATAATGGAAGAACATCAGGAAAGGATATATGAAACTACAATAAAACCCTTTATTTTTCTTACTCTTAAGAAAATATAACTGTTTATCTAATAGAGTATACACTAAATACAGTAACAGTGTGTTAGATGATTCTAAAATATAGGTAAGCTAAATTGATAACAGCAGTGTTGTAAGGCCAGGCAAGGATGTAGTGGGAATATTCTTTTACAAGTGATCTGCTAGGCCTATGAAACACAATACCTGCTTTGAAGATGAAATTAAATTAGTGAAAATTTATACTGTAGCTCTAGAGAGAACACTAAATGTCTTACAAAAGAACAAGTATGATTTATATGTTAGAATGGGAGATAAAATTGAATCATTTAAAAGGCTCAAACTTAGAGACGCCAGTAAAGAGAAGTGATAAAGACACAAAGAAGAAATGCATTGAATACAAAACAAGTACAAAATATGGTACAGATTAATCCACATCAGAATCTTTCAATGTAGTAGCTATGTTAGTTTCAGACAAGGCAAGCTCCATAACAAGAAAATGTATCAAGGATAGTGGAGGACATTAAATACTCATAAGGCGATCAATTCTCCAGGAAAATATAATAATCCCAAATATATATGCAGGTAACAACAGAATGTCAAAATAGTAAGACAACTCTGACAGAACTGAAAGGTGATGACAAAGTCATTACAGTGTGAATGGGAGGAGGAGGGTGGAAGCATGGGTGCGAGGGAGGGTACAGTGGGAAGTATCACAAGGTTCCCAAATCTGTATATATGAAATACATGAAATGTGTATATCTTAAATAAAACAGGAAAAAAAGAGAAACTACAACATCATTCTCTTATAATTGACAGACCAAGCAGGCAAAGAGGCCATAGGCAGAATATAACTGACCTGAAAAGCACTATCAATCACTTGATATACATTTACATTTATATAAAATGTAGCCTATTCCACACCAGCAAAGTCCACATTACCCTAAAGTGTCCGTGAAGTATTCAGCAAGATAGAATTGATTCTGGCCATAAAACATACCTTAACAAATGAAAAGTAACAGAAATCACAGTATATTCTCATATAAAGAAATTAAACAAGAATCAATAAAAAAAGATTGTTAGAAAATCCCCAAATAGCTAGAAATGAAAAACACACTTATCAATAATACATAAGTCAAACAAAAAGTCTAAAGTGAAATTAAAAATAACTTTGGGCCAGCGCCGTGGCTCAATAGGCTAATCCTCCACCTAGCGGCACCAGCACACTGGGTTCTAGTCCCGGTCAGGGCACCGGATTCTGTCCCGGTTGCCGCTCTTCCAGGCCAGCTCTCTGCTGTGGCCAGGGAGTGCAGTGGAGGATGGCCCAAGTGCTTGGGCCCTGCACCCACATGGGAGACCAGGAGAAGCACCTGGCTCCTGCCTTCAGATCAGCGCGGTGCACCGGCCGCAGCGCACCAGCCGTGGCGGCCATTGGAGGGTGAACCAACGGCAAAAGGAAGACCTTTCTCTCTGTCTCTCTCTCTCTCTCACTATCCACTCTGCCTGTCAAAAAACAATAACTTTGGACTGTACTAATATGTAAATAGCTTATCAAACCATGTGGATTGCATCAAAGGCAGTGCTTAGAAATTATAGCATTAAATGCATATATTTAAAAGAGAAATATATAAATCAATAACATACTTTAGCACCAGGAGGATCTAAAGAGGAAAGAGTAATTTAAATGTGAGTAAATAAAATAAATAATAAAATTACAGCAGAAATCAATGAAATTAAAAACAGGAAAATATAGAAAAATCAAGATCAAAAACTAGTTCTGTGGGAGCTGGTGGTGTGGTGCAACACGTTAAGCAGCCACTTGTGACCATGCCATCCCACATCAGAAAGCTGGGTGCAGTTCCAGCAGCTCCATTTCCCATCCAACTTTCTGCTAATGTGCCTGGGAAAGCAGTGGAAAATGGCCCAAAGACTTGGGCCCCTGCTACCGAGGTTGGAGACCCAAACACAGTTCCTGGCTCCTGGCTTCAGCATGACCCAGGCCCTGCTGATGTGACTATCTGGGAAGTGAACTAAGAGACAAAGATCTTCCAGTTGCTCGTCCTCCCCTCCCCTCAACAGACCTGTTACTCAGCCTTTCAAATAAACAAATAAATCTTTTCAAAAAATTGGTTCTTGGAAAAGATCAATAAAATTGAGCTGCAGGCTTCTGACTTCAGCCTGCCCAGGCCCAGCTGTTGCAGGCATTTAGGGAGTGAATCAACAAATGGAAGTTCTCTGTTTGGTTTTGTGTCTCTCTGGCTTCCAAATGAAAGTACATAAATAAAACTTTTGGAAGAGTCACTTTACAGTGAATGTTATACCAATACTGATAAAGCAGGCACATGGGGTATGCCCTTAAGATATATTATTAACTGAAATAAATCAGTCTCAGAAAGACCATAGACTGGGGCCAATGCAGTTGTGTAGCAGGTAAAGCTGCCACCTGCAGTGCTGACATCCCATATGGGCCCCAGTTCGAGACCTGGCTGCTCCACTTCCGATCCAGCTCTCTGCTATGGCCTGGGAAAGTGGTAGAAGATGGCCCAGGTGCTTGAGCCCCTACACCCGCGTGGGAGACTGGAGAAAGCTCCTAGCTCCTGGCTTTGGACTGGCGCAGCTCTGGCGGTTGCGGCCATGTCAGGAGTGAACAAGTGGATGAAAGATTCTCATTCTCTCTCTCTCTCTCTCTCTCTCTCTTCTCCCTCTCTGTAATTCTGTCTTTCAAATAAATAAATAAATAAATATTTTAAAAAAAAAAGACCACAAACTGTATGGCTCCACTTTTTTTTCCATTCTGGAAAAAGTAAAACAACAGAGAAGGTAAACTCAATGATTTACCGATATGATGACAATGGCCCTTTACCTCTGTGGTTTTCTTCAAAAATCCCTAACTGTATTTTGAGAGAAAACACCCAGCAAATCCCCACACAGGGACGTTCTGCAAAATCCCTGATCAGTATTCCTTCAACCTGCAAAACCATCAAAAACAAGGAAAACCTGAGAAATTTTTACAGACTAGAGGATCTTAGGAGACATGACTACTGTAATGTGGTATCTTGGTTGGGATTCTGGGACAGGAAAATGATAGCAGGTAAAAAGTAAGGAAATCTGAATAAAGGGTGGACTTCAGCTATTATTAATAGTCAACATTAACTAGTATTAGTTTTGGTTTATTAGTTATAATAAATGTTTCACGCTAATGTAAGATGTTAATAATAGAGGAAAATGGAATGGGACATATAGAAAGTCTGCAATTTTTTTTTTGCATTCTGTTCAAAGAGAACCCTATTCTAAAACAAGAATTTTTTTTTTAAATAGAAGTCAAGTACAATCCTTCCAAACATCATTCTATTGAATAATCTGTAATGAAGCTCTTTGCAGGATCCGAAATAAATAAATATGATGGAAAAAGAGAATGGTCTACAGAGATGGGCAGCTGGAGAAGAAATAGGAGTCTAAGGAGGAAGAGGGCACTAAAAAGAAGAATTTGTGCAAAGGCCCAGAAGCATATGGTGGCTGGGCATACTTGTGGGATGGCAGTATGGCAGTTAATCCGGTCTAACTACAAGGGTGAAAGTATCAGGTTGGAGTAGGAGTCAGGGCTACATCATAATCCTTTCTCTGAGAAGGAAGAATCCAATAGTGATATTTGTTTATTTTTATTGAGTTCAGATGCTGCGTCAGAAACATTAGTTGCATTAGTTCTGACCTTACTACAAGATCATTCTGCAAATCTGGAGAACAGACTGGAAAGTAGCAAAGCTGAAGATTCCTTAGGGGAGGCGACTGATGCATCTTTTCACCTCTTCTCTATAGCCTCTGTTCTGTGGATTTCAAAGCAATTTTATAATACACAGTTATTCTTAAGGGTTAAAAATTAACTGAAATGTGATCCCTGTTAAACATAAGAGTGGGAATAAGAGAGGGAAGAGATGTATAATTTGGGACATGCTCAAGCTGACTTGCCCCAAATGGTAGAGTTAAAAACATACCAGGGGATTCCAATTCAATCCCATCAAGGTGGCATGTACCAATGCCATCTCACTAGTCCAAGTGATCAATTTCAGTTCACAATTGATCATAATGCAAGGACTAAGAGTCAAAGGGAGCACATAAACAAGTCTAGTACCTGCTAACACTAACCGATAGAATAAATAAAGGGGAGAGTGATCCAACATGGGAAGTGAGATACTCAGCAGACTCATAGAATGGCAGATGTCCTAAATAGCACTCTGGCCTCAGAATCAGCCCTAAAGGCATTCGGATCTGGCTGAAAAGCCCATGAGAGTATTTCAGGCATGGAAAGCCAAGACACTCTGGCAAAAGATCTCTGCGAGTGATATCCCAGTGGAAAGAACAGGTCTTCAAAGAAGGAGGTACCTTTCTCTGAAGGGAAGAGAAAACCTCCACTTTGACTATGAGCTTGTCTAAACAAGATAAGAATCGGAGAACTCAGAGGGCTTCCATATCCTTGGAAACTCATGACCGGAGCATAGGGAGACTACTGATGCCATAGACAGGAGTGTCAATTGGTAAAGTCAACAACAGGAGTCACTGTGCACTTACTCCTCATGTAGGATCTCTGTCCTTAATGTGCTGTGCATTGAGATTTAATGCTATAACGAGTACTCAAACAATATATTTCACTTTGTGTTTTTATGGGGGTGCAAACTGTTGAAATCTTTACTTAATGCATACTAAACTGATCCTCTGTAAAAAAAAAAAGAAATTATCAACTCCCAACTTGACTCTCACTGGGATTAAACATGACAATAGGTCTGATCTGATTTCATCATCATTTAAAAAAAATCATCTATTATTTTTCACTTTATGTTTCTGTGTGAGAGCAAACTGTTGAAATCCTTACTTAAGGTATACTAAGCTGATCTTCTGTATATTAAGATAATCGAAAATGAATCTTGATGTGAATGGAAGGGGAGAGGGAGTGGGAAAGGGGAGGGTAGTGGGTGGGAGGGACGGTATGTGGGGCAAGCCATTGTAATCCATAAATCGTACTTTGGAAATTTATATTCATTAAATAAAAGTTTAAAAAAAAAAGCAATTTTAGCGCTTCTATGTTACTGAGTAGGATATGCTTCGATTACTGTCTTCACTTTCTCCTCTCTCATCCAACTTACTCCTTAATGATGGCCTTAGGAACAGCTTTCATTCTTCCTCTCTAAAGAAGTTGCTCGTTGGGGCCAGTGCTGTGGCGCAGTAGGTTAATCCTCCTCCTACGCGCCAGCATCACATTTGGGAGCTGGTTCTAGTCCTGGCTGCCCCTCTTCCAGTCCAGCTCTCTGCTGTGTCCTGGGAAAGCATTTGTAGAAGATGGCCCAAGTCCTTGGGCCCCTGCAACCACGTGGGAGACCCGGAAGAAGCGCCTGGCTCCTGGCTTCGGATCAGTGCAGTTCAGTTGCAGCCATTTGGGGAGTGAACCAACAGAAGGAAGACGTTTCTCTCTGTCTCTCCCTCTCACTGTCTGTAACTCTAACTCTCAAATAAAAAAATAAAAAAAATTAAAAAAAAAGAAGAAGTTGCTCCTTGGGGCTGGCATTGTGGCTCAGTGGGTTTAGCTGAAACCTGGTATGCCTGCATCCTATATCAGAGTGCCGGTTCAAGTCCCAGCTGCTCTGCTTCTGATCCAGCTCCCTGCCTGGGAAAGCAGCAAAGAATAGGCAAAGTACCTGGCAACTTATAATACACATGGGGAACCTGGATGAAGTTTCTGGCCTTTGCTTTGGCCTGGTGCAGCCTTGGGTCATTGAAGCTATTTAAGGAATGAAATATTGGATGGAAGATTTCTTTGTCTCAGTGTCACTTTGCCTTTCAAATAAATAGAACATTTTTTTTTATAAAATTGCTCCCCAGGATGCACCCATTCCAAGCCCTGCCTTGACATTATTTTTACTGGTTCTTCCAAACTGGATTTAGTTAGTGACTCCTCGGTGCCTTTACCATGGCATTTGTGTACATAAAGAAAGCCCCTTCCTTGCTTATTTTTCCTAGATGAAATTCTGTCCAATATCCCAGATCTGCTCTAATATAGCCTTCCCTTACAAGGCCTTTTCTGATTCCACTCAAAGCAAATTCCCCATCCTATGATCTACAATTCTTGTCTTATACTAGTCTTAGGCTTGCATAAAAATCTCGAAAGACAGGAAGTTGGATTAAACTTTTTGTTTCCCTGGCCATACACTTTACACCTGGCACATGCAGAATGTGTCATCTGAGTTGAAAATAAAGTAAGTGAAAGTCAATTTAACTTTAACTGAAAACATTTTTTAGAACACTTCTTTAATGCTTATAACAAATACCCTCTTTGCTTTGATAATGTTAGGATAAATGTTTGTTTAATTTCACTGATATGTTACTTTCAACTGATTGAATTCAAAGAATCGAAACCTTGATTGATACTTCTCAAGAGTAGTCACTGGGAGAATGACTAAGAGGAAAATATGCCATATGTATATATAGATTCTTTTAAAGATTATATATTTATTTGTTACACAGAGGCAGAAGCATAAAGAGAAAGAGTCGTTCATCTACTAGCTCACTCTCCAAATGGCCACAGTGCCACAGTGCCCCCATTATATATACATTATTTTGTAACTAAAAAATAATACTGCTTACCACAGTAATGCTTGAGGATTTGTTAAATTTCTAGAGTAAGAGTATAAAAAATTCCAAATGTTATTTTCTCTGTATTTGTATGGGACCTAGTGAGCATAAAATTTATCTCGACCAGTCCATATTTTTTTTATTTTTTATTTATTTATTTTTTATTTAGTAAATATAAATTTCCAAAGTACAGTTAATGGATTACAATGACTCCCCGCCCCATAATTTCCCTCCCACTCACACCCCTCCCATCTCCAGCTCCCTCTCCCATTCCATTCACATCAAGATTCATTTTCAATTATTTTTATATACCAAAGATCGATTTAGTGTATATTAAGTAAAGATTTCATCAGTTTGCACCCACACAGAAACACAAAGTGTAAAGTACTATTGGAGTACTAGTTATAGCATTAATTCACATTGGACAACACATTAAGGACAGATCCCACACGAGAAGTAAGTACACAGTGACTCCTGTTGTTGACTTAACAATTTGACACTCTCATGTATGGCGTCAGTAATCTCCCTAGGCTCTAGTTATGAGTTACCAAGGCTCATAGTCAAAGTGGAAGTTCTCTCCTCCCTTCAGAGAAAGGTACCTCCTTCTTTGATGGCCCCGTTCTTTCCACTGGGATCTCACTCACAGAGATCTTTCATTTAGGTCTTCTTCTTCTTTTTTTTTTTTTTTTTTCCAGGATGTCTTGGCTTTCCATGCCTGAAATACACTCATGGGCTTTTCAGCTGGATCCGCATGCCTTAAGGGCTGATTCTGAGGCCAGAATGCTGTTTAGGACATCTGCCATTCTATGAGTCTGCTGTGTATCCCGCTTCCCATGATGGATCGTTCTCTCCCTTTTTGATTCTATCAGTTAGTATTAGCAGACACTAGTCTTGTTTGTGTGATCCCTTTGACTCTTAGACCTATCAGTGTGATCAACTGTGAACTGAAATTGATCAACTGGACTAGTGAGATGGCACTGGTACATGCCACCTTGATGGGATTATATTGGAATCCCCTGGAACGTTTCTAACTCCACCATTTGGGGCAAGTCCAATTGAGCATGTTCCAAATTGTACATCTCCTCCCTCTCTTATTCCCACTCTTATATTTAACAAGGATCACTTTTCAGTTAAAATTTAAACACCTAAGAATAATTGTGTGTTAATTACAGAGTTCAACCAATAGTACTAGAACAAAACAAAGAAAAAATACTAAAATGGATAAAGTATTACATTGTACATCAACATTCAGAACAAGAGCTGATCAAGTCACTGTTTCTCACAGTGCCCATTTCACTTCAACAGGTTTCCCCTTTGGTGCTCAGTTAGTTGTTGCCAATCAGGGAGAACATATGATATTTGACCCTTTGGGACTGGCTTAATTCACTCAGCATAATGTTTTCCAGATTCCTCCATTTTGTTGCAAATGGCCGGATTTCGTTGTTTTTGACTGCTGTATAGTATTCTATAGAGTACACGTCCCATACTTTCTTTATCCAGTCTACTGTTGATAGGCATTTGGGTTGGTTCCAGGTTTTAGCTATTGTGAATTGAGCTGCAATTAACATTAAGGTGCAGACAGCTTGTTTGTTTGCCAATTTAATTTCCTTTGGGTAAATTTGAAGGAGTGCTATGGCTGGGTTGTATGGTAGGGTTATATTCAGGTTTCTGAGGAATCTCCAGACTGACTTCCATAGTGGCTTCACCAGTTTGCATTCCCACCAACAGTGGGTTAGTGTCCCTTTTTCCCCACATCCTCTCCAGCATCTGTTGTTGGTAGATTTCTGAATGTGAGCCATTCTAACCGGGGTGAGGTGAAACCTCATTGTGGTTTTGATTTGCATTTCCCTGATTGCTAGTGATCTTGAACATTTTTTCATGTGTCTGTTGGCCATTTGGATTTCCTCTTTTGAAAAATGCTGCCTCACAATAGAAATTATCATAAATTAGTTCAATTTAGCTTTAAATAGAGTCTTTAGAAATTTGATGTTAATACACTCATATTTATTTTCACCTCAAAAACTGGAAACTGTTGAGGTATCAAAATATACCATGAAACAGACCAGGAATTTGCTATGCCACTTATTGACATTCTGTACCTAACTTTAAGTTTGAAATGTCTATTGTGATATCTACTATGATAACATGTAATTAGATACACAAAATGATTCAAATGTCATTGAGATGACACCTTTCTGAGGATAACATTCCATGGAAGGAAAAATATTCTCAAAGATACTAAAGCGCAGATGGCAGTTCAAAATTCATAAGTCTTTATATTTATTCCGAAGTTCCATTCTATTTTAATTGATTAATCTATTATTCAAAACTCTCCACGTTATTCTAGCTCAGATGTTAAGCTTGTTCCTCCAAATCTCTGCTTGTCTACATTTGATATTTTGTTGAAAATAGAATTCAACTGAATCGGACTCTATAAATCTTTTGCTCATCCAAATTGTATATTTTTCTTGCTCTAAATCTCTCCTATCTTATTTCACACAAAAGAGCATTTGTTTTAATTTCCAATGTTTTCCATTCTATATAAGTTTTAAATCCATTTTTTCTTCACTAGTGTGAGAACTTCGCTCACTCAACAATTTCAGGGACTGTGCTTCATCAAATAAACCCCTCTTTCTTGAGCATAATCAAGCTCTTTATTCCTATAGTTAATTGATTTTTCTTGGCATTCCTATAAGCATATACAAAGCTTCCTTGTTCTTAAAGGAGAAAGAAGAAAAAGGAGGAGGAAAAAGAAAGATGGAGGAAAAGCAGAAGAAAAGGAGGAGGATGGAATGAGGAGAGTGGAAAGAGGGGGAGGGAGGGAGGGAGGGAGGGATGAAGGAGAGAAGAAAGGGGGAAGGAAGGGGTGAAAAAACCATGTTTTTGATTTTGCTACTTTCCCAAGGACACATAACTGCAACTTGTTCCTCTTTCTTTTGAGGTCATCCTTCTTGAAAGAGTGTTATGCAATTATGTTCCTCACCTCTGACTCCCAACTTCTTTCTTATCTCACCACGTAATGTCCTCTGCCTACCAAACTCTCCTGAATCTGCTTTCTCATTGGTCACCAATGACGTTCTAGTAGAAAAGTCCTACAGCTTCCCTCCCCTCTCTCTGTCCTCTATAATTAAAAAGCTACCAGCATCTGCTAACACTAACCGATAGAATAAATAAAGGGGAGAGTGATCCAACATGGGAAGTGAGATACTCAGCAGACTCATAGAATGGCAGATGTCCTAAATAGCACTCTGGCCTCAGAATCAGCCCTAAAGGCACTCGGATCTGGCTGAAAAGCCCATGAGAGTATTTCAGGCATGGAAAGCCAAGACACTCTGGCAAAAAGATCTCTGTGAGTGATATCCCAGTGGAAAGAACAGGTCTTCAAAGAGGGAGGTGCCTTTCTCTGAAGGGAGGAGAGAACCTCCACTTTGACTATGACCGTGTCTAAACAAGATAAGAGTCGGAGAACTCAAGGGGCTTCCATAGCCTTGGAAACTCATGACTGGTGCATAGGGAGATTATTGATGCCATAAACAGGAGTGTCAATTTGTAAAGTCAACAACAGGAGTCACTGTGCACTTACTCCTCATGTAGGATCTCTGTCCTTAATGTGCTGTACATTGAGATTTAATGCTATAACGAGTACTCAAACAATATATTTCACTTTGTGTTTTTATGGGGGTGCAAACTGTTGAAATCTTTACTTAATGCATACTAAACTGATCCTCTGTAAAAAAAAAAAAAAAAAAAAAAAAAAGAAGAAGAAATTATCAACTCCCAACTTGACTCTCACTGGGATTAAACATGACAATAGGTCTGATCTGATTTCAACATCATTTAAAAAAAAAAATCATCTATTATTTTTCACTTTATGTTTCTGTGTGGGAGCAAACTGTTGAAATCCTTACTCAATGTATACTAAGCTGATCTTCTGTATATTAAGATAATCGAAAATGAATCTTAATGTGAATGGAAGGGGAGAGGGAGTGGGAAAGGGGAGGGTTGTGGGTGGGAGGGACGGTATGGGGGGAAAGCCATTGTAACCCATGAGTCGTACTTTGGAAATTTATATTCATTAAATAAAAGATAAAAAAAAAACCGTAAAAAAAAAAAAAAAAGCTACCAGCAAATCTCTCTTCCTGGGAACCCTTTGGCTTCCACTGCACTCCATTTTCTACACTGCCTTTCCCTCAGATCGCTGGCTGGTCTTCCCTAACTTTCTCCTCCCACGTTGTATGGTGAAACGTTTCTTAAATTCTGCCTCCTTAACAGCTCCTCTTTTCATCTGTAATCTCCTAGATTCCTTTTGTTTGAAAAGCTCACCTTATCACATGTTTGATTATCAGATATATATAGTTCAGTCATCATTTATCCAGTCCATGAGAAAACACTGTGCAAGTGCCATCTATTTAACAGGTGAAACTGACCAATAAATGTACATTTAAGCACCTAGTCTAATAAGAATTTCAACACAGGAATCACAGTGAGTTT
This sequence comes from Oryctolagus cuniculus, assembly GCF_051225735.1. Taxonomy (NCBI): domain Eukaryota; kingdom Metazoa; phylum Chordata; class Mammalia; order Lagomorpha; family Leporidae; genus Oryctolagus; species Oryctolagus cuniculus. Next base: position 56,610,089 of record NC_142879.1, on the reverse strand, counting down.
GGGGAACACATTAAAAGAACATACGGGAGCAGATAGTAGGCCTGGTGGTGAAGATGCCTGCATCCCACCTCACAGTACTTGAATTCAATTCCAGCCTCCAGCTCCTGACTCCAGCTTCCTGCCAATGTTTACCCGGGAGGCAGTGGTGATAGATCAAGTAATTGGGGTCCCCGTCATGCACACAGGTGACCTGGATTGCACTGTTAATCTTGGCTCCAACCCCAATCCAGCCCCAGTCTTTGAGGATATTTGAGAAATGAAACAGAAGATGGAAGTTCTCTCCATCACTCACTCTCTCTGCTTCATAAAGAAAGAAATAAAAACATAGAAAATAATATCCTATCTCTTGGGAACTCAGGGAGTTTCCTGGAGAAACTGTTATTTAGTTCAAACTCTAAACACAAAAATAGAAGTTCTAAAACAAGAGGAGGTTCCAAGCAAAGAAAGAAACCTATGCAAATGGTCATGATCAAGAGTGTAACAACAAGGGGCCAGCACTGTGGTGTAGCAGGTAAAGGCACCTGCAGTACCAGCATCCCATATGGGCGCTGATTTGAGTCTCAGCTGATCCTCTTTCAATCCAGCTCTCTACTATGACCTGGAAAAGCAGCAGCAGAAGGCCCAAGTCCTCGGGTCCCTGCACCCACGTGGGAAACCTGGAAGAAGCTCCTGGCTCCTAGCTTCAGGTCAGCCCAGTTCCAGCCGTTGTGGACATCTGGGGAATGAACCAGTGGATGGAAGACCTCTCTCCCTTCCTCCCTCTCTCTCTCTCTCAGTCTCTGCCCCTCTGTAACTCTGCCTTCAAATAAGTAAATAATTTTTTTAAAAGGGGTACAATGTCAAATGAGAAACAGCCTGGTGATTGGAGGTATAGTGTGGGTCAAGGAATTGCGATCAGAAGAGATAATGACAAATAAAACTACTTTAAAAAGGCTTTATATTCAATATAAAAATGATGTCTATGGATTATCAGAACAGATTGTACTTATCTTGTTGAAATTTTTATTAGACAGCATGGTTAAGTGTCCATTAATTTTGATATTTTCACCTATTAATTTTTCAAGGGCAACGGGAAATCTGTTATAGTTATTGAATCTTTTAAGAGACACAATTGGATTTGAGTTTTGGAAAGATAATTTTAGATACATTGATATGAATTAACTTAGGTGGGAGAAAGGAAGAAGAAATATGAGTTAGAAGACTGTGCCAGTTCCCAGCGAGATATGACTGTAGTTGGAATGAGGAGAGGGATACCAGAGGGAGATACTGGTGGACAGATTTGAAATACATTTAGGAGGGGCCGGTGCTGTGGTGCAGCGGGTTAACACCCTGGCCTGAAGCACCGGCATCCCTATGGGTGCTGGTTCGAGGCCCAGCTGCTCCACTTCCAATCCAGCTCTCTGCTATGGCTTTGGAAAGCAGTGGAAGATGGTCCAAGCCCTTAGGCCTCTGCACCCACGTGGGAGAATGGGAGGAAGCTCCTGGCTCCTGGCTTCGGATAGGTGCAGTTCCGGCCATTGCAGCTAACTGGGGAGTGAACCAGTGGATAGAAGATTCTCTCTCTCTCTCTCTCTCTCTCTCTCTCTGTCTCTCCTCTCTGTGTAACTCTGAATTTCAAATAAATAAATAAATCTTTAAAAGAAAAAGAAAAGAAAAAGAAATACATTTAGGAGGCGAAGAATTTGGAGATAAAAATGATGAGATCAGTTTTGAATTTGTTGAATATGTGATGTTCATTTCAAATTCTACTTGGATTTACAGGTCACAAGTTCTTAAGAGAGTCTAGATGTTTATTTGTGGCAATTATCACCCAAGAGTGAGCAAAATAGGGAGCTGCAGTGAGTATAGAGAGTCAATACATAAGACATCCCATGGCTGGGCCTCAAAACGCTGATAGTTAAGGCTAACTCTGATGGAAAGGATACTAAGATGGTAGCAAAGTTATGGTACAATAAAGGACAGAAAAATGAAAGTCAAAAAGGAATGGAAAATGCTGCAATGAGGTCCAATTAAGGATCAGTAAATGATAACTGAATGTAGCAACAAGAAGGGTATTAGTGAACATAGCAAATAAAGTTTCAGTGTATAATCGGGAGATAGAAGCAACATTCAAGTACATTGAGAAATAAGTTGCAAATAGAGGAATAAGACATGTTATGTGCAACTCAATTTATGAAAAAGGAGATATATAAGGTAATGGCTAGAGTGGATTCTGGATTAATTTAGGGATATTTTATGATGAGAGAGATTAATGAATAAACTAATAAAGATACGCAGTTTAAGATAAAAAAGAGAACTATAAATGATGGGATAAGCACCCTGAGGTGATATGAGAGGATAGGATAATGAGCACAGGTTAAGTTCATTAGATGAGAAAGAAGAAAAAGAATGGGTGTACATAAAATCACAGTGTCCTTGTGAAGCAGAGAGAGAGAGATAATAACAGGAAGAAATTTCCTCCTTGATTTCTATATCTTCTAAAATATTATGATCTTATGCTGAGGATTACAGAGAAGGTAGCATGATAATACAGGGAAGTTGAGGGGATTTAAATAATTATCCCACTGCACAAGAAATAAATCTAACTAAAAATATGATTGTGAAGAAGTCTGGAAGGCCTGACTGGTGATAGGAATCACGAAGTCTTGGTAGTAGTGGTCTGTAACACTGAGTGACCTTTCAATTGCAATATACATAACTTCAGATAGGGATGGGAACACAGTCAGATTAAACAAAGATTAGATATTCTCTTGGTAGATACATTGGAAGGATAAGATAAGAGTAAATCCAGAGCATCTGTGAGTTGAAGCATCATTGTTTTGCTGTTAGTAGAATGATTTTTCCAATATTTGTCTTGCCTGCAAGAGGGGCATCTATGGGTGAATGAATCACCAATGTGCTTCCAGTAGGGGACTGGCATATTGGATGTGCATTAACTGGTCCTATCTGCAAGCTTGGTTTCTTTTCTTTTCTTTTAATTCCCTTCCTTCTTTCCTTCCTTCCTTCCTTCCTTCCTTCTTTTCTTTTTTATTTATTTATCACTATTTTATCATATTTTGGGATAATTTTTGGATTATTTACTTTATTTTTATTTATTTTATTTTATTTTATTTTATTTGACAGGCAGAGTGCACAGTGAGAGAGACAGAGACAAAGAAAAAGGTCTTTTTCCGTTGGTTCACCCCTCAATGGCCGCTGTGGCTGGCGCGCTGTGGCCAGCACTGATCCGATGCCAGGAGCCAGGTGCTTCTCCTGGTCTCCCATGCAGATGCAGGGCCCAAGCACTTGGGCCATCCTCCACTGCCTTCCCGGGCCACAGCAGAGAGCTGGACTGGAAGAGGAACAACCGGGACAGAATCCAGCGCCCCAACTGGTACTTGAACCCGGGGAGCTGGTGCCGCAGGCAGAGGATTAGCCTATTGAGCCGTGGCGCCGGCTGGATTATTTACTTTATAACCAATCAAAAAGTATTTTATTTTAACTTGAGAAAATATTTTGACCATCAGAGATGAAGGAATATCAAACACTCTCCCAGAGAGTTTATGAAAGAACATCACTTTGCCTCTTCTGACTACCCATTCAGTAAAAATAATTTTCTTTTTCAGACACTTGTTCTGTCGTCCTGGATAAGTTTTTAAGGCCTTGTCTATATCGTGGGTTCTGTTCTTGCATAGAACATCTAGTTGGTCACTAACAGATAAAACTCTTCATAGGAGGAAACATTAAATTGCATTCCTTACCTTTATACCTCTTAAAGAAAATATTTTTAACATCATTTTGTTATTTGCATACATCTGCTTCCTAACTCTTTAATGATCTCAGTGCCTCTCTTTCAACTCTCTTCAAGGTCTCTACTCTCCTCATTATTCACAAAATGTAACATCCTACAGAGGTCCTATTTAAGATGCTGGAGGATTTGTTCACACTGTGTGATATAAATAATTGCAATTCCTTATTTTGAAACTTTGTACTTTGCTGCCAGTTTGCTTGCATCTTTTTCTCTGCTTTTATGAGCCTGAAATAGATGTAGATCATTTGGTAAAATGCCTCAGTTTCCCATTGCAGAGATATTTTCAATCACACAGTGTTATGTAGCTTTAGCTGCAGCCCCTGCAGGCTATATAAATGATTGAACATTTGATAAAGTCAGCAGGATACAGGTGAAAAGTGAGCAGCCCCTGCTTCCAAGATGCAGGGTTTTAGAAGGGTCTTCAGCTACAAGTCTCTTCATGCTCCACTGCTCACTCACATTTTTTTTGTAAAGGGCTTTATGAAACAGCAGGGGTGTGATGCTGTGATTTCCAGTTAAGAAAAATTTAGTTTGTATTGGCTCCAGGCTTGACAAATAAGTTAAGACACTGGATTAAAAAAAGACCTTTAGGAATTCAATAACTTGTTCATCTTTCACATCCGGGACCCAAATTTACTAAACTGCCTTTGGGCAGCTTAATAATAAATTGAGGCATATTATTAAAGCATTAGTAAATCAGGCATATTTATCACATTTGAGGGCCCAGTTTGGAGCAGGAAAGCATTAAAGAAACTTACAGTGAATGTTCATGAAAAGGCCAGGCAGCATAAATTTACCTATTATAGAGGGACAAGGTACTCTCCTTTTTTAATGGCTGTTCATTGCACACCAGACTGAGCAGAAATATCTCAATAGAACAATTCTGAACTTTGTGTGATCCAGCCACTCAACATCTTTATCTTGTGTTCAGACATGAACATGTTATTCCAGAAAAGCTGACCTGCTCAATTCTTCTGGGAATATAGGAAAATAAACATCTAGAACACTTTTTTTTAATGCTGGAAGTGAGTGCTCTGACCTGGAATTCCATTTAAAAAGGGAATGTTTGTAATATGTCAATATACATCCCAATGGCTTTACAGTTTTGGAAAAACACTCCAAAAAATAAATGAAACATAATTCCAAGCAGTTGCTTCATTTAATATGCTGGGCCTAGAGGTAAGTTGCCAATATAAGATTTTTTTTTAACAGTTTAATGATATTCTCATTATGATCTTGCCTTTGTTTGAGTTTTCCAAATGTCACATCATTAAACTAATAAATCATGGTCTGTCTCCAACAGGAGCTACTATTTGCTCATAAAAATCATCATCCATGGAACAAAAGCCACATCCTTATGCTATTCTAGAACATTTGGAACATTTTCTTGTAGTTGGGTAACATCTCTCCTTGCTTTTAGTTGGAGAAAAATACATTATTTTAAATCAGTGGATGATAGCCCCAGGAAATTTCATTTTCTGTTCTATAACTAAATTTACTTAGTGTCATGGAAGGTCATGGGTACCTAGGGATTTTCACTTTGAGATAAACCTCCAACCAGAGCATGAACTACAAACGTGGAACTACCCCCTCATGTATTAAGTAAAACTCATAGAATAAATCACATTTTTCAATATTATTATTCCCTTAGGTAAGTGTATTCAACACAAAAATCACTTGTTACGCATCCAATATATGCCAGGCATTAAACAGAGATAGAGGCAGAACAAAGAATGAAATGAAATCTTTCTACTTTTAAAGCTCATATTCTAATGAATATGTTTTCCACCCGTTGAGCAATGTCCTGAAGTCAGACAATTGTGGGACATGGGGTGAACTGTTCACATTCCCAACAACAGGGTGGTATTTGTCATGTCAAGATGTATTAGAAATAAATTGATCTCAAAATTCCTTGGAAGACGTCAGTCTGAAATTCTGATATGAGAGTTAAGAAACTGAGGCTGAGGAAATGGTGAAGAAAAAATTTACCTTTTCTCTAAGAAGGTAAAATTCTCTGAATGGGTCACTTCAGCTCAGACTCTAGGCCTGAATATGCCTTAAGGATTTCTAGTGTGAAGGATTCTGGCCACTGGCGCTGTGATGTAGTAGGCTAAGCCTCTGCCTGTGGTGCTGGCATCCTATATGGATGCCAGTTTGTGTCATGGTTGTTCCTTTTCCGATCCAGCTCTCTGCTGTGGCCTGAGAAAGCAGTGGAAGATGGCCCAAGTGCTTGGTTCCTTGCACCCATGCAGGAGACCCAGAAGAAACTCCTGGCTCCTGGTTTTGGATCCACCCAGCTCCAGCCATTGAAGCCATTTGGAGAGTGAACCAGTGGATGGAAGACCTTTCTCTCTATCTCTCCCTCTCTCTATCTGTAACTCTGCCACTCAAATAAATAAATAAAAATCTTTAAAAAAAATTCTGGCTACTCTCCCAGATTTGAAGGGAGTCACAGAGAAGTAGCATCTATGGGATTCGAGGATAGATCTGGGCTGAAGGTGTCAGTCATTCTGTCTGCTGTATTCTTCTTTTGCTCTCACTAAGACCCAAGGAAATCTTGCGACAAGTTTGAGTCTGAGAGACCAAAAGGTAGGTCTGAGAAGGGGCACAGGCTTCATACAACCCCAGACAGGAGAGGTGCCCTTGGCTAGGGTCCGAATGATGGCAGCAGAGGGTCAGGATGCTAAGATGCTGCAATCTCCAAAGCGTAACAGAAGCCATGAAAAGGGTATGGATATCCTAAGCAGATAGGGCAAAGGGGCATGGGATGCTGATCGTGAGTGACCCAGGCAAAGTGTCAGATACAAGAAGGGGAAGAGTTGAGTGGGGCTAGTGTTACAGTGATAATAAAGTAAACAGAGCTCAGGCCTTCAAACAATACAGACATGCCAGAATTTTTGCCGTGGCTATGTCAGGTGCTTTTTGGTCTGTCTTTCATATTGTTCTTTTGCTTCTTTTCATATGTTCAAAATTGCCTATGGTGGACTTAACTGCCTTTTAAGAATTCAAAACATTTTAAGAAAAATGTGTGTAATATATATAAGGCATTACACATCTGGCATCTATTCTTAAGCAAGGACTGCTGAACCACCTACAGGGAAGTTATCAAGGGAATGTAAAGAAATATCCCAGGAACACCGGAGAGATCATACAGAGAAGGCCAGATTTTCATCAGCAAAACTACCAGGAGCAAAATAAAGAGGTACTGTGTCCATTTTAAGCACACAGAAACCCACGACTACCCAGGCTACACAACTTTTCAGGGATGCATCCAGCAGAGGAAGAGCCAAAAGTCAAGTTTTCTGAGGCAGACAAGTAACCGCTCCCTCCAGTTTGAAAATCCAACACTGCTTTGTAAGCACATTTAGTAGGGTCAATATCAAGGGAGACCTCTTTTAAACATGTATTTTAGATCTGAAGAGCAGTTACTGATAGAAAATGATACAAACCACAATCTGAGCATTTACCTCATGTGTAATGGAGTTAATCAGGATTCTACATGGTGGGCAAATGTACCCTAACAGGCCCCAGGGCACAGGTATTAGTGATCACAGCAGGAGGCAGGAAATTCTGCATAATTCAAGAATTTCCAACCAACTGCAATTTAAAAAAAATCATTTTGATCTTATTAGATGTGATGACTCCCTCAATTTAAGGGGAATTTTCAACATTTCAAAAATCATATTCTATGTTAACAATTGTGACTCCTTAGACTCACTAATTTTAAAAAGGTGATTTCTTTATTACTAAGACAATAATCTGTATGCATGATTTGTGATTGAATGATTGTGAAGAGCTGGGTACACTCGTATCACAGTAGGATCACGTTTAGATTACAACGCTTCTGTCTGCTCTCTTCTCATGTTCTCTGCACTGTGGTAGCCAGCTTTTGCTATCAGCCTTTGTTATAACAAAACGAAAAGCTTCATGAAATATGTCATAAAAATAGAACGAGTAGCATTGTTCTTAACTCAAATATATATACAGAAAAAATATTGAACTCATTCTACAACTGTGAAAAAAATAATGTGTTATCTTTAATAAAAGATAAGGGAGCTTGACTTCTCAGGCATCTCTTACAGATTGTCTGAGACCCCTTCTGAATAACAGATTTAATCACCTATAGATGTGTTCTGAGTGACAGTCCTAATGAATAGGCATATTTTTGGTTGATAGTCTGTGCTCTAGGGCTCATTAAATTTAGTAAATCCCGTTTACTTTCTTTTTTCTTTCCATTCTTATTTTTTCCATCCTTTTCCAAAAGGTTGTTTATATCCCAGTTCTTTCTCAAGACAAAAATCTAAGTTGGCTTATAAGAAAGTGAAGATCCAGAAAAAAACAAAAACAAAAACAAAAAAGAAAATACACTAGTTACCTACCAGAAGAATTAAACAATGTCATAGGATTGCTGCTCTTTTCCATCTGTCTTGGGATAATTTTCACTTTGGTTTTGGTAAGGGATATTATAGAAATATTAGCTTCTGTTGTAATAGGAAATGTTCCTCAGTAGAATTAAATAAAGAATTAAAAGTCCATTGAAGTCTGACTTTATTAGGCTTACTCAAGTTATACAAGAGAAAAGATGGAAGCTCTAATTAGATTTCCAGCTGTTTTTGATGTTTTCCTTAAGAGTAGGCAAGTCCAACAAGTAAAACATAAAAATTAAGCCAATAAGGTAAAAATGAGAGACATCACAAAACTCTACAAATGCCATCTATAGACATGTGGCTGGCCTAGACAAACCAAAATAAGGAACTAGGAGGACTAGATCACACACGGGATTTCTAACAAGCAGTGTCTGTTGGAATCATGTCCAATCCATGAGCTGTGAATTTCAGCTTTACTCCTCAGATCCCAGGGACATCATCTGTAATGTATAGAGCTGAAATGTTCAGGTTTTGAAACCAAATATATCTGAGTTTGAAATCTGCTTCTTTCTCTTATTAGTTTCATGATCTGAGACATAAATTTTTCCGTACCACCTACTTCATGAAGTCTCTCTCTCTCTCTCCTTGAAGACTGAATGATATATATAAAATTCTCAACTTCATGGTAGACACATAGATAGCATTCAGTAAATATGAATTTCTCACCCTCATTAGACTTAAAAACTAAATAGGAAGAAAATATATTGCATATGGTATATACAGGTGTAGGTACCCAATATTTTCATATATGATAGTTATTTTTCACTGGAAGTGCAATGTAGCAATAGAGTTGAAAAGTGAAGGCAGTCTGAAGTTCAAAACAGAATCAGATTCTATCAACAGGAAAAATGGCTGGCCTGAAAGAATGGTAAGTATGCACAGGGTAATACCCCAGTTTCAGCAATGAAAACTTCCATTACAGACTTCATGAAGATTGTTCATTCTGGGTTTAGAGTTTTAGTTGTATAGAGTACCTACATTATTATACTAGTCAAGGAAACAAAAGTCATTTGTTCTATACATTTATTAAATACATGCAGTACTTAAATGCAAGTGACAAACCAAAAAAAAGCTTCCTTGTGATGGTAAATATACAAGAGATCATTACTCTAAAAAATTGTACTAGTATATAGTCTGTCTGATTGTCTTTGTCCTTCCAAAATTCATGCATTAAACCATAATCCCCAAATAGATTAAAATCAGAGATGAAAATAGGGACATTAAAACTGACACTTCAGAAATACAAAAGATTGTCAGAGAATACTATGAACAATTAGATAGCAAAAAATATCCTAGAAGAAATGGACAAGTTTCTGGACACACAACCTTACCAAGATTGAATCTTAAAGAAATAATCCCCAAACAGACCAATAACGAGATTAAAGACTGAATCTGTAATAAAAATTCTTCAGGGCTGGTGCTGTGGCATAGTAGGCTAAGCCTCCACCTGCAGCATTGGCATCCCACATGGGTGCCAGTTCATGTCCTGGCTGCTCCTCTTTTGATCCAGCTCTCTTCTTATGGCCTGGGAAAGCAGTAGGAGATGGCCCAAGTGCTTGGGCCCCTGTACCCACACGGGAAACGCAGAAGATGCTCCTGGCACCTGGCTTTGGATCAGCCCAACTCCAGCAGTTGTGGCCATTTGGGGAGTGAACCAGTGGATGGAAGACCCCTCTCGCTGTCTCTCCCTCTACCTGTAACTCTGCCTCTCAAATAAATAAATAAATAAAATCTAAAAGAAAGAAGAAAGAAAGAAAAAGAAAGAAAGCTAGCTAATCACCTATGTGAAGGCTAAATACTCACTTAAGTTACAAGGGTACAGATTCTGTGAGTGGCATTAGAGCTTTTTTTATAAGAGGTCCTAGAGAGTTCCTTCTCCCCTCCAGCATGAAAGGCCACAGGGGGGCCGGTGCCGCGGCTCAATAGGCTAATCCTCCGCTTGCAGTGCCGGCACACTGGGTTCTAGTCCCGGTTGTCCCTCTTCCAGGCCAGCTCTCTGCTGTGGCCAGGGTGTGCAGTAGAGGATGGCCCAAGTGCTTGGGCCCTGCACCCCGTGGGAGACCAGGAGAAGCACCTGGCTCCTGCCTTCGTATCAGGGCGGTGCGCCAGCCACAGGGGGAAGGAAGTTGGCTATCTATGGATTGGTAAGCAGGCTCTCACTATACACCAAAGCTATACTCCATGCTTAGGCCTTGGCTATTAAAGCTTCCAGAACAGTGAGAAATAAATATTTGTGCTGTTTGAGCCACTTAGTCTATTACATTCTTTAATAGCAGCCTGAATGGACATAGATGGGTGTCAACAGAATGTATGCAAAAAGGAATAGTTTCTTTTCTGAGAAGCTAATAACACACTAAAGGAATACACAAAGAAAATTATTGCCCTTAACTCACGTGAAATAATTAGAACAACATTAAGATTCCCTGAGTAGACATAAAATTTTGGCTGTAGTAGCAGGTGTATGGTTTGGTAGCAAGTGCCCAAAGGTGTTAGGTTTTTTCTCTACTATTTATAACACAAAATATATTTCGTTAAGGTGAATGTTTGGGTAACATTTATTGTCTTGAAACTCCATCAAATTAATTAATCTTGTTAAAGGCTATGTGATAGCTCTGACCTATGACTTCTTGCATACTTTCAGTATTAAATGATGCCCTAACAACCCTGAGTGCTTTCATACAAGGATTTAATATTGCTACACAAATAACAAAGGGCTTGCTTTAATTATTTCATATTGTCACAACGGCCTACAGAATGAACAACATACATTAAAATGTATTTTATGTTTACCTATAATACATATGACTTGAAATATGTAGGAAATGGTTATAACAAAAAACTTTACCTAGCCCATAAACACAACATCAATATCGAGAAAATAAATTATTTTATCACAAAATATGGCATATAATGTGCCATCTATGCAGACTGCCCCTATCATGGTTACCAACCAATTTTAAAATAAAATATGGACATTTGGCACAGAAGCTAAGATGCCACTTGGGATGCCCACATCCCATACCAAAAAGTGCTTGGGTTTGAGTTCTGGCCCCATTTCTGATTCCAACTTTGTGTTCCCTAGTAGTTGTGTCCCTGCCACTCACATAAGAGACCCATGTAAAATGGGGTTCCTGGCTCTTGGCTCTGACTTGGCCCAACCTTGCTGTTGTGGGCATTTAGGAAATGAACCACTGGATGGAAGATTCTCTCTCACTCTCTCCCTTACAAACAAATTAAATTTAAAAACTGAAAAGAATCCAGGTCTGAAATAATTGTTCAAAAAGCAGCAGATACAGATGCAAAGGACAGCAGGTGCATCAGGAAAGTGAAGTCCTACTTCAAGGTTTTCATGTGACTTTGCACACTCACTAGCTTCTCTCTGTTGATTTTTAAACTGGAAATAGATAAAATGTCTGGTTATTTCATAATATTGATGCAATAATCAGGTGAAATAATCTATTTCAAATGACTTGGAAAAGCTTTTCAACATAAAACATTATCAAGAATAACAGAGACAGGTTATGCTTTATCAGTTCTAGAGCCTGCTTATATCCCTAGGGCTATGATCTCATGGGCAGTCTGATCAATCCATGGAAGATAAAGGCCATCTGAAATGGAGTCTGATTAAATTAACTAAACAGGATTTAGTGCTCTTTCTTCAGAGGACCTGTGGCAGCCCTAGGAGGCGGACAACAGACTCTGTGTAATAGTGGGCACAGTGGATTGATTTGATTAATTCAGCAGCAGTTAAGGTACTCAATTGTATGTCAAGTTGTTCATACCCAAGTTGTCTGATGATAAGTAGGAAAAAGATCTTACTGATCTGCCTGAATTTCTATTTTCCCTGGTGTTTCTACAACAGGTATTGCTTCTAGAGGAATAAATTTTTGTACCTATTTAAAATTTAGGGTTATGGAGGCCATTACACTAAGTGAAATAAGCTGAGCACATAAATAAAAGGACTGTATGATCTCCCTCAAGTGTGAAACATGTATAAGCTGATCTCACAGAGAGAATGTGTGTCCTCTGCCACTCTTTTGCTTATATGCAACTTAAGTGAAGACCAATATATGAGAAGTAAAAAATAAAATTAGGTAGCAAACTGAGTATTATCAAATTAAATATACTTGTTGTTCTTAAGAAAAGCCAATTGGGAGCTGAATTTTGGAGGAAAAGGTTCATGTCTGTGTTTAAAAGGTGCTATAAAATTATATGTGATATTCTCTCTGATTAATATGACATGATATTAGACAAAAAACAGGTTTCCCATGGAAAAAAACTGAACAGATTCTAGAGGTCCTAATCTAAAGATAGTAGGCCATCGTGAAAAGCAGCGTTAAAGGTAGAGGAAACACAGATGCAGGAGACTACTGCAACAATTTATTCATACACCTGCATCCATGTGTCCTTCCCTCTATTGCCTTTGGATTTTTACTTGGAATTTTCCACTGGTGGATGAGCAACTGTGAACATGACATAAGCAGAAACTTATGTCATGCTTGGAATCTTAGAGCACCATAGTAATGAAGCAATCTGACCAGGCTGAAGGATGAGAGATTGAGAAACATCTAGCTGAGGGCCTCGCAAGTGCCATATGCCACAAATCTGAGATCATCCACCCACCAGCTGGCTAGAGTGTGTCAGAGAGCAAAGCAGGAAACACAGGAGCAGACCCAGGTAGGAAAAGGTGATAAGCTGATCCACAGAATCATGAGCTAAATAAACTGATTGTTAATGTTCAGCTGCAAAGATATGGGGTGGTTTATCATATTGCAAAAGCTAATTAATAGAATAGGACAATTTTTCAGGAAATGAGGAAAACAAGAAAAAAATTATCACCAAGAAAAGAGAGCATCAGTTCTTTGCTTCACACAAAGAGAACTGGGGACCCAGAAAGACCACATTACAGGAACAACTGTGTCATGTGTTTGGGCAGAAGAGCTTTGGACAGCCTTGGATGGAATCTCATACCATAGAACAATAAGAGCGCAGCATAATTACATTCATGCAACTGAGAGTGAAACAGAAAATAACATAGGACATTAGGAAACATGGGACACTTTCTCAGTTTTAAAATAGAAATATACCCCAGGGGCTTTGGAAATATAACACTTGCCCAGCTGTTTTCCCTCACAATAAGCCTGGCCAAAGAAAGAATGCTAAAACACAGGGAACAGCTCTGGGAACAGGGAACATCATGGGAGCAACTGGGTAGACCACCAACTGCAGATGTTGGTGACAGATAATACACTTCCCAGTGAATGTGTGATGGTAAGTGTTCTATGTCATGTTGGGTAGACTCCTGTATCTAAATATTCATTGTTGGGCTGGCACCGCAGCTCACTAGGCTAATCCTCCGCCTGTGGTGCCAGCACACTGGGTTCTAGTCCCGGTCGGGGCGCCAGACTCTGTCCCGGTTGCCCCTGTTCCAGGCCAGCTCTCTGCTATGGCCCAGGAGTGCAGTGGAGGATGGCCCAAGTGCTTGGGCCCTGCACCCACATGGGAGACCAGGAGAGGCACCTGGCTCCTGGCTTCAGATCATCGTGATGCGCCGGCTGCAGCGCTCTGGCCTCGGTGGCCATTGGAGGGTGAACCAATAGAAAAAGGAAGAACTTTCTCTCTGTCTGTCTCTCTCTCACTGTCCACTCTGCCTGTCAAAAATAAAAAAAAAAAAATTAAAATTAAAAAATAAATATTCATTGTTAAACACATCTGGGTGTTGTTGAAAAGGTATTTTAGATGAGATTAAAGTTTAAATCAACAGACTTTGAGTAAAGTTGATTGTCCTCCATGACGTGTAAAGAGCTTCAATCCATCAGATGAAAGTTTTAGAGAAAAACAAAACAGACTTCCTCCGAGAAAGAGGGAAATTGTCTCAAGAATGCCTTAAACTTCAACTCTTGCCTAGGTCTCCGGCCTGCTAGGGTGCTCTGAAAATTTCAGATTTGTCTGTCCACACAATTGTGTGAGTGAGCCAATTCCTTAAAATCTTCCCCTCTCCACACACATACACCCCCCACACACACACATGCATTCACACACACACACTTCTTGGTTCTGTTTTTCTGCAGAAACCTGAAGATATAGAGCATAATGTGTATATGTGTTTACTAGGGTTTCAATTCTTTTTTACAACCCCATGCCCTTATCCAACAATGGATGTACCTCAATTTTCAACTCTGTCAAATCAAAGTAGTCATTGTGTTTAAACTATCAACTATAGTCTATAAGACCAATGAAATTGATTCTGTGTTTTGCATTTATATATAAATATAAATACAATATATACCTTCTAGATTCTTAGTGATATGGTTAAAAGTCATTGATAAAAATGTCAACTTCTGGCATGATGGCAACAAAAGGTTTATAACTATCAATGCCATACACAAATTGAAACTTGCATTGGAGCTAAAATTACGAAAGGTACCAAAGCACATGCCTCCAAAGTCTATCACTGTACAATCGAAGGGATCAGACTGCAGAGCTCTCCTGAGACAACACCACAGTGCTAAGCAGAAAAGATTCTAAGTAGATTAGCAACAAACCCCCAAAGCCAGGCTGCGAAAGGCAGTACACGGGAAAGAAGGCAGCACACTACTTTGGATGGATGCCATTCATTACAAGGGATCAGCAATACCAAAAGCAGTGGAAGTAGGGTGACAATAAAATTGCAAATATGGATAGTTTTCTTCCACAGTGGACAGCAAATATGAGAGAGGAAACCAAGCATGCATCGTGGTATGCTGGGCAACCAACAAAAATGAACATAGGACAGAAAAGCATCACTGTGAAACTGTCACACTCAAAGACAATATGATATTGAAATGAAACCAAACCTAAGGCTAGGATCGCTTAAAGTTGCATCTCACAACTGGCACCGTGGCTCACTTAGCTAATCCTCCGCCTGCAGCTCTGGCACCCCGGGTTCTAGCCCCAGTTGGGGCACCGGATTCTGTCCTGGTTGCTCCTCTTCCAGTCCAGCTCTCTGCTGTGGCCCAGGAGTGCAGTGGAGGATGGCCCAAGTCCTTGGGTCCCTGCACCCACATGGGAGACCAGGAGGAAGCACCTGGCTCCTGGCTTCGGATCAGCGCAGCGCACTGGCCACAGCGACACTTTGGGGGGTGAACCAACGGAAGGGAGACCTTTCTCTCTCTCTCTCTCTCTCTCACTAACTCTGCCTGTCAAAAAAATAAAAAATAAAAAGTTGCATCTCACTCCCTGCTATACTCAATCTGCTGAGATGCTAACATATCATTGCAAATTTTTATTAAATGGTATTCTAGCTCCAGGTGCAAAAGTGAGAAACTATGTAAATAGGTTATCCAAGGAGAATCCATCCATCTGGTCAATAACTAAAAATCAGGCCTAGATAGACACCCTCCTTTTAGAGAAGTAAATTTGGAAATACGCACAGGGCAAATTCCACAAATATTTCTAGCACATAAAACAACATGAAGTAAATTTATAACAATATCTTTTTTTTTTTTTTACAGAGTTAGACAGTGAGAGAGAGAGAGACAGAGAGAAAGGTCTTCCTTCCATTGTTTCACTCCTCAAATGGCCGCTATGGCCAGCGCTGCACCAATCTGAAGCCAGGAGCCAGGTGTGTCCTCTTGGTCGCCCCTGTGGGGGCAGGGCCCAAGCACTTGGGCCATCCTCCACTGCCTTCCTGGGTCACAGCAGAGAGCTGGACTAGAAGAGGAGCAATCGGGACAGAACTGGCGCCCCAACCAGGACTAGAACCGGGGGTGCCAGCGCCACAGGTGGAGGATTAGCCAAGTGAGCCGTGGCAACAGCCAATTTATAACAATATCTGCCACGCACCCTTAAAATTATTAATGTGAAATGACATGATAAATAAAATAAGAGATGAAAAATAACTATTAGATAACACATGATTGGAAGAGAACTTGCTAAATGGCAAGTAGAAATAAATAGATTGGAGAAAATAAAGATAATGAAAAGTTAAGCATATAGTAACAGATATATCCCTATCAGCTGAACTGACTGTGAATAAAATAAAAATGAATGCTTATGTGTATAAACTGAAAAAGTTAATCAATCTAGAATGAAGTATTTGGAGAAGAGAGAAAACAATTAAAAAGAGGAAGATTATATTCAAGGAGTAGAATAGACTAACATACATCAGTAAATTTTGTTTCAAAGAATAAAGTAGAAAATAACAAATAGGCACAGTGCACTTACTCCTCATGTAGGATCTTTGTCCTTAGTGTGCTCTACATTGAGATTTAATACTATAACTAGTACTCAAACAGTATTTTTCACTTTATGTTTCTGTGTGGGAGCAAACTGTTGAAATCTTTACTTAATGTATGCTAAACTGATCTTCTGTATATAAAGAGAATCGAAAATGAATCTTGATGTGAATGGAAGGGGAGAGGGAGTGGGAAAGGGGAGGGTTGTGGGTGGGAGGGATGTTATGGGGGGGAAGCCATTCTAATCCATAAGCTGTACTTTGGAAATTTATATTCATTAAATAAAAGTTAAAAAAAAAGAAAATAACAAATAGGCAAATAAGTAGGTACAATGACTACAAAAGAAGTTCAAAAGTAACTACAATTGTTAATAGTTTCCGAGCAACTACTTTGGAAAAGATTCAGTAACCACTAGCTTCTTTGTATTACTTATTAAATCCTTCAGAAAGTACTGTGTAATAGATGTCATTACTGTATTCATTTTATGACTGAAGAAAATGATACATATATAAAATAATAGAAAATAATTTATTGAACGGAAAAAAAATTAACAAATCATTCACCAAACATTATAAGTGAACAACAAAATAAACACTGAAATAAATATGGCCTACTTGTGTATTGCATTTGAGAGAAAAGACATTATAGGTATCTAGCCAGAACAAAAAAAAGCTTAAAATAGCATAGATGTACATATGTACAGGCATATGTAAAGAAATTTAATATTTTTCACATTTTTCAGAATATGAAAGGCACGAGCACAGTAAATCAATTTACTATAGTACTTTAAAGTGGAAAGTTTATCTCTTCTATTCAATAGCTAGCCAAGATGTTAAGACATACACAGGCCACAAATGATACTGGCAAATATTCAAAGGCTCAGAAATTAAAAAAAAGTTATTTAATTCTTGGAAAATGCTAGAGTTTTCAAATGAGTTAGTTAAAATACCTTTTTAATGACTTGTTTATTTGAAAGGCAGAGTGATAGAGAGGGATACACACACACACACACACACACACACACAGAGAGAGAGAGAGAGAGAGAGAGATTTTCCATCTACTAGTTCACTTCCCAAATGTCTACAAGAGCCAGGGTCCAGCCAGGCCAAAGCCAGGAGCCAGGAATTTCATGTAGGTCTTCGATATGGGAGGCAGATTCTCAAGTCTTTGGCCCATATCTACTGCGTTCCCAGGTGCATTAGCAGGGAGCTGGTTCAGAGGGAGAGCAGCTGAAACTTGAATAGGCCCCCAACATGAGATGTGGATGTCCCAAGTGGTATGGCTCAACACACTGCACCACAAAAAACATTTTTTGAAAATAATAAGGGGTGAGCAACAGGCATAGTGATTAAGACCCTGTTTATGATCCGAACATCTGTTATAAAAAGTGCTTGAGTTTGAGTCCACACTTTGTTCCCAATTTCAGTATCCTGTTGATGTGCACTCTGTAAAGTAGCAGGTTTTTATTCAGAGTAATCATTGATGTTTAGGAACACTTAGGATCTAGTATAGAATTCATTGATTTTTACAAACCCTACACACTGAAAACCAACTTTTCAACCTGTCATAACCATCTCTTCATATACCTTCTTTAAGGAAACTAAGAAGCTTTTTTAAAATGTTGAGCAAAAAAAAAAAAAAGTAAGCTTTTCATACACATTATAGCTAAAATGAGATCTCACATAATTACAAACAATGAGTATTTCTTACTAGCTATTATGCTTATAAATATTTTTCTGGTTTCTCAGACTATCATTTAATAAAATTTTGTCTTTAAGATACAAAGATAAACCTTCTTACACATCCACTTCACTCTTTGATCTGTAATATTTTTTCAGATCAATAGTTCTCTGGTTATCAGTCATTGTGACAATCTATTTTTTTAGCTCTGGGTTCATTATTGATTGCTGTAGTTTACAAAATTCATACTACTGAGATGTAAACTTAAGAGTGTAGCTTCCAATCCTCATAATTGTATCTTATTTTCACTTAGTAATACTATGATATTGGCAATAACGCTCATCATTACTTGTTTTTAATCCCATTTAATCTGCTAGGAAAAGTTAAAAATTTAAAAGCTCAGGCACCAAATGACTAAGAGTGTACATAAGCCTTTATATACACAATTTCAGCTGCATTTTTCTATGGCATGGTATTAAGAAGCTACCTAAAAAGGAGGAAACAGTAAAAACCTTATACCTTGAATTCCTTTTATTTCTAAATGATCCTAAATTGATAATATGCAGAGTCAGAAGCAAAACACCTGCTAAATTCCTGTCTAATCAACAGAATGGCGTACTGTAGAGGTTAGCACACTGATGTTCTCTCCTGTGCCATTTTCAGTCATTATAATCTGTTTTCCATAAGGTATTTTTTCTTTTGCTTCTCAGCTTTTTATTTTCTCTAAATGATATACATCTCATTTTTATTCCGGTGATGTGAGTTTTTGCTGCATAAAAAGTGTTCTACATTATACTTGAAAAAAAAGTCATTAAATATCTAATATATGGGAATTTGTTCCAGGCCATGCAAAAATGTGAGCCGGCTCTCCTGCTGCAAAATAAACATAATGATTAAGTTCCTGACTTACAGAAGAGCATTAAAAACCACACACACTCTACCACACTGCTGTGTCTGCATGATAGAAGAATCAGAATTACATGAAACACTGTCTCAAAAATGGGGTTCAAGCAAAAGTATACATTAATTATCTTTATTTGTAAGTATCTTATAAAGGGAAATTTCATTGTTCATAGTCATTGTTATATGTAGAATTATTCATGGACACATATATATATATGTATATATCTAATAACTACCAATCACCTGTGTCTAATGCAAATGGGGCACTTAATATGTAAAAAGGTATAAAACATATTAACTTATGGTTTACTATGTTAACTGCCATAAAATTTGTATAAATGCTACCTACATAATTCAAATGCAATGATAATTTAGGATATTTACTTGTTTGCCATATTAAATGTCCCTAAGAAAATATATTTCTTAAAAAACATAAAGAAAAAAATCCAACAATGGGAAAGTGATTCATTTACCTGGATCTTCTATAGTTAAGTTCTTTATTAACCACTGAACAATGTCTGACCCTAGAAAGAGAAAAACACAAACACATATGAATATTTTGTTTACTCATGTGAACTTTAACAACTGCCCATTTTTGGTACTCACATTTAAAAGAACTGTTTTGATTGTTAGAAAAACAGGATCTTTTATAGATAAAGAACTGAAAACATTGAGTGAGAATATTTTTTCAGTAAGGCAAGATGCAAACTAGTAAATTATTAAATACAAAATATTTAAACACAAACAAGGTTTTAAAACACTACTAGTAGACAAAGCAATTCATTCACTAAATAAATGTTTAACTCATCCCAAGTTTTTAATTCTGACAATATTTCAATTACATTTATTTCAAAGTTATCCCAAGTGGTATATTTCTTGCTCAACTTAAGTTTTACAGGTCTCTTCTTTCTAGGAAAATGGGACATAATGGAATATTGTATTATGGCATAACCAATATTGATAGAGTGGTTTCTGTCTCATTTATGGTTGTCCCTGTCTCTTCTTTGCATCTACTTGTCAGCCAAGCCAAATTTGTTTTTTGTTTTTGAATGCCCCTTTGCCTCAAACCTCTGTGTCATATAGTATTACACTCACAAGCTGAAATGTCTTTTCATTATTTTCAAGACACTCAATATTCATTGATACTATACAGCTTTTGCTCACTTTTGCCCATGAAGTTTTCAACACGTCCCTTGGAACTTCACTTGAATCCACATAGTATCATATCGTAGTGTTGGTTACTCTATGTCATAGCTGTCTATTCAATTAAATCCCTAAAGTAAGCACCTTGAAGCAAGGCATTGAATTCATCTTTAATATTTTTGGGCAAGTGAGTACATAATATGTGATGAGTAAAAAAGTGAATATGTTTTCACTTCATGTAGAAGAGATGAGAGAGGGTCTGAGAAAACACAATATTAAAATACATAATTTTGAAAGTGCCAATGTAAAAGTTACAAGCTGGAAAACAATAAATAGAAGTCATTTATTGCACGCTTTCTGTATACTGGTGCTGGGAATAGTGGGAACTTTAATGTAATGAGTTCAGAGTGCTTTTCAGCAGACCTTGAACTCAAGGCTAAAGAGTCTGATGTTTTTCTTTTATCAGGCAGAGAAAGAGACATGCAATGTTTTTCAACAAAAATGACATTATGAAAGCAAGTTTAGAGGATTTTAGTAGCAATATATGTAGAGTGCCTTGGGTTAGGCAAGGAAAAAGTGAGGCAATCAAGATTTCTACTGGTTCTTATCCAAGATTCAAGGAATTAGGTCCTTCTGTAGTTCAGTGTAAAATAAAGAGAAACAAAATAAACAACTTGTTACAGGATATATAACAAATTGAGCATAGGGGTGACAAATACCAGAGGACAAAAGGGAGGTCAATGTCATCAGGGTAGAGGACTGGATGAATAGAGGGCTGCAATTATGAGCAGAAATTGTAGTTTTAGGAAGAGGTTGATGGGCTTGAATTATTCAATTTTTTCAATTTGGTTTTCATCATAATTCATGTCTATCTAAAATTGTAAATATACATGTGAATCATCATGTATACAAAGTAAGCTATATCATGGTTACATGAATGGAATTCCAATGTGAACTGAGATTCTACTGATTCCATTTCAATCACCATTGGAGACTGGCTAAACTTGCTACCTATTTACCTCAGAGATCTGTAATATGCATTATGTTTACATTGGCAAAATGATCCTAGCTATTTCAGTTGAAATAGTTCAACATAAATGTCAAAATAAACTTGATTATAAAACTTGTCAATCATGTTCTGAAACTTACGGAAACACACAAATATTAATTTCAATACTCATTCATTTTTAAAATACTTCAAGTATTGAATGTAAATGGTATTCTTTCATAGCTGTTCCTTTTACAGTTGCCATAGATTTAAATGCCTGTGAGAAGACTGACTTATCCAGGTAGTAAAGGAAATTCCACAAAAGCAGCTTTGAGGTAGGAAGGAAAGGAGCCCAGGCAAAAGAGTGTGGGCATGTTGTGTTCATCCTTACATTCTAAGTGGTTCGGAGGCATGATCTTCCCTTTAAAAATGGCAAAGTGGAAGTCACTTTTTCAAACATATATGCAATGTTGCTTTACCAAAACTGATCACAGGTGCCCAAATCTTATGCACTACCTCTAGGTACTCCACTCATTTTCATGATTGCACATCTATTGGGGAACATTGAGCAGTCATCAGAAATTTTCCATTCTTTCAAGGAAGATAAACATTGGTTGTAGGACTATATCTTTTTTTATTGAGAACATAATTATTACAATTTTTTGAGAAAGTTAAAATCTTTCTCCCTCTCGCTTTCAAAAAGAAAATATAAAGAGGCATAATTTGAAATTACTTTTCATCCAAGGAATAGAAACCTTTCTTTCCTAGACTAGATTTAGATATTTCTATCACAGGTGTATGCTCATTACATCTCTGAAAGTGTCAATTTAATTGGAGTTGATTAACTGCCAGTTTAATGACTGCTGTTTCTTGACCACTGAGGTCTTTTGTAGTCTTGCCTCCTATAGATAAAATGTACTGAGATGTGTAAGCACAGAATCTACCCCATTTCCTGGTAACATCCATTACAAAGCAAAGCTCTGCTTCTTCAAATCCTCTTCAAGACTACCAAAGCCCAAACCCTAGAGTCTATTTAATAGCCTGTTGCTCAGATTCTCTATGGCAGCCCTTGTGAGCATTCTCCTTCATTGCAATGAGTAATAAAATATTTTTTTCAACTATAAGTATATTCCTGGTGGTCTTAGGCTACAGGACATTGGCATATTCAAGTGAAAAACTACTGCTCTCTAAGATTAATACCATAACAACAATAACAACAAAGAAATTTGAGATTCTGCATTAATACTACTTTGATCATAAGGTACAACCTTTGAGGGGCATGTGAAAACATAAACATATAAGTCTTCCAAGATGGCAGAATAGGAAGGGAGTGCACTGATAGTTGGGGAAAAGGTAGTTTAATAAAAGTGGAGATACTGTAGTTTCAGGGAAGAGTTAGGGAAAAAACTGCAGAGGAAACTCTTCTGGAACTAGTGGGACATGGTGGACCTACGTGGAGGGCATGGGCGCCCACGGCATGGGACCCCAGCAGCTGAGTCTATGCACCAGTGCTGGAAAGGGAGGTGAGGCGAATCCTCAGTAGCCCGAGACACTGGTGAGAAAGCAGCAGGAAGAACCTAGAGGGAACACGGCTTGAAGCCCCATGGGGGAAAGTTCACCAGACTAACTAGAGGAGAAAAAAAAAATAAAAGGGACTGGTACAGACATGATTCTCTCTCTCCACTCACCTTACAAAGGTGAGCAAGACAAAGAGCAGGTGCCATTTTGGACATACGTAAAAGCTGCACCACCTAAGGGCTTGCCTTCCCTCAGCCAAGCAGAAAAACCTAACTCTGGTGGGGAGAAATAACAGGAGATTAAGACCTAGTGAATGTGTGGAGCTTATGAACTGAGACTGTGAAAAAAACTGAGGGTGTGTGAGAGAACTCATGGAGTGCCTGAGACATGAGAATTCAGTGGGAGACGCCACAAACTCAGTAACCTTGGCAACCCGGTGGGAGATTGCAGGGGAATCTGAGCTTATGCTGAGGACTGCACAGATCCTTTGTGTGGTCCTTGGGACAGAGCAGACGAATATTAAACCCAGAGGGGTCAGTGCTGAGACACTGACTGCCTTCAAGGAGAATAGCTCAGCTGTACGAAATTACTTCCCTTCTGAGTTAAAGAGAGAGAGAGAGAGAGAGAGAAGATTTACCACGCCAAACCTGGGTATGTCACTTTGGCATACCCTTAACCCTGAAGAACTGAACAGAATTCTCTGGACACACCCATCACAAGCCTCTAAAGGTCCACCAAAAGCAGACAGTCCACTTAATCTAGAGTCATAGTATAACAAAAAAAGCCACCACACTGAGGAAAAAAAAAAGTAACCAAAGAATATCTCCACAATGCCAAGCAACGAATGCAGAAACCAAGGAAACAAGAAAAGGAAGATATTATGAGGCACCCAAATGAACATGACACTCCAATTCAAGATTATGAAGATGATGAGATAGAAGAAATGCAAGATATGGATTTCAAAAAATTTATGATAAGAACATTTAGAAGTTCTCTTAAACAAATTCCTGAACTACAGAAATCGTTACTGGACAGGACAGAAAACCTCTCTTGTGAAAATGAAATCTTAAGGAGGGATCAAAATGAAATGAAGAATCTAGTAGAACATGAAATTGTGATATTGAAGAGAAATCAAAATAAAATGAAGAGCTCAATAGATCAAATGACAAACACATTAGAGAGCCTTAAAAACAGAATGAATGAAGCAGAAGAGAGAATATCGGACGTAGAA
Source organism: Oryctolagus cuniculus (assembly GCF_051225735.1). Taxonomy (NCBI): domain Eukaryota; kingdom Metazoa; phylum Chordata; class Mammalia; order Lagomorpha; family Leporidae; genus Oryctolagus; species Oryctolagus cuniculus. Next base: position 56,586,193 of record NC_142879.1, on the reverse strand, counting down.
GACAGAGCACAGGAAAGTATACAGTCAAACCAAAGAAAAGAAGAGGAAATTAGAAATCTAAAAAATATTGTTGGGAATCTAAAGGATACTGTTAAAAACCCAACATTCCAGTTCTAGCAGTTCCTGAAGGCATACAGAGAAAGGATTAGAAAGCCTTTTTAGTGAGATACTAGCAGAAAACTTCCCGGGTTTGGAGAAGGACAGAGACATCTTACTGCACGAAGCACATAGAACCCCTAATAAATATGACCAAAATAGATCCTCACCATGACACGTTGTAATCAAACTCACCACAGTGAAACATAAAGAAAAGATTCTAAAATGTGCAAGAGAGAAATGTCAGATTACTCTCAGAGGATCTCCAATTAGACTCACAGCTGACTTCTCATCAGAAACCATACAGACTAGGAGGGAATGGCGAGACAGAGCCCAGGTACTAAGAGAGAAAAACTGCCAGCCCAGAATATTATATCCTGCAAAGCTTTCATTTGTGAATGAAGGTGAAATAAAGACCTTTCATAGCAAACAGAAATTGAAAGACTTTCTCGCCACTCGTCCAGCCCTGCAAAAGATGCTTAAAGATGTGTTACACACAGAAACACAGAACACGGCCATCAATATGAAAGAAGGTAAAGGAAGAAAACCTACCAGTAAAAGAGCAAAGGAAGCTCAAAGCATATACTAGAAAATATCTTTGGGAAAATGGCAGGGCAAAGTTACTACTTATCAATAGTCACATTGAACATTAATGGCCCCCACTCTCCAGTTAAAAGACACAGACTGGCTGAATGGATTAAGGAAAAAAAAACATCTATTTGCTGCCTACAAGAAACACATCTTTCCAACAAAGATGCATGCAGACTGAAAGTGAAAGACTGGAAAATTATATTCCATGCCAACAGAAACAAAAAAAAAAGCAGGTGTAGACATATTAATATTAGACAAAATAAACTTTAACACAAAAACTCTTAAGAGAGACAAAGAGGGACACTACATAATGATTAAGGGTTCAATTAAACAGGAAGATGTAATTATTATAAATGTATATGCACCTAATCACAGGGCACTGGTCTATTTAAAAGATATGTTAAGGGAGTTAAAGGGAGACTTAGACCCCAATACAATAGTACTGGGGGACTTCAATACTCCACTCTCAGAAATAGACAGATCAACCAGACAGAAGATCAACAAGGAAACAGCAGATTTAATTGACACTATTGCCCACAGAACATTCTATCCTATATTTAAAGACTTTACATTATTCTCAGCAGTGCATGGAACCTTATCTAGCATTGACCACATACTAGACCATAAAGCAAGTCTCAGCAAATTTAAAAGAATTAGAATCATACCATGCAGCTTCTCAGACCACAGTGGAATGAAGTTGGAAATTAGCAACTCAGAATCCCTAGAGCATATGAAAATGCATGGAGACTGCCAGCACCGTGGCTCACTAGGCTAATCCTCTGCCTAGTGGAGCTGGCACCCCGGGTTCTAGTCCCGGTCGGGTCGCAGGATTCTGTCCTGGTTGCCCCTCTTCCAGGCCAGCTCTCTGCTGTGGCCAGGGAGTGCAGTGGAAGATGGCCCAAGTGCTTGGGCCCTACACCCCATGGGAGACCAGGAGAAGCACCTGGCTCCTGGCTTCAGATCAGCGCGGTGCGCCGGCCGCAGCATGCTGGCTGTGGCGGCCATTGGACGGTGAACCAACGGCAAAGGAAGACCTTTCTCTCTGTCTCTCTCTCACTGTCCACTCTGCCTGTCAAAAATAAAAATAAAGATAAAAATAAAAATAAAAATAAATGCATGGAGACTGAAAAACATGCTCCTGAATGAATACTGGGTCATAGAAGAAATCAAAAGAGAAATCAAAAGAGAAATCAAAACTTTCTGGAAGTAAATGAGGATAACAACACAACATATCAAAACTTATGGGATACGACGAAAACAGTGTTGAGAGGAAAGTTTAGAGCAATAGGTGCCTACATCAAGAAACTGGAAAGGCACCAAATAAATGATCTTTCAATGCATCTCAAAGATCTAGAAAAACTGCAGCACACCAGACCCAAATCTAGTAGGAGAAGAGAAATAATTAAAATCAGAGTAGAAATCAACAGGATAGAATCCAAAAAAATTACAAAAAATCAGCCAAATGAAGAAAGAGCTGGTTTTTTGAAAAAATGAATACAATTGACACAGCACTGGCCCAACTAACTAAAAAAAAAGAAGAGAAAAGACCCAAATCAATAAAATCAGACATGAAAAAGGAAATGTAACAACAGACACAACAGAAATGAAAAGAATCATTAGAAATTACTACAAAGAGTTGTATGCCAGCAAACAGGGAAATCTATCAGAAATGGATAGATTCCTGGACACATGCTATGTACCTAAATTGAACCATGAAGACATAGAATACCTAAATAGACCCATAACTGAGAAAGAAATTGAAACAGTAATAAAGGCACTCCCAATAAAGAAAAGCCCAGGACCAGATGGATTCACTGCTGAATTCTACCAGACATTTAAAGAAGAACTAATTCCATTTCTTCTCAAACTATTCAGAACAATCAAAAAAGAGGGAATCCCCCCAAATTCTTTCTATGAAGCCAGCATCACCTTAATCCCTAAGCTGGAAAAAGATGCAGCATTGAAAGAAAATTACAGACCAATATCCCTGATGAACATAGATGCAAAAATCCTCAATAAAATTCTGGCCAATAGAATACAACAACACATCAGAAAGGTCATCCACCCAGACCAAGTGGGATTTATCCCTGGTATGCAGGGATGGTTCAATGTTTGCAAAACAATCAATGTGATACACCACATTAACAGACTGCAGAAGAAAAACCATATGATTATCTCAATAGATGCCGAGAAAGCATTTGATAAAATACAACACCCTTTCATGATGAAAACTCTAAGCAAATTGGGTATAGAAGGAACATTCCTCAATACAATCAAAGCAATTTATGCAAAACCCACAGCCAGCATCCTATTGAATGGGGAAAAGTTGGAAGGATTTCCACTGAGATCTGGTACCAGACAGGGATGCCCACTCTCACCACTGCTATTCAATATAGCTCTGAAAGTTTTAGCCAGAGCCATAAGGCAAGAAAAAGAAATTAAAGGGATACAAATTGGGAAGGAAGAAGTCAAATTATCCCTCTTTGCAGATGATATGATTCTTTATTTAGGAGATCCAAAGAACTCTACTAAGAGACTATTGGAACTCATAGAAGAGTTTGGCAAAGTAGCAGGATATAAAATCAATGCACAAAAATCAACAGCCTTTGTATACACAAGCAATGCCATGGCTGAGAAAGAACTTCTAAGATCAATCCCATTCACAATAGCTACAAAAACAATCAAATACCTTGGAATCAACTTAACCAAGGACGTTAAAGATCTCTACAATGAGAATTACAAAATCTTAAAGAAATAGAAGAGGATACCAAAAAATGGAAAGATCTTCCATGCTCATGGATTGGAAGAATCAATATCATCAAAATGTCCATTCTTGCAAAAACAATTTATAGATTCAGTGTGATACCAATCAAAATACCAAAGACATTCTTCTCAGACCTGGAAAAAATGATGCTGAAATTCATATGGAGACACAGGAGACCGCAAATAGCTAAAGCAATCTTGTATAACAAAAACAAAGCCAGAGGCATCCCAATACCAGATTTCAGGACATACTATAGGGCAGTTGTAATCAAAACAGCATGGTACTGGTACAGAAACAGATGGATAGACCAATGGAACAGAATAGAAACATCAGAAATCAACCCAAACATCTACAGCCAACTTATATTTGATCAAGGATCCAAAACCAATTTCTGGAGCAAGGACAGTCTATTCAACACATGGTGCTGGGAAAACTGGATTTCCACGTGCAGAAACATGAAGCAAGACCCCTACCTTACACCTTACACAAAAGTCCACTCAACATGGATTAAAGATATAAATCTATGACCTGACACCATCAAATTATTAGAGAACATTGGAGAAACCCTGCAAGATATAGGCACAGGCAAAGTCTTCTTGGAAAAGACCCCAGAAGCACAGGCAGTCAAAGCCAAAATTAACAATTGGGATTGCATCAAATTGAGAAATTTCTGTACAGCAAAAGAAACAGTCAGCAAAGTGAAGAGACAACCAACAGAATGGGAAAAAATATTTGTAAACTACGCAACAGATAAAGCATTAATAACCAGAATCTGGCCGGCGCTGCGGCTCACTAGGCTAATCCTCCGCCTTGCCGCGCCAGCACACCTGGTTCTAGTCCCGGTCAGGTCACCGGATTCTGTCCTGGTTGCCCCTCTTCCAGGCCAGCTCTCTGCTGTGGCCAGGGAGTGCAGTGGAAGATGGCCCAAGTGCTTGGGCCCTGCACCCCATGGGAGACCAGGAGAAGTACCTGGCTCCTGCCATCAGATCAGCGCGGTGCACTGGCCGCAGCGTGCTGGCTGCGGCGGCCACTGGAGGGTGAACCAACGGCAAGAGGAAGACCTTTCTCTCTGTCTCTCTCTCACTGTCCACTCTGCCTGTCAAAAAAAAAAAATTAAAAAAAAAAAATAACCAGAATCTACAAGGAGATCAAGAAACTCCACAACAATAAAACAAACAACACTTAAGAGACAGGCCAAGGACCTCAATAGACATTTTTCAAAAGAGGAAATCCAAATGGCCAACAGGCACATGAAAAAATGTTCAGGATCACTAGCATTCAGCGAAATGCATATCAAAACCACAATGAGGTTTCACCTCACCCTGGTTAGAATGGCTCACATACAGAAATCAACCAACAGATGCTGGCAAGGATATGATGAAAAAGGGACACTAACCCACTCTTGGTGGGAATGCAAACTGGTAAAGCCACTGTGGAAGTCAGTTTGGAGATTCCTCAGAAACCTAAATATAACCCTACCATACAACCCAGCCATCCCACTCCTTGGAATTTACCCAAAGGAAATTAAATTGGGAAACAAAAGAGCTATCTGCACCTTAATGTTCATTGCAGCTCAACTCACAATAGCTAAGACTTGGAATCATCCTAAATGCCCATCAACAGTAGAGTGGATAAAGAAATTATGGGACATGTACTCTATAGAATACTATACGGCAGTCAAAAACAATGAAATCCAGTCATTTGTAACAAAATGGAGTAATCTGGAAAACATTATGCTGAGTGAAACAAGCCAGTCCCAAAGGGACAAATATCATATGTTCTCCCTGATCAGTGACAAATAACTCAGCACCTAAAAGGAAACCTGTTGAAGTGAAATAGACACTATGAGAAACAGTGACTTGATGAGCCCTTGTCCTGACTGTTGATGAACAACTTAATACTTTATCCCTTTTAGTATTTTGTTTTGTTCTACTTAATACTATTGGTTGAACTCTATAACTAGCACACAATTATTCTTAGGTGTTTAAATTTAACTGAAAAGTGATCCCTGTTAAATGTAAGAGTGAGAAAAAGAGAGGGAAGAGATGTACAATTTGGGACATGCTCAATCAGACTTGCCCTAAATGGTAGAGTTAGAAACATACCAGGGGATTCCAATTCAATCCCATCAAGGTGGCACGTACCAATGCCATCTCACTAGTAAAAGTGGTCAGTTTTAGTTCACAATTGTTCATAATGATAGGTCTAAGAGTCAAAGGGATCACAGAAACAAGACTAGTGTCTGCAAATACTAACTGATAGAATTAAAAAGGAGAGAATGACCCAACATGGGAAGCAGTATACACAGCAGACTCGTAGCATGGCAGATGTCTTAAACAGCACTCTTGCCTCAGAATCAGCCCTTAAGGCATTCAGATCTGGCTGAAGAGCCCATGAGAGTATTTTAGGCATGGAAATCCAAGACACTCTAGCAAAAAAATAAAGTAAAATAAAATAAAATAAAATAAAAAAATTAAAAAACTAAATGAAAGATCTCTGTGAGTGAGATCCCAGTGGAAAGAATGAGCCATCAAAGAAGGAGGTACCTTTCTCTGAAGGGAGGAGAGAACTTCCACTTTGACTATGACCTTGTCTAAATAAGATCGGATTCGGCAAACTCAAAATGCTTCCATAGCCTGGCAGCTCATGACAAGAGCCTATGGTGATTATTGATGCCATAAATAAGAGTGTCCATTGTTAAGTCAACAACAGGAGTCACTGTGCACTTACTCCTCATGTAGGATCTCTGTCCTTAATGTGTTGTCCAATGTGAATTAATGCTATAACTAGTACTCCAATAGTACTTTACACTATGTGTTTCTGTGTGGGTGCAAACTGTTGAAATCTTTACTTAATATATACTAAATTGATCTTCTGTATATAAAGAGAATTGAAAATGAATCTTGATGTGAATGGAAGGGGAGAGGGAGCAGGAGATGGGAGGGTTGCGGGTTTGAGGGAAGTTATGGGAGGGGAAAAGCCATTGTAATCCATAAGCTATACTTTGGAAATTTATATTTATGAAATAAAAGTTAAAAAAATAAAATTAAAAAGAAAGAAAACATACACATACAAGTGAAGGAATTTGTTAAAATGTACTGGGAAGCAAAGGTAAAGGATATATTTAGACCTCAAAGCAAATGGAAACACAGACCCTGGTGTTGTCAGAATCTGCTTTCTTGTTCTCATATTGGTTCCTTATAAGTTATCTTTATTTGCCCCAAGAACAGAACAAAATGAAACAAAACAGCCTTTACCATTTCCCACCTGCAAAGTGGATCATGAAGACTCGTGGCTCCTGGGTTTACGCATCTGTCATTAAAGACAGAGGGCAATTTTGGATAGGAAATTTGTAGTCGTATTTCCTAACTGGATCACCAGTGGCAAAGAAGGTGGTATCACAATGCAGAAATATGGCTGTGGCGGTGAGGAGTTTTAAATAGAAACATTTTCCAGACAGAATGGGTGTTCACTAGGCAAAACAAAGGGTGTTTACCACAGCTTCCTTCTAGATTCTTTAGCATTTCTTTTTTCATCATAATAAAGGCAGAAGAGAGGAGAGGTGGAGCTCAAAAGAATAATGTCAAATTTTGAATAAATTCAATATGCTATTCTTCCTTATTATGAATATGTTTTGTTTATGCAATTATTATAATCCTGAAAGGCAGAGTGTGAATACATTCTTTGTGTGAGTGAATAAAGCCACACTTCATGTGTACTACAAGAGCTGTTCAGGCAAGCCTAATGGTGTATATTTATGAATGTGTATCTTATTACATAAAGAATTTACTTCCTAAAATGAAAAACTAACATCTGACTATTGTTATATCTGGAATTTTATGTATCAGGTGCATTCAGAAGATTATTCAATTCTCATACAGTTAAAATTAACTCTGATCACAGTTTGAAATTAGATCAAACCAGATCACATCTTCCAATGACTGAAGCTAATTCAAAGATCAATGGAAGTAGAATAATGCAAACAGATATGGTTCTTTTTAGTCACCTGAGCCAAATTTTAAGACTGAGTAGACAACTCAAAAATATAAAGATGAAGTCATTTAAATGCATTTTTCGATGTGATGGCAAAAAAGCCAATTATCTTATTCATTCTTTTAATTTCTAGGTTTTTGCTCTTCAGAGTTCTATGACCCTTATTCTGAAAGCAGAATCACAGGAAATGTTGGGCTTTGTAAACATACCTAAATGTGCAAATTCAAAGGCATGGACACTCAATATTGATTAAAATTTTTACTAGTGTGCTCTGGGGTAGAGAGCACAAACATGAATATATGGCCCTACACTCTGACAAAGTACAATGAAAACAAACTAGAGTTTGAGAGTACAGCTCCTTGATTATTTGTTGAGCAGATATTTAATCAAGATGATGGGACTTTAAGAGGATTTTTAATCTTTTTATGTAAGTTCCAGAAACCATAAAAATATCTCTGTAGACATAAAGCAGGGATTTGCTTATTTTCAAAACCTAAGAAGTTTTCAATACAGGCTGCAAAACGAGTAACACAAAGATGACAGTAATAAGAGGTAAAACGGCAATTAGGACAGCCCTAAGGATTGTTTCCTACCCTCTCCCGGAGCTCACAGTGATTTTGATCAGCCAGAGAAGCTTCTCCAAAAATTGACAAAACATTTCCATTACCCGGAGGGGTCCACTACAATGCTTAATACCTGCTTGCCCTTAAACCCTGGAATTCACTCATCTATTCTGCATTTCCATAATTTTGTGATTTCAAGAACATTATTTATATGGAATCATATAGTATACAACCTTTCGAGATTGGCATTATAGGTATTCAGATACAGAGTACACAATCAAATTTCTAGTTACAAGAAAATAAAGCAAAGATTGAATGCTAAAAATTACAAAGGTGAAAATCTCTGATCACATTCCCAGTTAGATTTGGAGTAAAGGATTATAGATAAAAATTTGAGAAGCACTTTCACAAAAGTAATTGTTAAAGCTATGGAAGAACAAAATCATTTGCCATAGGGAAGATAATAAGGTCATTGAGTTAAGAGCTGTTTAGTATGGCAACAAAAATAACTGGCAGGTGGCATTGTGGCAGAGTGCTCAGCTGTGGCCTGCTGCTGCCAGCATTTCATATCAGAGAGCCAGTTGGAGTTCCAGCTACTCTCTTCTGGTACAGCTCCCTGTTAATATGCCTGGGAAAACAGAAGAGGATGGCCTGAGTACTCTGACCCTGGTACCTGCATAAAAGACTAGGGTGAGTTCTGGGCTCCTAGCTCAGACCTGGCCCAGCACCAGCTCTTGTGGCCATTTGAGGAGTGAAACAGCAGATGGAAAATGTATATGTCTCTTTCTATTTTCCCCAGTTGCTCTGTCTTTCAAAAACAAACAAACTTAGAAAAGTCTGGACATTAGAGTGAAACCATCTAAACCTTAAATTTCTTTTCTTAAATATTTCAAATTATGAGTTTCATAGTAGGTGAGTTGTTGGCAGTTTATTTATTCTTTTGAGGAGCGGATCTTTTTCATCAAGGCTGTCAAATAATGTGTGTAGTGTTTGTAGCACCCTTTTAACTTCTGAATGTCTGCAGGGTTTAAAACGATTTACTCTATTTCTTTCATGAAAATAGTATTTTTCTCTTTTCTCTATTTTCTTTGTTAGTCTTGCTACAGATGTTTCAATTTTATTGATTTTTTTATATAACAAGCTACTTCTTTCTCTCATTTCTTATCATTTTTACATTTTCAACCTCATTGATTTATCTGATTATGGTTTCCTTCTGGTTTTGGGTTTACTTTTGTTTTCCTTTGATCTTGAGTTGGGTTTAGATTATTGACTTGAAATTTTTCCTCTGTTGTTTTATATATATATATATATATTCATGCTATAAACTTCTCTGTCAGTACTATTTTAGCAGTGTTCTACAAAGTTTGGTATGTTTTATTTCATTCATTCTTGTATATAGTTCATTGATTTGTCTTTGTCTCTTGAATTGTCTACGCATATATACTCATCATTTCAAGGAGCAGACATGTTTTAAGCAACATTCTACTCCCTGTGCTTGCTCACCTTTCCCACTAGTGAAGGTGAGAAGCAGAAAGTGATACTTGCCCTGCCGAATGGTATTGTCACAGTGATTCTCAACTCCTCCTCCCTACAGGCAGCTGGGAAACCTTTAAAACCACAGATGCTCAGGTTGACTCCTGAACAATCGGATTCACTATTTCCATAGCAGGAGCTGCACATAGCTATGTTGGCAAATCTTCCTGTGTTACTAGAATGTGTTGGAAAGTTTGAAAATCAATGCTCAAATCAAACACATTTGCTGACTTTGATTAGATGACTTCATAGAAGATTCTGTTTTTACTGATAAGGTGACAAAGGTGGCCTCAACGAACTCATCTGGGAGGCTGTTCTCAATCAAGTGCATCAGGTGATCTCATTTCTGAGAGGCTGCCACTTTGCTCTATTGTGCAGCTCTTTCACTAATTATGTGTTCTGATACCATTTTTTAAAGATTGTATTTTTATGGAGGGAAAAAAAGTCATTGAAATTTTTACTTTAATTATACATTTTCATTGAATAAAATACAAATATTTTAATTTATAAAATAACTATAATGATTGAAAGAAGACAGATAACTAAGAATGCATAGCTTATAATTTTGTTTATGTAAAAATGCAAATTAGTCAATATTAACAAGAAGCAGATCAGTGATGACTAAAGATGGGGTGGGATGAAGGAAAATAAAAGAGGATGGGGGGCCAGCGTTGTGGTATAGTGGGTAAAGCTGCCGCCTGCAGTGAAGCATCCCACATGGGCACCAGTTCGAGTCCCAGCTGCTCCACTTGCAATCCGGCTCTCTGCTATGGCCTGGGAAAGCAGTAAAAGATGGCCCAAGTCCTTGGGCCTTTCTACCCATATAGGAGACTGGGAAGAAACTCCCAGCTCCTGGCTCCGAATTGGCACAGCACTGGCCATTGCAGCCAATTAGGGAGTGAATTAGCAGATGGAAACCTCTCTCTTTAATTTGTTGAGTCTTTAATTTTTCCTAAGAACCAGAAGGCATGATGATCTTTTGACACAGCTGTGGGTAGCACTTGTAATTAGAAGTGAGGGGTTGGAAATGATGCTTTAAGAAATGAGAAAGATTACTGGCAAAGGATTTTTTTTTTATTATTTTTTTTGACAGGCAGAGTGGACAGTGAGAGAGAGAGACAGAGAGAAAGGTCTTCCTTTGCCCTTGGTTCACCCTCCAATGGCCACCGCGGCCGGCGCACCGCGCTGATCCGATGGCAGGAGCCAGGTGCTTATCCTGGTCTCCCATGCAGGTGCAGGGCCCAAGTACTTGGGCCATCCTCCATTGCACTCCCTGGCCACAGCAGAGAGCTGGACTGGAAGAGGGGCAACCGGGACAGAATCCGGCGCCCCGACCTGGACTAGAACCAGGTGTGCCGGCGCCGCAAGGCGGAGGATTAGCCTAGTGAGCCGCGGCACTAGCTGGCAAAGGATTATTAAAAGGTAAAAGAATCACTTTTTTTTTTTTCTCTTGAAAGATGGAGCAGCCAGAATGTTACCTAGACCAGGGCCCCTTAGATTTTATTGGGCACAAAAATCAACACTGTTAGAGTATTGGTCAGATGAGATTTGATTCGGTAAGTCTAAGTTAGGAGCCAGAGATTCCGCATTGTAACAAGCTCCCAAGTGATATTACTGCAGCTTTCCCTTGAGTGGTAAGGGCTCGCTTACCTGAGAAATCAAATCTGACTGATTGAGTGGGACTCAGGTATTTGAGGAACTAGGAAGAGAGCCCGTAAGATCTTAGGTAAAAAGCAAAGGAAGACAAAAAGTCCTTTTAATTTCAGTTTACACTGATCTGAAAAACAAAACTACCTGAAGACTTGGAGGTTATTGTTCAAACAGGAGGTTATTGTCCAGTATGACAACAGTTCACAAATTTGTCCAGTTATCATCGAGCTGAAAACTAGTAGCATTAACTAGTACTTTCGTGATAGCCTAATGCATGACTGCAAACTCAGAAATGGGAAACTGACACTTGTGTCACCTGTAAACTTGAACAGGTATAATGGAAGGCATACTAAAATTATTAGCAGACTCAACAGTGGGGAACCATTGGAAAGCTGAAGGAATGGGTCAGATGAAAGTTCAAAAACAGTTAAGCAGATGTGATGGCATTTGGAACCGTGCTTGGAAGAAAAGGAGTACAAAACATGATAGGACTATCTAGGCTTCAGTATATCAGAAGGAAACAATGTTCTAAGTGGTTACCCTGATTGTGCTGTGAATGAGTACGTAATAATGACACCAGTCCAGACTAGGTGCTTGTTGTATAGCCAGATAACAGATTTCTTAGTGGATTAACATTACAACAAAATGAACATACATTTAATTATATAAGGCAAAAGCATTCAGCAACATCTGCATTTGTGTTCCAAACCCAAACACACTAGGAGAAATCTCAAATGGATTAGGAACCCTGATCGGTGATCTCTCTCTTTCGCTCGCTCGCGCTCTCTCTCTCTCTCTCTCACTCTCTCTTGCAGGTTCAGCACTGTGAAAGGAAAAAAAAGCTAATAATTTGTAATGTGCAAAGAATGAATCTGCATTTTAGGATATTTTATTCTGCTTTCTTCCCTAGAAGCCAACAGGCAGAAATTAAATCAAAACCTATAAATCAAGAGCTTAACTTCCATTCTATAGATGCTTCTACACATTAGTTAACATTCATAAGACTGACACCTTTATGGTTTTGCAACTTTCAAGTTAATATCTTCCTTAGTTAATGTGCCAATTTCCTGCAGATCCTATCAGTGGAGGTCATATGGGCATATTAGTGTCCAGGACATTGTTCCGGGAGAATGGGTAGTCTGCCTCCAGTGGAGAAGTGATGGGCCCCATCAGAGGCTTGATTGTCTCATCAGAAACACTGTCACCACTTTCCTTCCCTCACAGGTTTCCTCTCTATCAGTGTGGCTCTATGCCTGGCAAATCTGTATAATGACATGGTTTTCATAAATCATGTGGAATCAGCACACAGATGGTTTGGGCTTCTAACCAGGACTATATGCACTGCATCTTAACTAAATTGAATGCACAGCACTGGTGAAAAAAGGAAAAATCTGTTTTGTTTCAAGCACCGAAAAGCCTTTTAAAAAAGGGCTGGGATTGCTCATCCACTGGCTTAGTCTAAGAAAAAGAAAATATTTTATTATTTAAAAAAATTGGTGTATTGCAATACTCCAAAGTACTAGAAGGATAAGTGCCAATTCTTCCAGCATAATCCAGACAGATTTGAGGATCTAAAGTAGAAGAATGTTTATGTTGCTTCCCTCCAGGCACCAGGGGGAGCATTCAGCCAAATGGGAAGGCAGACAGCCAGGAGGGCAGCCTGGTAAAGAAGCAATGGGAGTTGCCCAACTTTGCTGGTTCCAGATCTACTGAATGCCAAATGTGGAGGCCAGGTGAAAATGAAAAACTAACTTGCCTTCAGGTTAAAGGAACTGTACATGCTGGTGGCAAGTTACAGAGAACAGAGTTAACACAGTAGAGGGGATGAGGGCCTAACCTTGATGATACCCTAAGAACAGACCATGAGCTACACCAGTGCTGGAAAACTGAACAATGGATGCAGCCAGGGCCGAGAGCAAGATGCAATGAACAACAGGACAGGACTCTTCAGTGAAGGCCTGTGAGAGCAGAGGGCCTAACAAGAACAAGGCCAGGCAAAGACTCAAGGCCCCTTCCACAAAGGCATGATGTCATTTAACATACCCACGCTCCCCACACTGGCATCAGAATGCCATTCATAAAAAGGAAAGAAAGGAAGTGGACCTGGGATGAAACTCTACCAAAATGACAGTAGGTCACCAGGAAGTGGCAAAATAACAAAGAAGTGTTATACGTAAAAGGCAAGACACCCAAAGTTCCTTTCTGATTCTTCCTATAAGCAGAAACAATGTTCATGGGGACATTTAGGTCAGTTTTACAAAAATAAAATATATGCTCTGCTGTCATTGTGTTGTGGTCAATTTTAAAGAAGCTGCATTAAGGATCTGGAAGAAACTCTCTGTTTCATAGCTCAGAAAGTTTCTTCTCTATTAGGAAGAAAACCCAGCTCAATAAACAATGCCTCTCCCAATCCAAGCCAAGCCAAAAGAAATGACCCCTGTCAAGAGATTTAAGAAGTTGTTACCTAAAAATGGAACAATAGAGACATTAGGTATATTCCAGTTCTTCTGTGTTGCAGTACATAATTAAAATGACTCTACCGTATCTTGTTAGTAATAGACATAATGACAGGAGAGGACAGAGCAAAGTAATGTCATTTCTGGCAGTCTGCAAATGAACAAGACCTTTCAGCTTGATGATGCAATTAACCTTGCTAAATCCTACTCTAAGTAAAATTCCAAGGAACAGGAGTTACAAAGATCATGTCCTTCAAAAGTAACCTTACTACCATCAGGGTAGGAGAATGGTGGGGACGTCTGTTCCAGATAAAAAGCTTTAATACACTGTTTCTAAAAAGCTCTGAGCTGTGGAAAAGTAGATGCATATCATCAGGCTTAGTGTTTTCACCTTCTTCTCTTCATGAAAATAATTTTTTTCTCTCACAATGTTTCATCTTCTGTGTTTTTCCAGTTCTATGTCTTTACTTGCAGAGACGAGACAGTCTAACAATCCCTAACCTATGAAACCAAACTCATCTGCTTCATTCCATGCTCTGTTTACTCAATATATAAAACAGGAGTTTGTCCAACAATCAGGTAGCATCACCTAATCATCTATAATTATTATCCATATGCAATGCTATTGAAAGGTCAAATTTTAAAAGTTAATAGTTTAAACAGTCCTCCAGCAGTTTTACATCCACTACAGTGACATACTTTATATTAGTTGTCCACAGATAGTTACAGAATTAAACTTTTGCAACTAGTCTCTAGTTATTTTGGCTCCAGCCTGATGATGTTACTGGACTGGTAAGGCAGCATACATTACTGGGCCAGTCATGTAACCATATAGTCATTTCCTAAACACTGCAACCACTATACTTATTCTTCATTCATATTCTTTATATTCATTCATATATTTATATTCATTCATACACATTACATCAAGAAGCATCATGATACATATATACCTGTAATTGCATCAGGGAAGTAAAAAAAAAATCCCATAAATAACTGTGGTTAAAAATTTCTCTATGGGGTAGACTTTTGATGCAGCAGTTAATTTGCCACTTGAGATGCCTACATGCCATAGTGTATGCCTGCTTAAAGTCCTTGCTACTCAGCTTCTGATCCAGCTCCCTACTAATAATGAACAACCTGGAAGGTTGCAGATGATGGTCTAATCACTTGGATCCCACCCATGTGGGAGACCTGGATTGAATTTCTGGCTCCTGGCTTGGGCCTGGCCCAGTGCTGGCTTTTGGGAGCATTTGAGGAGTGAACCATTGGATGGAAGACTCCCACCCTCTCTGAATTCAAAATAAAATGAAAAGACATAAACAACTCATGAAACACCAAAGTTAAAGAAGTTTCCATATGAATGATAGAAACAACCACTAACATTGTAGGAAGAAATATATCATTACTGGTTCTGGTAATCTGAAGGCATTTCAGACAGCTTTAAAGAATGCATGGATTGTCATCAGACCCAGATGAGACCCCCCCCCCATGGGGAAAAGCAGTCTCCCTAACTTGCATGAAAGGTATCATTCTTCAATGGAAATGACAGGCAGCTCACTTCAGCTTGGATTTAGGGAAACAGGAGTGCAGTGAGATAAGACTAAAACAGTGGCAATACTCAAGAAGAATCTTTCATTCTCTTGAATGTTTATGAGCATCAAATCATGAATTGAAAAATTCCCTCATGTTCAAAATTAATGATTAAGATACCTCTAGGGGCCGGCACCGTGGCGCAGTAGGTTAATGCCCTGGCCTGCAGCGCCGCATCCCATATGGGCGCCGGTTCTAGTCCCGGCTGCCTCTCTTCCAATACAGCTCTCTGCTATGGCCTAGGAAAGCAATAGAAGACGGCCCAAGTCCTTGGGCCCCTGCACCCACGTGGGAGACCGGGAAGAAGCACCTGGCTCCTGGCTTTGGATAGGCGCAGCTCCGGCTGTAGCGGCCATCTGGGGAGTGAACCAATGGAAGGAAGACCTCTCTCTCTCTATCTCTCCCTCTCACTGTTTGTAACTCTACCTCTCGAATAAATAAATAAATAATCTTAAAAAAAAGATACCTCTAAATCTAAAGTTTCATAGTTTAAAAAATCCCCATTTTTCATTTCCACATTCTTATAAAAAGTTCAAGATCTTCTAACTTAATGCTTTGGAAGATGAAGAATAGGCAAGGCTTTCAATGATTTATTTTCATTTCACCTGAAATTTTAAGTTTCATTATGTTCATCTGCCGTGTACCTTCTAGGCTCACTGTTCTATAGTTTAAAAGAAAAAAAATACAACGCAGATGTAAATCAATAACTGAAGGCTTTCATGGTTTTTTTATCTTGGTCTCCAGATGTAAAGTATACACAATTTCCCTAATAGTAACTTGCACAGTTGAAAACTAATTGAGGGGCCGGTGTTATGGCATCACATATAAAGCTGTTGCCTGCAATGCCAACATCCCATATGGGCACAAGTTCAAGTCTCAGCTGCTCCACTTCTGGTCCAGCTCCCTGCTAATGTGTCTGAAAAGGCAGCAGAGGATGGCCCAAGTGCTCGTGCCTCTGCAGCCATGTGGTAGGCCTGGATGAAGTTCCTGGCTCCTGGCTTCAGCCTGGCCCAGCCCTGGCTTCTGTGGCCATTTGCGGAGTAAATGAGCAGAGGATGCAAGTTCCTTTCTTTCTCTCTCTCTCTCTCACTCTCTCTCACCCCCCTTCTCTTTGTGACTCTACAATTCAAATAAATAAAACGAATATTGAAAAAAATTAAATGCATAAACCTTTTCATACTGACCACATAGCCTAGTTCTATAGAAACACAATCAAGGTGTATACTTTAAGATGACTTTGCTTCACAGGAGGTTACATACTGTTAAATTTTAGGTTAAATGACTGGTCTTGTACTGACTTATGTTACCAAATACCATCAACTCCATTTTGTAAATTTAGTTTCCTCGAAAATTTGGCACATTACTTTACCATCTTATTAACTGAATATTTAATCACAAATGACAATTATATAGTTAGAATAATTTCATTTATACATTTTCTCCTTTTCAAAGCAAGTTAATTTCTTCCTGTCCAGTGATCAATATTAAGATAATATACATTACAAGAATCAAGGTGTTATTCCTGTCCTACTCTAGGATAAGAATTCAGCATTACCCTCTGGAAAGTTCCCCCTCTCTGAAGAGCAGAGCTTTCTTGGAGACAGGATCTGGGCTCTCTCTTCCCTTTCTCCCTGATGAGCTCATCTGGGGATTTTCCTCAGACCTTCAGCAGGAGAACTTGGAGCTGTCACTGCAGGAAAGCTCACAATATAGGGAGGCCCTCTCATGACCAGGACCCCCAGGAGTTTCTCACTCTTCTACTCTGCCCTCAGCCTCCAGCGGGTCATCAGAGTTACTATTTATTGAAATGTTTCTACCAGTCAATGTTGTCTAGCATCTTCTGCTCCAGTTAACAATTTCCATATGTGGTATCTCTGGATGAACCTGACTCTGCAGATTTTAGGATAACAGGTTGACCTGCAATCTCAGTTCCTTCAAGGGGACAGGAGTCATCGATATTGAGTTTGTCTAGGATTTTCTTGTTTTTAATAAAGGAGTGACGACTTCCAAGCTCTCTTTACACAATGAAAATGAAAATGGAAGTCTCATCTTTTCTTATCAGAGAGAATTTTAAAAGTTGCTAAATCTCTATTTGCATAAGTATTTTTCAAATCTGAATGAAAAAATGTCTAAAATGATGTAACGTATGAAGAATCTGAGGGGAGTAACCTCTGAAAAAGATACACCACAAAACCTGGCATGAAATAGGAGTTCAACCAATGCTTTAAAATGCCAAGTGACCAATAAACACCTATTAAAATAAATGAATGATTTATTTATGTACTTGATGTAAATTAACACAAACATGATTCATTTTATAATTAAATGAATTTACTTTTAATTATGTGTCATCTACCTGCTTCAGAGTCTATATAAACAAAAAAATCTAATGAATTGCACATTACAGTGGTTTGTCTTGTCAATAAAATATGCATGTTTTAGTTTCTCATGGCTTTCATAAAAATTAGTGCAAGCTTGGTGGCTACAATAAGTAAGAACTTATTCTCTCCTCATTCTGGATGCCAGAAATCCAAAATTAGACTTTGGCAGAGTCACAGTCCCTCCAAAGACCCTTAAAGAAAATTCTTTTGGTCTGTTCCATGTTCTAGGAGTTCTTGACATTCTTTGTAGCGGCATAATTCAAATCTCTGCCTTAGTCTTCTCATGGCCTTTTCCTTTCTTGTCTCTTATAGACACTTGTACTTAGCAAATTTATGGCCCAATCAGCTAATTCAGTATCATATTTCAAGATTCCTAATTTAATTCTATCTGCACAGGCCCTTTTTACAAATAAGGTCACCTCAACAAGTATTTAGGGTTAAGGAGTAGGCATATTTTTGGAGGGGAGGGGTTGTCATATATCCTTCTAAAATGCATTAGCTAAGTGAACAGTGGGCATGACCTAGCCTATAACTTTGGTCAAAGATTAATGTTAAGAGTCCTGAATAAAGTTTTGGATTGCCCTAAAACAGAGAGGAGTATTTTTATTTTTGTGCCCAATACTCTAGGATACAATTATCAGGGATAGATACTCAAAGAAACTTGATCAACTTTTTCAACTTACAGTTTTTCCCTCACGTAGATCACAATATTTTACACACAGAGGCAATTCTGGATCATTCCCTTGAATGGAGAGGAAGCAAATAACAGAGCTCTTATGGTATAAATGGAAAATTAAGACAGAAGGGTAATCCAGTTAATGTTTACAGTTTAATTAGGAATGCTGACACAAAGACTTGCAGTGTTGGTAGAGCTTCTTATTAGTGCTGTCAACATAACTGTACCGCCTCATCTTCCTATTTTCTTTTTCAAATTTAAATCTCTGGAACCACAGAAGTTCTCTTTTGCATGCATCAGTAACAATGAGCAATTTACACTTAGCTCTCCTCCTCTGTAACACCACAGCAGCTGCTTGGGAGTCCTCATTCTACTGTGATAAGCAGGTTTTCTGTTTTATTTATCACTGGTTCAGTACACATGCCGAGGAGGGGTGAGGACTGGGTACAGAGGAGAGCAATGAAACAATAACATTGCATTTCTAAAGAAACAAAGAAGTTGCTTCAAAAATGCAATATATTGTTTTCATTTCCAACGTCATTTTCAAAATGTTAGGAGATTATCTTGGAAACAGGCTTTAATTCTGCTTCTGGACATATATGCTACATTTAAACAAAAAGCACACCTCTGATGAACAGCTATGGCATATTGAACAGCATACTGAAAGATGAATACAGATGAATATTTACACAGTTTCAGAATAAGAACCAAGTATTCCCTGAACCAGAGACAGTCTTAGATTCTCTATCTGTAATTTTTAAACCTATATGTGGAACAAAGGAAGTGGGAGGGTGGACTATTAATTGGAATCTAATGTCTTCTTGTTCACAAAATTTTTAAATTATTTAATTAGTTTCCATATCAAATAGGCATTAATCACTTGGTGGCCTATCTTGATAGCAGAGGTTTACTTTTCAGAACATAAGCAAGTGTTCTGCACAACCTGAAAAAAATGATGGGCAGGGTCAGCCACCAAGCACCCAGCTCAGCTCCCCTATGTTAGGGGTGAGAGATAAGCAATGAGAAGGAAGGCAGCCAGTTGCTATGTAGTTCTCTCTGATGACTTCATGTTCTGCAGTATTGTTAAGGTAGCAAATGTAAATGAAGGATAGGGACCTATAGGATGACAACAGAAGCTTCCTTTGGCTAAGAACTGATTATATGAAACACTTTTTAATATACTAGACATCATTAATCTAAACAACAGACTTGGGGCCGACGCTGTGGCGCAGTGGGTTAATGCCCTGGCCTGAAGCGCAGGCATCCCATATGGGCGCCGGTTCTAGTCCAGGCTGCTCCTCTTCCCATCCAGCTCTCTGCTATGGCCTGGGAAAGCAGTAGAGATGGCCCAAGTCCTTGGGCCCCTGCACCCACGTGGGAGACCCGGGAGAAGCTCCTGGCTCCTGGCTTTGGATCGGCACAGCTCCAGCCGTTGTGACCATCTGGGGAGTGAACCAGCGGATGGAAGACCTCTCTCTCTGTCTCTACCTCTCTCTGTAACTCTGTCTTTCAAATAAATCAAATAAATCTTTACCAAAAAATATAAAAAAAACCAACAGCTTAGATATGTATTTACAATCTCACATTACATAAACATGATCAGGGTAAGGCTTTAAAAGGTTAACTAACATGCCGATGATCTCAACAAATGGGAACTAACTTAGTGACCTGTTTAACTGCAAACCCCATGCTATCATGGAAATACTACAAGTCATTAAGAACAGCTGATACTTCTGGCATTTTTTAGCACTTTATGTGATTTTATTCATTTCAACATTATAATAACTATTAGAGGTAGGTGCTGACCAAAGAGGCAGCTTTCTGATTGCAGGCCCCTAATCTTAGCCCACAACTGTCTCTCTCAAGGTTGTGAGAGTCATTCCTTTGAAAAGTAATCATGAAAAAAGACAGTGCTTCCAGATTCTTTGGTAGGGTATATTTGTACCTATTTTGCTCCAAGTTTTAAAACTATCTTCTGTCACAAAGGTAAAGGAAAATTTACATTCCTTTCAAATTAGGCCAATACCTGAACACAGAAGGACTGTCCTATACCTACTCCAGCTCTAAAACACTCTCTCGTCCTTTGTTTCAATGGAGTTGAGTCTGCATTCTCGTTTCTCTCACCTAGTATAATAACCTTGAATAAACCCTTCATTGCCTGTTTGCATTGTCTGATGACATTCTTGGTTAGGCAGTGCATTTTTATAATCATTTAAAAGATGAATTAATTTACTGAAGATTATACCACTGGCGGTCAGGATACAGAGGTCCTATTTGAATCACTCTACTCCAAAGCAAAATAGCATATTCAAAAGGTTATGAGAAGGCATGAAAACACCTTCACATGATAGGTGTTCAAAACTGAAAGCTGTGACAATAAGACACAAAATCTGATTCATATCAAGCGGATCTTAACTGGATTCAGGGAGTACCTCTTAGTAATCCTGCAACCAAAGGGGATCACAGAACGGGTACCTCTGTTTCCCTGTGCCTGAAAGGAAGAAGTGCCCAGATCATATTTAAAACCACTTGTGACTATCTAACAGGAAGCATAAACATCTCTGAAGGATGATGGGCTAGTATGACAGCAACATTTTTGAATAAAATCTCAATCTATTAAAATTAAGAGCTGGAGAGAAATAGAAATATAAACACCATTGCAAAGTCTTAAGGAGAGTAAACGTAAGTCTAAATTATGGAGTACAAAGGCATACAGAGAGCGGAGGAAATTGTGGAAAGAGCTGTGTATTGATGCTCAAAAGACCTTGCAGCTCATTGATTTGAAATGCCTATGTATTAATTTTAACAGAATAATTTTGCTCTGCTTTGTATTGTGCTCACATTAGCAAAGCAAATGTGATACTTACTCCCCTTTATCAAGAACTAGAGTAAGTCAAAGAGACTGCTGATTGCAAATTAAAATGCAAATTTCTATCCATTTTAATTTTTGATATATTCTAATTGACAGTTGCTGATTTTAGACACTTTTAAAATGCTGCAATAGCTTTTCTTCTATTGAGCTGCTGGGAGTTTGCCTTTGGGGCCAATTGATTTTCAGCCTCTATTATGGGGAAATCTACAATGCTATCAGGAAGAACAAATGCCATCCCTTGATAAAAAAGACACATTTCAATTTATGAAAGCCAAAGTATATCAGCTAATATAATGTGCTCTCAAATGCAATGAAAGAGTTGAAGGTACCAGCTTTTAAAGAAAGCACAAACATGCCATAGTGCTATACAAGGAATATTCAAAAAGTTCATGGAAATGGGTTATAGGAAAAAATTGCATGGATTTCAAAAAATGGATTGTGCCTGTAATCCATTTTCCTATGAATGTTTTATGCACCACCACAGGAGTTGTAGAAGTAGCAGCAGCAGCAGTGGGTATACAAATAGTAGTAGTAATTTGATAGTGTTGTCTAAGCTTTATTGAATACTCACTAAGGGCTCATGACCAATCTGAATGCTTTATCACGCTCCCTGGACTATAGCCAAAGAAAGTAAAACAGAGAATTTCAGTCTCTAACCAAGGTCACACAGCCAGAAAGTTGAAAAGTGAATCCATAATCTAAACCTAGGTTAGTTATCTAACCACTTGGAGTGCCCAGCGATTTTACAAATGTGCAAGAAACTTCATACTGCACATTGTTGAAAATTAGCCAAACCAAATTTGAGGGTGAGAAGTGTGGGGAGCAACTCGGACTATACTGTTACTGGAATTAAGACTTATTCTGTGCATCTGCTCTCCCACAATATGGCGCTGGGAGAGAAGAAAACAGCTTCTACACAGCTGCCTCCAGTTCAGCCAATAAACTGTAGGACTTGCTCCTGATTGGAGGAGAGCAGCGTACTCGGCGTGTGGGCAGCCGAGTTAGGATTGGCGGAGGAGGACTATAAAGGAGGAGAGAGACGGCATGCACCAGGAACATCTAAGGGGAACATCTAAGGGGAACACCTGTGCAGCCCCCGAGAGAGCCGGCTGGCGGTGTGCCGCTCCCCTGCGGAAGTGGGGAATGTGGCCAGGGGGAACTGCCCTTCCACGGAGGTGGAAGGGATAGTAGCCAACCCGGGAAGAACCAGCAGCAAACCCGGGGAGGGCCGAGCAGACGAAAGAACAGCGCAGGGTCCTGTGTCGTTCCTCCACGAAGAGGGGGAGCGACATAATGGTGCCGTGACTCGGATAGGAAACTTAGGACGGATTAGGAAACTTAGGAGGGAAGAAACGGGAAGAACTGGGAAAATATCAGAGAGAGAGACTAGCAAACAGCCTAGGGAAAAGCTGGACGAAAAAGGTGCCGGAAAAAGCTGTTGAAAGCCTAGGCATAGACTTGGATACGGACTGCGGGGGGAAGCTGGGAGAAATCTCTAAGGTCGAAAGCGAAAGTGAAAGTTAGAACAAACAGACTCGGATGCGGACTGTGGGGAGAGGCCAGGAGAAATGAGGGAGGAGTATTGTTGGAAGAAAGCTTGGGGAAATATACCGGGTAGAGAAAAATGTTAGGGAAATTGAAGCTGCGGGGGGCAGGCCGAGGTGGAAACGAAAGCCACTTTGGGATTCTCAAGTTAGCCCGGGAATAGGGGGCGAAAAGTTAAAACCAGAAGCGGAAACGTAAGCCGGGTTGGGATCCGTCTGATTAGCCCGGGGAGCAAAGGACGGGAAGCCAAACCGTGGGGCGGAGACGTAAGCTGGGTTGAATTCGCCAGGCTAGCCCGGGGAACTTGGATTGAATGCTAGTGGTGGAGACGCAAGCTACGCTGTGTGACTCGCGGAAGCCGCCGCGTGCAGAGAGAGCACGGGGCGTGAATAGATAGGGAACGCGGGGCTGGCGCGAGGCCGTGGTTCAGACGCGAAAGGGCTAGTGAGAGACCGCGGAGTGTGCGCGCAAAGCCGAGCCGCGCAGATGAGAGAGGCGCAGGCTGAAGCGGCTCAGCCGGAAAGCCGCCGAGAAATAGCCTCGGGGCGGGCGCCGGGAAGCCGCGGGGATAAGAGAAACAGAAGTTTAGAAGTAAAATGAGAGAAATAGGAATGCTGGAAGATAGAAGCAAAATGGGAGAAATAGGAATGCCCGGAGATAGAGAAATAGAGAAATAGAAAGGCCTCCCCACAACATGGCAATGAGAGAGCTTGGATTCGGTCTGCCTGATTAGTGAGGCGATGAGCACCTGCGGGCGGCTAGCAGCTTATGCGCCGCAGGTCACCGAAGACAGGCACGAATTAACATCAATAACGCCTCCCCACAATACTGCAATGAGAAGGCTTGGATTCGGTCTGCCTGATTAGTGAGGCGATGAGCACCAGCGGGCGGCTAGCAGCTTATGCGCCGCAGGTCACCGAAGACAGGCACGTTATCAACACCAATAAGTCACCCCACAACATGGCAATGAGAGAGCTTGGATTCGGTCTGCCTGATTAGGGCGGTAAGCACCAACAGGCGGCTCGACCAGAGTATGAGCTGCAGGTCACCGAAGATAGGCACGAACCAACACTAATAAGTCTCCCCCACAATACGGCAATGAGAAGGCTTGGATTCGGTTTGCCTGATTGTTAGGGCTTGTAAGCCCCTGCAGGCAGAGCAGAGCATGTGCTGCGGGGCACCGAGCACAGGCACGCATCAGCACCTAAAAACCTCCTCACAACATGGCGAAGAGAGGACCCGGATTCGGTTTGCCTCATTGATAGGACTTGTAAGAACCTGTGGCAACTCTAGCAAGCAGAGCAGAGTGTGTGCCGCGGGACACCGAAGACAGGCGCGTATCAACGTCAAAAAATAAAAAGAAAGGGGGATCTGTGGGGAGCAACTCGGACTATACTGTTACTGGAATTAAGACTTATTCTGTGCATCTGCTCTCCCACAATATGGCGCTGGGAGAGAAGAAAACAGCTTCTACACAGCTGCCTCCAGTTCAGCCAATAAACTGTAGGACTTGCTCCTGATTGGAGGAGAGCAGCGTACTCGGCGTGTGGGCAGCCGAGTTAGGATTGGCGGAGGAGGACTATAAAGGAGGAGAGAGACGGCATGCACCAGGAACATCTAAGGGGAACATCTAAGGGGAACACCTGTGCAGCCCCCGAGAGAGCCGGCCGGCGGTGTGCCGCTCCCCTGCGGAAGTGGGGAATGTGGCCAGGGGGAACTGCCCTTCCACGGAGGTGGAAGGGATAGTAGCCAACCCGGGAAGAACCAGCAGCAAACCCGGGGAGGGCTGAGCAGACGAAAGAACAGCGCAGGGTCCTGTGTCGTTCCTCCACGAAGAGGGGGAGCGACATAATGGTGCCGTGACTCGGATATGAAGCCTAGGCAGGGCTTAGTGTCGTTCCTCCACAAAGAAGGGGAGCGACAGAGAAGATGGTCTTTTCCCTTTATTTATGTTTGGAAAACTAGAGAAATGCATGTACAAAAATGGGGGATTTCATCAGCTTTTTCTTTAATGGAAAATCATACAGTTCATAATATTACTATAATAATAATACAGACTTACCTAACTATCTTGGGGATTGTTTCCAGTGAATTCAGAGTTATGATGGAGGTAGTAGAGAGAAATGTGTGCAGGACCCAAGTGCCCAGATATCTATCAGGTAATTCACAAAATCAATACTATAAATATGTCTGAAGTGCACTAGACATTCTGGAACTTAGTACAAGCTGGTGCTCAAATTGAATCACAACAGAATGATATATATCTTCCAGGTGAAATAAAATCTAAATTCTTTATGCTGTTTGTGAAGCACATACTGCGCATGCCAAATGGAAATGCAGACATACCCTCCAATTGGAACAGTATTAGCTATATATTGGCAAGTTGTCTCTTTAATAGAATATAATATTTAACTCGTCTATAGTTCCCCAACACAATGTGTGAATAACTATCTGAGCAATTACTTTTAAGAGTCAACTCCCATACTTTGCATTTAACTTTGAATGGGTAGCATTCTTACTATATTTTGTCTCTCAATTATCTAACAGAATGACTCATACAGAGGTTATTCAATTCCATTTTTTGACTGAATCAATGTAAGTTACTTTTCTATATAATGAAAATTTATTAACTTACTCCATTATTTTTATTGAGTACCCTCTATCTGTTATCTACTACCCTATGTCCTAGAAAGCTAATTGTGAATCATAGAAACAAGGCCATGTTCTGCTGGCACTTACCTTACAGTTAGTGAGACAGACAACTGTAATGTTTGCATAAATGGACTTATTTCAGATATTGCTAATTACTATGAAGAAAATCAAAATGGTCCTGTGAATAAAAGATACAACTAGGTGAGTATGACAGAGACATTTAATACTAAATTTAATTATTTTAGAACTCTCTCTTTTAATGATCATATAAGAAGACATTTGGAGAACATCAAGGGAAAAGGATTTACAGGTAAGTGCAAATGTCCTGAAGCAAGGGTGAAGTTGGCATGTTTGAAGGAGGAAAAAAAAGTCCTTGTGTAGCAAAGTTGGGTTGGGGCAGACAAACTTGAGATGTGAGTGGGAGCTTTGTAATTTGCTCTGTAATAAGGAACTCATTTTCACTCTCACTTCAGTAGGAAGTTGATATGTGAACTTAAATAGAGCAATAGCATGATTTACATTTTGTGTGTGTGTGTGTTTTTTTTTTTTTTAATCACTTTGGCTGCTATGTTGAGAATGGCTTGTGGAAGAAGAGTGAAAGCCAGGAAACCCATCCAGAAGGAGAGGGGAGAGATGCTGGTGTCTTAGGCTAACACAGTGACAGAAGAGTTGAAAATGAGGCAGGTTTTGAGATTTTCTTAATTACAAAACTGATAGGACTTGTTGGTGATATGGGCAGGCAGTAAGGGAGCAGAGATACATAAAAGAGACTGTAGGTTTGTATTTTCACAGCTAAATGACAAGTCAAGCCATCAGTTGAGATGGAGAAGTATGGACAAACAGGCTAAGAGGATGGGACTCAAGAATTGGACTTGTTAAATACAAATCTGAGACACAATTACAACATCTAAGTATAAATGTTGAGGTTATGGGAGAATGTAGAAGTTTTGAAATCATTACTATATAGATGGCACTTGAAGCTATGGCATGATATTACTTGTAGTAGGAGATATGTGATTTTAATATCCTAAATAAATTTAATAATTTAATCCACACATAAGTTTATTTTCAACAGAGATGAGAGGATACAGTTTTATTTTGTGGGTCTACCATGAAAGGAAATGTGTTCACATATGAGCATAGCTACAGAATATTGGCCATGCTGACTACAGACATAAAAAATTGATGATGGGGACAGCACAGGTCACATAAAGTAGCTTCCAGTGTTTCATACATTACAATGACTGGCTGTTAAACAGTCACATTTCATGGCCATATAGACTCAACCATAGGGAGATCTCAACAGGATGTTTTTAGGTAGTTTTGATTTGGATTGGAAATATCTTAATCACTTTGATAGATTACTTTCTTTAATTGAATTTATCTAAAACTGTCAACATCAAGTTGTCTGCAAGGAGAGATTTTGGAATGCAAATTAAGTCTGTTTAAATAACTACAAGTGTAGTTGTGCATATCTAAGTCTTCAATGTTACAATGTTCTGCCTATTAAGCTACTAGGGATAATGTATAGCTAAAGAACAGAAAAAGAGCAGAGAACATAGCCCATGTCATTGCATTAACTTTACTATTAGGAATGTTGGAGACAGGCTGAGATTGCAGTGAGACAGCAAGGTGGTGAGTCAGGGCATCAGGAAACCACAGAAGCCAACCATAGGCGGTGTTTTAGTTGAGATGCTGCTGAAGATGAACACAGACCAGTGGAGACCAGAGAGGGCCTCCATAGGAAGTGAGTGGATTTGAGGGGATAGATCCCTTTGAACAAGTTGAAAAGGAAAGGGCAAGTCAAGGAAAGCAAAGAAGTTAAAGATCGCATTTTTAAGGGGTTACAGTCTGTGTAGTGAGATAGGACACATTCAAAACGAAATGCATTACAAATCACAACTGGCAGAGTTAAGTATTCTCTATGAAATACAGGCCCCAAAGGGAAAGGTGAAATGGAGTAGCCAGGGAAGATGCAAAATTTGGTGTTTCTGTAATTCAAGAAACTTGGGATAAGATGAATGTAGGCAAAAATAAAGAGTGTTCAGGATTGTGATCAAGGTGGTGTGGTTGATGGGTTTGGAAGAAACAGAAAATTTACCCTGGAAGATAAAGGAGAATAAGATTGAAGAGACAGAGGTCAGGCAGATAAAGAGATTTCTGGGTTGGCTCAGTAGGGTGAGGCAGATTGACTAAGTCGGATTATAGTGTGAGGTTGCTGAAATTAAAAAAAAAAAAAAAAAAAAGCTACAACATTCTACAAGGCAGTACAAATCAAAGTATTTCTTGGCACAAAATTACCATGGGGAAAAAAGTAACAACTCAGCAAAAAGCATCACATTCAATTTCTTTTAGTTTCAGGCACAGGCACCAATACTCATTTTTATTGATGTTTTATGAAAGTTTTAAAAATCCACATAATTATATTCATTCATTTGAAACACAACACTTGCCTCTCCCCACAAATCTAGCTTTTAATTGAAGAACAGCAAACAAACAAACAAGCCCCAAGCTTGACATGGAGCTTAGAATTATGCTTTACAGTGACTTTGGTGGTAAGTCAAACATTTTTGGAAGTAAGTTGCCACACATCTGCTAAAGAACCTGTTCTTGCCATTTAAGCAGAATATTCTGAGTGCAGTGACATGTGCAAAAAAAGAAAATTTAATATTTTAAGCCTTCAAGATTAATGCTACAACATCTGAACAAGAATAAATGCCATGATTATTCAATTACCTTGCATCCCAGGGTCTTATTTACCATCAGCTTTCCCAGCATGCTGATCTATTTACTGCTAAATTGAATAATTCCTCCTAAAGGGGATAAAATACTCTTACTGACAGTTTGTCCCTAAACTCCTGGATTTTATGGCATCAATATACAAATTTTCTTTACAGATATGGTTGTTTATGTGCATCAGATTTGATGTAAACAGGAGCTGCTAAAAAGCTTGCATCAGTCTGAAGTTATTTCATTTATCTTCTTATTTCATTTTGCTTTGGTGGTATTCACCTTCTCAAATATAATTGGGTTGGCACAAAATGTGAAACAGAGAGGCAAAAATAACAGACTCCTGCCTTATATAGATGATGGTTCTTCAGTTTTCTCCTGAAGGCTTTTTTGAGTGACGCACAATGCAATATTACAGTTTGTATGTTTGTCCACAATTATTTGATTAAACTATTACAGTGAGAGTAAAGATTACTTTTCTAGGTCACCTTTTTCTCCCTGGTGTTAGGCAATTTATTCATTCATTTGTTTTGGCAATTTACTTAAATGAATAAGCTTCATGTGGAGTTTCACATTCACTCCATTAAGGCAATGGCGAAACCTGACTGACTCTGAAGTTTAGAAGCAGATCCTTTCTTTTACATCAGCCATTGTCTGTTGAGATATAACAGGTGCATCCAACAGTGATTGATAGATCTGGGTTTCTACTCTTTTTTTTTTTTTTAAGATTTATTTGTTTATTTGAAAGGCAGAGTTAGAGAGTGGCAGAGATAGAGAGACAGAGGTCTTCCATCCGCTGGTTGACTCCCCAGATGGCCACAGTGGCCGGAGCTGAGCCAATCCGAAGCCAGGAGCCAGAAACTTTTTCCAGGTCTCCCATGTGGGTTCAGGGACCTGAGAACTTGGGCCATCTCTACTGCTTCCCAGGCCATAGCAGAGAGCTGGATTGGAAGTGGAGCAGCCAGGTCTCGAACTGGTGTTCATACGGGATGCTGGCATGGCAGGCTGCACCACAGCGCTGGCCCCTCTATTCTCTCTAAGAACTTGGGATCAAATTACTGAAGTCGATTTGGTTTTACCACAACTTATATCATATGTAAGAAAAAATGTTTATCTGTAATATAAACACAACCAGCCCTCCATATCCATGGCTCCACACCTGTGGATTTAGCTAATCATGGATTAAATACATTCAAAAACAATGCATTTGTACTGAACATGTACAGATTCTGTCCCTACCATTCTTTCCTAAGCAATATAGTTTCATAGCTACTTACAAAGCATTTACCTTCTATTAGATATAATATGTACTTTAGAGATGATTTATTGTATATATAGATAGATAGATTATATGTAAATACTGTGTCATTTTCATATAAGGAACTTGAGCCCCTATGGATTTTGAGAGTTCTGGCACCAATCCTTCATGCTGTTGGGAGTTCCAGCACCAATCCTCCATGGAGACCAAGGAAAAACTGTACACAAGAGACCCACATGTGTGTGTGTGTGTGTATACATAGATAAGTGTCTGAGTGTATGGTATATGTCCACTGGTACATACACACACACACACACACAACAATCTCTTTAGATGGCTCTACTTTATTAGAAGGCTCCACTCAATTGCTTAAACCCAAGTCTAGTCTCTTTGATCTCTCTCCCTTTTTTCACTGCTTCCATCATGAATAAGTCCTACTGATCCTAACAAAAGCTGAGTCATTCTCATTTCTTCTTTGGTCAACCTAGTCTAAACTACCATCGGTACTCTGGGACGCAGTTTCTGACTTAACACTCTTCTTCTTCAAGCCATTTCTCTACACAGCAGGCAAAGTAACACTGAAAAATGATCATCTTTTAAATATTCTCCCCTTATGGCAGTAAAGGTGGAATCTGACTACAAGGTGGTGATTAGAGGATGCTGGGCTCAACAGGGTCAGCCCAAGTGACACCCACCTCTTCGACCAAGGAGCCTACAGAGCACTCTTGCTCTGCAGCACCTCCAAACATAACGTGTTGAATGAATTCCTCTTATAGAAAGTGGGGATTCTGCTATATCACAAGAAAATGGAAGGAGTGTCCCATAGGCAAAAAACCATAACAGTGGCTATGTACTATATATGTTCACGATAAACAGTAGATATGTTCATGCTAAAATTCTCATTGATTCAACATGAAATGAGAAAAATTGAAATGATGCATTATAATTTTTACAAACTTCAATAAGCTTAACATTTGGAAGGTTTTTCTTATTTTTTTTACTATACTATCCACATTTATGTTGGTGATAAGATGCCCTTCCTTTTAGTACATTATGGTGATAGAAGATTACAGTTTCCTTTTTATATCTTTATTTGGAAAATAAGGTCAACAGCTAATTGACACTTCCTAAATATATTATTTAATTTTGTTTCATAGGCAAACCTTTGGGAATCCTTAACCTTGAGCATGTATTTGCAAACTGCATTATAAAGTGGAATTGAGGTTGTCTGCAAAAGAAAAAAAAAAAGACAGGGAAAATTGGTTGTCAAATATGCTCAAAAGAAATAGGAGTAAAAGTATCCGTACTGCAAAACTTATCACAATCTTAATATGCTTTAAATTTCCCAATAAAAGTCCAATAGAGAGCACATTTCACAATTATTTGACCAAGGATCTCCTTCATGAAGAATCATATATGTATTTTTTTTTTCTGTAAAGGTTTAAAAGAAAGATTTATTAGAGTCAGAGAGGCATGGAGGGAGGCTGCAAGAGGAACAAAACCTCATGGACCTTGTGGCACTGGGGCTTTTAAGTACAATTGGGAAGGGGAAAAAAAAAAAAAAAAAAAAAAAAACACTTGACAATCAGATCAGCATTCAGTTACCAGGCAAGGACAAAACCCATCAAAAGACCTGATTGACAATTCTTTATCCTATAGGCTTCCTCAAGCCAAAACAAAAAAAACATATTGATGGGTGGGATAGGGAACTTATTTTTACAAAGGAATGTGATCACCCCTCTCTTGCTATTCTCATGGTAAATCTGGAGATTCCTAAGGAAAGAGGGCAGCCTGGTTCTTGCTAAAGATGACCTTTTGTTGGGGCGGGGGAAGCAAATATTCTACAACCCAAATTCTACTGGGACCGCCTTGACCGCCTGTTAACCCATCTGACTCTTCACATTCTCCCCTTAACAAGAATGGATCCTAACATCTGTTAGGAGGGATTGGATGATGATTGTTCTGGCTGCTTTATGCCGAAAAGGGCAGTCAGGACAGGGTTCCAGCAGGAGGTGGCTTCTCCACCAAGATGCAGTGCCAGCTTGCAGAAACTGCTTCCATCAGAGGTTTCGTGTGCCTGGCCACCTAGAATTTTACGTTTTCAAGTCTGGAGAAAATGAATCTAACAGGCAGTTTAAACTCACAAGATCCAAACCTAGGACAGAGTCAATATTATAGGCCCTAGGCAAATAGAAACTGACAGAAGGGGGCCTGATAATAATCAGGTGGGCTTTAAGGCCTTGCCAGTTAAGGCCCAGGCCTATCTATCTCTTCACATGGGGTACATCATAAAGGAGATGTGAACCTTGTTAAGAAATGCACCCTGTAACTTCAATTACCTAGCTGGCCTGGGAGGACAGCTGGCTTGAAGAGAAGGTAGATGGCATCTCTAAAAGGAAAGTATTTGTAGTTAATATACAATTCTGCTTGCAATGTTGCTGACCCTACTTGGCCATGCCTTGGACAGCAGCGGTTCTTTGGAAGCTGGGCTGAGTGAAAGGCTAGTCATTCATCTTAGAGCCAACAAGGCATGTGGCTCTGACCGGGAGCCCTTAGACTCCAGGTCAGGTCTGTCTCCAGTGACTCAACTCTTGGCTGGCACAGCTTCCAGGGCTCTTCATAAGCTGACTCCTGAAGCCCTGGCTTATGATAAATCTTATTTTATGGGACTGGCTCTGTGGTGCAGCAGGTTTAAGTCCCAGCCTGCAGCACTAGCATCCCATATGGGTGCCAGTTTGAGACCTGGCTGCTCCATTTCCAATCCAGCTCTCTGCTATGGCCTGGGAAAGCAGTAGAAGATGGCCGAAGTCCTTGGGCCCCTGCACCCCTGTGCAGGACCCAGAAGAAGCTCCTGGCTTCTGGCTTTGGATCAGCTCAGCTTTGGCCATCACGGCCAACTGGGGAGTGAACCAGGGGATGGAGGACTTCTCTCTCTCTGGCTCTACCTCTCTCTGTAACTCTTTCAAATAAATAAAATAAATCTTTAAAAAAAAGAATCATATTTGAGACACACCTTGCAAAGTGTTAATTTGCAGACTCACAAGACTCTGCCACAGGTCTGCTGTTCACTGGTAAGTGTAAATGGATCATTACATCTTTTTCAGAAGGAAGAAAAAAAGGACACAAAGGAAATTATGGCACAAATTCAGACATGTGTGTCATATCACTCTGCATTACGACTTAGTATTTTCAAAGTCTCCTTAGATTGGCCTGCACATTTGTGAAAATAACTCTCATTCACATGCTTGTATTTCTCCAAATGACTTGAAATGTCAAGCCATTGTATAAATTTGAAACAGCGTCTTCAGACCTCTGCTGAAGTTACATTACTGTTGCCAGAGTAACTATCAAATATCATAGGGAAAGAGAAGACAGAAAAATATCTCCTCAAGCATCAAGCATTGAATAAAGCAAGAAGCTTAGAGACTTGTGAGGAACAGGATGTTACAAAGTTATTGTTCCTGTACCTGTAAATAAGAAGTAACCGGTCTATTCGATGACAAAGAGTCATGAGATAGTTACACAGTCCCTCTTCAAAAGGAAACAAAAAATACTGCATTACATTATGCTTCTTGCTGTAAAAGTATGCCAGTTATATAACAGAACACAAGTAGTTTTATAATTAGCACTTGTTTATAGATGTCTTACACTGTCTCATGCATGGAGGGGCAAAAGAAGTTTTGATTTATTTAATCAGCTAGAATTTATTGAGGCCATATTGGGAAGTGAGAGAGCCAATCAAATAATGTTAAATAGCCTGAACAATGGACAAATAATTAAAATGAACACAATGATGAATCAGTTCATGAACATCAGAGTACCGATAAGAAATTATATACAGAGCACGAAACAACACACATTTAGGTGGTTAGGAACATCATATTCTATTCTCTGCTTTTAACCCTCTAGCTCTTTTGTTCACATTAATAGATAGTTATAGTAAAATGATCATATTTTAAGGGAGAAAACAGTAAATAAGAAATATTATGGAGATTTTTTTCTGATATGAATTCAAGGAGCTGCAGGTCTCAGGACATAATAATAACTGTCCCTTTTTAGTGGTTGTGCTTAGAGACACAGAGTTGGAAAAGCAAGGTTAGGTCACGGAATAGATGGATCAACACTGGTGAAGCTAAACACTTCCTCTAAAGTGAAGTGACGTAAAAGGAATGTCGAAGGTCACTTTTTAAATTTTCAGGTTAGATGATATAGAAACTACAGAAGAAAGAAAGCAGAATTTCTCCAAGTACATCAATAGTAAATTTATCTTTAGCACATGAGCACAGTGACAGATGCAGGAACTTTAAAAATAAGTGCAACAGGATCATTTAAAAGAAGGACCTGTGGGAATACAAACAATAAAATATGATTTCTGGTTGGAATTACTGTGAAAAATTTCAGAACTGGGCTATAGCTCAAAATGCACTCCAATAATTATGGAGTCTGCTTTGTCAATGACATCTCAAAAAGTAACTGAGAATTCTAAGGATGCATTCAATAGTTTTACTGGACTCTTTGACCTAATGTATTCATATAATCACTAATGCCAGCACCAACAACAACACAAGTACCCACAATACTACCATCAGTACCACCATCACCATCATCACTGTCAACACTGTCACTGATATCGCAACCTCTGCCTTTATGACCACCAACATTAGCAGCCAGCACCATTACCACCATGTTCGCCATTACAACCACGACCATCATCACCACTACCACCACCACCCTTATCAACACCACCATCACCATTACACTCCCCATTCTTCCCACCAATACTACCACTTCCCCCACCATCATCTCCGTTATCATCATTATGGTTAAAATTTATTGACTTATTAGATGACTATCATTATTATAATGTATTATATGAATTACATAGTATATAACATATTACATGAATTTAGTCTTTAAATGTAATATTCTTCAAAATCCAAGTTCCAATAGCATTTTCCATGAACATGTTCCCAATCATCCTCCCTTGAATGAAGTTTTCTCCTGTTCTGTGCAGTTCTTTAATAGAAAATTGTTTTCCACATTGTAGTAGAGATGTATATTTTGTTTTTCTTTTTCAAGGACACATCTTTAACTCTTTCAAATAACCTAGTTGATTATCTTACAGGCAATTGCTCAATAAAATGTAAACTACTAACTGAGAAGATAATGTTTGGCTGGCGCCGCAGCTCAATAGGTTAATCCTCCACCTAGCGGCACCGGGACACCAGGTTCTAGTCCCGGTCGGGGCGCCGGATTCTGTCCCGGTTGCCCCTCTTCCAGGCCAGCTCTCTGCTGTGGCCCCGGAAGGCAGTGGAGGATGGCCCAAGTGCTTGGGCCCTGCACCCCATGGGAGACCAGGAGAAGCACCTGGCTCCTACCTTTGGATCAGCGTGGTGCACCGGCCGCAGTGCGCCAGCCGTGGCAGCCATTGGAGGGTGAACCAATGGCAAAAAGGAAGACCTTTCTCTCTCTCTCTCTCTCTCACTATCCACTCTGCCTGTCAAAAAAAAAAAAAAAAAAAAAAAAGATAATGTCTAAGGATATAAAATTTTTAAGATTGATACATGTTTTGGAATACAAATATATTTTTGGATTCATCTTTCATTCACTTATATCCAACTATATGTCTTTAAAATTCCTAAAAAGTAATGTATAAGTTACATACAAATATTATGTTAATTATGATACAAAGTATGAGATATTAATTGGTATACTGACATGCAATAACAGAATACTTGTGTTATTGAATATTTATACAACGCGTTTTTATATGTAAAGACTTTTAGCCATAAGCCATGCCACTTTTAGTATAAAGGGCACAGCAGTGCCATCTAGGAAAAAGCTTCATAGCAATCTTTGATGTTTGTTGTGGTGAGGGTTATTATCTTTAACAATATTTATTAGATCCAGAATATGTAGCAGTGCCAAGATCTAACTCTAAATTGCATGCTCACAATGTTAGTATACTTGTCACTCTAAAAGTGCCTTTGTCCAGTGTCATCTTAGCAATTAATAGAGTACCCCTAATAAGTCTGTTAAATTATATGGTAATTTAACATTTTACAAATATGGATGGTTATAACCAGGGTTAGATGGACTGCCTAAGTACGCAGTAGTAGGAACTGGCTAAAATAATCTTATGGAGCATTTCAGCCACATATGTCAAGCTTTCTTTGTGGTTGGTTATGACCATGTGATTGAGCACTAGCCAATATATAGTAAGCAGAAATATAGTTCTGGTTCATAAACCTTCAGATATTTTCTTATTGTTTTCCACCAACAAAAATGGTGATTGAGGATGTCACATACTTAAGTTGAACAACAATAAGGAAAATATAACATCAAAGTAGTTTGAGTTCCCAAGTCACAGACTCGAAAAATAGCAGAGTAGGGATATATGTTTAGACATTTGGGCATTTTATATGGGGAAGATGCCTAGAAAATAAGTCTCAGA
Source organism: Oryctolagus cuniculus (assembly GCF_051225735.1). Lineage (NCBI taxonomy): Eukaryota > Metazoa > Chordata > Mammalia > Lagomorpha > Leporidae > Oryctolagus > Oryctolagus cuniculus. Next base: position 56,550,386 of record NC_142879.1, on the reverse strand, counting down.
GGTTGGAAAGATGGATATCTGATATTTGAGGACATTACATTCAGTAAATTTGTCATGGGCAATAATTTGGAAGACCAATAAAATGCTCAATTAGTAGCTTCTGGCAAAGTGCATGAAAAAAGTTAAAATATCAGAGTGTATTTTGCTACCATTGTCTTCCATGGCAAGTTAACATAATAAAAATAAATAACAGTTATTCTTAGTCAAGAATTGACTGGTTCTCAAGTGGAGTTACAAGCCATTGAAGGTCAAATGCCTTGCAGGCTTGTTCCGATTGTTTATGGATACCAAATAACAAAAGGTAAGACTATAAAATATCTTAGAGTGAAAAGACCTTTCAGTTGAAAGAAGCCCTGTGGCAAAGACCAGTTTAAAGATGTTACCTTCTCATGCAACCTTGAACTTCCACAAGGCTATTGCATATCCACAATTATGCTAAGAAAGTGAGACACTTGGTCAAGGAAGCAAACCAAACAGGTTTGACAAGACTATTTAGAAACCTTTGGGTATTGTCCCTGGCATATGGAACTGACTAGAAAAAACATCAGAAATTCCTATGTTCTTCAGTGAATTATCTGACAATCCTTGAGTCCGAATTTTAAAAGCATTTGACCTAATAATACTCAAGTCTCCAGTTTTGTACCAGTAACAAGTGGGTAATAAAAATCAGGCAGCATCTCTAGCAGGGAAAGTATCATGATGTCCACTTCTTATGTGACCACAGAGAATGACAGACTATTGGGTGTATGTGCAGGTTAGGAGCTAAACAACAGACACGCTCTACTTCTGAGACTGAGGCATTCATCATACCTCTCCAGCATGAATTTGTAGTTTGCTGTGCTCCTGGGAATTCTCTCTGCCTCTCATTCTCCCCTTTTCCCAATGCAAAAGTGTGCTCATTGTTTCACTACTATGAGAATGAACACTAGTGGTGAAGTAGTGACTTATCTTTCAGTTTGTAGATAGATCACAAGGAACTGTATCTAGTTCTGACAGATGGTTGCCATTGCTGGAGGCACCTTATTATTCGAGTTAGACACAGTGGCAGAGCGAGATTTAGGGTTATCTCTGGTATGTGGGTGGGTTAAGTGTATTCTACATGTCAGAAGACAAAAGAAACAGATATATGGAAAACAGAAAGTAGACTATGGAAGACACTAGTCAGGTGATCATGAACTCATTTCTTATTTTTCCTTGGCATGTAGACAGACAAGATTTCTCACGAACACTAACAGTTGGTAGTGCATAACTGAATTCCAACACTTGGAAATGAGTGAAGCAATATGTGCTGCTTTCTAGGCCTGGCCAGCAAAATCTCTGGCACATGATCCTCCACATTCTTTCTACTGTTAGCTTGGTGCAGGCAAGTCAAAGCCTCTACAATCTACCTAGTGACAGTGACAGTCATAAGATATAAGGAAATTTGATCCATGCACCATCTGAATAGGAATGTGCCCATGTAATAAATAAATTTCTCTTATATTAAAACACTAAGATTAAGGGGTTTTGGTACTGCCTAAAATATTCTTACATCTGTATTAATAGGAGATTGAGTGCAATATGATTTGAAGTGGCCCACTGCTGCATCTCTTAATATGCTACCCTAAATCTCACTATGATGATAAACTAAGGACAGAGAGTAGTCACATGGACTCTTTAAGACTGATTTTTCCCTGCATGAAAACTGTGAAGAATACCCAAGGCTAAATCCTTTGTAGACCACTGTTGGCCTTTTAGTATTTGTTGTAAATAAAGTCCAACTGTACAAAACCTCCATTTAAATGTGGATGAGATAGAACCACCAGAAAAGTAAAGAGAAATCATTTACACCCTAACCATTATACTCAGGTTCTTTTGCAAAGTTTCAAAGAAATTTATTGATTTTGACAAATGTGCTTCTAAATATAGTTGACATGCATAGGTACAGGGTGTTTAATGAACAGCTTTTTTTATACTGAATGTCATGTTTCCAAGGTTCTTTTAGACAATTTTGAAGCAATTTGACAAGTATAGATGATTAAGGAAAAATATGTAGGCTCACATTTTTTGCTTTACTTTTGTTAAAAAAGAAAAGAACTTCTCCTATTGTCAGAAGTTTTCTTCCTTTGGCTATCATAAATCTTTCCTGTTCTATTGAAGCAAGAGAATGTATAGTTCTTCCATAGGACCATACACTTGTTACTCTCTTTTAAGTGAAGTTAACTTATTATCCAATAAAGTGTGTGTGTGTACATGAGTCAAGTAAATGCAAGCCCAGAAGATAAACCAGATGTAAGATTGCACTAGAGGGGGTTGGTGCTGTGGCATAGTGGGTAAAGCCGCCGCCTGCTGTGCCAACTGGTATGGGCGCTGGTTCAAGTCCTGGCTGCTCCTCTTCTAATCCACTGCTCTGCTCTGGCCTGGGAAAGCAGTAAAGCCTAAGTCCTTGGGCCTCTGCACCGGCATGGGAGACCCAGAAGAAGCTCCTGGGTCCTGGCTCCTGGGTTCGGATAGGCACAGCTCTGGCCATTGCAGCCAACTGGGGAGTGAACCAATGGATGGAAGACCTCTCTCTCTCTCTCTGCCTCTCCTCCCTCTGTGTAAGTCTGACTTTCAAATAAATAAATACATCTTTAAAAAAAAAAAGAAATTGCACTAGGACTCATGGATTCCAAGTTTAAATTGTGAGACTCTCAGAAAATACAATCTGCTTTTAAAAGTATATATTTGTTCTGATTCTTATATTTTGCATATTAACCAATAGAAAACAATCATATAAATATAAATGCATTGGAAATATTGACAATGGGCTTATTTTTTTGTTTTAATTGCTTAGTTTTATTAGTTCCTCTGAACCACAAAATATTACTGGGATGTAAACTTCACTACCATGATCATTCACTAAGGTCAAATCAGTTCCAATAATTTCCAAATTTAGAGTTTGGTGCTACATATTTTCTTCACTCCTATCAGCTCATTTTTTTACATCATTAACTTGATGAACACAGGCTTGAAATAAACTACTTGCAATAAACTTGAAACTACTTGCAACAATTTACGTTTCTGGGCAGGTTTGAAGGCAATTTCTCTTGTGAATATTTTAAATGGGAATGACATAGAGAAATGTGTGGCATTGTCCCCTATCTTGAGGTTAAGCCCTAAATTGTGGCATTTTTTGCAGGTGGCATTTTCTCTATCTAGTGGAAAAGATATCTTCATGCCTTTGATCCCTAAACCCCCACTTTCCCCAATTCTCCTATGCAGACCTTGTCTGCAGAAATGAAGCTATCAGTCATCAGAACCTAAACAGACTTAGGCACATCTATGAATTCTGTACCACAAGAAGGGCAAAGAGGGGTTTGAGGCTTTTGTCACCTAAACATTTAAGACTCAGGACCCTTATCATGCAGGCTTAAGGTTTTAACTTGAGACCCTGGCTATGAACTAAATGATGACTATCACTGGCAAAACAGGTGATACATTTTGAGAACTATCCTACTAGAATCTGAACTTGTTAAGGACTGGGAGTATATTTCATTCATTGTTGTGTCCCCTAGGACACGGTGGGTTGTCGATTTTTATACATTAACTTAGTACATGGGGAAGAAGACTAGACACTTTTGACCAACGTTAGTGACTAAGATACTGCAGTGAAACTTGTTATTCCAACGTTAGTGACTAAGATATTGCAGTGAAACTTGTTATTCCTAAACTCTGATGATGCGAATCTACCACATGAGGCAGAGAAAGAAAATCCCTGGGAAGAAGAGGATGCCATTTCTTTCAAATGAATCCTGTCATATGTATGGGGGAAGGACAGGGCTGTAAGCATCTTTACCTATTAACCACAATCTATATGTGCATTTTGTTTATAAGGATGTCTCTCTCCCTCACTGTCTAACTCTGCCTGTCAAAAAAAAAAAAAAAAAAAAAGAGAGAGAGAGAAAAGAAAACACTCTTCATGTCAATGACTTCCTCTTTCTTTAATGTGGTTAGCTTCCTTTATACCTAACCCACTTGCATTGTCATCTCATCTTTGATATGCTCATTTGGAACATTAGATTTAAATTCTATTAAATCCCTTCATGTCATAAAACACTTGTCTAAAATTTTCTTCTAATTCCTTAGACTGCCATCTTGAAAATGTCATCTGAACTCAATGGTTTGCATACTAGTCTCCTTTCTCTCCCTCTTGGACTATGTTTGCCATGTGGGTGTGTCAGGTCCAGACATCTTTGAATACCTCAACCACCAAGGCTCTAGAAACTCACCACTTTTTCTCTACACAATCTTCATCTGACCACAGTCGTCCTTGTCAACAGACCTTTTCATCAACTTGTTTTTCCTAGAGATGAGTAGCCTCAAACCTATAGTCTACTTTTTCTGGAATGTTCTTTCTTCCTGACTCCAAGACTGACATGACCCTGATAAGCACACAAACCCACAGATTCATAGTCAGTGCCTTAAGACTATAGAATAATTAATGCTCAGGATTAGTGTGTATTTTATTTTTTAAAGATTTATTTTGTTTGTTTGAAAGGCATAGTGACAGACAAAGAGGGAAAGATGAAGAGACGGAGATTTTCGATCTGCTGTTTCACTTCCCAAATGGCTGCAATGGCCAGGGATGGGATGGGACAAAGCCAGGAGTCTGGAACTCCAACCAGGACTCCCACATGGGTGCAGGGTACCAAGACCTTAGACCATCTCCTACTGCTTTCCAGGCGTATTACCAGAGAGCTGGATAGGAAGTACAGCGGATGGGATATGATCTGGTGATACCATATGAGATGCTAGCCTTGTAGGTGGTGGCTTAACCTCTATGTCAGAGAATTTACCCCTAGTGCTATGTTTTAAAATTCCTTATATCATTTTGTTGGCCAGTCTAAGAAATTAAATACTACTAATAACACTATTGTTATAGGAAAAATGTATTATATTAACAGACTGACTGATTACTTTTCAAATAAAATCTGCTGATAATTGGGCACTTCTCTCTACTGTATTATATTTCTCACATGTTTCTTTATCTCTTACAAGTTGTAAAAGCCCTTTGAAGGCAGAAAGCCTTCTTACTTATCTATTTTGTTATCCACAGGAACCTTGCAGAAAGCATCCCTTTTCTAAAGATCCGAGGCTGCCTTTTAGAGCGTTTCATTCTTAATAACAGTTCCTTACTGGTCATCTCACCAATCTCGATTTCTTCATTTAACAAGAATACTGTTATTACAGGAAAGGTATGGCAATAAGAGAGCTATGCAGTGGCTTTTGAGTACCAAAGTGGGTTTGGAACACATTTAGTAACTACCTAAAAGATTCTAAGCATATTTCTGTTTTAAAGGGAGAAAAATGTGAAAAGATTTTTCAGAAATAGCAATTACTGAGTAATGATAATAAGACAGTAAGATGTTAAGTGAAAAATAAAATCCAGAGCTCCTCAGACTTAGCAGAGCAGTCATGTCCTCTAACAAGCTTTCCCTGAGCCCTTGAGCTATTCCAACTATTTGCAGCACCCTTCACATCCTATGTATAGTTCTGTCTCAGCACTGACCACATTATCCAAAATTATCTGAATATATATGACTCACTTGTGGATAGAACAACATCCTACTGATATTTGCAGTCTCAGTATCCAGGTCTTATGTGTACAGAGTAATTCTTCTGTAGAGTACAATTTGAATAGTTTATATGTCACCTGTAGACAGAAATCTTTTTATGTATCTCCTTCTTTTTCTTTTTTATTTAATCTAGTAATTCCCTATAAATGTAATGTGTAGAAGCCAATATAGTATGGTTGGAACACATAGAAATTTAATTTTTACCCCTCACTCCCTGATCTCAGGAGGAACAGGATGAAGGGAAATGCCAGAGCTCCTCTTTCAATGGTTTATCTCTCCAACAGCAGCAAATTTTCTAAATAGTCATGAGCCCCAAGGGAGGGCTCAGTCTCCGAGCCCCCTAGTGGTAGAGAGCTGCCAGGATGTAAAGCCCGTGTTTATGACTTTATTTACCTTTTACGTCTCATTAAAGAGAGAACCTGTCACTTGGAAGTTTGAACAGAGACCACACATCCTCTGGGTTTCTCCCAGTCAATGAATGAGCACAGTAAAATGGCCCACTGCAGGAAGACAGGGCACTCTGATAGTGACTTTAGCTTGAGAACTTCTCACTGGCCTTGCTGAATTTTTCCTTAGAGCTGAACTCAGATCTCTTCCATTCTTCTTTTCTTTCTCCCCATCTTCTTTCTGTCTCTTGCCTAGAATTAGACTTGCACCATGCTCTGACAAAAACACTTTCACAACAACACAACTCAAATGCTTCAGACACCTACATTATGCTGTTTATTACAATATCTAGTGTACTTCAGTACTATGAAATAAGTAGTTACTTAATTGAAGAGAAATATTTTCCTATTCAGATGGAAACTCAACACACTTGACGATTCAAGCAACTTAAACTGTCTACTGTTTAACTCTTTTCTGTTAAATCATCATTTACAGTTTTCCATGGCCTGTGAATGGCCTCTATAGACCGTCATGGTATAAGTGTGAGTGTGTCTCCAGGAAGGGATATCACTACCAAATTTAGGGGGAAAGACAGGACAAAAGTGTTCCTATGGCATCACCGTGTTTCTGCCTTAGGTCCACCTATGTTCACGACCATGCCTCAGGATAAATGATCCAGAACTCCTTCAAGGTGAGCCCAATGAACCACAGAAACAAAATACAAAAGTAAGTTCAATAACAACCCTATACTTCCCTAACAACTTTTAAAGATCAAAAGATACACATTAAGGGAATGTTGACCAAAAACAAAAAGGAATCTACACCTTTCATCAGCCTTCTTCCCTAACACACTATTGATGCCTGCATGAATCTGCGCAGAGAAGCCCGTGCTATCATCCAAGCCTAACATCCATTGGCCATAGTGTCACTGGTGCAAGAATCACTGTGTTCCTAAAGTTGTTTTTATGAAATGCATGAAGTTCGTATACCTTAAATAAAAGGTTTCTGGGTTAAAAAAAAAATTACGTGTTGTTTCTTTTCTACTCAAACTATCTGCAAAATATTAAATAAACCCTATTCCGATTTCTCCTCAAAGTTTACCAAAATAATCAAATTTTTCATAATATCTTTGATGCATTCAGAAAGTCAGCTAGTAATCTATCCATGATTTCATTTGGGAAAAAATGTCACATCCATATCAAACAGCAAGTATCAAGTCTCTGCACCTGCGCAACTATGTATTTGTTGCTGAGCAGTATTTAATAATATATATTAAGTAGAGATGTGACATGTTTCAGTAGAAAGAGTGGACAATTGTTTTGGGTCAGGTCACTAGAATTCTAGAGATCTGATATACTATGAAGTCACATTTGAGTCTGCAGTGTGTTCATTAATCCATTAAGAAGCTGAGGAAAACAACTGCTAGTGTCCCCCTGTTGGAATGTACCAGGCCTAATTAGGATGACATAAACAAATTCTTCCATTTCTCTGGTCTTTTCTCCCAATTGTATATGCTGTATTAGCAGCTTACAAAAATAATCTAGGTTCAAATTGAAATAAATAATTGGTTTAAAATAAAACTTTTTAAAAATGCCACACACTGGGTGGTTTCCAAAAAGAGAAGTTAATTGTCTCAAGGTTTTGGAGTCTAGGAGTCTAAAACCAATATGTCTAATAGGATCATATTTCCTCTAACAACTGGAAATGAGTCTCCCTTGCCTCTTCCCAGCTACCAGTGCTTTTCTGGAAATTTTTTTTTTTTTTTTGACAGGCAGAGTGGACAGTGAGAGAGAGAGAGAGACAGAGAGAAAGGTCTTCCTTTGCCATTGGTTCACCCTCCAATGGCCACCGCGGCTGGCGCGCTGCGACCGGCACACTGCGCTGATCCGATGGCAGGAGCCAGGTGCTTATCTTGGTCTCCCATGGGGTGCAGGGCCCAAGCACTTGGGCCATCCTCCACTGCACTCCCTGGCCACAGCAGAGAGCTGGACTGGAAGAGGGGCAACTGGGACAGAATCCGGCGCCCCGACCGGGACTAGAGCCCGGTGTGCCGGGGCCGCAAGGCGGAGGATTAGCCTACTGAGCTGTGGCACCGGCCTGTTTGATGTTTTTAAGCATGCAGCTGCAACACTGCACTCTCTCCTTCCACTGTCACTTGGTTTTTCTCAACTCCTTGTGTCTTTCTTTGCCTCTTGTTTTCACATGAAGACACCTATCATAAGGGATATGGTCTACCTCATTGACCGTATCTAAATTTTGTCTTCAAACATCTTAACGTTTTCAAAGACCCTTTTATCCTATCAATAAGGCCACAATCACAAGTACTGGGGATTAGGCCTTTAACATATCGTTTTTGGGTGATAGTCTCCTGGTATTTTGAAAATTGCTGTTTTGATTAATGCAGTATTACCAACGCCTACTACGATGTATCTTGGACTTTAGTCCCCAGGCCTTGAAACAAACCAGAGGCATTGCACATAATAAGATGTTGAATAAGTTTCTAGGTTTGACATAGCCAAGGCTTCATTACAGTATAATCCCATCCACAACATTCACTAAGATTGGAAAGCTGGTATCATTGGGTTAAGTATATTTGAGTACATTTCCGAAAAACTGCTTCCTGACTTTTGTGCTTTATACAAGAAATTGGACATTAGTCTAGTTGTCCCATATATATCTTTACAGAGTTACAAGCTATCATTATAACTTTTTATTTACAATATAGATGCTCTATAAACAAATAAATTTCATCTAGTTGGAAAATCTACCTTTTTATTACATTTGAAGATAAATGGTCTATACAGTCAACTCAAATCTCAAGAGATCTGAGTCCTCAGCCTTCTGTTAGTGTCTTAAAGATCTTACTGAAGTGGATACTGTGGGGAGCAACTGAGACTAGACTAAGTTACTGGAATTAAGACTTATTCTATGCATCTGCTCTCCCACAATATGGCGCTGGGGAAGAGTAAATTTCTACGCAGCTGCCTCTCGCCAATTTGACTGATAAGTTGCAGGAGCTGATCCTGCTCCTGATTGGAGGAGAGCAGCGTGCTCGGCGTGTGGGCAGCCGAGTTGGGATTGGTGGAAGAGGACTATAAAGGAGGAGAGAGACAACATGCACCAGGGTACATCTGAAGGAACACCTGAGCAGCCCCTGAGAGAGCCGGCCGGCGGTGTGCTGCTCCTCCGCGGAAGCGGGGAAAGTGGCAGGGGGAGCCGCCCCTCCACGGAGGTGGAGGGGTCGGCAGCCAACCCGGGAAGGACCAGCAGCAAACCCGGGAAGGGCCGAGCAGACAAAAGAACAGCGCAGGGTCCAGTGTCGTTCCTCCGCGAAGAGGGGGAGCGACAGATACTAAAATAAAGCATTGTTCCCTTCATTAATCACAATTTCCTATGGTCAACTTTTGTAATAGGTTATATGCCAATTTTGTAGGTGTCTGTGCTTGACCACAAGTAGGTACACTGGACAAACCATTATGAGGAGGAAAGATGGAATTTGATGTAATGGATTATACTGTAATGAAGCTTTGACTATGTAAAACCTAGAAAATTATTCAACATCTTATTATGCACAATGCCTCTGGTTTATTTCAAGGCCTGGGGATTGAAGTCCGAGATACATCGTAGTAGGCGTTGGTAATACTGCATTAATCAAAACAGCAATTTTCAAAGCACTGAGAGTCTATCCATAAAAATGAGGAGGCATAGAAAGTATTAATTTCTTGAGTGCTTCCCGTACTTCCCTCAGACCTGGGCAAGAGGGGCCCAGCCTTGGATTCACACCATGGAGGACCCTCTCTGGCTTTTCCCAGCTGTAACCTTTTCCATGAGGTTCCTTACAGCTACGATGCTGTGTCCTCCTAGTAACTTAGTCCAAATTCTAGAATGCATTCTTGGTACCCATCATGACCTGCCTGAACATACCTTCTCCCACGTACGGGGCCTCCCCTGCTCCCTCCCTTCAATTCTCCCTCCTGAAGAAGCAGCTTATTCAACCAGTCTTTCTATACCATGTTTGAGAGGTGGCCAAGGGGGTGGCTATTAGTTGCTGGAGCTTGGAAATGCAGGCTGTAACATCCATACACTTGTTTATGAGGCTGCCTGGCATGCTGGAAAAATCCCAGTGTGAATAGACAGCAGGAGTGGGCTGCAGGCCCAGCGACTGGCCTCAGCGCTTCCACATTCCATCATGGAATGCTGAAGTAGCACAAGAATCCCAAATGTGCATCTGGCATTCTTTGGACTCAGGACAGCAGACTTGTCAAGACGGGAGGACAGAACACATATTTTTCAATATTTTCTCAGTTTGCTTTGTAACTTAAAAGTATTTAAGCCTAGGTTATGGAGGCCTTTATTTGTACTCTTGTAAATATTCAGGGTGGGCCTGGGTCCACTGTGAACTCTATGCTAGTCTGAACTCTTTTTCATACACATGCTGGAATGCTACATGTCATACTTTACTTTCTATATTTAGATAAAAAGTAAAATCACTTTCCTCTAATGCCACACATCAAGGTTGGTAGGAAGATCTTCTACTTTATTTAAAAACATGCTGGGTTAATTCAGCTTTAAGGATATTCTAATTAAGTTGACCTAATTCTTAGCTATTCTCAAGAAAAAAATGTTTTAAACTAGGTTTCCCCTGATACAAAGCAATTTTCTTAGGGGAAATGATCCTAAAAGCTTGAATTTACTGCATAATGTGGGTGCTTTTTTATTTTTTGACAGAACACTGATTTCTGAAAATGAGTAGAAAGCAGTTGTATAGCTGAACTTAAATGTAACCTAATCATGTCATCAGTCTGCTAGAACAAGATAATTTTTTTTCACTCTAATCCTCACCATTCTCTTTGATTTAAAAGACACCTCTGTATATCTGACTAAACTCCAGGTGTTTCAAATATACATACTGTTTCCTCCTAAAGGAATGTGAATTTGGAAGAGGAGTTCCTTATCATAAAGCGGTAACAGTAAACCTATCTCTGGATATATATTTACATTAGGGGGACTAAATTAAGATCGATGTGACAAAATAGTGGCTTACTAGAACAAATGAACCTTGGAGTCAAATAAACCTTATAATAAAAATGTCTTTCCAACTGTTCTTGTTCTTAGACATCCCTGAAGTCAGTGCCCATATAACACCAGATCTCCCACTACAAGACACTACTGAGACCCAAGGATACCCCCTGAAACAGAGAGGAGTGTCCCATGACCCCTTTGAACCTCCATTGATTCCTGTGGAAGAAGAAGTAGGAGGAATACACTACAGCATCCAACTGAAAAGTGAACTCAGAGTAGCCTACCCAACCAATACCCAAAGACATAGCTTCAAGAAAAAGCCTTTTACCATCATCAGAAGTGACAGAAACTAATCTTACAGATATACAGATATCAACTTAAGGATGCAGGAAGTCTGAAAAAGCAGGGCAAATATGATGATTTCAAAGGGACACAGTAATGGTTTAATAGCAGGATTAAAATTTAAAAAAGGAAATTGACAAAATGCTTGGTAAAGAATCCAAAGGGATGATTATAAGGATATCCAGAGATACAAGAGAATTCAGATAGGCAGTCGAATGAAATCAAGAAAACAATGAATGATACAAATGAAAAATTCAGCAAAGAGATAGACATCTTGAAGAAAACCAAAAATTTTGAAAATGAACAACTCAGTAAAACAAATACAAAATATAGTTGAAAGCCTCAATAACAGATGAGATCAGGCAATAGACAGAATATCTGAACTTGAAGTAAGATTTTCTGTGATATCCAAGTCAGACCAAAGAGAAAAAAAAAAAAAAGAAAGAAAACATTTAAAGATACAGAATAACTGAGTAGGTTTTTAAAAGGATGCTCAAGCAGATGTTGTGGGGGGAGCAACAGTTAAGCTGCTCCTTATAACCCCTGCATCCTGTACTGGAGTGCCAGTTCTACTCCTGGCTTGCGCTTTCTGATACACCTTCCTGCTAATTCTTCTGGGAAGGCAGCAGACGATGGCACAAGTGCTTGGGTCTCTGACACCCTTAAGGGAGGCCCAGGTGGAGTTCTAAGCTCCTGGTTTTGGCCTGGCCCAGCCCTGGCTATTGCAGGCAATTGGGGAATGAACCAGTATATGGAAATCTCTCTCTCTATCTCTCTCTGTCATTCAACCTGAATAAATTAATTTAAAAAGAAAAGAAACACAACACTCAATGATCTGTCCACAAAAAACTCATTTCACTAGAAAAGACCTACACAGACTGAAAGTGAAAGGATAGAAAAAGATATTCCATGCAAATGGAAAAGAAAATAAAGCAGAAGTAGCTATACTTTTATCAGACAAAATATACTCTCAGGCAAAAACTGTAAAAGGAGGCAAGGCCAGTATATAATGACAAAGAAAAAGAGACAACAATTCCAACTATATATGCATCTGATCGTAGAGCACCTAGTTATATCAAGCAAACATTATTAGATGTAAAAAGAGAGATAAACTCCAACACAATAACAATAGAGAACTTCAACATCCACCTTCATCAATGGACAGATTATCTAGACAAAAATATCAACAAAGAAACATCAGAGTTAGGGGCCGGCGCCATGGCTCACTTGGTTAATCCTCTGCCTGCGGCACCGGCATCCCATATAGATGCCGGGTTCTAGTCCCAGTTGCTCCTCTTCCAGTCCAGCTTTCTGCTGTGGCCCAGGAGGGCAGTGGCAGAAGGCCCAAGTGCTTGGGCCCCTGCACCAGCATGGGAGACCAGGAGGAGGCTCCTGGCTCCTGGCTCCGGGCTGGCAGGGCGCCGGTCATGGCAGCCGTTTGGGGAGTGAAACAATGGAAGGAAGACCTTTCTCTCTGTCTCTCTCTCTCTCTCTCTCACTGTCTCTAACTCTACTTCTCAAATAAAAAAAAGAAAAAAAAAAGAAACATCAGAGTTAAACTGTACCGTAAACTAACAGAAATTTACAGCACACTACATCTAAAAGATACAAAATGCATATTCTTTCCATCAGCACATAGAACACTCTCTAGGACAAACCACATAACAGGCCACAAAACAAGTTTCAACAAGTTTCAAATATCAAAGTCATATCATCTATTTTTTTTCTGACCGCAGTGAAAAAAAAACTAGATATAAACAAAACAAGCAAGAAAGTCTAGAAGTTATAAACGCGCATGGAGCCTGAATATGCTCCCGAATAAATATGGGTCATTTAAAAAAATCAAAAGAAAAATTCAAAAGTTGCCTATAGTACAGCAAACCAAAATTTCACAGATAAAACTTTTTTTTATTTTTATTTTTTATTTTTATTTTTTTAACTTTTATTTAATGAATATAAATTTCCAAAGTACAGCTTATGGATTACAATGGCTTCCCCCACATAACGTCCCTCCCACCCGCAACACTCTCCTTTCCCACTCCCTCTCCCCTTCCATTCACATCAAGATTCATTTTCGATTCTCTTTATATACAGAAGATCAGTTTAGCATACATTAAGTAAAGATTTCAACAGTTTGCTCCCACACAGAAACATAAAGTGAAAAATACTGTTTGAGTACTAGTTATAGCATTAAATCTCAATGTACAGCACACTAAGGACAAAGATCCTACATGAGGAGTAAGTGCACAGTGACTCCTGTTGTTGACTTCACTAATTGACACTCTTGTTTATGGCATCAGTAATCACCCTAGGCTCTTGTCAAGAGCTGCCAAGGCTATGGAAGCCCCCTGAGTTCACCGACTCTGATCATATTTAGACAAGGTCGTAGTCAAAGTGGAAGTTCTCTCATTTCTTCAGAGAAATGTACCTCCTTCTCTGATGACCCATTCTTTCCACTGGGATCTCACTCGCAGAGATCTTTTATTTAGTTGTTGTTGTTGTTGTTGTTGTTGTTTTTTTTTTTTGCCAGAGTGTCTTGGCTTTCCATGCCTGAAATACTCTCATGGGCTTTTCAGCCAGATCCGCATGCCTTAAGGGCTGATTCTGAGGCCAGAGTGCTGTTTAGGACATCTGCCATTCTATGGGTCTGTTGTGTATCTCACTTCCCATGTTGGATCGTTCTCTCCCTTTTTGATTCTATCAGCTAGTATTTGCAGACACTAGTCTTGTTTATGTGATCCCTTTGGTTCTTAGTCCTATCATTATGATCAATTGTGAACACAAATTGATCACTGGGACTAGTGAGATGGCATTGGTACATGCCACCTTGATGGGATTGAATTGGAATCCCCTGGTATGTTTCTAACTCTACCGTTTGAGGTAAGTCAGCTTGAGCATGTCCCGAATTGCACATCTCTTCCCTCTCTTATTCCCACTCTTATATTTAACAGCGATCACTTTTCAGTTAAGTTCCAGCACTTAAGAATAATTGTGTATTGATTACAGTTTTCAACCAAAAGTATTAAGTAGAACAAACAAAAAAAATACTAAGAGGGATAACATATTAAATTGCTCATCAACAGTCAGGGTGAGCATTTAACGAGGAAATTTACAGGATTAAGTACCTACTTAAAGATCTTAAATGAACAACTCAATGATGCATCTCAAGGACCCATAAAAGCAAAAATAAACCAAATCCAACATGAGTAGGAGGAAAGAAACAAAGATCAGAGGGGACATAAATACAAAGAATTTTTAAATAAAAAAACACCAAATTTCACTGAAATGAAGTGTTGATTTTTTTAAAAAAAGACACACTCAAATAACTCTTAGCTAAAGTAACAGAGAAAAAAAGAGAGAAGACTCAAATAAAGTTGGAGATGTAAAAGGAAAGACTACAATTAGTAACAATGAAATACAAAGGAATATTAGGGACTATTATTAAAAAAAAAAATGAGTCAACCAATGGAGAAGCCTAGAAGAAATGGACACATTTCTGGACACATATAACTTCCCACAGTTAAACTACGAAGAGAGAGAAAACATGAACAGATGAATACATGAGTAATGAGGCTTAATCAGGATTATAGTCTCCCCAAAAAAGAAAAGCCCAGGACCAGATGGCTGTTAAACTATACCAAACTTTTAAGGAAGAAAAAGCTAATTTTTCTCAAACTATTTTTACAATTTGAAAAGAAGAGAATCCTTCCAAACCCATTCTATGCAGCCAGCATTAATTTGATTCACAAACCAGGAAAGTACATAAAAACAACAGAAATTAATAGACCAATATCCTTGGTGAACATGGATTGTCAACAAGATACTAGCAAACTAAAACTCATCAAAAATATTATTCACTAACAGCATGTGGAATTTATCCCAAGGATGCAGGATGGATCAACATTTACAAATCCATAAATGTGATACATAACATCAAGAGAATGAAGAATAAAAACTATATGAATCATTTCAATAAATGCAGAGAAAGCATCCACTAAAACTCAACACTACTTCATGATTACAAAGCATCTCTTAACAACTTAGGTATTATGGGAACATACCTCTATTAATTAAGGCTAAATGTGACAAAACCACAGACAACATCATACTAAATGAGGAAATGCTGAAAAGTTATTTCCTCTAAGACCTGAAACTAGACAAGGCTATCCATTATCCCCACTTGTGGTCAATACAGTACTAGAAGTCTTAGTCAGACCAACTAGGCATAAGAAAAAATAAAAGTCAAACAAATAGGAAAGTAGGAAGTCAAATTATTCCTGCTTACCTAAAAATTCTGTAAAACCAGCTTAAAAAATTCAGTAGCATTTTTATATGCCAATAATGAATTCACTGAGAAAGTATAAGAGCAATACCATTCACAATAATTGTAAAACAAAATAACGTGGAATACATTTAACCAAGGAGGTGAAAGACATCTACAATAAAAATTATAAAACATTAATGAAGGAAATTGAAGTAGACACACAAACACAAAAATACAGAAAGACCTGGCATGTTCTGGATTTGAAGAATTAATATTACTTAACTATTCATACTATCTGAAATGATTTATAGATTTAATGCAATCCCTATCTCCCCATCAAAGTACTAGCAAAAGTCTTCTCAGAATGAGAATACACAAACAAAAAAATCACACCCAAACACAAAATACTTCCAGGTAGCCAACATCCTTTAGAATAGAAAGAATAATACACAATTTCAAGACACACCACAGAAATACTGTAACCATAATAACATGCTATTGACATCGAGAAAGACATACAGACAACTGGAAAACAGGAGGTCCCCAAAATAACACATCTAATGTGTTGCAGAAAGAATGGTGTCTTCAATAAATGATGCTGAGAAAACTGAGTATCCACATGTAGAAGACTGAAACTAAAACCTCCACTCCCACCTCTCACCTTATATAAAAAATAAACTCGAAGTGAATCACAGAACTAAACCTAAGCCCTGAAGCTATGTAACTTCTAGAAGAAAACAGAAGAAACACTCCAAAGCATTGGTATAGACAATGATTTTTTTAATTAGACCGCAAAAGCACAGACAAAATAAAGTTTCTGCACAAAAAAGGAAATAATCTATAGAGTAGGAGAAAATATTTGGAAGCCATTCATCTGGTAAATGATTAATAGCCAAAATACGTAAGGAGTTAAAAAAATCTCATCCACAACAAACCAAAGAAACCAGTTAAGAAATGGGCAGAGGATTCATAAAGACATTTCATTAAAGAAGAAATACAAATATCCAGTATATGGAGAAATGCTCAGTATCACTAGCCATCAAGAAAATAAAAATCAAAACCACAATGAAATATCATCTCAGTTTAGTTAAAATGGGTATTACCAAAAGGACAAAAAAAAAAAAAAAAAAAAAAAAAAAAAAAAAAAAAAACCACAAATTCTGATGAGGATATGGAGAAAGGGGAACCCTTATAAACTTTCGGTGTAAATGCAAATTAGTACAGTCATTATGGATAACACTATGGAGATTCCTCAAAAAACTAAAAATATATCAAATATATCTACCCCATGAACCAATGATCCCATTCCATTATGTATCCAAAGGAAATGAAATCAGCCTATCAAAGAGATATGCACAATCTCATGTTTGTTGCAGCACTATTCATAATGGCCAAGACACAGAATCAATTTAGATGTCCAGGAATGGAAAATTGATAGAAAAAGCATGGTATATATATTCAAACACAATGTTATTCAGTCATAAAAAGGAATTAAAGCTTGTCATTTACAACAAAACATATGGAACTGGAGATCATTATGTTAAGTGAAATAAGACAGACCCAGCAAGACAAATACCACATGTTCTTTCTCATAATAAAAAGTGGGTCTGAACTTAGGATTCTGCTTACTAAAGACAGGGAAGGGGAAGAGGGGGACTAATGAGTGGGTAGAGAAGGGGTAACAAACCAGAGTTAGCTACAAGTAATAGGTTTTAGTGTTCCACAGAACAGGGGTATGACTGTAATCCACAATAATGTCTTATATACTGCAGGAGGAACTGGAAGAGACAGCTGGTAGGCTCCAAACATAAAGAAAAGATAATGAAATGCAAATCCTAATTGCCTGATTTGATCAATTTATGCTGAATGCATGTGTTGAAATTGAATATGCCATAAAAATATACAAGCATTGCATATTAACCAAACTTTTAATTTAAAAACAAATTTGAAAAGAAATAAACATATTAGTAAACTTGTTTTTTTAAATAAAAATGTTCATCACTACTATTGAGACAGAATATACAAAATTTCAGTGACACTATGGTGAACCCTTTCCCCTTCTATTAATTCTAGCTTGCAAAGACATTCAAACAATTCTTCTTTCAGTGGCCTTTGCAATAAGGCAGAGGTACAACTCAAGAGATCTGTAGTCTCTCCTTGGCTTCTCAGGGACCCATTCAGAAAAGTCAAAGCAGTACTATTAGTATGCAAAGTTCCTCCCTTTGGCTTTGTGTTTAGTCCAAGAGGCCATTGATTTTAGCACATTAAACTGTTAATTATGGAGTCTAGCTTTTCCTTTTTTTATGTGGAAAGAATAAATAGTTATTATCAAATAGTCATTTAATAGGCAGTGGTTTCTTTCAGGGTAACCACTATTAAAATTGCACAAACACATACATAAATAAAGCCATTTATTTAAAGTTAGCACAGAATAACTTAATAGGTTCCATTTCTCTTCTATTCACTACCATGTGTACCACCTGCTTAGAATATGAAGAGTTCCTTTTTATCTTCCCTCCCAATTGATTTCCTGGCTCTCAATATGCAAAACTATTGCTAAGATTTAAAATAACTCTTTATTTATAGTATTTTGCTTCCTAGATAGTGAATTTCTTCTACCATTACTGATTTGGTTTACATTCTTTTAGACACAAAATAATTTTTTAGCCATAGAGAATTAGCCAAATTGGAAAGTTTGTATTGCATCTATGACCTGGTATCTTTTCTAAGAATTTTCATTGATGTGGGGAGCAATCCGGACTAGACTAAGTTACTCGAATTAGGACTTATTCTATGCATCTGCTCTCCCACAATATGGCGCTGGGAGAGAAGTAAACAGCTTCCGCACAGCTGCCTCCAGTTCAACTAATAAACTGTAGGACTTGCTCCTGATTGGAGGAGAGCAGCGTACTCGGCGTGTGGGCAGCCGAGTTGGGATTGGCGGAGGAGGACTATAAAGGAGGAGAGAGACGGCATGCACCAGGAGCATCTATGGGGAACATCTAAGGGAACCCGTGCAGCCCCCGAGAAGAGCCGGCCGGCGGTGTGCCGCTCCCCTGCGGAAGTGGGGAATGCGGCCAGGGGGAACTGCCCTTCCACGGAGGTGGAAGGGATAGTAGCCAACCCGGGAAGAACCAGCAGCAAACCCGGGGAGGGCCGAGCAGACGAAAGAACAGCGCAGGGTCCTGTGTTGCTCCTCCACGAAGAGGGGGAGCGACAATTGAAAGTAGATGGAATATGATTTGGTGAAAATAGATAGGAACACAGGTCTAGAACAGTAAGAGTCCTAACTCTTACTGGCTGAAATATTTTGATGTGTCTTCCAAGTTCCTTGAGTCTCAAGTTACTCATTTGTAAAATAAGAGGTCCTGTTTAGATAAAATTCTACTTTTATTGGGCCAGAGGCACTATATTCCAGGCACTATTTTAAATTAATTCCCAGTTAATCCTCATAAACATTATGAAGTAGGTACTATTTCTCTCTTTTTACATATGAGGACAATGAGGCAGAGAGAATAAATAACACATATACTAAGTGTGAAAATGGTTTGAACCTAGATAGTCTTAACTCCAGAATTTGCAGTCTTACTCACTTTCTACAGAATCTATGTTCCTGTAACAGAGCTTGCGTGTTCTATGTAATCAGGAAAATTGGTCGGTGTTTGTAATTTTTGCAGAACAATACTTAGTTGGGATTTGTTATCATTTTTCTGCTCCCTTTCAAAATAATAAGGAAAGGGAACATATTTAGGTTTCAATCTTACTTTCTTTGACTCAGCATATTTCTATTTAAAACATATTTTAGCTTTTATTATTATTCTTTCACTCAAAATGCAAATGTTGAAAATGAAGCCAGGTTAAACTAAGAGTTAACTAAGGTTTAACTAAGAGTTAAACTTATAAGTTTTGAATCCTTGGGGCCAGCGAGTGTGGCGCAGGGAGTAAAAGCCCTGGTCTGAAGCGCTGGATTCCCATATGGGCGTTGGTTCTAGTCCTGGCTGCTCCTCTTCCGATCCAGCTCTCTGCTATGGCCTGGGAACGCAGTATAAGATGGCCCAAGTCCTTGGGCCCCTGCACCCATGCAGGAGATCCAGAAGAAGCTCCTGGCTCCTGGTTTCAGATCGGTGCAACTCTAGCCATTGCAGCCATCTGGGGAGTGAGCCAGCAGATGGAAGACCTCTCTCTCTGTCTCTACTTCTCTCTGTGACTCTGTCTTTCAAATAAATAAATAATTTTTTTTAAAAAAGTTTTGAATCATTTATCATATATTTATCTCATTCTTTCGGCAGACTGAAAACTAAAGTGTGGAGCTATGCCCATCTTTGAACGATCTGGAATAATTTGTTCAGGCTGTGTGTGTAGTATATTTCTTTTTTTTTATTTGACAGGTAGAGTTATAGACAGTGGGAGAGAGAGAGACAGAAAGGTCTTCCTTCTGTCGGTTCACTCCCCAAACGGCCACTGTGGCCGGCGCTGTGCCGATCCAAAGCCAGGAGCCAGGTCTTCCTGGTCTCCCATGCTGGTGCAGGGCCCAAGCACTTGGGCCATCCTCCACTGCCTTCCCGGGCCACAGCAGAGAGCTGGACTGGAAGAGGAGCAACTGGGACTAGAACCTGGTGCCTATATGGGATGCCAGCACCGCAGGCGGAGGATTAACCAAGTGAGTCACGGCACCGGCCTCGTGTAGTAGGTTTTCAATATTTACTTTAAAATATGGACAGGAGTTGAGATGGGTTCATGCAACAGATCTGCAATAAACCAGATGAAGTCAAAGGTGGTCCTATCTAAGGTTTTCAGGTATTAAATACTCAGAAGGTGAGTCAGGTATTAAATAATCTAGAAGGAGTTAGTCTATGATTCAGGTATTAAATACTCCTCTACAAGGAGTTGGCTGTATCTGCATGAATTAATCTCTGTTTACTACTCAAACCACTGAATCAGGTTTTCAGTCCAGTGATGCCACTAAAGTTATCCTTACAAAAGTCAATGCTGAACCTCCAAAGACATTTCTTGTCCTAATTTATTGCATCTCTCCTTCATAAAGCACTCAACTCCCTTGCATTGTGTGCCTTGGCATGTTCCTAATTTAAGCTTCTAGGGGGTATTATGCTTGTACTTAGTGTACTTGCAGTGCACTAAGGACACCAAGGGAAAAAAATTACAAGAGTTTAACACAGTTCATGTGAAAAAGAAACAAAACAATCACCAATGGAAAAATTCAAAACTTTATGCCATATATTGTCACTTAATATTATTTTTATTACATATGAGTTACAGAATAGTTTGGTCCACCAGTAAAAGGGATATTTAACATCTTAATTCATTCCTAATAAATGCTAAGAGACAGATAGGATGCTATGAAAACATATAGGAGGACAATTTTTTTTAATCTATCTTTATTTATTTATTTATTTATTTTTATTTTTTGACAGGCAGAGTGGATAGAGAGAGACAGAGAGAAAGGTCTTCCTTTGCCGTTGGTTCACTCTCCAATGGCCACCACAGCCGGTGGGCTGTGGCTGGCGCACCGCGCCGATCCGATGGCAAGAGCCAGGTACTTCTCCTGGTCTCCCATGGGGTGCAGGGCCCAAGTACTTGGGCCATCCTCCACTGCACTCCCCGGCCACAGCAGAGAGCTGGCCTGGAAGAGGGGCAACCGGCACAGAATCCGGCACCCCGACTGGGACTAGAACCCGGTGTGCCGGTGCCGCATGGCGGAGGATTAGCCCAGTGAGCCAAGGCGCCAGCCCTAGAAGGACAATTAAATCAGCAGAGCAGAAGTTTGGAGAGAGAAGTAAACTCATTTCAGAGAGGGTGATGCCTGAGCTATGTCTTAGGAAACAAATTAACCAGGTAAAGGTTTGAGAAGCTAGGGGATTTAAGTCATCCCTGTGGTGAGATTCATTTATCACCCAGAGTCAGATCTCCCATTGTCTCCTGCTAGTTTAGACCATAGTCTATGTGGAATCTATTAAATGTGCCCCATGGAATCTTCTCTGTGCTCAATGCTGAGTCTGTACCACCTAAATGGTATATCTAGTTCCAAGCCACAGGCTTGAATGCATTTCTGCATTCAAGAATCACAGTCCGGGATTGGTGCTGTGTTGTGGTATGGTGTGGTAGGCAAAGCTTCTGCTTGCAGTGCCAGCATCCCATATGGGAACCAAGTCCCAGCTGCTCTTCTCTGATCCAGCTCTCTGTTTATGGCCTGGGAAAGCAGTGGAGGATGGCTCAGAAGCTTGGGCCTCTGCACCCATGTGGGAACCTGGAAGAAGCTCCTATCTCCTGGCTCCAGATTGGCCCAGCTCTGGCCCTTGTGGCCATTTGAGAAGTGAACCAGGGGGTGGAAGACTCTCTCTCTCTGTCTCCCGCTCTCTGTAACCTTGCCTCTCAAATAAATTAAAAAATGTTAGAGAAAGAGAGTCCATTTGTTCCATCCTAGCAGAGGTGGTTTGCATATAGTTCCTATTTTTGCTTTTCCTATAATGATGACCTGCACTTTCGATAGTCCTGAGACAAATGTCAGCTGATATTCCTATCATCTTTCAAAACTTGATTTGTTAATGTTATCTTCTTTGAAATCTTTCCCAATGGATATAAGCACTCATGTGAAGGACTTACTTCTTATAAACAGTGACCAATGCATATTGTTTAGAACACACATTCATAAATACAGCCAATGAAAATATGCATCTGTATGGCAAGTCACAGCTAAAATTATTTACATAAGGCTTAATGTTTTCAGCTAACTGTAGCCCATTCTCATAGCTTAATGCTGTTTACCACTTCTTCAGCCATGTAGATAAACACCCACACCACATAGTCATAATAGTCTTCAATTCATTTTTAGTTTGCCTTATTTTCTTACCATTTTCCACCAACATCAGATTACAGGTGAAATTTGATCAGAGTCAGTGAGATAGGAAAGCTGCAAATTAGTTGAATCTCTTGATGAACTTTAATAGTTTTGAAGAATTAGAGCATTTCATAGGGGAGCAATATCAAAATAGATGACCTGAAACTAAAGTTGTTTTCCTCAGAATCTGCAGTTATTGAATTGTCTCCTGAGGCTGCTAATATTTTGCAACTCTTTCTGATGAGACAAGGAAACAAATACTCATACAGTCCATTTTTTCCTCAAAGCTACTCAGCATCCCAACAATCTAAATAAAAAGAAATATTACATGAAGCATGTTCCTTACATCTCTCCTCCTGTGAAGGTCTCTAAAGAATGCTTCTTTGGTGGCAAAACCTTCAGAAAACAATGTTGTATAGCCCTGGCTTGCAGATTCATATTGAATACTAGCATGTTAAAGACCACAGTATTGTGAAATCTTAATTTCACAAGCCTATTTGAGGAGAGAATATTTGCTTATCCTGCCCCCAAACAAAATCACCATCAATACCACGCCATACAATATTGGATTGGGAACAGCTGCATTGCAACTTCTATTGAATGCACGTACTCCCAGATGTGAGTATGGGCAATTTTTTTTAACTTACATAGTAATTCAAGGTAGTGAGTATCTTTATGATGTTTATTGCGTTTGGTTACAGTAAATAGGCACAAAGTAGACAGTTCTTTGATACTAGTCTTTTATGTGTGTGTAAATCTAGTATGGATTTTATCCCAACTTTTATTACTGTAGCAGTTACAAAAAAAATAAATAAATATAGAAACTCTGAGGAATGAAAGCACTAGAACGGAATCATAATGCTGCAAGCTAAGCAGACATTCCATTACTGGGTGGGTCTTGAGTACAGAATGGAGGATCAATCACCACACACATACACTTACTGGATATTCTCCTCTAAAAAGGGGCAGTAAACATTTCATTGGGGCTTGGATTAGAGCCCAACCACTGCCAGGAGCAGTGCAGCCTTCCACACAAGATTCAGAGCAGGATTACAGTGTCTCAGCAAGTGAATTCTAGGAGGCAGGTAGTTTAGTCCATAGGTGGCAAAATAGCTATTTAACACAAGGTGTGTTCTCTTTACAGGTACATGAATTATTTATTTGACAGTCATTTAAAAGTTTCTACATCTGCCTACCTTTCTCTTTTCCTCACCCCATCTTATATTTCTAAGAAGCAGCTATGAAGTAACAAGTGGGTGCAGGAATCAAAGGATGTCAACATCAGTGGTCGTAGAGTTCTAAGCTGGTTAATGTCACTGTAAATTATTGCAAATATTAAAAAAATTTAAAAACCACTAACAACAAATCATAGATATAAAAATTCAAACATTGGTCCATAACATTCTTTAGATTTGTAACCATCTTGGCATCCAAAATACATTTAATATCCTCTTACATTGAATTCCTGATTGCGTCTTGTCCTAATTTACGACATGGGGTTGCAGTTATAATATTCATGTATTCACCCACCCATACACTTGACATGTACTATTTTTTAAAAGATTTTATTTATTTATTTGAAGGACAGAGCTACAGAGAGGCAGAGAGAGAGAGAGAGAGAGAAAGAGAGAGAGAGAGGTCTTCCATCCACTGATTTACTCCCCAAATGGCCACAATGGCTGGAGCTGGAATGATCTGAAGCCAGGAGCCAGGAGTTTCTTCCAGGTCTCCTACACGGGTACAAGGGCCCAATGACTTGGGTCATCTATTACTTTCTTGGGCCATAGCATAGAGCTGGATCAAATGTGGAGCAGCCAGGTCTCAAGACCTGGCTGCTCCACTTCCAATCCAGCTCTCTGCTATGGCCTGGGAAAGCAGTAGAAGATGGCCCAAGTCCTTGGGCCCCTGCACCCAAATGGGAGATCTGGAAGAAGCTCCTGGCTCCTGGCTTCGGATCGGCACAGCTCCAACCATTGCAGCCATCTGGGGAGTGAACCATTGGATGGAAGACCTCTCTCTCTCTCTGCCTCTCCTCTCTCTGAATAACCTCTGACTTTCAAATAAATAAATAAATCTTTAAAAAAAATAAAATAAAATGGAGACTTGGGCCAGGGCAGCGTTGTGGCACAGTGGGTTAAGCCTCTGCTTGTGACCCCCATATCCCATATCTGAGTGCCTGGAACCAAGTCCTCCCTTCAGCTTCCCACTCCAGCATTCCTGCTCATATAAGTCCTGGGAGGCAGCCAGTGATGGCTTAAGTACTTGGGTCCCTGCCACCCACACTGGAGAAAAAGGTGGAGTTCATGGCTCCTGGGTTCAGCCAGGCCCACTTCCCGCTATTACAGTCATTTGGGATGTGAACCAGTGGATGGAAGATCTCTCCATTCCTCTCTCTTTGTCACAATGCATTTCAAACAGATAGAATTTAAAATAATAAAATAGAGACTCATAGGCCCTGAGTCAGGATGCAGGAATGTGCATTTCTTACCAGTTCTCTAGGTTTGTTTACCTTAAAAAACTTTCAAAATTAATTAATTAATTAAAATGTAGACAATAGCAGGAGATAAACAGTAAGATGATTATTGGGTTAAAAGATTATAGATAATGGGGCCGGGTCTGTGGCTTAGCGGGTAAAGCCATCGGCCTGCAGTGCCGGCGTCGCATATGGGCACCGGTTCAAGTCCCGGATGTTCCACTTCCAATCTAGCTCTCTAATATGGCCTGGGAAAGCAGTAGAAGATGACCCACGTCCTTGGGCCCCTGCACCCATGTGAGAGCCCAGGAAGAAGCTGCTGGTTCCTGGCTTTGGATAGGTGCAGCTCTGGCTGTTGCGGCCAATTGGGGAGTGAAACAGCTGATGGAAGACCCCCCCCCCCGCCTCTCCTTCTCTCTCTATGTAATTCTGACTTTCAAATAAATAAATAAATAAATCTATAAAAAAAAAGGATTATAGATAAGCCCATGCAAAGAAGTTGGCTTCTGTTAGGTGCTTTCTAAGTTTTAACTGTCATGTATCCATACTTTTGCCAATTTTTATACAAGAGCAATATAAAAACTACTTCTTTTTGGTATTTTCTAAAATGCTGCTCTTGAAGATGCTGGTCTTTATGTTGTATGAATCCAAGTGTTAAATTTCTTTCAGAGTTTGGTATTTGGATCAAGTTCATGGCCTTAGATAATAATTATATTTCTACTTTATATTAATGAAAATTATTTAGCCTTGGTTCCCGAGAGTTTAAATGCACAATTGATGCTTAATAACAGAAAATATTTCTCATTATCTTTAGATTACTTATAGTGTTTTAAAAAATTATATTTATTTATTAAACAAATCTTTTTTGACTATTTAATAAATTCATTGGGAGGGTATATTGTCAATAAAACTAAATGTTACTGTATGTGTTTATACAAACAATTTATTACTTGAATGCTGTTGTACAAGCTATTTCTTAGCCAAACTCCTCAAGTGCTAATTCAGGATAATAACAGTCCCTCAAAAGATTGTTGCAGGCATCAAATAAGATAAATCATTTTAGCACTTAGAATAACATGTAGCATTTGGCATGTGCAATAGCAATAATACAATTTTATTTGCCACATAGGGAATAGTTGCTGAAGGTGCATGGTAAAAAGTATATTTGAAATGTACAAAAGATATACAAACTACATAAGTAGAAGCATATCTTATTAATGAATAGTGAAGCAAATGAAATTCTCACTTGTTTCATATTGTGAAAGAAAACTCAACTATCATTTTTAGTAATTTTGATTGCCATACAGGTTGAACATCCCTAACCCGAAAATCTGAAACCCAAAGATACTTCAACATCTGAAATTTTTTGAGCATTGACATGATGCCACATGTCAAAAATTCCATACCATGGAACTTTGTCTCATACGCAAAATTTAAAATATTGTATAAAATTACCGTTAGGCTATGTGTATAAGATATGTATAAGAGGGGACTGGTGCTGCTAAGCTTCCGTCTGCCATGCTGGCATCCCACATGGGTCCAATTCCAGTCCTGGCTGCTCTACTTCCAATCCAGCTCCTTGCTAATGGCCTAAGGAACCAGCTGAAGACAGCCCTAGGGCCTGGGCCTCTGCATCCATGTGGAAGACCCAGAGGAAGCTCCTGGCTCTTGGCTTCAGATTGGCTCAGCTCCGGCAATTGTGGCCATTTGGGGAATGAACCAATGGGTGGAAGAATTTCTCTGTGTCTCTCCTTCACTCTCTCTATAATTCTACCTTTCAAATAAATAAGTAAATCTTAAAAAAAGTATCATAAATGAATTTTGTGTTTAGAAATGAGTGCTCCTAAGAGATCACACACACACACACACCCCACACACACATAAATATTTCAAATTGTTTGTATAAATCTGAAAAATCTGAATCACTTCAGGTCTAAAGCATTTTGGATAATTCATATGCAATCTATATGACTCATGATTATATTTCCAATACCCATGAAGCACTCCTCATTTACCCCCTTGAGACTATCTATATAAATGAATGGATGAGCAACCAGGAGTGTCTATGCATTATGCATGCTACCTAGACTTTTGAAGCATCTAGTCATTCTTATAGGGTCCTCACTCAAATAGACCATGCTGTAGAAGACATTTGTCACTCATTTGCTCTGATTTTCCTAGCATAAGCAATACAAATGAGGAAGCTGTATCAGCAGGACTCCTGTTAAATGATTAGTTCAAGATCTTATTTCTGTCTCCTTATCTATATTCCAGGTTCATTCCTATTAAAAATAAAACATAGCATCTTGATTTAATATTTGCAATTAGCTCTACACATTATTCTTTTTCTCCTAAGGACTTTGATGTCTTTAGGTAAGTCCATCTGCCTACTTTCTCTTCTGCTGTTCCTCAAATCCTAAGCCGCATCACATCTAAGACTTCACTAAAGGATAATGACATTCACTGAGGCGTTTCAGTTAAGATACCTGATTCACTAGGGAGCAACAAAACTGAAGTCTACTTAGATGTGTTGTACAGAACATTATTGCCAGACCTCCTAAATATTAAGGAGAGACCAAACTGCTTGTTATAATAACTCACTGCAAGAAGAAATAAGATACAATTTTTAGATAAACATGACTGTCAAGGAGTCATTGGGAAAGGTATAACAAATAAGAGATTTATAGTGGAAAGAAATGTCCCTATCTTGAACTGAAATACAGTGTGTCCTACCTACTCTGCATAGTTTAGCATCTGGAGGTTTGGGTTTTACAAAGGGCTTAAGTGCTAATTAGCTGTGTGAAGTTGCCAAGTTGTGTATCATTAAGCTTTAGTGTTTTCATTTTTGGTAAAATGCCACAATAGTTAGACAAATCTAAAGGAATTGGTTCTACTATGTGTTGGTGCTTGACAAAGTTGTATCCTCCTTTCTATTTCTACTATACCTTTTTTGATACAGCATTATGAAGATCTAGTAGTCTCTCCACTAGACTAAAAGCTCTTTCAGTATAAGTATTGTGCCTGATTCAACTCTGCATTCCAAAATCTACCTTGACACTCAGTAGACAATCAATGTTTGTCAAATAAGTTGGAATACCATGAGTACTACTGAGGACGATCTTCCTAGGGCTTTGAACACTTAAGTGTCTAGTTAGGGAACATTCATGAAAAATCAGAAACCTGCTGACAAAGGAGACCTTTCCTAGGATTAAGATCTGCAAAGAGGTTAATAATTACAGAGGTAATGATAATCAGAACAATAAAATCTGTTTTCTGACTGGTTTCTGACCTAATGGTTTGGATACAAAGGTAATCGTCTACATCTAACTTCAGACAGAGAGGAGTAGTGCTGGGCTGAGTCCAAGAAGATGGAATCACAGAAGCAAAGCCTTACATTTCAGTTTTAAAAATAGGATAAAATAGAATGAAGCAGATTTGAAAGCGTTGGTTATTGATAAC
The DNA here is from genome assembly GCF_051225735.1 of Oryctolagus cuniculus. Classification (NCBI taxonomy): domain Eukaryota; kingdom Metazoa; phylum Chordata; class Mammalia; order Lagomorpha; family Leporidae; genus Oryctolagus; species Oryctolagus cuniculus. The sequence goes on along the minus strand of NC_142879.1, from coordinate 56,521,986 downwards.
AAGCTCTGCAGCAGCCAGCGACGGGATGAAGCTAGTAGAAAAGCTAACACAGAATTCAGTTGCATTAATTCAGTGAATTTACTATAGAAAGTAAACTTGATTTGCTAATTATAAATATCCATTAAATAGTACTTTTAAATCCAATATTCAGCTTTTTAAACATTCATATTGTGCTAACTAAAGCTACGGTAATCTGGACATTGCAGATTTCCTCTAACATTTATCCTTCTGCTTTGTGATAGTTAAAAGCCATAGCGAAAACTTCCTGAGCACTTATATGGGTCAACTACTAGGGTACTATATTGCATATATCAATTCATTTTATATTTACAACCACCAGGATTGCCCCCCCCCCTTTTTTTTTTTTGCATATGAAGAAACAGAAGCACAATAAACCTAACCATGGTCCTGAAACACATGAATATAGGAGCTTAGTCTAGTCCAGGGACTGTGGCTAAAACTTGTGCACCTGAAGGTCTGCACTCTGTCCATGTAGCTTCTCCTTAGAGAGTGTTGCAATTGGCAGATGAAAAAAAAGTAGTATGAAGGCTTGGCAATGGGGGAAAGGTGTTGAAAATATAGGAAGCATCCTTCCCCTCTAATCTTGGTTAATATCACATTCTTTAAATCATAAGAGATGTATAAATATTTTTCAAGTTAGTGCTGTATTTTTGTAAAGGTAATGAACTGATAATTCTGGTTCCCCTTATTCCATTTACCCAGAGATAGAATACTGACCTGTGCCTAATTTAAATGCATTACCACACAGTGGTGAGTGGCTTGAAGTACATCAGATATCCAAAAAATACTCCAATATTTCAGAGCAATGAAGCAGAAGGAAAATTTTGGAAATTCAAATTATAAGTGGAAATATTTGCATCTTGGTAAATTTCCCTACTTAAGTCAATGAGAGAAAAATAGAAGCATTAAAACATTATATGTAAAATAATCCTAATGAGTAAAAGAAATTATACAGGATATCAGATCCCTTTAGGGAAGAGAGATAGTGTTTCAGTTTTTCTAATTATTTGATTTGTTTCAGGTGTGAATTTTTGTGTTACTAAAATGGTAACTATCTCATAAGGACTTGGCTGAGGAGATGTTGAGGTGGGGATGTATCAAAATGCAGCAGAAACATTGCACTTTCTTGCTCATTTACTTTCAAGACATCAGAAAATAATCAAAAGTGCGGTTGAAAGGAACAGGATTCTGGAAAATTTCATGGACACAGAGGTAATGGAAGAAAAACAAAAAGGAAAGAAAGGTATTGGGAAGAATTTATATGTCCTGATGCTTTGCATTTTACTGAGTGCTTTGTATATGTGAGGGTACTTCAAAATATTCATGGAAAAATGAAATTAAAAGATAAATATATTTGGTGCAAAAATCTGGAAATCCATGAATGTTTTTAACAATACACATTTTCCATGAAGTCTTGCAAGACCCTTTGTATAATTCAGTCATTTAATTCTTGCAACAATATTATGAGAAAGATATTATCATCCTCATTATATTGGTGAGAAAATTTGGTTTCAGATACACTAGGTCCTTTGCCTGATGGTACACATGTTAGGTGGATTTCTTTCTTTCCTTTTTTTTAAAGATTTATTTATTTATTTGAAATTTGAAAGGCAGAGTTACAGAAAGGCAGAGACAGAGAGAGTGAGAGAAGTCTTCCATCTTTTGGTTCACTCCCCAGATGGCTGCAATGGCTGGAGCTGCAGGGATCCAAAGCCAAAAGCCACTGCCCAGATGCCTGTAATGGCTGGAGCTGTGAGGACCCGAAGCCAGGAGCCAGGAGCTTCCTCCGGATCTCCCATGTGGGTGCAGGGGCCCAAGGACTTGGGCCATCCTCTACTGCTTTCCCAGCCATAGCAGAGAGCTAGATCGGAAGTGGAACAGCTGGAACTTGAACCAGCGCCCATATGGGATGCTGGCACTGCAGGTGGAAGCTTTACCCACTACACCACAGCACCAGCCGAAAAGCCTCTTCCTACAATATGAGCCCATCCAAAGACAAGTCTATGGTCACCTATTCACAGAGAGATTACCTATATCTGTCCCCAGAGGCCAAGGTGAGTTGAACAAATGGAACACAGTTGGTGAGGGGTAATGGAGACACTGCGATGTCTGAAAACATGAGTAGAAGAAGAAACTGCACCAGGAGCAGTGGAGCTGGCCATTTTATAAAGGATACATTGACCAACTACTTGTTGACAGCTTGCAATGCTATTTCTAGACAGATCTGGCAATTTTAACAAATCTGTGGAACTCTTCACAGCTGGGGAGAAATGTAAAATAGGCTCCAGCCAAGAGGTTATTTGAGTAGGTCAAACATAGTCAATTTGTTTATGATGTGTCAACTTTTGTAGGCTGGGGAATTAAAGGGTTTCTGATGTTAGCCAAGCAATTGTTTTCTGGTGTTACTGCAAAAATGCTTCTGAAGTTCACCTTGACCTAAAGATGACCTCGCAACATGCTTTACTAAGCTGTGAAAATTGTTTTGCACATGACTGCAAGTGCCTGTAAGAAGATGCATCTTCAGATCTTTATTAGGGCCACAGATCAGGTGAGCCTGCAGGGACGGATGGGTGCACTATAGGTCAAGCTGTCCTGCTTGAGGGCATGAAGCAAACCCAGAGAACATACAAGGTGAGCTGGGAAGGGCCTGTTTAGAACAGGCCTGGAATTCTGCCAGCCACTATGTAAAAATCCTAGGACAGCAAGGTTGGAGGCTCCGTGTCTGGAAGACAAAATGGGGGAGAATCCATCCTAAGTGCATAACACAAAACAGTGGCTGATAAAGATAAAAATGACCACTACTTTTCAGAAAGTTTTCTAGAAGCTTAGGTTTCTAATACAAACAAATATTGTGAAACTAAACAAAAAGAATTGGGTGTCCTCCTTCTTTTGATACATACTAAACATGTGTTCTCTGTGTATCTTGGAGGTAAGTAGTATTTTCTATAAAAATAGAGCATTCATGACTACTTCTTTTTCCTATCTTTATAACAATTTCACATTAGCTAATAACTGGGTTATATAATCTTTTACTCAACTTTTCTTTCTTTTTCTTCCCTAATTGTTTTTTTTTTTTTTTTTTTTTTTGAAAGGCAGAAAGCAAGAGAGGGAGAGAAAGAGAGACAGAGACAAAGATCTTCCATTTTCTGGTTCACGCCTCAAATGCCTGCAATAGCCAGGGTTTATCCAGGCTGAAGTCAGAAGCTTAGAACTCAATTCTGAGTCTCCTAGGTGAGTGGCAGGGATCCAAGCACTTCAGCCATCACATCCCTCCAGGATATGCATTAAGAGGAAGCAGGAAATGGAGCAGGGCCAGGACTTGATCCCAGGCACACCAATACGGGTTGGGGCCACCCCAATTGGCATCTTAACCACTGTAGCAAACATCTGCCCCTTCACCCGAGTTTTCTATCTCCTGGGTAGGTGGTCTTGGGCTGGACAGAATAACAGGATATTTTTCAGAGTCAGCATGCTTTGTGGGGTTCTTTGAGACTTATCACCAACATCAAGTGATCTCAACTTACAACTTTCATAGCATTAATTTAGTGCAAGTTCTATGGTTTCTGTTAGGAAATGATCTTAACGTAGGCTGGAGGGCCTATGAAAACTATTACAACAAGGAGAACACGATTTAATTTAATCTTCATTTTCTGTTTTGTGCCTTAGAGAATATGTGTGAGATTAAAGGCTACTACAAGCATGTAAAAATATGCCAAGCTTGTGTTCCAAGCTTGTGTTCATTTTTGTTGCAGCAGAACATGGACCAAGTCCTTAGGCCCCTGCATGGACATGGGAGACTTGGATAAAGCTCCTCTGGCTTCGGCCCAGTCCTTGCTGTTGCAGTCATTTGGAAAGTAGATAGCAGATCACCCTCCCCCTCTCCCTCCACTCCCCCTCCCCCCTCCCTCTCCCTTTCTCTCTCTAGAACTCTGCCTTTCAAATAAATAAGTAAATCTGAAAAAATTGATCTAGGAGTCAGCATTGTGGCAAGGTAGTTAAACCACTGATACAACACCAGTATTCCATCAGAGTGCTGTTTCAGGTCCCAGCTGCTCCTATTCCAATCCAGCTTCCAGCTACTGCACCTGTGAAGGCAGTGGAAGATGGTCCAAGGACTTAGGCCACTGACACTCATATGATATGACGATCAGGATGGACATCCTTGCTCGTGGTTTCAGCCTCGCCCAGCCGTAGTTGTTGCAGCCATTACAGCAGTGAACCAGCAAATGGAAGATATCTCTCTCCCTCCATCTCTTTCTATCACTCTGCTTTTCAAATATATTTATCTATTTTTTCAAATATAGCTATGTACACTCTGCCTTTCAAATAAAATAAATAAGTAATTTTTTAAAAAGATAGAATAAGAAAGCAAGATTTATATCATCTCTCATTGTAGAACCATAATCTAGTAATCTAAATGTGAAATGTTTTAAAGATAGCTGATAAACTCACTGCACACATGATGAATTAACACAAGAGGAGGTAAAATTAAACCTTTCATTAAACATCACAATGCTAGATATTTCTGGAAAACTTTAAGAAATGATAAACATAGGAGACAGCTTTGCCATAATGCCCTGTAATCTTGCAAGCCCTCGCGTGGACCATGTAGGTGGATTCAAGTGCAATCTGAACCACGTCTTAGCAGAATGCTCTGCACTCCCTCCTGGAACACAGCAAAAAAAGGAAGGCAACCCACGGCTGATACAGGGCTTTTTCCCACCAACTGCTCTGTTTTGCAGGATGCCATGCATAATGCAGATGGTGGTCATGAGACTTTTCCCATCCATCGCCCTGGTTCTGGTAAGGCTTGGCATTTTCACCTCACCCTTCCTTGGGACAGCTGCAGATTATAAAATCTTTGAAGGCCCAGTGTGAAATCGACTTCTCTACTACATAGTGACCTTCCCTTGTGTTGTGTGTCAACCAGTAGCTGTGATTTCATGGCTTACTTTGAGAGTTGAGATGTAGGAAGCTGAGGCCCTGCTCACTTTTATTTTATTTCTATACATTATTGGGACTTTTTGTCTTAACAGTCAAGTCTGTGGACATAAGGTGAGCAAGCCTAGGAGCTGACACTGCTGTATAGGGACTGCTGACACTGCTCTGCTGTATAGGGACTACTGGACAACTTACCAACAGATACACAGAAAGGAGAAGCATGTGGTTACCATCTCTGTGTGAGAGGATACAGAAGTGGGTGGGAACTAGGTCTGATTTCAAGAAGCTCAAAGACCAAAAGGAAATAAGGATTTCTATTTGCAATGCAGTAAACAAATTATTAGAAGAGGATGTTCCTGATTGTGAGAAGTTACTAGTGATTTTAAAATACTAATAACAATAAAACGCATAACAAAATGTTTATGGGCATAAAATATCTATGAATCTTATAATACCACTGAATTATGAAAACTCAGAGCCACTTCTCTCCCATTAAAGTTTTCTTATATGTAAATAAAGAAATCCATAAAAGCAAGCAAGTTTAAAATGATCAGAAATAAACAGGTAAAGAGATTTTAAGTTCCCTCATCTACTCTGAGTTCAGAAAGCACACACACACACACACACACACACACATCTCCTTCCTGGCTGGTGTTGGAAACTCTCACCTGCAGAGTTCTTTTGATTCTGCAGGGCCTAGACCGTTGTTGGCCCTGAATTATTGAAACTAAATCAATGCCTTTCTACAACTAAGTGGGTGTGTGCACCTGTATTCCTGTATAATGACAAATTCCTTTGGGATGGAAACAAATGTGCTTATTGAGGGCCATCTGTCAGCAGCCAATGGCCTCTTCAAGAGAAGTATCCTTAAGTTCCCAGCTAGGTAGAATGTTTCTGATATTCCACACCCTGGAAGTAGGCAGCAGCAGGACTCAAAGTCTCCGAGTTCAGTGATGCAGACTTGCGCAAACATGCTTTTTCCATCCCAGGTCTCGCCACAGTGAAAGATCCCTACTCTTCCATCACCTCCCTTATTCTGAAAATAGTCACATTTCTCATTGACTGTTTCCTTTTATCTCATTCACCTTGTCCTTCTGGGTTACCATCTTTTAAACACTCCTCTATTTCCACTTCTGTGAGTTTGCAGAACAGGAGATAAACATTATTTACCAGTCTTACATCTGTAATGAGAAATCTCAGATGCAGTTGGGTGGGATATTCCTCCTCATTTTTGCATCTGCAATGCATTCACAACCCTAAGAAATCATCACTGTAGAGGTGGCCACATATGACAAATGTATACTTTGGGAACAAGTTTAACTAAGCTGGTTGAGCTCAGTGAAGACTTTCTGAGTGTGTATTCTAGAGCAGGATCATTGACATGGATACAAGAGCAGATTAAGCATAATTTTTACTCCTTGTGGTCAATGATTTGGTGAAACTCCCTTGGCAAGGAGTAAATCTACAAAATTGCAGTAGAGTCAAATACGTGTTATCACCTAGGTTTGTGTTCTAGTGTCTAGGATCTGACAGAAAGAAAAAGTCACAGAAACCTGATTACAATCATATAATTTAGAAGTTAATGTCCTGTGAAATTAATTCACATCCTTCAACATCTTGTAAAAATTCTAATTTCATTCACTGTGGCAAATCATGTCTATACCATAGACATTGGTGAAAAAAGTGGAGACTCACTGAGCTTTGTCTCTTTGATGTTTTTAGAAGAAAAATGATACTGTGTTTTTACAATACAAATAAATAAAAATATGCAAGTTTAAAAGGACATTTTAGGTCAAAGTTTAAGAGAAATAAGATGAACAAATGGGTATCATATGCAAAGGCTCTCTCGGAGGTAGATAAGCATTGAAAATGAAAGAAACGGGGGCCAGTGCAAGTAAAGCCACTGCTTCCAGTGCTGGCATTCCATATGGGTGCCAATTAGAGGCCCGGATGCTCCAATTCCAATCCAGCTCTCTGCTATGGCCTGGGAAAGCAGTAGAAGATGGCCCAAGTCCTTGGGCCCCTGCACCCATGTAGGAGACCCAGAGGAAGCTCCTGGCTCCTGGCTTCGAATCGCAGCTCCAGCAGTTGTGGCCATTTGGGGAGTGAACCAGCGGATGGAAGACTCTCTCTCTCTCTCTCTCTGCCTCTCCTTCTCTCTCAGTATAACTCTGACTTTCAAGTAAATAAATAAATATTAAAAAAAAAAAAGAAAATGAAAGAAACACACCAAAGAAGATAAATTATTCAGAAGTCAGTTAGTATTAGCCCAAATTAAGCTAACGGAAACAAGGTGGGAAGGCATTAGTTCTGTAGTTAAAGCAGTTCAGGCACAGAAGGACCGAGGTGGTAAAAAGGCACTGGTTGGATCAAATTTCATTCTACTCTTTGATTCTGCTCTTTTATGCCATGGGACCACTTTTTTTTTTTTTTTTTTTTTTTTTTTTTTTGACAGGCAGAGTGGACAGTGAGAGAGAGATACAGAGAGAAAGGTCTTCCTTTGCCGTTGGTTCACCCTCCAATGGCCGCTGTGGCCGGCGCGCTGAGGCCGGCGCACCGCGCTGATCCGATCGCAGGAGCCAGGTGCTTCTCCTGGTCTCCCATGGGGTGCAGGGCCCAAGGACTTGGGCCATTCTCCACTGCACTCCCGGGCCACAGCAGAGAGCTGGCCTGGAAGAGGGGCAACCGGGACAGAATCCGGCACCCCGACCGGGACTAGAACCCGGTGTGCCGGCGCTGTAAGGCGGAGGATTAGCCTAGTGAGCCGCGGCGCCGGCCTGGACTACTTTCTAACATATTTCATCTTTGGGTTCACACCTACCAGCTTAGCCACCAATGCAGAAAGATACTCTTTCTCCAATGGTTCTATCAAAAATACTCTGGTTTAGAACCAAGATGGCAGAATACCAGCAGGATGATCAGAATCACGCTGAGCAAAATTAATAATTAAGGCTGGCGCCACAGCTGAATAGGCACACCGGGTTCTAGTCCCCGTCAGGGTGCCGTATTCTGTCCCGGTTGCTCCTCTTCCAGGCCAGCTCTCTGCTGTGGCCTGGGAGGGCAGTGGAGGATGGCCCAAGTTCTTGGGCCCTGCACCTGCATGGGAAACCAGGGGAGGCACCTAGCTCCTGGCTTTAGATCAGCGCCGTGCGCCGGCTGCAGCACACTTGCCACAGTGGCCATTGGAGGGTGAACCAACAGTAAAGGAAGACCTTTCTCTCTGTCTCTCTCACTGTCCACTCTGCCTGTCAAAAAAAAATTAATAATTAAGGAGAAGATACACATGTGAGATAGGGCTGTAGGAAATTCACAGTGGAAAACCCAGGAGAACAGCAGCGGCTGGCCAGGTCCACATTGAGAGAGCGAGTGTGAAGGGGAAATGGTGGAGGCTCAGTCCATGGAAGTGAGTGCTAGCTCACAGTGGACCAGGCAAGAGGAGTTTGCGGTTCCTCGGAGCTTTGGTTGGGGGCAGGAGGATGAGCTTGGTGAACTGCTTTTGAAGTTCCATAAGGGATAAAGAAGGAGGGGGTAAACACTGAGGAACAGGTGGAGGGGTCGAGCACCACCCTGCCCACCCTTCCCCTGACGCCAGACTTGCAGCCAGAGGGAGTAGCCATCTTGCCCCGTTGTTTGTTTATATTCTTGTACACAAGTAGGGGCCTGCCGCCCTTGACTCTTTTTTTTTTCCATTGGGGTCACCCCGCCTCAACTCCAACCCAAGAACAAGGAGTCAACAATCCAGAAGAATTTCTTACTCCACCACACAGGCTGTGCAGCTAGGGGAAGCCCTGTCTATTGGAAGCTCATAACCGCTGCCACCACCATTGAAAAGTGAGCCAGGCACCAGTAGATGAGGCTCTGCTTACCTGAACTAGTACCTGCCCCATCATCACTGAGAAGTGAGCTGGGCTCCAGAAGGTGGGGTTCTGTGCACCCGAGCTTGTGCCCACTCACACTACCACTAAGAAGTATACCAGGCTCCAGCAGGAAGGACTCTGTGCACCCACTCCCAATGCACAGATCCATAGCAGCTCATAAAAGAGGAAAATGTGCCCACAGTAAAGTCGCTACAGAAAAGAAACCAAATCAAAAAAAAAATAATAATAATACACAAAAGCCTAAAGGCAAAGGAAGAACACTAAATAAGAATAAGGAAGACACAATGAGTTCCCCAAAGGAACACTACAACACTTCAATAGTAGAAAGGGAAGCTGAAGAAATCAAGGACATACCAGAAATGGAATTCAGAAAATTAATAGTCAGACTACTTAAAAGCAAGTTATGAAATTGAGATATTAAAGAGAAGCCAGGGGGCTGGCACCATGGCTCACTTTGTTAATCCTCTGCCTACTGCGCCAGCATCCCATATGGGTGCCAGATTCTAGTACTGGCTGCTCCTCTCCCAGTCCAGCTCTCTGCTGTGGCCTGGGAAGGCAGTGGAGGCTGGCCCAAGTGCTTGGGCGCCTGTACCTACATAGGTGACCAGGAGGAAGCACCTGGCTCCTAGCTTTGGATCAGCGTAGCTCCGGCTGTAGCGGCCATTTGGGGAATGAACCAACAGAAGGAAGACCTTTCTCTTTGTTTCTCTCTCACACTGTCTAACTCTATCTGTCAAATAAAAAAAAGAGAGAGAAGCCAAAATGAAATATTAGAATTCAATAAATCAAATAAGAAATGCAGTGCAAAACCTTAACAACACAATAGGTGAGACAGAAGAAAGAGTATCAGAACTAGAAGACAAACTTCTGGAAATTGTAGAGTCAGACCAAAGAAAAGAAGAAGAAATTAGAAAATTCAAAAACACTGTTGGAGATCTACAAGATACTATCAAATGATCCCACATACAGGCCCTAGGAGTTCCTGAAGGCGTGGAAAGAGAGAAAAGAGTAGAAGGCCTTTTTAATGAAATAACAGAAAACATCCTCAATCTGGAAAAAGAAAAAGACATCCAAGTGCAGGAAGTACGCAGAATTCCCAGATGATAGGACCAGAAAAGATCTTCAGCATGATACACTGTAGTCAAACTCTCCACAGTAAAGCATAAAATATGGACAAGTGGAGATACCACACAGGTCTGAACATATACCTACCATATGACCCATCCATCCCTCTCCTGGGATTCTACCCAAGGGAAATGAAGTCAGCATATGAAAGAGTTAACTGTACTTCCATGTTTATCACAGTTCAATTCACAATAGCAAAGTCATAGAATCAACCCATAGAATCAACCCAAATACCCATCAGTTGAATATTAGATAAAAAAAATTATGGGATATGTACACCATAGAATACTACACAGCAGTACAACAAACAAACAAACAAACAAAAAACGATGTCTGGGCATTTGCAACAAAATGGATGAGACTGGAAAACATCGTATTTAGTGAAATAAGCCTCTCTCAAAGGGACAAATTCTATATGATCTCCTTGACGTCAAATAACTAATAGAGCACCTAAAAGGCAACATGTAGAAATGAAATTGACACATGAGATGCAATGATTTTGAACAGTCCTTCTCTTGACTATTGAGGAACAGCTTTTTATTCTGTATTTTTGGTTATCCTTTCCTTTTGTTGCCTCCAGAATATTTCCCTTACCTTTTTCTCTTTCATACAAATCACTGAATACTATACTTAACATAGAGTTAATCATGTATGTATCAAGGTAATTGAAAATAGATCTTAGTAAAGAATAAAAGTGAGAATAAGAAAGGGAAGAGGATGGGGGTGGGAGAGTGGGTGGGAGGGTGGGAACAGTAGGAAGAATTGCCAAGACCCTAAAGCTATAATTTTGCAAGGTATGAAGGGCATAACTGCAAAGCAGAATAGTCCTACATACTCTCCTACAGATTCACTTCTAAGGGTACAGCTAAACAAAATGCCATAGGACCCCAAAATCCTTTAAGCTGGCTGATAAAAATAGTGGCTTAAGTGTTATAAAGACCCTATAGATAGGATTAAGTACTAAAGTGACCATATAGATAGGATCAAGTGAACAAGTGATCACGTAAATAGGACTAAGTGTATGGAAACAATAATCAACAGAATTAAAAAGGAGAGAATGCTCCAACAGGGGAAGCAGGCCATACAGCAGACCCATAGAATGACAACTGCTTTAGGTAGCACTACGACCTCAGATTCAGCCCTAAAGGCACTCTGATCAGGCTGGAAATTCCAGGAGGAGCATATCAGGCATGGAAAGCCAAGACACTTGGGCAAAAGACATCCTACACAAAGAAACCCTGTGGGCGAGACCTCAGAGGAAAGAAGGGGTAATCAAAGAAGGATGTCCCTTTCTCTGAAAGGAGGAGAGAACTTGACTTTGTGTATGGTTCTGTAGAGCTAGTGGATACAAAAGGCTTCTACAGTGGAGACAGATCATGTCAAGAGCCTTGGGCGATTACTGATATTATACATCAGAATGTTATTTGTTAAACAGCAGGAGTAATTGTGCAATAACTTCCCATGTAGGACCTCCATCCCCAAAGAGTTGTACTGTGAAATTTAACAGTAAAACTTGTTTTCAAGAATCACTTCCTTTTAGTATATTAAAAGGAGGATATTAATATGTTTCATATGTTATTGTTACGTCCAAGAGCTCACAAAAGAAGTAATATCATTGGGTTCTTCTTTAAAGACAGTTAAGTTTCTAAAAGGAAAGAAGGGAGAGGAAGGAAAAGAGGAAGGGGGAAAAAAGTGAAATCACCTTCAAGAAGCACTAACATAGAATAGCCCTTGTATGGACAGTTAAGGAACACTTCTCTCTCTTTTTTTTTTACTCCATTTGTTCCTTTAATCTTTCTCATTTTTCCTTTTATTTATTTTTATTTATTTATTTTTATTTGACATGTAGAGTTAGACAGTGAGAGAGTCAGAGAGAAGGGCCTTCCTTCCTTCCGTTGGTTCACCCCCAAAATGGCCGCTACGGCCAGAGCTACACCAATCCGAAGCCAAGAGCCAAGTGCTTCCTCCTGGACGCCCATGCGGGTGCAGGTGCCCAAGCACTTGGGCCATCCTCCACTGCCTTCCCAGGCCACAGCAGAGAGCTGGACTGGAAGAGGAGCAGCTGGGACTAGAACCCGGTGCCCATATGGGATTCCAGCGCCACAGGTGGAGGATTAGCCAAGTGAGTCACAGCACCCGCCCCATTCTTTCTATTTCTCTGTCTCAGATAAAGCAAGAGAGAGAGCAGGAAGTGGGGGAAGAATAGGTGGGAGGGTGGGTATGGTGGGAAGAATTACTATGTACATAATGTTGTATTTATGAGACACATTCAAAATAAAAAATAAATAATAAAAATAAAATATAGTAAATGTAAAAATAATGCTCCTATCAAAAAAACATAAATCACAACTCACATTCACAATGCTGAATATACATATATGCACATAATCAGTTTCTCATATACAAAGACCTAGATTGGTACATGTCAAGATTCTTACAAGTGTTCTCTGACGCTGGAAAAACTATGGATTTTGTTATTTTCTTCCTTCCTTGCTTTGTCTCTCCCAGCCTCCCTTCCTTCCTTTCTTTTTGGCTTATCACTATTTTCCATTCATTTTCAATAAAGTCACTGGCCTTTATAATTAAAAAATGCTTTGGTTTGCCAAGCACGACAGGAGCCACATTCACTCTCTTTACCCTTCATTCAGTGGCTTGGGTTGTCCCACTCAAACTGCACAGATGAAGAGCATATTGAGGTCATTTCTCAAGAGAAATCTAAGGAATTGGTGCTAGAAAAAGTGGAGAGGGCTTTTAAGCCAGCAAATTCTATAGCTACAATCACTGTAGATAACAATGGCTTTGGAGTTTGGGCTGCATGACTACTTTCAAAAAATCTTCAAGTTCTCAAGACAAGCCACACTGTTTTGCACTGAGGAGTGATTTTAAGTGTCTCTATTTTTGAATTATTTACTGATTTTCCACTGCATTTACCCCTGGCAACTTTTAGTATCCATCTTTTGCTAAAAGGCCACCTGACCAGAAAGGTTGAGAGAAATATCCAATAACCACTACAGAAAGGGTAAAATACTTATTTTTAGCTTTTTGGTATTTGATCTAAAATGCTTTCTGTCTGAAATGACTTCAGTGAGATTTGTATATTTGAAGGCTGCCAAAAAGAGAAGGGGGAGAAAGTCAAATATTAAAGAAAACCTCCTTAATCTCATCCAGAAGAGGAAGATTCCTTAAATTTTTGAAGAAAATGTTAGTCTATTTTTAACTCCCTTTTGAATTTTCTAAGGCTTGGGCTAGGAGAAATCAGTCAGGTAGCAAAAAGCTTTATAACCAAAATATTTTATTCATGGCAATCACTAACCCTTTTTAACAAGTTTTTGATAAGAGTGAGATGACAGAGAAACTAGGCCTTCCACACACAATGCAGGTCTTAGTCATCTCATAAATTTCCAGATATAGACCATGTAAGATTTCTAAAAGGGAATCTATTCTGAAAGACAGTGGACAATAACAGCACATGATCTCGTGAAGAAGTGAGGACAACTGTCCTTCCACAAAAGAGGAAAGTAGCCTGTCACATTAAGATACCATGATCTATGCAGTGAAAATGTCTGGGTACTGAATGATACTGTACAGCAAGTTACAGCAAGACTCCCCCCACCATTTTACATCAAGTATTCCCCTGCCCAAACATTTTACATGAACAGTGTGATTCCTTTTGAATGTGCCTTCCAGGTTGGCTCTTGAAATAATGCATTTATCACCAAATTACACTGCAGTTTCATTCAAAGTTGACAGTGTTTAGGTTTCTACTTGCAATGGCTTAATGCTCAGGGTGATGCTAAGATCATACTAAACATAGGACAGCCCACCTGGAGGGGCTCACAGACAGGCCATGAGGTGTGAGAATCATCTATACATGCTGTAATAGATTCATGCTTTGTGCTTCTCAGATTGAGCCTCTTCTAGGATGTTCCTAATTTCTCTCTCTCTCTCTCTCTCTCTCTCTCTCTCTGAGAAGTCCTACTCTGACTCCCAGCCCTCCTGATGACTTTCCTCCACTTTGAACCTTCACAGTCAGGAACAATGTACTGTATTACATACCTCGCTGATTACTCCTACCACGAAACTTTGCTTTTACATTTTCACTCTCAGGGTGGCTGTGATAAATACATGTTAGATTAAGACCTCACTCTGAGTAACCTCTAAACAGAAAATCTTTAGATAGGTATACAAGCATACCTATCACAGAGATAACCTTGAATTATTATCAAGTTTTAAATTCCCATGATGCAAATGATATGAGGATATATTGCTTATGCCAATAACAATTAGATGTAAAATCAAATTAAAGTGATCCTTGGACTCCGTTTAGTATCTATCATTTAGGTATACCTCAGTGTGAAGTAAGTATTTGAAGGAAGATTATTTTATTCTTAATCTCTGATGCACCTAATCCATAACTGATTTCTATTTACATCTTAATATCTCATTGAATATTAGGCCTTTTCATATCAGAATTAAGAAATCTGCAATAAGCAATGTAGAAATTCTTGCTCAGTGAGGAACTCCAAAGCCTTAAGAGAAGGTAGAGCTTTCAAAATTGTCATTTTTTGTGCACATGGTAAAATCTGACTTTGTGTCAGTAATTCTCCAAATCTCCAGCTAAAAAGAGAAACCTAAGTTCTTTCCACATAATGGACTAAAGACAAAATTAACAGGCCCATCTCACAAAATTTTTTTTCTGTCTCTCAACTGTTCCTCTTTCTCAATATAGTTTTCTTCACAGAGAAAAAAATGGAATTAGCTCAACATAAGAAGTCTGCACATAATTTCTATAAGAAAATTTTCTGAGAATAGACTTTAAAATCAACAACTACCCTGATTGTTGCTCCATAATAAAATGCTACAAAAAACTATATATATTTACACAGCAAGTAGAACCATTTCCCTGGAAACGAGTAAGTAGTCATGTAAATGGTCACTGGTCCACAGACATCTGATCCAAAGAATAAAGAGACAAAAATAGTCAATGGGGATATGAATATGTTCTGTCATGATGAGTGATAATATCTTCTCAGATCATGGTATGTGCAGAGAAGTAATGGACTTGCTACTGTAGAATTCTGTACATATTAAGAGATGGCCCAGGTTCTTGGAACAGTCCTTCTTTTTCTTCTCCATTCTGCTTCTAATGGTCATGGGTAGGCGTGAGGGAATGGATTCTGGTCCAGTCCACTTGGTACAGTGATTGGGGCCTCTCTCAGTCACAATTAGCAGAGCTATCTGAAGTCTTCCAGCCATTGTTCTACATTTTTGTTCTATTCCTTAGGAGTTGCATTAATTCCTTATGACTTACTTTTCTTTTTTTTTTTTTTTGAAATTTTATTTCTGGTATACATATTTCATGTATTTCATATATACAGATTCAGGAACATAGTGATACTTCCCCTGACCCTTCCTCCCATCATTCTCTCTCCTCCCTCTCCTATTGTCACTCTTAATTTTTACAAAGGTCTATTTTCAGTTTACTTTATACTCATAAAATTAACCCTACACTAAGGAAAGAGTTTAACAAATAGAATGAGGGAAAAAAATCTGTTCCTCAACAGTAAAGACAAAGTAAAAACAATAAAAACAGTAAAAACAATCACCGAATCTCAAAATGTCAATTTCACTTCTACATATTACCTTTTAGAAACTCTGTTACCACAGATCATTAAAGAAAGAAGTAGAATCAGACACCAAAAAAAAAAAGGGAAAAGTCTTTCATGTTCATGAATTAGAAGAATCAATATCATCAAAACATCCATACTACTGAAAGAAATTTAAAGATTCAATGAGATCCCAGTCCAATTATCAATGATATTGTTCTCACATCTAGAAAAAACGATGCTAAAACTCATTGGGAAACTCAAGAGACCCTGCATAGCCAAAGCAATTTAAAACAACAAAAACAGAGCCAGAGGCATCACAATACCAGATTTCAAGACATACCATTGGGCATTTATAATCAAAACAACCTGGTGCTGGCAAAAAAATAGACATGTATATCAACGGAACACAATAGAAACTCCAGAAAATAATCCATGCATCTACAACCAACTAATGATTCATAAAGGAGCTAAAATCCACCCTTGCAGCAATGACAGTCTCTTCAACAAATGGTGCTGGGAAAACTGGATTCCCACGTGTAGAAGTATGAAACAAATATGAAAAAAGTATGAAACAAGACTTTACATAGTACAAAAAAAAAAAAAACAATCAAAATGGATCAAGGACCCAAATCCATAACACAGTATCATCAAATTCATAAAGAACATTGAGGAAACTCTGCAAGATACTGACATAGGCAAAGATCTCTTGAAAAAGACCCCAGAAGGAGAGACAATCAAGCCAAAATTGACAAATGGGATCACATCAATATGAGAAGCTTCTGCACTGCAAAGAAAACATTCAGTAAAGTGAAGAGGCAACAGACAGAATGGGACAAAATAATTTACAAACTATGAAACTGATAAAGGATTAATATCAAGAATCTATAAAGAGCTCAACAACAAAACAAACAACCCAATTAGAAATGGGCAAAGGATTTGAACAGATATTTTTCAAAAGAAGAAACTGAACTGGCCAAAAGTTTCATGAAAAATCCTCAGGATCACTAGCCATTGGGGAAATGCAAATAACAATGAGGTTTCACCTCACCCCAGTTTGAATGGCTCCCTTACAGAAATCAACAAACAATAAATTTCGGCAAGGATGAGGGGAAAAGGCACCCTAATCCACCATTGGTGGGAATGTGAACTTGTGCAGCCATTGTGGAAGGCAGAATGGAGATAACTCAGATATCTGAATGCAAACCTATCACATAACCCAGCCATTCCAAATTGCTGTTCTCCTTCAGCACTGCTCAGCATGCTGTTTGCTCCTCCCTTATTAACGCTCATGTCTGCAAAATAAATTTCCATTTTTTCACTGGATCAGGTGAATGAAATGATGAGTGCAAAGTGATTAAGTGTCAAAATAATAATAAGAAGAAAGTCATTTGATCATTATCCATGTCAGCTTATCCTGATGATTCTCTTACTGGACTGGTTTCTCTGTAAGGAAAAGGGTAATTTCCAAGCAAAGATTAGAATGAAACAGAACGTAAAAGAAAAATCAGATTATTTTTTGCCATTCCATTGCACTGCATTTATTTTTGTCAGAGTGGAAATGATCAGAGGCACAAATCACTGAAATAGATAAATATAAAATATGTAATTAATATATTTTATAAAGTATAGCAATATTCCATTATGGACTATATAATATGTGATATTTACATTATATTTTATACAATATAACTGAATGTATGTAGGGTACATAAATATTATATAATATAAAATATGTATACAATATATTTCCATGGCATGTGCTTTTATTGAATTAGAGTACAAAGCAGAAAGAATGACAAATCAGAAATGCACAGACTACAGAAATACTATATAACATATAATCTAATATTTCTGTTATCTCTGCTGTGTTTCTGGCCTATACAGAAATATATACTTGCTTGTGTATATGTGCTTATACTTTTCACTTATGGCATAATCTGATACCATGGAAGCACAGATCACAGAAATACATATATCACATACATGTGGATTATATAATATGTGCTTAAGGATCTATATACACACAGAAGTGATGAGTGGTCTAAAAAATTTAAGCAGACCTGTATTA
Source organism: Oryctolagus cuniculus (assembly GCF_051225735.1). Classification (NCBI taxonomy): domain Eukaryota; kingdom Metazoa; phylum Chordata; class Mammalia; order Lagomorpha; family Leporidae; genus Oryctolagus; species Oryctolagus cuniculus. The sequence continues at coordinate 56,504,344 of NC_142879.1, read as the reverse complement.
AGAAAACACTATGCATCAATTTAAAGTTTTTAGCACTAAAATAAACTTATTTTTTAAACAAATTTTCTTTTTGCTTCCTTTCTTTTGTAAAGGTTTATTTATTAATTTAAAAATAAGCACGACAGAGAAAAAGAGAGAGAGGGATATCTTCCATCTGCTGATTCACTCCCCAAATGGCCACAAAGGTTGGTGCTGGGCCAAGCCAAAGCCAGGAGCCCAGAATACCAATTGAAGTCTCCATTTTGGGTGGCAGGGGCCCAAGCACTTTGACCATCTTCTGTTGTTTACAAGGCATATTAGCAGGGAGCTGGATGGGAATTAGTGAAGCTGTGACTTGAACAGGTGTTCCAACATGGGATGCCAGTGCTGCAAGCTGTGGTTTAACCTGCTGTACCAAAATGCTGCCCCCAAATTTATCTTTTAATTCCATTTTCCACAAACTTTTTGAAGCATCATCATATATCTTAATCTGGTGTCATAAAATAATCCATACTCTGTATACTTCTAATAAATCTATTAGATTAATCTCAGGTCAAATGTCTGCTCTATTAATTACTAAAAATAACAGGACAAATTACTTAACTTCTCTTTACTTATCTTTACAAAGACAAAATTATAAACAATGCATTTGAAAAAGTAATATTTACTGACTGCTGAGTACACTGTAAGCACTCAATAAATGCTGATGGTTGTGATGACAACTGTTAGGATCACAACACATTCATAACCATGTATAAATTAGAGAAAGAGCTGACATTTAAAATACAATGTTCTCAGTTGCCACATGAGAAATAAGATTGCATTCTAGGTGATTTTTACTATCAGTAGGTACACTTCCCACTATTCCAGAAAGATTTTATGAAATATTTACAGTTGAATTTGAGAATATCCAATGTTTGGTAAATTAACTCTAAAGCAAATAATAAAGTCTAAATTTGGAGTGTTTGCAGGCTCTGGAAGAATTTGAAAGTTGTGGTAAATTTCCTCAATGTCTGTCCTGAAACCTGTCTGAGCCATCTTTGTGTGTTTTCTGCTGAGATGGAAGCTCCATACAGTGATGGATGCTAGCAGAGCAAATAATTAGGCTGAATGTTCTTTCCTCTGCTAATAAATTGGATAGTGAAATTCGTCGTGGATGAACCTGAATGCTGGGACATCTGCTATCCTGTGAGAAGTCATTTATTAAGTATCTACTATGTGCTCGGAACTGAGTACTACAGAGCTTGCAAATTGAGAGCTCATTCTTGATCTCCAAGTGCTTAAAGCCTCTAGTATGTTTCATACCACTCATCCATTGAGAACAGAATGTCAGGTAAAATAAAGTCCATGAAGAAGAATATAGTGCTAGGAAAATCCAAAAAAGAGGAATGATTAACGCAGGCTGGCTTGGGCTGGGGGCATGACATGAGTAACAGTTCTCTCTCCTAGAATTATTAGGACGTATAAAATTTGAAGCTCTTGGTAGGAGAAGCAGAAAGAAAGGGAGAGGGAGGACTCATGAAGCATAAGACAGAAGTTCTCCACAGGATAAAGGGGAAGTGCAATATTCACTAACTTTTTTGTGTTGTGTTAGTTCATTATTTCACAAAAACACACTGAAATTAGAAATCCAACATTTATTTATTGATTGATTTACTTATTTATTTTTCATTCTTGACAATGAAGACTTCAGTGTCTTTCAACTAAACGTCCATCCTTAGGGTTCATTTTGACCTCCTCTCAAAAGAAAGCAATATTAATTCAGAGAAATAAAGCACACCTTCACCAGACCCACTTGCTAGGCTTTCTTTTGCAACACAGCAATTCTAGGATTTTAAATACTAATTCACCAATGAACAGAATTTAGTTTTTCAGATCTATTTCTTTAAAGAAAAATCAGTATTTGTGAGCAATGATTTCCAGTAGATTATCACAAAACTGTAAACTTAGTACATCAATATCAGTTAAATCTCTCAAAGAAAATTTGCACGATTTCCTTTGACTATCATTATTTTATTCTTTCAGTAATTGTCTACACAGCACAATCCCCTGAGTAATAATAAAATTAGTGAACAAAATCAAAATGTGATTTATTATTAATATCAATCTGTAATAATATTTAGTTCAAATGATAAGATATAAAAAGGGTAATTAATTATTTCCCTAGATTTCAGATACATGTGCAAATATATGTATATATCAGATACATGTGCAAATATATGTATATATTTTTGCTGTGTGGAATAAAACACAGTACAAAAGACTGTAAGAATGTCAAAAATAACAATTAGTTAATGGAAGTAACAGTTACAAATTCAACAAATATCTCCCGAGTATCTAGTAACATAGCTTTGTACCAAATGCTACATCACATCCAACATAGGTAAATCCTTGGTCTTGCAACAGACTATACAAAAGAGAGGAAAATGTACAAATCTGGGTCTAATTCAAGTCTCTGGGGGTTATTAAAAAGTCACACATTCTAGTGATAAATACTGTATATTGAATTACCTACTGACATCACCATCAAAAAATAAAGATAAAGCCCAAATTTTTTGTGTCTGGTGTGGATCCACAGTTATAACATCTTTTAAACTATTTCTGTATTTAACAGATGTTTAGTAACAAGTTCAATCTTTTAATTACTTGGGGGATTTTTACCTCTTATGTCCCAAAGCTGCCATTTCAAGGAATATCCTTTTACTAAATCTTTTCAAGCTCTGTGATATCTGCCTTGAGGCTAGGTAAAAATGGCATGGAATAATCCTAATTTTTACCTGAGTTTCCTTATTCATATGATTTTGAATATGAGAAGGACTGTTTTCTGAGTATCCTTCCATGTGTATTCAATATCTTACTCAAGACTGTATGTGGTTTTGTTGATCAGAAGAGAACACTTTAAGGATTGAACTAATAGCAAGTTTCTGGTCCCTTTCATGGTGCCTAACTTACAGTGTTGAAATTGTTCTCCAAAAACTTGACTGCATTATTTTTTTAAGTTTTATTCTCGATGTGGCTAAATCAGATCTCTCTTGATAACTTCCAGGGCCTCCACATAGACCCAATGTTCTTATCTTTTCATTTTTCTTTCTTTAGTCTTTTACTTTACAGTAACATTTGACATTATAGATAAATCTGAAGATTCCAGATGTCTACAAAGACAACATTGCAATGCTAACTAAGATAAAATTCAACAGCAGCTGGGATTCCCCAGACTTCTAGAAAGTTGTTTGTTTATGCCTGTACTATATTTTCTGCATTTTTATATTGCTCCTTTACCATGTCAAAATAGTTCCAAACACTTCCATAGGTAGGCCTTTTTGTAGAGATGGATTAAAAGTCTTGTGAAGTATTAAATAAAATACACCAATTTCCGCATTCCTCAAAATCTAAAAATGAAGTTGTAATCTTAGAGCAGCTCAGTATTTTTTTACTGAGTATTGGCTATGCGCTTGCACATTGTGTGAATCCTGGGAGATTCCCACACAAGAATGACAGAACTAGAAGTTCGCATGAATGGTTCTTTGAGTCCTTTCCAGAGAGACCACTGAGGGTAGAAATGTAGTATTCTATGGGCACAGTGAAATTTGTCACAGAAAATTTTGCATTATGGCCCATCATTAATATTTTAGTCCTGAGTTCTGTCTACAATCTTAAGCAGAACAATCTCTCCATGGATTTATTTATAACTATTGGCCCCACAGCAATAAAATATTTTGGTGGCGTTGGAAAGTAGTTAGAAAGTAGAGACCTGTGCTGTCACATAAAAGAGCCATGATGCTCTAAGTAAGGATATGACAATAGAACTATTCCAGAATCGCAACACAGCTGGTAGTCAGAGAGGAGTCTCAGACTTTGATAGACATATTCATGTATTTGGGTAGAATTTTCCCTCTCTGAAATGCAGTTATTTGGAGAACAGAGTCCAGCCGAGTTTTGGGATAAGTCTGTTTGCTTGAGCTACTTGTACAGAAAGAACTCAAGGGCAATGTTATAATTCACATAATAACTCAATGGAGGGCTTCAAAGGTGTCTAACGTTTGATTTTCCCATTCTAACATAATCTCCAGTCTCAGTACATTCACTTAAAATATAAAATAGCAAATTTAGATGTTCAGAAAGCACCACAGGGAAGCAACACTGCTATCCCCAGTTACCTAGTAAGAGTAAATAGTTCCTTGGCCTCTTTGTATGGCTCTAAAGAAAGCTAAAACTGAAATCAAGTCATTTGAATATATTTGAGTTTGTACTATTTCTTCAAATGTTCTGTTGAAAACAGAATTTTAGAGCTTTTCATCTTGGTCATATCAAATAGATCCAACTAAATTTTTTTTTTTTTTTTGACAGGCAGAGTGGACAGTGAGAGAGAGAGACAGAGAGAAAGGTCTTCCTTTGCCGTTGGTTCACCCTCCAATGGCTGCCGCGGTCGGCACGCTGCGGCCGGCGCACGGCGCCGATCCGATGGCAGGAGCCAGCTACTTATCCTGGTCTCCCATGGGGTGCAGGGCCCAAGCACTTGGGCCATCCTCCACTGTACTCCCTGGCCACAGCAGAGAGCTGGCCTGGAAGAGGGGCAACCGGGACAGAAACCGGTGCCCTGACTGGGACTAGAACCCGGTGTGCCGGCGCCACAATGCGGAAGATTAGCCTAGTGAGCCGCGGCGCCGGCCTCCAACTACATTTTAAAATAGATCATTTCTCTGGAATGGACACTTGGCCCAGCAGTTAAGTTGTCAGCTGGGGTACCCACATCCCATATTGCAATGTCTGGGTTCAAGTCCCAGATCTGAACCTGATTCCAGTTTCCTGCTAATGAGCACCTTGGAAGGCAGTAGGGAAGTAGCTGAGTCTTCACAATCCTTGTGGGAGACCTGAATTGAATTCTACTGCAAGCGAGAAACAATGGATGGGAGTGCTCACTCTCAAATGAACTTTAAAATAAATCACTTATCTAAAAACACAACTAGAACCCAATAAATAACTAGCATTTTTCATTTCCAAGTAAGATTTAGCTTTTAGAATGAGAACCATCAAGAACTATCGAGGCCGGCGTTTGAAGTGTTGGCAGCCCATATGGGTGCCGGTTTGAGTCCTATCTGCTCCTCTTTTGATCCAGCTCTCTGCTATAACCTGGGAAATCAGTAGAAGATGGCCCAGTACTTTAGCCCCTGCACCCAAATGGGATACCCAGAAGAAGCTCTTGGCTCCTGGCTTCAGATGGGCCCAGCTCCAGCAGTTTTGGCCATTTGAGGAGTGAACCAGTGGATGGAAGACCTCTCTCTCTCTTTCTCTCTCTCTCTATCTCTCTCTCTCTCTCTCTCTCTCAGCCTCTGCTTCTCTGGAACTCTTAACTTTTAGATAAACAAATAAATCTTAAATAAAAAGAATAAGAACTATCTAGAATACATGTTAAAAGAGTCTAAGTGGTTGAAATTAAAATTCTTTACTATTTCTAACTATTTCATGATGCTACTCTATAAGTAAAGAGTAACAACTGATAGGATGTCTATAATCTTTCAGAACAAAGATAATTTATTTTTAAGATAATTTGTTTGACATCTCAGCTCCTCTCATTCTCAGCTTGGTTGGCTGTGTAGTTACTATACACAAATTGTGTTGTCACTCAGCACTGTCAGAAAGGATGTGTAAAAAAGAAATGACTAACTTCTTATACATGTCTATATCTCTTTTTCAGATTTAGTTAACATTTCTTGCTTCAAGATTTTTTTTTTCACATTTGTGCTTTAGGAACTGTCAGTAATCTTAGTATACTATTTTCTTTCTTCTTCACCTCTTGTAAATTTTTTATTTATATTTTTGAGTTTTGTTTGGAATGTTACAAAGGAAATGTCTGACAAAATACTTTAAAATGTTTTCAAAAACAATCTGCTTCTGTCTTAATAAGTATTGTCCATAACAATCACTCTTATGATGATGGAAAAACCCTCACAGAGGGCTGTCAGTTTTAGAAAGGAGTACCTTAGCTTTTTAGAAGCATCTTAAATTATGTAGGCAAAAAAAATATTACACATTACTTATACTTATCATCTTCAAGTTGGCTCCAAATATATTCAGGGTGAAGTTATATTGAGCACATTAAAAACTTCATTTCAATGTAAAATATTTTCTTAGTAAAGCATGCATTGTCCAGTCCATTTTACCAAATCTACTCCTTTTACTTCTTACCTGTACAGCTGCTCATATGACAAATTTAAGCCTACATTAAACACCTCCATGATAAATATTCATAAAACCTTTAGAAGAGTAGGGAACAAGAAGCAAGACACATTCAAAATATTACTTTCAAAGCCAACTAACTTTTTAAGCTCATACACTGTACATTTTTCATTGTACATGACTGAAAACAAGTCATCATGAAGAACTGTGCATATAGGATTAGAGGACCAAAATACTAATCAATTACACATAATTATTTCATATCAAGTAATACAAAAATATGATAATTCCTATTTCTATGCAACTACAGTAATACACGTCACCAAAAAGGTTTACTTTCTATCACTTACTGAGAGGAAGAACAGAAAGTGGGCTGTAAAGAATTAAACAAGATTTTCTAAATCCTAAATCTTCAGACGAGACATACTATGTAAGGACTAATAAGGACTATTACACAGTTCTTCAGACCACATATTTTGCTCTTGACAATTGGTGCTAAACCATTTGTAGGACAACATGACCAACTGAGATAAGGAATGGAAATTATGTTGTGACAGAAAAGAGGAAAAGAGACTCTATTCATTAATAACCAACACATCTGTGATGGAAAACCTCCTCAAGCTAACAGAAGACAAAAGAGGGAACGAGGACTATATGAAACACAGGGATGGCTGACCAGAACTTCCTGCTAAATTTTTATCATTTTCTGCCCTATTTATATTTCTTGATAACCTGCAGCAGGCTCCTGAGAATTAGTTCAGGAAGTTCCATCTTCAAACATATTCAATGATCTGGTTTAATAAGGACCTTTTTATTTGATAGGGACCAACAGGTAGCCCTAAAGACTTATTATCTCAATGTGCTGCTTTACAAACCTGGTCAAATTCAGGTTAAATGAAAACATACACCATTAACAAAGAATTGAGAAAAAGAATCCTAGCTTCTTTCCTGCTGTGATTTACACTGGAAACAGTAGATTCCCAACGACTCTATGGAAGGGAATAGACTCATCCAATAGATGAAGGCTTATTTTTTCCACACAACAGAAACAGAATTATTGAATGTCAAGAATATGAGAAAATTTTGGACCATCATGTCAACAAACATATTTCATCTTCAGCTAGGTTAACTTGGAAGGAATGTGAAAAACTCTCCTTAAAAAATTAATAATGTTATCTTCCTCTATAAATGTGTCCATTTCACCTTCCTATACTCTGCTTTTGATAGAATTTTCAGTCCATGAAATTCTAACTATTGCCTTCTGCCATCTTCTCCAGACACTTTTCCCTGCACTTTCCAAAAAGGTCATCCTTGTGTGGACGTCACTCTGCTCACCATGCCTTGTAGCCTGTTTTGAGCTGTTGCACAAATGCCTCCTTCTTCCCGGGTACTTCTGACTCATGTTTTACAAGAACCTCAGATATCACCTTCTCCACGAAATATCTCTGATCTAGATGTCCGGATAAGATTCCACATACTCGGGCAGCACTCTGGATCTACATTGATGGTGGAGATCATCTCATTTCATTTAGTTATCTCTTTACTCACTGGAGAGTGAATCCATCAAGAATAGAAATCATGCCTTCACAGTAGCTCCAGGCGTGACAAAAGCTTACAATACAGCAACTGTGGCGTGTTAAATTTATTATTATCAAAGGAACAGCCAAATGCAGATACCACTTCAAAGAAACCAAGGAATTAATGTCTGTATTCTTGTACATATGATTTATATAATGAATGAAATAACTTTGTATGAAGTTTTATCCTCTTGAGTACAATTGAAATAAGAAAAAATTAACAAAGTTTAATATATTTATTTATGTATAAGATATATTTATATATTGTATAATATATATTTATATATGATGCAAAAAACCACAACCACAAAACTGTATCTACTTTCCAAATCCACATAAATGTCCAAATTCCCCTTAAAATTATAATTAATATTTAGTCATCTGAAAACATATTTAATGAACTTTTCTTTTTTTAGATGTGATGTTTGCTGCTGGGATTACAAGAGAGAGCATATGGAAACTTCACTGTTGTCTGGAAGACAGATGCTAATCAAATACTATCACTAATGATTTTATAATTATAAAATGGAATAAATACTCTGAAACAAAACAGTGTGGATTTATGAGAGCATATAAGAAAATAAACAAGTGTTGAGCTAAGATGAATGAGTCTAAACAAGATCACTGGGACAAAGGGGAGGAGCATTCAGACACAGAAAAGGGATAGCAGTGGGAAACCTACAAAGTAAGAGGCAGCATGCAAAGTTAAGAACTAAAAAGTGACCTTGATAGCTGGAGTCAAGAAACACCAAGAGGTCTGACTGGCAGCAAGGGACAAACCAAGTAACTGCCTGGGGGTAAAAGGATTTACACATGCTACACCAAAATACACCCTTTTATTATACTGAACTATTGTGAGCAGCAAGCAATCCCTCTTTCTGCCTAAAAGTAAGGCAAAAATTTCCTATAGCACCAGGAAGAAAATATTCTTATCATCAGAGATTGTGAGTCAATACCAAGACAAGACTACAAATAAACCTGATCAAAATAACGCTTATCTACCATTAACTTTCCAAACATCCCCATGTATTTCCTAGTCATTTTCCCATGATTTACTGCCCCTAGAAGTTGCAAGTTGAAAGTCCTTTCCTTTTTGTCATCACTTTTCCACAATTTTCTGTCCAATATTCAAATTATATATAAACCCCCAAGCCTAATGGTTTTTGCAAGTAGATGTGGAAGCTAGAAGGAGTTGATGCCACAGTTCAGGTGAGCGGAGGTGATACTTTAGACCACAGAAATATTAGATACTCACAAGTGAAAGCATTTAACAGCTACATAGGAAAAAAATGCTGATGGAAAATGATATGGTAAAGATTAGTTAGATAATTTTAAGTTCATGAGCTGGGAGCCACACCTCTTTTGCTCTGTGTTGCCATGTTCATCTACCTGTCAATCATGGGACCAGGACCCCCGCCCCAGGAAATACTTCCTCTTACCTGGGACATGGAGGTGGTACCATGTAAACACTTCTGTTTTTCCTTTCCAAGTGCATAAAAAGCTAGGAAGAATGGACACGCTCGCTCCTCCATGTGAACTCAGGATGAGCAGGGCAGGGTATAATTCTTTCTTTGGCCCCATTCTCCCTTAATAAGGCCCTAATGGGCCTGTGTATTTTCTTCACTTTGTAAATAATCTTTATCACACTACATGCCATGTTTGGACCTGTATTTAGAATTCTTCTCGAAATAAAAGGCAAGAACCTGGGAAAATTAGTTAGGTCAAAACCCAGCCCATAACAGAAAAGATATGAGGGGCTTATAGTAAGAAAGTCAAAGTGACTCTAGCATTTCTAGCATATGCAACTCTTACTGAAAGAGAATAGGAAAAAAGGCTAAGATTAAGATTATGAATTTCATTTTTGGAAATGGTGGGTCTCTTTGAGATATCCAAACAGAAACACTAAATGGAATGTTGCATTTTCTGGAATTCAGAGAAAAAACTCATTCTCAAGGTAGGTTCATCCATGCCCATAGTTTTAATTGCAAATTTTATGCATCTTTCAAATGTGAATGAACCTCTACTTAAAACTTCTTTTTAATGTGTTACTCAAGATTCTCATTAATGTGTTGCTATTCCGATCACCTTGAAAACAATCTCATTCATTATTTGCTTTTCTATTACTTCATCTCTGACCCTCTCCTTTTCTTGAGCTCTCTGAATTATAGAATTTACTTGTAAAGGAAACTTAGAGGTCACCAGGTTTAAAGTCCAAATCTTAGCGGTAAAGAAAACTGCAGCCGTGTACTCAAGACCAAGCTACTTATCAGAAGAAAAACTGAAACAAACGACCTTGTTGAAAGTCTTCTGGGTAAGCACTCCAAAGGATTTCTACCGGGAGGGAGCATGTTAGGAGAACAATGAGAGTCTCATATCCCAAATCCTACAGATTCTGATATGTGTTTGGATGAAACAACACAGGCATGTCCAGCAAAGGGCACCCCATTGGTGGTGCTGACAAACGGAATGGGATTTGAAAAGAAGCCATGATGGTTTAATGATTAGTAAGCTGTGCAAAACTGGGTCAAAAAAACAGCTTCAACTCTCTGACCCTGCATTTGCTTCTCTAGGACAGCCATTGTGGAAGATAGTATGGAGATACCTCAGAAAGCTGAAAATAGATCTACCACAAGACACAGCCAGCCTACTCATGGGAATTTCTGCAAACAAAATGAAATCAGCATATTAAAGAGTTATCTGTACCCCCATGTTTATTACAGCTCAATTCACAATAGCTAAGATATGGAATCAATCCAGATGCCCATCAAACTATGACTGTATAAAGAAAATGTGGTATATATACACTACCAAATACTATTCAGTTGTAAAAAAGAATGAAATCCTGTCTTTTGCAATAAAATTAATGCAACTGGAAACCATTATACTTGGTGAAACAAGCCAGTCTCAAAAAGACAAATACCCTGATATGTGATAACTAACAGAATACAAAAAATGTAATGTATATGGGAGAAATTTACATTTTGAGAATTTATTATTGTTTATAGCCCTTGTCTCCACTGTTGAAGAACAGTGTTTTCTTCATTGTAAAAGAAAGAACAAAAAAGGAAGGAGGAGAGGAGTTAGGGTGGAAGTATCACTGTGCTCCTAAATCTATATATATGAAATGTATGAAATTTGTTCACCTTATAGAAATAAAAAGCAGAAAAGACAAAAAGAAGAAACCAGGTTAAACAGTAATTACTTTTAAATGTTGTAAAGAATGAGACTAATGTATTTAAATCCACATAGTGGGTTCCTAAATTAATATCTTCCTGCAAAATAAATGTCATCGTGATATACTATTATTGAAAAAAAATCTTGAATCCTTTCATGTACTTTTGAAACAGTGAAATATTATGCCTCTCATCAGGATTTACCATCTATTCATGGGTCAGTATTCTGATGTAGTGCATAAAGCCATGCCTGCAATGCCAGCATCCCATATTGGCACAGGTTTGTGTCCCAAATGTTCCATTTCCAATCCACCTCCCTCCTAAAGGCCTGGGAAAGCAGCAGCAGATGACCCAAGTATGTGGGCCCCTGCTACCATATGGGAGACTCTGGTGAATCTCTTGGCTCTGGCTTTCGCCTTGACCAGTAGTGGCCGTTGTGGCCATCTAAGGAGTGAATGAGCAGATGGATGATTTCTCTCTGTTGCCCCATGTCTTTCTGTAACTCCAACTATCAAATAAATAAATAGAACATTAAAAAAACCCTAATTATATGTTATATTAAAGCTCTATAAAATATTGATAAATATTAATGAAAAATCTACATTCAAATAATATTCAATATTATCATAATAAAATATATTTTCTGGAAATAAAGTACAAAAACATACTTGTCAAGCAACTGAAAACTGATGTGGTCATTTTTAATACATTCAAGTATGCATGTAATCAACTAAATGCTATAGTTACAAAATACGATCAACAATGGAACCAATACCCTGCAAAAAGTAAAATTAATCACTTCCTCATCTGTTCATAAACTCTGTGTTCCATCTGGATTTGAATCTCTATTATGCTTATATTCAGAGTTTAAATTCAAAGGATTTTCAGCTGATACAAGTGTCATAGCTTGTTTTACCAAAGATTTTCAGATGAGAGGATGAATAAACATTGTAGGATACAGGATATGAAGGCTAAGGAAATAGCTATCATGCAAAAACAAGACTTATGGGATTCATTTAGAGAAAATCCTCAGCAAAGTCTGTAAACATATTTTTAGCTTTACAGTTATGTTTTGCAATTTGAAGATACACTTGTATAAAAATTCCATGGGTACTTTTGTGAAACTCATGCAGTAATATTGAACTTCATCTTTCATTTTATATTGTGATGGAGTGCTTCAGTAAAAGGGCAAGATGTAGTTCCACATGAATGGAGAGAATTCTGGGCTAAACAACTCCTTAGCACACAAAATCTCTTTCTCAGATATGTCTTAATGATCTATGCTTTACCTGCAAACTATGACTTGAAGCAGTATTCAAATTAATGACTCCCCCACACAAATTGAATTAAAACAAAACAGCAATTAAAAACAGACAAAAAATTAGAAAAAATGAGCAAAGTAGATATGTCAGTAACAAATAAGGTGAAACATACAAATGAAACATGAAATTCAGCAATGTAGTCAGGCATTGTAGTGTAGTGGGTTAACCAACATTTTTGGATGACAACATCCTGCATCTGAGTGCCTGGTTCAAATCCCAGGTACTCCATGCTTCCAACCCAGCTTCCTGCTAATATGCCTGCAAAGCAGCAGGTAATAGCTCAAGTATTATTTTGGGTCTTGTCAACCACATAGGAGACCTGTATGGAGCTCCTTGCTCCTGGCTTTATTCTAATCTAATCCTGAGTGTTGTAGGCATTAGAGGAATGAACCAGGGAATGGAAGCATCTCTCTCTCTTTTCTCTCTCTCTCAATCTCACTTCCCATCCCTTTGTCTCTCAGCTTTTCAAATAAATAAATCTTTAAAAATAATAAGCAAATTTATCAACATACTTCCTGACAACACACATGTGTGCATACGTGCATGTGTGCACACACACACACACAAGCACACTTCATGGGAGCTTTGGGAAACTCAATAGAATATCAGGGGAAAATTTTGTGTGTGTGTGTGTGTGTGTTTTTTTTAACTTTTATTTAATGAATATAAATTTCCAAAGTACGGCTTATGGATTACAATGGCTTCCCCCCCATAACGTCCCTCCCACCCGCAACCCTCCCCTTTCCCATTCCCTCTCCCCTTCCATTCACATGAGGATTCATTTTCAATTCTCTTTATATACAGAAGATCAGTTTAGCATACATTAAGTAAAGATTTCAACAGTTTGCTCCCACACAGAAACATAAAGTGAAAAATAATAGATGATTTTTTAAATGATGATGAAATCAGATCAGACCTATTGTCATGTTTAATCCCAGTGAGAGTCAAGTTGGGAATTGATAATTTCTTCTTCTTCTTCTTCTTCTTCTTTTTTTTTTTTAACAGAAGATCAGTTTAGTATACATTAAGTAAAGATTTCAACAGTTTGCACCCCCATAGAAACACAAAGTGAAATATATTGTTTGAGTACTCGTTATAGCATTAAGTTTCAATATACAGCACATTAAGGACAGAGATCCTACATGAGGAGTAAGTGCACAGTGACTCCTGTTGTTGACTTTACAAATTGACACTCCTGTTTATGGCATCAGTAATCTCCCTATGCACCAGTCGTGAGTTTCCAAGGCTATGGAAGCCCCTTGAGTTCTCCGACTCTTATCTTGTTTAGACAAGGTCATAGTCAAAGTGGAGGTTCTCTCCTCCCTTCAGAGAAAGGTACCTCCTTCTTTGAAGACCTATTCTTTCCACTGGAAAATATACATATATATCTCACTGCTTTTAAAGTGAAAAGTTCAATCTTATCTTCAAAGACAAATTTTTCTTAGTAGTTTGTTAAAGAAGAATTTTATTTCCTTGATCTTATCTTAAGGTATTTGGAGAACATGAAGTAAATATCTTTGATCATAATGTTGGGAGTTACAAAATAGCATACAAACAATCATACATCAGTTTTCTATAAAGGCTTTGTTACTATTACCCCGCTTGATAAAGATATTTCTTTCAAAATAAAATTGGCAAATAAAAGAGCTATCTGCACCTCAGTGTTCATTGCAGCTCAATTCACAATAGCTAAGACATGGAATCATCCTAAATGCCCATCAACAGAAGACTGGATAAAGCAATTATGTGATATGTACTCTATAGAATACAATACAGCAGTCAAAAACAATGAAATCCGGTCATTTGCAGCAAAATGGAGGAATCTGGAAAAACATCATGCTGAGTGAAATAAGCCAGTCCCAAAGGGACAAATATCATTTGTTCTTCCTGATCGGTGACAAATAACTCAGCACCTAAAAGGAAACCTGTTGAAGTGAAATGGACACTATGAGAAACAGTGACTTGATCAGCCCTTGTCCTGACTGTTGAGGAACAGCTTAATACTTTATTCTTTTTAGTATTTTTTGTTCTACTTAATACTCTTGGTTGACCTCTTTAATTAACACACAATTATTCTTAGGTGTTTAAATTTAACTGAAAAGTGATCCCTGTTAAATATAAGAGTGGGAATAAGAGAGAGAGAAAATGTACAGTTCAGCACATGCTCAATCGGACTTACCCCTAATGATAGAGTTAGAAACGTGCCAGGGGATTCCAATTCAATCCCATCAAAGTGGCATGTACCAATGACACCTCTCTAGTCAAAGTGATCAGTTTCAGTTCATAATTGATTATAATGATAGGTTTAAGAGTCAAAGGGATCACATAAGCAAGACTAGTGTCTGCTAATACTAACTGATAGAATTACAAAGGAGAGAATGATACAATATGGGAAGTGGGATACACAACAGACTCATAGAATGGCAGAGGTCCTAAGCAGCACTCTTGCCTCAGAATTAGCCCTTAAGGCATTCAGAGCTGGCTAAAAAGTCCATGAGGATATTTCAGGCATGGAAAGCCAAGACACTCTGGCAAAAAAAAAAAAAAAAAAAAAAAAAAAAAACAACAACAACAAGCAAACAAACTAAAAAACACCTAAATGAAATATCTTTGCGAGTGAGATCCCAGTGGAAAGAACGGGCCATCAAAGAAAGAGGTACCTTTCTCTGAAGGGAGGAGAGAACTTCCACTTTGACTATGGCTTTGTCTAAATAAGATCGAGTTAGTGAACTCAAGAGGCTTCCTCCATAGCCTTGGCAGTTCATGACAAGAGCCTCGGGTGATTACTGACTCCGTAAACAAGAGTGTCAATTGTTAAATCAACAACAGGAGTCACTGTGCACTTACTCCCCATGTAGGATCTCTCCTTGATGAGTTGTACTATGTGAATTAACAGTATAATTAGTACTCAAACAGTACTTTATACTTTGTGTTTCTGTGTGGGTGCAAACTGCTGAAATCTTTTCTCAGTATATACTAAATTGATCTTCTGTATATAAAAATAATTGAAAATGAATCTTGATGAAGAATGGGATGGGAGAGGGAGAGGGAGATGGTACAGTTATAGGTGGGCAGGAGCTTATGGGGGGACAAAGCCGCTATAATCCAAAAGTTGTACTTTGGAAATTTATATCTATTAAACAAATAAAAAAAGATATTTCTTTCAGAAGTTAAGAGCATATAATTCAGGTTATTTGTTGAAGAGAAGACTATAAATTAATAGTGTTTAAACAATTCCACTCCACAACTGACATTTTAACCTCTGCTAATGGTATTCTCCTTCATCTATCATACCAGTTAAAGGTATGGTGATATCATATTTGTAACCTATTTCCCCAGCAAAATAGCAAAACACAGTATAGTAATCAGAACTTGATCAATGTTTTGGAATAGAATTTTAAAAACCTAAGTAAAATATGTTAAGAACAAATGTTGGCAAGGATGTGAAGGAAAGGGTATCCTAATACATTATTGGTGGGAATGCAAACTGGTACAACAATTATGGAAAACAACATAGAGATTCCACAGAAAACTAAAAATAGATCTACTATATGACCCAGCCATTCTACTCCTGGGAACTCACCCAAAGGAAATGAAATCAGCATATGAAAGAGTTATCTGTACTCTACTGTTTTTAGCAGCTCAATTCACAATAGCTAAGATATGGAATCAACCCAGATGACCTTCAAACTGATGATTAAATAAAGAAAATATGGGGTATATACATGATAAAATATTACTCAAAATATTAGCCAGCCATAAAATCCTGACATTTGCAACATAGTGGATGAAAGTAGAGAACATTATGCTAAGTGAAATAAGCCAGATCCAAAAAGATAAATATCATGTTTTCTCTTATTTGTGGCAGTTAATACAGAGAGGATAAAAATTGTGTGGCTATTATATCATTAGATATACAGTTACAAAAACTACTTCACTATTTCATATCATGTACATGAAAATATACTCATTTCACATGTTAAGAAGAAGAAATGGAGACAGGGAATAGTAGAGGCTCCTGGGGTACTGGTAACACTTTGTTCTTAATTTGGGTGTTGGTTATGAATGTGATTAGATGACAAAAAAAAACACCTCATTTGTCTGTACACTTATGTGCATTTCTTGGTATATACACTATATTTCAATAAAATATTTAAGAAAAAAAGAATGCATTAGGGTAGCAGATGTCAATCCAATATATATATTTTCTTTTTTTCTTTTTTGACAGGCAGAGTTAAACAGTTATAGAGAGAGAGAGACAGAGAGAAAGGTCTTCCTTTTTCCATTGGTACACCTCCCAAGTGGCCGCTATGGCCAGTGCAATGTGCCAATGCGCTGCGCCGATCTGAAGCCAGGAGCCAGGTGCTTCCTCCTGGTCTCCCGTGCAGGTGCAGGGCCCAAGGACCTGGGCCATTCTCCACTGCACTCCTGAGCCACAGCAGAGAGCTGGACTGGAAGAGGGGCAACTGGGACAGAATCTGGCGCCCTGACCAGGACTAGAACCCGGTGTGCCGGCGCCGCAGGCGAAGGATTAGCCTAGGGAGCCGTGGCGCTGGCCAATCCTATATATTTTAATCACTTAAAAAACACCAATTCCCTGGTTTCATGTCTGTCCACATGCATCAGAATATCAGCAACTAGAGTTTGGAAATTTGTGTTCCTAAGATCCTCCCCAATTAATCTATTTTAGCCATATTTCAGATCAGCATTTAGTACAGCCCGAAATGGTAATTCCCTTTTTATAATTTTTGTGTATATTTATGTTTTTTTAAAATCATAAGGATTTTGTGTACAAACATGTGCTATGGGAGTTCACTCCTGGTAGCAATTTGAATAAACGGTGGTGTGGGGAAAGTTTGAAATAGAAAAAGGAAGTCTAGAACACAGTAAATGTGGTAAATGTTTTACAGTGGAGGCTTGGAGGAAATGAGGAAACAAGAGGGTAGTTCCTGCAGATTGCAAGACTGTGTCCCTGCAGACAGGGGCAAGAGCTGCAAAGCCACCAGGAACCCAGCATTATCTGCCTCATCTGCTCTGTTTCTCTTTCCTTACTGTTTACTGTTCTCAGACCATAAACAGGCTTCCTTTGCTTTTCTCTGCCCACAGGCATGATCCAGACCCCAGGTTTACACCATCTCAGTCACACACACACACACACACACACACTCATATACAAATACACACATACTTCACTGAAGTTATGGGAATCTGAACAGAGTTCCAGGAAAGAAAGGGGGAGGGGGGAGAGAGAGAGAGAGGGAGAGAGAAAGGGTGAGAGAGAGGGAGAGAGTAGATGGGTTGAGCTCTGGTTAGTGTCTCCGCTGATCTCAGCCCTTGGCCTTGTGGCACTAAGTCACAAACCACTGATACAGCTGCCTGAGATACCTCAGCAACTGAGAAGGCGGTTCAGGGGAAAACAAAACAAGGGTGTTGTGATTCATTCACCCAAGGATGTTTCCCATCCTGACTAGCAGGGTGGATCTGTGCAGAGCTTTCCTTCAGTCTCAGGACCACAGAAACCAGAAGGCTTCAATAAACAACTTCAAAACCACAGAATTAGAAAACTCATGGAGCTTTAGATGAAAGAAACACATTTAGAAGGAAAAAAAAGAACTATTGTCAGGTATATTTGAAATCTAATTCTTTGGTATCATTCTGTGTCTAGATTGCAGAAATTGGGGGAAGATAGGATGACATCATATTTTCTAAGTACAGGTGTTTTTATTTGAGGCATATATGGGAATAACTTGGCCACCATGACATGTATTTACCTTTGAAGCATAGGTAGAGTTGGGAACAGCCCATCCCTCAACCCAGCTTTTGACCTCATCAATCTCAGAGGTTGCAAAGGTCCTTGGCTTAGGAGTTGTGCACCGCGCTGAACTGAAGCCAGGAGCCAGGTGCTTCTCCTGGTCTCCCATGTGAGTGCAGGGCCCAAGCACTTCGCCATCCTCCACCGCACCCCGGGCCAAAGCAGAGAGCTGGACTGGAAGATGAGCAACCGGGACAGAATCCGGCACCCCGACCAGGACTAGAACCCAGGGTGCCGGCACCGCAGGTGGAGGATTAGCCTATTGAGCCGCAGCGCCGGTCAAGGCAATACTTCTTAATCATCCTGTTTTAACTGAAGTTCTGATTTAGTAGATCTGGAGTGGTTCCCAGCTACAGCATTTCTTATAAGTTTCCAAGAAATGCTTATATCATCAGTCCAAGGATCATGTATAGAGTATTAGGGTGTCAGGAAGTATTTGAGATTTTTACTTCCCCGTGGAACATTTCACAGCAAGGACCGGCTCTTGTCTGCAACAACTGCATTATTTTCCTTGCATACATCACAGGTCTTCATCACAGGTTTGGATTCTATTAAGGGTGATATAGGTAGCAAATCTCTTGTTTCATTAGCAGCTTTTCAATAAAACAGGCTCAGGGAGAGAAGGGAAAAGGAGAAAACACCAGGAAGGAAAAAAACAGAGGTAACAAATTGGGCCAAAGAGTCACAGAGAAACTAACAATGCATAGGGACCACAAAAAAAATGCTTCAAAAAGGATATTATTAAAAAGGACTAAACACTTCTAGGTAAGTGGATGGGGTTTAGGACTTCTATTGTATGGGAAATTACTATAAAAATTCTGATAAATACCAGCTATAATACACACAAGTTAAATACACAGCAATGCATCTAACTGAACCTGTGGACAGATCCTGAAAAATTTCTAAAGAATCTAGGATTGGTTGAACTTAATTAGATTAACATGAATCATATGATTTATATTCTTTTTATTTAATAGCTACCATATTAGTTATATATTAGTGAACATTAAAACAATTTTCAGAGATTTCAGGGCCCAGTTTCAATCTGTAGTGCCAATCCCACATTTCAATTAAGATAATAATGTTGTCAGTCAAGAATTTTTCCAGTAGGTTGCTTTTGAGGCATGCTTTCCTAAAGAAATCAGACAAAAACTTTAGATAGCAACGTATAGACTAATAACTCAAACTGGCACTCTATTTTTAATTCCGTAAACAAATCCCTTCTATGACCTTGTATATTGTCATAAAACCCCTGAACTGGAATGTCATCATATAGGCTCTGCACAGCTGAACTGATCACAAATCCCAGTTCATACAGGCACATTAGTGCATTCATCAGCCCAAATTTTGAAGTAAATAATCTCATCCCTTTTATTGTCTTAACAAAATAGGAGTAATATTTTCAAATTCGTGGTTAGATGTGATATTAACTCTCTGAGTC
Organism: Oryctolagus cuniculus; assembly: GCF_051225735.1. Classification (NCBI taxonomy): domain Eukaryota; kingdom Metazoa; phylum Chordata; class Mammalia; order Lagomorpha; family Leporidae; genus Oryctolagus; species Oryctolagus cuniculus. Next base: position 56,484,863 of record NC_142879.1, on the reverse strand, counting down.
CTTGACTGCAGGGAATTTAAGGCTTATCTGGGGTTACAGGATGTGGACAAAAACCAAGGTTTCTGAGAACACAGAGACAAACAAGCCTCAGCATTTCTATCACTAAAGACTTCTCTGAGCTGACTACTGATGAATGGATGGAATATAACAGTACAGATGGCCTGGAAGTGAGGATAATGAAAGGAAAGAGATGTGGGATATACAAGGTGTTGTCAAGGAACAGCAAGAAATTGCAATCAAATGCACAGAGAGAGAGAGAAACAGGGACAATTATTAGAGCAAAATGTCATTCCATTGTAGCTCTGTCCTGCTCCAAGCTCCCTCTTTTCTGAGAGCAACACAGCAATCAAACATCAACACCTGGACCTGCTAAATTGTTATTCAAGCTCTGACTCTTCTCCTCTTCCCAAAGTTGAAGTCGTCTTTATTAGTCTTCCCCCTTGATTCTGGTTCATGAAGAAGCATAACCAACCGTGTGAGGAAACCTAGACAACCATTTTCCCTATGCTCAGTAGCAGTCTCCTTAATCCCAATCCTTGCTGCTAGAGGCTTTGTTCCCTCCCACCACAAGCTATGGTGCTGATCCAACTGACCTAGAATCTTCCCTAAACTGGACTAGGCCAGGCCCCGGCATATGCCTCAGTCCCCAGACCAGGCCTTCCTCACTGTATGCGGTCAGAGAACAGAGTTTAAACTTACTATTCTACACTTTTTTCTTGGGTTTCTCTAGTCACTTCCAATCAAACCCAGGGAGTTTCCTTCTTTCTAATACTAATTCCTTTATTTCTCAATTAAAAATGAAAAAAAAATTGAGGGCCATATCCCTTCTATCTTGCATGCCCAGTTATTCACCAAATCCTCATGATTTCTCCTTCTTTTCCTTCAGTCCCTGGATATGAGAACTTATACCCAAACTATCATTCAGAAGCCTTACAACCAGCACTGTGACTGTCGTCCTTGCTGAAAGTTCATCGCAAGCATTCTTATCATAACACACTCTGCAAAAATTTTGAATGTGTCTATATTGCCCCATATATAAGTATCAGATTCCCTTGATTAGCTTTCCCAGGTCCTCACATCTCTATTTATCCCTGCCTGTCTTCCCTGTTCCTTCCAGCCTGGCCACTGCCCAGCTCTACACAGCTGAAGGTGACTGCTGCACTGGAGCTGATTTTTCTTTGATTTTTTTCAGCTTCCTAACTTCCATGTATAAGTGACGTAACATCATTTCACACATTTTTATATTAATAATGTTATTTTATGTTATATCATAGTTTTCTTTCTTAACCAACTAATTTAGGGCAGGGCCATAGCTTTGGAGATTTTTTGTTTTATTTTCATGATAAACATGCCCAGGATATTTTACTTATTTCTAATTATTTTAAGATTTATTTTTTATTTGAAAGCCAGAGTTACAGAGCATGAGGCACAGAAGGGAGGGGAGAGAGAGAGAGAGAGAGAGAGAGAGAGAGACAGGTCTTCCATCCACTGGTTCACTCCCTAAATGGCTACAATGGCCAGGGCTAGGCCAGGACAAAGCCAGGAACTTCATCCAGGTCTCCCACATGGGTGCAGAGGCCCAAGGACTTGGGCCATCTTATACTGCTTTCCCAGATATATTAGCAGGGAGCTGGATTGGAAGTGGAGCAGCTGGGGCTCAACAAGGGCCCATACAAGATGCTGGTGCTGCAGGTGACAGCTTTACCTGTTATGCCACAGTGCCAGCCCCACTCAGGATTTTTTTAAGTACTTTTGGAATATTGAGTGAAAGAGAGTTTCAAAAGTAAATGACGAGAATATATATACTTTAAATATCTTTAATTGTATTTATTTGAAAGGCAGAATTACAGTTCACTCCCCAAATGCAAGGTGCCCAGAGCTTCTTCCAGGTCTCCCAAGTGACTGCAAGGGCCCAAGCACTTGGGCCATCCTCTGCTGATTTCCCAGGCACATTAGCAGAAATGGAGCAGCCAGGTCCTGAGCTGGTACCCATATGGAATGCCAGCATCAAAGGCTGAGGCCTAACCTGCAACACCACAATGCCAGCCCCATGGAATAGATCTTAAACAGTTATGTGAAAAGTGCTGAAGAAAATAATCTGCTTTGAATGCAAACTCACCAGAGAAGACACTAGGTATCTTGGAAAGAAAGCTTTTGACAGTACGAATAGGAATTCCATTCTTTTCATCTTGCATGCGTGCTATGACGTCTTCCATCTAAACAACAATAGGAAAATAGTTAAAATCTTTCAAAAGTTAAACTTTTTCAAATAAATCAGTTACCATAAGAATTTTGTAAACAAATTTTGCTACCCAACTGAGAATAATGTCTTTCTAGACTTTATCACATTATTATCTAAAGCGAGGTTAACAGGAGTGGAAGAAAACAGAAAAATGGCAATTTTGGGGTCCATTAAGCTACTAATAGAAATTGAATGCTTTGAATTTGCCTCTTCCCTAGTTTCATATTCTTTGGTTACAAAGGTTGGGATAAAAGAGCATTCACTTTTGAATTTGTCAAAAGCAATTGTCACATATTCACTAACTTTATCTCTACCGAACTCAATGTAACAGAAAATAGGAGCCTTAGCAACACCTGCTTAGATGTCCTCAAAAAGCAAGAGAGTTTCTGTGATTTGGTTTAATGTTTTAAGTAGAACAACCTGCCAGGACATTCAGGATTGACTGCCAGCAGCTGCTGCTTCTCTTGCACAGGCACTTAAAGTATGATAGGAACTCTCTCTCTCTCTCTCTCACTCTCTCTCGCTCTCTCACTCTCTCTCTCTCACACACACACACATATAAATACACACATTCATACAACACAGGCTCACACACACATAGCCACACCAATGGACTGCAGACATATTCATGCATACACACATGAAAATATACACAAGAAAAACGTAGCATCTGAGCTTTCTGTCCATTTAGTGGATTATACGTTAGCTCCCTTTAAGTCTTGTTAGTACACTACTCTTTTGCTTTTGAGAATTTTCAAAGTCTAATGTGGAGTTTGGTTCTGAATAACATTCATTTCATAGTCTCAAGTGACTCTTCCCCTGTGCGTCTAAGTAGTAGGAGGAGAGTTGAAACACACTTATCCATTTACTCATCCCACAATCACTGAGCACTGAGCATAGGCCAGATTTAGTACTGGGTACTCTGGTATGAAAATGAATAAAACACTATCCCTGACCTTGAAAAATTCAGAATCAATAGAGAAAGCCAAGATGAAATTTGAGTAGTTTGTGGTTTTGTTAATACTGTTATACCAATGCATATTTGCTGTTTTGATAAATAGGCTAGGGTTATGTAAGATTATAATTTTTAGGAATGCTGAATAAAGGGCCTATAGGAATTATCTGAGCCAGGAACTTCCACTGGGTTTCCCACGAGTGTTCAGGGGCCCAAGGACATGGACCATCTTCCACTGCTATCCCAGGCCATAGCAGAGAGCCGGATCAGAAGAGGAGCAGCCAGGACTAGAACCGGCACCCATATAGGATGCCGGCGCTTCAGGCCAGGGCGTCAACCCACTGTGACACAGCGCCGGCCCCCCAACAACAAATTTTCAATGTACTTTATAATAATAGGCTTAATCCTCTATTAAATAAATAATTCAACAAGTACAAAGTAGAATGGTTTGCAACAAAAAATCCAATTTGCTTAGATATGTGTTAAAAAATAAATGGACACGCAAGAAGAAGGAGTTTTAAAGATAGGTCTGTATTTGAGTCTGAGGCCTTCGAATTATTATCCAGGTTATATACTATCTCTAGGGCTCAGTTTCCTCATCCATAAAATGGTGATAGCAATACTAATCATAATCCCTTCCTAATGTTTTCTCAGAGATTGGGTTAGAGCTAGCATGGGGCAAAATATTTTAAGATTACACGATACAATATTTATAAAGCCTGATACATAGATAGCACAGTATTAGACTTCAAATGTTCAAGACCCTGATACCTGAGAATTCTTATTGTTAGCCTCACATTTCTTTTAACGAACATTGTTACCTAATCCCCCCTTTTTGCTCCTAACTTACTCCAGGGGATCATGGCTGACCTATCAGATAGTCAGAAATGAGTCGGGAAAGTGAAATTGGCCAATGGGATTCATTCCGTTTTGCGGGCAGGTGGAAACCCACATCCAACTCTGTGGCTGGAGAGGCCAGCCCCAGTAGTGAGCCAGTCTGCTCAGGATTGGGTGCTTGTGAACAGCACACTTTCATAATAGCGGTGCCAGCAGTCAACGCGATTTTGTGACCTCATATGCACCATTCTACCTGGCTGAGTTTTTCAGTTCAGAATTCACATAGGAAAGGAAGGCGTTTTTTCATCAGGCCCCACCTCCCCCCTCCTAATAAAAAAAATAACCAAATAGTCACTTATCATGGAATAAAGATATCTAAGTATAGAAACATGAAATTAGATAGACTCTCATGACCTTTTATTCTGTTCCTATTTGCCCTGGATTCCCCTGACACAGAATTCAGAAATGAGGAATAAGCTGCTTTGCCTTGCCGAGTATCAGCCCCTAAGCCCTCACATTATCTGCTTAATGGTTTAAACCCTGCTGGATTAGACAGTCATAGAAACCTCTCTGACTCCCACTTTGATCACTGCATCACCCAGGGATGTAGCATCCATCACCTCTGCTTAGGGACAGAGTGAAAATGCATGACTATGAGTAGAGGCGCTTTCTCTGTAATGTCACAACACCTCCCTGTTCACTGGGTTTCCACAGAGTCAGACTAGGAGACTGGGAATTAAAAGTGACTTTATGATCATTAAGTAAACTGAAACTAGATCTTTGTAAAGATTAAGAGTAGGAATGGGAGAGGGAGGTGGAAGAAGGGTGGGAGCATGGGCGGGGGGTGGGGTAGGGTGAGAAGTACCACTATGTTCCTAAATCTGTACATATGAAATACATGAAACTTGTATAACATAAATAAAATATTTAAAAAATAAAAATTAAAAAGTGACTTCTGTGGTTGTATCTCAAAATCCTCCATTTTTCAGAGCCCACTATTTGAAAATAGAAGGATTTGAACTCTGTATTTTAGGATTTGTGTCCTGGACTGAAAATGTGGTCAGAGAAATATGCATTCTATTTAGACTTTTTTATCCAGATATTCCTTATCCATGAGCCTTGCCATGGACCAGGATAAGCAATAAACAAACAACAACGAAGCAAGTAATAACAAAGACAAAAACCAATCTACTTTCTAAAAACTGGTCATAAAGGCAACATATAAAAGCACACCCTTCATATCTGTTGATGTTCCTTCAAGGGTTCACTCAGAAAATTCATTTTTACATTAAGCATGCCTTAAACTTGCTTAACAATCTGCTTTCCCACAATTACAACAATAGGGTGAGAAGGACAAAGTTAAAAGCCTGCAAACTAACAGCAAGCCTGAGAGCAAGAGAGTTGAGAGATTCTAAAATGAAATCTTCATAAATATTAAAACTCCATGGGATAATTTAATTAAGGTCAAAACACTCAACTTACTCAACTATTTCTAAAGAAAAAATATATATACACAGACAGTTGTCCCTCATTATCCTTGAGGGACTGGTTCTAGAATCCCCAAATACAAAATTCATTACACAGAGTGCTGGGGTTTTTGCATATAATCTTTGCACATATATCATCCCATATAGTTATTTGTTTATCTGTTTGTTTATTAATTTATTTTGCAAGGCAGAGATTCAGAGAACCCCCATCCATTGTTTCATCCCCAAATGCCTGCACAGCAGAGACGCAGCCACGCTGAAGCTGGGGAAATGAGAAACACAATATGGGTCTCCCAAAAAGTGGCAGGGATCCAACTCCTTGAGCCATCATCAGCTGTCTCCCAGGGTCTATACTGACAGAGAGGTGGAATCAGGAACTGGAGTCAGTTGCTGAGTCCAAGCTCTCTGGCATAGACAATGGATAACCTAAACTGACTTGTTGGAGCCTGTGCCGTGGCATAGATTAGGCCTCTACATGCAGCACCAGCATTCCAACTGGGCACTGTGTCGAGTCCTGGCTGCTCCACTTCTGATCCAGCTCCCTATCAATGGCCTGGAAAAGTAGCAGAAGATGGCCCAAGTGTTTGGGCCCCTGCACCCATGTGGGAGACCTGGAAGAAGCTCCTGGCTCCTGGCTTGAGATAAGCACAGCTCCAGCTGTTGTGGACATTTGGGGAGTACCCCAGCAGATGGAAGACCTTTCTCTCTGTCTCTCCCTCCCTCTGTCTGTAACTCTGCCTCTCAAATAAATAAATAAACCTTAAAAAAAAAAAAAACTGACCCTTAACTGTTAGGCCATCCACTGCCGCCCATACACTTTAAATATCTCTAGATAGTTTATAATACCTAATACAATACAACTGCTATGTAAATAGTCTCATGCTGTATTGTTTAGGGAATAATGACAAGAATAAAATTGAGGACATATTCAGAACAGAAGAAAATTTTCTTTTATTTACATCTGCAAAAGGTTGAATCCACAGAAGAGCCAGATATGGATGCTGATTGTGTGTCTGTACTTACATATTCAGTATGGTGCCACTGCATTATAAAGAAATAGAGTGGAGGCCAATGCTGAGGCACAGCAGGTTAAAGCCCCACCCTGCAGGGCCCACATCCCAAATGGGCGCTAGTTCGAGTCCCAGTTGCTTCACTTCTGATCCCACTCCCTGCTAAGGTACCTGGAAGGGCAGAAGAGGATGGCCCAAGTCCTTGGGCCTCTGCACCAACATGGGAGACCAGGAAAAAGCTCTTGGCTCCTGGCCTCAGATCAGCCCAGCTCTGGCCTCTGCGGCCATTTCGGGGGTGAAGCAGCAGATGAAAGACCTCTCTCCCACTCTCTGTCTCTACTCTCTCTGTAACTCTTTCAAATAAATAATATCTTTAAATATATAAATAATAATAATATAAATAATATCTTTAAATATATATAAATAAATAATATCTTTAAATATATCTTTAAAAATATATATTAAAAAAGAGTGTGTTTGGCTGGTTCTGTGGCTCACTAGGCTAATCCTCTGACTGTGGCGCCGGCACCCCGGGTTCTAGTCCCTGTTGGGGCACCAGATTCTGTCCTGGTTGCTCCTCTTCCAGTCCAGCTCTCTGCTGTGGCCCCGGAGTGCAGTGGAGGATGGCCCAAGCGCTTGGGCCCTGCACCTGCATGGGAGACCAGGAGGAAGCACTTGGCTCCTGGCTTCGGATCATCGCAACGCGATGGCCATAGCGGCCATTTGGGGCGGGGGGGGGGCGGTGAACCAACGGAAAAAGGAAGACCTTTCTCTCTGTCTCTCTCTCTCCCTCTGTGTCTAACTCTGCCTGTCAAAAAAAAAAAAAAAAAAAAAAAGAAATTCAATAAAAAAGAGTATGTTTTTCCTCCCCCAAGCCTGTATGTTTCTTAGGATGAGGAAAGAACACTGGACTCCTGACAGAAGAGATGGCAGCCATGGGTCCCTAAAGCTCTCTAGGAATCTCTTCTTATTCACTTTTAAAACAAGAAGCTAGAAAGAGATGAACTGCAAGATTTATTTCAGTGTGGAAGTAACCTTCAGCATTCAGAAGTGAGTAAGTGTCCTCACTAAGTCACAGAGCCAATTTGTTGTCAGAGACAAAATCCTGAGGCTATTTCATTGAGGAGCATCTTTACAAATGCATTTGCTTCAAACCATCAACACATTTTAATTTCAGTGCTAACAGTGTTGATTAACAGCAGGCATTTACCCTGTTCAGACCTGAATTTGAATCTGGCCATGCTAATTACAAGCTAAATGTTTAAGTTAATTTACCACTCTAAGACTCAGTTTTGTCATTTGTAAAATGAACATAAAAATAAAAATAACAGCATACATCATATCGGGGTGAAGATTAGTGAAAAGACTGCTTATTAAATGTTTATAGGAATGCTATCACCATCACCATTATGGCATCAACACAATTTTCCTCCCTCATCATTCTAGAAAATCACAGTTGTGGTCCAGTGGCAAAATTATTTTATTAGACTCAATCAATTGCTAAGTATTAAGTAGGCAGAGAGGGCTATGGATAAGCTCCATCTTAGACTCCTTGTAGAAGACTGGGCCCCTGAAATATAGGATATTTGATAAGAACAGTCAGGAGGAATGCTGGTGAATTTAAGCAAGAATTGTGTGAGCCATGAGAAACTGTATTTAAAAGAAAGGAGGAAAGGAGACTGCATCCACTTTTGACAAAAAAAATGCCATTGCTCCCATATTTCCTTCATAAATTTGACTCCTAAAGTTCTTAAAAAAAAAGAATTGGATTGAGTATTCCTTGAAAAGTTCATCTTTTATTTCTATGCAAACTAGTTCATTAAGTATGAGAAAGTTGATGTAGTGGTTAAGTTGCCTCTTGGGACACTGGTATCGCTCATCAGAGTGCCTGGGTTTGAGTCCCAGCTCCTCTCCCAATTCCAGGTTTTGCTGAAGTGCACCTTGGAAGGCAGTAGGTGACTGCTCAAGTGGTGTCCCTGCCACCCACGTGGGAGATCCAGATTGAGTTATGGTTCCTGGCCTCAGCCTGGCCCATCCCTGGCATTTGGGAAAGTGAGTCAGAGGACAGTGAATGGGGGATTGATATTCTCTCTCTCTCTCTCTCTCTCTCTCTCTCTCTCTCTCCTTTCCTCCCTCCTTCTGTCTTTCAAGTAAATAAAGTAAACCCAGTAAATTTTAACAGTAAAATAACTATCTCTTGCAAAGTAGTTTTGAGACTATGGAAAGCTCAATTTGTGCAAGAGTTTATACTTGTATCATAGACACTTAAACTTAACTTCAGTAATGTAAGCATTCCTTTTCCCTGAGATATGATACTTAGAGAATAAATCTTACCTCTCATGTTTGCACTGTTAATAAATAAATTGCCTGGCCTGTAAGGAAGGCTCATTTTTCTTAAAAAATGAGGATTTCTGAATTTATATTTAAGAAAAACATTTGATTTTTCTGAGACTCAAAACAAAAGTGAAAGTGAAATTAATTTAATATTTGGTCTTGAAATGTTTGAAATACTTGTCTTCCTTTTTAGTATTTGGTGCAGAAAGTTATCAGAGTCAGAAATGTTCAGGCATGAGCAATGTTCTTTCTGTTCCATTTCATGCAGGGATTCTTTAGTTCACATATTAGAGAAATTTCTTCCTTCAGTTTATGAGTGAATCAATGGCTACTTATGAGGCTGTCTTCCTGCTTATAGATGGATACTCAAGTTCATCAGCATGTGTAAACTCTCAAGATGAAAAGTGCTATTGAACTCCAGCACAGAGCTCTTTTTACAGGAATTCACAAGTAGCCTTTTATTAAAAAAAAAAAAATGGTTTAGATGTCACTTTCATTCCTGTGATGTATTTCAAACACTACTCAGGTTAAACAGTCCCCGCCCGCACACTTGGTGGAATGAAAGGGAGAATACATTATGCAAGCACATCTTAGAAAAGAGTTACTAATTATTCAAGAGGGCCCCAGCCAGACAGGGCTCCCACATCTGACAAAAGCTGCATGACTGCCTGCAAACCTTTATAGTTCTGTAATGTTCTAAACAACAATTGGAGCTTAATTAAATTTACTTGTAGTGATATTTGCCAGAACGTTACCACAATATCATTACTATTGATTTCATTAAGCCACTAACTTTACAGAGACACTCTGACTGTAGGCAAAACACAGAAGCAAAGCTAAAGCATTTTGTACTCAAGAGTTCTGAACAAGAAATGAATCAATCAAAATTTCAAAGCAAATATCCCAACATTTCATTGTAATCCACCATTAAGCACAGGCATTTGGAGACAGAAATGAGGGGCTATTTGAGCACATGCAATGAGTTTTCTTATGTGTACATGCTTCCGAATTATGGTGTGTACCATCATTCTAAGTGCCAGATAGGAAAATGGGAGAAATGGCTGCTAAAGTGTTCTTGGAGTTCTAAGCAATTAGATGTTGGTAGTTATTACATTATTGGAATCAGTCTATGATCCTTTTCCCTTCAGGAAGTCTTTCTAAGGAAGAAAACAATTTGTACTTTGAATTCAGCAGTGAAAGCAGAGTCATGCTCTAATGAAAGGTAAAAAGAATAATGAGATCAAAATGTATACCATAAACTGTTTTCTGCTGCAATAACTCAACTATAGTTGTTTCTAATTGATACAATTTTCCTCCATGTTATAGACAATCAGTAACCTAATGCAGAATTACTCTTTCCATAAGAAAAAGTTGCCATTTTCATGAATAATGAAACTCAAAACTTAAACTGGTACAAACTTATTATATGTAACTCTATCTTAGCTCATCTTTAAAAAATAACTAATTTAAAAATTAGAGATTCTGTTTGTGATATTACAGAAATAAGACTTTTTCTTTTGAATTATGGATATTGTTTTATTATTTTCCAAATAAAGCATGTCATCCATGTCAAGTAACCTAATTACTACCTAAAATAAATAAACTGATAAATATAAATGATAGCCATTGTATTTGTTAGGATTATTTGGGTTTCAAGTGACAGAATCCCAACTTGGATTTTAATAAACAAAGAAATGTGTTGAAAATATTTTGAGATTTTAAAAAAAGATTCTAAAATTTATTTTATTTACTTGAAAAAGAGATGAAGAGAGAAAGCCCAAAGATGTATCTCCTATCTGCTGTTTCACTCCCTAGACGCCCATACAGACAGAGCCAGGCCAGGAAGAAGCTACATCCCAGAAATTATTCCAGATCTCCTACATGGGTGGCAGAGACTCAAAAACTTGAGTCATCATCTCTTGCCTCCCAGGGTGTACATTATCAGCAGCTATATTAAGAAGCAGAGCTAGGACTCAAACTCAAGTGGTGGATTAACCGCTAAGCCAACTGCCTGCCCCTAATATGGGATGTTTCATATAACTCAAAGAAGGTATGACCAGGTCTCAGGCTATCTGCCTTCAGCACATTCTTACTGCTTCCTCCAGCTCCTCTTGGCTACTGCCTTCCAAAGTCCACAGTCTTCTCTGAGTTTTCCAATGCACACAGCAGCAAATGTTGCTGTCCATGCCATCTGAGCTTAGTTTACAGTCCAGGAACCCAAGCAGAAACTACTTCTCACTTTGTTTCCCTTCCTGAATTTTAGGACAAAAACTCTGATTTATAATACGGAAGATGAGTAGAGTTGGAAGAAGGGCTGGACAGATAAAAAACTGATGTTCATTATCATTTGGTTTAATAGAAAAATTGGTTGAAAAACACAGGGGTAGAATTATATAGTAGAAAAATGTAATAAAAGTAGTCTGTATAAAAGAAAGAGGAATAAAGAGATAAAGAGACTGTTGTATAATTATAGAGTCAAAGAAAAGAAGTGACACAGCAAAGAATTTTGATTGGTTAAGCAAAAAGACAGGAGGAATTTTCAGAAATACAAAAAAGAAAAAGGAAATAATGTGACCAAATATGTTACTTGGCTAATTATAGGTGATCTTTGGCCATGGTAGTATCTGCCTGTAAGGTAGAAAATGCAAAATATGTCAAATACTCATGTATTCAGAGTAACAGGTTTCAGGAATCTTTGTTCCTATATGGAGTAATCTCACTTTTCAAAAGAAGTCTAATGACCAATATACTACCGCAGTCACAGTTCAAACAGAAGAACTGTCACCATCTCCTGAAAAATTATGGAAAAGGTTTATGGAAAAGATAAGATTAAGCTGATCATACAGGAGAGGCAGGATAAAGAGATAGAAAGGGCAGGAATAAACTTAAGATGTGAATATCTTAGTCCATGCTCCATCCTTGGCTTCAGAGTGGGACTGAGTATGACTCTTGCACAGAATGATGAATTGTGCTGGAATCCTTTGTTCTCTCCTCTCTTCTCAACCAAAAACTTCTCCAAAAGATGCCTCATTAATCTCAAACCCATTTCTAATTTTGCCAGAAACTTAGTTCACATATAATGTGCTTGCAATTTTCTCTTACATAGACTCCTTAGCTCTTGTATGTAACCACCATTGACAAATCACAGAATTAACTAAGGAACAAGTCTGAATATTCACCTCTTGTTCAAAATTTTCATTGCCTGGACAATCCCATGAATCCTCTGTAAGTTACATGGCCGCTCAAATTTTCCACAATATGATCCCAAACTGTTTTTCTATCCTGATAACTTGCTACTTCTAACTACACTTTATGCTCCCAACATGCTCAGAAATATGTCCCGGCTTCACCTTCTAAAACTCTATTCTGCCAGTTGGGTCCTTCCTTTTTCCATCTGTGTCTATGGAAATCCAATTATACTGCTAGAGTCATTGCAAATTTTACTTCCTTACTGAATTTTTCCTATCCCTTGCCCTATCTCACTCATCCCAAAATGTACAAAATCACAGCTGCTCTGGAACTCCTGGAGGTCTTGATTTGTATTTCCTTTGTGATACTTGCCATCACCTCACTTTACATGATTTATGTATGTTATTTATATAAATGCATATCATTCTCTTTAGATTATGAATACTTTGATGATTTGAATCATTTTTTTCTATCTGGAGCACAGATTCCTGTTTTTCATTTTGTATATCATTATGTATTTGAATGTTTTGTTTTACCATAGGATGGATTGGATGGATTACTTTTATAATTATTAATATTTTATTTGCATTATTTAAGAATTCTCATTTTAATGGATTAATATCTGAAAACTTAGGTCCTTTGTTTAAACACTGTCACACACGGTATGATCAAACAGCTCCAATTGCTTGTTAAACTGTAAATATTCTTTACAATTAACTGCTAAAGACCTTCAACGACTAAACTGGTCTATGAAGAAATTATCTTTTTGTTGTTGTTATCTTTTAAAGTCAGAGCTAATAGACTACATTGTTTACATCCCTTTTTATTAGTCACATCTCATAACCTTAGAGGACAGAATCAATAGTCTTATCATCAATTCCCTCTGAAGAAGGGTGACCAGAATACCTGATACATGAAAGGCCCATCCTGTGCATTTGTTACTGATGCAGGTTTGCTTGATTTCAGATTTTTTTCTCTTCTTTTAGCTTCTGGAATCAACTTGAAATTCAGAAGCCTCGAGTGTTTGGCAAAAGATAGACCAATTTTTTTGCTTTAAAATAAGATTAGCAATGAATAGTTACAAAATATCTACAGGCAGCCATGGAATTTGATGAGAGAGAAAGGAACAGCATACAAAACACACCCTGGATTCCTCTGAGATTTTGGCAAGGAAGACCAACAAAAGATGTCAAGGGGCTCTTAGCTGAATTTGCCATTTTAAAACATCCTCAGCAAAGAAAAGGACCTCATAATACCTCCACAGAGTATGACAGCCTTGGAATACAAGAATCACTTTAATGTGTCAGTGCTTTGATATAAATCCCAGACTCTCTCTGCAGCCACTTATGTCTGTGTTGTTCATAAATTCACACAAATCCTTTAAGTTATTTAAGTTTTCAGTTCCTTAGGTAATAAATTATGTTTGTAAATTGCCTGTTACCTGAATTCACACATAGCTCCTCTTAGTTAATACTTGCCTTCCTCAAGCCATTTTAGAGTTTCAGAAGTAGTGACTAACACCCGGCTTATCACATTGATGATATTCGTAAACATAAATTCTGATCCTGAGTCACTCATTTCTATACCTAGGTATAACAGGTCCACCCTTTCTTAACGTTACTTCTACAGTGGTCTGTCCTGCCTGGTAATCTATAAAGGAAACTCAAACGCTTGCTGACCACGGGGCACCACACACCAATCCCGATACCTCTCTCCCTTCAACACCTCCATGCTTCTCCAGGATGCAGCCGGCCAGAGGAGAAGTCTACAGGCTTAATTCCTTCTCACTCCTACACTGAAAACCAGAGGACAGGAATGTGCATGCACTAATGACTAAGAGTATCTCTGTTAACCCCATAAACTGATGGAGACAGCAAACTGAACCACACTGCCTGAAAGCAAGCTCTGTCATCACATTTGCCAAAGAACCCTCCACTCCCATGATTCTATAAACATCACACAGGATGTAAATTTATTTCCTGAGAATTTTTAAAACAAGTGGTGCTTCCGTCAGTTTCCTGTGACTTTGCCCTGCATGTGTTCCTCTTAAGTTAATAATTCACTTTCTCTTAGATTTCTCCCTTAGGTTGAGCTTTGTTATTGTTTTCCAGGTACCTGTGCACTCAGGGACCATTCCATTTTTAAAATCCCTTCTATTACAGCTTTAAAACATTCACATTTACTGCTGAAAAGGGTCAGAGTTACCTGAGAACTATTTTTTGAGCTCTTAGGGAAAAGCTTATTTATGTCAAACTTGTCAGATGAATTAGTCATCACTATTCAGCTTGATTATAGAAAATCTAAATGGTTTCAGAAAGATTCAGATGCATTTGTGAAAGACAGATATTAATGGTCACAAAGAGAAGACAGCGTTTAAACTAAGCCTTCACACTGATTATTTAATTAAAATATAAACTTTATTCAACTTATAATTTGGCATCTACGACCTCCAGTAACATACAAGCCATAAAATACACATAAGTTCACCCAATCAAATAACTCATATACTTCGTATTTGTGACTAGGAATGTCATTAATATACCACATTAAAGGGGAACATTCATGCTTAAGTATCAAGAGAGACAACACAACTCTTAATTGAGTTTAGTTCCTCTTTTCTTCTTCTGTGCCTATTAAAAATATCTCGGTAAGGGGAGCAGCACTGTGGTACAGCAGGTAACGCCACCACCTGCAGTGCCAGCATCCTAGATGGGTGCTGGGTTCAAGTCTGGGCTGCTCTACTTCTGATCCAGCTCTCTGCTATGGCCTGGGAAAGCAGTAGAAGATGGCCCAAATCTGTGAACCAGCAGATGGAAGACCTCTCTCTCTCTCTGTCTCTTTGTCTCTCTCTCTGTCTCTCCTCTCTCTGTGTAACTCTGACTTTCAAATAAATAAATAAATTTTTAAAAAAATGTTTCAGGGTAGGCATTGTGGTGCAGAAAACTAAACCACCTCTTGGGATGACAGTTTCCCATATCAGAGTGTCTAGTTAAAGCCCTGGGTACTCTACACTTCCAACGAAGCTTCCTGCTAATGTGCCCAGGAGGCAGCAAATGACGGCCCAAGTACTTGAGTTCCTGCTATCCATGTGGAAGATCTTTAAGGAATTCTTGGCTCTTGGTTTTAACCTGGCCCAGCCCAGCCCTGGCTGTTATGGGCATAAGAGGCAATGATCCAGGGGATATTCTCTCTCCCCACCCCCTCATATATCTTTCTGTATAGATATCTGTCTCTGCTTTTCAAATAAAAATAAAATTTTTTAACCACCTCCACATCAAATGTCCATTCACAGTCTCCGAAAATCAGCCAAAACTAAGTTTGACTCCCACATTTATACAGGAAGAGATGAGAAAGTGGGATCAAAAAAGTAGAATTCTTAAAAAGAAACTAAGGAGCCTTTATGGTTGACTGAGAAAATAGTGGCACATTGGTTGGAACAGCTCGATGATCAGGAAGGACAGGGGACAAGTGAATAGCGTACAGTAAAAAGGAATAATTTCAAGTGAGATAAGATTTAAGACAATATACCGAAACACGTTTAGAGATATATAGGTTACTGAAAAAGATTCCTAAAAGTACAACCTGTCACTGTTTTGCCAAACTTGGGAGCCAGAATTTTTATTTTCCTAATTCTCAAGAAACTTTCAAATTCAGATTTATATGTCTTTTAAATTTCAAGTGGGTGTGGAAGGAAGTCTTTAATTTTGAATGATAAGGACTTGCACATGTATTTTACATATACAACGATAAACACAAAAATATGTTGCCTTTATACTTTGCAAACAATAAAATGTGCACTTTGAGTCTGAAAAAAAAAAAGAAATTTCAAATCAAGCCTACTTAGGTTATAATGTTGGCTAGGGAGGACTTGGGTAGCAGGATAAATAGCAACCTAATAAAAACATTGAAAGATAAAGGATGTTGCACCATTCCATGAAAGATATGTATTCACTATGTTTATTAGCAGGGACATTTTCTTAGAAGATGACCTAATAGTTTTTCTATCAAGGTCTCTATTTATTAAAAAATCCTCCCAACAGCACGACAAGGTCTCTATTTATTAAATAATCTTCCCAGTAGCAGTATCTATATAAGGTGAGGACAATGCTGAGAAAAGTGGAGTAACAGAGCAAGGGATGCCAAAACTCAAGCAAAATTGTCTGGCAATGAATTTGAATATATAAAATTCGAGTTAACAAAGTATCTAAAGAAAACAGAAAATTCTCTGCTGAACAACCTGATCTGAAATAATAAAATAGGCAATGTTTAAGATCCAGCTAAAGAGCCTATTAACTTGGTGATTTTGAAGAAGTCACCCTTTTTCAGCCTCTGTAGCTTAGTCCATTAAATAGAGACAATATTACTTCTCATGTTCCTGAGGATCAAATACCAGGTACCTATATAAAAGTGTTGGGAAAACTATTAAGTATTAATACCAATATTACCCTTAAGTCAGTGAGTCTGGATCTCAGGGTTATCTCCCCCCCCCCAATTTTTATTTATTATTTTATTTATCAGAGAGAGAGAGAGAGAGAGAAATCTCCCAACTCCCCCAATGCCTAGGAGGCTCCCCTATGGGTAGCAAGGACCCAAGTACTTGAGCCATCATTCGCTGTCTCCCAGGATGTGCATTAGCAGGAAGCTGGAATCAGGAACGAGCTGAGACTTGGACACAGGCATTCCCATGAGGAATGAGGAAATCCAAAGCAACATCTTAACTCCTGTGCCAAATATTCCCACTCAGGGTCTTCTGAAGAGGAGGTGAATCTTGATTTCAGAAAATAAAGCAATGACTGGTAAAGTAAACAAATGGTAAAGATAACAAGAACCTGGATCTTTAGTTCTCATATTGTTCTTTCTATTCCACTTACTTTATTCGACAAATAAATGTGAGACTGGGCTTTGAGTCTAATCACCACCAGGTAGTATTCTAGTCTCTTTGGGCCGCTGTAACACGCGCTATAGAAAAGGGGCTTAAGCATTCCTGCTTCACAGAAGAGTACCTTCTTGGTCTTCCCTCACATGACAGAAAAGGGCAAGAGAACTCTGGGAATCTTTCATAAAAGGACTAATCTCATCACAGCAGTCCCTCCTCCATGACCTCATCTAACCCTTATCATTCCCCAAAGTCCTCACCTCCTATCACTATCACCTTGGAGTTTAAAATTTCAACATAGGGATTTGATGGGAACATGAATATTCAGTCTGCAACAGGGAAGCTTCAGACATGCGAACCATCAATAGACTCAGGACCAGAGAGGAAGGTGCATTGAGCAAGGAACTATCTGGGGACAAATTTTCTGACAGCAATGACCAAGGTAGGAAACCATGGTAAACTTTCCGATTTAGGGAAACAAGATGCCTGACTGGAAGAGCAGGCAGTCCACCCCTGTGATCCTCTGTTTCCCAGCCTGGAAACAAGACAGCACTTTGACCTTCAGCCTGCTTGAATATTTCTGAACATTTCTTCCAATAATCAGGAAACACAGGTGTAAGGTCCTTTCCAAAGATTAGAAAAGAGACTTATCCACTGGTTTCACTGACATGCAGGTTCTCCTGGGCTGGACTCATCTTTTGTAAAAAATACAAAAGACAATGCCAAATGCCTTTCTCAAGAGTTATTCCTGAATCAAGCCCATCAGAATATCACACAAAGGGTTAGTTTCTAATTCGTTCAAGTTGGTAGGAGTAGCAGCATTCCAAAAGCATCCGACAGAAGTTAACATTAGATACAATGGATGTCTCATGCTACTAGGGCTTACCATCCTCAGGAAACCAGATCAAGAGCACTGTTCCAGGCAGGACCCAACTGTCAAGACATGAAATGTTACTTTTGAAGTCACATGAAGCTCAGCATCTATTGAGATGAATTACGAGGGCTTTGGATTAAGTTTAGGCTGAAGGGCAAAACGTATTTTTAAACGATGAGCTATCAAGAAATATTTCTTAGGTAATTTACTTTTAAGAGAATTTCCTTGCAAAATAAGATCCAGTGATACCTTAAAAATGATTTTGTATAGTTCTACCAAAAGGGATCAAAAGGATAGCCTTACAGCTGTCATCACCTTCTATTTGAGTAGCGCTTAGCCTGGGCCCATCCAGCTGGCTTATTTTAAGAATTAATATCCCATCCGTGGCTCTCCTTTTCAAAAGGAAAAAGAAAGATTTATAACATGAAGGTAAGGAAAAAGCACTTTAAAAGAACAAAATATAGTACTGTCACTGAAGAATATTTATTTCAGATCCTAAAAATAGTCACACACTGCATAATGCCATTTTTGGTCAAAAATGGGTTACATATGTGATAGTGGTCCTTTAGATTATAATGGAGCTGAAAATTCCTGTTGCCTGGTACGTTGCAGCTGTCATAATGTCCTGTCCTAAACCATTACTCATGTGTTTATGGAGATGATTTTGTGAACAAACCTACTATGCTGCTAATCAAACACAAATACAGCATCATAGATCTATGTGCTATAAAGAATACTTGATAATATTAAGAAACAATGATATTACCAGTTTATGTATTTACTGTTCTACACTGGTTATCATTATTTTAGTTTGTATTTCTCCTTATAAAAATATCAATTGGGGCAAGTATTTGGCACAAAAGTGAAGTTAATGCTTAGAATTCTTGCATCCCGGGGCTGGCACTGTGGCACAGCAGGTTAAAGCCCTGGCCTGCAGCGCTGGCATCCCATATGGGCACTGGTTCAAGTCCCGGCTGTTCCACTTCCAATCCAGCTCTCTGATATTGCCTGGGAAAGCAGTAGTAGATGGCCCAAGCTATTGGGCCCTTGTACCTGCATGGGAGACCCGGAAGAAGCTCCTGGCTCCCGGCTTCAGATTGGCCCAGCTGTGGCCATAGCAGCCATCTGGGGGAATGAACCAGCAGATGGAGGACCTCTCTGCCTCCACCTCTCTCTATAGCTCTGCCTTTCAAATAAATAAAATAAATCTAACTCTGCCTGTCAAAAATAAAAATAAAAAAAAAAACTTAACCAAAAAAAAACAAAAAAACAAAAAAAAAACAAGAATGCTTGCATCCCATCTTAGAGCATCTAGTTCAAGTCCCAGCTACTCTATTTCTGATTCAGCTTTCTGCTAATGTGCACCCTGGGAATCAGTAGATAATACTCAAGTCCACAGGTCTCTGTACCTATGTGCAAGAACAATATTGAGTTCCTGAATCCTCACCTCAGTCTGGCCCAGTCCTGGTTTCAGGCATCTGGGGAGTAAACCAGTAGATGGACAATGTCTCTGTCTCTATTCCTCTGTTTCTGACTTTCAGATAAAATGAAAGTATTTTTTAAATGTAAAAAAATGTACATTGACTGCAAAGCAGTATTATGTATTATGCTGGCAAGAGCCTCGTACATCTTTTGTTTATCATGTCTCTTGATGGCATCACTTTCTGTCTTTTCACTTGTGTTTGATTGAATCTCGTGTTGTTTTGTCCATCGTGGTCCCAGGAGCAACAACTTACATCCTGTAGCCTACATATGGCAGTAGGTTGTACCACCAAGGTTTGCATAAGTAGGCTCTTTGAGATATGTACAATGTTAAAATCATCACAAAACATGGCATTTTTCAGTAAGTGCCGCATAGTTAAGTGACACATGACTGTATGCATATAGTGATTTGCTTGTTTGCCTTATTTGTTTCATGTTTTCCAATGTTTCAAATTGATTGATTTCTGCTGCTGACGAGTTTGACCTTTTTCTCTGCATGACATTGCTGGCTTTGTTTTTTCATGGATTGGTTTTGAAAATGTTCAATTCCTATAATTCTTTTGAGAATTGATGAGTAAATGAGAGGCTAAAGGAAAAGAATTTCCACTTTAATTGTACCTTTGCCACTGATCCAAAGCAATATAAAGTTAAACTAGATTTTGGTTTTCAGAAGCATTTTAACAGTCATACTCAACTTCCAGCCCAATGAACACTCAGCTTTGAAAATTCATTGTGACTTCTGATTCATCCTTCATATCCTGATTCATCTATGAAAGAAGACTCTATGCACAGAACTTAGCTGCAACTCTTTTTTCACTTTACTTTGTTCTCAAGAAAAGCATTTGGATAAGTGGTATACTAATTTATAAAAAATCCCAAAGCAATGTGTGTTCAAACCTAACACACAAAGAGGTGATATACCTCTTGTCCAATAAATGGCTCTTTTACAAACCCCACATTTTGTTATTCTCCTGAGTTCCAATGGCATCAGATCATCTGGCTACTTTCCTGCTGACAGCAATGAACAATAAGGAATGTGTTTTACTTACTGCTAGATAGCTGGGCCTATTTTCTTATAGTTAGAAGGATCATGGCCGGCGCCACAGCTCACTTAGCTAATCCTCCGCCTACAGCGCCGGCACCCCGGGTTCTAGTCACGGTTGGGGCGCCAGATTCTGTCCCAGTTGCTCCTCTTCCAGGCCAGCTCTCCAGCTGTTGCCCAGGAGGGCAGCAGAGGATGGCCCAAGTGCTTGGGCCCTGCACCCGCATGGGAGACCAGGAGGAAGCACCTGGCTCCTGGCTTTGGATCGGCGCAGTGCGCAGGCCGCAGCACACCGGCCGTAGCAGCCATTTTGGGGGTGAACCAACAGAAAAGGAAGACCTTTCTCTTTATCCCTCTCTCTCTCACTAACTCTGCCTGTCAAAAAAAAAAAAAAAAATCATAAAGCCATGGCAGTGATGCCAAATCATTTAAGATGATTTTCCCCTTTGATCAGCATTGAATTCCAATGGAGACTTCTAGATAGTACCTACTCCCTCCTGCTCTGATCCTGTAATGGACATACAACTTGGAGAACCAGGAGTTGACAGAATGTGACTGTTGTTGTCCATTAGAACCTTATTTCAAGTCTCAAGTCTGTGATTTGCTATATGATTTCAGGAAATTAATCTAGCATCTCTGGGTCTTCACAACCCTTCTTGATGCAATAAGAGTGTTGCTTCCTTGATGGAACACATGCTTGACAGTACTGTGTAGGTTTCCAAGACTGTAATATTTTGAACACAGACAGCCCTACTTTCTGAGTGGTTATTGTAACTTTCTTCTTTCTTATGGTAGGCTCTGTATTACAATTTTCTGTGTAGTTGTATTATTTCTTTTCTCCTTAACTGGAAGTTTCTTGAGAATAAATGCTGGTTTCATTATATCTCTGTTCTGTGAAGGAGTCTCTCTGTGAGAGACAGAACATAAAAAGAGACAATGGCCAAAGCACATATGACAACAGAACTCTGGCCCGCAATCCATGCAAGCAATCGGGGAAGTCAAACAAAAAGCTCTTCAACAGGGAGCCCAGAGCACTCAGGATTTGGGCAATGACTACCAGCTTCCCCAAGTTTTGCTCCAGCTTTGAACTCAAGACCAACCAGAGAAGGTAAATTGCTCTGTAAACCATTTGCAGCTTCCCTGTGCCCACAGCCTGCAACCACAGCACATTTGAAGGTTTTCCTTTACTCCATTATTAATCTTTTCCAATGCCCTGCTTGCCTTTGAGTATCTGCCAAATACCAGTGATGGTGAATGATTCCCTTCCTATACAAACTCAGAATACACATTTTTGTTCTCCTTTGAGTAGGCTTCATTTAGTCACACATTTTTAAACATTCATTTTATTCATGTGTACTTCACCACATTCAAAAGAAAGATTTGGGGTGAATCTTTATCCAAAATGCTGTATTTTTATAGAAGCAAAATCCCCTTCCAGTTTTAACATTCTGTGACAGTAGGAAAATGCTGAAGTCAAATAAATCACTAAGTTGGTAAATAATAGAACAATTGATCACAAATACATTATTCACATGTATAAAAATGGTTTTCTGCAACTCCCTGGATAAATGTTGATTTAAATTTTTAAGCCTTTGAAGCTCTAAAAAAAAAAAATTATACAGTAACCCCTTCATATTCAGCCATCCTATGCTGCTTAGTTAAGGGTCATAGGCATAAAGCCACGTGATTTCTTCCAGGACATTTATCCTTCTACAAAATTCACTTTTTCAAAATAT
Source organism: Oryctolagus cuniculus (assembly GCF_051225735.1). NCBI lineage: Eukaryota > Metazoa > Chordata > Mammalia > Lagomorpha > Leporidae > Oryctolagus > Oryctolagus cuniculus. The sequence continues at coordinate 56,462,799 of NC_142879.1, read as the reverse complement.
ACTTGCTTATCCTGTTAGCCCTGAAAACTAAAAACTCTCAATGGGACCAAAATTATTATCTTCCCCTCAATGATTTTGTAGTGAGACACAATGTAATGGGGTGAAGTGGCTTGGATTTGGCTTCTCCCCTTCATTGGCCACCCCTGGCCATGTGTGTTAGATCAGTTTCCTTTGAAGAGCAGAAACACTCTTTACTCTGTTTTATAATGAGCAGCCTATATCTTCTCATTGGTGTTAGATACTGACTGACATGAAAAACAATAGATATGTCCTACCCAGAAAGTCTGTGAACTAGAAAGCAGAGTTCCGGGAAATCTTTTTGTAACCTGTACTTGGGCTACTTTAAAATTTGCATTGTATGTGTAATTTCTAAAACTTTTATTAAAAATTTAAATAGACATAAAACTAGAAAACCTATATTAGGTATCACTCAGAAGGAAAAAAAATCACCAATACCAGCTTATCTTTTTTTTTTTTTTTTAATTTGTCAGGTAGAGTTATAGACAGTGAGAGAGAGAGAGAGAGACAGAGAGAAAGGTCTTCCTTCCATTGGTTCACCCCCCAAATGGCCGCTACAGCTGGTGTGCTGCAGCCGGCTCGCTGCGCTGATCTGAAGCCAGGAGCCAGGTGCTTCCTCCTGGTCTCCCATGCAGGTACTGAGGCCCAAGCACTTAAGCCATCCTCCCCTGCCTTCTCTGACCACAGCAGAGAGCTGGACTGGAAGAGGAGCAACCAGGACTAGAACCGGCGCCCATATGGGATGCTGGCGCTGCAGGAGGAGGATTAGCCAAGTGAGCCACGGCTCAGGCCCCAATACCAGCTTATCTTTCAAAAGGAATACAAGCTCCTTATACAAAAAAATTATTTTGGAAAATGTATACTAATTTTTCATTTACTGTGAGTTTCCGACATATGACGGTGCTGCTCTCACCTAGCAGGCTTTAGTTGCTGGCCCCTTGGCCTCTCCTGATATGGAAGAAACTTCTGAAACCAAACTCAACCTTTCTTATTGCCTTTATGTACCAGGAGACCCCACATTAGGGGTGAAAAAGGGGTGAAAGGGAAATTCTACACATACTAAAAAATTAAAGTTTGCATTCTTTTTCTAGATATTCTTTAATTTTCTAGCAACTGTGTAATACAGATAATGTAGTTAATGCTTCTTAGACATGATAGAATGAGGGTTCTGAAAATTAAAGTGGTAGACTCAAGATCGTGTAGTTATAAGCAGGAGACCCTTCAATGAGGCAGAATATGGTTGTATACTTGCAGAGCACGGCAACAGAAAGAATTTAAAAAGAAAATATACTGGGGAAAAAAAGTTAATCTTTTCCTCAGATAAAATACAAAAGTCCCTGAACACAATCTCCTCTCAGGGGAAATTTAGGGAGAAGATTTTTATGAGTCCTACATCAAAAATGTTCAGTTTGATTGCATACAGTCATAACATCCTTTGCGTTTCAACCAGGACTTTGAAATGATCTCACTTCATATTCTGCTTACTCAATTGCATTCCCTGAGAATAGCTGCTTGGATTTACAGAATTTTTGTAAGTATACAGAATCTAATGACTCAATGTTTATGGCAGTTGTTGAAATAAATGTGTAATTGTTCTAAATGCTTCATTCAAGTAACTAGTATTTATTGTGAATCTACCATGTGGCAACACTGAAGGCCTATTTAAGATCTGTGGTTGGTGACAAGAAAAAGGGGTAAGCAATTACTTCTTCAAGAAGTGAACTTGGGGTCATGCTTTGAACACTGAGTGCAAATCAGATCAACTGAATTAAGGGAAAGAAGCAAAATGCAGCAGTGAAAATTTTCTGAACAATTTGAGCAGGACAAATAGTTTCTGGAGTGGTAGCTGTAGGTCAAAGTGGACAGGAACAGTGGTAACAAGGAAGAAACAACCACCAGAAAAGAAAAAGTTGCAATATAATTCATATTAACCTAAAATCAGTGTGGAGAAGCCAACAAAGACATAAAGGTCCTGGTGTGAGAAATCAAGGAATGGCATTTGGATAATTGCCAGTGTTGCAGAAATCAAGACACCATGAGTTCAGAACCTACCTGGAGACTGAGATAACACAGCTCGCACTTGCAATTGCTTTCAAATGTTTGACAACACACAACAGTAAGATAAACTTTTTTCAGTGGCATATACTCCTAAATATATAGACTTAGACAAAACAAAATTTCTCCAATTGATGTGTCCCTTTACTATTAGTGAAATCTGGTATATTCCATGTTATTCTATTACATTAAAAATAGTAATTACAACTTTCTCAAATGCTTCCACATCACAGTACTGGAATTATATTCTCCCAGTAGTTTGTGAAATCTACTGAACTGTGCATATTCCATGAGGAGATAAACATATGCATATAGTTTCCAATCTTAAAATCTACCCTAATTGAACAATTAAACCAACAGAAAATAACTCATCCTCTCGTGACAACCATTTAGTCTTATTTCATTTAAACTTAGATATCTATCTCGTCTTCTAGAAAGAAGTGGCAGTTGTCACTCCAAAATGTTTTTCTAATCAAATATATTATATCTATTGATATTTTTTTTGACAGGCAGAGTGGACAGTGAGACAGAGAGAGACAGAGAGAAAGGTCTTCCTTTTCCATTGGTTCACTCCCCAATGGCCTCTGCGGCCGGCGTGCTGCGGTCAGCGCTGATCCAAAGCCAGGAGCCAGGTGCTTCTCCTGGTCTCCCATGTGGGTGCAGGGCCCAAGGATTTGGGCCATCCTCCTCTGTACTCCCGGGCCACAGCAGAGAGCTAGACTGGAAGAGGGGCAACTGGGACAGAATCCGTCGCCCCAACCGGGACTAGAACCTGGTGTGCCGGCGCCGCAGGCAGAGGATTAACCTAGTGAGCTGCGGCGCCAGCTATATCTATTGATATTTACCATTTTTGAAATTAAAACTGAGCAATATAAAATATTTCATTAAAATAGCAATGACAAATCCACTATGTGGTAACAAGTATTTATCATAAGTAATTACATTGCACAAAAATACTTAGTGAAAGGAGTAATATTAGTTTACATTTTTGCAAATTTCCTCAATGTTTGGCTTAGAAAACAGCTGGATTCTCCTATCTGTTTCTACATTCAATTGCTGCAAAGTGTTGTGCAGGTTGAAGAAAATTTATCCTCAACAAGAAAATACTTTGAAAGGAAGAAGTATTCTAATAGCCTTTTCAGACAATTGAGGATACCCTTTTTTGTTGCTATACCAAACTTCACAGTAGTAGTTTCTTAATGGTTACCTGAGCCTGAAAATCTGAAAGTTCTATCAATGAACTTTCCATACTTGACCACATCAATATTCACTGATCTATATTACATTATGCATGTATCTTTTAACCAAAAATAACATACACTTATCAATTGGAAAATATTAATTCACTGAGTTATGTAAATTTCTCAAATTCTGACACATTTCACCATATAAAATAAAAATCACATTTGTTGATATGACCATCACAATATCACTATTGAGAAGTTGTCAGGCTCACTATGACAACTGCAAGTTTTACAAAACTCTTTCACTCAAAACTCCAAATTTTATTATTGACAACTAAGCTTATTTTGTTCTTCAAAGAAGATTTGGGTGCGTGTTGTGGCACAGATGTTAACACACCTCTTGGGACACCCATTCCCATACTGAAGTGCTGGTTTGCGTCTTAGAACCCCCACTTTCAATCGAGCTCCATGGCTAATGTATCCCAGGAGGCAGCAGGTGATGGCTCAAGTGCTTGGGCTCCCGCCATCTATGTGGGATGTTCCAGAATCCTGCTATTGGACTACTCCCAGTCCTGCCTGTTGCACGCATTTGGAGAGTGAACCAGCAAACAGATTCAATGTCTTTTTTCCTCTTTCTCTCTTTTCTTTTTTTTTTTTTTTAAAGATTTTACTTATTTGAGAGGTAGAGTTACAGTGAGAGGGAGAGACAGAGAGAAAGGTCCTCCTTCCGTTGGTTCACTCCCCAGTGGCCACAATGGCCAGAGCTACACCGATCCAAAGCCAGGAGCCATGTGCCTCCTCCTGGTCTCCCATGCGGGTGCAGGGGCCCAAGCACTTGGGTCATCCTCCACTGCCCTCCAGGGCATCAGCAGACAGCTGGACTGGAAGAGGAGCAGCTGGGACCAGAACTGTGGGGAGCAACTCGGACTAGACTAAGTTACTGGAATTAAGACTTATTCTATGCATCTGCTCTCCCACAATATGGCGCTGGGAGAGGAGAAAACAGCTTCTACACAGCTGCCTCCAGTTCAGCCAATAAACTGTAGGACTTGCTCCTGATTGGAGGAGAGCAGCGTACTTGGCGTGTGGGCAGCCGAGTTGGGATTGGCGGAGGAGGACTATAAAGGAGGAGAGAGACAACATGCACCAGGAACATCTAAGGGGAACATCTATCTGAAGGAACACCTGTGCAGCCCCCGAGAGCCGGCCGGCGGTGTGCCACTCCCCTGCGGAAGTGGGAAAAGTGGCCAGGGGGAACCGCCCTTCCACGGAGGTGGAAGGGACAGCAGCCAACCCGGGAAGAACCAGCAGCAAACCCGGGGAGGGCCGAGCAGACGAAAGAACAGCGCAGGGTTCAGTGTCGTTCCTCCACGAAGACGGGGAGCGACACAGAACCAGTGCCCATATGGGGTGCCGGCACCGCAGGTAGAGGATTAAACTACTGCGCTACATCACTGGCCCCCCTCTCTCTTTTCTTAAGTGTGACTTATTAGGAATGGAAATTCTGCTTAACACAATAATCTCTTTACCTTGCATATGTATGTGTCCATATCATACTTCTTATTGTCTTAATGAGTGAGACACCTAGAGATCTCCTGAGGTTCCTTGTGCTTCCTGCTCATACATAGAACTGACCTTAGCATTGAAAAGCCAGGGCCTGCAGATAGAGGAAAATAGGAATAGCTGACTGGTCAGGAAAGAGGCTATTCCTGATACCATGGCAGCAGGCTGCAGAATCTGGTATCAAGAGTTTAAAGGATGGAATATGTAAAATTTGGAATGGATGAGTATAAGACAGGGAGATTTAAAGTAGCCTGCTTCATATCATGGTTTGACTTTGGAGAAAGACTAAGGGTAAAGACTCAAATATTCGACCTCAACAGAAGGCTTGATCCCAGGCCTAATGTGTTCACTCTCCATGAATACATCTCTCTTGATTTTGATCTCACTGCAGGTAGCATTCTGGGTATTTCTTTTTAAATCTTAATATCCATCAACTGAACATTGGATAAAGAAATTATGGGGGCCGGCGCCATGACTCAATAGGCTAATCCTCCACCTGTGGCACCGGCACCCGGGTTCTAGTCCCGGTCGGGGCGCCAGATTCTGTCCCGGTCGCTCCTCTTACAGTCCAGCTCTCTGCTGTGGCCCAGGAAGGCAGTGGAGGATGGCCCAAGTCCTTGGGCCCTGCACTCGCATGGGAGACCAGGAGAAGCACCTGGCTCCTGGCTTTGGATCAACGCAGTGTGCCGGCGGCAGCGGCCATTGTGGGGTTAACCAACGAAAAAGGAAGACCTTTCTCTCTGTCTCTCTCTTTCACTGTCCACTCTGCCTGTCAAAAAAAAAAAAAAAAAAAAGAAAGAAAAAAAATTATGAAATCCTGTCATTTGCAACAAAATGGATGCAACTGGAAAATATATGCTTAGTGAAATAAGCCAGTCCCAAAAAGACAAATACCGTAAGTTCTCCCTGATCTGTGGTAAGTAATAGAGCAACTAAAAAGTAATCCATAGAAGTGAAATTGACACTTTGAGATGTGATGTCTTTGAACAGCCCTTGTCTCAACTGTTGAGGAACAGTTTTTTTTTTTTCATACTATTTGTTAAACTCTTTACTTAGTATAGAGTTAATTTTATGTGTATAAAGTTAATTGAAAATAGATCTTAGTAAAAAATAAGAATGAGAATAGGAGAGGGAAGAGGAAGAAGCGTGGGAGGGCAGGTAGTGTGGAAAGAATCACTATGTTCCTAAAGTTTTATTTATGAAATGCATGAAGTTTGTATACCTTAAATAAAATGTTCTAGGGAAAAACATTTATTTATTTGAAAGGCAGAGTTACAGAGAGAGAGAGAGAGACAGACAGACAGACAGAAAGCTTCCATCCTTTGGCTTACTCTGAAAATAGTCACAATGACCAAAGCTGGGCCAATCAGAAGCCAGGAGCCAGGAGCTTCTTCCAGGTCCCCCACAGCTGAGCCCACAGACTTCAGCTATCTTCCACAGTCTTCCAAGGTGCATTAGCTGGGAGCTGGATCAGAAATGGGGCAGACGGGACTCAGACCAGCACCCAAATGGGATAACAGCACCAACAGCAGCGTCTTTATGCACTATGCCACAGCGCCCACACTGTTACTTTTTCTCCTGTAACTGGTGCAGCCATATATAAGACGTGATAAGGTGTGGCTTGGCTTTCCAGTATAAGACCACAGATGTGAACAGAGGGGCAGTGTTTGGAAGCTTACAGAAGACCGCACAACTCTAAATTTCTGGTCATGATCAATTTGCAACTTTGAGATGTAGAGGAAAAAATATTGTATGCTGATTCTCTTGTTGTGTAATTGTTAATACTTTACTGAAGGTAATTATTAAGTTCTGTTCCAGGACTGCTTTATTATTTTTTACAAATCACTTTGGCAAATTCTTTCTTATGCAAATTAAGTTGCTTCTTTCAGTGCAATTGTTCAGTGGGTTCACACTAAAGTAATTCAACCACTTGGCACTTCATTCATCCTGCTGGCAAGTTAAAGGAAGAAAACGCAAAGAAAGGATTATGTGACATTCCATTAGTATGTGCAGCATCCAGTTAGCGTTCTCACTGCTCTGAGCCATCCAAATGCCTTGCTTATAGTACACATTAGGTACTCAATAAATGATTGTCAAATGAATGAAAAAAATGAAGAAGAGCTCCTGATTCTCTATACTCACAGAAGCCTCTGCAACACAGCGTAGCTGCTCTCACAAGTGTCCATGAAGCCTGAAGGACAGTACAACGAGGAGGCCCCGTGATGGCTCTAGGATGCCTGATCCCACCTCCTGCCCTGCTGCAGCTTCTTGATTCTTCACCTCAGCAGCACCTGCAGCTCTGGGTGCCTCAACAGCTCCCTCTTCCTCTTCTCTTCTGCATTATCCAGCCAGCCTCCAAATACTTTCTATTCCAACTCGTCAATACCTCTCAAAACCAGCTGCCCTCTTCTGTCCATAAAACAACTGCTTTCAATCAGTCATGGCTGAACTAAGCAGAAGAAACGCCACTTCTACCCCTATTTAACTATGCTCTCCACTGGGGCAAGTGTATTTTCCCCTTAAACAGTCAAAAGTGTAAGAGCCAGATGAGAATGTAACTTTTAAGTCCTGACACCAAAAAGACTTGGCACTCCTTAACACCAGAATAATGCCAGTATGCTCCCAGTCAAGGACCCCTTGGGGTGGGCATCCCTCACTCCTTCCCTGAGAGAGAGCCTGCCTTTGAAAAGCAGAACCTGGGTCCCTTGGGGGAAGCCTCACCAGAAGCACAAGAAGAAAGGTGGAGGGGAAGTAATGAAGTGAACATGCTCAGTTATTTATCTAATAGTTACTGATTAAATGAATCACTCTCACTTTCCTGGCCAAAATCCATGGGTGAGGTTAACCCAGGAATGCAGTTGGAGAATATATCTCTCAATAAGAGTCAGAGCTAAGACACTTTCTTTTACCAAGCTTTATGAAAGCATTAGCCAAAAGAGAACAGAGTGGTTTGAGGACAGTCCTGGTATCTTCTTAGAATTTTATCTCACTCCTATGGAAGCCTGAGGTAGGGCTCCAAACCACATTCAAAAGAAAACAAAACAGTAAGTCTGTTCCATTAACACTGGGAACATCAGGTGGAAACCAACAGTGATGTTTTGGAACCACTCTCAGCTTCTTGTAGAGTGGAGTTCCACAATGTTGGTAACTGGGCTCTGGCACGAGATTCCCACCTCTGCTCAGTGGGAACATGAAGAGTTCTGTGGAAGCTGAGCTGTCATCTAGATGTGTACATCGCACCTGGAACGTCCCAGGACAGCTAAGGAAGAACCAACGGGACATTGCAGGGAGCTGCTGGCAGGGCCACAGAAACTGGATTATTATTATGCAACTGATTCTCTATGCTAGTGGATTGGTGAGGCCTGAAAATGCTAAGTTATATAAAGAAGGGGGAAGAGGGGTGTGCTCAGAATGGAATATTTTTCCCAACAAACTGAGTTTTCCATTTGGGAAAAATTCCGTCAGCTGTTAAAAGAATAAAACAGTTTCTCTCTCTCTCTCTCTCTCTCTCTCTCTCTCTCTCTCTTTCTCTTTCTCTTTCTCTTTCTCTCTCTTTATTTTTTTCCCCAAACAAAGCAATGTATACACACAGAAAGCTTAGAAAACAGAAAGCACGTAAATCCTTATTGCTCTGACCTGTGTCCTCCTCACTGTTACCTATAGTGGAAGCAGACTGCGACTGAGGGAGGCATTGTACTCCCTATCTAACCTAGCAGGCATACATTAAAACCCCTCTGCTAGATGGATCTCATTTCTTCTTAGGAGCTGAAAGTGCCTTCAGACATTATTTCACCAATTCCCACAGATTTTATCTAAGGTAGGAAGAAGCACCCTTACCTCCAATGCACGAATGGAGAAGGTAGAGATGTAAGTTAGTCAAATGATGCCCAAGGTTGCCCTCCAGGCAGTACCAGACAGAACTTCATCTGGAAACTGGAGCTTTGGTCTCATCATTCTAGGGACACAAGTCGACAGGGGCTAGTGCTGTGACCTAGCAAGAGAAGCCACTGCCTGCAAAGCTGGCATCCCTGATGGGCACTGGTTCCAGTCCTGGATGCTCCACTTCCAATCCAGCTCCCTGCTAATGTTCTGGGAAAGCAGTGAAAGATGGCCCAAGCCCATGGCCCCCTATACTCATGTTTGAGAAGCAGAAGAAGCTCCTGGCTCCTGACTTGAGGCTGGCCCAGTACTAGCCATTGCAGCCATTTGGGGAGTAAACCAGCAGATAGAAGTGTTATCTCTCTCTCTCTCTCTCTCTCTCTCTCTCTCTCTCTCTCTTCCTTTCTTTCTGTAACTCCACCTTTCAAATACATAGACATATCTTTTAAAAATAATGATAAAAGAAGCCTATGATGCCTCACAAAGAGTTTTTAGGTTGCACTGCTTTTGCTCTCCAAAATGCCAATAACAGAGTTTATCACATTTGTACTTATTGAGAGCTAGTAAAGCTTGGGAATTCAAGTGAGACACTAGAGTGGATCAGCCTAGGTAAAAACCACAGCTCTGCTGCTCTGTTTCTGATCTGGGGAAAAATATTCAGCACTGTGTTGTCTCAATCTCAGTATCTGAAAAATAGAAGGGATAAATAATAGTATCCACCTCACAGGGTTATTATGAGGATTACATTTAGTTTACACCTTCCTACCCCAAGCCCTTCATACACCCACTAAAAGCTTAGGAAAGTGCCTGATACAGAAAAACACTACATAAGTGTTAACTATAATTATTTCTTTTCAAATTGTGCCTTCTTTAATTAGCAATCCTAAGTGATATTTTTTGTCCTGATGACAGCATTGCCTAACCATAGAAATCAACCTTGCAGCATCCCAAGCATATGATTAAATCCAATATATTACTCTATTGTTCTCTTCTCTTTTCTTTAAGAAATATTTGCTGGATGCCTACTATGTGGCAAAGTTTAGCATTAGATTAGGCACATCAGTAAAGATAATTTAGAAGATAATTTTGATGTCAGGTTCTGATGATCTAAGAAGAACATGCACATAAATAACTGTCAATTCTGTATCAAAGCAAATCATATAAGGAACCAGAAAAAAAGATCATCTAATTCTGCCTGAAACTATCAGCACAGCCTTTCCTGAGGAGGTGACAGTATTATGGAGTCATGAAGGATACAAGACTATCTGTGATGTGTGGGCAACTTTTTAGGATACATATTTTTAATCTCATATACAATGATAAAAAAAATAACCATAAGCTGGTGACAGAAATGTCTCCACACTTTTCAAGGACTGAAACGATATTGAAAAATCATTCTATTAAGCTATAAACAAATTATTAAAACAGCCAACAGCCCTCACTAAACACTCATTTAAAAATAACAAATCTCCGTTAACAGCTAAATTAAAATAAATAGAATTAAGTGTTCAAATCATGTTGACTCCAAATGCAGGCTATAGATTTTAGACATAAATTTAGTCTGAAACATAAAAATGGTTTTCAAGGCTATCTCTGCAAATGAATTAATATGTTTTACAAAAATATATTGATGATTGGCCGGCGCCGCAGCTCACTAGGCTAATCCTCCACCTTGCGGCAACAGCACACCAGCACACCGGGTTCTAGTCTTGGTCGGGGCGCCGGATTCTGTCCGAGTTGCCCCTCTTCAGGCCAGCTCTCTGCTGTGGCCAGGGAGTACAGTGGAGGATGGCCCAAGTGCTTGGGCCCTGCACCCCATGGGAGACCAGGATAAGTACCTGGCTCCTGCCATCGGATCAGCGTGGTGTGCCGGCCGCAGTGCGCCGGCTGCAGCGGCCATTGGAGGGTGAACCAACGGCAAAGGAAGACCTTTCTCTCTGTCTCTCTCTCTCACTGTCCACTTTGCCTGTCAAAATATATATATATATAGATGATAAATTTCATCTGAAAATTACAAAATGATTTTTTTAAAAGATTTATTTGATTTATCTGAAAGACAGTGGTACAGAAAGAGATAGAGAAGTCTTCCATCTACTGGTTCACTCCCCAAATAGCTGCAAAGGCCGGAACTGAGCTAATCTGAAGCAAGGAGTCAGGAGCTTCCTCCAGGTCTCCCACATGGGTGCAGAGGCCCAAGGACTTGGGCCATCCTTCGCTGCTTTCTCAGATGCATCAGCAAGGAGCTGGATGGGAAGAAGGGCAGCCAGGACTTGACCTGGTACCCAGTGAGATGCTGGCACTGCAGGCTGAGGCTTTAATCCATTGTACCACAGTGTTGGCTGCCGAAGTATACTTGAGGAGCCAGCGCTGTGGCATAGCAGGTAAAACTGCCATCTGCAGTGCCAGCATCCTATACAGGAACCGGTTCAAGTCCCAGTTGTTCCACTTCCGATTCAGCTCTCTGCTATGGCCTGGAAAAGCAGTAAAAGATGGTCCAAGCACTTAGACCCATACACCTGTGTGGGAGACCTAGAAGAAGCTCCTGGCTCCTGGTTTCAGATCAGCACAGCTCTGGCAGTTGCACTCATTTGGGGCATAAACCAGCAGATGGAAGACTCTTTCTCTCTGCCTCTCTATAATTCTGCCTTTCAAATAAATGAATAAATCTTTAAAAAAGTAAATATATACTTTCAAGTATATATTTGGAGGGGAAATATGGAGGGATACATTATAAAAATATTTTATATATTTCATAATATCAAAAACATAAACTATGGGATATATGTACACATACAAGAATATCTGAATGATTACATGTCTATGAAGAATATAAACACTATATAACAATTTCTCAGAAGCTAGTTACTTTAAATGCTTTTGAATATGAAGAATAATAAGCAACCAAAGCAATTCTTCAGAAGAGTCGGTAGGGAATTTCATGTAAAGTCATGGTAACTCCTAGGATTTTTTTTAGTTTTGGTTAAACTTATACCCTGCTCCCATATGGATATGTTCTTTGGGGGCCAGAAAGAAGAAAAAATAAGTACATAGTGAACAACTACATGATTCTATTTATTTCTCAATGCAGGAATATTAGCTGGGAGCTCCTGTTTATATGCCAGTTAACATTTTGTAGAAGGCTTACACCTTACACAAAAATCCACTCACCATGGATTAAAGACCTAAATCTATGACCCGACACCATCAAATTATTAGAGAACATTGGAGAAACCCTGCAAGATACAGGCACAGGCAGACTTCTTGGAAAAGACCCCAGAGGCACAGGCAGTCAAAGCCAAAATTAACAATTGGGATTACATCTAATTGAGAAGTTTTTGTATTGCAAAAGAAACAGTCAGGAAAGTGTGGGGAAAAATATTTGCAAACTATGCAACCAATAAAGGATTAATAACCAGAATCTACAAAGAGACCAAGAAACTCTACAACAACAAAACAAACAACCCAATTAAGAGATGGGCCAAGGACCTCAATAGACATTTTTCAAAAGAGGAAATCCAAATGGCCAACAGACACGTGAAAAAATGTTCAGGATCACTAGCAATCAGGGAAATGCAAATCAAAACCACAATGAGGTTTCACCTAACCCAGTTAGAATGCTTACATACAGAAATCTACCAACAACAGATGCTGGTGAGGATGTGGGCAAAAAGGGACACTAACCCACTGTTTGGAGATTCCTCAGAAACCTGAATATAACCCTATCATACAACCCAGCAATTCCACTCCTTGGAAGATCAGAGTTGGCGAACTAAAAAGGCTTCCATAGCCTTGGTGACTCATGACAAAAGCCTCGGGTGATTACTGATGCCATGAACAAGAGTGTCAATTGTTAAATAAACAGGAGTCACTGTGCACTTGCTCCCCATGTAGTATCTCTGTCCTTAATGTGTTGTACTATGTGAATTAACAGTATAACTAGTACTCAAACAGTACTTTACACTTTGTGTTTCTGTTTGGGTACAAACTGTTGAAATCTTTACTTAGTATTACTAAGTTGATCTTCTGTATATAAAGATAATTGAAAATGAATCTTGATGAAGAATGGGATGGGAGAAGAAGTGGGAGATGGGATGGTTGCAGGTGGGAGAGAGGTTATAGTGGGAAAAAGCCACTGTAATCCAAAAGCTGTACTTTGGAAATTTATATATATTAAATAAAAGTTAAAAAAACATTTTGTAAAAGGGTAAATAGTCATAATTTTAAAGAATTTCCAAACATTACACTTCTCTAACACTTTGAAAATGAGTTTTTTCAAACACAGTGGGATAAAAGGAGGTATGTTTTCTTACCCCCATTCTCCATGCTAAATAATCTCCAAATGTACCATAGCATTAATTGCAAAATTCCAGAAATTACCCTGTATATTCAAATATACCTCTTATATGATATTGGTCACTATAAACAAAACAAAATGAAACTTAAAATGCTCTAAGCAGTAAAAGTTTGCATTTGTTTTTAAATTTCAAAATGAGAAACGGTGACTTCATATTTGATGGAAACAGACACTTTCCATAGTTGTACTCTGCTTCATCAGTATGTGAGTTCATTGTCACATACCAGCGTGCAAACGCAAAGACAAGGCCTATATATGATTTCTCCATCCTTTAAATAGCCAGAAAGATTTTCCCAGGACTTTCACAGAAGGAATTCCCTCAGGTCACATCAGCCAGATTTGGGTTAAATGCACTTCACAATCCAATCATCAGAAACAGGAATGGAAAAGATGCAACGAATGCCACAAACAGCAGTAGTGCTCAACCCCGAGTGTGCCCCAGAGTTACTCAGTTTGCTAAAACAAATTTCTGGGGCTCACCCAGAAAAGTATGTAAAGTATGGGGTCCATGAGTCTGCATTTCCACCAAAATCCCAGGTGATATTGCCACATACACACCTTGCACTGCCCTGAAGCATGTGAGAGCATAAGGATCTTTATAAAATTTGCGGTATATTACCAAAGAAACAGTGGGGAACACCTCTTAGGTAATCAACCAATGTTCATTCTAGATCTCTAAATATTACTTTGAAATTTCTTTTCAGGAACCCCTACTGCTAAATTGAATTAAGTTGGGCCTCAAGCTGTCTCAGTACATGTTTTAGTTGGACCTGAAGGTTTCTCCCTACATAGTGAACTGTAACCCAACTTCATGAGTAGACAAATTGCAACCTACTCTAATAATAAAGAGACAGTCACAAATATCCAACCGCTCAAGTCTTGTTCAAATAAGACAGATGCAAGCCCAGTTGGGGTTTTTCACTAGTTTACAGCTATTTTCATTATGTCATTTCTTTTTTCCATGACTTTTAATATAATCTGCCCATGGGGTGGGACAGATTATGCTGAACCACTTTTGGTCTAGACTGCTGCCTAATTTAAGAACCACAAATAAAAATTAAGATCTACCAAACTAGATTTGTTGTAGTTCTGCCTTTTTAACACTATTACATCAAAGTAAGGAAGTAATTGAATTTCTTCTGTGTATTTTAGAATTTCCAGTTTTTGATATTGCATCAGCACTGTGGTCAACATCTCTGAAGCAGTTATGAGGGCAAAGCCATAATTGAGCTTCCAGCACTGATCAACAACTACCGCTTTCAGATTGTGTCCTGTGTGTCTTTGAAAACAGAGCCATGAGGGGTTGGTGCTGTGGCACAGTAGGTTAAACTTCTGCCTGAGGTGTCAGCATCCCATAAGGGCGCAATTCAGTTCTGGGCTGTTCTTCTGACCCAGATCTCTGCCTGTGGCCTGGAAAAGCAGTGGAAGATGGTGCAAGCATGTAGGCCACAGCACCTGCATGGGAGATTTGGAAGAACCTCCTGGCTCCTGGGTTTGGATGAGCTCAGCACCAGCTGTTGGGGCCATTTGGAAAGTGAACCAGTGGTAGGAAGACCTTTCTCTCTGTCTCCCTCTCTCTCTCTGTAGTGCCACCTTTCAAATAAATAAATAAATAAATAAAATGGAGTCATGAAACTTCTGAGTAAAATGAATATTGTTGGATTGACTTTAAAAAGCAGGAAAAATGGAAGTAGAGGTGAAAATTTTTCTAGCTCAGCAAGGACCCACTCAGTAACCACTTTGACATGAAAAGTCCAAAAATAATACACTTCACCAGATGTTCTTTTAATTTTCTGGGGATTAATTTGAGAGTTAATTATCCATTTTAAGTGATTAACAACAACAACAAAAAGCACTAGGCTCTGAACCAATCCTTTTAATTGTATTATGGACCATTGTTCATTTCCACTTTTAAGAACTAGAATTGTTTTGACATGTTAAAAAAAAAGTCCTGGAATGAATCCGATATTCTGCTTGGCAACATTTGAAGCAAGTAATTACTGCTACAAACCTTGCCAGCAGCCTTCAATTGTTCATGTCTGTTGGTAAGAAGAGCAATGATAAGAAAAATGCTAAGATGAAATTCTGTAATGACTTCATGCCAGAGAAGCATATTTCTGATTCAATAATTCTAATTTTTTTCTGACTATGTACAGAATTGCTAGCAACAAACAGTAGAAAATGCACTCAGCTAAAACACAAAAGATTCAGACTTTGCAAATCACTGACTTCCTTGAACATTGCTTGCCTTATCTGAACAATTAAGGATTTGGATTGGTGTTTTTATTTTTGTTCTTGCTTTTAGCTTTCCTTCCAGATCTAATCCAAGGCTACAACTTCATACTCTGCCCTAGCTTGAGAACAGGTGTTAGGTGTTAATAGCAGTTAAATGCAAAATCATTTGAGAAAGATTTAATTACACAATGAAAGAAAACCAGAGGCCAGATAATAAATACTGCACTTGAAGAACTGGCGATACATGACAGCGATGACAACAATGCAGAAGGCAAATTTCACTGAATTACAGATATGTAT
This sequence comes from Oryctolagus cuniculus, assembly GCF_051225735.1. Taxonomy (NCBI): domain Eukaryota; kingdom Metazoa; phylum Chordata; class Mammalia; order Lagomorpha; family Leporidae; genus Oryctolagus; species Oryctolagus cuniculus. The sequence continues at coordinate 56,447,211 of NC_142879.1, read as the reverse complement.
TCAGGGCCAGTTGGAAGAATGAAGTCTTTGTAAGGATAAAGTGATTCATCAAAAAAAAAATGAATATTTTTCCCCTCTGGATTTCCTCTCTGTGCCTCAAGAATAAAAACACCTTTCCAGTGACACAGATGAGTCACGCAGATTCTCAAATTAAACCAAGTGCTCAGAGCACTGGGAAAGAAAGTCAAACGATGACTTGGAAATGTAAGAGAATTTGAACTTCTGCTCATTGACTGATTCCAATCAAATTGCTTCACTCTTTCTAGAACGATAATAGTTCTCAAACGTAGGCCTGAAGCAGATTCCCCTGCACCACCCCAACCAGGAATGAAGCGCAGACTGCTAGGCCCCACCTCCAGAATTTCCAAGTCAGCAGGTCTAAGGGAGAGGCTGAAACCGCACACTCTTAACAATTTTCCAGGCTGTCCTGACTGATATTTCTGATCCGGGGACCACAAACTGAGAATTACTGTTATACATTAGTAAAAGTTAGTGGATGAGACAAAAGGGAATTTCTTAAAAATGAGGACGGAGTAAAGAAATATTAAAAGAGTAAAAATAAGGGACACCTAAACTGCCACAGATACGTTGGTATTTTCTCTTAAAAGCACTACAAATTTCATTTTCTTCTTCTGTTTTATTCATTTGAGGACAGGCAGAGACAGACAGAGACCGCTCCCATCTACTGGTTCACTCCCCAAATGCCCACAACAGGTGGAACTGGGTAGGACTCAAGCGGAAGCTGGGAACTCAATCCAGGTCCTCCATGCGGGTGGCAGGGATCCAACTATGTGAGCCATCAATTGCTACCTCCCAGGATCTACTAGGAAGCTGGAGTTGGGAACCTGAGCGGGGACCCAATCCAGGCATCCTTATGGGGGACATATCCATGTTAACTTCTAGGTCAAACACCCACCTCTCTTTCCTTTGTAATACTCCAAGTCTAAGCAGTACAAATGTAGAAGCTGGAGCTGATTGTGAGCGATATGTAATGTATTTCATTGCTTACAAATAAAAAGGAAACAAAAACCTTTGGCTCCTTTTGCTAGCTGCCCCATAACATAATGCAGAAGAAATATTTTTTAAACAAGCAGAGAGTGGAAGAATTTTTTGCTAATGGCCTGCCTCATTACATCAGCTGGAATCATGTTACATACCCTGTTAGGAATAGATGATGCTTAAAAATACAGCAAACTAAATGTGGCATTACCATCCATCCTAAATGAAAAATGTGACAAACTGGACTTAATACCAAGTAGAAATGGAGTGTGGTACGTCTCACAGGGGAATACCAGGATCCACAGGCCAGACTTTCTGGTCACTTTTTCATTAACAAGAAACTCCCATGCACAAAATTGAAGCCTCTTTGGAAGCTTGACTTTACACTGTATTAAAATTGTTTTTATGGAGCCCGTGCTGTAGTGTAGCAGGTAAAGCCACCGCCTGCAGTGCCGCCGGTAGCGCTGGTTCAAGTCCCGGCTGCTCTACTTCTGATCAAGATCCCTGCCATGGCCTGGGAAAGCAGCAGAAGATGCCCCAAGTTCTTGGGCCCCTGAACCCGCATGGGAGATAAGGAAGAAGCTTGTGGCACCTAGTTTCAGATCAGTGCAGCTCCGACCGTTGCGGTCATCTGGGGAGTGAAGCAGTGGGTGGAAGACCTCTCTCTCTGCCTCTCTCTGTAACTCTGCCTTTCAAAAAAATAAATAATTTTTTAAAAAAGAAAAAATACACACTTGAAAAATGAGAAAATTCACCAACTGCAAAAAATAGATGTCCAGGAAGAAGAGTACTACCAACCTAAAACATATCTCTTTTGCAGAGAAATGAAATACATCCAGTTAGATCTCTCAGTTCACCAAATCCCTTCATTAACTGGTCAGTGAATCTGTCTCCACTTTCTGATTACCTGAGAATAGTCATCATTTCTACTCTTATATTTAAAAAAGGAAACTATATGCCTTGGTCTTCATTTTGTTTTCCATTTCTGCTGATTTGGGGAATGCCTCCAGTTCCGTATCAAGTGCATTTCTAAATGCATGAGTGAAAGAAAAAGTACAAATGGTAATTACATTATTCTGATTCAGTTTTCACAATGCTTTGTCATCAGACTATTTTCCTTCCCCATTGCATAAAAGATTTTCACAGTAGAGCTAGTAGGACCACAAGAGACTGTGGAGATGAACCTTCTGTTAATCTGTTGGTTGCATGACTTTTCCTTGGACAATGTTCACTGAAGTTAATGTAAACCTGTATTGTAACCCTAATTAACTAGCATGGCCAGCTTAGGTGAGGATAGTTCATAAATCCCCAAGGGCACCATCTAGGCATCATTTCTTCAGGAGGATTTCTTTTATTCTAGGTCCTCATCTCACCCCTTAAATTTAGGCTCTATAGAGCTTAACATTCCATCATCAAAGCTTTATTTTACTGGAATTTCTTTTTCTTTTTCTCTTCTTTCTACTGTAAGGTCCTAGAGGAATGCAGTGGTGTTTCCTTGGTCTTTACATTTCTAGGGCTTAGGTCACAGAGTGACTCCAAATCTCATTAAAATAATTTTAATGAATTATACTGGATTTAAAACACTGAGCCCATTACTACTACGTTAAGCTATGTGCAATGTTATTAGTATCTTTGTGTAATGTATTTTCTTATTGCTATCTACCAGATAAAAATACACACAGGCAGGGCCAGTGCTGTGATGTAGTGGGTGAAGTGGCCTCCTGCAGTGCCAGCATCCCAGTTAGAGTCCCCGCTGCTCTACCTCCAATCCAGCACTCTTCTATGGCCTGGGAAAGCAATGGAGGATGGCCCAAGTCCTTGAAACCTCCTGCATCTGCATGGGAGACCCGAGGAAGCTCCTGGCCCCTGGCTTCAGATTGGCATAGCTCCAGCCATTGCGGCAAATTAGGGAGTGAACCAGCGGATGGAAGACCTCTTTCTCTCTCTGCCTCTTCTCTTTATGTGTAACTCTGACTTCCAAATAAATAAATAAATCTTTAAAAAAAAAAAAAAAACACGAGGGCTTCCATGGTATCTTCTATAATCCTGAGCTTCCAAGTTTTATATTCATTATGAGATCCTAAAAACTCTAACTGCCATAAGTTCTCGACAGCCCCATTCACACTGTCCAATCAGGCTTGGGGACATTGGAATATGCTCAATTCCAAATGCAAGTGTGCTGGAGGTGGCACACACCTGCTCCTAAGAACTGACTATTAAATTCTCAGGATTCATGCAGCTATCTGCTAAACAACTGACGGCCTCAAGTTGGCAATGGCAGGATTATTTATACCACAGAAATTGGGAAATTCTTGAAATCAGGGTGTGTTCTCTAGAGAGCTGTTTTACTGTGTATCACTGTTCCTGTCATATCACAGAGAAGTGTGCTTCTATGCTATTGAAAGGGAACTTGGAGGGCCCTCATGGTGGCATGCAGGGCTAAGCTGTTACTTGCAATACCAGCATCCCATGTCAAGGTGCCAGTTTGAGCACTGGTTGCATCGCATCTGAACCAGCTCCCTACAAAAGTACCTGAGAAATCCATGGATGAAGGCCCGAGTACTTGGGCCCCTATCACCTATTTGGAAGACCTGGATGGATTTGCTGGCTCCTGGCATAGGCTTGGTCCAGCGCTGGTGGCTGCAGAATTTGGAGAAGTGAAGCAGCAGATGGAAAATTTCTCTCTCTCATATATATGTGTATATATATGTATATATATGTATCTCACATATATATATAAATTTCTCATATATATTATATATAAATTTCTCTCTCATATATATTACATATATAATCTTTCAAATAAATAAATATATTTCTATAAAAAAGGAACTTAGATTCTATCATATGAAAAAACACTATGGATAGACTAAAAGAAATTAGACAACAATCAGTGAAAAAATAATCAAGCTCTAAATTTAATATCATCAAGAGCCAAAAGTTATAACGCAGATTTTTTTTCTACTTTTATTTAATAAATATAAATTTCCAAAGTACAACTTTTGGATTATAGCAGCTTTCCCCTTATAACCTCACTCCCACCCGCAACCATCCATCTCCCACTCCCTCTCCCATCCCATTCTTCATCAAGATTCATTTTTAATTATCTTTGTATACAGAAGATCAACTTAGTACATACTAAGAAAAGATTTCAACAGTTTGCACCCACACAGATACACAAAGTATAAAGTACTGTTTGAATACTAGATATACTGTTAATTCACATAGTACAACACACTAAGGACAGAGATCCCACATGGGGAGTAGGTGCACAGTGACTCCTGTTGTTGATTTAACAATTGACACTCTTATTTATGATGTCAGTAATCACCCGAGGCTCTTGTCATGAGCTGCCAAGGCTTTTGAGTTCACCAACTCTGAACTTAATTAGACAAGGCCATAGTCAAAGTGGAAGTTCTCTCCTCCCTTCAAAGAAAGGTACCTCCTTCTTTGTATAACACAGATATTAAGTGATAGAGGTGTCAGGAATGGTAGATGTTGGCCGGCGCCGCAGCTCACTTGGCTAGTCCTCCACCTGCAGCGCTGGTTCCCCAAGTTCTAGTCCCGATTGGGGTGCTGGATTCTTTCCCGGTTGCCCCTCTTCCAGTCCAGCTCTCTGCTGTGGCCCGGGAAGGCAGTGGAGGATGGCCCAAGTGCCTGGGCTCTGCACCCCATGGGAGACCAGGAGGCTCCTGGCTTCGGATCGGCGCAGCGCACCAGCCGTAGCGACCATTTTGGGGGTGAAAAAATGGAAAAAGGAAGACCTTTCTCTCTATCTCTGTCTCTCTCTCTCTCTAACTCTGCCTGTCCAAAAAAAAGTGGTAGATGTTGCAATCAAATAAAATTATGGAGTAAAGTACAAAAGAGGAGGAGAGAAGAGAAGATAATGAGGCTGTAGGACTGATCGAGCTCAGGAGGCCATGTGGAGGTAAACATCCCACATGTATACAAGAGAGAGCAAAGAGGGCAACAGGAAGGAAGCACAGCCTGGTTCCTAGAGAACCTGACTACTGACAGTACCACACCTGTGTAATTGACCCAGCTTCATGTAGAGTCCCAAATACTTAACTTTTGATCATTAATATAATTTCACAGGCCATGACTCCTCTTCATGTTAGCTTACTTTCGGTATCTTCCATTTTAAAATAACATCACCTTTTTCACTTACTATTTGAAATTCTCTTCAAAAGTATTCCTTTAAAAGCTTTGGGGGCTATGTCCATTTCTCTCAAAAAGCTGTGTAGCGTCCCCTCCCCAATATGCTTTTTAAAAATGAAAAATCTCTATAATCCAGATTAGGGCTAAACCAATGTACCTGACATTAGGGAAAGTATCAACTCCAGCTTTGTTCCTGTAACACAGAATACAGAACCATGAACAACACTCAACTCTGGACCAAAGGGAAGTAAAATGTCATCAAAGATTAAAAGTCCTTTCTCTATAGGCTTGCCTGTTCTAGATATTTCATATAAATACAATGACAGTATGTATGTCAAACTTCTCCTGCTTCACATACTGCTTTGTCGGTTAACTCATGTTGCAGCATGTACTGGTCGATGTTCCCCACTTTCCCTTCTTCCCTCTCCCTCTCTCTGCTATGATTTCAATGCCCTGTCCCAAACTCATGTTGAAATTTAGTTGGGGGCCAGCGCTATGGCGTAGTGGGTAAAGCCTCCAACTGCAGTGCTGGCATCCCATATGGGCAATGGTTTGAGTCCTGACTGCTCCTCTTCTGATCCAGCTCTCTGCTATGGCCTGGGAAAGCAGTGGAAGATGGCCAAGTGCTTGGGCCCCTCCACCCACATGGAAGACCCGGAAGACCCTCCTGGATCCTGGCTTCAGATCGGTGCAGCTCCGGCTGTTGCAGCCAATTGGGGAGTGAACCAGTGAATGGAAGACCTCTTTCTCTCTCTCTCTCTCTCCTCCCCCCTCCCCGACTCTCCCTTTCTCTCTGTGTAACTCTGACTTTCAAATAAATAAATAAATCTTAAAAAAATAAATTTAGTTGCCACATAACAGGATAAATAGGTAGGGCCTTCAGGAAATCATTAGGTTGTAAGAGTTCTGCCCTTGGGCAGCGCTGTGGCGTAGCAGGTAAAGCCACAGCCTGCAATGCTGGCATACCACTTGGGTGCTTGTTCAAGTCCCGGCTGCTCCACTTCCCATTCAACTCTTTGCTATGGCCTGGGAAAGCAGTAGAAGGTGGCCCAAGTCCTGAGCCCCTGTACCCGTGTGGGAAGACCCGGAGGAAGCTCCTGGTTTCTGGCTTCAGATCGGCCCAGCTCTGGCCATTGCGGCCAATTGGGGAGTGAACCAGCGGATGGAAGACCTCTCTCTGTCTCTCCTTCTCTCTCTGTGTAGCTCTGACTTTTCAAATAAGTGAATAAATCTTTAAAAAAATAAGAGTTCTGCCCTTGTGAATTGATTAGTGCCATTATCTTGGAAGGTATTTTCCGATTTTAAAAAAAAAAGAGTTCTGTTTTTTTTCTCTTTCACATTCTCTTGCTATGTGATATCTTCCATCGTGTTATGACACAGCAGGGAAGACTCTCATCAGCTCCAGGCCCTCAGTTCCCAGCCTCCAGAACCACACACAAATAAGCTTATATTGTTTACAAATTACCTAGGCAGTAGTATTCTGCTTATAACAATACAAAATGCACTGAGATAGAAAATTGGTACTGAGAAGTGGGACTGCTGCTGTAACAAGGACTCAAAAACAAAGCAGCTGGGTAGAGGCTGGGAAAAAATGGAGGACTGGGCCAGAAAACAGCTGGATTGCTATCCATGAGCATTAAGAGTGATTATGATGAGGGCTAATAGGAAGGAAACTGTAGGGGAAGGTTCTGTTTTTTGTTTTCTGGTTTTTTAAAAAATTCATTTGACAGGTAGAGTTATATAGACAGTGAGAGAGAGAGACAGAGAGAAAGGTCTTCCTTCCATTGGTTCACTCCCCAAATGGCCGCCACGGCCGGAGCTGCGCTGATCTGAAGCCAGGAGACAGGTGACTCTTCCTGGTCTCCCACTTTTTTTTTTTTTTTTATTTGACAGGTAGAGTTATACAGACAGTGAGGAAGAGAAGACAGAGAGAAAGGTGGGAAGTTTCAATCTTCTTAGAGCTTAACGAAATGGTCACAACCTGGATGTTGGTAAAAATATGGACTGCAAAGGCCATTCTGATGATGTCTCAGAAGGAAATGAGGAAGAAGGCATTAACAACTAGAGAAAAGGCCACCACTGGCATATAATGAAATTATGTTCATATCCAAGGACATTATGGAATGCAGAACTTAAGAACAATGACCTAGAGTATCTAATGGAAGAAATGTCTCAGCAGCAAAGCATCCAGGCTGCTATATGGCTGCTTTTTACTGCATGCAGTGAGATGTGAGGAAAGAAATTATGTGAAGATGGAACTTATAATTAAATGGAAAGCAGAGCAGAAACATTTGGAAGATTTACATCCTGGTCATGTAAAGAGTGAAAAGTCTGTAAGGGGGAGAATAATATGGATGTGATTAAGTGAACATTTGCCAAAGTAGTGAGCAGAGAGAAAAGGAAGCCAAGTGCTGCTCGTCAAGATGCGGCGAGGATGACCCAACACCATTTCAGAGATTCTCAAGGTTCTCCCTCCCATCACAGGTCCAGAGCTCAAGGAGGGCAGAACGGTTTGGGAAAATTGTCTTGTAGCATTTTTCATGGACTCACTGCCCAGAGCTGTACAAGATTTTATTCCTTGAATACCAGTGTGGTGCTCTTTGGTCACATTAGCCCTGGCTCAAGTGGACCAGGTATTGCTTGAGGACACTACATTGGAGGGCCAAGTGGACCAGAATACCATACTGGACAGCATACAGGCTACACATTGGCATCCATTGGCATTAAATCTGCAAACTTGTACTATACAATAGGTGCATGTCTACCTCCACCTAGATTTCAAAGGATGTCATATATAGCCTAGGGTCCAAGGCAGATAACTGTCAGAGGGGTGGAGCTGCCACAGAGATTTCCACAACACCTAGTGGAGCCTCAGAAACAGGGCCATCCCCAAGACCACCAGAGCTTTATGCAACACCAACATGAGAGAGTGGAGTGGTGGGCATACCCAATCCTTTGGGGGGCCCAACAACCCCTGTATGTCCAAGATGTGGAACAGAAGCAAAGGAAATTATTCTCCAGCTTTAAGACTGAATGCTGTTTTCCCTTTGGGGTTTTTCACTTTTCTTACCCAGTTTTGAAACTGGAGTGTACATCCTGTACCTATTCTATTGTTATATTTTATAAATAAGTAACTTGTATTGATTTCACAGGCTTACAGCTAGAAGAGTCTACCTCAGGATGAATTATGCCTTGAGTCTCACAGATATCTGGTTTAGATGAGACTATGGACATTGGAGTTTTAAGATGATGCCAGAACTAGTTAAATGTTTTGGTTCTATTGGGATGAAATGAGTACATGTAATATGAGTATGGGGGAAGCCTCTGAGCTTTAGAGGGCTGAGGAAGAAATATGATTTGATTGCCCTCTCCAAAATTCCATTATGAAAAATTCAGAGCTGGAACTTCAGGAAGTATTTGGGCAATAGAGGTCCAATCATCATGAAGAGATTAATGACATTATCCCCAGAGCAAGTTACTTATCAGCAGACTGGGTTGCTGATAGAAGGATAATTTGGCCTGATTTTTCCCTTTTTCACACATGTTCTCTCACCATATGATGCCATTCATAGTGCTATGATGCAGCAAGAAGGCCCTGACCAGACCCTTGTGTCTCACTCCTGTTTGGGACCCAGGAAGAACAGGATTGGAGAACACTTTCCCGCTGCTCACCCCCACAGGCTGCAGTTTGGAAGTGGCCATGATTCTCCACTCCTGGTTATCATCAGTTCCTGACAGCTGGACTTTTTGACAGCTCCCACCAAGAACTCACTCCTCTTGTAACTTTAGGCCTAGAAGTGGTAAAGACCGCCTGGATGAGTAGTTCCGTATATTCTCCAACCCTTCTCCATCCTCTAGATAGAATAACTTTAACTCTCATTTTTGAGGGTATCTCCTCCTTCCTACTGGAAGCCTGACTGCCAATGGAGAGAACAGGCAAAATTTGTTTTATTTTTTTAAACCCAAGACCAGCACATGTATGCATCCACCAAAATCTTAACATTAATGGTTGTCTTGAAGTGGTTTCTTCAGATATATTTGTCACAAGTTACCTATTAGTATCTGTTCCCCTCTGATCTCATATAGTATCTGGACTTCTCTTGAAGATTTGTCACTCCTTAAGTTGCTTTGTACTCATTCACAGTAGAAGACAACTCCAGCCATCTTCATCCCATGCAAATAACATAAGTATGTAAAAGTACATTTTTTTTTTTCAGTTTCCCTAATGGATGTTATCATACAGACTGGGAACTATAGATTGTTGACTATTTATACTCTCCACTGACAAGGGCATAGGACAGAGATTGAAGGGAAGAGAGAAACAAAGTGCCAATCAAACCCCCCAGGAAGAGAAATCCAGGCAGCAGCAGCTATGAGACAGCACACGGCTTCTTCGCCAAGACAGGGACAGAGGCCGGGAATCCCCCATGCTGTAACTGCCCAATACTTAGCACACATGCAGATTCCTAGGTTCACTCTGGAGCCACTGAATTTGATTCTCTGGAAACAGGTCTAGAAGTCTGCATTTTTTTGCAAGCCTTGGAGATGATTATGCATCTAAAGTAAACCTATACTCAGGCAGCTCTGAATGGAGCCCTTCAGATAAGCAAGTGAGGAATTAAAACATTTATCAGAAATACTGTAGTTGCTGTGGTTTGAATGTTTTCTGCACCACCCCCAGATTCATATGTTGAAATTTAATCCTCAATGTGATAGTCCTAGGACTTTCCAACGTCATTAGCATACAAGGGCAGAGCCCTCTTGAATGCAATCAGTGCCCTTATGAAAGAGACCTGCAGGAGCCTGCTTGGTGCTTCCACTTCATGAGGAGGTAATGGGAAAGTGCTTATGAGGAACCAGGAAACAAATCCTCACAAAACACTAGATCACCAGCGCCTTGATCTTGGATGTTCCAGCCTCAGAAGTGCAAGAAATATATTCCTGTTGTTTATTAGACACCTCACCTATGATATTTTAGTATAGCAGCTTTAATGGACCAAAATAGTACTGTACAGGTTTTATTAAGCTTCCAACTGTGTTCCTGTGATGGACTGAAAAATAAAAACATTTTTCAAGCAGATTACCTCTGAAAGACGACCTACAGTGTTTGCTGTTAACAAATTCAAATTCTCACCCAGATTGACATCCACATGCTGGCACATATGTTGTTTATTCCTCTGGTTTTGATACCAAACTTTTCTTGCAAACACATCCATGAGACACACAGGCACATGGGCACAGGCATTCACACACATACAAACACACTCTATGCAGGATCCACTACTGTCTAGCAAACCTCAAACCCCACAGCAGCATTTGGCAAAAAGCCTTATTGGTGAGAACTTGTAGGCAATATTATGAATTACTGGGCCCAGAGTTTTAATCATACAGGAGGCTTTGTGAACCTACATAAAAGCTCACTTTACCTGGGCTGCCATAAATGTAATGTTTCACTGAGCAACACTGAGACAGGGTGTTAACCTGCTGGGCAACTGCTTTCAAAGAGCCAGCAGTCCTCTGCAGAAACCTAATCATCTCTGTGGATGTGCTGTCCTGGCCTGTCTAGATAAGTGCTGTTTAGCTGGCTTTATTTGAAAGATACCCACAGAGGGATGCTAAACTTGGTATTTGAAATCTGCTGTTCCCCATGGCAGCAAGAAGCCTGCAGCACAGAACTGACAGCCAGCCAGCCAATCTCATTGCTGTCGTTTGGGCAAGGAATCCTGGGACTCAGTAAGGTTATCGGAGTACAATGAGGATGATCATTTCTCCTTTTCACTCCCTTTTCTTCCTTGAAATCCTAGCCTCCCAAAGGATTGACTTAAGTGAGATGTTAGAACAAATATGGGTGTGTGTGTGTGTGTGTGTGTGCGCGCGCCCATGTACGTGTACACATGCATCAGTTCATTCTTCCCTCCTCTCTGTTCTTGATTTCCCATCTCAGGCTTTGGTGGTGTCATTTATATAATTACTTGCTCCAGGCAGAGTTGGGAGGTGGGGACTTATACCAATTAGAGTTCTATAAAAAGGAAGTGGGGTGACGTGAAAGAACTCATGCCTATCGCCAAGGGATGTATTCAGGCATGCTTTTTGACTAAAGATTTCCACTTTGGGATCAGTTTCGATTAGACAGCCTTCAAGGTCCTCTGACATTTTAAATTACAGGATGCTATGATCTTATTCCAGTTGAATTAGCAGTTCTAATGGTGATTTCAGAATACAATTCTCATTTCTTTTGAGCGTTTTCCCCTTCTTGAGTATTTCTTAACATCCTGTCTCCATTTTGGGGAAGACACAAATTATAACATCTTTCCCAGGGAGGATATTGGGCACAGCAGGGTAAGCCACTGCCAATGATGCCGGCATTTCAGATGAGCACAGATTCAAGTCCTGGCTGCTCCACTTCAGGTCCAGCTCCCTGATAATGCATCTGGGAAGGCAGTAGATGATGGATCAAGTGCTTAGTCCCCTGCCACCCATGTGGGAGACCTGGAAGAAGCTCCCGGGACTCAACTCAGGCCACTGAAGCCATCTGGGGAGTCAGCCAGGAGATGGAAGCTCTCGCACTCACTCACTCACTCTCTCTTCCACTCCCACCTTGTCGCTCCCCCTCTTCGCGGAGGAACGACACAGGACCCTGCGCTGTTCTTTCGTCTGCTCGGCCCTCCCCGGGTTTGCTGCTGGTTCTTCCCGGGTTGGCTGCCGTCCTTCCACCTCTGTGGAAGGGCGGTTCCCCCTGCCACTTTCCCCACTTCCGCGGGGGAGCGGCACACCGCCGGCCGGCTCTCTCGGGGGCTGCTCAGATGTTATCTGGATGTTCCCCTTGGATGTTCCTCAGGTGTTCCTTCAGATAGATGTTCCTGGTGCATGTTGTCTCTCTCCTCCTTTATAGTCCTCTTCCACCAATCCCAACTCTGCTACCCACACGCCGAGTAAGCTGCTCTCTTCCAATCAGGAGCAGGATCAGCTCCTGCAGGTCATCACTCAAGTTGGCAAGAGGCAGCTGTGTAGAAGCTGTTTACTCCTCTCCCAGCGCCATATTGTGGGAGAGCAGATGCATAGAATAAGTCTTAATTCCAGTAACTTAGTCTAGTCCGAGTTGCTCCCCACACCACCTGCCTTCTAAATAAATAAAATAAAACTTAAAAAAATCCCATTTAAGTTTTCCTTTAAAGAGAAAAGCAGAAGCATCCGACTCAGTTGCACATTTTGGAAATATAAGCTGTCTGTATCAGTTGGCTGAACACAAAGTGAAGAGGTGACCACACCTCAGCTCTGTTGGAGATGGAGTGGCAGCTGCAGAAGGTTGAGGAGGGGAAAGCAATCTGTTCTGGGCCCGAGCCCTTCCAGAATTCAGTGGTGGAGAAATATAACAGCCACACAATACTCCTGTTTCCTTGCTCAATAAAATCACAGCATCAGAAGGGACACCTGGAAAACCTGATTTTGATACACAAGCTGAGCACTGACCTTTGGGGACAAGATTATCAGCTTATATCATACAAAAAAGCAAGAAGATACAAAGAAATCCTTTTCTTTTTCCCTAGGGATGATGCCTTTCAAAAAAGATAATGCTTGTCCTGGTCAATTTGGGTGTTAGAACACTAGACTGTATGGTTTACAAACAACAGACATTTAGTTCTTGCAGTTCTGCAGACTAGAAGGCCAAGCTCAAGGTGCTGACAGATTGGTCTGGTGAGGGCTTGCTTCCTTGTTCACAGAAGACGCCTTCTCACTGTATCCTCACATGGTGGAAGGAAAGAGGGATCTCTCTGGGGATTGTTTTATAAAGGCAGGAATCTCAATCCTGCAGGCTCTACCTCATGACCTCACCTCACGAGGTCCCTCCGTCCTCATACTATCATCCTGAGGCTGAGGATTTCAATGTATGAACCTGAAGGAGACATGAACAATCAGACCACTGAGATGCTCTTTTCTTTTGATTTATTGAAAATTAAATTTTGTCACTCTGCTTGCCCATTTATTTAATACCTGAAGCATTTCTGGTATTTGTAATCATCACATCCAGGTTGCCACATGGAACTAATAATTCATACACATAGTTTCCATTTTCTATCAACAGCAACCTCCAGAAAAGAAATCATTCTCTGGTTTGTCACAGAAAGGTCCAGAGCTTATTATAAATAAAAATCAGGAGAGATAATGAATAATGCAAAGATAGCCAGGTCTTTTCCTCCCCTGCTCATTGTATCCAAAGTGAACATTCTTTATGGAACCAAACTGCATAATCTAAACTAATTCCAAGGTATAAAATAAGATCACCTTTAAAATTTGTTATAAACTTAACATAGAACCTTCACCTAGAAGTACAATTATTTTCTTAGAAAGAATTATTTATCTTGGTCTTACATTTTTTAAAAATCCACCATTTATTTTCTTCCTTCTCTAGATTTTATAATTAAGGAAAAATAGAAAAAAGAAGGTTGGATAAGAATGAGCATAAGCAATTTAGGTAACGATACCAATACCACCGGTGAATCACATGGTTTCAACACGTCACCTCCATGCAAATTACCAGTAAAACACATTATAAAATCATTTTCATAATCTACCCACAGCATAACAGATTTTTACTTTCTAAAAATATTTTATTTATAAAAGGGTAACAACTTTCATATATTTCATAGGTACAATTTTTATACTTTCCTCTCACTCTGGATTTTTTTTTTTTTTTTGGCAAAATGAGTATCCCATCCAGATTAAATTAATTTGTGTTATTTATGTAAAGAACCAATATCATAATATTATACAGGGTCTAAAAATATATATTTTCTTACTCATTCTTTAATTTTTTTATTTTTTGATTTCCCTATGTTACTACTATTTCCCAGGAAGTGTGCTAGGTATCCAGGCTGCAACTGTATCCTTAAACTAGATGATAGTACACCTTTACCTGGACTTTATTGTTGTTACCATTTATTTCACTTCTTTTTAGATAATAATGAATAGGTTCTACTGCAAAATTATGATTAGTATAAGCTACAAACACTTTTATTCCCCTGTGTGTTTTTCTTAATTTCTGATGTACTATGTCTCAATGCATTTTTCCTAGCACTTACCTCAGTGCTCAGTGGACACCGAATGGTCTCAAATAACAATTAGTTGAAATATAAATAATAATAATGCTAAAAGACAAACAGCTTATCCTCTATGAAAATAACTTCATCTTGTTTTTTTCATTCATAAAACAACAGAGACAGACAAGCCCTGTGATTCCCAACCACTGGGTTAAGATCTGAAAATCCATCTACTTTCTAAACCTTATGTGAAGACTCAGTACATTACTGCTTAAAGCCAGATGTACACACACACACACACACACACACACACACTGTATTATAACAGAGTCACATGTAGGTAGTTTCTTGTGCCTAAAAGTGGACTGAAATTATGTCCTTGTAAAAATTAAAGAAAAAGAAAAAGGAAAGGATGGAAAGAGGGAGTGGTTTGAGGGATTGATGGGGGAGGGAGAGAAGTATGGGTATCTTCCCAGAATTGTACTATAAAATACATGCTGAATGTTCAATAGAGATTGGTGGTTGCTATATCCTAAACCATTATGACCTACTGCTCATCAAAACACTTATTGAATACACCAGGATTGCAATTCACTTCATATTTTTATTTGTAAAAATTTACAGCTTGTGTAATTGGAACTCAAGGCAATATAGATAATACATTTCCCATTTAAGAGTCATTCAGGATAAACATCAACTGATAATGAATCATCATTGTGGATTATCACACAAACCCACAGATGGATTTTGTTAATTTTGTAAGACAGAAATTAGATGCCATGGTCAGGTCAATGATTGAAAGCAGTGGTATTGTGGAGAGGCACATCAGAATGTAGACAACTGCAGTGAGTGCACAGCATTCATGCAGGAACTGTGAGCCAAACAAACTGTCTTCAAGCTGGATGCAATTCAGCTTGATCCACGTGAACATCAGTAATAATCACTGAGTATTGACTATGAGTATCACATTATAATGTGTATAATGAGGTGCTGTACAATTTAGTGAAGAAGGGGGCTGTACAAATTATACTTTTAAGCTCTGATGATTTGGAAAAATGAAGTGATTAAATTTACAAAGAGTTTAATGAGAAAATGTGTTAGGGAACATATTCTGCATTGTTCCTCCAGGGGAGGACCTCTGCACCAGACTGGCCTCTGCCCCAGGCTGCTACTGCCTCTGTCCCAGTAGACAAGTCTGTCTGGGATATTCAGCAGTATCTGCAGATCTAAACCACAGTCTCTAGAACAGTCTTTTATCGCTAATAATGGAGGTAATTCTTCTCTTTGGCCTTGTTGTTTTACTGTAATTTGTTCTCAATCTGGGCTGGGAAGTGAGTGCTATTTATTGACCTCCTCAGAGACACCCTTGGAAAGCCTAATGGATAAACCCAGTGTAAAGTTGAGCTTGGAAGAAAGGAAGAATCAGAGTGTGGAAGTGAGGAGGCTGAGAAGCATTCTAAGGGGCACTCCTGCTACATCACATCAGGGACTCATATTCTCACCTGTATAGATTTCAAATTCTGTACAATTTGTGTGAAATTCTGCAGAATCTCACACACATTAATATATATATATATATATATATATATATATAGTGATTACACAGATGGTCAATGTAAGGTCCCATATAATCTGTGAACAGACAGGGGTGGTACTGCATGCCCGTGACAAGAGACAGACATAGGTTCTGTCTTTGTGGGCTACATTCTAGTGGGAAGTTGGACAAGAAGCAAGGAAAGCACAGATAAAAGTATTTTCAGCTACATATCTGTGCCATGAATAGAAACAAAGGAGGGTAAGGAGACAAAGGCTAGTAGAGACTGGTTCTTTGGGGCAGATAGCTAGAATAGTCTGGCCTGTGAAGAAGGTAGTCTTTGAGTGGAGTCTGAGTGTAGGGAGGGAAACAGTCTTATGGAGACTTAGGGAGAGAAGAACCTTTGACAGAGAGAAGAGCAACTGAATAGAAACTAAGGGAAGGAAAGGAAGAGAAAGGGTGGACCCAAAGGAACTGAGTGATAATAGGCTCACACCAGCCAGAGTAGGACCCCAAAGTCCAAGGTCAGGTCACTGCAAGGAAAGAGAAGACCAATAAGAGCCAGAGCCATTCCCAGGCTGGGTGAAGTGATAAAAATACTCTCAGTAATGAGTCTGCTGCTGGATGTAGGGTATTTCTAGGAATGTCAAGAAAACTGGCAAGAGACCATTAAAATATTTCAGCTGCAAAACCATTAGAACCTAGCCTTGGGCGGTTATTGTCAGTGTCCAAATCTGAAGACTCACACTGAGGTAAAGTTGGCATAACTGGGAGATACTTCAGAAGATAAAGGCAATGAGGCAAAGGAAGTGACAGATAGTTCAGGGTCAGTGACCAGCTCTCACCATCAGTGATGCCAGACAGGACAGGAATCCATCTAATGAATCATCACGTGAAGGGAAGATGTCATCAACAGAGACTGTAACTTGTAAAAAATATATTTGTGGTCCAAACAGATCTGTTTTTAAATTAAAAAAATGGATAAACTAAAATATAGGCATTTGAAAAGAAATGTATCACACATACACTACTTTCTAAATAAACCCCCAAAAGACAAATTTTATGCTTAGTGAAGGAGACACAATAAGCCTTTCAACCAGTTGATACTGTAATATAGTCATTTTTATTTTGCATCTTCAGAAAATAAAAATGAAGATATTAATAGATTAGCCTGGCAGTAGCAAAAAAGAAATATGAAAGCTTTTCTTTTTCAGAGACCAATGAAAGACCAGGAGATTGAAAACTCCGAGAAAATTCATTGTCCAAAATTTACTCTCACTAGGAGAAAACCTGTAAATGACCCTGGACACATGCTGACTATAAAGCTAAACCCAAGTCAAGCACCTTTAAAATAAGGTTGTCAAAAACAACTATCTTTGAAGTAAAATTATTTCCCCAGCCTCGAAATGAGGTTTCCAGTGGGCTTTTATTTATAAAAAGGAAGACAAAGAAGCACACGAAGAAACAAATTTTACAGCCAAGTTTTGCATTTCAAATAGATTGATTCTTCAAATCTAATAGTTAGGGGTTGTCTGTGTCTGACTTTCAGAAAAGACCAAACAGGTCATTAGCTGAGAATCAAAAATTCTTTTTATAGGTTCTCTCTTCTGCTCTCTAAGTCTCAATTACTTCTTAGACCTTCCTATAGAACTAAACAAAACCACAGTAACTACTGCAAGGATCATGATTCCTGATAAGACATAAATCATAGTTAATCCCACCAGAAAATTATTTCAAATGCTATATTCCATATTACAATTCTGTAAGAGAATTCTTAAATATATGCATGTATACTCACACACACATAATAGACAGATACATAGCTGATAGGTAAATGATAGTTAATGCAAATAGGTTGAGAGCTGATAGATGAGAGAGTCAGAAAGAGAAAGAGTAAGAGAGAGAGAAAGAGGCAGAGAGAGAGAAAGCGCAAGAGTGCTCCTCTTAGGCCAGGTCTGAGAGGGCAGTCAGTAGACACACCTCAGTTATCCGCCATGTTAGAGATTGGCCTCAACTACAAAGAACTTCCTTATGCAAGGTCACACTCCATCCTGGGTAGTCCACATTCTAATAACACAATCACTGGAAGAGCATGAAGACCTGCCCATTTTAGCACAACTTCAGACATCCCTGAAGATCCCTGTGGATTCTCGATCTTTGAGTTTGAATCAAAGCTCACCTTTTGACTTTCCCCATTCCTGCTTTGTTTACCTCCTTTCCACTGGCTAAACCAAAGAAAAATTCTCCAACCTCAACTAGAGTCTGCTTCCTGCACATGCATTCACACATATATACATACATACAAATGTGTATATACATATACATTCTTGAATCCCTACCAAGGATAACCATATTATCAGCCATTCAGCTTTTAAGACGGGTAAATCCATTCATTAGTGCAATTTAGAAATCCCTGTGCCAGCAGAAGTTCTTGAAGAGCAAGAAAAGACAGCTAACATGAAACTGGAGATAAGTTCCACTTCACTGACACTTCCATTGCTTCTCTGTATTTACACAAGCGTTCTTGGTACTGGCTCCTAAAAAGACTGATACTCTGGTATGTGCCAGTCAAGGGAAAAGAGAAACTGAAGCTAGGGAACCCTCAGAAAAAGGTAAAGGTGCCTCCAAAATTGCTTTCCCTCTGTGACTCATAACACAGTCTTTGGTTTGCTCCATGTGGTAAACCACCTGCTAAAAAAAGTAATTTATTATTGGTATGAGAATCACTCTCATATATACTTGAGTAAAAACTAGCTCTAAGAAATAGCCTTTTCTCATCCATGTGCTTGTAGAGATCTATCAGGCAAAGCAGAGAGTTATTCTCAGTGCAGAAAGGATCATCTTTGTTAAGGGTCAGCAAACATTGATTGGCCCATGGGCCAAATATGGCCTGCCACCTGTTTTTTCATGGCCCACAAGCTAGGAATATTTTTTTGAGATTTAAAAGCAAGATTTATTAGAGTCAGAGACCTCCAGCCAGAGTGGCATGGAAGGGGGCTCCCAGAGAGACAAAGCCAGAAGGAGCCTGTGGTAGTGGGGTTTTTAAGCACAATTTTGGGGAAGAAAAAACATATCAGCTTGACATTTGGTTACAAGCTGGGGACAAAACCCATGAAAAGACCTGATTTGCAATCTTTTAACCTGTCTGGCTTGCTCAGGATCAAACAAAAAGTACCATCAGAAGGGTGGGATAACCTAATTTGCTAACAAGGAACTGGAACTCAGAAGGAATCCCAACTCCCTTAATTCTCATGATAAGATGGAGATTCCTAAGGAAATAAGGAAGGGACTTTTGATCTCGCTAAAGATAACTTTTGGAGGGTGAAAGCATTTTGCACCCTAAATTTCCACTGGGGCCAACCTGATTGCCTATTAACTGTCTGCCTATTAACCCATCTGACTCCTCACATTCCCTCCCCCAGAAGAATGGATCCTAACTTCTGTTAGGAGAACTGGGAGGTGATTGCTTTATCTCCTTCAAGCTGAAAACGGGCACAGTTAAGACAGGGTTCCAGCAGGAGGTGGTTTCTCGAGGGGGATGCAGTGCCAGCTTGCAGACTGCTTCCATCTGAGGTTTCACGTGGATGGCCATCTAGAATTTCACTGTTTCAAGTCTGGAGAAAATGAATCTAACAAGAAGATGAAACTCACAGAATCTAAAACAAAGGACAAATTCATCATTAGAAGACCTAAGAAAGGAGTTGTCTAACCCATGATGAAGTTTTCCCATTGAGAGGCAAATAGAAACTGACAGAAGGGGCTTGATGATAATCATGTGGGCTGTAAGGCCTGGTCAGGTATGAGACCAAGACCTATGTATCTCTTCACATGGGGTACCAGAAGAGACATCAAAAGGGAGGTGTGAACCTCCTTAGGGAAGGTACCTTTTGACTTCCATTACCTAATTGGCCTGGGAGGAGAGCTGGCCTGAATAGAAAGCAGGTGGCATCTCTAAAAGGAATATTTTTAGAGTTCTTCACTGCCTGAAAAAAATGAAAGCATAATATTGCATGACATATGAGGTCCGAATTTTAGTGTCTGTAAACTTATTAGAACACCACCATGTTCCTATATTTATACACTGTCTATGTCTACCTTAACACTGTAAAAGCAGAGTTGAGAAGCTATGACAGATACTAGATGAGTGACAAAGCCAAGCATGTTTACTATGAGGTCACACAGCACCATTAGCCTTGGAGCTATGTGACTTAGGGCTCCACGGGTACAACATCATATATGCATTTACTGATAAACACCACAATGTGGGTATTCTCATAGATAGACTAGCCACCTATACACAAAACTGCAGCTATCTAGCTTCTCACAAAACACTACCCACCTTCCACAGGAAAGCACAATGATTTGTAGACCCCAATTTAGATTCAAATTTGAAGGCTGTCTTTCTTCATATATTTTTTGTTCAAAATATCTGTCTTTAGTAGAGAACTGGAAAAGTAATATTTAACAAATACATGGAATTATTTTAGTATCAAATGAGGGGTGAATGGATACATCTTTTAACATGCAAGCAGCAGGGAAAATACGTCAGCATTGGTAATACCTGTTTTGGTGTAAAGGGTATTTTACACCTGTCCCCCAAATTAAAATATGAGATGTTTTCCTGATGTTTTCCTAGCAGTTCTAGGATTTTCATTCATCCTTAAGTCAGTGACTTTGACATAATAGCACCTATACTAAAGATATTTGAAACTATATGGGCAAAGATACCAGAGGATTTGAAATGGATTTCTCAATCCCAAAGACTACATTAAAAGTCAATTAAACAAAACTGCCTAAGATTCCCAAATGCACTGCATGTCACAAAAATCAATTTTGTTACAAATATATCCACAAAACTATTTACCTACCTCTACATCCATCAATTTATTTATGCAATATTTATCAAAATAACACCCAGAAACTTATACCTAGTCTTACTTTTCAGGATATATTGAGCTTTATGGAGCTTACATAAACTCTTTATGGAGTTCACAAAGGAATATAAACATTTTAATATTTCATATGTTCATGAACACATAATATGTTTTTATTACATCCATTACCTGCCTGAAAAATTAAATGCTTTCTTTTCTGCTTATTCTGGCTTTAAAAGCCTTTGATAATGTAATCTTATTTGATCTGTCCAATGCCTATTACCCACATGATTTTATTCTATCCCCTCCACTTGCCTCACTACACATCAAAGTATTTATTCTTCCTCCTACTCTCCATTTGTTTTCATTAACTGCATGTCTTTGGCATACCCAGAATACACTTCTCTTTCCTCCTTTATTGACAAACACCTATTTGTCCTTCTAGAATAGCCCACATGTAGAAAATTTCCTACTGTTTCAGGCAGAAATGACCATTCCTTCCTTCTATCCATCTGTTCTTCCACTCATCCATTCATTTATTCTTTATTGAGCAAACATATTGGATACCTACTATATATGTATACTCAAAAATGGAGTAAAAATAAGCCACTTCAGCCTAGTTAACAAGGGTACTGAGATATGATCAAAGAGTTATGGATTCAAAAAGAACACAGGAGAAAGACTGGAAGTAGGACAGTTTGGAAAGTATTTCTAGGAGGAGGTGATATTGAATTAAGTCCAAGTAGAATAAGCAGTACGCAGTCAAGTCTAAGAGGGAGGGAAGAGGAGAAAAGAAAAAGGTGCTGGGCCAAAGTTATAGCTGCTAAGAAACTTGAACACCATTGGGAAAGGTAGGGTCATATGCTAAGAAGAAATCTGTTCCTTGGGCCATTGGCCAGGTTTAACATAGAACACTTAGAATTTCCAACTATCACTAAATAATACAGACTTGAGGCTCTGCTACCTTTTATAAATGGTCAGATACAGGATTTCAATTTGGAAACATTTGATGCTAGGTGTTGTCATGGAAAGAATGTTGGAAAAGACACATTGCATCATCCTTGCCTTATTTACTTGTGATAGAAACCATGACTCAGCCCATGGGATCAATAAACATGCTCTTACCAACAGCCTAAACAGCTCTGGCTAATCTCACCCTTTTATAAAAATTCATGTCAGACATTAAATGATAGACATTACTGCGTTCCTTTTCCAGGTGAGAGAAATTGAGTTAGTCTTTACCAGACTAGCACTTGGAATGAAAAGAAACAAAATAAATCAAAAAGAGGGATACAGAATGTGTGTGCCTGAATTTAAAATAGAATTTTACCATCCATGCTCATAAAATCCAGTCAGTATTATAGAGTGCCTTTTTACTTAAAAAATTATCAATTATACCTCAAAATATAATGATAAACAATTAATGTAGAATTAAAATGATGATTAGTCTGTTTGGTATCTATACCATCCTGCAGTTGTAGAGGAATTGAAAAATTTGTGAGTAAATATTTTCAGTGAAATTTGACTAATCTTTCTCAATGTTATCAAAGCAGTCACATTTTGCCATCTACAGCATGACTTTTCAAAGTGGACTCATGTTTCTTGACCATGATTTGCTAGTTTGGAATCAGAAGGAATATGGTAGATGATGCAATTTGAATTTGCTTAGACAAGAAATCATGACACTCAAAAAATCACTAGAAATGATTAAGAAATATTCACCAAACAAAATGCTCTGTTTTAGGAGGAGTTTCAAAATAGAAACTGCATCAATCAAAGACTGTGTTTGTATACACACCTATATCGGGGTAATTTATGAAGAATGATTTATGGAACTCAGCCAAGGGAAGGGATTACTGTCATCAATGACTTTGTAAGCAGTAGCCAAGGATCTCTTAAGTCCTTTCACTGACACAGGGAAGATCACTGCACTGATATTAGCAAAATTTCCATTTAGACCTGGTCAGTCCTCATCAAATGACTGGTGTTCCAATCTAATTGTTTAAGGAATTTATTAATAAATTAGATTATCGGGCTCACAGCAAATTCATGACAGTGACTACAATTCTCATCACTTCTCAATTTAATATATTAATACAAAGAAAACAGATTCCATATAGTGTCTAGCTAGTGTTCTTAAGACACAATTTGGAGGCCAGCGCTGTGGTGTAGCATGTAAAGCAACCACCTGCAGTGCCGGCATCCCATGTAGGCGCCGGTTAAAGTCCTGGCTACTCTACTTCCAATCCAGCTCTCTGCTATGGCCTGGGAAAGCAAGAAGATGGTCCAACTCCTTGGGCCCTTGTACTCCCATGGGAGACTCAAAAGAAGTTCCTGGTTCCTGGCTCCTGGCTCCAGATCAACCCAGCTCCAGCCATTGTGGCCATTTGGGGAGTGAACTAGCGGATAAAAGACTACTCTCTCTCTCTGCCTCTCTGTAACTCTGCCTTTCAAATAAATAAATAAATCTTAAAAAAAAGACACAATTAAAAATAGTTTCACACATGGCCTGACTATAATACTATTTAGAATATATAAAGTTCATGGTCATGTCATAAATGCCAGGAAATTTTTTTGTATGTACATCATCTCATTGAATTATAACTGTTCTATCAAGTAAGCACTGTTATTATTCCCATTTTACAGATGAAAAAACTGAGTCTATACATCATAAATTTCTTTCTCACATTCACACAGTTAAAAGAAGAGTAAGGTTTGTTCCATGGTATCTGTTTCTAAGCCACAGTTTCTAGGCTGCATTCTAATTTACATTTGTTAAAGCCTGTCTCATATTTACAGGGCAGACCCAGAGCTGGCACATTGGAAATTATAGTGCAGTTTGTAAAAACATGTAAAAAATGGAAGTGGATTGTCTTGGGATCACTAATGCAAAAAACCCTATATGATAGTAGCAAATATGTGCAAAATCAGATTGAGCAAAGCCTAGCTCCATACCAGGAAGGAAAACCACTGTGGTTTAACAAAGACAACAGATCAGAAAGGGGGTTAATGAGAGGAAGCCAGGAAACCAGGGGCCTGAAAACAGCCTTGGCAGTGGGAAGCAGGTCACCAGCTCAGCCTGTTTAGTCCTAAGGATAAGCGTATTTCTCATGCAGAAATACATAGCATCGCTCTTTTCAAAGACACAGCCATCACTCCACCTTCTTCTTACATGGTTCTCTGTACAGATAGTTTGAATTGACAAAGCACTAGTTTCCAACACCATTGCCAATTCTATTTTTTTTCTGAAAATTAATAAATTCTGCTCTGGTGTATGCACCAATATCATGACCTAGGGTGATGCGTATTTGCATGTTGAGGATGTGTTTGCTCCCTCTGTATTAACCAAATCAGATCTCCCAGTCTGAAATATCTGGCCAGCGCCTGGCACATAGTGAAATAAGGTCTTTGAAGCCAAGTTCAGTGCCTGCTTGAGAGGAACACAAAGGCAGACAACGGCACACCCAAGAGCTTTCCTTGTGTCTCTCATCCAAAACTCCTAACACCAGATCAAATCAAAGTGGAACTTTTATTCCAGCACACCAGAATAAATAAGTTATCCTGAAGGTAAATGATTTTTCCCAATTAATTTCCTATTAGGATTCTAGAATTCCTCTGAGGCTTACTACTCTTCAAATAAATGTAATTTTGATCGGGTATAAGAAACATTGTGTGTATATGGGGGGGTCGACAGCAGAAAATCAGAGAACATTGGCTTTGTTGGAAATTTGGACAGAAAGGTCAAAGATAGTCATAACAATTCTTTCCATGTACTGAGGCCAGGAGGCCAGGACCATGGAAGGAGAAAAGAATGGAAAGCACAGCAGGGCTCTTGGCAATACACTCAGTGGGGTCTCCTTAACAGAGTGGCAGGGTCCCAGTTCACAGTGCAGCCAGACACACAGCACATCACCAAATTTGCAAGATTTATTTCACAGCAGATGGGCTCTGAACACATTATTAAGCACAAATTAATACTTCATATTCTTCATTATTTTTCAGGAGTTTGGCTTTCCAGAACTGTTTGCTACACTTCTGTGAAATCTTCAGAGTACTTCGATTTGACTGCAGCAACCTGATAGCAGTATATATTTACTGATTTATATTTTACAGAGCCTTACTAGATAACTTCTTATCACCGTCTTCTTACTGAAGAGAAACATTTATCTTCATAGATAAAAATGGGACATAAAGCAATGATAATGTGAGCATCCATAGCCATGGAAATACGCCTGACAGCTGGTTAAGTCACCACTTGTGATGCCAGCACCCAAATCAGAGTGCTGGTTTGAGTCCCGGCTGTTCTGTTTCCTATCCAACTCCCCACAAAGGCACCTGGGAAAGCAGCAGAACATGGCCCAAATATTTGGGCAACTGCCACCCCTGTGGGAGATCTGGAAGGAGTTCCTGGCTTCTAGCTTAGGCCTGGCCCAAACCTGGATGTTGTGGCCATCTGGAGAACAACCCAGCAGATGGAAGATTCATACTCTTTCTCTTTCTCCCTCCCTCCCTCTCTCTCTCTTCCTCTCTCTCTTTCTCTCTGTGTGCATCTCTCTTACTTTGTCTTTCAAATAAATAAATAAATAAATCTTTAAAACATTGAAATACTTGGACTCTTTCAATTATACTTAATATCTTGCTTCCATTTTGGTAAAAATTCTTTTAAACTGGACTTCACTATATTGTTTAAGATATTCTCATGTAGGAAAATCTATTTGCACAACATCCTAAGACGTTAGGAAGCCTGAATATCTACGCTCTCTACACGATGTCTAATGCTTCATTCTTTTTCTACAGGCAACTAACAGAGCTAATCAGGTACATTACCTTGAAAGGTAATGAAAATTCCTTCAGGCAGAGGCCAGAGCATAAAATAGTATGAACGCCATCATAAATCACACAGAGACAGTGTTCCCACATGCTCCTATACTGATTCATGTGTGAAATGGAACTTCCATCATAATTACCCAGGCAAATTTCATGTTTCACAGCCCAAGCTAAAGATGATGATTCTGAAAAGTAAAACAAATAGTTGAAGCACAGTAGTTTGTAGGTCAGAGTTAGATAAAGATAAAACAATGTTGACTGAATATAACACAAATTGATAGTGGTGGTCCTGGTGCTTTTTTTTTTATTGTTGTTGATATTATTTGTTTCTGTGGCTCTGAAAAAGTAGTATTCTGAAACAAAATCTTTTATCATGTGCTTGACACCATAAAGAAAAAGAGCAACTATCTAGCCTTGTTATCATGTTGCTATCCTCAGTGGCAAAAATAAGAAGAGCACAAACTAAATGTTTTACATAAGCAAAACAGAGAGATAAAGGGAAAAAATAAAAGGAAAACACCGTGAAATTCACATTATTTTCTGAGACTTAATTCTGCATTTTTTTTAATCTTCCTCCACATTTTGCCATCTCATTGAAGCAAACTGGGCATCCCGCTAATTTTTTTCTTTCGTGTTTCTTTGCAATAATTAGCAGTAACTCTATGATACTTAATGAAAACCTCCCTTATAGCACGTTTAACATTATAATTATTTGCTTCAGTGCCTGTCTCTCCCAATAGACCATGTGCATGTGGAGAGTTAAGACTGTCTTAATCATCTCTTCCTATTGGATTTCAGTTCCTGTTACTCCTCACATGTTCACTGAGATTTACTCTACAATACAATGGCAGGCTGAAAATTCAGTTGTCTTCAGGAGTAACATAAATGGATGAAAGGCAGGGTAAGAAAGTGAGAAGTGGGGTGACTGGACTGACCCCTTGAAGAGACCCTGACCCATCCAAACAGGACAGATCCAGAAGAGTGCTGCCAAGGGCTGATAGCGTTACTTCATCTTTCACATTTTCTAGGGAAGCCAGACATCTTAATATTAATGTGAAATTTTCCACAGTTAGAAAATATGTGCAAGGGGCCAGCACCGTGGCTCACTTGATTAATCCTCTGCCTTTGGCGCTAGCATCCCATATGGGCGCCGGTTCTAGTCCCAGTTGCTCCTCTTCCAGTCCAGCTCTCTGCTGTGGCCCAGGAAGGCAGTGGAGGATGGCCCAAGTGCTTGGGCGCCTGCACCCGCATGGGCGTCCAGGAGGAAGCACTTGGTTCTTGGCTTCAGATTGCAGTAGCTCTGGCCGTAGCGGCCATTTGGGGGGTGAACCAACAGAAGGAAGGAAGACCTTTCTCTCTGTCTCTCTCTCTCACTGTCTAACTCTACGTGTCAAATAAAAATAAATAAATAAAAATAAATAAAAGGAAGAATGAGAAAGATTCAAAGACACCCTGAAAAAAAAATACCTAAATGAAAGATCTCTGCAAGTGAGATCCCAGTGGAAAGAATGAGCCATCAAAGAAGGAGGTACCTTTCTCTGAAGGGAGGAGAGAACTTCCACTTTGACTATGACCCTGTCTGAATAAGATCGAAGTCAGCGAACTCAAAAGGCTTCCATAGCCTTGGCAACTCATGACCAGAGCCTAGGGAGATTACTGACACCATAAACAAGAGTGTCAAATTGTTAAGTCAACAACAGGAGTCACTGTGTACTTACTTCTCATGTGGGATCTGTCCTCAATGTGTTGTCTAATGTGAAGTAATGCTGTAACTAGTACTGAAACAGTATTTTACACTTAGTGTTTTTGTGTGGGTGCAAACTGATGAAATCTTTACTTAATATATACTAAATCGATCTTCTGTGTATAAAGGTAATTGAAAATGAATCTTGATGTGAATGGAACGGGAGAGGGAGTGGGAGATGGGAGGGGTGCGAGTGGGAGGGAAATTATGGGGGGGGGGGAGCCATTGTAATCCATAAACTGTACTTTGGAAATTTATGTTTACTAAATAAAAAAGGAAAAAAAATAATAAAAATAAAATTTTAAAGTCATTAAAGTAGAGGGTTGAAGGATGAGATAGAGTCAATCACTGAAGGAAAGGAAGAAGAACATGAGTGGCCTGAAACATTCTGGGAGAACCACTGAATGGCAATGACCCTGAACAGAAGATCTCAGTGTATCTGAGGAAATCAAAGAAGACCAGGTAGTTATAAACCAATGAATGGAAAGAAAATGGAATAAATGAGATTATGTCAGTTCCCCCAGAATAGCTCTGAGGTGCAGTAGGAGATGCAAATGTGCCCTAATATTTATAAGAACCCTGAGACAGACAGGGAAATGATGAAGCCATGAATATATTTCAGAAGATCTCAAGGAAGTCACTCTAAGGTTGACAGATTCTGGAATGAATGCACAGATTGTATGTAAAAACTTCATAGATAGGGGCCAGCATTGTGGTGTAGTGTGTTAAGCTGCTACCTGTGATGCCAGCATCTCATATGGGCCCACGTTTGTGTTCTGGCTGCTGCGTTTCCAATCCAGCCACCTACTAATGACCTGGGAAAGCAGTGGTAGATGGCCCAAGTACCCAAGCCATGCACTCAAGTGGGAGACTCAGATGAAGCTCCTGGGTTCTGGCTTCAGCCTGGTGCAGCCCTAGCCATTTGGTGAGTGAACCAGCACACGGAAGTGCTCTCTTTCTCTCTCTCCAAGTGTCTGTGTGTGTGTATGAAAGAGAGAGAGAAAGAGAGACTCTGTCTCCTATCTAACTCTGCCTTTCAAATAAATAATCTTACAAAAACCTTCCTGGAAAGTGCCTTTGGCTATAGCTACTTGTACACAGAACTTACATGAATAAATAAATCCAAAGCCTTCTAAATTTTTGAAGTATTGTACAGCCAAATAAAGCACATTCAATGTGTACAAATCTGTCAATATCTAGACTCCAAAAGAACCCTGGACCCCAAAACTTAACTCAGCAACACATTCTGCAATGTCCTCCCTTGGCTGTGGTCAAGGATGATGAATTATGAACAATCTCCAAGGGCTGAAGCACAGGGCACAAAGATAGTGGTAGTGGAAGCCCTTCCAGAGGGCAGAACCAGGGTCCATGGAATAAGCTACGCAAGAAAAATATTCTACTTCCAGGAAAGGGAATCTTTGCTATTTGTGATCAATAGCATTTCATAATTGCTAAGGAACACTTCCTAGCCTGTGTGTCCCACTGTACGCCTCTCTGAATGAAAGCTTTTATTGCAGTTTCCTGTGCCACCATTCCATTGAATGAGGTGAGATGGGACAGATAAGTTGTCTTTAAATTACCAGTAAAAAAAAAAAAAAAAAAAAAAAAAAAAAAAAGAGCAGACCTGAGAAGAGGATGTAAATGATGCAAACTTCTGGGATTTTGGTTCAGATGCAAGAGCAGGCTGGGAGTTTGGACTTGATTCCTTTTGGGAGACAGAGTGAGGTATGTGTGTGGAGTGAATATACACATATATTCATGTGGTCAGGGGCACATTTAAACAAAAGATTATTAGATTTTCCCCAGTATTGGTACTCATCACCTTTCAATGTACTAAAATCATCATATGTCTATGGTACCCAGGAACAATTTCATGTTTTCCAGCCTTCCTTGAGGTCAGGAGGGACCATCTTTGCCCATGTGATAAAATTGAATAAGCTGTAGGACATCATCCAGGAGCCTTCCATAGGGACTGTTATATTCTTTTACCCTCCTTCTGTGTTGCCCCTTCCCTTATTCTGTTGTCTATGACCCAAAAATTGGCTTGGAAAAAGAGCATCATCCTATGGTGAATGCTGTATGGAAGCTAGAGCTTGAGCAACAAAAAACATATACAACAGAACCTTCCACTGCTTGTCTTCCAGAATTTTGTGAATGAAATAAAATTTATCTATTTAGTTTGTTTGTACTATCTGTAAATGACCTTGTCTTTGCAGGTAACACAAACTCGACCATTATTCAGAGTTTAGATATTAGTTTATGTGCACCAGCAATCCATAAAGAGTTTCAAGCATAAAGTACAAAAGAATCCTCTAAGTGTTGTATGTTTAACTCAGTGAGTGACAACGGGAAAAAGAAGTGGGAGTACAATCCATGTACAGCCTACACAAAGATGCTGAGAATGGAGATGGAGTAAAGGGAACAATTATCATATGTTTAGATATAAAATCATATTTTTATTAATTTGATGGGGATATTGAAGAAAAGGAAAAAAATATTACCCTTGGCTCACACATTATACAAATGACATTTATTTCCATCAAACTAGTTGAAGGACTGAGACTTCTCTGAGAAACAGGAAATAATATTACATATGATTTTCATCCTAGCATTTGTATCTTTGAGTAATACCTTCATCTCAAATTTAAGTTGGGACTATGACCTGCTTCTAAACAAGAAAATATGGCAAACATGAAGGGATGTCAATCCTGTGATTGTGATATGTCTATAGCAAGGGTTAAGGAATTTTATGGATGTAGTTAAAGTCCCTTTTGAGTTCATCGAAAAGACATGCTGCATAGACCTGATCCAATCAGATCCTTTGCAAGCATTTAGATGTCAGAGACTCTAAGCAGTAGATTTCCCCTCTCTGATGCTGGTTTGGAAGAAGCATGTCCCCATGAGTTCTGCAAGGAAATGAATGATACCAATACTCTGAGGGAATTTGGAAGTGGATCCCTCCCTATGTGAGCCTTCAGATAAGAACTTAGCCTGGCTAAGTTTTCAGATTTCAGTCTTCTAAGATCTGGACAAAGGACTCAGTTAAATGGACCCAAGATTTCTGACCCTCAAAAATGTGAACTAATAAATGAGTGTTGTTTCAAGTTACTAGGAAGTTTGTGGTAGTTAGTTCCATAGGAGTAGATAACCATATACCTATAGACATAAAATACATATAAATTCCTCTAAAATATGTAGAGACACCCATATATGTATGTATGCTGTATTTATTCAAGCTTATGCTCAAGAAAATCATGGTTTTATCTATCTGTGTACATGTATGAATGTGACAATGTATATGTGTATATATGTGTTTTACATATTAATGGAAAACAAAATATTATGATTTGGTGCCCAATAAATATATTTTACTGATGGGCAACATGAGATGAGTTGATCATTTCTATAAATGGAAGCAAATTTCGGTGTGATGAACATACATAGTATTTTGTTCATAAAAAATCAATTTGGCTTCTTCCTATTCATGTTCACATACATGTGTGAGTTGATAATTGGATTCCTCAATGCTTGCAATGTGTTTTTTTTTTTTTTTTTTTGACAGGCAGAGTGGACAGTGAGAGAGAGAGACAGAGAGAAAGGTCTTCCTTTGCCGTTGGTTCACCCTCCAATGGCCGCCGCGGCCGGCGCACCGCGCTGATCTGAAGGCAGGAGCCAGGTGCTTCTCCTGGTCTCCCATGGGGTGCAGGGCCCAAGCACTTGGGCCATCCTCCACTGCACTCCAGGGCCACAGCAGAGAGCTGTCCTGGAAGAGGGGCAACCGGACAGAATCCGGTGCCCCGACCGGGACTAGAACCTGGTGTGCCGGCGCCGCAAGGCGGAGGATTAGCCTACTAAGCCACGGCGCCGGCCACGCAATGGTTCTAATCCAACCTATTCCTTACACTGTCACACCTAAGAATAGGTACCTGAAGCAAAAAAGTACATAATCAAATCTCAATTGAATCTTCCAATACCATCTCTAGTGAGACCCTGTGACGACCATGACGGACAGCCACTCTGCGGCTCTCCTTTCAGAAAGGCCAGAATTTGGGGTGGGCATTCGGCACAGCAGTTAAGACACAGCTTGGGACACCCACATTCCATATTGTAGTGCCCAGGTTCAAGTACCATATTTTCATTCTAGTTCCCAGGGCACCCTGGGAGGAAGTAGATGCTGGTTCAAATACTTGAGTCCCTGCCACCTACATGGGAGAACAAATTGAATTCAGGGCATCTGGTTTCAGCCTGGTTCAGAGCTAGCTGTTGTGTGCATTTTTGGGGTGAACCAGTGGAAGGAAGATATCTATATCTTTTTCTCTCCACCTTTTAAGTAAAATAAAAATTCTAAAAAACTGATTTTTTAAAAGATAGATTTACTTATTTATTTGAAAGGCAGGAAAGGCAGACCTAGAAAGAGGGAGAGGGAGAGGGAGAGGGAGAGGGAGAGGGAGAGGGAAACAGATAGTCTTTCATTTCCTAGCTCATTCCCCAAATGGCCTCAAAGGCCGGAGCTGGGCCAGTCTGAAGCCAGGATCCAGGAGTTTCATCCGGGTCTCTTACATGGGTGCAGAGGCCCAAGTACTTGGGCCATCCTCCGCTGCTTTCCCAAGCACATTAGCAGAGGGCTGGATGGAAAGTAGAACAGCCAGGACTTGAACCGGTGCCCCTATGAGATGCCAGTGTTGCAGGCAATGGCTTTACCCACTATACCACAGCACTGGACCAATATTTTTTTTTTAAAAAAAAAGGTAGAAAAACTATCATCCATCAGCATGCTGGGGAGTCATTATGGCAGCCAACAAATACAAACAGCAGCCACCTTCTCATATTGTGGTTTCTGGAATACTCATGACATGTTAACTGTTAACTCTTAATTGTAAAGAGCATGAAGGACATCATTTGGATTTTCTGTACAAGATGCTCCAGTCACCATTTGAGTTTTTCCTTTCAGTTAATTCCCAAAGATTTGAAATAACAAGTGAAGTTAATTTTCATTTATATGCCTTTCTCTCCCTGCCTCCTCCTTTTTATTTGTCAAGTGGATAATGAGTCTTTGAAATAAAAAAAATTAAATTAAATCCTGGATTAATCAACCCTGAACTTTGTAATCAGATACAATTACAGTTTAATATGGTTTGAATCTAGACAACTTTGCAATCATCCTAAAAAGATACACTTGAGTCCTTTTTGGAGCTAGAGAAAGAGAGACTGTAAATCTCTTCTGCAGTTATTTTTAGAAACTTTAATTCTAACCTTACTATGGATGTGAGCCATTGTAGAGGGATGTGCATAATGTATCATTTCTGCTGGCTGACATCCAAGGACTGCAATGCCACCATCCCAAATCAGAGCACAGGTTTGAGTCCTGGCTGCGCTGCTTTCAATCCAGCTCCCTCTTAATGTACCCGGGAAAGCAGCAAAATACGGCTCAAATGCTTGAGCCCCTGCCACCCAAAAGAGAGACCAGGATTGAGCTCTGGGTTTCTGGGTTCAGCCTGGCCCATGTGGAAAGAGAACCAGGGGATGGAAGATTCATATCTCTTTCTCTCTCTCTCTCTCTCTCTCTCTCTCTCTCTCTCTCTCTCTCTCTCTTTCCTCTCTCCCCCTGCCATTCTCCTCATCAAATAAGTAAATGAATATTTAAAAAAATTTTTTATAATTTCTGCTCTTGAGGTTACTATGCCATCAACGAAGAGACAGACCAGCAGAGCGAATATGCCATGACAAATACAGACCGATGTGCAGAGGCTGATAAATATCTGAGGGAGAAACAGAAACTAACTTGCTGTGCAGTAGGAAACATACAAATCTAGTCTTGTAGACTGACAGAGTAACCCAGTATCATGGTGAATGTGATTTACTTTACATTTTATGTAAACTAATACTATTCTTAGCAGACTGAGATTTCTGTTTTCTCCTTTTAAAATCTATTTTACCCAAGTTTACAGAGGATTTAATATTAGAAGCAAAAATTTCATTTTTTTAGGACAGTGAGAAGTGAATGCAAATAAGAATAATATAATTAGACCAGCAAAACACTCTGGGGCCATTTAACAATTTAATATACGAACCATCAGCCCTGTGAACTTCAATCATCAAGAAAAAATGATTGCTTTGCTGCATATTTTGTAATAGTCACCATGAGTCATTAAAGTAAGGTCATAATATGCTCATTATGTTCTATTTAATAAGGGAAAGAAACATGTACATATTTTAGAAATGGTGCTATATAATTAGTTACCTTTAAAGTTACCTAAACAAGTGAATTCTTCAAAAATTTCATTCATGAAATGGCTTTTTTCATAATGTTGAAAAAATCAAATATTACAGTACTACATAAAGTATCACATTACATTCAAATGCATATTTTTTTCCTCATTCACACCACAGTCTCCTAATGTAGACATTGTGTCCATTGTGGTAATGAAGCATCTGAAGCACAACCACTTACCTTAGTCACATCAACAACTCTGGAGCCTGGCATTGCTGCACAGCGGGCTGAGATGCAGTTTGTAATGTGGTCATCCCAAATCAGAGCGCCAGTTCAAGTCCTAGCTGCTCTGCTTCTAATTCACCTCCCCACTGCATTGGGTGTTGGTGAATGTTCTTGGGCCTCTGCCACCCATGTGAGAGTCCCTAATGGAGTTCCTGACTCCTCCCTTCTACTTGGCCCAGTCTTAGGGTTGTGGACATTTGAGGAGCAAACCAACAGATTGACAATCTCTCTCTCCCTCTCTCTCTCTCTTTCTAAATATTCTTTTATCTATCCATCTGTTTATTCATTCAATTAAGGTGCTAAGCATTAATATGACCAACAGTTTCACAAAATAAAAAGCCAAAAAGTTTAAATATGAATGTAAATCTGTAATTTTAACATAGCATGATTTGGAAAACCTCTGGAGTTGGGTCTTATAGTAAAAAGTGAATTCTAGAGGATTCTAAATCACTTTATAATAGAATGTTACCTGTCATTGAGTTATGTGTAGGAATATCTTGGGTATTTTGAGAAATGGATTCATTCTGTATCCATCCATGAGTGACACAGGTACAAAGAATTCCAGTTTTCTCTATATGCTCCTCAGATATAGAGTTAATTTAAACAACTTTGTAATGTTTTGCTAATCGTTCAGTTCATTAGGTTAAAAACAAGAAAAAAATGTACAAAGCAGTAACTGCTATCCTGTAAGCAATGAACAGATTGCTTATATTTTCAATGACTTGTTTTGAGATTATATTGACTTGGTATTTGTTTTCCTCTTTAAATAGACTGTTTAGCAACCAGAGAGATCGTCACCTTAATCACTTCATGAATGGAACATGAGCAGAGCATGAGCAGATCATGCTCAGAAAAGCAAGCCCTCAGGAACATGAAACTTTCCTTCCAGGAATCAGCATGCACTAGAAGCTGCTTCCAACTGATCCTGCTGTTTACACAATCACTTCTGCATTGTCAAGGTACTTGTTGGTTTTGTATTCTGTTTCCTCGTTTATAACAAAAAATTTTAAAAGTGCTGCACAGGAGACAATGTAGATTCCTGAGCCTTGCTTAGCATTGCTGATTATGCTTTTGAATGGATTAACACTGACTTTGATGAGGGAAATGCAAAATACTAATACTAAAATGATAGAGAGGCATTGTGCAAGATTTGAGATGATTATATTCATTTACAGAAAAAAAAGCATCTAAAATCTCATACCTAACAGGGAGAGGAGAACAAAGAATAATATAGCTATTGTAACTCATATCTATGAACTCACTGAATGAAATTAAAGTACCACTCATAGTTTAAGGCTACCTGGACAGCAAGTTGGACTCACATTAGAAAGAATCTTCCATGTTTTGAACTGACAGGCCAAGGACAAAGCAAGTCTGGTCTGTGTTTAAACCTTGATATTGATAAGTGAGTTAATTTGCTGATGACTTTGAAAACTAAATCATTGCTATCTTCAAACCTTGAGAAATGAGTCATCTGTTTTTGTCAAGTGAAAAAGGACAAAAAACAGGGAAGGAAATCTTTTTTTTTTTTTCAAAGTTCAAGCAGAATGCAATAAACAATAGAGAATGCTTCAAAGTTAATGTCCTTTTTTTCAGAATTTGCAATTCTGCCTTAAAGAACACAATAGGCAAATGATTTTAAGGATACGTATAGCCATCAAATCTTTTTAATTTTTTTTTTAATTTTTTTTTAATTTTTACAAAGAGGGAACAAAGGAATTTGCTTGACCTAACAATTATTTAGTCCTAAAAAAGAAAGCATAGATTGGCTATTGCATATTGTTTCTTTAAACATCAGTAGGCTATCTTGATTTTTTTTTTACTTATTTTTTACTTAATTTTAGTTTATTTGCAAGGAAGGGATATATAGAGAAAGAGATCTTCATTCACTGGGTTACTCCTGAAATGCCCACAACAGCCAGGGCTGGCCAGACTGAAGTCAGGAGATAGGAACTGAATCTGGATCTCCATGTGGGTAGAAGGGACCTATCCACTAGAGGCATTACCTGTGGTCTCCCAGGATGCACATTAGAGGAAGCTGGAATCAGAA
Source organism: Oryctolagus cuniculus (assembly GCF_051225735.1). Taxonomy (NCBI): domain Eukaryota; kingdom Metazoa; phylum Chordata; class Mammalia; order Lagomorpha; family Leporidae; genus Oryctolagus; species Oryctolagus cuniculus. The sequence goes on along the minus strand of NC_142879.1, from coordinate 56,411,491 downwards.
GGAGAGCTGGAACTCAAAACCAGGGAATCAATAGGGGATTCAAGCACCCCAAGTACCATCTTCATAACCACTGAACCAAATGATTGCTCTCATCTTGGTGAGTTAAACATGCTTCCAAGTTACTTTCCTTATAATAGATCATATACTTTTCTTAATTTCTCAATCTGTTAACTGAAGCCCGGAGGTTTTATATCATTTACCAAAGTCCCTTATTCATAAGGTGGAGGGCCAAAGAATTTGAGCTACAGTGTGTGAACTCCATTCTCTGGCTTCTACTCTAGCTCATTGTTTTCCAGGAAATCATCATAATTTGATTATTTATATCTTCCTTTCTTTTTCTGTACAAATGAAGATAACTGCCTTGCTCAGGTCATGCGAGTCTTATGAACATGAAATATCATATGTATATCAACATGGTTTAGAAAATAGCCAAAAAGCTTTATTTCAAAGCTTATAGGAAGCACGGTTTGACTAGCCAGACAGAAAAGTGACTATTTGGTTCACATTAGCTACTTTCTTGCTATATGAAAATTACTAACCTTGTTTCTTGTTCTCCACCCTCAGCTACCACCCTTCCACAAGTCAAGCTGGAGAACCCGGAGGATTCTAGGTAAAATATACAGCTGCAAGCTCACATTCATTTTCTTCCAGTACACACTCAGCCACAACACTTACTCATATTTTAACCTGGAGGAAGAATGAGTGAGAAAGCTCGAGTCATGCTCCTGAGTCAGTTTTAACTTAACACTCATAGTACACAGAGACTCTAACCAAGCAAGGCTGAAAATTATTCCCAAGTGCATTGACTTGCATAGGAGTTACAAGGCTTGCTCTCTACCTTGGGATCCAGTGGAGGAAAATCAAAGAGAAACAGCTCATAGCTTTTTCATGAATAGGTTGAGGACTTCACCAACATTTTTAATGGTTCTAAGAATTCATTTCTCAGCTTGCGGCCTTGTTTGAAGTACTAAGTTGAAGAACCTGAAGATCAGACATGGAAGATCTCCACCACTTTAATTACACTCCACAAAGTCAGTTCCTGTGCATTACAACCAAAGTCGGAAAAAATTTAGGGCAGAAAGTCTTTGCTTCACACAAAGGACAATTTTGTCAGAGGTTGATGTTTCTAAATACCAGGCAAGAAATTGATTTATTCAGATCCAAAGCATTAGAATGAGCCATTAATACTGATAAGAACCCAATTTATTGCACGGCACTACCTATTAAAAAAAGTAAAAAAAAGAAGACAATCTAAAAAGGCTACATATGGTTTAATTCCAACTATAGAAAATTATGGGAAAGGCAAAACAATGGGACACTAAAATGATCAGTGGTTGTCAAAGGTTAGGAAGGAGGAATGGATGAATAGGAAGAACAGAAGATTCTTAGGGCAGTGAAAATTCCCTGTGAAATTATAATGGTAGGTATAGATCATAATGAATTTCTCTAAACCTGGAGAATGTACAACATCAACAGTGACCCAAGGAAACCATGGACTTGGTGTGACAATGATGCATCAATGTAGCTTTATTATTTGTACCACTCTGGTGGGTGATGGTGGTAATTGGGAAGACTAAGTACATGCGGGGCAGAGGGCATATGGGAAATCTTTGTATCTTCTGATCAACTTTTCTATGAATCTGAACATTCTCTAAAAACACAATTTCATTTAAAAATAAGCAAATACCTCTGCCACAGGGTTGTGAGAATTGAATGAGATAAAATGTGTAAAAGCTATAGCACTCTGCCAGATAATTGATATTCTGTAATTGGAACTGTTACTATGACTTTGTTTCTTAGCCTACAGCAGATCAAAAGCTGCTCATTAGAAAGAAAGTCAGAGCTGCTGGCAGCAAGATGTTACCAGAGGATACACAAAAGTGACAGAAAGAAACATATGCATTCAGAAAGTGTTTTGTTCTGAGACCATTCAGTGGAGGGGAAAATAATATTGCATACCTTAACAAACCAGAAAGAATCATCACATTACAGCATCTCAACCAACAGCATCTTGATGTAAGAAAAGCAGGGCTGCAATTCTTGCAACCATGCCCTAATTCTAGGACTTGACTGAGTCACTTCATTTCCCTGAACTGAGTCTCTGCCAACACCATCTGCAGTAAACTCAGCTACTCTGTTCCACCTCAGCAAAAAGCACTACAATCTTCCTGGCCCGGCCTATCGTGTTGTATGTAACTAAGTAGACCCCGTTGTAAACAAAAGAACAATAAATCAGTGATGATCAGTGGCTCCAGTTCTAAAAATAGAGACAATATGCACCACATAAGGCAGTTAAGATAACTGGATGCAGTAATGCATACAAAGTATTGAGCACACACAATTCCTATCTTCATCAATGTAAGTATGAAATTGAGTGCTTTATAAATGATAGCTCACATTTTCAGGTGTCAGCAAAGAACTACACATCCTGCTTTTTTGATCTAGCTCTTATGCTTCTGTTTCTGAAAAGCGACGTTCCATCCCATTTCTGAGCCTTAGTTGTTTGAAACCTTAATAATGGGCTTCTTCCAGTCCATACAGCAAACTCATAGAATGACAATCAATTTAAATAGTATTCTAGCCTCAGAATCAGCCTTAAGGCATTCTGGTCTGGCTGAAGAGTCCACGAGAGCATTTCAGGCAATGGAAAGCCAAAACACTGTGGTATAAAGTGTCCTACATGAAGGACCTCTATGAGACCCCAGTGGAAAGAAGTGGTCATCAAAGAAGGATGTACTTTTTGCCGAAGGGAGGAGAGAACTTTCACTTTTGCCTTGTCTGAATACTGACGAAGTTTGGAGACTCAAAAGACTTCCACAGCTTAGGTAGCTCATGTCAAGAGCCTCACGTGATCACAAGTCATACCAAAGAGTGTTAATTGTTAAATTAACAACAGGAGTCACTGTGCACTAACTTTCCATTCAAGACCTCTGTCCTCAAAGAGTTAAACTCTGAGTTAATAGTAAAACTTGTTCTCAAAGATTTAATTCGTTTTAGTGTATTAAGTGGAAGATATTCTTAAGTCTGATGAGTTATATTTATGTTGAAGTGTTCACAAAAGATGTATCATTCTTGGGTTCTTCTTTAAAGTTAATTAAGTTTCTCAAAAAAAAAAAAAAAAAAAAAAGAATGTTTTTAAAAAACGAAGTGAGGCCAGCGCCGCGGCTCAATAGGCTAATCCTCCGCTTTGCGGCGCCGGCACACGGGGTTCTAGTCCCAGTCGGGGCACCGGATTTTGTCCCGGTTGCCTCTCTTCCAGGCCAGCTCTCTGCTATGGCCCAGGAAGGCAGTGGAGGATGGCCCAAGTGCTTAGGCCCTGCATCCCATGGGAGACCAGGCTCCTGCCTTCGGATCAGCGCGATGTGCTGGCCGCAGCGTGCCAACCGTGGCAGCCATTGGAGGATGAACCAACGGCAAAGGAAGTCCTTTCTCTCTGTCTCTCTCTCTAACTGTCCACTCTGTCTGTCAAAAAAAAAAAAAATGAGTGAAATTAACTTTGAGATGTAACGATTTTGGACAGCCCTTGTCTTGACTGTTGATAAGGAATTTTTTGTCATACAATTTGTTGAACTCCTTACTTTAGTATAGAGTTGATCTTCTGTGTATAAAGTTAATTGAAAATAGATCTTATTAAAAAATAAGACTGGAAATAGGAGAGGGAGAGGGAGAGGGAAGAGGGGTGAGAGTCGGGGTGGAAAGAGTCATTATGTTCCTAAAGTGGTATTTATGAAATGCATTAATTACTTAAATAAAAGGTTTCTTGGGGAAAAACAAACAATAGGCTCTTCTTAATACAGTATCTGGCATATTTAGATTCTCATAAACATCTTCTGAAAGAAGAAATTTATAAATGTGTATGTGCCACACTCTAATCTCCAATCATTTGCTTTCATTTTGAGAACTCTCTTCTCACCCTTGGTCTTGCCATATGCTTGTTGGTCGCTTACCAAGAATTTGAAGCTCAGACTCAGAACTGGACCTAGAGGTGGTAATTTAGCCTAGGGTTTAAGATGCTCATGAATCATATCAGAGTGCATGGGTTCAATTCTTGACTACAGCTTCTGATTCCAGCTTCCTTATGCAGAACTTCGGAAGCAGTAGTGACAGTACAAGTGACTGGGCACCTGCCACCTATGTGGAAGACTGAGATTGTATTTCTGGCCCAAGCCACTGTAGGCATGTAGGGAGTGAATCAGCAGATAGGAGTTCTCTCTCTTTATATCTGTTGCTTTGTCAAATGCATTTTACAAAAAAGAAGTCATTCTGGTTACTAGGTTATTTTCTTCCTCAGAGATTATCCAAATAACAGATTTCTTTCAGTCTAGGCATACAAGTAGATCCTGTCCAAGCTTCTTAGTCCTTGAACTTTATTACGTGCTAAGACACCCTTTTGCACTGTTTGTTCTAGAAATCTCTGTTACTAATTTTTTCCCTTAATCAATGACTGAAGTATGATTTCAGTATGTATATATGGCATTTGATATCTATCTGCAAAAGGCTCAACTTAGTCTCTGTATACTCCATTTCAGATGATAGGACTAGGATCTTTCTGAAATGGCCCATTCTGTTACATAACTAAATAGATGCTGTAGATACACAGTATGATAAACCATGCTCCATCCTTCAATTTACGGTGATACTGGAATTCAAAAGTTTAGATATGTCTGGAACATACGTGGGTCAGGCCCACAAGAAATCTGTCTACAAATGGTATTGAAGTCTCTTGGAGAAAAATACCACTCTAAAGAAAGGAGTCTATATGGATCTAATACAAGCTAAAACTATAGAGAAGAAGGATTCTATGAGTTAAATCTATCTTCCAGGGACAGGCATCATGGCATAATGGGTTAAGCCACCGCTTGAAATGCCGGCATCACACATGGCGCTTATTCAAATCTCAGCTACTCCAATTCCAATCCAGCTCCCAGCTAATGTGCCTGGGAAATCACTAGATTTTTTTTGGATCAAAACATACACATTTTAACCCCATTCATACTCACTCAAAAAATTTTATGTTCACTGAAAAAACTGTTGATGAAAGTTTATTGAGGCTTGATTCATAATTTTTAAAAGCTGAAAACAATTGAAGAATTCTTTATCTTGTGAATAAACAGCAGTACATTCATAAACACCCAAATACCACTCACCAATAAAAGAGAAATACTGATATATACAATACATGGATGAGTTTCAGTTATGTGATACCATGTGTAAAAAGACAGATTCAGAAGGTTATATATCATATAATTACATCTATATGACATTCTAGGAAAAGCAAAAATATAGGGAAACAACATGAATCAAAGGTTTCCAGGGGTTGAGAATGGTTAGAAGCACTTACTATAAAAGGCTAACATGATGGAAAATTTTGGGTGATGCAACAGTTTGCTCTAAGCCTTGAATGTGGCAACAGTTACAGGACTGTACGTATTTGATAAACCTCACAGAAGTGCAATGCAATAAAATTAATTGCTAAATAAAAATATTGATCAGATGTTCTAAAATTGAACAGTTTATTGAGCTATAATTGAAATTCACTCCATGTAAATTTATGATTCAGGGGTTGGTGCTGCGGCATAGCAGGTAAAGCCACTGTCTGCAATGCCGGCTTTCCATAGGGACGCTAGTTTGAGTCCCAGCTGCTTCACTTCCAATCTAGCTCTCTGCTAAGTCCTGGGAAAGCAGTAAAATATAGCACAATTCCTTGGGCCCCTGTACCCATGTAGGGGAACTGGAAGAATTTTCTGGCTTTTGTATTTGGACTGGCACAGCTCTAGCCATTGCAACCATCTGAGGAGTGAACCAGTGAATGGAAGACCTCTCTCTCTCTCTCTCTCTCTGCATATGCCTATAAGTAACTCTGTCTTTAAAACAAAGTAAATAAATCTTTTAAAAATGCATGATCCAATTATTGTAAGAAAATGTATGCTTGTAAGATGTATAGTCATCACCGTAGAGTTCTATAAGCTACTATTACCTTGACAAGTCTACTTGGGCTTGTTTGCAAAATTGTAATCACTCACTCCTCGTTCTCCTTCCTTAGTCCCAGGTAACTACTCTATTGATGTGATTTCTCTGACTATGAATATGCCTTTTCCAGGTGCGTCATTTAAATGAAATCACCTGGGTTCTGTTATGTCTACCTTTTTTCAGTAAGCACAGTGTTTCCTGAGGTTCTTCTATGTTGTAATATATCAGGTGATTCTTTTTTTTTTTTTCTTTAACTTTTTTCAAGCAACATTTTATTGTATCAAAGTACCACAGTTGTTATTTAACAACTGAGCTGCAATAAAATTGAAGTACAGACAGCTCCTTTATTTGCCAATTTAATTTCCATTGGGTAAATTCCTAGGAGTGGATGGCTGGGTTGTATGATAGGGTTATATTGAGGTTTCTGAGGAATCTCAAGACTGATTTCCATGTGGCTTTACCAGTTTGCATTCCCACCAACAGTGGGTTAGTGTCCCTTTTTCCCCACATCCTCGCCAGCATCTATTGTTGGTAGATTTCTGTATGTAAGCCTTTCTAACCGGGGTGAGGTGGAACCTCACTGTTGTTTTGATTTGCATTTCCCTGATTGCTAGTGTCTATTGGCCATTTGGATTTCCTCTTTTGAAAAATGTCTATTGAGGTCCTTGGCCCATCACTTAAGTGGGTTGCTTGTTTTGTTGTGGAGTTTCTTGGTCTCTTTGTAAATTCTGGTTATTAATCCTTTATTGGTTGCATAGTTTGCAAATATTTTTTCCCACACTTTTCTGACTATTTCTTTTGCAGTACAGAAACTTCTCAATTGGATGTAATCCGAATTGTTAATTTTGGCTTTGACTGCCTGTGCTTCCGGGGTCTTTTCCAAGAAGTCTTTGCCTGTGCCTATACTTGCAGGGTTTCTCCAATGCTCTCTAATAATTTGAGGTGTCGGGTCATAGATTTAAGTCTTTAATCCATGTTGAGTGGATTTTTGTGTAAGGTGTAAGGTAGGGGTCTTGCTTCATGGTTCTGCACGTGGAAATCCAATTTTCCCAGCACCATTTATTGAATCGATTGTCCTTACTCCAGGGATTGGTTTTGGATCCTTGATCAAATATAAGCTGGCTGTAGATGTTTGGATTGATTTCTGTTCGTTTGGATCCTATTCCATTGATCGGTCCATCTGTTTCTGTACCAGTACCATGCTGTTTTGATTATAAATGCCCTGTACTATGTCCAGAAATCTGGTATTGTGATGCCTCCGGCTTTGTTTTTGTTGCACAAGATTGCTTTAACTATTCGAGGTCTCCTGTGTCTCCATATGAATTTCAGCATCATTTTTTCCAGATCTGAGAAGAAGGTCTTTGGTATCTTGATTGGTATCGCACTGAATCTATAAATTGCTTTTGCAAGAATGGACATTTTGATGATGTTGATTCTTCCAATCCATGAGCATGGAAGATTTTTCCATTTTTTGGTATCCTCTTCTATTTCTTTCTTTAAGGTTTTGTAATTTTCATTATAGAGATCTTTAACATCCTTGGTTAAGTTTATTCCAAGGTATTTGATTGTTTTTGCAGCTATTGTGAATGGGATTCATCTTAGAAGTTCTTTCTCAGCCATGGCATTGCCTGTGTATACAAAGGCTGTTGATTTTTGTGCATTGATTTTATACCCTGCTACTTTGCCAAAAATCTTCTATGAGTTCCAATAGTCTCTTAGAGTTCTTTGGGTCCCCTAAATAAAGAATCATGTCATCTGCAAAGAGGGATAGTTTGAGTTCTTCCTTCCCAATTTGTATCCCTTTAATTTCTTTTTCTTGCCTAATGGCTCTGGCTAAAACTTCCAGAACTATATTGAATAGCAGTGGTGAGAGTGGGCATCCCAGTCTGGTACCAGATCTCAGTAGAAATGCTTCCAACTTTTCCCCATTCAATAGGATGCTGGCCATGGGTTTTTCATAAATTGCTTTGATTATATTGAGGAATGTTCCTTCTATGCCCAATTTGCTTAGAGTTTTCATCATGAAAGGGTGTTGTATTTTAACAAATGTTTTCTCGGCGTCTATTGAAATAATCATATGGTTTTTCTTCTGCAGTCTGTTAATGTGGTGTATCACATTGATTGATTTGTGAACATTGAACCATCCCTGCATACCAGGGATAAATCCCACTTGGTCTGGGTGGATGATCTTTCTGATGTGTTGTTGCATTCTATTGGCCAGAATTTTATTGAGGATTTTTGTATCTATGTTCATCAAGGATATTGGTCTGTAATTTTCTTTCAATGCTGCATCTTTTTCAGGCTTAGGGATTAAGGTGATGCTGGCTTCATAGAAAGAATTTGGGAGGATTCCCTCTTTTTCTATTGTTCTGAATAGTTTGAGAAGAATTGGATTTAGTTCTTCTTTAAGTGTCTGGCAGAATTCAGCAGTGAATCCATCTGGTCCTGGGCTTTTCTTTGTTGGGGGGGGGACTTTTTTACTGATTCAATTTCTGTCTCAGTTATGGGTCTGTTTAGGTTTTCTATGTCTTCATCGTTCAATTTAGGTAGGTTGCATGTGTCCAAGAATTTATCCATTTCTGATAGGTTTCCCTGTTTGCTGGCATACAGGTCCTTGTAGTAATTTCTGATGATTCTTTTTATTTCTGTGGTGTCTGTTGTTACATTTCCTTTTTCATCTCTGATGTTATTGATTTGAGTCTTTTCTCTTCTTTTTTTTTAGTTAGTTGGGCCAATGGTGTGTCAATTGTATTCATTTTTCCAAAAAAAAAGCTCTTCGTTTGGCTGACCTTTTGTAATTTTTTTTTTGCATTCAATTCTGTTGATTCCTTCTCTGATTTTAATTATTTCTCTTCTCCTAGTAGTTTTGGGTCTGGTTTGCTGCACTTTTTCTAGATCCTTGAGATGCATTGAAAGCTCATTTATTTGGTGCCTTTCCAATTTCTTGATGTAGGCACCTATTGCTATAAACTTTCCTCTTAACACTGCTTTTGCAGTATCCCATAAGTTTTGGTATGTTGTGCTATTATCCTCAATTACTTCCAGAAAGTTTTTGATTTCTCTTTTGATTTCTTCTATGACCCATTGTTCATTCAGGAGCATGTTGTTCAATCTCTATATGTTTGCATATGTTCCAGGGATTCCTGAGTTGCTAATTTCCATCTTCATTCCTCTATGGTATGAGAAGCTGCATCGTATGATTCTAATTCTTTTGAATTTGCTGAGACTTGCTTTATGGCCTAGTATGTGGTCAATGCTAGAGAAGATTCCATGTACTGCTGGGAAGAATGTAAATGCTTTATGTGTAAGATGAGAAGTTCTGTCGATATCTGTTAGATCCATTTGGGCAATAGTGTTGATTGAATCTGCTGTTTCCTTATCCATCTTCTGTCCTGTTGATCTGTCTATTTCTGAGAGTAGCGTATTGAAATCCCCCAGTACTATTATATTGGAGTCTAAGTCTCCCTTTGAGTCCCTTAATATATCTTTTAAATAAACCAGTGCCCTGTAATTAGGTGCATATACATTTATAATAATTACATCTTCCTATTGAATTCATCCCTTAATCATTATATAGTGTCCTTCTTTGTCTCTCTTAACAATTTTTGTGTTAAAGTTTATTTTTTCTGATATTAAGATGACTATGCCAGCTCTTTTTTTGTTTCTGTTAGCATGGAATATCTTTTTCCAACCTTTCACTTTCAGTCTGCATGCATCTTTGTTGGAAAGATGTGTTTCTTGTAAGCAGCAAAATATAGATGGTTTTGTTTTTTTAATCCAATCAGCCAGTCTGTGTCTTTTAGCTGGATTGTTGAGGCCATTAACATTCAATGTGATTATTGATAAGTAGTGACTTTGCCCTGCCATTTTTCCCAATTGATAGACATATGGGTTGTTTTCAAATTTTAGCTTTTAATAATAAGGTTGCTGTGAATATTCAGGTTCAATCTTTACGTACATATCTTTTCATTTTTCTTCATACCTAAGATTTGACTTGCTCACCACATGGTTAGTTATGAGTTTTGTAAAAACTGCCAAGTTATTTTCCCAGGGTCTATATATTTTATATTCTTACCACTTGCAAAGCATGAAGTTACAATTTCTCCACACCCTTTTCTACACTTGATAGCATTTAGTGTTTTTGATTGTATCTATTCTAGTGTATGTACCATGATACAGTGTCACTATGAATTTTCAATCAAATTTTACTAATGACTAATCATCCTGAGTATCTTTTTATAGGTTTATTTTCCATTTAAATTTCTTCTTTGTAGAATTGTCTATTCAAAGCTTTTGTGCATTTTATTGGATTTTATTTAATAAGCTACAATTTTTTTTACATATCTTAGATATACTTTTCTTATCAGATATATGATTTTCTCTGAATCTGCAGCTTGTCTTTTCATTGTCTTAATTTTTAAAGTGGAAAAGTTTTAAATTATGATTAAATCTAATTTATCAACTGATGCACAAGAGCCATCATCTAAGATCATTTTTCCTAGCACCTTATTATATGGCTCTTCTAAGACTTCATTCCCCATGAATTCCATTTCCTGATCATGCTTCTTATCTAGCATTAACATGTGGCTATAACAAAGAACTCCAGGCTGAATGAATCAGAAATGTAGGCAGCTGATGGATTCTGTGGTCTTTTGCGTCAGCTCCTTATTTGCCAAGTATCATGATTCACTCATATTATCCTCATAGAAACTTAAGCTCCTTTAATATCATATCCCACAGACTTCTCCAGAATGCTTAAGGAGAACAGATTATCTAGTTTAGAAATGATAAGTTGATTTTCCAGTGTGGAAAAGGGTTGCAATACAGTAAAAAATGAGCCAGCATAAATGTATTTTATTTATTTTTATTTTTTAAATATTTATTTTTCATTTATTCAAAAGGCAGAGTTACAGAGAGAGGAGGATAGAGATTTTCCATCCACCAGTGCACTCACCAGATGGCTGCAATAACTGGGATTGGGCCAGGCCAAAACCAGAAGACCAGAGCTTCTTCTGGCTCTCCCATGTGGGTGCAGGCATCCGAGCATTTGGGCCATCTTCCCCTGATTTTTCCAGGCCATTAGAAGAGACCGGATTGGAAGTGGAGCATCTGGGACTCCAACCAACACACATATGGGATACCTGACTGCAGGCAGTGGCTTAACCTGCTATGCCACAATGCCAGCCCTGAATATTATTTTTTAATGAAGTTTAGAAAAATAAGGAAAGAAGGACAGGTGTTGTGAATGAATAAAGAGAAAAACAAACAAAAATAGAGTAGTTGGTAGTAAAATTTCAGTTTAGGTTCATTTTCCACTGAGTTCCTACAAGAAGTCTGGCACCATGTTGTCACCTCATTTCATCTTCCTCACAATTTTGTGAGGCTGACAGTAGATCCTTATTTACAGACAAGAAGAATTGAGTTTGCAGTGATAAACGAGTTGTCTAAGACTTTACTGTTAGTAACTGAAGGAGCTAAGATGTGAACTCAGCATTGTAACATAGCAAGTAAAGCCACCACCTGCAATGCTTGCATTTCATATGGGTACCATTTCATGTCCCAGCTGTTCCACTTCTGACATAGTTTTCTGCTAATGGCCTGGGAAAGCAGCAGAAGATGACCCAAGTGCTTGGGCCACTGCCACTCACATGGGAGACCCACCCATATGACACTTCTGGCTCCTGGTTTCAGCCTGGCTCAGCCCTGGCCATTGCAGCCATCTTGGGGTGTAAACCACTGAATGGAAGATTCTCTCTCCATTTCTCCCTCTCTCTGTCTAACTCTGACTTCCAAATAAATAAATATACCTCTATTTTAAAAAAAAGAATGAAGCATATATACTTTTTTTCAAGTGCCATTGTTCAGGAGGAAAAATCACCAAATGCCAATATAAAACTGTCATTTCCAAGAAGGAACAATCTCCAGAAAAAGTGATTAAATTGTTTGGAATAACTGAAGCTTCCTCTTTCAATCTCAGTTCTCTATGTGGTACAACTCAGGGAATATGGAATGTCAAAGATCAAATCCCTTAGGTTCGCGGGGGCTGTCCCATTCCAGGAATGGAGTAGCCAAGTATACACAACCATTATCTATCTCTCTTGCCTCATTTCTCAAAAATATGAATCTGAATGTTACTTTCTATGGCCATCTTTACCTTTAAGCATTTGTTGGTTTGTCATCTTAGCAAAGGGATCATTCTGCTTAATTTCATTATTGAATTTGGTATTAGATCATAAAATATTAACTAACAAAAATCTACCACATGAATTGCATTACAATATTATCTGACAATAGAAATAGAGTTAGACTTTTAATCTAACTTCCATTACAGTCTTTTTAATTTCACTCTCACAAAAAAAATAAGCAAGGCTCAATTACTCATAGTATTCACAAGTGAGCATGTTTACTATTGATAATGAATCTATTTTTTGAATAATTGAGTAGGTTTTCAAAAAGTATCTAATAAACATGAAATATATGCAAGAATGAGAGGCTCTTCAAGTCTAATAACATGGGTCTCTCTTTTAAAAATGTGTTTTATATATTTGGGGCTGGTGCTGTGGCACAGCAGGTTAACGTCCTGGCCTGAAGCACCGGCATCCTATATGGGTGCTGGTTTGAAACCGGCTGCTCTACTTCCAATCCAGCTCTCTGCTATGGCCTGGGAGAGCAGTGGAGGATGGTCCAAGTCCTTGGGCCACTGCACCTGTGTGGGGGAGCCAGAGGAAGCTCCTGGCTCCTGGCTTTGGATTGGCACAGCTCTGGCTGTTGTGGCAATCTGGAGAGTGAACCAGCGGATGGAGGACCTACCTCTCTCTCTCTCTCTCTCTCTCTCTCTGCCTCTCTTTTCTCTGTGTAGCTCTTTCAGATAAATAAATAAATCTTTTAAAATAAAAAAATGTGTTTTATGTATCTGACAGACTAATAGAGATCTCCCATCTGCTAGTTCTTTCCCCAAAATGCCTGCAACAGCTGAGATTGTTCAAGCTGAAGCCAGGAATGGGAAGTCATTGTAGGTACTCCACATGAGTGACAGCAAACTCAACTACTTGAGCCATCACTTGCTGTCTCCAAGGGCTCACACTGGCAGAAAACTGGAATTAAGAGCCAAGCTAGAACTCCAAGTCAGGTACTTCAATATGGGATATGAATATCACAAGCAGTGTCTTTTTTTTTTTTAATATGACAGGCAGAGTTATAGACAGTGAGAGAGGGAGATAGAGAGAAAGGTCTTCCTTCTGTTGGTTCACCTCCCAAATGGTCGCTACTGCTGGTGCTGCACCGATCCAAAGCCAGGAGCCAGGTGCTTCCTCCCGGTTCCCTATGCGGGTGCAGGGGCCCAAGCACTTGGGCCATCCTCCACTGCCCTCCCAGACCACAGCAGAGAGCTGGACTGGAAGAGGAGCAACCAGGACTGGAACCCAGCGCCCATATGGGATGCCGGTGCCACAGGCGGAGGATTAACCAAATGAGCCATGGCTCCTCAAGCAATGTCTTAAATGCTAGGTCAAACAATGGCTCATTTCAACAAAGTGTTAAAAATAGTGATAGAAAATAATATGATTTTCTGCTTTCAATCCATGAAAATTCTATTTAAGGAATCTTACAGGTTTATTAATCCTAATCACAAGTTTTACGAAGAAAAGTTCATGTTGTTGCTCTGTGGGTTAGTCATAAGTTGTAATGCTGGCATCCTATATCAGAGTGCCAGGTCAAGTCCTGGCTGCTCTGTTTCTGATCCAGCTTCCTGTTAATGTGAAAGCAGTGGATGATGGCTCAAGTATGTGGGTTCCTGTCACCAATGTGGGAGACAAACATGGAGTTCCTGGCTTCTGGCTTTGGCCTAGCCCAGACCCAGCCATTGCAGCCAGATGGGGAGTGAACCAACAGATGGAAAATACCTCTCTCTCTTTTCTCCTTCTCCTTCTCCTTCTCCTTCTTTCTCCTCTCTCTCTCTCTCTCTCTCTCTCTCTCTCTCACTCTTTCTCTCTCTAGCTTTCACATACATACACACATACATACATATTTTCTAAAAAGATTATAAATTGGGGGCTGGTATTGTGGTGCAGTGGGTTAAGGTGCCACTTGTGACACCAGCATCCCATAGCAGAGTACTAGTTCAAGGCCCAGATGCTTGGGCCTGGGAAAGTAGAATAAGATGGCTCAAGTACTTGGGCCCCAGCCTCCCATATAGGAAACCTGGTGGTTGGACCATCTGAAGAATAAACCACAGATTCTCTTCCATTTCTCTCCAATCTTTCAAATAAGTAAATAAATTTTTTAAAGATTATAAATCAGTGACAGAAAGAGTATCACCCCAGTCATAGTTGGAAAACAGAAAAAGTCCTAGGACTGGTATTAACCAATCCCTATTCATTAAATAAAAGTTAAAAAATAAAAAGGTAATAAAAATAAATAAATAAATTTATTTGAAAAGCAGAGTGACAGAGAGAGGGACACACACACACACACACACACACACAGTAAAAAAAAAATCCCTATGGTTCTATGACAACATTATAGAGTGATCTCAGATAGTGAGTTAACCATTCCAAAAATATGTTCGCTTATTTAGGAAGATAAGTAATAAGAATCCTTACTTATTACTGCCTTTGCAGAAATATTGCAAAATTATATGAGGAAATACTTCATTTGTTAGAAATAAAGCAGACAGGAAATGGGAGAGAGAGGAGGAGGTAAGGTGGGAATGAGGGTGGGAGGGTGGTTAGGGTGGGAAGAATCACTATATTCCTAAAGTTGTACTTAATTTGTACTCATTAAATAAAAGGCTTCTTTGGAAAATAAAAGAAATAAAGCAAAAATTTGAACTATCAACTAAAAAACACATAATGTAACACCTGTAAAATACTTGATTCATCTACCTCTATATCTCTTGTAATTTCAAGATGAAGAAACAAACAAAAAAACACCTTTTATTCTTTATTTTACATTTCCCATTCCACAGAGTAGTGAGGTTTCTGACAGTGCCCTCTATACCACTTAAGTTTCTAACTGTCAAAACTATTACATGAGGCACTCTTCATCATGCTGCATCTTGTGCTGTGTGTTGCAGAGGATGTGGGAAAAGGGCATGTAAAGGATACTCTCCCTGGTCTAGTGGCCCAAATCTGGCTGTGGAAGTTAACACGCATAAAGAACAAGAAATGGCCAATGATAATGAAGTAGAAATCATGCAAACTCAAGGGAACTGGTCAGCAAGTGATTCTAGGTGTCAAGTTATTGATAGGTTCAGTCTGTTCCCCCCCACAATAAATCCCTTGATTGTTTCGATTTAATCAGAATTTAAGAGTTAATTGCTGATTCATAAGGAGTTGTAAGAAATGACACAAAAAGGTTGATTCTGTGTGCCTTTACTCAGTTTCACCCAAGGGTAACATCTTGCAAAATCATAGCATAACCTGACAGAAAGAATATTGACAGTGATACAATCATTAATTGCATCATCACAAGGATCCCTTGCCTTGCCCTTTTATAACTGCACCATTTCTCTTCTCTACCCTACTTACCTTCAGCTCCTGGCAAGCACTGACCCATTTCTATAAATTTGTCATTTCAAGATAATACAAATGGAATCCCACAGTATGCAGTATTTCAGAATTTTATTTTATTCACTTAATAAGGCTCTAAAGAGACACCCAGATTATTGCATAAATCAGTCATTTGTTTTGCCATTCATGGGATGAGTATGCCACTGCATGTTTAAGTGTTCTCCCATTGAAAGGCATCTGGATGGCTTCCATTTGGAGCTGTGATGATTCAACAGGCTGCTGCAACAAAGAAAAAAAGATGATTCTCTGAAAAGACTAACATAACTGATAAACACTTGATAATACTGATTATGAAAAACAGGACAAAAAAGATATTATTAATAGTGGAAAATTAGACATTATGACAGATTACACAGAGATAAGATAGGTAATAAGAAGATATTTTAAACAGCTGTGTGTCTATGCTTTTGAAAATTTTGTTAAAACGGACAAATCCCTAGAAAAACACAAGCTAGCCCAACTGACACACACAAAATACACAAAAATATGAATAATTCTGTATTTATGAAAGTTTTTAATTGAAAACTTTTCCATAGTAAACTTACAACTCAATTGCCTTTCATGAATAAATTTTACCAAACATACAAAGAAAAAATCTATGTCAATCTCACACAAATACATCTAGCAAACAAAAACAACAAAAAACATGAAATATTCTCCAGCTCAAATCAGACACGCCTTAGATATAAAATCAAGGAACAATCATTATCATGAACACATATGTAAAAACACTATTTTTTTGTTGTTGTTAACTGAATCCACAAAGATAGGAAAATGACAATACATCAAAAACTAGTTGGGATTTATTACAAGAATAGAAAATTGGCAAAGTGTTGAAAACTTTCCCTCTACAATCAAGAGCAAAACAAAGACATATGGATATTTGAGATGTACTCAATGTCCTAGGTAGTAAAATAGGCAAAGAAAAGCCATAAAATACATAAGGATTGTATGGAAGAAATAGCCTCATTATTTGCAGAGAACATGATTGTGGATGTGGAAAATCCAAAAGAATAAGATACTACAAAATACTGAGATATAAGTATTTCTTCCCTTCCCATCACTGTATAGAACCATGGTAATAAATCAAGTGTCCATGAGCTTGGGTTCATCTCAGGTCTCATTACTTTGTATACTTGATCTAAATGTCTATACACCTCCTTTTTTCAGAACTTTTAAGTTACTATATAAGATGGAATGCACCACAAATCACTTAAATATTTCTCTTAAAATTAAGCATTTCTGAAGTTTTACAGTCACCAACTATGCTGCCAAGTATGTATTAGTGCACAAAGTGCATTATATATTAAGAATTATATATTGAGATTGAAATATATATATCGAGAATATATAATGCACAAGGTGCATTATATATTGACAACTATTTCATTAGGACTAAATATCAAAAATGAAATTTTTGAGAGATGGCATCAACATCTTCAGTCTCCCAATAGACATATATTAATAGATTTATTTAGGAAAAGTTGGTACAATGTACATATCTATCAACCAAGGACAAAGTTAGCCATTTCACTAACTCTTGTCAGAATCAGTCTATCTCTTTCACCTTTGCTTGTTGGTACACAAAAATCAAAATTTATGTCTTTTCCCTTTCTCTCTGTCTCTCTCTCTCACTTTCCACTCTGCCTGTCAAAAAAAAAAAAAACGTAAAAAAAAATATGTCTTTTCGATTGGTTATTGTTGTTCTTATCATTTACCCATTTTCTATTGTTGGACTCTTTATTAAAAAAAAAAGACATTAGCTTTTGATCAGTACTAGTTGTATCAAATTTTCCTTTACCTGTGAATTAATTTGAGAGAGCAGATAAAAACCTAAATATGTTTTCTTTATTTACATCTTAAATCATCTATAATCTTACATTTTATGCTCTCTGAAAAGGTTCTTAAAAATATCCTCTCTTTTCTACGATAAATTATTTTACTCTTGAAATGATGCTTTAGACCTCCTGATGTTTGTTTTGCTTACCATGAAATGATAATTTAAGCTGAGTTGTATATTTTATGAAAAGAGAACATTTTTGCAATCAGGTATCTCTATAATTTTTGTTCAGAAGCTAAACAGAATGAAATGGAGATGAAGATATCATTTTTGAGAAGCAACTCTGTAAGTCTGAACACCTGACCCCTGGAGTGTCATCCAAATGCCTACATTTCCTTCAGTGGCAGATGATAGTTAACTGAAATAAGCACTTTCTCCAAAAAAAAAAATGCTTTTTCAATCAATTGCACTGTGAAAAATGGTATATCGTAAAAGAGTCAAAGAACTGAGCATTTTCCCTTCCTATAGAGAAAAGGAATTACTATTTCCACATAGACAAAACAAAATGTCATGCTTTTTATCTTCATTGAAATATATTTCTTTTATATCTGGAATAAAATGTTGATTTAAAATCAACATTAGCAAAAAAATTTAGAAAATATTTACCTTAAAGTAAACTCATGTGAGGTTATTAAATTGATTCTTTTGCATGACCTCAAAAATTAAAACATCACACAATCTCTATGTCTAAGTTCACATCATCTTTAGCAAAATTTCTAAGGGCTAGGCCAGGGACATAATTTTTCCCCCTCACTTCTCTCTCTCTTTCTCTTTCTCCCTCCTTCCCTCCTCTCTGTGCTTTTCTTTGATTCTTTTCTATTTTTCATGTACTTCCTATTGGTGAGGCAGGAAGAGGGTTGAGCCTGGCTATAGAAACTCTCAGTTAGTTACACTTCCAAAATAAGAGAACTTGTCTTTTCTGACATCAGCATAAACAACGCCAGTGGTGCAGGTGTTAAAAGGGGACATGTCATATGTACGTCTGTAGTTTGAATAAAGTGAGGTGGAGAATAACTGTCACCCGATCAGAACCAAGCAGAATGATAGAAGGCTAGTCCCCCCAAAAAAGAAAGTGCTGTGTTTCTGGAAGAAGAGAAATGATGAGAATGGAAACAACAGGAGACATTCACTATTTTTCTTGATGATTCCCAGCACTTATGTATTCATCAAAATAGCTATTCTGTTTTTAGCTAATAACCATTCAGTGTCAAAAGGGTGATGAAATTCAGCTGAGAAAAATCACTACTGTTGCACAGAAAAGCCAGAATTCAAGCTCTACTGCCCCCTAGCTGTGGGACCTTCAGTGGGTCATGGAACATGACTAGAATTCATGTCTTTTATTTGCAAAATGTGGATTACCTTAGTCTGTACAAAGATGAAAAAAAAAAAACATGCAATGAACAATCAGCAGATAGACATTAAATGAATGTTATTTTTTTATTAAAATTATAAGCAGCCTTGGTTCCTTCAGTTAGGGCAGGAGTGGGGAGTGTCCCGCTATATAAGGCCTGCAAAAATCATTTGGTCTAGCCCTGCAAGGCAAGCACAGGCACGACTTGAAATTCAACAAATCTACAAAAGGCTAATGTTTAAGTTGATAATTTGGATGACCTGCAAATGATTTTATAACTATCCATATGGCCTTCGGCAGAAAAAAGGCTCTCCACACCTGATGGGAAACCACCAAGGTTAATCTTATGTGTGAATAAATTATACCTCAACTCTAACACACACAGTTGTAACAGGTGACTTGGAACTAACAATACCAAAAAATTACTGAGGCTCACGCTCATGAGTTACTTAAATATTACCCCTTCCACAAGGTATTCTTTTTTCTCTGCCTCACAATTTTTCTGCAAAAGCTTTTTATTGATGCCTATTAGCAGAAAAACACTTATGTCTTAAATGTGCATTGTAATGGATTTTCACAAACTAAACACACACACGTAACCAATATCCACATAACATTTCTTCCCATGACTTGCTTATTTGGAAAATCTTTCTGGTTGACAAACTTAGTTTGGAGTTAGACAACTCAGATTCATATCCTGGCCCTGGTTGACTTTAGTTCGGCCTTTCCTAACTTCTTATCATTGATAATTTTCCTCCTCTAGAAACTAAAAGGTCACACCCTCCACTTGTTTCACACAGAGTTCCAGGAACACAATTCAGGAAAAAAAAAAAAAAATCCCCCTTCTCAGAACTCCCTCTCCTTCAGTTTCCAAGATTCTGGATCTTCCTGAATTCCATCAAGTCTCTCTGGATCATTGCTTAGTTTAGCTTCTTCTCACCCTTTGAATGCAGACATTGCCCCAGATTCTATTATGATTCCAACGGCTGCTCACTTCACACTTTCTCATTCAGTTCTTCCCTGGTCAATTTCATCTGCTCTCTTCAATGCCTCAGCACCCTAGTGTAAATCCCTACCCTGATTTTTCTCCCCAACTTCAGTCCAGGATTTTCAACTGTCTGTTGGCTATCTGAATCTCAAGTCCTGTTGATCAATCTCAACCAATCCATCCTTCCCCCTAAAACCTTCTCTTTGTTAGTCTTTATCCTAGTTATCACTTCTAGTCACTCAGACAGGAAATCTTGGAATGGTCAATCTCCCCTGACTCACTTGCCAAGTCTTGTTAATTTTACCACCATCATGCCCTTTGGAATGACCCTTTCCCTCCATTCCTCTCCCACTTCTCTCATTCAATTATTCACTTCCTGCTTTGCACTAAACAGAAAGTTGAAAAAATTCCATGAAAAAAGGAAATTAAAAGATACGTTTATTTTGGTGCAAATTAGATTCCATGTATTTTTTTCATAATAAACATTTTCCAAGACCTTTCTCAAGTGTCTTTATATTTCAAGAGTTTCCTGAATGAAATGCTACTTATCAGTCTCATTTTGCAATCTATCTTTCATTCTCTAATAGATTTATTTTCCTAAATGTGCATCAGATCACAATAATCCTTGCTGCACTTGTTCTGTGCAAGATGTGGAATAAAGAACAACCACCTTAGCCTGTCAACTTGACTCCTTTCCAGCACCATCCACCATGATATAACTTTATACAAATTACAATGGAGCGCACCAGAGTGTTCACTGCTCCTGCACTTTTTTTTTTTTTTTTTTTTTTTTTGGACAGGCAGATTTAGACAGTGAGAGAGACAGAGAGAAAGGTATTCCTTTTTCCATTGGTTCACCCCCAAGTGGCCGCTACGGCCAGCACACTGTGCCGATCCGAAGCCAGGAGCCAGGTACTTCCTCCTGGTCTCCCATGGGGTGCAGGGCCCAAGCACTTGGGCCATCCTCCACTGCACTCCCGGGCCACAGCAGAGAGCTGGACTGGAAGAGCGGCAACCGGGACAGAATCCGGCGCCCCAACCGGGACTAGAACCCGGTGTGCCGGCGCCGCAGGCAGAGGATTAGCCTAGTGAGCCACGGCGTCAGCCCTGCACTTTTGTAAATCCATTCTTTTCTGTCTTATTTTCTAACCCTTCCCTACTCACTGTAACAGTATGTGTTCTCCAGGGAAGTTTAAATCCTGTCTCTGATCTTCACAGTCCAAATAAATCACTCTTTCATCTCACAACCAAAGTTCTTTTCAAATAATTAGTAAGAATCTTAAAAATAAAACTATTTTGTGTCTATTTTATGCCAGGCATTCTAATAGGCACTTTATACACTATAATTAATGCAATACTAATTAATTTATTCCTCATGGCAAATATATATTTTAGAAATGAGAAACAGGAATAATGTACCTCAGATCACACTACTACCAAATGCAACATCGAGGCCATGATCAGAATCCAGAATATTATGATTCCAAAGTCAATTTTCCTTATATTTTACAGAATAATTTCTGTAGTTAGCTATTTATGCATATCTCCCTCGCAAGACTACAAGCTCTTAGAGAGCTGAGAATGTGAATCATGTATATTAGACCACTCCACTTCCTCAACCCTATAAACACACACACCATAGTCGGGTTACTTCCACAACTTGATCTATACATGTTAAAGAGGTGAAATTATCAAAATTCATTCTTAAACATCTACTCAGATCTGACGGCAGATATTAATGACAGAAGAGGCATCTCTGTCCCTGTCTTTGTGGGACTTACATAGTAAACAACACCAAATAAGATCAGTTGGCAGAGTTTACTAGAACAGAAGTAGCTCACCTGTGAGGCAAACATAATTTCAATATATTTCCTAACCCCCTAATAAGGAAGTAGGTCTTTCTGTATGAACAATAAAGACAACTAATTAAAGCTACAGTACCAAAAACACATGGAAGGAATATAGCAAAGACAGTCCATCTTGAAACGCTTTGATCTGAACATTTAGCATGTGATTTGCTGCTTAGAAAATGCTTTACCCTTCCCATGTGCTTTTTTTCATTCCAACTCAGGCCATAATAATCCAATTCTGCACTTCCTTCCTCCTGCTAGTTGGCATTAGCATTTTTGGCTGCTATGGTTTTGGTTCTTCTTTCCAAGACAGGTCTTCTGATATCCCACTGATTCTGTGAGCATCAAATGCTCCAAACAATTTCCTCTCAACAAATATTTTTCTGCTTAAACTTATCAGTTAGATTCTGGCTTGAAATCAAGAATTGTGTGAGATACAATCAGAGTCTCTTGATTAAAACTACAGGGCAAACATCAAGCCAGCCCCCTAATCTCCACAACATTATTTTTTAAATTGAAAATGTATCAGACTCCCTTTGTTCTTATTTATTCAGTCATTCATGGCAGGTACATTTCTGTAAAATGAAGGTACAGTAGTAGCGGGAATTTACAACTCTTTTTTGGCATTTTTATTACTGGCAAACAGAGGATGCAAAATGTGTGGTCTAGATCTGGAGACTGCTTGGAAAGAGTTAAAATTTATCTTCCTGATACCATAACCTGAATAGTCAAACATGACAGAAGCTAGAATTGCCCTGTCAAATGGTCAACAATCTAAACATATTGACTAACTATCAAATGTGACTAAAAGTAAATATAGAAGTTGCCCAGTTTGTTTGATCAGAGCTGAAGGAAAAAAATTAGAAAGATAAACCTGAAATGATGGGAGGCACTTGGATTATCTATATTGAGGAGAAGGGCTGAAACCACATATAGTGAAACATTCTGTAAAATGGCACGGAGAAAGGAGATAAGGAATCACAGTCAACACAAGGAGAAGGATGAGTGGTCAGATTGAAAAGGATCCCAGAGCAAGAGAAAGTTGGAGAAGCAAAGCTCAGGCTGTTTTTGTTTTTGCCCACCAAGCTCTGGAGTATTATTTTATCTTATAGGTCATGGAAATAGATGGGTTGAGGGTAGACAAGATGTGATGTGCAAGTGCTTAAAATATATACTGCATGTCACAAGTTTTCAGTGGGTACGGTACATTGGTGAATGAAAAGTCCATTTAACAAATAAGTTAAAGTAACTATTACATTGCTTTTCCTTACTCTCTGAAAATCTAATAATGGTGATGTCTGCCAATTTAGACTAGAAATGTTTAAAAACAAAAGAATCCAATTTAGAGAGCTCTTTTAAAAAGCCAGCTAGATTTATCAACAAAAGGGGAAGAGACATTGTCTCAGCTGTCTTTTTTGTTTTTTTTTTTCTTTTGTTCTTCTTCCTATCTACTACAAAAGTGAATGCATATATTAAAAGGAATGCTAACAATGGCAAACTCTGGAGTTTTCATGAATGCTTTAAATAGGCTTTTTGTAGAGCAGTAATTGTGTGAACTATAACAGATAATATAAAAAGTATCAATAATGAAATACTCATTTAAGCACTTTAAGACACCATACAGTAAAAATTCACATTTGAATATCTTTCTGACTTACTACTGATTTTATAATATGCACACCCAAATACACACCCAAATATGCATACAGTTCATATACACTCAGGTACACAAAAATAAAATTATTATTAATACATTCATCTCCTTTTATCTACAGTCACAAAATTCAAAAATCAATAGTAGAATCCACAGATAAGCCCCTAAATTCATTTCAGTCATTTTTAAACATCTGTCCTAGTTCATAACTAATTAACTAATGGAGAAGAGAAAAATAATTAATACTTTCAGAATTTATCTTGATTCTTTCCCTAATTCTAACTTGAGGAAGCTACTATGAATACTATAAGGTACCAGGTAATGAGAACAAACTGTAAAGTGTCTTGATAATTCTTAGCCTAAATAAATAAAAATGTGGAGAAGTATCAAGACAGCTGAATTCTCATACGTAGTGCTTAAACCAAAAATCTAGATAGTTTTTTTTTTTTTTAAAGAAAAGTTTATTTTAAAGGTGGATGGACAGGGAGAGGTATCCTCCATCTCCTGATTCACATCCCAAATGCTTGCAACACCCTGAGCTGAGCCAGAATGAAGTCAGGAGTCAGGAACTACATCTGGGTCTCCTAAGTGCGTAGTTGGACTCAAGTATTTGAGCCACCATCTGCTGCCTTTCATAGTGCTTATTAAAAGGAAGTTGGATTGAAAACGAATGTGAGGGGGCCCACGCTGTGGCACAGCGGGTTAAAGCCCTGGCCTGAAGCGCCAGCATCTTATATAGTCGCCAGTTCTAGTCCCAGCTGCTCCTCTTCCAATCCAGCTCTCTGCTATGGCCTGGGAAAGCAGTGGAAGATGGCCCAAGTCCTTGGGCCCCTGCACCTGCATGAGAGACCTGGAAGAAGCTCCTGGCTCCTGGCTTTGGATCGGCGCAGTTCTGGCCATTGCAGCCATCTGGGGAGTGAACCAACGGATGGAAGACCTCTCTCTCTCTCTCTCTCTCTCTCTCTCTCTCTCTGTTTCTCCTCTCTCTGTAACTCTGACTTTCAAATAAATAAAATACATCTTAAAAAAAATGAAGGAGAGATCTGATATCAGGAACTCTGATATGGGATTACAAGAGTCCTAATTCGTAGCTTAACTCATTGAGTCACCATACCAACCCTAGTGATTTCTTGTTCATATTTATACCATGTTTAATCCATTATCAGATTTAGTAGACTCAGCCTCCAAAAAAACATCTGGAATGCAGCTATTTCACTTCATCTCCTTTACAATCACCGTGGTCCAATGCACCATTATCTCTGGTCCTAAGTAATGCAACAGTTTCTCAACTGGTGCCCCTACTGCCACTCTTACCTCCATTCCCCATGGACTATGGTTTGGATATGGTTTGAAGGTGTCCCCATTTTTAGTTACTAAAAGGGTGTGAATTTAATCTGACCACAGTGTTTAGAAGTGGGGCTCTTGGGAGGTGATTATGATTAGATAAGGTAATTACAGTGCAACACCTGTAATGGAATCCTGGTGGCTTTATTAGGAGAGGGAAAGACACCAGAGGACAAACACGCACACTCTGTCCCTTACGATATGATGCCCTATGCCACCCCAGGACTCTGCCAACAAGAAGGCCATTATCAGATGTAGTTCCTTGATGTTGTACCTCTAAAACCATGAACCAGAACAAATATCCACTCTGTATAACTCAAGTATTCTCTGGTATTGTGTAATTAGCATCAGAAAATAGACTATATACCAGATGACCCAAAGAGTGAACATTTATCTGTTTATTTATTTATTTGAAAGGCAGACAGGATGTCAGAGAGAGACAGAGAGAGCTCTTCCATCTACTCATTCTCTCCTCAAATGATAACAACAGCCCAATCTGGGCCAGGCCAAAGTCAAGTGTCCAGAGTTCCATTCTGATACCCCATTTGGGTGCCAGTGACCCAAGTACTTGAGCCATCATTAGTTGCTTCCTGAGATGCACATTAGAAGGGAGCCAGAATCTCCAATATGGGATGTGGGTGTTCTAGGCAGTGTGTGTTAACCACTGCACCAAACCCCTACCCCTAAAGGAGTGTTTCTAAAAACATGGTCAAGTGGAATCATTCCTTTTTAAAAGCTTCTCATTGCCTTTTCAATGCTGTCAAAGTAAATTAGAAGCTTCTCCAGGAAAAGACCATGTTTCATATAATTCCCATCTTTGTGTCCATCTTTATTTCTCATCACCATCTTTTTCACCTATCATGTTCACCCCCACTGCCTTTCTTCAGCTGCTCAAAAACACCAATCTCAATTCCCCTTTGGATATTTAGGTCAGCTACCACTCTGCTTCGAACTTTCTTTCTGGTCACCTCTATCTCAATCCTAACTTAAATATTATCCCCTTGGAGAAGTCATTTGACCATAAAATTAACATAATTCTCCAGCCACCTACATTGCTCAACTTTAGTTCTCCAAAGCACTTAATTCTGTCTCAAATTATCTTCCCTCCCTCTTTCCTTCCTTTCTCATTTTCCCTCCCTCCCTTTCTTCCTTTCTCTTGTTCTTTCATACTTTCCTTTTCTGCTTTTTTCCTTTTTAAAACTGAGAATCATGTAATCTTCCCTCACTAATGGACTGGGAATGAAGTATGCACCTAAAATGTAATAGCTTATAAATTGGTGTCATAAGGCAAGATAGCTAAAGAATCTGATTACTTGTCTAGTGAGTATCCATTAAGTATATATATATATATATATATATATATATATATTCCATGCAGTGTAGTAATGTGAGACAGATAGGGTCTCTGTCTATATACACTAAGTTTACCTAAGGGAGACAGAGAACAAACAAGCAAATGGGTAAGCAAGAAAAGGTAAGGCTGTGATAACTGCTAGGAATGAAATTAAAAATCATGGAGAGTTATGATAGAATTGTTCAAAAGGTTATTAACCAAACCCACCAAAATAGTCAAGTGAAATGTTCAAGTCAAAAATGCTGTACAATTGTTTTACATCTTAGTCTCTAAGATCTTCAACACATCCAGAAGCAGTCATCCATAAGCTACCTTTAAAATGAAAGGCTCACTGAATTGCTGCCACTGGAATAAAAAGAATGATTCAATGGTCAAGATTAAAATGCAGAATGATAGAATGATACTGAATTGAAACCCCAGTATCTTTGCACTCTGTTTTTTCTTCTCTATGATCAAAACAGTAGCAGTTCTTGTATTGGACATATGACATAATCTTTCTGATTTGGCCTTTACCCCACATCAAGCATCTCATGTTCATGACTAATCCAAGCCTTGACCACAGACATGGGATTACTATGCTAGGCTTGGTGATACCCATGGAGCCAGAGGCATTTTGGAGCCACACTGGCATTTTTTGGCAAAGAAGATAGAAAGATGACACACACTCTGCGTGTGTGTGTTCTCCCTGGCAGACTGAATTTCCTCCCAACACCTGCCCCAGATTTGTCACCTCAGTAACAATAAGAACCTCCGTGAGCTAGTCTAATTTTAATCCTTACCAGTCTGCTCTGTCCCTAAACCTTTGTCTCCACCATGACAAAGAGGAACAGTCCAGGTGCAAAGCATATGGTAGTTCCCCTATTCCACCTGTCTCACCCTGTCCAGCCCCATGCCAGAAAGACAAATAAGCCCCCAAACATCCTCTGTAATACTGCAGAAAGTAAGCATCTAGTTCTTCTGTTCTGTCAAATCTGCCTACGTGATCTGGCAAGCACAGGAAGAAAGCTTGAGAGATTAAAAATCACAATGAAGAGAGAGGCAGGTGTGGTAAGAGAATGCTTGATTGTTTTAACTACTTATCAGATATTGAAAGAACTTGCCAAAGAAATGACAGAAAGTTTGAAGTATAAGAGCGCTCAAGCAGAATAGCAGCTCTTTTGCAGGCAGAGACTATGTTTTCGTTAATGCTACATCCCTGGATGCATAATCTATCATTTCATGGAATATAGATAGGCTGAATGATAATGAATTCTGGGGAGCTTCTTATTGGGAAAGCATCCGTCCCCAAAGGTAACTAATTACTAGATCAGAGTCAACCTAGAGAGATGTCCCTGGCAGTCTGCTGCAGGGCACTGTCTGAGGCATTGTCCATTCTGACACTTGTAACAGTGATGTGATAGCCTGTGGCACACAGATGACACACTCAACCACGCGCAATAACACACAGCCTAGAGAAACACAGAATGTACTGGATAAGAGGATCCTGATCCACACAAAGTAGCATTATCAAAATTTAACAAGATATTTAATAAACCAAAAAATTTACCATCAAAGTAAAAACAATAACTTCGTGAGAATGGATGGGGAGCCGGCGCCGTGGCTCACTAGGCTAATCCTCCGCCTTGTGGCGCCGGCACACCGGGTTCTAGTCCCGGTCGAGGCACCGGATTCTGTCCTGGTTGCCCCTCTTCCAGGCCAGCTCTCTGCTGTGGCCAGGGAGTGCAGTGGAGGATGGCCCAAGTACTTGGACCCTGCACCCCATGGGAGACCAGGATAAGTATCTGGCTCCTGCCATCGGATCAGCGCGGTGCGGCGGCTGCAGCACGCCGGCCGCAGCAGCCATTGGAGGGTGAACCAACAGCAAAGGAAGACCTTTCTCTCTGTCTCTCTCTCTCTGTCCACTCTGCCTGTCAAAAAAAAAAAAAAGAAAGAAAAGAAAGAAAGAAAGAAAAGAAAAGAGAATGGATGGGGAGAACAAGATAGAACATCAATACAATTAAAACTTTGGAGTTTAAACTGACCACTAACTAGAGTAATAACATTTATAACAACTACTATGTATTGAAAGCTTACTATGTACTATGCTTTGCTATAATCACTTAAAATGTATTATTAAATCATTTATTCTGTATAAGATTCTTGAAGTACATTCCTGGTATTTCCCTTCTACAAGCAAAGAAATTGAACCATGAAGATGTAACTTAAAATGAATCAATAACATAATGCGATGGTCCAAAGTATGAATGTGACCTGACATGTTGGTAAAGAATAGTGTCTAGAACAAGAGAGAGAATCAATAAGACGTCTCATGTTTGTCCACATCAGAGTGCATTAAAATTACCATATGCTGTTCTGGGCAAACTGGAGCCTTGAGGATCATGAGGAATGTAATCATTTTTAGAGAGCAATAATAAATAGAAAAGACTGGTGAATTTATGTGAATAACAAAAACAGGTGAGGAACAGCAGAGCTTGAGGAGAGTGTTCAAACCCCTGCACATGTCCTCTGTAAGTGGTATGAGACTTCTGCTATACTGCTTCAGAGCTTGGTCATGGCAAGTATAGCAATCACATTCCATAGAACATTTTCTCTGAGTTCCCCAGACTATAAAGAAGAAGGATTCAGTGTGGCACAGAATCACTATGGGTTCAATGAAAAGCTTTCTAGTGGGACTGCTTTATGAGATGGGACTCACAACTGGCTGAGAAGGTATAGGCAGTGGCTAATACCAAATGGCATGCGGCCAAGGGAACTCCTAGGAATGCTATGCTGTGTACTTAGAAGGAATAAACTGCAGATACTATTTTGGTAACAGAGAAAGATAAGAAAGTTCAAGGCTAGATGCAAACTGTGGTAATCAAATCAAAAGTCCACTAAGAAGGCCTCTACCTGAACTTCTAGGTGTTTTAATTAAATTCAATAAATACCAACTTTTATGTGTCAGACTACGCAAAGCAGGAACTATGCCTTATTTTTACAAGCTTAAAGGTTATTGCTCTTTATTTATAAATAACTATTTTAAAAGCACTCATACCTACTACTTTGGAACATGCTACAAATAGTTATTTCAAGAATACATTGATATAGAGCAAAACTATAACCACACGATTTGAACTTGGCTACAAATAACTTTAACCTTATTTGTTTTCAACAATTTCTGAATCCATTTTGCATTTGTTTTAAATTGCTTTTCATTATGATGGGTGTTCTGGGTAAATAAATTAATTGAATATCGTACTTTTTATTTTCTTACATAATCTGATTTAGCTTATTTTACTTTTTGACTTTATTCCAGATATTTTTGTTTTGATTCAATTTTTTATGTTTTTGTCTGCTTGGATTTTTTAAGACTCCTTATTTTGTTGAAAAGCAAAGTGACAGAGTGAGGCTGAGAGAGAGAAAAAGAGAGACAGAGAAATATATTCCATTCACTGGTTCACTTCCCAGAGTGGACCAGGTCAAAACCATGAGCCAAGAACTACTTCTGGGTCTCCCACTTGGATGGCAAGGTCCCAGGTACCGGGGCCATCTTCTGTTGCTTTCACTGGAGCATTAGTAGGGACCTGGATTGGAAGCAAAGAAAGCTGGAACTTGAACCCACACTCCAATATGGGGTACCAGAGTAGAATGTGGCAGCTTACTCTGCTGCATCACAACACCAGCCCCTGCTGGTTTTCTGCTCCTTATTGTTGTCATTTCCCCTTAAATTTGGGTTTTGTCATTTTCCTTCAAATTTTAACATCTTGCTATAACCCCACTTTAAATACTATTCACCTTATTTCACTCCTGTTACTGGATGGACCATCAAACTTCTACACAAATCACTCTTGGAACACTATTCTATTAACTCTTATTTCTATCTGTTTCTAACAAATGAATCAAAAGTCTAAATTTGGAGGATACGGTCTACATATCAATTAGTCAACACAATAAGTCTTTCTAATAGGTATGGATATTTCTCTATATTTCAAAGATACAGAGGGATTCAGTAATTTGCCTAAGGTCACCTAGTAAATCCTGAGTCCTCAAGCTAATAGGATTTTAACTTTCTTGGTTTTTGTTTTGTTTTGTTTTGTTTTAGAGAGAGAGACAGAGAGAAAGGTCTTCCTTCCGTTGGTTCACCCCCCAAATGGCTGCCACGGCCGGCGCACTGTGCCGATCAGAAGCCAGGAGCCAGGTGCTTCTCATGCGGGTGCAGGGCCCAAGCACTTGGGCCATCCTCCACTGCCTTCCCGGGCCACAACAGAGAGCTGGACTGGAAGAGGAGCAACCGGGACAGAATCCGGCGCCCTGACCGCAACTAGAACCCAGTGTGCAACCAGAACCCGGTGTGCCCGCGCTCCAGGCAGAGGATTAGCCTAGTGAGCCACAGCACCAGCCAGGATTTTAACTTTCAACTTCAGCTGTAGTCATCCAAAGATGTGATTTAGAAAGAGCTCTTATGAGAAAAGTTCTTCTAATGATCACTATTAACCAGAGTCATTCCTCTGTTTTAAAGGTCGAATGCCCTGTAACATCTGCTTGCTTCTGGTTACTTTTCAGCTACTTGAATTTTTTTTTCTGTTATCACCAGAGTCTGTAATTATTATCAGCAGAAGGCTTAATCTTATGCAAGCTATTCTGCTATCATCCATTCTTGATTGTTTTCATTAGTTGAATTTTTAACCATGTTTTACGGACAAAATTATTTTTAAAATGAGCAGATAAAATATTTCATGAGCTTCTCTATCCAATAACAACAACCTGTATTTACTCTACACCCATTTTCTTTTACAAATGCTTAACATAAATTAACATTCTCTGAGTAAGATATTTTATTTTTATTTTACAATTAAGGAAACACAAGTCTAGAGAATTTAGGTATAGTGTCCAGTTCCCAAAGCTAATAAGTAACTGAGCTCCTTCAGGGTTCCTGATTTCAGCACCAACCTCTCCTGCTTTATTTTCTAGAAAATATGAGATGGCTCTTTCTCTCAGTCTCCTGATATCTCTCCCTGTCTCTGTCTCTTTCTCTCTCTCTCTTGATTTCTCTCCCTCTCTCCGTCTCTCTCTGTCTCTTGATTTCTTTCATGCTCTCCTTCTTCCTCTTTTTCTCTCTTTTCCTTTGCCCCTCCCCTCCGATTTGTCAGGTTTCCCCCAACAAACCCTTTCCCTTTAAAAAGAAAAAATTGATAAAATATGAGGTGGCTTTACTTCTCTGTGGAGTGAACTATTTCCCAGCTTATCCTTCAAGTGAATGTCCCAACTATGACTTGTAGTCACCAATACACATCAGTATAGTCATAATCACAGTTAGATCTTTTATATTAGCTGGCAAATATCCAATGCCTGAGTTTCTTATCTCTTATAAGAATGAGGAAGGTAATATGCTTTTTTTTTTTTTTGACAGGCAGAGTGGACAGTGAGAGAGAGAGACACAGAGAGAAAGGTCTTCCTTTGCTGTTGGTTCACCCTCCAATGGCCGCCATGGCTGGCGCGCTGAGTCCAGAGCACCGCGCTTATCCAATGGCAGGAGCCAAGTGCTTTTCCTGGTCTCCCATGGGGTGCAGGGTCCAAGGACTTGGGCCATCCTCCATTGCACTCCCTGGCCACAGCAGAGAGCTGGCCTGGAAGAGGAGCAACCGGGACAGAATCCGGCGCCCTGACCAGGACTAGAACCCGGTGTGCCGGCGCCGCAAGGCGGAGGATTAGCCTAGTGAGCTGCGGCGCCGGGGTAATATGCTTTTAAATCTTTAACACAAAACAAGTACACACCAAAAAGTGACATTGCCAAAATATCTCAAATTTCACCTCATTTATTTGCAAAGATAGATGACTAGTTAACTTAGAAATTTAGAAATGCAATGAAACTAATATCAAAAATAAAATTTGGAAAACAAGTAAACTTCTACCCAAGAATACTTAAAAGGAAAGACTTCAATGTCCACACATATTATAGATTCAAATTTTTTTAAAAAATTTTATTTAAGGTATACCAGTTTCATGTATTTTATATATACAGATTTAGGAATATAGTGACATTTCCCACCTTACCCTCCTCCCACACATGCTTCAACCCTTCCTCTTCCTCCCTCTTCTATTCCCATTCTTAATTTTTACAAATATTTTTTACAAATATTATTTTCTGCATACTTTATACTCATAAGGTTAACCCTATACTAAGAATTCAAGTGCGAACTCAAAAGGCTTTCATAGCCTTGGCAACTCATGACTAGAGCCTAGGGAGATTACTGACACCATAAACAAGAGTGTCAAATTGTTATGTCAACAACAGGAGTCACTGTGTACTTACTTCTCATGTGGGATCTGTCCTTAATGTGTTGTCCAATGTGAAGTAATGCTATAACTAGTACTGAAACAGTATTTTACACTTTGTGTTTCTGTGTGGGTGCAAATTGATGAAATCTTTACTTAATATATACTAAATCAATCTTCTGTATATAAAGATAATTGAAAATGAATCTTGATGTGAATGGAATGGGAGAGGGAGCAGGAGATGGGAGAGGTGCAAGTGGGAGGGAAATTATGGGGTGGGGGGAAGCCATTGTAATCCATAAACTGTACTTTGGAAATTTATATTTACTAAATAAAAAAAAATGTAAAAAAAAAAAAAAAACACTGTTCCTCAACAACAGAGACAAGGGCTGTAAACAATCATTGAATCTCAAAATGTCCAATTCACTCCAAAACATTCCATTTTAGGTACTCTATTAGTTATCCACAAACAAGGAAAACATGGTATCTGTCTTTTGGGGACTGGCTTAATTCACTAAGTATAATGGTTGCCAGTTGCATCCATTTTGTTTCAAAAGACAGGATTTCATTCTTTTTTACAGTTGAGTAATACCCCATAGCATACACATACCATAATTTCTTTATCCAGTCAATAGTGGATGGACATCTGGGTTGACTCCATACCTTAGCTATCATGAACTGAACTGCAGTAAACTTGGGAGTACAGATAATTCTTTCATATGCTGACTTTATTTCATCTGGGCAAATCCCCAGGAATGGGATTGCTGGGTCATATGGTAGGCCTATATTCAGATTTCTAAGGTTATCTCCATAGTGTCTTCCACAGTAGTTGCACCAGTTTACATTCCCACCAACAGTGGATCAGGGTAATATTTCACCCACATTCCCATCAATATTTGTTGTTTGTTGATATCTGTATAAGAGCCATTCTAACTGAAGTGAGATGAAACCTCACAGGAATTTTAAAAAGGTTATTGGAGATTTATACTAATTAAAATTGGTAATGGCCCATACCGCTTGAAGAGAGGAAATTTCACCAAACTTTACAAAGAAAGGAAGGAAGAAGGCAACATGGCTAGCTTAGTATTATATATTTAAAATATATTAGATCATAAATTATAAGCCTTCAAATAGTGTTTATATAATCAATATATATCCAGCTCACTTTCAGAAAAGATAATGGTACCAAAAATACAATATTTTATCAACACCTTCTACTTGTGGGAAAATAATTGCAGTTTTCTAGAGAAAGGTCCACTCTGCTGAGAAGTATACATTACCAGCATATAACCATGCAAGTTCTTTCATTACTTGTCCTTCACTCTGTGTTCATGCTATTGCACATGTCCACCTCAACGTTGTTTAAGCCATACTGCCCAGGTCTGACGAGTTGGCCCCCTGCTCAACATACATGAATTAAAAATAAGCTTGTCATCAAAATAATTGGAAAGACATAATCTTGGGATTCTTAATTCAACAATTGGACAGGTGAAGCTTCATTTTCACTAAGGTCCACAGCTGAATATACAATTGAGCCTGGTCTGGCTATCTTGCCACCTCTTGGAGAGAATCTGCCTAGTAATGAAAATCAATGCTAAGAACATAGAACAAATTCCTGATGACACCATTTCTACTTTAATCCAATAACTCTAATATATATCCCCAAACTATTAGTTATTTGAGTCACTTAATTATTTTCATTTTCTATTGAGTTGGTGTTATAGAATGAATATTTATGTCCTACTATGAGTCATATGTCAAATACAGTATCTCTAAGAAAGTAATTCCAATGAAATAAGATCAAAGGGTGGGAGTCTCATCTAATAGGATTACTGTCCTTATAAGAAGAGACATCTGAAAGCTAATGGGCTCGCTCTCTCTCAACATCCATGCACTAGGGAAAGGTCAGGTGAGGACATAGTCAGCAGGTGGTCTTCTATAAGCCAGGAAGGGAGCTCTCACCAGAATCAGAATTTTTGTCCACCTTGATCATGGACTTGCAGTCACCAGAACTGTGAGAAAATAGATGTCTGTTGTTTAGGTCACCCGATCTGTGATATTTTGTTGTGGCAACCCAAGAAGACTGATATAGCTGGGATCACTGACAACTATGGTACAGGAAGTGAGGGTCCAAAGGCATACTTGTATTGTGACTTTCATGCCAACTCATTTCATTGGCAAACTTCCCTTCAGTTAGAAACCAAATGATTTCAAAGAGTTCATAACCAGTTTAGGAAGAAATTTCACAGACTAAATTTCACTGTGTCAACCAAAGTCTCACAAATGCACATTTTAAACTTTCTTTTTACCCATTTAAGGCTCAGCAGCCAAAATCAGGGCTCCCATTAAACCTAAAGGGCTATCCAGTCATACAATTGGTACCAATTATTCATTTATCTATATATGTGTTAAGCCTAAATTAATTACATGTCCATCAAACCAGGGTCATTTCAGACTAAGCCATTCAAGATTCTTTCAACTTGGCAGAAAGGGTAGCACTACAAATGGTAATAAAAAAAACTCCCTACTGCAGGAAAAGCTTTCTGGCATTTTCAACCAATTTTACAAGTTCCAAAATTTAAAAGAGTGAACAAAGCTAACTGTGTAACTTATGTTCTCACTGTCTAGATTGTGAGACAATAATGAAAAGGATTCATATAATAAGTACCTTACAAAATTTCAAACATATACTGTCTAAACTTATATTTTAAACGTATAAATATGTTGACTTTATAAATTTTAAATTATGTGTTTTAATTACATATATGTATATGTATATATATATATATATACCTCTGCTTGCATGTATGTTCACATGTTCACATACACATCTTTTGCTGCTTCCCAGATGTATTAACAGGGAACTAAATTGGAAGTAGAGCAGCCAGGATTCAATTCAGCACTCAAATGGGA
The DNA here is from genome assembly GCF_051225735.1 of Oryctolagus cuniculus. Taxonomy (NCBI): domain Eukaryota; kingdom Metazoa; phylum Chordata; class Mammalia; order Lagomorpha; family Leporidae; genus Oryctolagus; species Oryctolagus cuniculus. The sequence goes on along the minus strand of NC_142879.1, from coordinate 56,376,403 downwards.
TGCTACAGCCAAAGGTTAACCCACTGCACCCAATGCCAGGCTCAATTTGATTGATTTCTGAAACACAGAGTGGACATTTAAGCTTCTAAATATTCTCCAGTTGATAGTGCTTTGCAGACAAGTTGAACAATTAATCGTCTAAAACATGACAGACAACAAACATAATGCTTAAGAGAAACCAAGAGGATACAGTAAGTGACAAACAATATGAACAGAGTGATATGCTATATTATCATTGTTGTTAATAGCATCAAGAAAAGTACACACATTATGTCACTATCTCACTTAATCCCCATGACAAAATTGCTTTGTAAGCAATATGATTCCTTTGTTTTAGGTGAGAGAACCAAAATTCAAGTTGAGAAATCAGTGTAACTTGCTCAAGGTCACACAGCCAAGGGACAGACTCCCAAGCTTCGAACCCAAAGATATAACACCCCCCCCCCCAAATATGTCCTAGTTGAGCTAAGTAAGGATCTCAGTGTGTAATACACTGGTCTGGTACTGAAATTTTTGCATTCAGCTCCTAGGACGCCAATTTAAAGAAGATTATGGTGAGCTTGTTTTTAGAAATGAATGACTAGATTGTTGGACATCCTCTCAGGCAGATTGTGTAAAGAATAGGTGAGGGGCCAGTGCTGTGGTATAGTAGGTAAAGCCGCCGCCTGCAGTTCTGAAATCCAATATGGATGCTGCTTCGGGTCCCAGCTGCTCCACTTCCAATCTAGCTCTCTGCTATGGCCTGGGAAAGCAGTGGAAGATGGCCCAAGTCCTTGGGCCCCTGCACCTGTGTGGGAGACCCAGAAGAAGTTCCTGGCTCCTGGCTTCAGATTTGCATAGCTCTGGCAGTTTCAGCCATCTGGGGAGTGAACCAGAGCATGGAAGACCTCTCTCTCTCTCTGCCTCTTCTCTCTCTGTGTAACTCTGACTTTCAAATAAATAAATAAATCCAAAAAAATTTTTTAAAAAATAGGTGAAAGGAAAATTAACCTCCCTAAAATGGCTAAGTGAAGTTTTTGCGTGAAGAGAATGAATTAATTATTTAGAGAAAGAGAATATGAAAGTAGCTTCAAATATCATATAGGTTGTCATGTAAAAAGGGAATTGGCCTATTTTGCTTATGTCTTAGAGGGTTACTATTGGGACCATAAGTTAGATGTTGCCAAAAAAAAAAGTTCTGGGTGAACTCATAATAAATAGCATTCTTTTGTAAAAAGAAAAAACTACCAGTATTGCTGGGAGAATTTAATAAGAAAATATGTTTTGTGAAAGCATAAAAATAATAGATATTTTTGCTTCTACTATCACATTTGTCAGTGACCCATCCACTGAAATATTCAAGTACATTCTGAAAGTGTGGTTCTGCAGAAGATGGAAATAAGATAGATGAACCTTAAGGCTCCTTCAAATGCTAAGATTTTATCCTTATATATCTTGGGTTCAAAAAAGGCAATGCTTTGTGAAATGCCTTTTATAACTGATAGAAAATCACACACTGTCTATTTATACAGTATATAGTTTCTAAAGCAATTTCACAATATAATCTCTTTCATTCATTAAAATTAGAAAAAATTCACAGAAACAATTTGGTCAATTACAGTTTGCTGAACATTTGATAGCAGCTAACTCTGAAATATTCACCTTATTTGCATATAAATACACACCATATATGCAATGAATAAAATACTTTCTGAGATAGAATCAAGGCCCATGTGGCTCCTCTTTAGGTTCCACCATGGTCAATCACCCCATTTAGTTTTCTCCAATGTTTATACAAAGAAGACCACTACATTTTTTGCATTCCCTACACTGTATATAGCAGAGTAATTACAACAGAGTAGATGTTTAGCAAAGTTTGATTTGGAAATGGCCTCATTCAAAAAAAGTTGTTAGTGATCCTGTACTCAAAGCACTGTAAAAAACTACATTTTAGATAGGTAGTCTAATTTAGAGAAAAGTAAAAGAATTAGGCTTAAATTACCTAAATAATTCATGCAATTGTCCCAAAAGATATGTGTGGCACATATATGAACTGTACCTGACAGGAGCTTTAAACACATCTTCAAATTCTATGCTCAGCTTCTTCTCTCATGCACTAGGGCAAGGCAAACATGGGCAGGGAGTAGATTTTACATTCATTGCTACATTCTCAGCTCCTTGAAACTAACAGCTGCTCCACAAATGTAGGCTGGATGAATGAACCAACGAATGGGTAGACTTTGGATGTGGGATGTTTTATGCGCCTTTTAAAGAGATGTTACAGGCCTTTGGAGTGACTGTGATATTTCTATTTGAGCATGACTTATTCAGTATCTTAAAGTTCATGTTGACAGGGTGAGTGAAAGTATGAACACTTTCTTGAGCTCAGCTATTTTTGACTTGTTAGGTACAGTATCAACAGTGGTAACAGTCCACCAAGAGCTGGATATAAACAGGAGATATATGCCAACTTTCAAATTACAGTTTCCATGTTAAGTTGGCTCTGTTTTGTTGCCACTGTATAAAGAGTGCCATTTAGAAATGGTGAGAGTAAAAAAAGTTGATACATTGGTACTAAACATTTGAGACCTCCTTGAGGGAACTGACATTTGCGACACCATTCAAAACCTGGGCTGGGAGCCAGTAGGAAGTTTGCATATGACCAAGAGAACACGGTATCATCCATGAGGGTAATCCTGAGCCCAGACATCCAACAAAGAGTGCTAGAGGTGAGAGCAGCCTAAGTCCTTTCAGATTCTTTACTATGCTCATTTGCAAAAGAAGAGCATAACATTAGCCAAATTAAATTTTTAGAATCTGACAGCAGATACGATTCTGAACTGACCATATGAAGGCTGCTTGGCTCTGGTGAGAAATTCCAAGGATGACAAAATTCACTTATGTCAGCTGTGGAAAATTTTCCTAAGAAGAGATACTCCATATCAAGAGAGAAACCATGTGTAGAGATAGACCCGTGTGACATGAGAGAATGTAGGAGCTTCAGGGGACCATAGGACACATCTACCTCAAAGTTCTCACAGCTCAGGTGAGGAGCTCATTGAGATTATGGAGATAATTTGGCCTATCCAGGAAGTGACAGAGGCTGAAAGTGCTGCCCATGTCAGTGTGATGAAATTTATCTGAAGATAGAATTAAGCCTATAGCAAAAATTAGAGGGAGAAGGTAAGATCGATTAGGTAGCAGGTGATTGATCAGTAGAGAGCCTGATAGCCCAAGCCAAAAATTGTATTGGCCTTTATTATGCAAAAGGACAGGTTTCAGGATTATTGAAGAAATATATGAAATGAAAGGTTCAAGCAACCCTAAGAGCCTGAACAGCAACAGTGATTTGATTAACCAGGTACCCTGAGGGAATATGCTATTCGGCTTAGACTCTTTATTATCATTATTTTATTTAATGTGGAAGCAGACAGTGTTTTCTAAAGATGCCCCCTCCACAATATCTCCAATACCACATGTTCTGTTTGATGCAAACTTGCCATGCCCCCTTCAGGAGGTGAAGTCTAACTGTCCTCTCCTTGGTTACTTTATAAACTGCTAGTGACAGAGAGAATGTGGTAAAAGCAGTACTGGATGATGTCTCTGGGTCAGAAAGCTCATGGAACTTCTCCTTGGTTCTGCTGGGGCACTCACTCTGGGGAAGTCATCTGCCATGGACACAGGCTGACGGCCTTACACCACACACTGGAAAGGGCTATATGCATGGTGACACTCTGTTTGGCAGTCCTAACTGGGCCCAACCTTCCATCCTTCTGCTCACTTGCCAAAGCATGGAGATGGAGAAACAATTTAAGAAGTGATAATTCCCATGGGGCTGGCGCTGTGGCGCAGTGGGTTAACACCCTGGCCTGAAGCACCGGCATCCCATATAGGCGCCGGTTCTAGTCCCGGCTGCTTCTCTTCTGATTCAGCTCTCTGCTATGGCCTGGGATAGCAGTAGAAGATGCTCCAAGTCCTTGGACCTCTGCACCTACGTGGGAGCCCTAAGGAGACTCCTGGCTCCTGGCTTCAGATCGGCGCAGCTCCAGCCATTGCAGCCATCTGGGGAGTGAACCAGCGGATGGAAGACCTCTCTCTCTCGCTCGCTCTCTCTCTGTCTCTCCTTCTCTCTCTGTGTAACTCTTTCAAGTAAAACAAGTAAATCTTTAAAAAAAAAAAAAAAAAAAGAAGTGATACTTCCAGACATTTGAGTCTTTCTACCCAAGCTGTCAGAAATAATAGAGCAAAAATAAGTCACCCCATGATGGCCTACCTAAATTTGTGACTCACAAAAGCTATGAGCAGAAATACATACACACACTATACTGAGAGTTTATTATACAGAAACAAATTAGTAGAACAAATGCTACATTATTCTTCTATAAAGGTTATATTGGGCATTGAGCCCATTGAACAGATGAGAAACCCAAGGCACAGAGAGATAATACAATTAGGTCACAGAGTAATACACAGTAGCAACAAAGTACAATTGAGAATGTGAGGGCCCAGAGAAAAATTACTCAGATGCAGATATATAGTTAGTAAAGGAAGATCTAGGAAAAGAATGTAGATTTCCTAAATAGTCCTGGAATCCACAGCTTTTTTGAAGGTATTAAAACAAGTTGATGTGGTAAAATAAAATACATGCTGTACAATAAAACCTAGGCTGACTGTATCCTTAGGGAAGGATACTTACTGCCTGAGTGTCTTTATCTTTCAATGAGAAGAGTACAGAAAAATGAAAATAGTGACAAGACCAGTGAAATCTGAATAAAGCCTTTAATTTCATAGAATAACACTCATGCTATTTTCCTGGTTTTGATCATTCAACTATGATTATGTAAGATGTTAATAGTAGGGGAAACTGGATGAGGGGTAAATGAGAACTCTGCTATTTTTGCAACCTTTTTGCAAATCTAAGATTAGATAAAAATAAAAAGTTATTTAAAAAGAAAAACCATACTTACCTTGTAGGGTATTTGGAAAATGGAATGCCTCAAACAGCACTTAGAAAGCTTTCAGATGCAATTTTCCTTTGGTAGCCCCACCTCAGCTCCCTGATAAAGCCAGAGCAGATGGTTTACTCACTTTCACTTTGCGTCTTGCTCTCTGAGGAAGAGGCCTCACACTCTGGAGCGATAGGTTAACACACTGCAACCAGACGATTTCTGAGAAAACGATTAGGGCAGCAGCCGATGGTAAACTTCCCTTGGTAGTGAAGTCTCGAACCCTTTTCACCCTTTGGCAGCCACAAGCTCTTTCCTTCTGAGCATCCTCACGCATGCAGCTCCCAGGTCTACTGGTCCTCACTTAGAGAGCAGACATTCTCCCCACTCCAGTCACCTGATGCCATCTGTCTGGGGCCACGAGCTCCCTGAACGCTCTCGAAAAACTGCCTGCCAAAACTAATCGAGCTGCTCTAAATATCTGAAGAGACAGAAATGGCCTTGCACCAGAGATAGTTTAACAAAATATTTAGAGCACTCGTTCTCTAATGGTGTAGCAGTCTACTGCCTACTTTCCTCCACAGGGAAATACACATCTCATCAGTTTATCATCAGAATTGAACTTGACTGGTCTGAGAACTGATACCATACTGAAGAAAGTGAAGAAGAAATTTATCAGAATCACTTACAAATAATTCTGAGAGCATTCATAAAACTTAACTATGATGATCGACATTGAACATAGAGAATAGCGATGGACTTGGCCTCCTCTCTCAAAATCACATATATTAATTGTGTTAATATATATTGTTGAAGATATATAATGGAAAACAACCTCTATAGTTCAGCATGAAGGATCGCTGCTCCACAGTCAGATCTGGTGACAAGACAATTGGTCTTTACCATTTTGCAAAATCAGTAAGTTCCCTCAAGTCATATTCAAAGTTTTTCTTAATTTAAATATGCATTTATTATTTATTTATTTGAAAGGCAAAGTGAAACAGACAGAGGTAAAGACAGAGAGACAGCGAGACATTATCATCCACTGGTTCACTCCTCAAATGCCAACAACAGCAAAGACTGGCCCAGGTTGAATCCAAGAGTCAGGAAATCAACCTGATCTCTCACATGGGTGGCAGGAGCCCAAATATCTGAACCATTATCCATTGCCTTCCCAGGTGCATTAGCAGGAAGCTGGATCAGAAGAAGAGGAGCACAAATTTGAGCAGGCATTCAAAGTGCAACTTGCTGTGCCACTATGCTCACCTCTCAAAATTATTTTTTACTGTGTTATCATGTCCTTACATCAGGTTGATTCTTTTTATTTCCAGTCCTTACCTGATTATTCTTAGAAAGCCTTCCTTAGTTTGAGTCCATACAGTCACTAAACACAACTACTTTGGGGGCACATGAGCTAATTTTTCTAGAAACAAATGTTGGGTATACCACAGGGATGAGAAACTGTGGGCCCTATACTTCACTTCTCCACTCTCAGCAATGATGCTGTCCCCGAGGTCTGTGCGGTATCTTCATGTTTTCTGAATCATTAAGTGAAATCAAATGTTTAACAGAGCCATAGGAGTCAAATATGGTTTGTTTTATCTTGATTCCTTGAAAATTCATTATCTTTAGGTTTGTATAAAAATCTGTCAGAATCATACATGATTATCAAACATGATTATCACTATTCTCCAATCATACTAGATAATGAGAGGTGATCAGTTTTACAAATATTACATAATATAATTGCTCATTTTCACTTTCTTATACTCTGGTGGGAAGTATTTCTCTCTTACATCTGTAATTCATTAATTACTTTATTATTCATGAAATTAGATCACACAGAACTATCTCCCTAAGTCAGGTAACTCTGAGGAGCTTTATTACTGTTCTGTATAATACCAGTCACCCAATCAGACTGCCCTGATCATATCAACTATCTCCTAGGAATAATATGAAACAATGTGATTCTGTTAGTAAGTAGAGTTTTATAAAATAATTAAGAGGAATACACTATACATTGACAAAGACATTATCACAGTAAATGAATTTTATTAGAACTGAAGGTGATTCTATTAACTTTGCTCAAACAGCCTGTTACAGTGTATATCCTAGAAAAGGATGAATTAACAGATACTCTTTAACTTTTTTAAATGCAAAAATACTGGAGAAGTTTTCTCTCACTCACCTCAAGGAGCATTTATGTCATCTTCCTGTCCAAACAATAGATTTTACGAAAAAATTAATAAACTAGAAGCCATTCAGATTTAGTTTTATCAAGGGCACTTGAGAAACTTCTGACCTAAGGGAAAACACAAGAGTGTAGCAAACTTAAGGAGGTGTGGGTTCTGCACTAGTCAATGAGGAGAACAGAAAGGATACTGCCCAAGAACAAATAAAGGTATTTATGGTCACGGCTACAATTTGAAAATATGAGGAAATGATAAGTACAGCACTAATTTGCTTCTCCATCCTAGAATACAGGGCCAGAGTCAACGTGGGGATGGCCAGTGTACCTGTTTTCCATCCTAGCATTCCTACCTTCTGCTACCCACAAAACATGTAAGATTATATAAGTCTTAGTATCCCCAAATCCCCAAATCTACATTTCCTTAGCATCATTCAAATATACATTTCTCAGCCCTAGGCATGTCCCAAACTGCTGCAGCTGCTAATGATGGTAATAATAGCAACTGCAAATGCTTATGTAATACTGTGTGCCAGCAACTGTTTTAAGCACCTTATGTGTATAGATTTACTTATTCATCCTAAAGCCTTATTCACACATAAAGCCATTTAATCCTCACAACTGTATGTAATAGGCCTAAAAAAATGAATCTATTCCCATCATATAATAGATGAGGAAACAATCATTTAAGATGCCCTGAATTGAGTCTTTACCACTTTTTCCCTAAACAGGTGCCACAGATTCCTAACAAATCTCTAAGCCTGCAGATGAATCACCTGAAAAAATCTACCCTCTGCAACACCATGGCTCTATATCAAAAATATAAATGTAACTATGGCCCATGCCCAACCACCAGTCTTCAGAGTCTCTCTACTATATTATTATCTGAAGGTGTAAGACCAGTCACCTGAGATCATTTTCACAGAGTTCAGGCCAAACTTAAGAGACTCAGACTCCTCAATGTGGAGTCTGACCGTGTGTGTGAAGAAGTCTTCCAAGGGTTTCTGATGGGTATGACAATTCAAACCACAAACCACACTCTAATTCAAACTAGTTCCGTTTTGTTTTGTTGAGAGTTTCACTGAGGTTTAAATTTACATTTCATAAATCTCATCCATTTTAAGTGTTCAGTTCAATGATTTTAGCAATTTATAGAGTTGGGCAACCTAACCACAATTCAGTTTCAGAATTTCTTACATTCCCCTAAAGGAGTCTACATGTCCACTTAGAGTGAAGTCTGCTTCCTAACTCCACTCGCAGGAAACTATATTTGCCTTTTCTCCCTGTAGATTTGCCTTTCCGGTCATTTCATATAAATGTAGTAATATAATAGATAACCTATTAATTCTGGCTTTTTTCACTTCATTAACATTGCTTAGGTTATTTCTTTGTGTAACTTATATCAGTGGTTTATTTTTTGTTGCTAAGTAATATTTCATTGTATGCGTACATACCATTTTATTTCACCATTTGATGGATACTGACTGTATTTTTGGCCAATATGGATAATTTTGACAAGAACATGTAGTTACAAAATTTTATGTGAACATAGATAGATAATCCTTGACTTAGGATGGTTTGGCTTATTATTTTTTTAACTTTATCATGGTGAGAAAGTGATATACATTCAATGAAAACTTTATTTCCAGTTTTAATTTAGATCTTTTATTGGACTCACAACATACAGTACAATACTTTCTTGAGATGCTGGGCAGGGGTAGCAGCTAAATAAGTCATGTGATCATGAGGGAAAATAACCCATTCTCTAGGATGTTTGACAGGTTTGGAGAATTAACTGTAACATCAGCATATGATATGTATTTTAAACTTTATCTACTTATTTACTTGAAAAAGAGAGAGAGAGAGAGAGAGAGAGAGAGAGAGAGAGAGAGAGACCTTCAACCTTCTGATTCATGGCCCAAATTCCTTCAAGAGCTAGGCTGGGTCAGGCAGAAGCAAGGAGTCTGAAATTACATCTGGTCTCCCACTTGGGTGGCAGAGACCCAAATATTGAGCCATCACCAGCTATCTCCCAGGGTGTGTATTAGCAGGAAGCTTGGTGGGAAGCAGAGCCTGGACTCCAACCCAGGAACGCATAACCACTTCGCACAATATCCAATTACTCCTTAGGATACTTTTAACTGATGATGGGTTTATGGGGCTGAGGAAAATTTATATTTTCAATTACCTTGGGTAAACCAAGACAGTTTCATTTTCTCCACTTTTTAACTACATTTCTTATGTCTTTCTCATCTTCTTGCATCTATCTGATAATAGCCATTCTAGTGGCTGTGAATGGCATCCCATTGTGGTTTTAGTTCATAATTTTCTAATAATTAATGATGTTCAATGTCTTTTCATGAGCTTACTGTCCATTCATATATTTTCTTTGGTAAAATATCTATTCAGATCTTTTCCCATATTTTGAATGATTTTTATCTTATTATTGAGTTTTAAGATTTCAACGCACATACTGAATTCCTGTCTTTTAACAGATAAATGATTTGCAAACATTGAATCTTGGGCTGCAATTTGTCTTTTTTTTTAATGATTTATTTATTTTATTTGAAATGCAGAGTTACAGAGAGGCAGAGGCAGAGAGAGAGAGAAGTCTTCTACCTGCTGCTTCACTCCCCAGATGGCCGCAATGGCCGGAGCTGCACCAATCTGAAGCCAGGAGCCAGGAACTTCTTCCAGGTCTCCCATGTGGGTGCAGGGGCCCAAGGACTTGGGCCATCTTATACTGCTTTTCTAGGCCATAGCAGAGAGCTGGATTGGAAGTGGAGCAGCCAGGACTCAAACCAGCGCCTGTATGGGATGCCAGCACTACAGGAGGCAGCTTTACACTTTGCACCACAGTGCCAGCCCCCACAATCTGTCTTTTAATTTCCAGGTTGCAATTTGTATTGTTATTTTCAGGCTGTGGTTTGTCTTTTTGTTTTCTTAATGTTATCTCTTAAACAAACAAACAAAAAAAATTACAATTTTGACCAAGTTTGATTTTTTAAATTTTTCTCTTCCTGGTTATTCTGTGGCTGTCATATCCATGAACTCATTGACTAACTCAAGATGACAATAAGCTTTCTATTATATTTTTTATTAGAAGCTCCATCATTTTAGCTCACAGTTAAGTCCACGATCCATTTTGAATTAACTTTGTATATGATGAAAGGATCTAAACTTACTTTACATGTGAGTATCTGATTGTCCTAGCATTATTTATTGGAAAAAATATGATGATTTCTCCTCTTTGAATTGCCTTGATACCTTTGTTAAAAACCAACTGTACATAAACATGAGTTTATTTTTGGGCCTCATGATTCTGTTCCACAGATTTATCTGCCTATTCTTAAGTCAACACCATGCCACCAGATTTATGTAACCTAACAAGTTTTGAATTCAATAGTGTAAGTCTTCAAATTTTCTTCTCAATCAAAATTACTTGGAAATTCTGAGTTTTTTTACATTTATATATACTTTTTAAAGATTTATGTATTTATAAGTCATTGCTACAGAGAGAAGGAGAGAGAGAGAGAGAGAGAGAGAGAGAGAGAGAGAGAGAGGCCTTCCAACAACTGGTTCATTCTCCAGATGGCCACAACAGCCAGGGCTGGGCCAGGAAGAAGCCAGGAGCCAGGAGCTTCATCTGGGTCTCCCATGTGGGTGCAGGAGCCCAAGCACCAGCTGCTTTTCCCAGGCCATTAGCAGGGAACTGGATCCAGAATGGAGCAGCTAGGACATGAACCAACACCCATATGGGATGTTGGTTTCAGAGGTGGTGGCTTTACTTCTTACACTCCAGTGCTGGCCCCATGTGTATTTGAACATAAGTTTACCACTCTTGTGGCACAGCAGGTTAAGTTGCTGCTTGGGATGCCTACATTTCACATCAGATTGCAAGTCTGAGTCCCAGCTACCCTGAAATTCTGATCCAGCTTCCTGGGAGGCAGCAGATCATGCCCAAATACTTGCATTCCTGCAGCCCTTCTCAGTGACCCACATGGAGTTCCTAGGCCTGGCTTTGGTGTGGCCCAGATTTGGGTGGTATGGACATTTGAGAAGTAAGCTAGCGGATGGAAGATCTCTCTCTCTCTTTCTCTCTCTCTCTCTTCTCTCACTCTGCCTTTCAAACAAATAAACAAGTATTTTTTGAAAAAAAAGATAACTTTGCCAATTTCTGTAAAAACATCCTTTGGGGACTTAGATAAGGATTGTGTTGAATCCTGGATAAACTGCAGAATTACCCTCAAGTACCCTGGCTCTTCAAGTCTGAACATGTAACATTTCCCCATTTCTTTAGGCTGTTTTAATGTCCCCGTCCACTTTTGTAGTTTTCAGTATTTACTGTGCACTTCTTTTCTTACATTTATTCCTAAATTTTTTGTACTTTTTGATGCTGTTTTCATTGTTGGGTTGTCTGTTGGTAGTATACAGAATCAGAATTAGTTTTATAGGCCACTGGTTTTATATAAAATAAGATCTCAGAATCTTTTTATAGAAATCATATGGTAAGATGAAAAAAGCTCCATGACATAATCTCTGACTCCTACTTCAACATCATATCCCAGCACCTATAGCTCGGAACGTATGTTCCCTTAGCACTGAAGTTTTGCTTTGTTTTGTTTTCCAATGTATTTATTTATTTGAAAGGCAGAGTTACAGACAGAGGGAAAGACAGAGGTCTGCCATCCTCTGGTTCACTCCCCAAATGGCCACAATGGCCAAGGTTGGACCAATTTGAAGCCAGGAGCCAGGAAGCATCTTCCAGGTCTCACACATGCGTGCAGCAGCCCAAGCACTTAGGCCATCTTCTACTGCTTTCTCAGGCCATTAGCAGAAAGCTGGATCAGAAGTGGGACAGCTGGGACTTAACTGCTGCCAATATGAGATGCTGGCACCACAGGCAGAGGCTTAACCTACTACGCTATCGCACCAGCCCCGGCACTAACATTTTGCTAGTATCTAACAGCCCATGATGCTTCTTGCTTAAATTTAATTTACATCTCAAGTTTCAATTTGTGCATTAACTTGCCCTAGGAGTTTTTCATGAATTCTCTTTACTTGCTCCACCACTCACTTCCCATTGTGAAATTGTGTGTGTATGTGTGTGTACATACTGTTATTTCAATTTTGCAATTTAACTAAGTACTTCCATTTTAAGAAAACTGAGTCACTGTATAGAGCAAAGCCTAGTAGTTGTCCATCAATAGCCATATTCTTCCAAAGTAACAGGACCTCTAATTTCTTGCTAGGCACCCAGCAAAATAATAGTGATAACAATAACAATACCCTAGACTTTATATCCCAGCTTCCCTTGCAGCTGTACGTAGCAACGTGACTATCTTAGGATTAGTGAGCACAAGTTACTGAGGCACTTTCAGAGACTTGCCCTAACACACAGCCAGTATACACCTTCCCCTTGTTTCCTTCCTTATCTCTTTCTCCTTCTTTCAGGCTAGAACTGGATGTGCTAATGTGCTACAAGAGTACTTTAAAAAAACTTAAAAATGGGGCAGGTATTCAGGGCACCAGTTAAGATGCCACTTGGAAAACCCTAATCCCATATCAGAGTACCTGGTTCATGTCCTGGTTTCTCCACTTGTGGTCCAATTTCCTGCTAATGTGCACCTGGAGGCAGCAAGTGCACCAGCTAATGTGCACCTCCAGGCAGCACCTGGGAGGACTCAAGTACTTGACTCCCCTGTCACCCACATGGGAGATATAGATGAGTTCCTGGTTCCTAACTGACCTGGCCCAGCACTGACTGTCAGATATTTGATGAGTTAACCAGCAAATAGATCTCTTTCTCTCTCCCTCTCTCTCTCCCTCTCCCCACCCCACTTCATTCTCTGTCTGTGCCTTTCACATAAAACAATAAATAAAAAAAGGAAAAGTTTATGGGAAAATTGAATGAGAAGACATTGTGCCTTTTCCTGACTATAGATAACTTTGGGAACAGAGAACAATCCATGGCAAAGCAAGAATATGGAAAAACCTGGATCTCTATATAACACCCTACACTGCCTGCTTCTGGGATTTCCATGAGAAAGACAGACAGACAGACAGCTCTCCCTGCTGTAAAATGGTATTTCTGGGGCAATTCCTCTCCTGGAACCCCCTTCATCCTGACTGCTGCAACAGGAGGCTCCTTGCTTTCAATAAAACTGCTTTGCTCACCAAAAAAAAAAAAAAAAAAAAAAAGTTATTTCTTTGGTTCTGTTATTTGTTGTCAAATTTAATCCAGTGAGACATACATCACATCCTACTGCATCCTCAGTATCTGGTGCTGTGCCTGATATTCAGTATCTATTTAATTAATATTTGCTGATTTACAGAAAAGAGATAAAAAAAATTTTGAAGGCAAAATACTTTATGAGATATCAGCTTCTAATTTCATGCTGTCTCATGAGAACATCAAAGCTATTTCCAGCATACTAAAATCATGACACTTTACATAGTTTGGCCTTCAGAAGGCTCTCCAGTTTTTAAATCTAATTTATATTCTAATTTATTTATCACGATGTAAATAAGCTGCTTGTTTTATGATGTAGTGGGAAAAAGCAAATTGATTCAATGAGTCTATGAGTATTCAAGAGGAAGAAGGCCTATAATTGAAGATAATAATAGATTTCACAAAAATCACAAAACTGATAGTGACAACAGTTCAAGCCAATTAAACAATCTTGCTCCACAAATAAAAAAGCAGAGGTTTGGAGAGGTCACATGACTAATTCCAGGTCACAAAAACAATAAATGGCAGAGCTGATGTCAGAATCCACATTATCTAACTTACAACTTGATACTCTTGGAAATCAGTTACTGCGCCTTTGGTTTTAAAGAGCAAAGTGACTAATATAAACAAAAATCCTTTCAAAATCTGGGAATTTACAGGATCCAAAGCTTGGAACCAAGAGGAACCAGGCAGTTCTGTTGCAGCCCGGTTTCCATGACAATATCAGCTATGGGGCTCTTACTGATGTGGCCAATGGAATGAATAAATGAACTCCAACAATGTTGACTGTTCTTTTTAATTCTGATTGTAGAAGACTTTTCTTTTTTCATTTAATGACCATTCTCCCCTGTTCTTCCTTGCTGATTGAGTCTACTTCTCAGAATAGTAACAGAGAATGTCAGGTACCACTTTTCCCTGTTTCCTTTAATCCAGTGTCAGGAAGTGAGGTAAATGGCAAATTATACATACATACATACATATATATATATATAGAGAGAGAGAGAGAGAGAGGGAGAGGGAGAGCGAGAGCACACTGATAGTTCATTACCATTCCTGGTTGCCCTTCCCTTATGTTTTGACCTGATATTTTATTTATTTATATATTTTTAAAGTCTAAAGTTCAGGGGCCATAGGCTGAAAAACTAGGAAATTAGAAGCCAACCCTGTGAGGACAGTTGAAAGTTATAAAGTGAATGAGTTCTCTATGATATCACTGAGCCAATGACCCTTTCACCCTCTCTGAACTACCTCCCTCCAGATCTCTTGTCATGTGGTATCACATTTTAATTGCTTAGACCCACAATAAGTTGGCTCATCTGTTTGCAGCCACAAAGTATCTCAGTTGATACATCACTCAGGTCTCTAAGTCCATGGTCGGAGGGGTCAGTTGGACAGCTCTGGATTTTGTGCTTGCCTCTGTGTGAAAAGGGAACAGAAGGAGGAGCAATCAAGCAGAAGGAGCCATTGGGACCTTCCAGGCCTATTAACATGAAGCCAAGCACTTTGATGTCTCTCCCTACCAAGGCACAGTGGGGAGAGGGGAGGGAACAGAACACACAAAACAAATGTGCCATAAAGATACATATAGCAGTGTTCTACATTGCAAACACCTTGGAAACAGTCAGTAACTGAACATAACTACATAACTACCATAAAGTAAATTGGCTAGGACATGGATAAACACATGCAAGCACTTAAAAAGAAACCATTGTATTAGTCTGTTTTACTTTACTATAAATACCTTAGGCAGGCTAAGTTTATTTTTAAAAGAGGTTTGTTTAGCTCAAGGGTCTGGTGATTCAAAGGCATGGTGCTGGCATCAGGTTGGCTCTGGTGAGGACACTGGTAGGTGGCACGTGTAAGAGCACACGTGGGAGAAAGAATCACATCTTGAGACAGGAAGCCAGAGAGCAATTCAAGGATTGAGGATTGAGCTCACTCTTATAACAGCTTTCTGTCCCTAAGAACCGACTGAGGGTCCCCTGTGTACTAAATTAATCCCTCCAGAGGCAGCGCCCACAATAACCTAAAGATCTCCAATTAGGCCCCTGCCTTATTATTATTATTTTTTTGACAGGCAGAGTGGACAGTGAGAGAGAGAGAGACAGAGAGAAAGGTCTTCCTTTGCCGTTGGTTCACCCTCCAATAGCCGCTGCAGCCAGCACACCGCGCTGGTCCGAAACCAGGAGCCAGGTGCTTCTCCTGGTCTCCCATGGGGTGCAGGGCCCAAGCACTTGGGCCATCCTCCACTGCACTCCCGGGCCACAGCAGAGAGCTGGCCTGGAAGAGGGGCAACGGGAACAGAAACTGGCACCCCGACCGGGACTAGAACCTTGGGTGCCGGCGCCGCAGGCGGAGGATTAGCCTATTGAGCCACAGCGCTGACCAGGCCTCTGCCTTTTTAAAAATAAAGATTTATTTTATGTATTTAAAAGGCAGAGTTAGAGATAGAGAAAGAGAGAGAGAGAGATCTTCCACCTGCTGCTTCATGCTCCAAATGGCCAGAACAGCCAGAGCTAGGCCAGGTGGAAGCCAGGAGCCAGGAGCTTCCTCTCGGCCTCCCACATGTGTGGCAGTGGGCCAAGCACTTGGGTCATCTTCCTCTGCTTTCCCTGGTACATTAGCAGGGAGCTGGATCAGAAATGGAGCACCTGGGACTTGAATTGGTGCCGATATGGGATGCCAGTGTTGCAGGTGGCAGTGTAACGCCACAATGCTCACCCCTAGGTTACATCTCTTACAGGTCCACACCCTTCCCAACATTGCCACCCTGGGGACAAAGCTTCCAACACATGAAAGCTTGAGGAATAAACCACATCCATACCATGGTACCTAGCACCATGTATTCTCATCTGGAGAAGAATGAAATGTGAATTGCATCCAGGAAGACTAGGCAAAGGTACCTCAAATAGTTCATTGGAAAATGGATTTAAAATTTTCAGTTTATTTTGTGCAAAAATTTTGAAACTCATACAGTTTATTTTATAATATGCATTTATCATGAGAGATTTCACATTTTCCATCAAAAATAGCTTGTCTTTTAATTCTTTTGCAAAGACATTTTGAAGAATTCTTTTTAACACACAATTTCATGATTCCAGGTTTTTATTTTTCTCAGTGTGTAGAACTAGCCATGAGGCAAATTTAACCTAGATAAACCTGAAATTTGACCCCACAACAGGACTTCTGCATACTTCTCACATGAGTAGTATGTTGTTTGCTTCATGATTTTGTTTTTTTTTAAGATTTATTTATTTATATGAAAGGCAGAGTTATAGAGAGAATGAGTACGACAGAGAGAATGAGGGGGATTTTGTGTTTCTAATCCAAAACCACATTGGTTATGGACAAGAATGGCCTTCTATTTTATTAAATGGTGCATATTGCCTGCCACCAAGCCATGTTTGATTTCAGCAGAAAAGCTACAGAAGGAAACCTTCCATAGAGCAAATGTTCAGCATAATGCTACAATCTAAAAAAAAAAAAAAAAAAAAAAAATCTATCTGCTCTTCAATGTATGTAGGTTCCAGAAGCAAAACCTATGCCTTGTTAATGTTACAAAGAAAAGCCATCTTCTTTCTTCCCCAAAGCTCTGCTTTGCCCATTTTAATTCATTACATAGCATTTTCCATGGAGACCAGCGCAAGGAAAATGTACCATAAGTACCTGTTAGTGGTCTTTGGAGAAACCGATTTAAGTACACAGACAAGTGCTAGATCAAAGGTGACTGTGCAAACCAGAGAAAGAAATAAAACATGGACAATATTAGCCAATAATGCAACTGTAGGTATAATTATGAGGAAAACAAAATAGAAGTATAGTTTTTAATTCACATTCCTGAAACATTTAAGAATTAGGCATTAATTCTGAACCACAGAGCATTTAATTTAAAGTTAATTTACCGTCAGAATAATCTAGTGGAAATGAAATTTAGGGTCTCAATTCACATGCACTATTATTCCAATTCATTATAATGAAAATGGCACTAGAAAGGCAAATGTTGTGTCAGTTGGTAGAGCTGCCCCTGAGGCGCCATCATTCTATTTGGGCGCGATATGAGTCCTGGCTATTCCACTTTTGATTGAGCTCCCTGCTAATGCAACTGGGAAGGCAGCAGATGACAGACCAACTGGTTGAGCCCTGCATGCAACTGGGAGACACAGAGAAAGTTCCTGGCTCCTGGCTTCAGATCAGTCCAGCCTCAGGCAATGCGGCCATTTGGAGAATGAACGAGTGAATGGAAGATCTCTGTCTCTCACTGTCTCTTTCTCTATGGCTCTGCTTTTCAAATAAATTAATTAATTAAAAAAAACCAGGCAAGTGGAATGAAATTCTGTACAGCTCCCTTGTGTACATATCAGTAGTCTCAGAGTTGGCAACATCTTAGGAGTCCCCATCAGAATGTCTAGAAGGGCAAGTATATTTATGAAGCAAAGTTTAGATCTATAAGAGAAGATGGAGGAAAAGAGGAGCTTACTGCACTAGTCAAGGGAAAGGTAGTTAAAAAAAAAAAAAAAAGAAAGAAAGTAGAGAGGGTGCCATCTCAGGGAAGAGTTAGGGAGCAAACTGCAGAGGAAACTCCATACAAATTAGAGGGATAATGCAGAACTCCAAGGAGGATGTGGATGCCTACAACTCAGGACCCCAGCAACAGAGAGCCTCAGCACGAGCTTTGAAGTGAGGTGAGAAGAGACCACATCAGCCCAATCCACTGGCGTTAAAGCTGCAGGAAGAGCCTGGCATGAGTCCAGCTTGGAGCCCTGTGGGAGGCAGTGTACCTGGCAACCTAGAGGGAAAAAAGAGGGGCATGTTTTTCCACCCTGCCCACCTGGCACCAGCATCCCTTAGACTAGCCAAGAAAGGGTGGGTACCATTTTGGACACATGTAACAGCTGTGCCAATTCATGTCCATGCACTCAGGAACCAGCCAAGAGGAGCTCCCTGAGTCTGGCTGGGAGAAGTGACAGGGGGCTGGGTGTTCCTGACTGTGGGAGCCTTGTGTCCTCTGTGAAAACACTGTGGCTGTGTGGGAGGGTGCAGGGTGTGAGTGGATCCTTGGGCAGTCACTGTGGGTGTCTCCACATGCTGGTGGCACCCTGATTCCCTGGTGAGGGTCATTGCTATGGGATCCATTCTCACAAAGAAGACTGTGTGGATCCTTTGTATGGTTCTTGTGGCAGCACAGGCAAATATTGCAGCCACTGGAGCTAACATCCAGGTTTTGGTCTACTTGGAGGAGAGGAGATGAGTGTGTGACTGCACCAACAGAGCAGAACAAACCTCCCCTCTGATTAAAAAAATAGAGAGAGGGATTTACCATGCCAAACCTGGAGGTCGTCTTGGACACACCCCACACAGTGGAGCACTGTTCAGAGCACCTTGACAACACAGCACATGCCTTTGAGTATTCACTGAAAGAGTAGACACTCCACGAAGAAACAGAGGCATAGTCCAAAGATAAAAGCCATCACAAGAAAAAGCAAAACAAGTATCTCTACAAATGACTAAAAATAAATACAGCAATTCAAGAAACAACGAGAAGACAACATGATGCCCCCAAAAGAACATAAAATAATAGTAGAATGTGAAGATGAAGAGACTAAAGAAATGCCAGAAGCAGAATTTAAAAAAATGATCAAAGGATTACTTAGAAGGAGTAGGAAGTAAATTAATGGAGTAAAGAAATCTGCACATGACATAGATGAAAAAGTTTCCAACGGAATTAAGATGGTAAAGAGAAATCAAAACAAAATATTGGAAAGGAAGAATTCAATAGAACAAATGAAAAACTCAGTGAAAAGCCTTAACACCAGACTCAGTGAAGCAGATAAAAGAATATCTGAGTTGGAAGACAAATCTCTGGAAATTTTACAGACCAAAAAAAAAAAAAAAAAAGGATAAATTAGAAAGCTAAAAAACAGTATTGGAGATTTATGAGATACTATCAAATGACCCAACATATTGGTCTTCGGAGTTCCTAAGGACACAGAAAGAGAGAATGGAATTAGAAGGCCTTTTTAGTGAAATAACTGCAGAAAGCTTCCCTAAGTTGGAGAAAGAAAAGGACGCCCAGGCACAGGAAGCACACAGAACTCCTAACAGACATGGTCAGAAAATATCTTCACCACAACACACTGTAATCAAATTCTCTACAGTAAAACATAAAGAAAAGATTCTAAAATATGCATGAGAGAAATGCCAGATTACTTTCAGAGCATCTCTAATTAGATTCACAGCTGACTTACCATCAGAAACCCTACAGACTGAAAGAGAATGGCGAAAAAGATTCCAAGTGTTAAGAGAAAAAACTCTCAGTCTAGAATACTGTACACTGAAAATGCTCATATATGAATGAAAGTGAAATAAAGATCTTCCATAACAAACAAACAGACATTGAAAGAATTTGTTAGTACTCATACAGCCTTACAAAAAATGCTTAAGGATGAGCTACACACGAAAACATGGTCATCACTATGAAAGAAGGTGACGGCAGAAAATCTCCCAGTAAAAGTACAAAGGAAAATCAAAGTAAACAAAAGGAATATTTATGCAAAAATGGCAGGGCCAAGTCTTTACTTATCAATAGCCACCTTGAATGTAAATGGCCTCCACTCTCCAGTTAAAAGTCACAGACTGGCTGAGTGGATTAAAAAAGAAGACCCATCTATTTGCTGCCTACATGAAACACATCTCACCAACAAAGATATCTGCAGACTGAAAGTAAAAGGATGGAAAAAGATATTCCATGCTAACAGAAACCAAAAAAGATCTAGTGTAGCCATCCTGATATCAAACAAACAAAAAAAAAAACTGTTAAAAGAGACAAAGAAGGGCACTATGTAATGATTAAGGGATCAAATCAACAAGAAGATGTGACTATAATAAATGTATATGCACCCATTGAAGACCTAAATCTACAACTAGGTGCCATCAAATTACTAGAGAACATGGAGGAAACTCTGCAAGACATTGGCATAGGCAAAGAGTTCTTGGAAAAGAACCCAGAGGCACAGGCAGTCAAAGCCAATATTGACAAATGGGATTACATCAAATTGAGAAGTTTCTGCACTGCAAAAAAACACTCAGCAAAATGAAGAAGCAACTGACAGAATGGGAAAATTATTTGCAAACTATAAAACGGATAAAAGATTAATAAACAAAATATATAAAGAGATCAAGGAACTCAATAACAACAAAACAAAACAGTTAAGAAATGTGCAAAGGATTTAAACAGATATTTTTCAACAGAAACTCCAAATGGCCAACAGACATACTAAAAAATACTCAGGATCACTAGGCATCAGGGAAATGCAAATCAAAATCAAAATAAGGTTTTATCTCACCCCCATTATGATGGTTTTTATACAGAAATCACTTAACAACAAATGTTGGCAATGAAGTAGGGAAAAGGGTACCCTAATCCACTGGTGGTTGGAACGTAAACTGGTAAAGCCACTATGAAAGACAGTATGGAGATACATCAGAAATCTGAATATAGGCCTACCATATGTCCCAGCCTTCCTACTCTTGGGAATTTACCCAAGGGAAATGAACTCAGGATATAAGAGTTATCTGTACCCCCATGCTTACTGCAGCTCAATTCACAATAGCTAAGATATGGAATCAATCCAAATGTCCCTCAGCTGAAAAGTGGGCAAAGAAATTATGGGATATGTACAAAATGGGATACTACACAGCACTAAAAAATGAAATCCTATCATTTGCACAAAATAGATGCAAATGGAAAACATCATATTTAGTGAAATAAGCCAGTCTCAAATAGACAAATACCATATGATCTCCCTGATCTGTGATAACTAACAGAATACATAAAAGGTACTCTATAGAAGTGAAATTGACACTTTGAGATGCAATGACTATGAAGATCCCTTGTCTTGACAGTTGAGGAACAGTTTTTTTCTTTCTCATACTATTTGTTGAACCCTTTACTTAGTACAGAGTTAATCTTATGTGTATAAAGTTAATTAAAAATAAATCTTAGTAAAAAAATAAGAATGGGAATAGGAGAGGGAGGAGGAAGAGGAAAGGGCAGGTACGGTGGAAAGAATCATTATGTTCCTAAAGTTGTATTTATGAAATGCATGAAGTTTGCATTCCTTAAATAAAAGGTTTCTTGGAGGAAAAAAGTTCATTAAGAAAATCATATTTTATATACTTATTTCTTCTAATACAAACCAAGAAAACTGAGATTCCAACAAAATTTCTAGCAGACATGAATATGTAAAAGATAAATTTTAAAACCTTTACTGAATTAATTTTTTTCTTAATTAAAAATGTAGGGTAGGCTGTGGCAGTGGGCTTGCCTGTCCTCTTGGGATGCCCACACCCTATATCAGAGTGTCTGGGATCCAGTCTCACCTCCACTTCAAATCCAAATAACTGCTAATGCACACTCTGGAAGGCAACAGATAATGGCTCAAGTACTTGTGGCCAGACCCCCACATGTCAGACCCAGATGTCACTTGGCTTCAGCCTAACCCAGCCCTGCCTGCTGCGGACATCTGGGGAATGAACCTGCAGATGGAAGACTCTCTCTCTCTCTAGGGTGTGCACGCACATATTGTGTGCATGTCTCTCTATTTCCTTTCTTTTCCCTTTAAAAAGAAAAAAGATAAATATCTTCAAACATTCAGAGAAACTTCTCAAGTAGCGAACTATAGAAAAGATCCCAGAAAACATAGTCTTATAAAAGAAATCTTTAAAAATAATCTTAACATAGGCCTTTTAAAGAAATATATATGTAGAAATGATGTCTGTGGATTGGATAGAGTTTCCATCTAAAGAGGCAAGGAGTTATATCCAGGCAACCACAACAGCCCTACTTGTACCTGGTTTTAATTGGGTATTTCTGAACACTGTCTTTGAGGAAAGGTTAATACAGCATAAATCCACCAGATATCACTGTGGCAATATAAGTTTAGCCAGGAAAGATACAAATGCAGATTTTTACTCTGTTCTAGAATCTGGGAAACAATTTTTTTCTTGGATTCCTCTGAGAATTCCAAGCAGCTTGGACAAGACTAGCTTTATCAAATACTTTGCAGATAACCTGAAATACTCTCTCTACATAAACTTAAAATTCCATTGGCCACGATTGTCTCTAGGACTAAACTCAGAATCTGAGTTATAATTCACTTCCTCTGCTCCTCTCATTCCCTCCACAGGCTTGTAGCTTCACAGGCTCCCAGGAAGCAGATGCACATAGAGAAAGTAGCATCACAGTATGGAAAGTGTTCAGAGAAATGTGGTGCAGGCATTCTGGGAGTAAAGAAAGGGGAGCCCCTGGGGCAACCTAGATAGTCTTATATACTGTGTGTTGTGTGTGTGAGTGCATGTGTGCACACAAGCACACATTTAGAGGTCTGGGCAGGTGAAGGAGAAAAAAAGAAAAGGAAGTGGTAGTGGCACAGGTTATTTTGACTATCACATGGCCCTATTCTCACCCCACCATTTGGAATCTGCTTATTGAGGACCAATTACCTTGGGATCAGCTCACTGCATTACCAAAGCAGACTTCAAGGACAGCTTTATTACATACATAATTGCCCCATGATTTTTAATACGCGTAAAATCTATTTTCCCCTATGGCAACTTTACTAATCCAAACCACTAAATCTATTGAACGATCCTGAAAGAAGCAATTTGAAAAAAAAGAAAATTAAGAATTAAGAATTTCACAAAATGAATATACGTATAACGTTCAGAAATATTAAAGGTGGAAAGACACAAAGAGATAATGAGATACTAAAGATCCTGAGGAATTTTTGAGATTTGTTGCAAAATATTTTTATAACTTCCTTCTATACAAACATAATCCAGTGTCACAGAAAAATAGAAATAAAAAGTTTACTGTGATGCAAAAATTTTTTTGAAATGCACACATACTTTTTTCATAATACATTTTCCAAGATCTTCTTGAAGACATCTCACATTTAACTCTCCAAATAGCATTTGAATCTCTAACTTTTAGTCCTCACTGCCACTATATTGGTTCTACGCCAGTAACCACTCTTGTTCTACTCTAGACGACTGCATCTGCTCATTCGCCTTCTCGCTTCCAACATGGACTCCATCCAGGAGGTTCGTCTCTACCCAGCAGGCAGAATAAGCTTTGTAAATTTCAAATCGGATCACATCCTTCCTCCACCTAAAATCCTTTGATATCATCTACCAACAGCCTTTCAGGATAAAATCCGAACACTTTAGTCTCATTTTTATGGCCTGCCATCCTTTGACTCCTCTTATTACTTGCTCATTTTGTGACACACTACAGAAAAATGAACCTTCTGGGACAGCCCAAGCAAGCCACAGTCTTGTGTGTTTCTATCTCATTTTACTTGGCACTCCATTCCAGGGATCTGTTCTTAGAACAGATAAATGGTTCAGAGGGGTATTGGCAGCATCAGCAAATGGAACTTACATGAAATTATTCTCCCCCAGAGGTAGGTTTTTGACCTAGCACTTAAGATGCCAGTTGTGATGCCTATATCCCATAGTCAAGTACTTGGGTCCCTGTCACCCACATGACAGACCGGGATGGAGTTCCTGGCTCCTGGCTTCAGCCTAACCCAGCCCTGCCTGTTGTAGGCATTTGAGGGAGTAAAACTGCAAATAAAAGACTCTCTCTCTCTCAGGTGCGTGTGCTGTGTATATGTCTCTTTCTCTCTATTTCTTTTGCTGTGCCTTTAAAATAAATAAAAGAAATAAATAGACATCTCTAAACAAGATAAGAATCGGAGAACTCAGAGGGCTTCCATAGCCTTGGAAACTCATGACTGGAGCATAGGGAGATTACTGATGCCATAGACAGGAGTGTCAATTGGTAAAGTCAACAACAGGAGTCACTGTGCACTTACTCCTCATGTAGGATCTCTATCCTTAATGTGCTGTACATTGAGATTTAATGCTATAACGAGTACTCAAACAATATATTTCACTTTGTGTTTCTATGGGGGTGCAAACTGTTGAAATCCTTACTTAATGCATACTAAACTGATCCTCTGTAAAAAAAAAAAAAAAAGAAAAAGAAATTATCAATTCCCAACTTGACTCTCACTGGGATTAAACATGACAATAGGTCTGTTCTGATTTCATCATCATTTTAAAAAATCATCTATTATTTTTCACTTTATGTTTCTGTGTGGGAGCAAACTGTTGAAATCCATACTTAATGTATACTAAGCTGATCTTCTGTATATTAAGATAATCGAAAATGAATCTTGATGTGAATGGAAGGGGAGAGGGAGTGGGAAAGGGGAGGGTTGTGGGTGGGAGGGACAGTATGGGGGGAAAACCATTGTAATCCATAAGTCGTACTTTGGAAATTTATATGCATTAAATAAAAGTTTAAAAAAAAATAATAATTTTAACATAGACCTTTAAAGAAAAATATATGTAGAAATGCTGTCTGTGGGTTGGATGGAGTGCTTGGGTTCTGGTTCCAGTCTTTGCTCCACTCCTGATTCCAATTTCCTGCTGATGCTTACCCTGGGAGGCAGGAGGTGATGGCTCAAGTAGTTGAGTCCCTGCCACCCATGTGGAAGACCTGGACTGAATTTCCAGTTCCTGTGCCCTCCCTGGCCTGGCCACAGCTGTTGTGAGCATTTGGATACTGAATCAATAGAAGAGATATAGAAGGGAGATATTTCTCTCTCTCTCTCTCTCTCTCTCTCTCCCCCTCCCTGTTTATCTGCATGTCTCTCTGCTTCTAAAATAAATCAAATACATAAATAAAGTTTTCAAAACAGAAAAAGAAATGCTTCTTTCCAAACCTCCTGAATCAAAAATTCTGGAGCTAGGGCCAGAGACCATAAAGAGGGACTACTAACAAACACTTGTGTTTGTTAGACCTGCTGCCACAGGCAAGCCACAAGTTATACAAAGCACACTGCCTGTATTTTAGCACATACGTGGCAAAAATGAAGACTCGGGTCACTTGTTCAAGTTAGAGCAGAAATGGGTTAAGGCGAGTAAATAGATAATGAGTAAGAGCCCCTGTAGCTTGAGGAACCAAATAAACTTCATAGAATTAAACATTCCTAGTCTCTCAAGGATCTAGGAGTTCAAACAGTCCATTCTCATCATTTCACAGAGAATGAACACAAAGCCCAGAAAGGTGAAGTGACTTACCAGTGTCAGACAGATGGTCAGGGGAAAACTGAAACTAAAGTGTTGTAGGAGGAAAGGCTGCATGGCAAAAACAGTTGAGTCATCTAATAGTCACTGACGCAGGCAAGTGCCTGGGTGGGCACCGAGGTGGAATGAGAAGCATGACACGCACTGCTCTTAGCAACTCAGGGAACTGGTCTTGCAATTAGGCGCCCTGCCAACAGGCTAGAGGTATATAGTGCCATCCAGTACTGGATGCGGAAGATAAATCTGATGGCACTAGAGAGTTTGTTCTTTAAACATGGTTGCAGATACTGTACATATAAATATGTATGTGCAAAGGTATAAATAAAAATCTATTAGATTCAAAGTAGGTTACCACTCTTAAGGTAGCAACCTGTAAAAGAACATACCTCATGGAAATATGTGAGCCTGCTAATGCTCCTCCTGTGTGTGCACATGTATTCTATTATATGCATAGTTAGGAATTTTACATATATATGCATATATATGTTTAGGACTATAATTATAACAATAAAATGTAGTGAAATTATGACTTTATAATTTTAAATATAACACATAAAAATGATAGCACTTTTGACATAATTTTAAATTATAACATTAAAATTGTAATGCCATTATTTGGGAGCAAATGTTACAGTAAACAAATGGATCCTCGCCCCCTGAGTCATTTGTGTTTGCATGAAGCACTCTCCTGAGGACCCTCACTGGCATCCTGAGCTTCAGAAAAATCTGACACCAGAATGCCTTGCGGTTCTGTCCAACAGCTGCCATCACTTCTTCATCTGCCTCACAGGTAGTCCATTTGCCCTCCACAGGAGGTCAGAGCTCATTAAGAGGACAGCCTCCACTCAACCTTTCCCCACTTCTCATCAGCTGGAACGGCCTGTTTCCTGCACTCCAGGGCCTCTGCAGTAAGACCCCCTGCTTCTCCCGAATGAGGGAAAACCAGACATAGACAGGAGGTTCTGCGCCCAAAGGGAAGGGAACGTTCACATTTGACAATTCAATAAAAGGAATACGACTTTTTGAGCCTCCTGCCCCATTTCTGCCTTTCTAATTTTAAGTAGGGGCTGTTTTTTTTTTTTCTATTTTCATAAAAGGGCTCTTTGATCTTCCACCTCATGGTGGTACCTGGTGACCCCATGGAATAGTGACTAGAGTTGTGCCACACTCAGCACAATACCTCTGGAAGTTGGTGAGCTTGAAGAATTCTTAGCTTGTGGGTATGCAAGAGCCACAGAA
This sequence comes from Oryctolagus cuniculus, assembly GCF_051225735.1. Lineage (NCBI taxonomy): Eukaryota > Metazoa > Chordata > Mammalia > Lagomorpha > Leporidae > Oryctolagus > Oryctolagus cuniculus. The sequence goes on along the minus strand of NC_142879.1, from coordinate 56,349,663 downwards.
GACCCCCATATTCCCACTTTACTGCCAATGACCCAGATACTGGGGCAAACTTAGAAACCTACCCATGAACATTAACAGACCTCTGTTGGCCATGTTTCTGTTTTAAAGGGTTACTACTACCTGAGAAGCAGCAACCTAGGGTGAATCTAGTGCCTTTTGTTTTCCTTCAAATGAGGAAATGCTTGATTTCTGAAAGTTCTTTCCTGAATATTTGCAATGTTCTTTGTTATCATTTTATTCTCTTCTGTGTCTTTTTTACACCTCCTCCACCCCTCTCCAACTCAGCCTTGATTTCTATCCTTATCCTCTAGAAGGTGAGTTAACCAGAAGCCTGTGTATAGCAACTGAACTGTGCTAATTTGTATTACTTGAATTATGTTGGATAATTCAGGAAGCACTGTCCATCTTGATACCTCCCCTCCCTCAAGGCTAACAAGTCACCATGAATCAAGGATTCTGGTGGGTGTATGGTGCCAGTGGTTAAGCTGTTACCCGGGAGGACTATAGCCCAAGCTACTCTACTTATCATCGAGCTTCCTGCTAATGTGCACACTGGGAGGCAGCAGATGAGAGTTCAAGTATTTGGAATTCTGCCACCCACATGGGACATCTGGATGGAGGTCTAAGCTCCTGATTTCAGCCTGGTCCAGGACTGGCTGTTGTGGACATATGGGGAGTAAACTGAAAGATGGAAAATCTCCCTCTCTCTGTCACTCAGCATTTATACATACATGCATGCATAAATTTCTTCAAAAATTAGTTAATAAAACAATTAAGGATTCTTCCCTTATTATAGAGAATTAGGTAGAGCGTGGATAAAAGCCTGGATGCTATTCTCAGTGGTAGGAAAGTGGTTTTTGGCAGAAAATTGATGTGATTGAATTTCACTTTAAAAAAATCACTTAGGGGAGCCAGCACTGTGTCTCGGTGTATTAATCCACAACTGTTGCCGGTGCTGTGGCTCAATAGGCTAATCCTCCACCTGCGGTGCCGGCACCCTGGGTTCTAGTCCCGGTCGGGCACCGGATTTTGTCCCGGCTGCTCCTCTTCCAGTCCAGCTCTCTGCTGTGGCCCGGGAGTGTAGTGGAGGATGGCCCAGGTCCTTGGGCCCTGCACCCACATGGGAGACTAGGGAAAGCACCTGGCTCCTGGCTTCAGATCAGCACAGTGCACCGGCCGCAGTGTGCCAGCTGCAGCAGCCATTGAGGGGTGAACCAACAGCAAAAGGAAGAGCTTTCTCTCTGTCTCTCTCTCACTGTCCACTCTGCCTGTCAAAAAAAAAAAAAATCCACAACTGTGACACCAAAATTCCACAGAATTCCAAATCAGAGTGCACATTAAAGTCCCAGCTGATCTGCTTCTGATTCAGCTTCCTGTTAATGTACCTACGAAGGCAGTGGAAGCTGACCCAAGTACTTGGGCCCTGCCAGCCTTGAGGGAGACCAGCATGGAGTTCCTGGTTCATGGCTCTGGTGTGATTCAGAGCTGGCTGTTGCAACCATTTGGGGATGGTGGCAGGGGGATGATATCTCTGTCTCTTTCTCCCCTACTTCCTTACCCCCACCACGTGTGTGTGTGTGTGTGTGTGTGTATGTCACTCCTCTCCCACTTTGCCTTTCAAATAAATCTTGTAAAATCACTTCAGTTTTTAGGGAATACAAAGAAATGGAAGCACAGAGACCAATTAGAGCATTAATCACAGGGTCATGTGATTAGAGGAGGGAGAAGTTAGTAAATTTAGGATATATTTCATGTAGAGCCAACAAGATAAGAGTTAACAGCTTCAAGAGATGGGAAAAAGGAAAGGGAGAAAAGGGGATGAATCAAAAAAGATACTTAAGTTGCCATTGAAAAAATCAAATCCTTAGAGTTTCCCTTCCACGAGATGGAATCCAGAAAGATAAATGTTGGGGGAGAGAAGGAAATCAAGAGTTCTGTTTTGACTACAGTATGTTTTGGATGCCTACTAAACACACAAATAGAAATGAATAAAGACAGTCACCTGTTTTTAATGGAAACACAAGAACCTGAAAATCCTGTCATATTGGAGCATCCAGCAGAAAAATTTTCTAATTCAAGAAATAAATACTTGATTTTGCCTTGGAGGCAGATTATCTCATTATTCACATAACTTTTTTTTTTTTTGCAGAAGGACCATGAGATATGCAAATATGCAGCAAAGATTTTTCTGGGTGCAGAGGTGTCAGCAGCTAAAAATAATAGAGCATAATGATGTAAAAGAAAGCCTTTGCAGTGGGCAGACTGGAATGCCTGCAGATTGTTCCCTTTAGAGTAAGATTCTCTTTCCAAGTATGGACTTATGTTGACTTACAGGCGTATATTATTAGCTTCTTAGAAAATATATGGGTGTCTGTGGTGATAGGGTGTGAATGAAGACTAAGTAGACTATCACAGAGGAGATCAGGAATTGATTTCCCCAAAAATACCACAAAGGACATATAGGCCGCACCGTTGCTTGAAAGTGAGATACAATTGTAAATAGGAACGAAATCTGGCTTGATTAAGTTTATCTTCTCACACTTCTCATGTATAAGTGTACTTCAAAAAGCTTGTGGAAATGTAGAATTTAAAGACTGGTATAAAAACATTTTGAAATCCATGAAGAGATTTTTTCATAATACATATTTTCCATGACCCTTTTGAAGATTTTACATTTGCATGGATATCAAAATCACTTTTCCCCAAAATAAATGTTTATCTTTTAAATCCTTCTTCTGTAAGCTTTTTGAAGTGTCCTTTCCTAAAAAATAAGAGAAATGTATTGGTGCCTCACTATTGTGGCCTAGCATGATTGACAGAAATCCTAGGACAAGACCATGCACTTGTGGGTAAAAGGTAAAATTTCCTCCTACAAAAAGGTTGATATTTTCACTGTCCGTGTTCCAATGGAGAGATGCGTAACTGTACCCATGCAAGGTTTAGGAAGGCATGTTTGAACTAACAGAAATGAGAAGAGAACAAATTTTCCTCTTCCAAAGAGATCTGCAAGAGGCATGGCTATGGGCAATATTTACATGTGAGCAGTCCTTTAGGGGGAGGCAGTCTGGTTTGTGGAATAGGAAAACAGTCTGGAAGCTAGGGGTTTGAGCATTAATAGTGGCCATATCTAGCACCTATTCTGAATTATTCTCACTCTTGTTCTTTTCTTCTGTTACTCATGAAAATATTGTGAATCTTATAGAATTAGGAGTCTGTGCTTGGATGAAGCATCCCACAGCAGAGCGGCTGCAGTCCAACAGGAGCTATTCCAGGAAGTGGGGACACAGCAGGAGCCACAAGTGACACTTGGGCACAGCTGAGATGGCTGTGTGGGTGAGGAACACAGCAGCAACTAGAAGGAATCCATTTCGCAGTAATCATCTGTTAAGGACTCCAAGAAATATATGGAAAAATAACTTTTCAGAGAGCTGGAAGTACTGCACTCAAGCATGACAGAGGCTGCAATCATTATTTATCGGGTCTCTAAAAGAGACTGCCTGCAAAATGAGGCCCACCTGGAATATTTACCTATCTCCTTGTCTAGACTATAAATTAAATAAATATTTTATATTCAGTTAAAAGACATGAGAAAAAAATTATTTCTGAATGAAAGGCTCAAGACAAACTTAAAACATTTTTAAATCTTTTTTTTTTTTTTTTTTTAATTTGAGAGGTAGAGACAGACAATCAGAGCTCCCATCCAGTACCTTACTCTTTAAATGTTTGCAACAGCTTGGGCTGACCCAAGTCTCCTGGGTAGGTGGCATGAACCCAATTACTTGAGCCATCACCTGCTGCCTCCTAGGGTCTGCATTAGCAGGAAGGTAAAATTGGGAATTTGAGCCAGGACTTAGACCCAGAAACTCTGACACAGGATGCAGGTGTCTCAAAAGCATCCCAACCACCAGACCAAAGGTTGGCCCCTAAACATTTAATTCAAAGAGCTCAATGTATTTTAGAGAAGCATAAAATCATACTCCCTGGATTCAAGTATCATGAATTCCATGCTATTAATATTGTGAAGTAACTGCTTTTAAATGATCCTGGAGTTGTAATAGAAGGATGAAAGGGATTCTATGTGCATAAATTATTTAGCTGTAAGAGATGGCCACATGATGCTGCTCTTTACCAATTGTGGCAGGGAAAACCAGCCAAGGAGGGCCCGAGGTAAGGCTTTGTAACAGTTTGGTTTTTCTTTTTATATAATTAAATCATATAAGTGATGTATGTGGCCACCAAGAAGGAGAACCTGGATTTAACTGAGTAACTTGGGTACTAAATGAGGTTCCTTTTCTCAACTGATAAAACAGAAATGGTGTTGTTTTTTTTTTTTTTATCTTTCATTAACATTATACAAAGACTAAAAAACAAATACGGCTATGTGCCGCAGGTTAAGCTGCCAGCTGAAATGCCTGCGCCCCGTATCTGCGTTCAAGTCCTGGCTGCTCTGCTTCCTATCAGCTTCCAGCTGATGCATCCTGGGAGTCAACCAGTGATGGTTTAAGTACTTAGGCCCCGGCTCCCTACATGGGAACACAGATGGAGTTCTGGACTCCTGATTTCAGTCTGACCCAGCTCTCTCTCTCCCTCTCTTTCTTACCTCTCCTCCCTCTTCCCTGTCCTCCCTGTCTCCCTCTTCCTTACTCTGTCATTCTGCCTTTCAAGTAGGTGAAAAAATTAATAAACATTTTTGAACTGTGTACTAGGAATGGAATTTAAAAATACAATAATGTACCATATGGGCAGATCTGTTTTATGGACCAGCATGTAGGCTCTCTTGACAAATGTTCCGTGTACACTGAAGTGAGTGTGTACTGGATTATTGCTTTATAACTGTCATCATGGTGAAGACTATGGATAGTGTTTCTTGTGTCTTCTATTCCTCACTGATTATCATTCTTCTTGTTCTGTCAGTTCTAAGAGAGGAAGGTTAAAATATCTGAAAATATCTTAGTATGTTTGTGAACATATATAATTGTATTTCTTCCTTTATTTCAATTTTTGCTTTATGCATATTAAAGTTATATTATTAAGTATATAAACTTCTGAAATTGTTATGTTATTTATTAATTAACTTTTTGTCACTATGATTTACCCTTTTTATGTCTGACAATATATCTTGTCTTGAAGTCTTCTTTGATATTTGTATAGTCCAGTGAGTTTTCTTATGCTTAGCATTTGCATTACATTGTATATATTTTTTTACCCATCACTTAGCATTGTTTTGTGCCTTTGTCTGTAAACATGATATGGTTGGATCTTTTTTTTTCTTTTATATATTCAAATAATCTTTTCCTTTTAGATTAACTTGGCAGTCTATCTACATTTAATGCAAACTGATATGATTGTGTTTAAGTCTCCTATCCTACTGTCTATTTTCTATTTGGTTCCTCTGATCTTTACTGCTTTGTACCCCATTTTTTGTATTTGGATTAAGTGATATTTTACACTTTTTCTTCATATTTTCTCTATTGACTTTTAAGCTACACCTCTTTGCATTTTTAGTCACTCTAGAAATCAAGATATACATACATAATTAACTTCCAACAGTCTACCTTAAATTAATGTTAGGTCACTTGATGAATACAGTGAGAACCATAAAGCAAGTATAATTTTGTATACATACCCTCCCATCCTTGTGCAACTGCCACATATTTTAACTTTACATATTATCTACATCATAATACATTTTTCACTTTAAATAACCAATTGGCTTTTAAAGAATTTTTTTAAAAAGAAAAATAATTCTTTATATTTATTGATATACTACATACTCAAATATCTTCTTGCAAATGTAAATTACCTTCCACCATCATTTCTCTTTAGCCTAAAGAAGATCCTGTAGTGATTCTTTAAGTAAATATCTGATCATCCATGATAAATTTCCCTAGCTTCTCCTTATCTCAAATCATCCTCATTTTTTTAAAGATTCACTCTGAATACTGAATTACAGATTGATAAGCTTTACTGGATATTGGTTGCCATTTTTGCACTCAAAGATGTTCCTTTACTTTTGGATTCCCTTGCTTCCAGGGAAAGATGACAGCTGTTAAGTCCCATCAATATTACTGTGCACTTAACACATTGTTTATTGGTGGCTGCTTTTGAGATTTTTGTTTTTCACCCAGTGTTGTGGCTCAGTGTGTTAAACTGCTTCTTGCAATGTCTGCATCCCATATCAGAGGGCCAGTTCCAGTAGAGTCACTCCACTTCCTATCCAATTCCCAGCTGATGTGCCTGGGAAGCAGCACAAAATGGTTCAAGTACTTGAGTACTTGAGACTCGAATGATGCTACAGCTATTTGGGGAGTGAACCAGCAGATGGAAGATATTCTCTCTCTCTCTCTCTCTCTCTCTCTTGTGAACGAGCAGATGGAAGATATCTCTCTCTCCCTCTTTTTCTCCCCCCACCCCAGTTCTCTTTCAAATACTATAATACCTAAATAATAATATTAAAAAAAAAAAGATTTCTAGGGGCCAGCACTGTGGTGTAGCAGGTAAAGCCGCTGCCTGCAGTGCCAGCATCCCATATGGGCACCGGTTCGAGACCCGGCTGCTCCACTTCTGATCCAGCTCTCTGCTATGGCCTGAGAAAGCAGTAGAAGATGGCCCAAGTCCTTGGGCCCCTGCACCGTGTGGGAGACCGGGAAGAAGCTCCTGGCTCCTGACTTCGGATTGTCACAGCTCCAGCCGTTGCAGCAATCTGGGGAGTGAACCAGTGGATGGAAGACCTCTCCTTCCCTCCCTTCCTCCCTCTCTCCCTCTCCCTCTCCCTCCCTCTCTCTCTCTCTCTCTCTCTCTCTCTCTCTGCCTCTCCTTCTCTCTGTGTGTAATTCTGATTTTCAAGTAAAATAAATAAATCTTAAAAAAAATTTCTAGGTTTTTTTAAACTTTGTTTTCCAAAAGTTTCATAATGTTCACGCTGTGGTTTTATTTGTTATTATTCTGGCTTTTGGATTCTCAGGTTCTTCAAACTGGGGATTTTGTTCATGCACACAATTAACTTTCCTAGCAAAGGTGACAGTATTGGGATGCCAGCAATTATGAATACACGTAAGATGATCTGACGAGTCTAGATCCACGAGCTATGTGTTCGGGCCGGTGCCGCGGCTCAATAGGCTAATCCTCCACCTGCGGTGCCGGCACACCGGGTTCTAGTCCCAGTTGGGACGCCGGATTCTGTCCCTGTTGCCCCTCTTCCAGGCCAGCTCTCTGCTGTGGCCAGGGAGTGCAGTGGAGGATGGCCCAAGTCCTTGGGCCCTGCACCCCATGGGAGACCAGGAGAAGCACCTGGCTCCTGCCTTTGGATCGCATGGTGCGCCGGCCGCAGCTCACTGGCTGCGGCGGCCATTGGAGGGTGAACCAACAGCAAAAGGAAGATATTTCTCTCTGTCTCTCTCTCTCACTGTCCACTCTGCCTGTCCAAAAAAAAAAAAAAAAAGAGTTATGTGTTCGGATATAAGAAATAAATTTTATGACTGCCTACAAAGGCTTTTAATGGAATATCAATAATCACAAAGAAAGTAGTAAAAGAAAAAATGCCCTGAGCCCTTAGCTCTGCTCAGCTTCCAAAGTAACCACTGTTGCTGAGGGAACAACCAGTAGGGTCAACAACACTGCATGCAGAACTGTAAACTTCCTGTTAGAGATACTACCTGCCTTTACCTGGCCAACTCTCTTGCCAAGCCAGGTAGGTCATGGAAGTCAAGAGGGTGCTATCCCTAAGGAGGTTCACACCTCCCTTATGATGTCTCTTCCAATACCCCAAGTGAAAAGATAGGTCTGTACCTCATATCTGGCCAGGCTTTAGCCCATCTGATTGTTATCAGGTTCCTCCTGTCAGTTTCTATCTGCATCTCAATGGGAAACCTGCTGGTTTAGACAGTACCTTTCTTAAGTCCTCTACTAATGACTCTGTCCTTAGTTTTAGACTCTGTGAGTTTAACTGCTTATTTGATTCATTTTCTCCAGACTTGAAGCAGTGAAATTCCAGATGGCTATGCACAGGAAACCTCAGATGGAAGCAGTTTCTGCAAGCTGGGACCTCACCCCGCTTGAGAAGCCACCTCCCACTGAGAAGCCACCTCCTGCTGGAACCCTGTCTTGACTCTCATTCCCAATGATGCCCCTTGTCAGCATGAAGCAGCCAGAGAGACCATCGCCCGGTCACCCTAACAGATGTTGAGGGGGGAATATGAGGAGTCAGATGGGTTAATAGTCAATCAGAGAGGTGCCAGTGGAAATTTGGGGTGTAGACTGCTTGCTTCCCCAAAAGTTATCCTTAGCAAGGTCAGAAGTGCCTGCCTGCCCACTCCTTGGGGGCTTCCAAATTTACCAGGAGAATAGCAAGGGACTGATCACTCCATCCTCATGAGCTCACAGTTTATCGTGAAAACAAGTTACCTTTCTCACCCTTCTGCATGTTTTTTTTGTTTAATCATGAGCAGGCCAGACAGGATAAAGGATTACAAATCAAGTCTTTTGTTGGGTTTGTCCCCATCTTATTGATTGACAGTTTCTTCCACAAAACTGTACTTAAAGATCCCCCTATCACCAGCCCCTTTGTGATTTTCCTCTCTTGGAAGACCCCATCCATGCCGCTTTGGCTGGAGGTCTTTGACTCTAATAAATCTTTCTTTTTCTGAGATTTAAAAAGCAAGAAAAAAAAAAGGAAAAAACAATTTTTAAAAATTGGGGCTTATTGGCCAGCGCCGTGGCTCAATAGGCTAATCCTCCACCTGCGGCGCCGGCACCCCAGGTTCTAATCCCAGTCTGGGCGCCGGATTCTGTCCCAGTCACTCCTCTTCCTGTCCAGCTCTCTGCTGTGGCCCGGGAAGGCAGTGGAGGATGGCCCAAGTCCTTGGGCCCTGCACCCACATGGGAGACCAGGAGGAAGCACCTGGCTCCTGGTTTCGGATCAGCGCGGTGCGCTGGCTGCAGCGACCATTGGGGGGTGAACCAACGGAAAAGGAAGCCTTTCTCTCTGTCTCTCTCTCTCTCTCACTGTCCACTCTGCCTGTCAAAGAAAAAATTGGGGCTTATAATAAGTAATTGGAGATCAGTACTAGTAGGGATGGAAAGGCCTTCAAGAGCTGCTATTATGGTAGCAAAAATATACAAAAGAAAAAAATAACAACAAGATAAAGAGTACTTGTGAAAGGAAGAGATGTATAGAAGGCAGAATCAACCTGCCCCTCAGTACTGCAGTGTGTGAAGAAGATAAAGTAGGAAACCTTACTGTATATATTTGTTTCCAGGGACATCCTCTAATGCTCCAACCTCTAATGTTCACCTCAGGACTGAGTTAAGATAGAATGTGCATAATTACTGTGGCTACTGGTTGAGTTAATATTCCACATACCACAGTTGCATTTATATTTACAGCCGTATTTTAGCATAGGACATGCAAGGGTAATCATATGCCTTCTTCAAGTTATGCACAAAGTTTTAAAGGAAGATTATAATCTAGTGTATTACATTTAAGTTAAGGAAATATCTGACACATTAGTAATTTACACACACAGACCACCACAGTTTTAAAGCTTCCTTGTATATTGCATATGTACTTTGTATATACCTCATTGTCGCTCCCCCTCTTCGTGGAGGAGCAACACAGGACCCTGCGCTGTTCTTTTCGTCTGCTCGGCCCTCCCCGGGTTTGCTGCTGGTTCTTCCCGGGTTGGCTACTATCCCTTCCACCTCCGTGGAAGGGCAGTTCCCCCTGGCCGCATTCCCCACTTCCGCAGGGGAGCGGCACACCGCCGGCCGGTTCTCTCGGGGGCTGCACGGGTTCCCTTCAGCTAGATGTTCCCCATAGATGTTTCTGGTGCATGCCGTCTCTCTCCTCCTTTATAGTCCTCCTCCGCCAATCCCAACTCGGGTGCCCACACGCCGAGTACGCTGCTCTCCTCCAATCAGGAGCAAGTCCTACAGTTAATTGGTTGAACTGGAGGCAGCTGTGCGGAAGCTGTTTTCTCCTCTCCCAGCGCCATATTGTGGGAGAGCAGATGCATAGAATAAGTCTTAATTCCAGTAACAGTCTAGTCCGAGCTGCTCCCCACAGAGGAGAGCAGATGCATAGAATAAGTCTTAATTCCAGTAACAGTCTAGTCCGGTTTGCTCCCCACAGATCCCCCTTTCTTTTTATTTTTGGCGTTGATACGCGCCTGTCTTCGGTGTCCCACGGCACACACTCTGCTCTACTTGCTAGAGTTGCCACAGGCTCTTACAAGTCCTATCCATCAGGCAAACCGAATCCGGGTCCTCTCTTCGCCATGTTGTGAGGAGGTTTTTTAGGCGCTGATGCGTGCCTGTGTTCGGTGCCCTGCAGCGCATGCTCTGCTCTGCTAGAACTGCCTGCAGGTGTTTACAAAACCTATCAGGCAAACCGAATCCAAGCCTTCTCATTGCCTTATTGTGGGGGAGACTTATTAGTGTTGGTTCGTGCCTATCTTCGGTGACCTGCAGCTCATACTCTGGTCGAGCTTTGCTGGCGCTTACCGCCTTAAATCAGGCAGACCGAATCCAAGCCTTCTAATTGGCATGTTGAGGGGAGGCCTTATTTTTCTCTATTTCTCTATCCCCGGGCATTCCTACTTCTCCCATTTTACTTCTATCTCCCAGCATTCCTATTTCTCTCACTTTACTTCTAAACTTCTGTTTCTCTTATCCCTGCGGCTTTCCGGCACCTCGCCCCGCCGGCGGGTTCCCGGCTCTGCGCCGCTTCAGCCCGCGCGCCTCTCTCATCTGCGCAGCTTCCCGGCTTTGCGCGGCTCCGCGGTCTCCACGCTTAACCCTTTCGCGTCTGAACCACGGCCTACGCCAGCGTTCCCTATCTATTCACGCCCCGTGCTCTCTCTGCACGCGGCGGCTTCCGCGAGTAACACAGCGTAGCTTGCGTCTCCGCCACTAGGATTCAATCTAAGTTCCCCGGGCTAGCCTGGCGAATTCAACCCAGCGTACGTCTCCGCCCCACGGTTTGGCTTCCCGTCCTTTGCTCCCCGGGCTAATCAGACGGATCCCAATCTGGCTTACGTCTCAGCTTCTGGTTTCAACTCTTCGCCCCCTATTCCCGGGCTAACCTGAGAACCCCAAAGTGGCTTTCGTTTCCGCCTTGGCCTGCCCCCCGCGGCTTCAATTTCCCTAACAGTTTTCTCTACCCGGTATGTTTCCCCAAGCTTTCCTCCAACGATATTCCTCCCTCATTTCTCCTGGCCTCTCCCCACAGTCCGCGTCCGAGTCTGTTTGTTCTAGCTTTCACTTTCGCTTTCGACCTTAGAGATTTCTCCCAGCTTCCCCCCGTAGTCCGTATCCGAGTCTATGCCTAGGCTTTCAATAGCTTCTTCCGGCACCTTTTTCGTCCGGCTTTTCCCTAGGCTGTTTGCTAGTCTCTCTCTCCGATATTTTCCCTAGGCTGTTTGCTAGTCTCTCTCTCCGATATTTTCCCAATTCTTCCCGTTTCTTCCCTCCTAAGTTTGCTATCCGTCCTAGGTTTCCTAATCCGAGTCATTTCTTCCCTCCTAAGTTTCATATCCGTCCTAAGTTTCCTATCCGTCCTAGGTTTTCTATCCGAGTCAGGTTTCCTATCCGAGTCACGGCACCATTATGTCGCTCCCCCTCTTCGTGGAGGAGCAACACAGGACCCTGCGCTGTTCTTTTCGTCTGCTCGGCCCTCCCCGGGTTTGCTGCTGGTTCTTCCCGGGTTGGCTACTATCCCTTCCACCTCCGTGGAAGGGCAGTTCCCCCTGGCCGCATTCCCCACTTCCGCAGGGGAGCGGCACACCGCCGGCCGGTTCTCTCGGGGGCTGCACGGGTTCCCTTCAGCTAGATGTTCCCCATAGATGTTTCTGGTGCATGCCGTCTCTCTCCTCCTTTATAGTCCTCCTCCGCCAATCCCAACTCGGGTGCCCACACGCCGAGTACGCTGCTCTCCTCCAATCAGGAGCAAGTCCTACAGTTAATTGGTTGAACTGGAGGCAGCTGTGCGGAAGCTGTTTTCTCCTCTCCCAGCGCCATATTGTGGGAGAGCAGATGCATAGAATAAGTCTTAATTCCAGTAACAGTCTAGTCCGAGCTGCTCCCCACAGAGGAGAGCAGATGCATAGAATAAGTCTTAATTCCAGTAACAGTCTAGTCCGGTTTGCTCCCCACACCTCATATATTACTTTCATGATAATTGTGCTAGAGCAAGCAGTGCTCTTATCTCAAATCATTAAATGAAAATTTCAAAGCTCAGACAGTATGTGGCTTACCTATGTTTGCTCCAATATTAAGGGCAATGCTGAAAATCAATCTAAATTAGTTCTCATACATTGTATCATATTTAACTTTTAATCTGAAGCAATTATGGAGCTCTAGCATCTAATCCATATTGATCTCATATCCACAGCAATTCAGAATTACTATTTCCCTGTAAGGTCTAGGTAAGCAAATCTAATTCTAACATTGTAAATTGCATTTTTAAAAATTTTCATGTTTGTTAAATATACTTATTTGTGAAATTGACAAGGAAAATATTAGTATTTGTATCTCAAAGATGAAGAACATAGAAATAAAATATTTAAATAATTTGCTTAAGATTACAGTGAATTTTAAAAAATTAGGAGCATGGATTACAACAATTGACCATGTCTCAGGACTGTCATATCCTGAATATAATAATGTAGACAGTGCCTTCCTCTCCTATCTCTCCCATGATGTTACTAAGCCTCTCTCCTGCAAAAGCCATCAGTACTTACAGTAAGCACTGTGTCTTTATAGCACTAAGCCTCCTGAAAAATGGCTGTTCAAGAAGTGTTTGCACACTTGTCAGAAGGTATCTGTCATTTGTCAAGTAACAAATAAAAAATCCAATAACTCAAAAATATAGCCTGTATCAACCAAAGAATATTGGTAGCATCAGAAGTCCAAATTATTAGGCTGAGTCCTGTGGTTATCTGAAAATCCCCCTAACTAGTGACTGGTTCTGCTGTATTATTTACATGATTATCTGTTCTGCTCACCTGAAAGGCAGTGCCTATGCCTTGTTCATCTTTGAATCCTTAACTTTGAGAGTCGGTGCTCAACAAGTGTCTTTGATTGATATTCTAACATCTGTCTATTGATCTTTTTTTTTTCTTTTTGACCGGCAGAGTTAGACAGAGAGACAGAGAGAAAGGACTTCCTTCCGTTGGTTCATCCCCCAAATGACCGCCACGGCCTGTGCACTGCGCTGATCCAAAGGCAGGAGCCAGGTGCTTCCTCCTGGTCTCCCATGCGGGTGCAGGGCCCAAGGACCTGGGCCATCCTCCACTGCCTTCCCAGCAGAGAGCTAGACTGGAAGAGGGGCAACCAGGACAGAATCCGGCGCCCCGACTGGGACTAGAACCTGGGGTGCCAGCGCCGCAGGCAGAGGATTAGCCTAGTGAGCCACGGCGCCGGCCTGTCTATTGATCTAAAATAATAAATGTTAAAGCCATCTTGCATGGGGTACTTCCAATTCCTCTATATTCATGTCAAACCATGAATTCTTCAAAAATGTCTCCATATTTTTAAAACATTTTGGAGTCATTATTTAAATAACCATTTAATACTGAAATGATATGACCAGTGATACAGATAAAAACCAGAAGATACTGCCTGTGATGTAGATAAATTTTTCAATGTTTTTAATTAAGTTTTATATATGTGTGTGGTGCTAATGAAAAAATCTGCCTTTAGCCTTAACCTATGACTTGGGCTTTAAAAACATTATTTGTTACTCAGATGTGTTACCTCCATCATGGCTCAACAAGAAAAGAATCTATGCCAGAATGTTTTACTTTTATGTGGGGAAACTATAATTAAGAGGAAGAAAGTGAATAAAAGAAAACATTCTAAAAGTTAAACACCTGATGTTTGCCTAGCATTAAAAAGCCCTAAAAGTCCAGGGACTCAGATGGTTTTTAAAACTGTATACTCATGTTCCAAACCTTTAGATCATTGCAGGAAATGTTATTGCCACCAAGTTATTTGAGGGCTCTTGAGGTACAAAGGAGCCCACAGCAGCCACATGCAGATGTGCAGGGTGGGGCTTCAGAGCCTGGTTTTGCAAGCATGACTTTTTGCAACCCTTCATAAGCACAGTCAAGAAGAAGATGGCTTACTGTTGGCCTTCTTTCTTGATTAATGTGAAAGAAACCGGAACATAAGACGAAAGGAGAGCTCCCTGCCTTGAGGTAGAGTCCTTAGTTCTCAATCTCAATAACTCTTTATGCCCATCAGCTGACATCTCCATTGAATGATACATTCTGCTTTTCTTACCTTGAGAAATACCACTTTGTGATTTTTCAGTAAATAGGCAGTGTGTCAAATACTGTCTCATGTATTATCAGTTCATTTAGGAACAAAATCATAAGTAATCCTGTAGAAAAAGTCTGACGTAATGCCCTCTTTCCAGAAGTCACACAAAATGCAAAGAACAACTAAGCCTGAAGATCACACTGTAGTTAGTGGTCTGAATTCTGCTAAGCTTCACATTCCCCCACTGACATGCTTCAGTAATTAGTTTCTTCAAGTAAATAAACTGTGAATCCTTTGAAGATAGGTATGACAGCTTTTTTCACCTTTGCTAAGATGACTCTGGGATGGCAAATGCATAAGAAAGCAGAGCTTCTTTTGCATCAAGTCTGAGGTAGAAGACCTGGTTATCTGTACCCTCCCGAGACACACTGCCCATCGTCATCAGATGTGCTTGTGAAGGTTTGCTGTCTTGCTATGAAATTAGCAATATTCACTCCCTGAAGATTCCAAACTTACTAGATACTCAGGGAAACTATGTATAACATATGGTATCCTGGGTCAGAAACAAGCCATGAGACAGAATTCTACATCAGTTGCTTATTTTCTTCCTATTCTGAGCAGCCAAACATCAACTGCAAGGATGACTGTCAAATAGGTTTCTAACTATGCTTACACACATACTTATGTAGCTTCATTTCAGAATTTATGAAAACAAACAACAGTGTTGAAAATAACTTAGACAAGAACCATCATCATTTACTTGACATAGCTACATGTAGCACATCACTATTGGGAGATAAACAGTAGATTTTGGTGTTAGTCTCTGTAAGTATCTTTTAACTAAGAGACAGATGTAAAACGAAATACAGTGTAGTTGGAGAGTGTTTTTGGTCTGGCTTGGATTGCCGTGTTGTATATTCCTGTTCTGTGTAGTCTGATGTGAACTTATGCACACTTCTTGCTCCTTAAGGGATCCCTGGTGTTTACAGATATCCAAGTCATAAACATCCTTTTTTAATATCTATTTCTTTTTTTTATTTTATTTGACAGGTAGAGTTATAGACAGTGAGAAAGAGAAGAGAGAAAGGTCTTCCTTCCATTGGTTCTCCTCCCTAATGGCCACTACGGCCGGCGCTGTGCCAATCCGAAGCCAGGAGCTGGGTGCTTCCTCCCAGTCTCCCATGCGGGTGCAGGGACCCAAGCACTCAGGCCATCCTCCGCTGCCCTCCCGGGCCACAGCAGAGAGCTGGACTGGAAGAGGAGCAGCCGCGACTATTACCCAGCACCCCAACCAGAACTAGAATCCGGGATGCCAACACCACAGGGAGAGGATTAGCCAAGTGAGCCACGGCGCTAGCCATAAGCATCCTTTTGAGAATTATGATGATGGAGAAGAATTTAAATCACATTTCATAGGAAGAGTCACTTTCTACATGGAGTAGAAATGAAAAGGGATTCCTAATGACCCTGTGACCCTCCAATAAATAGCACCTGGCAGTAGAATTACTATGTATGACTTTGGCTAAACATTGTGATAATTTTACAAACTGGCCCAAGCACATGTTCTCTAACCCTGCAATTCTGAATTATGGTCAGAACACTGTGGGCCATGTGGATGGTGAAAAGCTCTCCCAGAGGCTCTGATTCTATGATCCTCCCTACGTAAAACTAAGGGTTTAGAGGCAAGAAATAGGGGAGGCTCCTCTTCTCCTATTCTTTCAATCAAACAGGCATAAAAAGAACAGGCAGAGATGCATCTAAAAAGCAACAATTCCACGAATAAAAATGACAATGACTCATATGATTAGGAAACGGGGAGGGGGGGGGGGTGTCCCACTGTGGCGCAGCAGTGGGTTAAAGCCCCGGCCTGCAGTGCCGGCATGCCATATGGGAGCCGGTTCAAGTCCCGGCTACTCCAGTTCTGATCCAGCTCTCTGCTATGGCCTGGGAAAGCGGTAGAAGATGGCCTGAGTCCTTGGGCCCCTGCACCCGCATGGGAGACTGGGAAAAAGCTCCTGGCTCCTGGCTTTGAATCAGCTCAGCTCTGACTGTTGTGGTCATCTGAAGAGTGAACCAGCAGATGGAAGACCTCTCTCTCTCTCTCTGGCTCTACCACTCTCTATAACCCTGTCTTTCAAATAAATAGATAAATCTTAAAAGGAAGGAAGGGAGGGAGGAAGGAAGGGAGGAAGGAAGGAAGTTAGGAAGGAAGAAAGAAACTGAGGGGGCCGGCACTGTGGTGTAGCGGGTTAAGCCGGCTGCCAGCATCCCAAATGGGTGCCGGTTCGTGGCCTGGCTGCCCCACTTTCAATCTAGCTCTCCGAAATGGCCTGGGAAAACAATAGAAGATGGCCCAAGTCCTTGGGCCCCTGCACCAGTGAGGGAGACCCGGAGGAAGCTCTTGGCTCCTGTCTTTGGATCAGCACAGCTCCAGCCAATGCAGCCAACTGGGGAGTGAACCAGTGGATTGAAGACTCTCTCTCTCTCTCTCTCTCTCTCTCTCTCTCCGCTTCTTTCTGTGTGTAACTCTGACTTTCAAATAAATAAATAAATCATTAAAAAGAAAAGAAACTGAGGAGGGGTACAGTGTTGTGGCACAGCAGGTAAAGCGGCCACCTGCAAACCAGGCATTCCAAATGAGTGCCGGTTCACGTCCTAGCTGCTCCACTTCTGATCCAGCTTGCTGCTAATGACCTGGGAAAAGCAGAAGATGGCCCAAGTGTTTAGGTCCCTGCCATTCACGTGGGAGATCCCAATGAAGCTCTTGGCTCCTGGCTTTGGCCTAGCCCATTGCTGGTCCTACTGGGATCTGCAGACATCTGAGACATGAACCAGTGAATGGAAGACCTCTCTGTCCCTCTTTCTCTGTAATTATGACTTTCAAAATAAATAATAAATACACCTTTAAAAAAAAAAAAGCTGAGAGAGCACTAAGCAAAGACCATTGATTCTGATGGTTAATGGATATTTTTTTTTTTTTGACAGGCAGAGTGGACAGTGAGAGAGAGAGACAGAGAGAAAGGTCTTCCTTTTGCCGTTGGTTCACCCTCCAATGGCCGCCGTGGTCGGTGCGCTGCGGCCGGCGCACCGCGCTGATCCGATGGCAGGAGCCAGGAGCCAGGAGCTTTTCCTGGTCTCCCATGGGGTGCAGGGCCATCCTCCACTGCACTCCCTGGCCACAGCAGAGGGCTGGCCTGGAAGAGGGGCAACCGGGACAGAATCCGGCGCTCCGACCAGGACTAGAACCCGGTGTGCCGGCGCCGCAAGGCAGAGGATTAGCCTAGTGAGCCGCGGCGCCGGCCGGTTAATGGATATTATTTAAAAAAAAAAAAAAAAAAAAAAAAAACTGCTGGGGCCAGCACCGTGGTGTAGCAGGTAAAGCTGCCACCTGCAGCGCCAGCATCCCATATGAGCTCTAACCGTTTGAATCCCGTCTGCTCCACTTCCGATCCAGCTTTCTGCTATGGCCTGGGAAGTCAGTGGAAAACGGCCCAAGTCCTTGGGCCCCTGCACCTGAATTACAGAGAAAGAGGGACAGAGAGGTCTTCCATTCACTGGTTCACATCTCAGATGTCTGCAGAACCCAGCAGGACCAGCAATGGGCCAGGCCAAAGCCAGGAGCCAAGAACTTCATTGGGATCTCCCACGTGAGTGGCAGGGACCTAAACACTTGGGCCATCTTCTGCTGCTTACCCTTACGGGCGACCTGGAAGAAACCCCTGGCTCCTGGCTTCAGATCAGTCCAACTCAAGCCCTTGCAGCCATCTGGGACGTGAACCAGCAGAGGGGATGGAAGACCTCTTTCTCTCTCTTCCTCTGCCTCTCTGTAACTCTGCCTTTCAAATAATAAACAAATAAATCTTTAAAAGAAAAACCTGCTAAAGCCATACTGTAAATAGACAAGAAGGACATAGTAGTAGTTGACAAGGGGACAAAAATCATGAATGTAGACTATGAAATCCAAATAGAGGAAGAGTTTTTTTTGAGTTGTGGCTAAACCAGTTGGGGTTTCTTTAACAAAAAATAAAATACATTGGTTGCTTAAGCAATAAAAGATGATTTCTTACAGTTCTGGAGGCTGAAGGTCAAGATCAGGGTGTCATCACGACCAAGTTCTCATGAGGGCACCCTTTCTAGTTTGCAGATGGCATCTTTTTCCTGTGTCCGCAAATAATGATGAGCTCTGGTCCCTTCCTCATGCTTGTGAGAGCACCAATCATGACCTCATCCAAACCCAAACACTTTCCAAAGGCCCCATTTCAACTTAATGTCACATAGGCATTAATTAAATTTTGAAGAGATACAAACATTCAGTGCACAGTTTTTGAAATTCTAATTATGTAATCTTATTAGTTATAAGATGCTACTTCCAGAATAATATTTTAAACATTGAGCAAATTGTAAATCCATAACAATATAGTAAAAAGTGTATTGTTAGACATTTTACTATCTAGAAAGTACTAGAAACCAACTTTCTTTTTTGTATTTCCCAAGAAATATTCAACTTAGGCCTGAAGCTGATGCTAAAACTTACTAACTCTATGCTTAATCAAGCACAGTAGTACCAGTGCTGCATCAGCTGGGAGCAATTTAATAAAGTATAAATAAATGTATTTTGAGCAAGTGGGAGTGAAAAACTCAACAACATCACATTATAAAATCTCAGAACTTAGAGTTCATCCCACCCAACCACCTCTCCTTACAGATGAAGAACCAGGGGTCTCACATTGGTTAGAAGATGATTGCTGATCCTTTCCTGATCCTTAGGCTCTTAGGAACCACCTTGCCAAAGTCCTCACTATTCTCCTAAATCAGTGAAAAATACCTTCTGCTGATCTTGATTATATAATTATTAGTCAGCAACTATTGTTTTTCAATTCATCTGGGTGATAAATGTGAAACAGTACAAGCAGAGCAGCACTAGTTCTGAGTCAGCTGTATCCAATTTTATGAGGTATAAATAAATATATTTTGAGCTTCTCCTGAGAAGGAGAACCTAGCTGCAATGTTTCTCTTCTGAAACCAGGTTTTATAAAAGAAAGAAATTAATCAATCATCTAAAAACCTTCCAGCATACCACTGACAGGTGTAGTTAGTTAGTGATGCCAATGACTTGCCCATATTGTTGTTCAGTCCAGGCCAAACAGAATTCCAGGAACTGACTATCCATGAGAGGGAACAATAACCAAACAAAAGGCATTCTAAGGACAAACAGAAAAATGAACAGGCCCTGAACTTGGGGAACAACAAAAATGCTAACAATTACTGTGTTTGAACTGAGAGTGGGGAAGAGAAGCTACCAGAAGCAGTTAGGGATCTCTAAGTCTGACTTTAAGCAAGCAGGGTTTAATTCCTGAGAGATCTGCCCTGTGTGGATTCCTTGTTCAGACCAATGTGGATGGAAAAGAGCTATGAATTAGGGCTTGACTAGAAAGAAGGCATTTCATACCTTTACAAATTTTACTAATATTCCCAAATGCATATAAGTAAACATGCAAAAGAATGTAATTCCATTAAAGAGAACAGAAATTCTTACCGGGACCCCAAAATGATCTACATATTCTGAAATTCTGAAATAAGAGATAGAGAAAGAAATAGATTGAGGAGTCCCTGCAAAATAACAGAAGTCAAGGGTATCAAACAAGTAGCCCTCAGGAGCAACTCTACCTCTCTCTGTGACTCTGTCTTTCAAATAAATCTTAAAAAAAAAAAAAAAAAAGAGCCAGCCAGCGCCGCAGCTCACTAGGCTAATCCTCCACCTGCAACACTGGCACACCAGGTTCTAGTCCTGGTCGGGATGCCAGATTCTGTCCTGGTTGCCCATTTTCCAGGCCAGCTCTCTGCTGTGGCCCAGGACTGCAGTGGAGGATGGCCCAAGTGCTTGGGCCCTGCACCCGCATGGGAGACCAGGATAAGTACCTGGCTCCTGGCTTTGGAGCAGCGCATCATGCTGGCCGCAGTGCGCCAACATAGCAGCCATTTTGGGGGTGAACCAACGGAGTGGAAGACCTTTCTCTCTGTCTAGCTCTGCCTGTCAAAAAAAAAAAAAAAAAAAGCCATCCTGCCCAGAAAAGTATCAAATAACTGGTAGATGCTGAAACTCATAACCACCAATCATTGAGATTGAAGACCCATTGTAAGTGTGACTTATTCCCACTGGTCATTTATTTGCAATTTGCACTATTCCCTTACAGACTGTCATAGCCAATTCAGGCTGCTATGATGAAAATACCGTAGACTAGGTGGCCTACATAGTAGAAATGTATGCCCTAAAGGACTGAAGGCTGAAGTTCTAAGAGCAGAGTCAGATCCGGCGTTAGGAAAGAGGACCCTTCCTGGCTTGTAGATGGCTGCTTTCTTGCTGTGTCTTCATCTGGTAGACAGTAGAGAGTGAGAACACACACTTGTGCCTTTTCTTTGGAGGACACAGTTCCTATGAGGCCTCCACTTACGAGGTACTCGTCCCTCAAAGGCCCAAGTCCATAGTCCATCACATTTCAATATGTGAATTCTAGGGTTCCAACATATGAATCTTGGGGGATATACTCAGTTCATAACGAGGACATTTTCAACCTTTTCCCACTGACAAAGGCACTGCTTATTTATTAACTACTAGTACAAAATTATACATGTACATTACTCTTCCACAACTGGTGCTCAGCCCAATCTGGCAGTGATAGCAAAATACCTTAAGCTGGGTGACTTACAAAGAAAAAATTTATTTCTTATGTTTCTACAGACTGGGAAGTCCAG
This sequence comes from Oryctolagus cuniculus, assembly GCF_051225735.1. Taxonomy (NCBI): domain Eukaryota; kingdom Metazoa; phylum Chordata; class Mammalia; order Lagomorpha; family Leporidae; genus Oryctolagus; species Oryctolagus cuniculus. The sequence continues at coordinate 56,328,651 of NC_142879.1, read as the reverse complement.
GATTAAGGCCACAGCATAGTGGACGTCTGGTAGAGGCTTGCTCTCTGCTTCACAGATGACACCTCCTGCTCTGTTCTCACGTGGCATAAAGGAAAAAAAGAGGGGGGGCAGGGACCCACAGACTCCCTTAAGCCCTTTCAAGGGGGCACAAATCCCACTCATGATGTTAGAGCCCTTGTAACCAAACCACCTCCTAAAGGCTTCACCTGTTCACAGCATTTCATCGGAGACTGAGTTTCAACATGAATTTTGGAGGTATATAAATATTGAAACCATAGCAACTACTATCTCCTAATGGATAACTTGGAATACCTTCCAGAAAAGTTAAAACAACCAAGGTTGCACCAAGATAAGCCAATCTGTAAAATAAAAATTTGCGAATTTTTGAGGCTGTGCCCAGAATAATCTTAGGAAATACAGGGAAACTACACTCCTTGCCTCAAAAAATTAATAGTTTAAATTGAGGGAAAATGCATATTTTCCTCTAGGGAATTAAATTATGTCCAAAGTGGTGGGTAAAACAACAACTTTAATTCAATGGACCATAGCAAGGAGATTCTTCCCCTCCTTCTCTCTCCGCCCCTCATTCTCCTATGCCTTTGCAGGCACACAAAGGAAGGAAAAGGGAACCTGCTCTGCATTGCCTCATAGACAAGGTACTAGAGGCACAGAGAACTGAAATGCCTGGCCAGATTTTATACAGAAAGTATATCTTAGAATTAGTACTAGCTTTTACATTACTGTACAAAACACTAAATAAGGAGAAAGATCAGTTTCTTTCTTGTCATTAAAAACTAACAAGCACAGGGCCAGCGTTGGGGCATAGCAGATAAAGCTGCCCCCCTGCAATGCTAGCATGCCAAATGCCCTCTGGTTCATGTCCCAGCTGCTCCACTTCCAATCCAGCTCCCTGCTAATGGCCTGGGAAAAGTAGTAGACGATGGCCCAAGGGCTTGGGTCCCTGAACCCATCTGGGAGATCCAGATGAATCTCCTGGCTCCTGGCTTTGGCCCAGTCAGCCCTGGTCATCGCAGCAGCCATTTGAGAGAGAACCAGCGGTAGATATCTCCCTTTCTCTCTTTATCTCTCTCCAACTCTGGCTTTCAAATAGATAAATAAATCTTTATTTTTTCAAAAAAAAGAAAAAATTAACAAGGTATAATGCAATGTGGGTAGAATGATGTAAACAATATATTTAAAGACACTGCAAATTTCATTCTCCTAAAAAGTTAAATGCCTCAAAAATCTCAGATACAATTAAAGAAAAGTCTGGTGACTATCTAATGAGCCTATCTCTGATAATTGCCATATACTAGGTTGGCAAGAGGTTTCTTTCCTTCTTTTATTTTTTCCATTTCATCTCATTCACTTAGATCTATGGAAACTGAAAGACTTTCCTTTTCTTATAGGACTGGAATTAATTGCAGTACTTCAATAATCTCAGTGAACTCCATTTTCTTTGAGAAAATGAGGAAAAAGCCCTAAACATAATGTAGATAAAACAAATTGAGTGGGAGAGAAACGAGAAAACTATTCTAGACTGAAGGTCTTATATGTTTCAAACACAAGAAGTAATAGAAAATTTAGTGGTAGAATTTTGTTTCCTTGAATCTTGTAACTTAAAATGTTTAAGGCTAATGGTGACCTTTTCCAAGGCAATTAATTTACCTACGTATTTAGTGAGCACTACATCAAGCTTTCAGTAGTTATGCATGCATACCATGTATTTTAAAGAACATAATTAAGTAGATAAAGTGAAGAAATCAGAAAATGTACCATTCTTTCCAACACAGCCACAGCTTATTCTTAATCCATGCTGCCATTAGCAAAGACCAAGGTCACACACAAGTCAGACCACTTACAGTCCTAACAAGGAAAAGACATATTCTGTAGATTCTAATTGAACTTATTTGGGCTAGACATTCAATGAATATCACTGAAGCCTGAATTTTCACGAGCAAAAATTCAGTGTGGGATGGAGGAAGAGGAATAATACTCAAATGAACATCTATGGGAAGCAAGATATGGTAATATTTTTTACAACAAAGAACTTTGCCTAGCAACACTGTAATTCACATTTCCAGAATGTTATCCTATAGGACCTCAAAGAAAACAGTTAAGTCTAAACTCTACACTTCCTTTCTTTTTTTTTTTTTTTTAATTTCTACAGCAGAATAGGAACAGTGATGTTCCAAGAACGTAACAATAACAACTGCAACAGGGGATCATATTGCACAACAGGAAAACATTAAAGGTCAAGGCATGAGCCTTGTTCCTTCTCACCCCCCACATAATGAAGGCCATTTTTCTCTTCTTTACCCACTTCCTTCCCTTCCTCCCAGTTAGTAGCACCAGTTACAAAAACTACTGGAGGGGCCAGCGCTGTGGCACAGCGGGTTAAAGCCCTGGCCTGAAGTGCCGGCATCCCATATGGGCGCCGGTTCCAGGCCCAGCTGCTCCTCTTCCGATCCAGCTCTCTGCTATGGCCTGGGAAAGTAGTAGAAAATGGCCCAAGTCCTTGGGCCCCTGCACCCACATGGGAGACCCGGAGGAAGCTTCTGGCTCCTGGCTTCGGATTGGCACAGCTCCGGCCGTTGCAGCCATCTGGGGAGTGAACAATCAGATGGAAGACCTATCTCTCTCTCTCTCTCTCTCTCTCTCTCCCTCTCTCTCTCCCTCTCCTCTCTCTGTGTAACTCTGGCTTTCAAGTAAATAAATAAAAATAAATCTTTAAAAAAATTAAGAAACAAAGACTACTGGAGTTTTCTCAGGTTCCAGAAAGTTGACAAGTACTTTAAATATTCTGTTCAATTCTCTCTGGAAAGTACTTATTGAACAGCAGATATATAGCAGAATATTAAGTATTATGTTGCCTTCAACAAGCTCACCAGCTAGTGGACCTTTCAGTAATGATATATAAACATATGATAAGTGCATGGAACAAAAATAAATCACAAAGAATAAAATTAGAAACAAAATAGATACCACCAAAATACAAATCTACCAATGACAAGATCTTTTGATGACCAAGACTGAGTTTCCAAGACACAGTATGCAGGACCCCAGGTCCCTGTGCCATCCATATCTGTCTCTCTATCCTTGGCCCTCCTAGCCTGTTTTCCAGCCTCAACAGATACCACTCTACTTTATTGGCACAGTTTAGAATTGTCATGGAAGGGCTCCTAGAGATCAGCTAATCTCTTCCCTGACTTCAGGACATAGTTTGAAGATTAAAATGTTAGTTCATTGGGATTGGCATTGTGGTGTATCAGGTTGAGCCATCACCTGTGATGCCAACACCTCATATGGGCACCAGCTAGTATTCCTGCTGCTCCACTTCTGACCCAGCTCCCTGCTAATGTGCCTGGGAAAGCATCAAAAAATGACCCAAGTGTTTGGGCCACTGCCACCTATGTGGGAGACCCAAAAACAGTTAAGTCTAAATTCTACACTTCCTTTTTTTAAAAAAAAAATTTCTACAACAAAATGGGTTGTTCCTGTTTCCTGGTTCCTGGCTTCTGCCTGGCCAGGCCTTGACTGTTATAACCATTTAGGGAGTGAGCCAGTAGATATAAGACTTCTCTCTCTGCAACTCTGCCTTTCAAAAACAAATCAATCAATATTTAAGGAAAAAAAAAACTACTGATTCATAATCTCATGACTGATTTTTTGGATAGTGAAGACCAAGCTGAATGCAAACTACCTGAATCCCAGTCCTGTGTTCTTTTAGCTACACCACACTGACACTCATTCATATGGAATTTGTGCTTTACTCACCCAAATTCTCACACTTGGTCCACCCAAAGCCCCACCTTCACCATAGAGCTCTCCTAACTACCCTATCTACCCATCTCACTCTTCTTTTTTGTTTAAAAAAAAAAAAGATTTAGTTATTTATTTGAAAGTCAGAGTTACACAGAGAGAGGAGAGGCAGAGAGAGAAAGAGAAAGTCTTCCACCTGCTGGTTCACTCCCCAGATGGCTGCAAAGGCCAGAGCAGTGCCAATCCGAAGCCAGGAGCCAGGAGTCTCCTCCGGGTCTCCCATGTGGGTGCAGGGACCCAAGGACTTGAGCCATCTTCTTCTGCTTTCCCAGGCCACAGCAGAGAGCTGGATTGGAAGTGGAACAGCCAGGACTTGAACTGCGCCCATATGGGATGCTGCAATGGCACAGCACCAGCCCCGCCATCTCACTCTTCTTTGAGCACCTATCACACTCCTGGGCTAGGCCACAACAATTGTCCCACCAATTACTTTACTGCTTCTTGTAGGAAACTCTTACAAACACACTGTTAGGTCCCACAAGGGCAGAGATGGATTGCTCAATACTGCTTTCCTGATCCTAGCTTCTTTTGGGCACAACTAAGGCAGCTCCGAATACTTGCATAGAGGTTGAATCACCATTTAATCTATCTTTACTATGTCTGTTTATACTAAGTATATCAAATACCAATTTTCACTTGGAAAAGCCATACCTATCTTCAAAATGGCACATCTGTTTTGCAAAGAACAGCCAATGCAAGCATGTGTGCTTCAAAATTCAAAGCTTAACGCAAGTATAGATAAGGAAAAGTAGTAATATATGTTATAGTTGCTTATTCTGGTATTTGTTTCTTGGGTTTTGTATCATAAACGTGCATTCTCTGGCAAGCACTTACTTCTCTGAATCTTGAACTCCTCATCTCTATTGTGGAGATGTGGAAACTATTGCGAATGTCCAGAACAAACCACACTAGTGCTCACTGGCACCATCTTACTGCTCCCTCTGCCACAAGACTAGGCCATCCTTTGTCTCATGCTATCAAGCCCCAGGAAGTTGCAAGCAGATATCTAAGGAATAAGCTGAAACAGGCTTAAGGAGGGACTCCTCCCTAAGATCTTTGTGTTTGAACAGAAGATTTCTAACATAAAACTTCTTCAAACCTCAAATTGTTGTTCCTATGGATTCAGTAGGCAGTGAATAGGTGTTTGGAAACAAGGGCCCTGCTGGCTCCACTTCAGGTCATGCTGCCTGCGCAGCAGCTTCAGAGTATCTTGGAAAGTACAAGAAATATTAGACTAGAACCCTGTGTTCTCATTTCAGTTATTCTTGAGTTTTAAGTTACTCCTTTCAAAAATATAGGTGGGGCCGGCGCTGTGGCCAAGTGGGTTAAGCTACCACCTGCAGTGCCAGCATCCCATATGTGTGCTTGTTTGAGTCTTGGCTCCTCCACATCCAATCCAGCTATCTCTGATGTGCATGGGAAAGCAGGAGGATGGCCCAAGTCCTTGAGACCCTGCACCCATGTGGGAGACCCGGAGGAAGCTCCTGGCTCCTAGCTTCCTAGCTTGAGCCATCGCAGTCATTTGGGGAGTGAGCCAGTGGATGGAAGATCTCTCTGCCTCTAGCTTTCCTTGTTTGTACTTCCACCTTTCAAGTAAAAAATAAATAATTCTTAAAAAAATATAGGCAATGATGTCGACTGTCATCAAAATGCTTTTCAGCTCTGTGACGCTACACCTTTATACATGGAAGACATGCTAAATGGGACAAGAAAAGAATCAATTTTTTAAAAAGATTTAATTTAGGCTGGCGCCGTGGCTCACTAGGCTAATCCTCCGCCTTGCGGTGCCAGCACACCGGGTTCTAGTCTTGGTCGGGGCGCCGGATTCTGTCCCGGTTGCCCCTGTTCCAGGTCAGCTCTCTGCTGTGGCCAGGGAGTGCAGTGGAGGATGGCCCAAGTGCTTGGGCCCTGCACCCCATGGGAGACCAGGAGAAGCACCTGGCTCCTGCCTTCGGATCAGCGCGGTGCGCCGGCCGCAGCGTGCTGGCCGCGGCGGCCATTGGAGGGTGAACCAACGGCAAAAGGAAGACCTTTCTCTCTGTCTCTCTCTCTCACTGTCCACTCTGCCTGTCAAAAAAAAAAAAAAAAGATTTAATTTAGGGGCTGGCTCCATGGCGCAGTAGGTTAATCCTCCACCTGCAGCGCTGGCATCCCATATCGGCGCCGGCTCTGGTCCCAGCTGTCCCTCTTCCTGTCCAGCTCCCTGCTATGGCCTGGGAAAGCAGTGGAAGATGGCCCAAGTCCTTGGGCCCCTGCACCCATATAGGAGACCAGGAAGAATCACCTGGATCCTGGCTTTGGATCAGCGCAGCTCCAGCCACTGCACCCACTTAGGGAATGAACCAAGGGAAGGAAGACCTCTCTCTCTGTCTCTCCCTCTCACTGTCTGTAACTCTACCTCTCAAATACATAAATACAATCTTTAAAAAAAAGATTTAATTTATTAATTTATTGGAAAGTTAGAGTTACAGAAAAGGAAAGACAGAGAGAGATGTCTTCCATCTACTCCTTCACTCCCCAGAGGGCCACAATGGCCAGGGCTGGGCCAGGCCAAAGCCAGGAGAGTCTTCCAGGTCTACCACATTAGTAGCAGGGGTCCAAGCACACAGGCCATTCTCCACTGCTTTTCCCAGGCCACTAGCAGAGAGCTGGATCAGAACTGGAGTAACTGGGACACATACTGGTGCCCATATGGGATGCTGGCATTGCAAGTGGCAGCTTTACTCTCAAAGCCACAATACCAGCCCCCAGAAAAATATTTATTTAATGTTACTAGTTAGTTAAACATGATAGTCAGCAAAGCCAAATATCAAAAAATGTGATCTTCCCTGATTCATTATAGTTGGTTTATTTGCAGGTGAAAAAAATGAGGAAAATTTTCTGATTGAAATTAATATAATAAACATATATTGCATGTACACCATGTGGATAGGCCAGGGGAAATAGTATTAGAAAAGGAACAGGTAGAAGAAAAGTATTTTGCAAATGAAATGATATTATTATCAACTTGAGGGCACATTTTACATATCCTCAAAGTCTGAATTTCTTACCCTCAACCATTAGATTGGAACCCTTCTGTCGCAATCCATTCCCTGTTCTCTTTGCAATGTCTTGGTATTTCACATTTTTTCCAGCAAGGAGAAAGGAAGCATGCTACTTTGAATGGATCCAAAATACAGGAGAGGCTACAGGAGAAATACAAGTGTTTATGGCTAATGTCTCATTGTTTTAGTTCTTTAAATATTTAGGGTCCCTTTTTGAGACAGTGGCTACAACAGGCATTCTATGACTCTAAGATGGGAACCAGGAAGTATTTCATTGTCAATGAAATAAATGAATATTTTATCTTAATAGCAGTGTACCTAAGACAGCAATACCTTTCAACAAAAACAAAGATGCTAGAAGTCCATGGAAACTATCAATTACCTCAAAAAGTCTCAAGAGAGAGGTTCTTTTACCTGTCCTTAATGCGTAGCCCTCAGGGAATAAAGATTTGTTTGCAAGCTTTAAAGCAAAACAGAAAATGAGCTAAGCCTCTGAATCAATAGTTCAAAACTGTGGCCACATTTTACATTGTTACTATTTCTAGTACCTACATAACTATAAAATCAAATTTCAGAGCACAAAATCTGTAGGTTAGTTAGTCCCAAATGAGACCTCCTTTAGTCTGTATTTCCTAATTCCTAAACAGAGATACTGCAAGAGAATGACAGTTACAGTAGTCTCTGTTTTCAGTGTGTCCATTTGCATTTTACTAAATGGGCACACCTACTATAACTCTTCCAACTTGCTTCTAGCCAACAGTATACCTCCGGGAAACAGGGTAACCAGCAGGAATTTATACTTTTTCAGGATGTCTCCAGTTAGGACTGGTACAGCATGGTGGGTAAAATCAACACAGCTGGCCCCTGGCACTTCTCTGCCTTATTTTATTTCATAAAAGCACAAAGTTGAGCAGCTCTGTCACGTCTGTCAAGTACAGAGATGAACCTACAGTCTTCTGAGCTTGGTAGGTTCCATATTCCTCAGCTCACGAGAAAACTCAACAGTAGGTGGACCTGCATGGAAACCGCTGTGGCATAGCAGGTAAAGCCACCGCCTGCAGTGCTGGCATCCTATATGGGCACCGGTTCAAGTCCCAGCTGCTCATTTCCAATCCAACTCTCTCCTATGGCCTGGGAAAGCAGTAAAAGATGGCCTAAGTCCTTTGGCCCCTGTACCCACATGGGAGACCCGGAGGAGACTCCTAGTTCCTTGCTTCAGATCAGTGGAGCTTTGGCATTGTAGCCAACTAGGGATGGAACCAGCAGATAGAAGACCTCTCTATCTCTCTCTGAGTAACTCTGACTTTTAAGTAAATAAATAAATCTTGAAAAAAATAAAAAAGGAAACTTCTCCTTTGTGCATTCATCATTCACCAGGCATCTACAAGGTGCCTGAAACATCCCAAAGACTGACAATGTGGCAGAAAATAAGAGTCTAAAATGACAGTGCCATGGAGCTTAGAGTTCCCAAATGGTTGCATAACCTCACACTGCAAATTCAGGAGCTAGAAAGAGAAAATGGGCCAGGTTGCTCTTACATGGAAAATTCAACAGGAGTGAAGTCAGAAGCCACAGAACTCCACATCTGGGATTCTTCAAATAAATGATGCCTCTATGTTTTTAACTAGGAAGGTAGAGAAATCACCATTGTTTCCAAATTATAAGGAGTAGATAATCCTAGAATTGTCCATATTTCTTATTAATAGCCACTGAGGACCACCCTGGATATGCAGAGGTCTTATGAACTTAGCCAAGATATAACATATTTGCTTAGCTATTACTATTTTAACATGTTTGAGAAAATTTTCAATTGCTATAAACTACAAACAAATAACTTTACCAAGAACAGATATTACTTCATTAAAATATGACATTAATTCTATGTATTGATAAGAAAACTTTAAAACTTCATATGCAGGGCCAATGCCGTGGCTCACTTGGTTAATCCTCCTGTGGCACCAGCATCCCATATGGGCACCGGGTTCTATTCCCGGTTGCTCCTCTTCCAGTCCAGCTCTCTGCTGTAGCCCAGGAGGGCAGTGGAGGATGGCCCACGTGCTTGGGCCCCTGTACCTGCATGGGAGACCGGGAGGAAGCACCTGGCTCCCAGCTTCGGATCGGCACAGTGCCAGCAGTGGCGGCCATTTTGGGAGTAAATCAACGGAAGGAAGACCTTTCTCTCTGTCTCTCTCTCTCTCACTGTCCGTAACTGTACCTGTCAAATAAATTTAAAAAATTATATAAAAAAAAACTTCATACGCAAGCTTTCAGGAATGTTCTTTCTGCTCATACCTGGCTATGTGACTATGATCAATGCATCCCATAATTCCAGTCTCAAAGCTATGAAGTCTGCTTGTCTGCTGGACAATCTTGAGGCCTCCATCAAGCTATATTGTATTACAAAAGTAGATTAGTGCCGGATATGGACTGACTTCCTTCCAGGATGTACTGAGAGATGGAAGGGTCAATGCAATGGCTGGGGCAGGAAAAGATGAAGTAGATATAAACACAAAAATAAAGCAGGAGACAGGTATAATCTTGGTCATTGCTCATCCCTGAATAATGGACTTCAATTCCTGACCAACTCATGAAATTATCCAAACCAGTCAATCACACCCTCTCATGGGAAACAAGAGTCATCCCAATCTCTTCTTATTACAGAGGCAGCCTCCTACATCCCTTGCTTATGCCCTGCATTTGTGCCCAAGTACACCTTCTTTGTGGCTTTGCGTGGTGTGGTATCCTCCTCCCCCAAGCCCATGAACACATATGACTAATAAACTGTTGGTCCTCTGTCATCTGTCCAGTGTTGGGTATTAGGTATTGGGCCATTTCCATAACCCTAGAATGGAACTCCTCCCTCTCCATGGAGTGAAGAGAAGGCAATCAAAACAGACTCATTTACAGTTGATTGAGAGCAGAGAACAGGGAGTGGGAAACAGTAGCCAGGTGAGTAAAAGACAGCAGAGGGGCCAAGAAGATGCAACGAAGTTTCCTGACAGCAAGCAGAGAATAGTCACAAAAGTATAGCCGGGGCAGTCCTGTGAGATTGACATCTAAGGATATTCAAGATATAGAGTTCACACAGCAGGGCTGCAGCTGGGGGCAGGACTCCAAGGTTTGTATAAATCAAACAAAAGACTTGGACCAGATAAAACAAGGACTGAGGCAGACGGAGCAAATACAAATGAGTCAATGGACACTCGGTGTTGGGGAAAAAATAGAACTTTGATTACTCAGATTGAATCATGAGGTAAAACATTAACAACCAGGTCACCTTGATCCCAAGTTGTCTGAGTGGTAGACTAGAGCAATTTGTATTCACTTCCCTTTTTTGTCTCCCTTCATTTCAGTAAACATGACAGACTTGTTCCAGGGGCTGGAACAGAGTTCTAGAGGGAGTTTGAAAAGAGCTCAAGGGGAATTAGGAGTCATGAACAATTCAGAATTTTATCCTTGGGATTCAAGAGCCACAGAGCCACTTGCCATTCTTGCTTCCATATCTCTTTTTAATCATGCCTTTATTCTGGGGATTAACACTAAATTGTTCAACACTACTTTTCAAAAGCTAGTTTGCAGCTTCTATGCATAGTTCTGGTATCATTCCAGACCTCCATGATTTTCAAGATAATTGGAAATGTCTTATTAAATCTGTCAGATAAACTGTTAGGATTGGGGAGCTTGGTATTGTCAAGATCACATACTCATTCCATTCTCTAATTTCAGAAAGTAGCTTTTTCAGAATTATCTTGGCTCCATAATTGGCTAAATTTCTCCATTATTTTTCATTTAATGTACTCATTCATTTCTAGAGCTTTCTCTGTTGGATCCAGGCCTACTGTCTTTCTCCAATATACATTTATCCCTTGGTATTCATGCAGGATTGGTTCCAGAATGCCCTCAGATACCTACATCTACAATACTCATTCCCTTATATAAATAAAATAGTATTTGCATATAACCTACCTACATCTGCCAATATACTTTAAATCATCTCAAGAATACTTGTAATAACTAATACGATGTAAGACGTATGTAAATGGTTGTTATACTATGTTGTTTACAGAAAAATGACAGGAAAAATATCTGTATATGTTAAGTATATATGCAATTTTTTTCAAATAGTTTTCTATCCGCTATTGGATGAATTTTCAGATTCAGAGCCCTGTGATCTGGAGGAATGACTGTTTACTAAAAGCTTCTGTGAGGTCTTCTGTATTCCCCCAGACTTTGTAGGAATATTGTACATACTTAAAGTATTCATTCTTTCATTAAATGGGTAATTCCTCATGCTACACCTAACACTTGGTAACCACTGGGCAGAAACTTCAGGAATATAATGAAGAATGCAGGGTTGTTTCTTGATGTTATTTTGTTTTGTTTTTAGACTACACGCACTCCTTTAGCATAGAAGATGTGACAACAACACTAAAACATATTCTCTTTCTCCTTTTCCCTAAAACCTCCTCAGATCATGGATCTAGGATTGCACTTAGAACCACAGGACTAAAATTCAGACATTTGCCATCTGCTATCATTAAACAAGTAAAGTCTTCAGTCTGCCCAAGTTACAACACTAGTCCAACAAACCAGGAAGTTGTTCAGTTTCATTGTTTTGGCCCTGGAAACCTCAGCTTTCATCTCCAGGTTAGATTAGATAATTGCAGGCCACCTATGCAGTTGTCATGTCCCTGGGCCCCAGACTTGCTCTGAGTCAGATGCCTCACTTCCAGGATCTTGAATCAATCTTTATCTCTCTCCTTTCTCAGAATCTTCCTATAAAAGGATACAGAGAAGGTAGATTTACACTCTCATGACTGTCGTAAGTGTCTTTATTTCTTCCTCACCTCTCCTGGAAGTTATGACTGGGTCCAGAAATCCAGTTCCAAGGGCTTCAGCTGGGTCATGCCTTGTTCTTCAGGACTCAGAAACAATAACTCCATTGACTTCAAGTGTAGGCAAGTGCTGCTGAGAAGTCAGATGGTGTTCCTACAACCCAAACTTCAATTCACAATGATTTCCCTTGATTTTTCTCTTTCAGTGCTTGGAGCTGGCTACTTGGCTATCTTTGCCCTCTGGAAACTGTTATTCTTTGGTTCAGAGTATTAATCTCTCATTATTGTTTCCACTCATTTCTTTGGTCTTATTATCTCTAAATCATTCTCTCTGGAAGTTCCTGCAACCACATGTTACACCACAAACTTTCAATTTCTTTGTCTCTTATTTAATTCTGCACATTTCTCCAACTTTCTTGTTTAATTCTCATTTTTAGCACACCTTTTCTATTTCAAAAAAATTCCGTTAGGTTCTCTGATTTCTCTCATTACTGTATTATTACTCTGATTTCTCTCATTACTGTATTACTAAGAATTTTTTGAAGTGTTCTTATTTCTATACTTTTGCAATTTCTTTGTTTATACTTCTGAAATTTCAATTTTGGTTTATTTTATTTTTGGATCTTTCTTTTGATACATCATTCTAAAATGTCTGGTTTTAAACTGTTTCTAAACATCTTTCCTAATACTCATATTTAAAATTAAAATATAAAAACGCTGATTGGACTACTGTACATGTTGGTGGTATGGACCATTGGTAGTCCAGGATGTTGAGTGATTGGGCAATACAAACTTTCTTGATTGGGCCACCCCTAAAGTCAATGTCTTTCTCCTCTTTTGCACAAAAGAATCACTGGAGCTCCTGCTTGCATTTTGCATTCTGGGGGCAGAGTGAGGAAGGCAGCTGGGCTCCTACTGTTCAATATGCAGACTTCAGCTCCATTCCTTGCATTCGGCCCTGAGCACCTCCCCAGCCTAGGGCAGAGTTTCTCAGCCTTGACAGAACTGGCATCTTAGGATAGATAATTGTTTACTGTGAGAGGCTGTCCTGTGCACAGGAAGATTTTTTTTGAGTTTTTTAAAATTTTTTAAATTTTATTAATATAAAGAGAACAAGTTTCATGTATTTCATAGGCACAACTCTAAGATAACTATAATTCCCTTCCTCCCTCAATCCTCCTTCTGCCTTCCTTTCTTTTCTTTAATTTTTGCAAAAACATAATTTTAATCCACTCTATAATCACAGGCATAATGCACCACCTGTACCACTACATGCCAGAGGCACTCCTGTGTTGTGACAGACAAAAATATCTCCAGACATCTCCAAATGTTCCTTGGGATGGGCTACTGCCCCAAGCGTGCTTGGGCTCACTGAGGGCCAAGTCTTTCCAATTGTGTTTCTTTAGTCATAAAGTTGTAAAGTCCTCTAGAAGAAAGGGTGAGATTGTTGCCTGGATCTAAGTTTGGCAATGACTATGGAGATCTAAATATTACAAATGTAGATTTTTTTCTCTATTTTTGCCTCATGAATTATCCTTGCTGATAACTTATGAGGCAAAACTGCCAAGGGCTGCTCAATGACACCTACAGGCACTGAGTTACAACTATTTCTGCTAAATCAGTCTCCAATGCTTCAAGTCCTCTATGTATTCAAAAAATGTGTAGACACCTCCTACACACTTTGGAGTCCTCTTTTCTTGGCTGTTGACCTTACTGTTTATGCCTTTGTTGTTACTGACCTAGGCTTTTGGAGAGAGGCAAAGATGAATCATGTGTTTAATGTGCCATGTTTCACTATAAACCTGTACTGTTTAAAAAACTGACTTCTTGCTTATTTGTTTAGATAAAAATATAAGGATTTGCTTTAATGCTTATTCTAGAGATTCTGGCTAATTACACAGTGATTCTAATTACCTACACCATTGTTCCCAACTCAGATCAATTCCTTCATATCCCTAGTAGATCAGTTTTAATAGTCTAATGGAAATTGCAGAGTTGACAAACCATTGAATCTCTTTTTGAAAAAAAATTTTTGTAAACGCCTACAACCATGGGCTGACCATGGTAGGAAGACTGTGAATAGTATAATGCTCCCTAAACATAGCTAAATTGTGTAGAAATGTGGGCAGATGCCTCCTAGTGGACACATATGGCAATGCCTAGAGCAGGCCATCAAATAGAACTAACCCAAACAGGGTCAATCCCAGGGAGCCCACAAGCAAGGCCTGTTGCTGAACCATACATTTTTATCATGATAGGTTCTACTAGGTGATATGAGTAATACAATTATTGCAAAATTTTTCCAAAGCATTTTTCAAGAATAATTGCCAAAAATGTGCATTCGGTTTGTGTCCATATGCTTCTCGTCAGATTGAGAAAGCAAAGAAAAAGGAAAAAAGAGTTTGTTAGGAAAACTGAAAGACAAAAATAGAAAAGGAAAGAAACTGGAAAAAAAATTTTTTCTGCTATCTGCTCTCTGTTTCTCTTTGAACCACAAATATATTTCCTCCGCCTAAATGCATCATAGTTAGTCTCACTTGGATCCACCGGTTTTCAAAAACTTAATCTATGAACTTTCAAGTGGAATTTTACACTGCTGCCTGAACAGTGGAAGAGTGAATCCTGCAGCATTGAACATCATCTTAACCACTGAAGACTGTGGACTCCAAATTGGTTGGCAAACATAGGGCATTATGAAGCTGAATTAAATATAGCTTATTCTTCCTGCGCCTCATTACTTTTGGCAGTGTATCTGTTAGTAAGTGAAATGAGTTGGATAGCACACAGGAGCATATATATGTTTTAAAAATAAACACAGGGATGCTGAGTATTACAAAATCTTACTTAATTCACCTCATGTTCTTCAGAATTCTGCTTAAGCTTTATCCCCTTTGGGAGGCTTGGTGTGCCAGCCCTACTTCCCCTCTGGTTCCATTTATTAATGCCTGTGCCTATCTCCTGACTCCTCCTACTAATGCTAGGTTTAGGCTGTCCATCTCCCATAGGGCCAATTCCTATTGAACTGCTCCACTTCAACTGGGCCAAGCAGAATGGGTATCTCAGGCTATGACACAAGCAAGCCCAAGTCCATGGTCTGACTAGAACTATGTATTAAACTGGACACAACCACTAATCGCAAGATAGCAAAATAGGGAGGGAGTTTGCCGCTCAAGTCTAGGGGAAGGTAGTTAGAAAAAAATGGAGAGAATGCAGTCTCAGGGAAGACTTAGCGAGAAAATTTCAGGGGAAACTCCATACACATTGGAGAGACACTGTGGACGTATGTGAAGGGTATGGACAGGCACAACTCAGGACCCCAGCAGCTGAGAGCCTCAGCACAAGCTTTAGAGTGAGGTGAGACCAAACTGCAGCAGCCCAAACCACTGGCAATAAAGTTGTAGGAAAAGCCTGGTGCAAGTCCAGCTTGGAGCTCTGTAGGGGACAGTATACCCGCAAACCAAGAAGAAAAATGGGGGGGGGGCACGTTTCTCTCTCCAACCACCCAGAACCAGTGTCCTATAATTGGTGGAGAGAGGTCAGGAAGCATTTGGGATACACCCAGCAACCAGCTGTGAGGAGAAGTCCGAGTTAGGCTGGAAGAATTGACAGGGAAATGGGTGCTCTTGGCTATGGGAGCCTTGTCTGCTGGGACGGACTATGAAAACACTACGGCTGTGTGGGAGGGCTCAGGGTGTGGCTTAGTCTCTGGGCAGTCATTGTGGGTGGTCCCACATGCTCCGTGATTAGCCTGGTGAGGGTCATTGCTGTGGGATCCATGCTCACATTGAGGACTGCACAGATTCTTGTATGGTTCTTGTGGCAACACTGATGAATATTGATTGGTCTCCTTGGAGGAGAGGAGGTGAATGAGAGGCTACACCAACCGAACTGATCAAACCTCCCCTCTGATTAGAGAGAGAGAGAGAGAGAGAGAGAGGGTTACCACACCCAATTTGGTGTAACCTTGGATACTCCCCTCAATCTGGAGCACTGAATTGAGCTCCTGGTCACACCCAGTACACCCCTATGGGTATTCACTGAAAGAGCAAACACTTCACTAAGCCACAGAGACATTGTCCAAAGAGAAAAGCCATCAAAGGGAAAAAAAAAAAAGTATTTCCACAAATTCTAGAAATAAATGCAGAAATTCAAGAAACAAACAAACAAACAAAAAAAGACAACATGATGACCCCAAAGGAACACAACAACATTTCAATACTAGAATGTGAAGATGAAGAGATTAAAGAAATGCTGGAAGCGGAATTCAAAAAGTTGGTCATATGATTACTTAGGAGTAATCAGAAGCAAATCCACAAATTAAAGAAATCCATACATGACATGAATGAAAATTGTTCCCATGAAATTGAGATTTTAAAGAGAAATCAAAATGAAATGTTAGAAATGAAGAATTCAACAGATCAAATGAAAATTGCAGTGAAATGCCTTAACAACAGACTTGGTGAGGCAGAAGAAAGAATATCCAGATTAGAAGACAAATCTCTGGAAATTTTACATTCACACCAAAAAAAAAAGAAGAAGAAGAACAAGAAAAGGAGGAAGAAAAGGTAGGAGGAGGAGGGGGATGAGGAGAAGAAATCAGAAAACCAAAAAACAGTGTTGGAGATTTATGGGATATTATCAAATGACTCAACATATAATAAGTCTTAGGAATTCCTGAAGGCATGGAAAGAGCGAATGGGTTAGAAGGCCTTTTTAGTGAAATAATTACAGAAAACATCCCTAATTTGGAGTAAGGGATGCCCAAGCACACGAAGCACATAGAATTCCTGATAGACATGACCAGAAAAGATCCTCACCACGACACATTGTAGTCAAACGCTCCACAGTAAAGCATAAAGAAAGATTCTAAAATGTGCATGAGAGAAATGCCAGATTACTTTCAGAGGATCTCCAATTAGACTCACAGCAGACTTCTCATCAGAAACCCTACAGGCTAGGAGAGAATGGCAAGATATATACCAAGTCTTAAGAAAAAAACATGTCAAACCAGAATACTGTACTCTGCAAGTCTCTCATTTATAAATGAAGGTGAAATAAAGGCATTATATAACAAACAGAAATTGAAAGAATTTGTCACCATTCGTCCAGCCTTACAAAAGATGCTTAAGGATGTACTACACACAGAAGCATAGAAACATGGTCATCACTATGAAAGTAGGTGAAGGCAGAAAATCTCCCATTAAAAGTACAAAAGAAATCCAAAAAAAAAAAAAATGGCAGAGCCAAATAAATGAAAATAAATCTTTTATTAAAAAAAGAACATTAAGCATTAATTGAGCTCTCATAATTATGTTTTCTCTCTTCAGGAGAGGTTATTGACCAATGTCATGAAAAATACAGAGGGCCTGATATTTAGAATGACTAGGAAGTAACTTTCAAAGAAATAAAACTCCCTGCGCAGGCCTATAACATCCTTTTTAACTTCTGCACAGCTTCTATTTTAAATATCACTGCAGTCACTGAAGCATTCTTCACCCTATTTCTGGCCTATGTGCAAAGCAAACCTGTGTGTTTTCTGCTGGTGGGAATTCACAAGGCTAAAATGTCTCCTATATAATATCAGTTGGTGAATCTAAAATTATAAACAGATTTTTAATATTGAAAATATGCTGTTACATGAGGATGGCCTGAAGGCTTCCTGATATTCTTAAGAGACTGATACCACAGGAATACCACGGACAAAACCTATAAAAAAACCTGCATTTTTAACATTTCAAAGGAGGAAAAGGAAGTCATATGTGAAATTCTGTCCAGGTGTTTTTATAATCTAAACAATTCTCAGTAAATGCACTGAAATTCTCCAATGGCTTCCCATAGCAGGACTCTCCACCATTTCTGTGGCAGTTAATTTCATGTGTCAACTTGACTGAGTCACAGGGTACCCAGATATTTGGTTATGTATTATTTCTGGATGTGTCTGTATGGGAAGTTGTGGCAGAAAAAACATATGAATTGGTCAACTGAGTAAAGCAGGTTGGACACTAGGTTTCCAGGTCTCTAACTTGGAGACATCAGGCTCTGGAACTTCTCAGACTCCATGATCACAAGATCAAATCCCTAATGTGTGTGTGTATGTGTGTATGTGTTCAGTCATTTCTCCTTTATTCACAGTCTCATTTTCTGTGGTTTCAGTTGAGTATAGGCAAATATGATCCAAAAATATTAAATACAAAATTCCAGAAACATGATTCTTAAGTTTTACATTTCACTCCACTCTGAGGAGCATGACAAAATCTCATGACCTCCAGCTCCATCCTGAGTAGACATGAATGAGCCCTTGTCCAGTGTATCCATGCTGTAAATGCCATCTACCGTTTATTCAATTATTAGTAACTATTGTTATCAGACTGACTGTGGTCACATTACAATGCTGGTGTTGAGGTAGCCTTATTGTACTTATTAATGGCCCCAAAGTACAAGGGTAGTGATGCTGGCAACTTGAATCTGTCAAATAGAAGTTGTAAATTATTTCCTTTAAATGAAAAGGTGGAAGTACAATAAGATACTCTGAGAGATACATTAACATAACTTTGATTATAGCATATTATTATAATTACTCTATTTTATTATTGACATTAACTTCTTACTATGTCTAATTTATAAACTGTTTGATAGTTATATATTTATGATAGGAAAAGAACATAACAAACTCCAATAGGATTTGGAGTTTTCCTTTCTCTCAAGCATCAGCTGTAGGTCTTTGAACATACCTCCTCAAGATAAAGGGAAGACTATTACATGTGTGTGTGTATAAAACAGTACAGACATGTCAATGTATACTATTATTTATATGTACATATACTGTTGATTTTTGTTTCTCTGGAGAATCATGACTAATATAATTTTATGATGGCCAACCCAAGGTCAAACAAGATCTCATTCCTGTCGACCTCTCCAAATTATAACCTACAATGTTCCCTAGCCAGATTCCGGACACCCTCTGACATGCCAGAATTAGTACAAATTCAGGGGTTTTATACTTATTTCTTCAGTATAGAGTACTCTAAACTGTATTTTATTATGGTTTACAATTGCTACTCAATTATTATACTTCATAAGGGCTTTCCTTAAACATTGTTCCTAATCCCATCTGTATTCAGTCATTCTGTTTTCCAGTGATTGTGATCTTTAAATTCTCAGCTGGCATTTTTTTCTCACCTCTCCTTCTTTAGAATCCAATTATCTCTAATCAGATTATTTGAAATTATCTTCAGGTGTCAAATAGCCGGCTTCATTTTTCACTATTTTTATTTTACAATTTGGATAGTTTCTTCCCTTTTAAACTGGCAGATAAAACTTGTACAACCCTACGGAGTACAGAGTGATGTTTTGGTAAGTTTTTATATATTTACTGATTAGCTCAAGAGGCTTACATTATGAATCACTTCAAACATTTATTATTTCTGTGTGATGAGGACATTCAATATTTTTCTTCTATCTGATTTAAGTTATATAGTATTACAATATTGTATTATGTAACTTACAATATTAACTACAATACAATATTAACTACAATCACCCTCTGTGTAATGGAACAACAGAACTTATTCCTCCTACCTGGCTGTGACTTTGTTCCCATTAACCAATGTCTCCCCATCTCCCCACTACTTTACCTTCCCCAGTCTCCAGTCATCAACTGTTCAGCTCTCTACTTCTATGAACTCATCTTTTTACTTTTTTTTTTAAAGATTTATTTTATTTATTTGAAAGTCAGAGCTACACAGAGAGAGGAGAGGCAGAGGGAGAGAGAGAGAGAGGTCTCCCATCCGTTGGTTCACTCCCCAGATGGCCGCAACAGCCGGAGCTGTGCCAATCCGAAGCCAGGAGCCAGGAGCTCCCTCTGGGTCTCCCACATGGGTGCTGGGACCCAAGGACTTGTGCCATCCTCTACTGCTTTCCCAGGCCATAGCAGAGAGCTGGATCAGAAGTGGAGCAGCCGGGACTAGAACAGGCGCCCATATGGGATGCCAGAGCTTCAGGCCAGGGTGTTAACCCACTGCACCACAGCGCCGGCCCCTGAACTCATCTTTTTAAAATACTAGGTATCAGTGAAATCATGCGATATTTATTTTTCTATGCCTGGCTTATTTCACTTAAGATTATGATCTCCAGGTCCACCCACATTCTCACAAATGAAAAATTCAGAATAGATGCAGGATACAAGATTAACATACAGTAGCGTTTCTATGGCAATAATAAACTGCCTGGAAAAAAAATTGAGGAAGAAATCCCAATACAATAGTAACAAAACAAACCTGAAAAAATTTAACCAAGGAGTTCAAAGATCTCTACAATATATACTATGAAATATTGAAGAGCAAACAAATTCATGGAAACATATCATATGTTCATTGATTGGAAGAATTAATAGTTAATAATGTGTATATTACCCAAAGTGATCAACAGACTTACTGCAACAGATTTAATACATTCCTTGTCAAAATGTCAATGTCACAAGGACAGCACTGTGGCGAATAGGGTAAAGCTGCCGCCTGTGGCACCAGCACTCCATGTAGACGCAGGTTCGTGTTCTGCTCCACTACCAGTCCAGCTCCTTTCTAATGGCCTGACAGGGACAGTGGAGGATGGCCCAAGTCCAAGTGTTTGTGCCTCTGTTACCCATGTAGGAGATCCAGATGAGGCTCCTAGCTCCTGAATTCAGCCTGGCCCAGCCCTGGCCATTGTGGCCATCTGGGGAATGAACCAGTGAATAGAATATCTCTTTCTCTCTCTCTCTGCAACTTGAACTTAAAAAAAAATCATATCAATTTTCCATGAAATAGAAAAATAATTCTAAAAGTCATATGGAAATATAAAAGTCCCCACATTTGGAAAATTTGTATTTACTTATTCAAATTTACTGACCCTTTCCTGTGCTATCTCCTGTTTGTTTCTTAGGCTCACTGAATAGATTATTTATTTCTCATATTGTGCCTTTAATATCTAGCATGGTGGTTTGATACTTTTATAGTTTATTTCTCTGTTTAGATTTCTTCTAAATTTTTATTGTCCATTTTTACACACACACACATGTATATGTACATATATAATATGTATACAAAAAATTTCAAAATTTTGAAGAAAATTAGAATACTTCAAACTTTTGTAGAAAATGGAATTAAAAGAAATTTTATTTTGCTATGGAAGAACTTTGAACATACACAGCTTTTTTTTAAAGAAAAAGATTTGCTTATTTATTTGAAAGAGAGTGTTACAGAGAGGCAGAGCAAGAGAAAGAGAGCGAAAGAGAGAGAAAGAGGTCTTCCATCCTCTGGTTCACTCCCCAGATGGCCACAATGGCCGAAGCTGCACTGATCCAAAGCCAGGAGCCAGGAGCTTCTTCTAGGTCTCCCATGCGGGTTCAGGGGCCCAAGGACTTGGGCCATCCTCCACCACCCTCCCAGGCCATAGCAGAGATCTAGATCAAAAGTGGAGCATCCAGGACTTGAACCAGTGCCCACATGGGATGCCAGCACTGCAGGCAGCGGCCTTACCAGCTACGCCACAGCACCAACCCCACATACACAGCTTTTAATAGGCATTTCCATAAATTTGTAAAGACCCTTTGTATATATGCATTTCAAATCTTTTTGCACCAAAATGAACTTATCTTTTTCAAATTTATTTCTGTATTTATTTCAAAGACAGAGAGATAGAGACAGCTTGATCCTATCCACTAGTTCATTCCCAAATGCCTGCAATGGCAGCTGAGGTTAGGAGCTGGGAACTCAATCCAGTTTCCATAAAGATGAAGGAACCCAACCACCTGAGTCTCCACTGCTGCATCTCATAGTCTCCACTGGCAGGAAGCTGGAGACAAGAGCCAGAGCCAGGCACTGAATCCAGGCACTCAGATATCTTAATTGGCTTCTTACTTGGAAGGCTAAACACCTGCTCTATAAACTGATCTTTAAATTGCATTTTATATAAGCCTCTTGTATACTTTTATGTATATTTAATCTATATATCAATAATTCCACTACCTGGTCCATCCCTTGCTCTGCTTCTTTTGGCTATTTTCTCTCATGACTTTGAATCATAATTCTTGTTTCTCTATAGATTTCATTAATTTTTATTGTAGTTCACACATTATAGATTTTAAAATACAGAAAATAAAGTATATAATGGTAATCTCTAGAAAAGTATATACTCTTTCTTCTGTAGAGGCTTAATTAAGCTAATCAGCATTTGCATCTGAGCTTAGTTTAGCCTTAGTTACATTCTGAAAGCCACCAGCTTTAAAAATTTGAAGACATGATCAGAACTTTCTCTTAAGCAAAATTGTGTATCTGAGTATTTACAAGTCTCCCAGAAATATTATTCAGCTTTGTAGCCCAGTCACCAGCTTTCTGTTTTGGGAAGCTGCTATCTACTTTCAGCTCAGCTCATCTAATACCTTTTTCTTATTTGTTTTTGGAGAAGAGAGTGGTTTCCCCAAGGAATCTCTATCTCTCTCTCTCCCTCTCCCTCTCCCTGTCCCCCTTCCCTCTCTCTATCTTTCTCGCTATCTCTCTCTTTATCCAGTCCCACTCTGGGTTTGCACTCCTTAGAAGCAGTGCTTTCCTCTTAGCACTACTGCCTGAATCACTAGCCTGTAGGGTCTCTAATACATTTGGAGGAGGTCTCTATCACTTTGGTGGAACTGCTCCTAGCTTTTCCATCCCACTGCCTGCACCCTTCAGTGAACTTAAGAATGCCAAAATAAATGCTTCAGAGGAATTTATCTCTTATCTCATCTCTCCTGCCCTTCCCCTGCCTTTCCGTGGCTTTCTGCCCTGTATGTCAAAAAGGCCTCTCATACTTCAGTGGTAAATTGACTCAGCAAACTTGTTTTGACTCTATCATTTGGTATTATACCTCTGTGAATTTGGTGAAAGTCTCTGGTAAAGATTTGGCAGTTAGATGCAGATTTTCTGCCTCTGCAGCTATTTGAGATTCTAATCCTTCACAGCAGCTCATATCCAGCCATCAGAAGTAGTGATCGCTCTTTATCCCTTTTCTATGGCACGTTTTTCTTTTTCTACTAATCTATCAGAAACAAAAGCAACTGTGGCTACTTTAGCTTCCAGAAACGGCTTGTTACTTTCTTAAATTTAATTAATCTTTCTTTGCATACTCATCACTGATGGGTTTGAAAGCATAAAATGCTGTAAATTATCTACCTTGGTGTCCAGGTACAATAGCCTTTTGCAACTTCTTATATCTTCTTATATCTATCTGGAAGAGGAAGTTCCTATATGTTTTCCATCTTTAGATCTTCACTTGGTGCTTAGTATCCATTCAATAAAAATTTTGTCAAATAAAAAGAGAATAGTGGTGTTAATTAGACATATAATTGGCAGGATTAACCAAGCACATACTTGGACAAAAATTGCTAACCTAAAATTTCCCTGAATTTTTTGAACAGGAAAGTGTCATACAAATAACAGAACTATTAAGTCAGTTTTAATAAGGAACTAATATGTAGACTGATGTCTATAGAGACTTTACAGATGAAAACAAATCCATGTAATCTATGCAGATATAATTATGATACTGAGAAAAGAAAAGTAAACTCTAATGTATTTAAGTAGAAAATATAGAAATTAAGTTACAAAACTTTTTAAATGGAAAAGTTGGACTGGTTTATTAGTCACAACTTTTCTCAGTTTTTAAACTGAATACAATCATATTACTGGTAAAACCTCATTACTGCCCATGGAAATGCCTTGTAGTCACACTCATCATTTCCTCCCAATCTCATGTTTGACTATGGAAAATTGTAAGCCTAGGTTTCCCCTGGATCATATTAAGCTTAGAAATTATACTGAATTATCTGTATCATTCCTCTTCTAAATATGTATTTTCAAATAATACCACAACCAGAGCACTGAGACAACACTTCCTTATACAGGATGCACTGATTATTCAAATTGACGCTGGCAGAGTGAACACACTCCTATATTATCTAGATGGCTACTTGGTTTCACAGACAGAAATGAGAAGCAAGAGTCGGAACAGTCAGTATTCTATGAATGCACTTATGGCATCAAATACCACTGGAATGGCCTGGCAGGATCAGCACAACAATTTTTTTTAGACCTTCTTCACTATAAAGACTGACTATAACTGGCCTCTGCTCAGTTCTAGTTGAGGGAACAGAGTGGATCATTGGGAAGACACTTTAAATGTGGCCACAGTCACACATTAATAGCCAAGGTCCAGCAATAACGTCTTGAGCCAGGACTGACAAAGCATTGCTCAGTTCCTACTAATTTAGATTATGAGTCCAAAAAAAAAGTGTGTTTTTTTTTTCGATCTGAGGAAAGGAAATTTTTGCTAGAACTAATTTATGCAATGAGCATTTGCATCCATAAAAATACATGCTATAACACACTCTTAGCAGGATATTCAGTTGTCTTGGGAGTATGCTGCCTTCCTGCCAGCATCCTATGGTAGTTGAAGATGATGACTTGATTCTTTAACACCCTCCACAGTAGGAAACCTCGGTGACCACTGACAGCATCTTTTTCTCTCTCTCATAGCAATTAAGAGCAGCTGGCAGATATTTAACAATGGTCCCCAGGAAGGGAAAACGGGAGGTAAGAACAGACAGAATATTTATCCACATACACTTGTCAGGAACTCCTTCTTTCAATGATTTCACAGAGCCCAACTCTGATAACAACTGGAAAAGAATCAAGTATACACTTTCAACATGCTAGGGTGTAAGCACTGGCATCCCAGATGGCATTTTAGCTCCAACTCTACTCTTATATTTAATCATCACTTGCATGTACATTGCTCAAAGAG
Organism: Oryctolagus cuniculus; assembly: GCF_051225735.1. NCBI lineage: Eukaryota > Metazoa > Chordata > Mammalia > Lagomorpha > Leporidae > Oryctolagus > Oryctolagus cuniculus. Next base: position 56,304,137 of record NC_142879.1, on the reverse strand, counting down.
CTGTAGCAGCAAACAAAATTAAACCAGCAAAAAAAAAAAAAAAAAAAGACACATTTGTTTAGCAGGGGTTTAGCAGCTGAGGCAAACCTACCAACAATTCAAATGAAGAACTAGGCATTTTAAGCGTTTAATGAATCTAAGTATGTGCCTTATGCAGACGTGTGGGTTAAATCACAGCTGAAAGCTGCCATGCTAATATCTGAGAGTGTGCAGTTCTATCTAAGACACTGAAGGCATCGAATTGTACTTATCACCTTCCTCCTTTTAAAGCCTTTCACTCTACCTACTTCTTGGGTCAGTGGTGGGAACACGGAGGTTTGCCCTAAAGAGTTGGAAAGATTGAAATATGAGTCAGACTTTAAGATCAGCACAGAACGGACCAGAGAGCAGAAGACCCTTGGGACCTCATCTTTCGATTGCCCTGATAAAAAGCAAGGGTCAAGATAGTCTATAAATGGTTTAGCCTTAACATAATTAACATGGGGCAACTCCTGCCATTAGTACATTTAGCTCTTGAAAAGCCTAAGAGGTTAATATGATTCCATACAATCATTCACAGGCAGAGAGACATCTTTCTGGCTAAAGAGGAAAAACACAGTTCTTAAAGCAGAGTAAGAAATGGCTTGGAAGTGATCATTTTATTCCCAATTCTCAATTCCCTGTTTCATTTTGCAAAATGGGTTTAAGGGGCAATGCTGACAATGTGCTCAAATTTGCATACTCAAACAACAGTATGAATCATCTTAAGCATCATCTTTCGTTGTTTCATTTTACCTTGGTGAATGTCCAAGCAATCAGTGTTTATTGGAAATCTTCTCTGATAAAAGTATTCTGGAGAAAAACAAAAGAATGCAATGGTCCCTCTCTCTTAAGGCACTCACAATTTGCCTGGCCTGGTCTATGAATAACTTGTATCTTACTATGAAAAGCAGTGAAAAAAACTGAGAAACAAATCTAATGGTGGATTTCCAGGCTCTAGTGCAGAAGATATTTTAGATGGACATATCTTTTATTTCTTTTCACTTCTTTACTTTAATGGTGCTTAAAAGAACAACAATAACAAGAGACTGAGAAAGATTGATTGCTTGATTGATTTGTTGGTTGGTTGACTGAAGAATTCCTTGTACCTCTGCCCAAGAACAATTTCTATCATCAGTTCTTAAAATATATCCTGAAATAACACACGCAAGAAAACTGAAGCAGAGCCAAAACATCATACAGACAGGCAGGTTAAGGAAAGTAGGTCATTGACTGAATTTACAAAACTTCGACCTAACATTTGATAAAATATAATAGAGCATACTTCTCAAATAAAAAACTAAAATAAAATGTATACTAGGGTATACATACAAAATAGCATCTTACTATTTTTCACTTAAAATGGGTGTTTGGCTCATTGCTTTATTTGCCATTTGGGTCACTAATATAACATTCTGTGTTGCCTGGGTTCAAGTCCTACTTAGTCTGCTTCTGATCCAGTTTCCTACTGATGTGCACACTGGGAGACAGCAGGTTGTAGCTCAGGTGCTTCTGCACTGTGACCCACATGGAAGACCCAGATGGAGTTCCAGGCTCCTGGCTTTAGTCCTGCTCAGCCCTGGTTGTTGCCAGCATTTGGGGAATGAACCAGCAGATGGAAAAATCAATCTCTCTCTCTCTCTCTCTCTCTCTCTCTCTCCCTGTGTGTGTGTGTGTGTGTCTACCTTGAATAAAATGAAGAAATAAAGAAATTTTTAAATGTATCTTGAAAATAATTCCATATCATTACTACTAGAATTACTATACCCTTTAAATAGCTATGTGCATACTGCACCATTGTATGTCGTCATGTGGACTCCTCCATTTTCCATTTCTGCTCTAAATAATTCCCTGGAAAGGCCTAGTGCTAAGCTTGTTCTTTTCATCTTGTCATTTAAAAAACTCACTCTAACATTTTGCTTATGTTATTCTTCCATTTTTTTTTTTTCTCAAAGCTATCAGTCTTATATTGCTAGCCATATTTTCAACAATCTCTAACATCCCTTGTGTTGTTTCCAAATGAGACTTTGGTTCACGGTTTTATTTTTTCTTTCATTTACTTCATGCACTCAATCACTCCATGCTTCACTTCTTTCCTTTGCTTCATCGCATCTTCCATGACTTCTTAAATGCATGGTTTAAGCTTGTTTTTTAAGGAAATTACTGCTTTTTTAAAAGGATTTTCAAAACAGACAACTATTTTAAACACAAATATCAGGAAAGGCCTTGTGGTGTAGTGGGTAAAGCCACCACCTAGGATGCCAAGCATCCCATATGGGCGCAGGTTTGTGTCCTGGCTGCTCCACTGCCTATCCAGCTCCCTGCTAATGGCCTGGGAAAAGCAGCGAAAGATGACCCAAGTTTTTGGGACCCTGCTACCCATGTGAGAGACCCAGAAGAAGCTCCAAGGTCCTGACTTCAGCCCGGCCCAGCCCTGGCCACTGGGACCATTTGTGGAGTGAATCAGCAGATGGAAGATCTCTCTCTCTGTCTCTCTGTCTCTCTCCTCTCTCTCTCTCTCTCTGTAACTCTTTCAAATAAATAAATGTTTTAATAAATTCTACTTCTTGAAGACTTTTTTTAGGTGCATGCCCTGTTTGCAATTTATGTGTGTTTTTTCTAATTCATTCTACACTACTTCTACAGAGAACTTGGTCTTGTTTCTTCTTCCATTAGCACAGCCCTTACAGCCCTTCAAGTCACCATTTGCTCTGAACAAGGTGCGTTTTTGATATATTGCACTCTCATCTTCATTCAGTTCAGCACCTTCTCCAGCTCTTTCTTTGGTCTTCCTTTTTTACCTCTGATTTGGAAGTGTGTTGTTTAGTTGCCAAGTATTTATAGATTTTCCTATAATCATGTGATGATTGATTTCTAATTCCTTTACACATTTTCTATGGGTTCAATTCTTTTAAATTGACTGTGGTGTATTTTAAGTCAGAAAGAATATGGTCTGTTTTGATATATTTCCTTCAGGCACTTGAAAAAACATGCACAGATGGTCCTCAACTTACCATAGTTTGACTTAGCATTTTTGGCTTTACCATAGTGTGAACATGGTATGTGTTCAGTAAGAACTGCACTTTGAATTTTGATCTTTTTCAGTCTGACAATAAGAACTACTGATTTCTTGTGATGCTGGGCAGTGGCAGTAAGGTGCAGCTCCCAGCCATGTGATCACAAAGATATTCAACTGGTTCTCTGCTTTTGGATACAGGGATTCAGTAAGTTACATGAGACATTGAACAATTGATTACAGATTAGGCTTCGTGTTACATTAACTTGCTGAACTGTAGTCTAGTTAAGTGAGCTCAGTACAATAAAGTTAGGCAAGGCAAAGCTATGAATTTCAGTAGCTTGTGTATATTAAAATACATTTTCAAATTACACTGTTCCCAACTTAAAATAGATCAGTTATTAGGATGTAACAACATCATAAGTTCGGGATCATCTGTATACTTCTATTGTTTTGTGGACAGTTGTTTAAACGTAGATTAGATCTTGTTGGTTGATGCTGATGCATTTTTCTACATCCTTGATGGTTTTCTGCCTAGTTATTCTATCAACTTTAGAGAGAAGAGTGTTAGTCCCCAGTTATATTCATGAATTTGTCTATTTCTCCTTTTAATTCCAACAGATTTGTTCAAATATCCTGCAAATTTTTAGTTGCAGAATAAACTAAACAATAAATTATTTTTAGTTTATACACCTTTAAAATAATTCTTTTGAGGCCAGCGCTGTGTTACAAAGGGTAAAGCCATTGTCTGCAGTGCTGGTTTCCCATGAGGGTGCCAGTTCAAGTACTGGCTTTTCCACTTCTGATCCAGCTCCCTGCTAATTAGCCTGGGAAAGCAGCAGAAGATGGCCCAAGTGCTTGGGCCCTTGCCACCCACATGGGAGACCTGGAAGAAGCTCTTGGCTCCTGGCTTTGGTCTGTCCCAACTCCGGCTGTTGTGTGGCCATTTGGGGAGTGAATCAGTGGATGAAAGATCTCTCTCTTTCTCTCTCTCTAACCCTGCCTTTCAAATGAAATAAATATTTTTAAAAATAATTCTTTTTGCTATACCGAATTTTTTACCATTATATAATGCCACTCTCTGTCTCTAGTATAATTTCTTTCTGCTGAATCTAATTTACTTATTAGTAACATATCTACTCCTTTATTTCTTTCCATTAATATTTGTTTATAACTTATTTATTATTCATTTCCTATATGTTTATCATTATGCTTGAATTATCAGCTACTTATACACAGCATATAGCTGGGTGATGCTTTCAAGTCTACTCTGATAAGCTCTCTTTTTATTGTTGGGTAAGGTCATGTACTTTTAATGTCATTTTCAATATGTTACAGCCTAAGTTGCCATTGTGATCCTTTTCTTTTCTTTTCTTTTCTTTTTTTTTTTTTTTTTTTTTGACAGGCAGAGTGGACAGTGAGAGAAAGAGACAGAGAGAAAGGTCTTCCTTTTGCCGTTGGTGCACCCTCCAATGGCTGCCGCGGCCAGCGCGCTGCAGCCGGCACACCGCGCTGATCCGATGGCAGGAGCCAGGTACTTATCCTGATCTCCCATGGGGTGCAGGGCCCAAGTACTTGGGCCATTCTCCACTGCACTCCCTGGCCACAGCAGAGAGCTGGCCTGGAAGAGGGGCAACTGGGACAGAATCCGGCGCCCTGACCAGGACTAGAACCTGGTGTGCCAGCGCCGCAAGGTGGAGGATTAGCCTATTAAGCTGTGGCACCAGCCAATCCTTTTCTATTTTCTCTTTTTTGTATATCTGTTTACTTTTTCCTTCCTTCCAGTAGATTATTTTAAATTTTTTATAATTTTCATTGTGATGTATCTGTAGTCTTTCCAAGCAAATCTTTTTGTACAATTTTTTGAGTTATAACTTTTTTCATTATATATCAGAAGTATGATAATTTACTGGTGCCATATTTTTAGTAGTTTTTTTTAGAGGCAGAGGAACAGAGATAGAGCTAGACAGAGATGGAGATGATAGATAGAAAGGGAGACAGAAAGACAGAGCTCCCATCTAGTAGTTTACTCCCCAAATGGCCTAAATGGCTGGCACTGGGCTGGACTGAAGCTAAAAACTGGGAACTCAATCCAGATCACTCATGTGGGTGGCAGGGACCCAACTGCTGAAGCCATCACCTGCTGCTTGCCATGATGCCTCATTATTAGGAAGCTAGAATTAGGAGCCAGAACTGGGACTGGAACCCAGGTACTCTGATATGGGATGAGGGCATTCTAATCTGTGGTTTAATCACTAGGCCAAATTCCTGCCCACTAATTTCTTTAAAACTTGTCTTATCTATTTATATATTTATTAATTTATTTATGTTTATTCAAGATACATTGGTTTATGTATTTTGACAAATTTGGCAAATTTTCAGCCATTATTTCTTTGGGTGCTTCTCACCCTCTTTTCTTGTCTCTTTACAGGACTCTGATGATATGAAAGTTAGATCTTTTCTCTGCGAGTGAGATCCCAGTGGAAAGAATGGGGCCATCAAAGAAGGAGGTACCTTTCTCCGAAAGGAGGAAAGAACTTCCACTTTGACTATGACCCTGTCAGAATAAGATCAAAGTCGGCGAACTCAAAAGGCTTCCATAGCCTTGGCAACTCATGACTAGAGCCTAGGGAGATTACTGATGCCATAAACAAGAGTGTCAAATTGTTGAGTCAACAACAGGAGTCACTGTGTACTTACTTCTCATGTGGGATCTGTCCTTAATGTGTTGTCCAATGTGAAGTAATGCTATAACTAGTACTGAAACAGTATTTTACACTTTGTGTTTTTGTGTGGGTGCAAACTGATGAAATCTTTACTTAATATACACTAAATCGATCTTCTGTATATAAAGATAATTGAAAATGAATCTTGATGTGAATGTAAGGGGAGAGGGAGTGGGAGATGGGAGGGGTGCACGTGGGAGGGAAGTTATGGGGGTGGGAAGCCATTGTAATCCATAAACTGTACTTTGGAAATTTATATTTACTAAATAAAAAAAAGATTTGTTTGAAAAAAAAAAAAAAGAAAGATCTTTTTGCTATAGTTCCACGGGTCCCCAAGTCTGTTCATTTAACTTCAGTCTATTTCTTCTATTTTTCAGATTGAGTAATTTCTATTTTTTGAGTAATTCCTATTAATTTTATCTTCTTGTCCACTGATTCTTTCCTCTTTCCTTTGCCCTCCACATTCTGCTTTTAAACATGTCCACTGAGCCTTTTCTTGTGACTATGGGTTTTAAAAAAAATGGGTTCTAAAATATGGGTTCTAAAACTTACATTTCGTTATTCTATGTATTTTATAGCTCTGTTGTGATACTTTGTATTTCTTGCTAAGGTTTCTAGTTTTTCATTTGTTTCAAGAGTGTTTGCATTGCTCATTGAAGTATTCTTATCATGGATGCTCTAAAATAATCATCAGACAATTCTAACATCTTTATAATTTTAGTGTTCGCATCTCTGGATGGTCTTTTCTCATTCTGTTTGAGATCTTCCTAGTCCTCAGAATGGTAAGTGCTTGTCATCTGGAACCATATATGGATCTCACTAACTTCTGTAAATCTTATGTCTCAGATGGCTTTTTCTTCACATCTCAGGCAGGGAAGTAAAGTGCTACCTCACTGCTGCTGGTTCGAATTACAAGTACAAATCTGCAACTCGGTCTCCATTAACACCTAGGGGTTGCAGGGGCACTCCTCATCACAGCTGGGCAGGGATGCTTGTTCCAGCTCACCACCAGCTAGGCACAGAGATTGAGAGTCTCTTCCTTACCCCGGGCCATGCTTAAAGCCCTGAGAACATCCCAACAGGCCTTGCTACTGCCAGGTAGAGATTCAAGTTCAACTGTTAAATGTGGTGGAGTGGTGGAGGGAGTCTCAATACCAGTGACTAGGATGAAAGTACTGGTTGCCTATTGGGCTTTCCCTCGTGAGAGTTCCAGCATACTCTATCACAGCCTTGTGAATGTGGAAGTTTAGCCTCCCCACTTAGCTTTTGTTGGAATAGGTGAGAATAAGACTATAGTTACTATGTATATTTGATTGGAATATAGCAGCTATTATTGAATTGTTTCTGTCTTTCTGGGCTGCCATTTTCCTATTCCTTTAACCTTCCTAGATCTGGCATTTCTTGAGGACTTGTTTTGTCCATGCCTGATGGCATTTATGCACTGCTAACATCTTCCATTCCAAGACTGAGCTACAAATTCCACTATTTGTTGAATTCTTTATTTAATGGAAGGTTAAGCTTGTGATTATAAAGTTGAAAGTATGTCACTGTAAAAATTAAAAGAGGAGGGGCTAGCGCTGTAGCGCAGCAGAACAGCAGGTTAATGTCCTGGCCTGAAGGGCCGGCATCCCATATGAGCACCGGTTCAAGACCTGGCTGCTCCACTTCTGATCCAACTCTCTGCTATGGCTTGGGAAAGCAGTAGAAAATAGCCCTAGTCCTTGGGCCCCTGCACCGTGTGGGAGACCAGGAAGAAGCTCCTGGCTCCTGGCTTCAGATCAGCACAGCTCTGGCCGTTGCAGCCAACTGGGGAGTAAACCAGTGGATGAAAGACCTCTCTCTCTCTCTCTCTTTCTCTATCTTCTCTCTCTGTGTAACTCTGACTCTTGAATAAATATGAACCGGTACCCATATGGGATGCTGGCATCACAGGTGGTGGCTTTACCAACTACGCCACACCACCAGACCCATGATTGCATCTTTGTAAATTAAACACTTTTTAATTTTCAACCAACTTTGCTGCACTATCTTCAAGATGATCTGTCGCTCCCCCTCTTCGTGGAGGAACGACACTAAACCCTGCCTAGGCTTCATATCCGAGTCACGGCACCATTATGTCACTCCCCCTCTTCGTGGAGGAACGACACTAAACCCTGCCTAGGCTTCATATCCGAGTCACGGCACCATTATGTCACTCCCCCTCTTCGTGGAGGAACGACACAGGACCCTGCGCTGTTCTTTTGTCTGCTCGGCCCTCCCCGGGTTTGCTGCTGGTTCTTCCCGGGGTTGGCTACCGTCCCTTCCACCTCCGTGGAAGGGCGGTTCCCCCTGCCACTTTCCCCACTTCCGCGGGGGAGCGGCACACCGCCCGCCAGCTCTCTCGGGGGCTGCTCAGGTGTTCCTCATAGATGTTCCTGGTGCATGTTGTCTCTCTCCTCCTTTATAGTCCTCTTCCACCAATCCCAACTCTGCTACCCACACGCCGAGCACACTGCTCTCCTCCAATCAGGAGCAGGATCAGTTCCTGCAGGTCATCACTCAAGCTGGCGAGAGGCAGCTGCGTAGAAGTTGTTACTCCCTTCTCAGCGCCATATTGTGGGAGAGCAGATGCACAGAATAAGTCTTAATTCCAGTAACAGTCTAGTCCGAGTTGCTCCCCACAATGATCGTGCCTTAGAAGGCTCTTCTTTAAGGCACTTCATTCTCCACGTTGTCATTCTAAATCATCTCCACTCCTTTTAATAAAACTTTGCCTATTTTGTTACCTTCTCCCACATCTAAAGTCACAGAATCATTGATCTGGAAAGAGACTTAGGGGTCATTTTCCAAGTGATCAGATAATTTAGAGACTTGGGCAATCCTACATTGCTTTTCAATGATAAAACTAACAGCAGATTTTTTAATAGCACTGCAAACTACATACTGACTCCCTTTTTCAGCTCTAATAAAGTTCTGTTGAGATTATTTCTTATACTTCCATTCCTTGCATCCAATCCTAACTGAGAAAACCCACTAAGAAGAAATCCCACTGTTAAAAATGGGGGGGATAGCGGGATAGGGTAGGATAGATAATGGTGCCATTCCCATCTACAAGCCTGAATGCACAGACTATCTGCTTGTTAAAGCAGAGATCTTATCAAACCTGCCTCACCAGGAATCATTCTGATTCAACCTCTTTGCTCCTGCTACTTCTCCTTTTCTCCATCTGGCTCAAATTAGGATCATTCTCTCAGGTCTTTTCGGCTTCCTGAACAGGAGCCAGCCCCCTGGGGCTTGCTGCTGCCAGCCTGACTACTGTAATTTTCCAGAAGTCTCTGGTTATGCCACATTGCTCAAGCAAGAATAATATTAAAGAGACTTCACAGGTCCATAAACAGGCCACTTGCAGCTCTTTTGTTCTGTTTGGTGATCTATACTACTCACTACAAATAAGGGGCATCTAGACTTCAGTGTCAATTCCCTAAAAATCTCAATCTGATAACTGAAAATGAATCTTGATGTGAATGCGATGGGAGAGGGAGTGGGAGATGGAATGGGTGCGGGTGGGAGGGAGGTTATGGGGGGGGGGGGGAGCCGCTATAATCCAAAAGTTGTACTTTGGAAATTTATATTTATTAAATAAAAGTTTAAAAACTCTCAATCTGAATGCACTTCTGTGAAAGCCTGCATAATATAGATTTCTGAATGGAATAACCTGTCCTTAAGGCTTAACGAAAAAATGATTGAAGTACTTTTTAAAAGCCGGGCAACACTGCCAAATGTAGACACCACAAACTATCCTAAACTCATCAATGCTGAGATAAACCATGATCCATCCAGGAGCCTCAGCACAAAAAGGAGCAGTTTCTGCCCATTAGCATAATGAATTTCAGTGAAGGTTGGATCCCTTTTCACAGGGTATGAAAGATAAGCAGCAATGAGATCATCAGTACAGCATATGACATTTAAGTTCCTGGCTCTGGTTCCCCAGTTCTATTTTTCTGTAACCTAGAGATGTTATGCCTTATATAATGATCTTAGGCAAAAGAGGACCTGTGTGGTTGTCCCACTGCACTCACAAAGCAGATGGGTTTCTCCTGGATAAATACCATATGCACTGTCAGGAATCAGATTCTTGCCCTGTTCTAAAGCAAATAACTGTCAAGTTTGGGCATATGTGGCAGACACATTTTCTGATGAAAAAAAATCAAGATATATGACATTAGACAAATTATATAAAAGTGAGACTCTCCTAAAAAAATGGGAAAATCTAGTTGCAAATCAATTAACATTTTATATAATGTAGAAATGAGGGGCCGGAGCTGTAGCACAGCAGATAAAGCCACCACCTGCCGTGCTGGCATCCCAAATAGACCCGGCTGCTCTACTTCCAACCAGATCTCTGCTATGGCCTGGTAAAGCAGTAGAAAATGGCCCTAGTCCTTGGGCCCCTGCACCCATGTGGGAGACGTGGAAGAAGCTCCTAGTTCCTGGCTTCGGATCAGCACAGCTCTGGCCGATGCAGCCAATTGGGGAGTGAACCAGTGGATGGAAGACCTCTCTCTCTCTCTCTCTCTCTCTCTGTGTGTGTGTGTAACTCTAACTCTTGAATAAATAAATCTTTTTTTAAAGAAATATATGAAAAATAGTGAAAATTTTCACAATACATTGTAAAGTCTTAGCCATTTAAAGTAATTAAACATTGACAGAGCATATATTTTATGTGGCTAAGTATTCATTTCATTACTCAGAAAGTAGGTAGTATGTCCATTTCACAAGTGTGAAAGCTGAAAGAGGTAACACAAGTTTCCTGAGATAACATGGCTAGTGCCAAGAAGTGTCAGGACTGAACTCTAAAGCTTCTATTCGTTCTCATGGATATGTTCAGACATCTCTAAGTGAGTGAGAGATCAGCATGCCAGCTGTTTGCCCTTGGAAGGGTTTTCTGAAAGACCTGAGAGTCTGAAAAGCTCACTAGATCCTCCCCCAAACACCACCCAAATCTGTTAGATGTGCAGAAGTGTGGACCAGTGATGGAAAGGGAAGGAACCTTCTCTCTGATCCTCAGACACCCAGATGAAAGCCTGCTTTGCTGCAGCGTCCAAGGTTATTAGTCAGTGTGCAAAAGTAATGGAAGTTGGCCAGCACCGCGGCTCAATAGGCTAATCCTCCGCCTGCAGCACCAGCACCCCGGGGTTCTAGTCCTGGTCGGGGCACCACATTCTGTCCTGGTTGCCCCTCTTCCAGGCCAGCTCTCTGCTGTGGCCTGGGAGTGCAGTGGAGGATGGCCCAGGTCCTTGGGCCCTGCACCCACATGGGAGACCAGGAGAAGCACCTGGCTCCTGCCTTCGGATCAGCTTGGTGCGCCAGCCTCAGCAGCCACTGGGGGGTGAACCAACGGAATAAGGAAGACCTTTCTCTCTGTCTCTCTCTCACTGTCCACTCTGCCTGTCAAAAAAAAAAAAAAAAAAGTAATGGAAGTCACAAAGTCTACCTCCATCTTCAAACTGAGGACTCCCAATCACTACAAAATCCTATAAAGGAATAAGCCCACCTCTGATATGTCTTGAAAATTTTCATCATTTTGCCCTGGTCAAGAAACTGAGAACTATGAAAGTTCCTCGGTGCTTGGCCCAAGCATCGTTCCACTCCCAGCCCTCTGGCTACTCATTGGGAAGTAAGCACTTCTGGAGCACACCTATCACAAGGCTGCCTCCCGGTGACAGTATCCTTCTGTCACTGAACACAAGCCTGAACCTAAACCATCAGTCTACTCAGTGACTCCACAGAGAGTTTGTAGGAAATGGATTTAAAAGATAAGTCCACTTCGGCACACACAAAAAAAATTTAAACTCAAGCACCACTTTCTTGGATCTTTTTTTAAGAGCTTTACTGAGACACTATTGACATTAAAAATTATAGTTATTTAAGGTATGTGTTTATTGATTTTATCACATTTAAATATTGGTAAACTTTGAATTAACATGAAATAGCTGCACATTTTACGATATAGTACAATATTTCAGTAGACATATACAGCATAAACCAATCATACAAGTCAATTAGCACTTCCATTTCCTTTTTTGCAGACTATAATTACTAATGTTCTATGGAACAACAGAACCAATGACCTTCACCTGACTGTATTCTAGTACTCATTACCAGATACCCACCCCTCAAACACAAACACGCCCTTCCCAAGGGAAGCCTAATACACTGCTGGCAGGAATGCAAATTAGCACAGGTTTTTTAAAAATAATACATTTTTTCATGAAATTTTTGAAGATCCCCTGTATCCATTCAGACACTACAAATGCTCCGACCATCTGTTACAACTGTACAAGACTTAATATGCCAAATAAGTCAGGGTACCAATTCTTTCCTCCAGTAAGGGTCACTGCTTTCAGAGAATTCCCACACCTGGGACAATACATGTCAGCCTTTCCATAAGACTTAGCTTACAGGTCCTCCACAGCCCAGCTCTTGCTCTTCTCTGAAGCCAAAGCATATAAATCTCACCCAGCTCTACAATTACAATTTTTCTACATTGTTCCAAAGTTTCTGTGAGGTTACTTTCATAATTTAATTTTATGTTTTAAGATAGGGGCCAGCACTGTGGCATAGTAGGTTAAGTCTCCATCTGTGGTGTTGGCATTCCATATGGGCACCGGTTCAAGTCCCAGGTGCTCCACTTACATTCCAACTCCCTGCTAATGCCTGGGAAAACAATGGAAGATGGCCCAAGTGCTTGGGCTCCTACACTCACATGGAAGGCCTGGAAGAAGCTTCTGGCTCCTGGCTTTGGATCGGCATTGCTTCAGCTGTTGCAGCCATCTGGGGAGTAAACCAGCAGATGAAAGACCTCTCTTCCTCTCTCTGTCTTTCTCTCTCTCTGTAACTCTCTCATATTAAAAAAAAAAAAAAAAAAAAAAACAGATAATGTTTACAAATGTACAGAAAAATGGTGGTTGAGAGAGAAAACCTTGAAAGCAAAGGGAAAATGTTGGTAAGAAAACACAAGTCATGTCTGGAATGTGTCAGGAGAACTAAGGTGTGTGGCAATAAACAGTTATGGTAAGTAGGAAAGAGAAACTGGACTTAGACTGAAAGGGACCTTCAATGCCATATTTAGGATATGTTCATAGCATATTTTGAATATTATGAAGGGTTGTGTTAGAACAGTATTTTTTGATATTACTACAGTCAGTCAATGTCTTAAATGGATTACAGATGAGAAGCTACTGTGACAGTCTATGTGTCAACAACACCTGCAAAAGTGGCCTTTGTTGACAGACAAAGGAGAGGAGGTGATGGATGTGAGTATAGGTTATAAGACTTAATCTCAATCAGTGGTTGGATATAAATGGCCCAGTCAAGCCAAAGTGTTGCAGTGGATTCGTTTCTGAGAGGAGGAGCGTGGTGGGGGCAAGAGGCACGGAGTCACCACACAGACCCTGGGAGTCGGGTGAAAGTAGGCCGCCTGAGGCAAGAAGCCTGCAGACTCATTTATTTCAGTTGCTACAGCTGCTTATATAGCCAAGGCAGCCAATCCAGTCAAGGGGCAGTCTATGCCCTAACCAATCACAGCCTGTTGCCATGCAGTTTCTGAAACCATCCAATCACAGCCTGTTGTCAGTCAGGTTCTGCTGTCATGTGGTTTCCAAAGCCATCCAATCATGACCTGTTGTCAGTCAGGCTCTTTTGTCATGTGGTTTCCAAATCCATCCAGTCACGGCCTGTTACCAGGCAGTTTCTGTTGTCAGTGGCCATCTTGGCATGACCTTCTCACCTTCTCATGACCTTCGCACCTTCTCATTTCACCACATTTCCCCCTTTTTGTTTATTTTTGAGCAACGGGAGGCATGATTCGTGGCCATACCATTGTTGACCCCATTTCCATGTGGTCTCCATACGTGGCTGTGCCTGACTTAGGGAGTCCCCAGGAGTAGGGGAGGTGCGTCTGTTAACAAGGCGGACTCTCACCAAAGGACTGAGGGAAGCCTTGAAGATTCAATTCTAGATGTTGAGTTAGAGAACTGTACTATTTACAGAAGTTGGGGGAGGAGGATAAGAAGTTTATTTTGAATGATTTGAATTTAGGTATCCACAATTTTGAGAAGATTCTAACCATTAGAAAGGTGAAGTTGCAAGTTGAGAGAGGACCTGGGCTTGTGAAATGAATCTGGGAATCATCTATCTAGACAGCAGAGGTGGTCAGATAACAGAGGTGGAGACAAAGAGAAGAGCAGGAAGAGGAGGGGGAGGTAGAAGAAAAAACGATGCAAAGGGGTCAGAAAGAGAGAATAGGAAAACAGATCGGAGAACTGCAGAAGAGAACATTAGCCTCTGACAGAGCCTGAAGAAGCAAACAGAAAGGCAGGCACTTATTGCAGTGCCACAGAGGAGGAGCTGAGCATGCCAACAAGAAATCACCCTCCCTGCCAAATGCTGCACAGGTTTCAAGGAGGCCGAGAACTGAGAGACCACTACTGGAAGCGGCAATTAGGAAGTCAAGTGACATAAAAAAATGTTACAGGAAAAATAAAACCAACCTGTGTTTTGTAACTTGACTAGACATGTCTCTGTGGGAACTGCCATTTTAAAATGCATTTGGAGTCCAGTACGCTCAGCATCAAGTCATTTCTGCTTTATACTGAGGGATGAGAGATGTTCATCTCTGAGTATTAACAGTTTGAGGCCATTGCCACAGCAACCAACAGAACAACTGTTGCATTTTAACTCTGCCCATCACCAATCAAGCCCCAGCCTGTGGCTGCATAAGAATGAAGCTGTTCTTTCAGACACTGTTGTGTAGGTCTCAGTCTGGATGCAGGTGTCTGTGAACACTGCCTGATTTTGGGTATTTTCTATAATTATGAGAATGATGAAATCTGTCATGCGGTAAGGTAGCAGGCAGGAAAGACAAATTAATTACTAGATTCCTGAGCTAAAAATATATATTTATCAAGTCAAATTGGATTTGTTTTAATTAGCTCATTTTTTAAAGTCACAGTTTTAGCAATTCCTTTATCAAACTGTTTTCTTTAATATTAAAGAGGAAACTTCTCACACCTAAAATATAAAATAACTTTTCACACGATTTAGGCTAGATTAGCTTGAGGACAAGAATCACTTATTTATCTATTCTTTTTTGCATTTAAACTGATTTTGCCCCATTCATTCTCATGAGCTGATAATGTTTAAAAATCATTTGAATCTAAACTGCCTGTTTAATTACGACTAATAATAGCACGAAAACAAAGAACCAAACCTACTTGAGACACAGTCCAGAGTAACTTAGAGGTGAAGATCTACATATTATGTTTCTTTCCACTGTCAGCCAGTTTCAATAGAAATATACCATGAATGCTGTAGAGAACTCTCCTAAATCCCAATCATCAGACTAGAATCTTGCAGCATGAAAAATCTACAACCCACAAGAAACACAATATGCTACACAACCTCCCAGGTATCAGCCATACATTTGAATAGGGATTGTGTTCCCCAAACTAACATTTACGTCCCAATCTTCATAATTTCTGCTATAATCATGATCTACCTGTACCGTTATTTATTTAATTTCTCTGTAATCAATTTTTTACTTTAACTCTTTCAAAACAGCAATAAAATTAATCTTATAAAATAAAGCAAGTACATATGACCAAATACAATGGAATACATCACACCAGTGACATACTAATGCCTCTCAGAGTTATGAAGCTTTAAGACTTATTCTATTTACAAATGTAAGATTCTATAGAACATTGTTTTCTTTCATTTAAAAACTTACAACACAAATTTCAATGAAATCAGTTGAAATTAAACCCAATCTCAGAAAGAAATTCGATGTCAAGGAAACTCCACTAAAAATGACTGCACAGTCAAAGACTTCTACGATGAGAATTAAAAAATCTTAAAGAAAGAAATAGAAGAGGATACCAAAAAATGGAAAAATCTTCCATGCTCATGGATTGGAAGAATCAATATCATCAAAATGTCCATTCTCCCAAAAGCAATTTATAAATTCAATGCGATACTAATCAAAATACCAAAGACATTCTTCTCAGATCTGGAAAAATGATGCTGAAATTCATATGGAGGCACAGGAGACCTCAAATAGTTAAAGCAATCTTGAACAACAAAAACAAAGCTAGAGGCATCACAATACCAGATTTCAGGACATACCACAGGGCAGTTGTACTCAAAACAGCATGGTACGGGTACAGAAACAGATGGATAGACCAGTGGAAAAGAATAGAAACACCGGAAATCAATCCAAACATTAAAGCCAACTTATATTAGATCAAGGATCTAAAACCAATTCCTGGAGCAAGGACAGTCTATTCAACACATGGTGCTGGGAAAACTGGATCTTCACACGCAGAATCATGAAGCAAGACCCCTACCTTACACCTTACACAAAAATTCACTCACCATGGATTAAAAATCTAAATCTACGACCCAACACCATCAAATTATTAGAGAACATCGGAGAAACCCTACAAGATATAGGCACAGGCAAAGACTTCTTTGAAAAGCCCCGGAGGCACAGGCAGTCAAACCAAAATTAACAATTCGGATTACATCCAATTGAGAAGTTTTTGTACTGCAAAAGGAACAGTCAGAAAAGTGAAGAGCAACCAAGAGAATTCGAAAAAATATTTGCAAAATATGCAACCTATAAAGTTTCAGTAACAGGCCTGAGCCACAGCTCACTAGGCTAATCCTCCAACTGCAGCGCCAGCCCTCCAGGTTCTAATCCCGGTTAGGGCGCCGGTTCTGTCACAGTTGCTCCTCTTCCAGTCCAGCTTTCTGCAGTAGCCTGGGAGGGCAGTGGAGGATGGCCCAGGTGCTTGGGCCCTGCACCCACATGGGAGACCAGGAGGAACCACCTGGCTCCTGGCTTCAGATCGGCGCAGTGCGCAGGCCGTGGTGGCCATTTGGAGGGTGAACCAACAGAAGGAAGAACTTTCTCTCTGTCTCTCTCACTGTCTAACTCTGCCTGTCCAAAGAGATCAAGACACTCCACAACAACAAAACAAACAACCCATTTAAGAGATAGGCCAAGGACCTCAATAGACATTTTTCAAAACAGGAAATCTAAATGGCCAACAGACACATGAAAAATGTTCAGGATCACTAGCAATCAGGGAAATGCAAATCAAAACCACATGAGGTTCCACCTCACCCTGGTTAGAATGGCTTACATTCAGAAATCTACCAACAACACATGCTGGAGAAGATGTGGGGAAAAAGGGACACTAACCCACTGTTGGTGGGAATGCAAACTGGTCAAGCCACTATGGAAGTCAGTCTGGAGATTCCTCAGAAACCTGAATATAACCATACCATTCAACCCAGCCATCCCACTCCCTGGAATTTACCCAAAGGAAATGAAATCGGCAAAGAAAAAAGCTGTCTGCACATTAATGTTTATTGCAGCTCAATTCACAATAGCTAAGACCTGGAATCAACCTAAATGCCCATCAACAGTAGACTGGATAAAGAAATTATGGGATATGTACTCTATAGAATACAATACAGCAGTCAAAAACAATGAAATCCGGTCATTTGCAACAAAATGGAGGAATCTGGAAAACAACATGCTGAGTGAAATAAGCCAGTCCCAGAGGGACAAATATCATATGTTCTCCCTGATTGGTGGGTGACAACTAACCGAGCACCAAAAAGGAAACCTGGAGAAGTGAAATTGACACTATGAGAAACAGTGACTTGATCAGCCTTTGTCATCACTGTTGAAGCACAATTTAATACTTTATCCCTTGTGGTATTTTTTTGTTGTTGTTCTACTTGGTACTATTGGTTGAACTCTGTGATTGGCACACAATTATTCTTGGGTGTTTGAAGTTAGCTGAAAAGTGATCTCTGTTAAATATAGGAGTGGAAGTGGGGGAGGGAGGAGATGTGCAGTTTGGGACATGCTGAAGCTGACTTGCCCTGGGTGGTGGAGTTGGAGGTGTGCTGGGGGATTCCAATACAATCCCATCGAGGTTGCGTGTGCCGGTGCCATCTCGCTGGTCTGAGTGATCAATTTCAGGTCACGATGGATCGTGGTGATAGGTCTAAGAGTCAAAGGTATCACATAAACAAGACTAGTATCTGCTAATACTAACTGATAGAATAAAAAAGGGAGAGAACGATCCACATGGGAAGCAGAGTCATAGAATGGCAGATGTCCTAAACAGCACTCTGGCCGCAGAATCAGCCCTTAAGGCATTTGGATCTGGCTTTAATTAACACACAATTATTATTATTATTGGTCATTTAAATTTAACTGAAAAGTGATCCCTGTTAAATATAAGAGTGGGAATAAGAGAGGGAGGAGATGTATAGTTCGGCATATGCTCACTCGGACTTGCTCCCAATGGAGAGCTAGAAATGTACCAGGGAATTCCAATTCAGTTCCATCAAGGTGGCATGTACTGATGCCACCTTATTTGTTAAAGTGATCAGTTTAAGTTCATAATTGATCAAAAAGATATGATTAAGTGTCAAAGGGATTACATAAATAAGACCAGTGTCTGCAAATAATTGATCGAACTAAAAAGGAGAGAATGATCCTACATGGGAAGCAGGATACACAGCAGACTCATAGAATGGCAAAAGCCATAAACAGCACTCTGGCCTCAGAATCAGCCCTTAAGGCATGCGTATCTGGCTAAAAAAAACCCCTGACAGTTACGCAGGCATGGAAAGCCACAAAAAAAAAAAAAAAAAAAAAAAAAAAAAAAAAAAAAAAAAAAAAAAACAAACCTAAAGGAAAGATCTCTGTGAGTGAGATCCCAGCGGAAAGAACAGGCCATCAAAGAAGGCAGTACCTTCCTCTGAAGGGAGGAGAGAACTTCACTTTGACTATGGCCTTATCTAAATAAGATCAGAGTTGGCGAACTCAAAAGGCTTCCATAGCCTTGGCAGCTCATGACAAGAGTCTCGGGTGATTACTGATGCCATAAACAAGAATGTCAATTGTTAAGTCAACAATAGGAGTCACTGTGCACCTGCTCCCCATGTAGGACCTCTGCCCTTAATGTGTTGTACTATGAGAATTAATGGTAAAACTATTACTCAAACAGTACTCTATAGTTTGTGTGTCTTTGTGGGTGCAGTCTGTTGAAATCTTTACTTAGTATATACTAAGTTGATCTTTTGTATTGAAAATGAATCTTGATGAAGAATGGGATGGGAGAGGGAGTGAGAGATGGGATGGGTGCAGGTGGGAGGGAGGTTATGGGAGGAAAAAGCTGCTATAATTCAAAAGTTGTACTTTGGAAATTTATATTTATTAAATAAAAGTTGAAAAGAAAAAAAGAAATTATTGCTATAGTCAAGGGAAAAAAAATGACAGCACAGGGGCCAGTGTTCTGGTGTACCAGGTAAAACCTCCACCTGCCACACTGACATCCCATATGGGCTCTGGTTTGTGTCCCAGCTGCTCCACTTCTGATCCAGCTTCCTGCTAGTGGCATGGGAAAACCAGCAGGTGATGGCCCATGTGATTTGGGCCCTGCCACCCATGTGGGAGACTGGGATTAAGTTCCTGGCCCTGGATTCAGCCTGGCCCAGCACTGGCTATTGTGGCCATCTGGGCAGTGAACCAGCAGATGGAAGACTTCTCTCTGTGTGTGTGTGTGTCTCCCTTTCTCTAACTCTGACTTTCAAATGCATAAATAGGGCTGAGGATTAACCAAGTGAGCCACGACGCCGGCCCCATCTCCTAAGGTTTAAAAGCCAAAATATCCTGGTGGTTGCCCACTCAGCCTGACATGGTCTATCATCCATCACATATTTGATCTTATCCCCTTTTCCCACTCCAATGCTTCTGATAGGCAGTCTGCTAGGCATCCTTCCTCATTTTGGCTTTGCCCTCTTCTGCTCTTTCTGTCTAGACAATCTTCCCTTTGGTAGCACTTCCTGACTTTCTTTATGTTATCCCTCAAATGTTAAGTTTCTCAGTGAGATCTTGTCCTGGCCACCATTTTTTTTAACTTTTATTTAATGAATATAAATTTCCAAAGTACAGCTTATGGATTACAATGGCTCCCCCCGCCCATAACTTCCCTCCCACCCGCAACCCTCTCCTTTTCCTTTCCCTCCCCCCTTCAATTCACATCAAGATTCATTTTCAATTCTCTTTATATACAGAAGATCAGTTTAGCATATATTAAGTAAAGATTCTGGCCACCATTTTTAAAATTTCAGTTTCCTCGGACCGGCACTGTGGCACAGCGGGTAAAGCTGCCACCTACAGTGCTGACATTCCATATTGGCACCTGTTTGAATCCTGGCTACTCCACTTCTGATCCAGCTCTCTGCTGTGGCTGTAAAAGCAGAAGATGGGCCATGTCCTTGGGAGACCTGGAAGAAGCTCCTGGCTCCTGGCTTCGGATCAGCTCTGCTCAGGCCAACATGGCTATTTGGGGAATGAACCAGTGATGGAAGACCTCTCTCTCTTTCCTCTCTCTCTCTCTCTCTCTCTCTCTCTCTCTCCTTCTGCCTCTCTGCCTTTCAAACAAATAAATCTTAAAAAGAGTTTTCAGTTTCCCACCAATACTCTATTTCTCTCCATTATCTTCCTCCCTGTCCCTCATTGTCATCTTGCATGCTAGATTTTTACTTATTTGTCTTATTCATCACCTTACCCCTTTAGAACATGAATTCCATAGAGAGAATGAGCTTTCTGCATTCAGTTGAATACTGTACCCCTAGAACCTGATTAATGTCTGGCCCATAAAATGTGTTCAATAGACCCTGTGGCATGAATTGACAGGAGGAATGGAAAAAACAGGTAGAAGGGGCCCATGTTGTGGCACAGCAGGTGAAGCTGCTGCCTGCAATGCCAGCATCCCCTATAGGTGCAGGCATGAGTCCCAGCTGCTCTGCTTCCAATCCAGCTCCCTTTTAATTCACCTGGAAACACAGTGGAAGATGGTTCAAGTACATGAGCCCCTGCCACCCCCATGAAAATCCCAGTTGGAATTCCAGGCTCCTAAGTACAGCCTGGTCCAGCTCTTGCCATTGCAGCTACATGGAGAATAAATCAGCCAATGGAAGATCTCTCTATCTCTCTCTCTCTCTGTCTATCCCTCTGTGTAACTCTGCCTTTCAAATAAATAAAATAAATCTTTAAAAAACAGACAGATATGAAAATGAATCCTCAGAAGGATAACAGCTCCACTGTAGAACCAGTGTAAGGTGAGTAGATTGAATATAGAGAAAATTACCAAAATGACCCTGCTATGTCGGGAGATGTTTCATGAGATATAATAATCACTTGGATTTCCTTATATAGAACTTGGATGTAGCTTTGATACTTCAGTCTACCAGGGGTAAATCCATAATAAACTCTGTGATCCTATATATCTCATTTCAGAAACTTAGGAATTTATTAACAAATAAGAGTGGCCACACCACCAGGAGCATCAGAGCCAGGTAAAAGGCCAACAGTAGAATTGGCCCATGCTAGGAAGAACTGCATAACAATCCTTGAGCTGTTGTGAACTCTACATGAAAACAAATTCAATGCTTTTGACCTTATAAACCCACAAGTTTCCCATTGCTTTACCTCATGTCTTCAACAACTGGTGGATTTAAGGAGTTACATAATTTATTAAATATCCTAATCCTAAGAGGTAAGTGTAAAATCCTTTTCTAATGAAAAATGTCAAAGACAAAATCAAACAACATGCCTCAAAATGGCAACCTGTCCACACATTCACTTCAACCTGAAGACATAAATGAAATGGTGAAGGAACAGTTCTAGTATGTTGCAAAGTTTAATCATTTCTAGAATAAATCAAACATTTAAGCACAGCTGTGCTATTACCATAGGTTGAGAAAAAATATATCAATACTTTTTAGGAAAGGACAGTCAGAAAACCACTAAAATAATTCATTAAAGAGAATTCAAATATCAAAGGAAGATACTCAAGCCAAGCCTCATTAATTTCCTATTGGATCATCTATGAGCACATTATATTGCTCCCTTCAAAAGAGAAGTTGGTTGGACAGTGACCAATGAGACATAAAGGAGGAAGTACAAATCACACCTAAATACTCAAACTCAGGATGATAAAGAAGAAAAAAAAAAAAGAAACTCATGATTGGGGTTACCATAGAAGATAAGAATTCATGACCATTAGGAAATCAGTATTCCAAGTCAATGTGATACTCTTGTGTGAAGACCTTGACCACAGCACTTGTATTGTCTTTGAAAACTTGAAATAAGGTCAATTAACCCAAGTCAGGGTTTTCCCAATTGACATGTCATAGTTTTTCAGGTCCCCACTACATGTCACCACTCAGGGACACAATTTACTCCCTCACTATCCCAACTAAACCTGGTCTTTCCATAATACCCTTATGGCATCTTCAATTGTTTCCTTACAGCACTCAGCACAATCCTATGTACTCTCTTATGATTACTTGGATGCATAAACTAAGCATAAATCAAGACACAACTCCAGAGAATACTCTGGAGTCTACAGAGAGTAGATCAGAGAAGTGTCATACAGAGAAATCTTCCCCAAACAAACTATTGCTTTCCATGTTTGTCAAACATTAAAGAAAACACTTGTGCAACACCAACCACAGGGAAATTATGCTGGCTGTTTATTGGAAGTAGCAATATCACTGAAGGTCAAGTCTGTCCCAAAGTCTCCAAAATGGCTACAAAGTCACAGAGAACAAGTTTAGTGTCAATAACTTTTATGCCTTTCATGATATTGTAACTATCTCAACATAGTTCAAAATATAAAATAAAATGGGAGTTAGATTTCAACTAAGCTGTGCCTGTTACATCAGAGGGCACATTCAGCATCGCATAACTCAGCACTGAAGAACAAGATGCCGCAAAATGATATCTCCAGGGCAGACCAGATCTGGCACAGTAGTTTCTGTAGACATGAGGAGCACCTCTCACTCATTTTAATTTCAACTCAGCTGTGTACCAGCTTACATACAGGATCAGTCCCAAAGAAATGATACACGTTTAAAGAGACAGAAGGATAGCTAGCGTGAGTCAGTACAGTTCAGGCAAGTCTGAGCCTCTCTTTCTAACCTCTGACACTTCAGGCTAGTTAGGAGTCCCCATATTGTCCGGGAAAGTCAGTGTTTCCATTATTCTGCCCTGTTATCACACTTTGACTATTACTTTGATGATATGCACATACTTGTAGTTCAAAAGATACTACTGCCTCACTAGCTAGAATAAACATAGAAAACCGCTAAGAAAATAAATGTTTTGAAGGTGAGTTTATGAAAAAAAAAATAGCAATTGAAAAATTCCAAAGACTTTTTTGGCAAATCTTATTTCTGAGAGCTTGTATATAAATTCCATCATCAGCTTCAGCTGCTATGGCAACTAGAATATTTCGGAAGTGATTTGAAATGAGTATCACTACATATCCTGCATCTTTTGCAGGAAACAGAAAAGACTATAAGATCTAATCCACTCTAAATTTCAAAATACAGCGTCAATTTTCATTCCTGAAATCAATTTATGCTTCTATTTGCAAATTAACAGATAACAGCCTGATACAATTACATATAAGCATAATGGAGGAGCCCTTCATTTATTCCTTAACTAGGCACAATAAATCATCACTTAATACTCTCCTCTCAGTTTTATGAGGCCTTACAAGAATAACAGACTTGTTTTTAAGTTTTACATTCACAGCAAAAATGAGTAGAAAGTACAATTACCATATACTGCTCACCTCCCCTCTTACTTTCCCACTATCAACATCCTGCATTAAAGTGCTACACTTATAATCAATGAACCTACATTGGCATAGCATAATCACCAAAAGTCTATACTCAACAGTAGGGCTCACTCTTGGTGGTGTGCATTCTAGGGATTTAAACAAATACATAATGATGTGCATTCATCATTATAGTAACATACTGAGTCTTTCTACTGACCTAAAAATCCTCTGTGCTCTACTTTTTCATTCCTCCCTCCTGCCTAACCCATGGAAATCAGTAACCATGGTATTGTCTGTATATTTTTGCCTTTCCTAGAATGTCATACAGTTGGAATAATGTAGTTTCTGGTATTTTTTATTGATTTCTTTCATTTAGTCATATATACTTAAGATTTCTCCATGTCATAATAGCTTGACAGCTCATTTATCTATATAGCTGAGTAATATGGTATCATCTGGATGCTCCACAGTTTTTATACATTCACCTATTAAAAGATATCTAGGTTTCCAAATTTTGACAATTGTGAGTAGAGCTGCTGAAAACATTTGTGCATATGTCTTAGTTGGGATGTATGTTTCCAACTCAATTGGGTTATACCAAGGAGTTCAATAGCTAGATCATGATGAGATGATGTTTGGTTTTGTTAAAAAAAAAAAAAAAAAACTGCCAAAGTGTCTTCCAAAGTGGCTGTACCATCTTCCCATCAAAAACAAATGAGGAGTTCCTGTTGCTCTACCTACATTTTTGCCAATGGTGCTGTCAGTGTTCTGGATTTTAGCCATTTTAATTGGCATGTAGGGGTGCCCCATTTGGTTTGAATTTGATCCCTAGCAACATATAATCTTCAGAATCTTTTCATATGAGTATTTTCCAGGTCTTTCCTTTTAGTCATATCCTATATCAAGGCCTGGTGGGCTGATTGACTTCTATGCAACAGGATGAGAACAAGCCCTTCAGTGACCATTTGAGCGTGATTTAATTAAATAAGCCATCGTTCGAACATTCTCACTGCATAGCAACTATTTCTAGGACACCGAAATAACTCATTCTGTTTTCTGCAGCAAAGAAAACTGTGTGAAAATTATTAGTAATGTAACAGTTGATGAATTTAATACAGAATTTAGGCCCAACTTAGTATTTTTAAAAAGTATCAACTTCTCAAACTCATGATTAGATCATGACAGGAGAATTCAGTTAGAATCATCAGTGTTTGCTTGAAATTCCACAAAGTAGATTTGGTCTTTAAGTTCTCTAAATGTGTTTTCCCGAACATTTGGAGAGAATGCTTGCAGGATAAGGAGGATAAGCCACCCAGATGAACTGATAAAGAAGCATGTCAAGTTGTGTAGGTGTGTCCTCATGGACAATCAGAGAATGGGACATTCTGCAAGTATGATAGCATCCTCACTAAAAACTGTGAATTCATTAAAATGATGGTAAAGTTTTCTGGAAGCAAAATAATCAACTGTCATCCTTTTCCCTCTTGTGTTTTTAAGATAATTATGATATTATAGTTTCTTAAAAGGTTTCTATCTCTGCATTTTAACATACAAACAGCTTATACTGACATTTTGAAAAGATTCTAAAGTAATGTGCACCACTTTTATCAATATGTTTTAACTATCTCCAAAAATTTGTTCCATGGTCTAACAATCAAATGTGACAATATATCTCATCTAGTACATTATATAATGGCTTTAAAATATCTGAACCTTCATTTATAAATGGTACAATTGAGGCTGGCGCTGTGGTGTAGCGGGTAAAGCCACTGCCTGCAGTGCCAGCATCCCATGTGGGCCCCAGTTCGAGACCTGGCTGCTCCACTTCTGATCCAGCTCTCTGCTATGCCTGGGAAAGCAGTGGAGGGTGGCCCAGGGCCTTGGGCCCCTGTACCCATGTGGGAGACCCGGAGGATGCTCCTGGCTTTGGATCAGCACAGCTCCAACTGTTGTGGCCAATCGGGGAATGAACCAGCGGATGGAAAGCCTCTCTCTCTATCTCTCTATCTCTCTCTCTCTCTCTGTCTCTCTTGTGTAACTCTGACTTTCAAATAAATAAATAAATCTTAAATAAATAAATAGTACAATTGCCTAGTTTTTCTGAAGACATTTCATGTTTTCTCAGATTCTTTTAGGAGTTTTTAACTGCTTTCAATGGTTAATTTCCATTCCCAAGCTTTAATGAAATAATTTATAAATGTATATGTGTTTATGGTTCTTTTAACTCTATTGACTAGTTTTCCCTTACTTATTAATAGAAAAAGCATAACAGGAAAAACATAAATTTAAAAAAAAATTTCTGAACTCTACATCATAGTGAACCTCAAGTTTCTAGATCAAATTCTATCTCATCAATCATCCATGCTCTCACAGGCTCAGACACGGCCACTGTTAAAAATGAGTATGTTGGGACCGGGGCCGCAGCGCAGTAGGTTAAGCCTCTGCCTGTGGCACCAGCATCCCATGTGGACGCTGGTTCTAGTCCCGGTTGCTCCTCTTCCAGTCCAGCTTTCTGCTGTGGCCCGATAGGCAGTGGAAGATGGCCCAAGCGCTTGGGAGACCGGGAGGAAGTACCCGCATGGGAGACCGGGAAGAAGTACCTGGTTCCTGGCTTCGGATCAGCATAGCTCCGCCAGTTGCAGCCAAACAGCGGAAGGAAGACCTTTCTCTCTCTCTATCACTATCTGTAACTCTACCTGTTAAATAAATAAGTAAAATCTTTAAAAAGAAAAGGAAAAACTCATCTGCTGAGGTGGCTAAGACCTCCAGCCAGATTGAATCTTTTAAATAAAATTTTTTAAAAAATGAGCATGTCAACCTATTAAGAAAGGTGTGCAGAGAAAGGTAGTATTTTTTTCCTGTAAGTCACTTACAGAAATTTTTAAAAATCTTATAGCTGGATGAGCTATACAGGTCTTCTGATAACTTCAATCTCCTCACCTTCATTTATAGAGAAGGAAAAAAACTGTGTAACAGAGAAATGACTTCCCTTGATGTCACGTAACCAGCCAGTATAAATAAGTTGAAAATGATTTATGGGTTGTGATACATGGAATTCAGAACAGAATAAAGAGAGGATAGATTAAGATACTTTCCAAGTAACTACAAATAACTATTTCATATCTCTCTCTCTCTCTCTCTCTCTCTCTCACACACACACACACACACACACACCTTAGACACCTGGTTTAAAACAGAAGATGCTATGTGACAGACTGTCCTGGTATTTTCTTTCATAGCACACTAACAACAAGGTAATAGATGGTTTGTAAGGGAGAAAGAACGTAAAATTAAATAAAAACCCTTGGCAGGCAAATCAGCATTTGTTCATCTGTTGAGTGTATTTTGCTTGAAGAGATTTTTATTCAAAGATTTTATTGTATTTCTCGTGGTTTAGTTATTGTTTTTCCAGATTTGTTATAAAGGTGACCATAGAAAATGCTCCAGTCCTTGTCCAATATCTATTTTCAACTTATTGAATGAGTCATTTGTAGAAAGGACCCTGAGAACATCCAAACACTATGAATGAATCCTGAAAGTGCACTCTCTCATACTTCCTAATGAATTTTAAAGTGGTTAAAGGAAAACTCACTCAATTCGTTTCCCTATTAATAATGCCACAATGAGGCAGAATCTAATGGAAATTCAGCATGACCAACCAAAATTGGAGATAAATAACAAATGCGTATTAGATAAAAATAAACATTAGGCTGTTCTGAGTGCCTCAATTATCCTGGTACTCATCAGTGAGGAAAGTCAGTAAGTAGGACTTTTGAATACACTTATACAGCCTCACAAGCAGATCTCAACATGATAAAATACCTGTTGGTATTCATTCAAACCAACTAAAAACCGTAGGTGTCCACTAAAAAGTTAAGGTCTAGGTAAGGAGAAATAAGTAAGAGGAGCTTGTTATTTTCAAAAATTATATGGCAGGTCTGTTTTAGCCCTTTTTAATGAGTCATATCAATACATGAATTCCATCTTATAAATATCTAGAAAAGTGTTAATCAAAATTGTTTTCATGTTTAAGGAGATGGAAATGCTAACTAACCTGATTTGATGATCACACATTGAATACATGTATCAAATTATTACAACATATCCCACACATATATATGATTAAAATAACACTAAATTTTTTTTTTACATCAAGAATGTCTTTATCATGGAACAGAAATTCCACAGGGGGCCAGCATTGTGGTGTAGAGGGTAAAGCTATGTCTGCAGTGCCAGCATCCCATATGGGCGACAGTTCCAGTC
Organism: Oryctolagus cuniculus; assembly: GCF_051225735.1. Taxonomy (NCBI): domain Eukaryota; kingdom Metazoa; phylum Chordata; class Mammalia; order Lagomorpha; family Leporidae; genus Oryctolagus; species Oryctolagus cuniculus. Next base: position 56,276,412 of record NC_142879.1, on the reverse strand, counting down.
CCAGTTATTCCACTTCCGCTCTGGCTCTCTGCTATGGCCTGGGAAAGCAGTAGAAGATGGCCCAAGTCTTTGGGCCCCTGCACCCATGTGGGAGACTGGGAAGAGGCTCCTGGCTCCTGGCTTCAGATCAGCCCAGCTCTGGCCATTGGGGCCATTTAGGGAGTGAACCAGCAGATAGAAGACCTACCTTTCTTTCTTTCTTTCTTTCTTTCTTTCTTTCTTTCTTTCTTTCTTTCTCTCTCTCTCTCTCTCTCTGCTTCTCTGTAACTGTGCCTTGCACATAAATGAATAAATCTTTATTTTAAAAAATTCCACAGGAGTAAGAGCCTTATTAGCTTGTTTCTTTGCCAGCTCTCTCAGAAGTTGCATTACAGGTGCTCAGGCAATGCATTTGAATCGATGGTTGAATGAATGAGAAGTCTTCTCAGAGGAATAGCTAGCCCCAAGCTCCACAGAATTAAAAACAGGATTCTCCACAATCAACTGTTCTTGGCTTCAGGGTACAGAAATAGGAAGCAATAAGAAAGTGTGTTCAATGAATGTTTCAAACTGTGTGTTGACAATTGGCTTTTACCTCATTCCAACAACGTATTTAACAGTTTTGATTTGATACTAAAATATTTGTACATAGTTATGTACACATCCTTAACAAAGGGAAATTAGGAATAACTTTGGAGATAATGATCTTTATTCTTTTTCAAGGCCACTTGGAAACAGTGCCACTGTTGTTGCTAGGGAGATGAGGAGAGTGTTGGAGGGAAGAGGGAAACATTAAGTGTTTTCTTTAGCCTTCAGTCAAGGGCACAGTGACCAAAATGAAGAAACAGACTGGCCTCCCAATCAACTCCCTTAGAGACCCTTTAGAACATAAGTAGCCATGAATTTGTTTTGGTATTTAATCTAAAACCACGAAAATATTAGCCTAAAAAATCTAAATTCTAAATCCTTCAGTTTTGTTTAACTTATCCATTGCTAAAAAACACAACAGTAAAAACCAAAACAACTTTGTGTTTTCACCCTGCTGTGGAATCAGCATCTCAGTGAAGCATCCCACTTTATACATCTGCTCTGCAGGGTGACAGCAACAAGCCTGATAGAGGGACTGAGCAAACTGTCTTTTATCAGCTGTTCTATTTCCTGAGAGACTCAGAGAGGACTGTACTCTGCTGTGTGAGCATTTTAGAGAGCTTGGGCTAGACAGTTGCTAAGTGTTCTCTGATGGCCTGGATACAAGTGCCCTTAATCTAGTAGATTTGACCATGACTCTGGGCTGCTTTTTACAGCATGCTCTCCAGGTTTAATCACTTACTTACAGTGAGTCTACTGTGTGTGAGTCCTCTTAGCTTAATGCACACAGATAAGACAGCTCAGCAAAGAAAGGAAGGTTTATTAAGGGAAAGTTAACTGATGCATTTTTCCCAAAATTGAGGTTATTTTTTAATTGCACAGGCTGATTCTTTTTTTTTTTTTTTTTTTTTGAAGAGTTAGTTATTTATTTATTTGAAAGTCAGAGTTACAGAGGCAGAGGCAAGAGAGAGACAAAGAGGTCTTCCATCCTCTGGTTCACTCTTCCAATGGCCACAACAGCCAGAGCTGGGCAGATCCAAAGCCAGGAGCCTGGAGCTTCTTCCAGGTTTCCCACAGGGGTACAGGGTCCCAAGGACTTGGGCCATCCTCTACCGCCTTCCTAGGCCATAGCAGAGAGCTGGATCAGAAGAGCAGCAGCCGGGACTTGAACCAGCACCCATACAGGATGCCAGCACTGCAGTCGGCAGCTTTACCCGCTATGCCATAGCTCTGGCCTCCAGACTGGTTTTTATAATAACTATTTCCTTGGTCCTTTCACACTCTTCACCCTCTTTAAACATAGGAAAGTGATCACCTGTGTCAGAGGGGCATTAATGAATGAGTACATGGACAAACAAGGACCTCAAAGGTTGTTCATTTTCTTATACTTGGCTATCTCTTGATAACCACTCCTACAATATTCAAGGTATGAAAATACTGAGTTGCAAAGAACATGAATAAACAACCTAATGAGTCCATATGGAACAGAAATCCTCCTGATGACATTATAAGCTGTTATGAAGAAAGTTCATTATCAAAATAAAAATTTTAAGTGCTGTAGCATCTGGAGTTAAAATTATAGGCACCTGACATTTGCTACTTGATATGGGACATTCAATAAGCTCATCTTTTAAATCATTATTAGAATGCATTATGTAGTACAGTAGGTAGACTGCTAACACCTGAGGAACATCGTGTTATAATGTTATCCTTTACAGTTCCATTTTTTCTATAATGGAGTCTGGGTTTACTGAAAATTTAAGAAAGGGATACAGATTGTGACATTTGATTCTCTGGCATAGGAGGCAAAGGAAAATGCAAATGTTAAAATTAATCTCAGATTACAACATTGCACTTAGCATGTGCATTGAAGTGGAACAAATTCACAATTCACCATGATTGCCTCAGTTTAAGAGCGCCTCACATACTGCCCAAATTCTTTTGAATTTAATTTGAAAGAATCAATTTGTCACACTGGCATAAGTATCCTTAAGAACTCCAGCAAGTGAGATTGTAACACCACAGTTGTGCTACTCAGAAAAACATATTAGCCTTCCAGAATAAGATTAAAGATGCATCATCATCCTCCCCTCAAAATAAATAATCCTGTCCTTTAAGCAATCCCATTACAAGTTTAAAAGGCAAATTTCAAAGGCAGACAACATGTTTGCTTCTTCTTGATTTAAAAACACCATGTTTTTTCCCAATCGAAAACACTAACTTTCCTTACAAGAAGAGTGAGAAAGCGATTTTTACAGTTATTTCACTCCTTTTGAAAACAATCAAGAATTTGAGAAATTGGGGCTGGCATTGTGGAGCACCAGGTTAAGCTACCACTTAGGAGCTGGCATCCAAGATCATAGTGCTGTTAGAGTCTCAGCTGCTCTGATTCCTCTCCAGCTCCCTGCTAATGTATCCGGGAAAGCAGAGGGAATGGACCAACTTCTTGGGCCCCTGCCACCCACATGGGAGATCAGGATTGAGTTCCTAGCTGCTGGCTTCAGCCTAGTCCATCCCAGCTGTTGCAGGCATCTGAAGAGTCAAACAGCAGATGAAAGACATTCCAACTTTCACAGCTCACTCTCACTGCGCCTGTCAATTAAATAAATAAATACTTTGAATTATTTCTATTACTATAAAAAGAACAGATTCATGTAGTTCATAGATAACAATTCTAAGGATATAATAATACTCCCTTCTGTCCCTCCTCCTTCCATCTTTTTCCTTTTTTCCTTTTCCAATAACAGTTAACTTCACTATACCTGGGTCTTCCTCAGTATATTATTCACTTTGAGACTCACAACGAGATTTGATTAGGGAATTAAGTTCACTAACTGGTAGATTAACAATGACAGGGAGCTCTTCCTATCATATGCCAATCACTGAACAAATTTTCCTTTTCTAGTCTTTATTTATTCACTGCTATAAAATCTATTGAGCACCTACTGGTTACATTCTAGGTACTGGGGAGGGGAGGCTGTAGTGAACCCAACAGACAAATATAACTGCTCCCATGAAGCTTATGTTGTGCTGAGGGAACTAGACTACAAACAGTAACACATTGCTATACCAATAATAAATAAATCACATATAATGTTAGAAGGAAAAAATACTATCCATGAGAATAGAGTGCAACATGAAATGGAAATAAGAAGTCGAAGGACCTATAGAACATGACTAGATATGGTGGTCAGAGAAGTCCTCATGGAGAACTTAAAGTCTGAGCTGAGAGCAGTTAAGAGTCAAATGAACATATGAGGAAAAATAATCTCATGCAGCAGAAGACCAAATGCAAAGTATCCGGGGTAGATACAACCTAAACATACTATAAACCCACCCAGAGACCAACACAGGCATGGTAAAGGATTTGATAAGAGCAATAGAAGGGCAATGGTCAGGCCCAGATCCCAAAGGGAATTGTGGGCCAAGGCTGGGTTCTAGAATTCACTCATGATTTTTAGATGGCTGTAGCATGAGCTACCTTAAATGCGGAAAAGATCATTTTGGCTGTGCCTTGGAGAACAAACAGCAGGTAGGAATAACAGGGTCCACTGAGGAGCCCTTTGCCACAGTCTGTGCAGCAGCTGACAGCAGCAGCCATGTGAGTGGTTTACTGAGGATGGAATCATGGAATTTTAAAGGTATTGCCAGGGTAAATTGCTGATGGATTGAATGTAGAGTGAACAAAAGGATAAAATAAAGAACAGCTTTGAGGTTTCCTTATCAAAACAATGGAATTAAAACTAGTATCATTTCTTGAGCTGTAGAAAATGGCAAGAACAGACTTGTAGATCAAAATATACTTCATCAAAGGCAAAGATCAACCTAACAATAAAAAGAAAAGCTTCACATTAAAATGTTTTAAATTAAATAATGGTCAATTTCACAATCATTTTATCTCATTAACCAGGGAATTTTAATGTTTTGACTTTATGTATCTCTTTATTTTTAGTGAGTAACTTAAAATGGTCCTCTCAAGTTCTATATATAGGTCTATTTTCTCCAGCAAGATTTTCCTATTAACTGCCACATGCTTGATAATAACTATGACCCATTGCTTCAAAATTTAGAATACAAGACAAATTTCAAACTTCAGGCGTATTGAAAAATTGATAAACAATGAGTCATCTCTTGTGAAACCAAATATTTGAATGCATAGACTAATAATGTGATTTCTTTTGGCAGTTTTAGCTAAAATACATTCCATAATATTGATAATTCCTGCTTTATTAGCGCTCCTGCTCTATATTCTAATAGTTTTTTGGGGAGTCTTTATGGCATTCCTACATATAAGATCATACAACATGTGAACAATGACAGTTTTAATTCTTACTTTCCAATTTAGATGCTGTTCATTTCTTTTTATTGCTAAGTGCTCTACTTAGAATTTCCAGCATCAGGATGAATAGGAGTGATTTACAGTGGGCATCCTTGCTTTCTTACTGATTTTAAAGTTAAAATTTTCTGTTTTACACTACTATGATGTCAGCTGCAGGCTTTTCATATATGACCTTTACTATGTTGTGGTAAATCCTTTTTATAACTAATGTGTTGAGAGTTTTTATTATGAAAGGGGGTTAAATTTTGTCAAGCGCTTTCTCTTCATCTTTTGTGGTGATCATGTGATTTTATTCTTCATGCTATTAATGTGGTGTATCATACTAATTGATTTACATTTGTTGAGCTATTCCTGCATCCCAAAAATAAATTCCACTCGGTCACAGTATTTGATGATTTTGATGTGCTGTTGAATTTGAGTTGCTAGTACTTTACTGAGTGTTTTTACATCTACACTAATCATGGATATTGGCTTGTGGTTTTCTTATCTTATAGTGCCTTTGTCTGGCTTTGATAGCAGGGTAATGATGCTAGCCTTAATAAGTTTAGAAGTTTTTCTTTAATTATTTCTAGATCAATGTCAAAACTTTACTTGTTTCTCATTGACATAAGCAACTTTCTTATTGCTAAATCAGATAAGAGTTTAATAATCTTCAAATATTGAACTTATTTTTGCCATTTACAAAGTAATTACTATAGGCATGATACATTTTCCAGTACATAACATCATTAACATTTTCTCTATCACTTTTTGAAATATGGATAATCAATAAAATAATCAGCCAAGTGCTGGTTTGTAAGTATGCTAATTCCTGTGGGATAAATACTACCAACATGAGTGATTTCAAGTTTCCCATGCTTGACATAGGGTCAAGAGAGGGAACAGATGAGCAATTTATTTACAATATGTTAATAACTTAAGAGCACATGAATTTTCCCTTTTTAAAGGCTATATACTATTCCCTTGTGTGTGTCTAAATATGTATATATATGTGTATATATATATATATATATTCCACAGCTCCATTATCCATTAATCTATTGATGGACATGTTGGTTGGTTCCATACTTAGGGCTACTATAAATAATTCTAAAACAAATATGGGAGTGCAGATATATATTTGACATACCAATTTCAATTCATTTGGATATATTCAGAAACAAGATTGCTGATCATATGATAGTTCTATTTTTAGGGTTTTTTATTACTCTTCATACTGCCATTTGTGACAACATGGATTAAATTGAAAGACATTATGCTAAATGATATAAGGCCGGCACAGAAAGATAAATACTGTATGATCTTGCTTATATGTGGAATCTAAAAGTGTCAACCACATAGAAACAGTATAAATGTGATGACCAGAGGCAGGATGGAAGAGAAGGATGAGGAAATGGAAGACACTGACTGAAGTATATAAAGTTTCAATTAGATTGGAGAAATAAATCTAAATGATTTATTGCACTGCATAATTTTCACATCCTCATCACAAAAAAAAGTGTTAGTGAAATGACCGATATGCTAATTAGCCTTATTTAATCACTCTACAATGTGTATACAAAGCAAAGTATCACACTGAACCAGTAAATACATATAACAATTATTTGTCAATTAAAAATGAACAGTGCTAAAAAATTAAGGACAGATAATTACAAAATGCAATAAAACAATTTAGACATAGGTTTTGAATATTACAGTATTTTAATATAATTTTATAAATTGCAAGTTTATGTAATTTAATACCTAATGATGGTTATATTTAACAACCAACACACAAACTTCTCGAGACTGACTAGTGAAACTGTGCAAGTCACAGCACACCATGCAGGCTGGTCTCCAGTAAAGAACTTGCTTGGATGATCAGTAGCCAAAGGTGGGGAAATGAACTGCCTCTTAACATCTATATTCCTCTTTTCCTGAGTTTCTGAATGTGCCTGAAGGAAGCCACCATCAACCCTTCAGTTGAATCAGTTCCCGAACCCTACGTCATGCTTCTTAAAATTACTCCCAGGAACTTACGACACTAAGGACCACATGCACAGCCAGGCAGGATTCCAATGGATTTGAGAAGCAAAGTCCATCTCAGATTATCCCTGCATCAAAGAAAGTGCCCTATATAAAATATCATGTATAAAAATTTCTGTTGTTGAATATATATCTCCTTGGATTATCAAGGTTTCAGATTTCTCTTTCCTGCCCATTATTCACTGGCTGACATTGGATGTATTTTTAGGTTCTGTATATATCTTGCAAGGACATTAATATCATCATCTCCTTTGCTGAAGTGAAAGATAACATTTGGCAGTAAACATTCAATCATACGCCATCCATTTTTTTATCTGTCCCTGTCAAGGCCTTAGCTTCACTAATTCTTTTCTTGTATAGGACACACAAAAATTATTTCCTACCATTCCAAAATCTTTGACTCACTTTACCTTCTTGACTGAGAGTCTGAGCATAATACTTACTCCTTGTGCAATCCATTTGTCTATGTATTATAAATATTGTCTCTATCACCCAGTGGTTCATAAGCAAAGAGTAATCATTCTGACAGATACTGGCAGTAATTATAGGATTTGGTTGCAACTTATCAAGTGGACAGCATCACACAGCTCCTTATTTTAAAAAGTCACTTCCGGGGAATCTAGCATTTAGCTTAGCAATTAAGATATGCATGACCCACAAGAGAATGCTTTAGTTTGATTCTCAGTTACATCTCCTCATTCCATTAGTTTCATACTAATACAGACCCTGGAAAACAGTGGTGATGTCTCAAGTAATTGGGCTCTTGTCACCCAAATGGGAGACCTGGATGGTGTTCTAGACTCCTAGTTTCAGCTCTCTACCAGTATTGGCCTTGAGCATTGTGGGCATTTAGGGTGTGAACCCGAAGATGGGAACTCTCTCATGCTTACTCCCTCATTCTCATAAATACTATTTAATAAGTAAAAATAAGTTATTTTTAAATTTTTTATTTAGTTATTTTTATCTTCAAAAGCAGAGTGACGAAGCTGGGCCCGGCTGAAGCCAGGAGCCTGAAAAATCTACCCATGTCTCCATATGGTGCCAGGACTGAAGGACTTGAGCCATCATTTGCTACCTCCCAGGTCTTTTCCAATACCAGGAAGCAGAACTGGAAACAGAATGACCAGGACTCAAACCAGGCACTCCTATATGGGATGCAACATCCCAAATGGTGATGTAACTGCTGAGCCAAACACTTAAGACCAATAAGTTTATTTCTGATAGCACTGAAGTATTTTATGTGCATGTATGCACTTGTCAGCATTTAACTGATTCTGTCATGAAGATTTCCATGATAGAAGTATTATTTTACAAAGAGAAATGATCGGCTGGCGCCGCAGCTCAATAGACTAATCCTCCACCTAGTGGCGCCGGCACACCCGGTTCTAGTCCCGGTCGGGGCGCCGGATTCTTTCCCAGTTGCCCCTCTTCCAGGCCAGCTCTCTGCTGTGGCCAGGGAGTGCAGTGGAGGATGGCCCAAGTACTTGGGCCCTGCACCCCATGGGAGACCAGGAGAAGCACCTGGCTCCTGCCTTCGGATCAGCGTGGTGCGCCAGCCGCAGCACACCAGCCGTGGCGGCCATTGGAGGGTGAACCAATGGCAAAAGGAAGACCATTCTGTCTCTCTCTCTCACTATCCACTCTGCCTGTCAAAAAGAAAAAAATGATCAATACTTGTATTATTTTTTAATCTTTCAAAAGTGATCACTATTTAATTATTCAAATACTTATTCAATTGAATCATTTACAAAAGGCTTTATTGGCTTAACCCTTTAAATGCATGGCACTTAACTCTTATTTAATAAAAAAAAGTAGAAAGAGATTATCAAATGAAGGGCAGTCATCCTTAAATTACTCAAGTAAGACATTTGGGTAATCTGTAGTTTTTCAAATGATTCATCTGACTGCTAAAATGATTAGTGAACAACCTGAGCTACATCAGGAAATTCATATAAACATAACAACACCCATAGGTGCTTTTTATTTTGTAGAGATTGAAGATTGCCTGTGGCAACTTTAAGTTGTTTGCATAATAATTAATATGAAAAGATTTGTATGTTGTCAATAGTTAGGTTTCTTCTTCCCTAAAATAAAACACATTTAATAATTATTTACTACAAAAATGTAACTTGAATCTGATTTTCCCAAGCTTTATATCAATAAAATAAACAAGAAATATTAATACCAAAGAAATGTAAGAATGCATAATAATAACAATAAAAACATGTTGGAAAAGATACCAAGATATTAATAGTGATAGTGTCTCTGAATGGATAGATTCTCAATGGTGTTTCATTTTGCTTTTCTGTATTATGCAAGTTACCTTAATGATTGGACATTAATCTTGAGATAACCACAACTGTATTTTAATAGTCAAAAAAGAAAGAACATAATCTTATCTCATAACACTTATTAAATATTTTCCAAAAACACTTTCTAATTCAATTTCTGTTTTTAAAAGCATTCAAATGCCAAAATGAAGCTAACTACTTTCCTGGCCCTTTTGCTCCACCATGCTGAACTAATGTGCTTCCATGAACTATCACACTAACTCCAATTCTCTGCCCTTGGAGTCATGTCATCTCCAATATCTTACACACATTTCACTGTGTTCCTTAATTAAGTAACTCCTAGTTTTCTTTCAAATCCCTCTCCAGGAAGCCCTTCTTAGCTTCTATGTTTAAAATAAATGATTATCCTTTAGAGAGAGCTGCTTATACATTCATCAACAGTAACCACTATCACATTGGGATAACTGCAGAAACTGTGTTATTCCCAAGTGACTGAGCACAATGCTTCCTAAAGAAAAAGAATAGCGAATAAGTAAGCAACTTTGACATTTTCATAATTTAAAGATTTAGTTGAATTTTTTTTCTTTCTGCCACTCAAGTGATTGGCTGTTTCACTGAAGTGGTTAAACCAAATAAGTGTTTTAACTTAACAGGGGCTATACTTACTTACATAAACTCAACCCATATACTTGATAAGCTAATTCAATAAACTGGCATACTAAGAGCCAGGTTCTGTGGTTAAGCAGTGAAATATACAAAAGAGAGAGATCGTGTGACTTTCCTCAACAGAGAGACTAATAGATGGACTAACAGAGTCAGGTATATCTAAGCCACAGTAGAAAGTGCACGTGCTATATTGAGACATGCTCTTTCTGTAGCAGTAATGAAAGCGAGTAATGTAGGATGTGGGGACAAGCCTTCGGGTTCTAACAATGTGTAACACTCAAATGTACATAAGGCAAAGCAGAGATTGGACTGGACAACTGTCTAATGTCATTGATATATATACTCAATGTAATTGGAATGAACAGAAAAAAATAACAAAATCCACTGTTATTAACTCAGGCTCACATTAAGAGATTCAAAGATATGCTGACTCCCACTGGCTACAGAATCTGTAAATTTGGAAAAGAAAATTTTATGAAGATTTTATATTATAAATATATGATATACTATATAAATATAAGATATTATATTATATAGTAATGTATTATCTCAAAATTGAATTCCTAAGTCCAAAGTTGAGGAGTAAGAATAAAATATAAATTTCGCCTTAACTTATACCACCATAAGGAAGTAATCTTTTGTGTAGAATAACAATGTAATTTTTTGCTATCTCAACCTTCAGCATTATTGCCTTTCCTATCTCTCAAAGAAGTAAATTAAAAGTAATAATAATAATAAATTTGCATCTGTTTTAAAAATCCAATAAGCATGAATAGTTTTTCATCCTCACAGCTTTCTGTTTACAAGAAGTTCAGAAACCTCATCTGTATTCAAGCCCGATTTCCCTTTTACCTCATTCTGACTCCATAAGCTTCTATAGAAGTTGATTAACATAAATAAGACTGTCAATTGTTAAATCAACAACAGGAGTCACTGTGCACTTGCTCCCCCTGTAGGACCCCTGTCCTTAATAAGTAGTTCTATGAGAATTAATGGTAAAACTAGTCTTCAAACAGTACTTTATACTTTGTGTGTATGTGTAGGTGCAAACTGTCAAAATCTTTACTTAATATAGAGTTGATCTTCTGTATATAAAGAATTAAATATGAATCTTAATGAAGAATGGGATGGGAGAGGGGTAGGAGGTGGGACAGTTTGAAGGTGGGAGGGCGGGTATGGGGGAAGGGGAGAGAGAGCAGGAAAGGGGAGGGCTGCGGGTGGGAGGGAAGTCATTGGGGTGGGGGGGAAGCCAATGTAATCCATAAGCTGTACTTTGGAAATCTATATTCATTAAATAAAAGTTAAAAAAAAAAGAAGAGCTATAATCCAAAAGTTGTACCTATGAAATTTGTATTTATTAAATATAAGCTTTCTATAAAAAACAAAGAAGTTGACTAAGCATATCAAATTCACTTTCCAAAAGCATAATGAAAATTCTTTATCAGAATCATAAGCCATATTTTTTAACTACTTCAACTTTCATTTCTTTCAAACTCTTATTTCTTCAATTGTTACTTCAACCCACAGAACATTGCCATTTATTTGGAAAAACATGAAAATAGGAGGTTGTGGTTGCTTCAGTTATATCTGGAAATTACCACGTGTCCTGTGTTTCCACTAAACTTAAAGAATAAACTGCACCTTGAACTCATGACCACAATCCTAAATAATCTTCTGTAGTTTCTGCTTCATATGGTAGCCAGATAGAATTCTTATGTTTGGTTTCCTTATTACTTGTAAAATAACAAGCCTCTGGTCTAGAATTCAAGTTCTGGAATTCAAGTGTCTCTGATTTTCTGCCTTTACTGACTAACAATCTGCTCCTTGTAAAATATCTACTTTTCCCATAAGACCCAGTGTTGTTCTCTAAGCAGTCAGAGAACTCGCCAACCTCGGTATCTGCTCTCTCATGGTTTCTTCCAATAGACTAACCTTCCTCCCATTTCACCTATTGAAACTCAGCTCATCAAAAGCCTCCTTCCATGGATTCAGATTATCCAGGTTGTCCCACTTGAGAATAATGTTTCTGCCTGCTGCACTCTCTTCTGATTAGTATCTCTCTTGCCACTTCTCCTGTATTTTACTCAAGTGTGATCACTGACCACCAGTTAGCATATAGTACATATACAATAACAGAACTATAAGTTAGTGGCTGAATCCTGTAAAACAATGACGCAGAAGGCATTGCAGGATTATTTCCTCTTGTTACACAAATACACATATCTACTACCATTATTTGATAGTTTCAGATGTTTTCAGATATTGATTGACTCTATATTGACACATCACCTGACATCAGAAATTGTTTTAGTGAATCATTCTCCAATAGCAACTTATCTGCCACTTATTTTGTTTCTCACATAATGAAAAAGTATGAGGAGCCGGCGCTGTGGCGTAGTTGGTTAAAGCCGCCACCTGCACTGCCAGTATCCCATATGGGCACCAGTTCGAGACCTGGCTGCTCCACTTCTGATCCAGCTCTCTGCTATGGCCTGGGAAAGCAGTAGAAGATGGCCCAGGTGCTTGGGCCCCTGAACCCATGTGGGGGACACGGAAGGGGCTCCTGGCTCCTGGCTTTGGATCAGCACAGCTCCAGCTGTTGCAGCTGACTGGGGAGTGAACCAGCAGATGGAAGACCTCTCTCTCTCTCTCTCTCTCTCTCTCTCTCTTTGCCTCTCCTTCTCTGTGTAACTCTTTCAAATAAAGACATAAGTCTTTAAAAAAAAAAAGTATGAACAATTCTGCTGTTTGAATATCCTACTTGCCCAAATTCAAGAGAAACATGATATCAGCACATCTATCACCCTAAATTCAATTATCTGCTGTCTGTGTTACCTTTCATGGGGAACTGAGACTTGATACTCAGCAACCCATCAGCATTCTTTATGTTCCAACCTCAGACAACATAAGTCCTCTTTGTTACTGAATGATCAATACCAATAGGGATACAACTGAAGCTGATAGTTTGTAAATACTTTTACATCATAGAGTAGTTAAGTATCATGGCTACAAGGTCATATCACCAATAGTCTTACCTTTTCCTAGAAAAATATTCTACAAAATATAGAAGACATTATCACCGATTAATTCCCATGTTATGAACAAATAAAAACAGAATCACAAACATTCCTCAGACCATGAATTTTTATATTGAAATATTAGAACACTATGAAAGCCATAAATCAGTTTGGCAGTACCACAAAACAAAATGATTCTAAATTCTATGGATAGCAAAATACAGACATGTAAATCTTTTAAAAGTGGAAAATCATAACCAAGCAATTTTGATGATCTGATTTAGTCATTTAAAGATCATATTTATTCTTGCACACTAAAAACTCCTCAAACTACTTGAATATTTTCATCTGAAAACAAGAAAGAGAGAGAAAAATGAAGCATCTGAATTTGTGATCATATAAAATATGTGATAATATGTTTCTGTCACTATTAGTGCTAATGGCTATACCAAGTTCTGGCTAATGCATAAAGTCTTAAATATTAACAGATATTGTGACAAATTCTCTCACTTAAATAGTGATGCATTTACATAACACACCATCCACCTTCCTTAAACAAAAGAGATACTTGTCAGAGCCCTTGCTATCCACTGCTGTTGCTGATGGAGCAAGTCAGGTGGGAATAGGCCTAATACCACAGTGCTCTTCTGCCCCCAAAATTCAGTTGTAAGGCTAAGAAGTGGCACTCACTCCAGGATAGCCAACACACAGGCTTGCCAATGATAAATTTATTCCTAAGTCTTGAAAGAAAAACTGGGCTAACAGGTTACAGTATCAAAAATTTGATTAGAAAATCAGGAGGTTTTCTAAAGTAAGTCAATGTAAGTCCATCATTAAGGAGGTAAAAAAAAAGATGAAAGGGTGAAAGCCAAACAGTAGAAAAAAGGCAAATGAAGACACCAGGCAAGGCAAAAAGAACAGGCACGACAGCTGTCCAAGGTCCTGACTCCAGTCAGCCAATGGGCTTAAAATTATCCAAAAATATAGCCCAACTCCAATTCCACAGTCATATGTACCCAGATAATTGATTTCACAGGTTTATAATAATATTATCATCCTACTGATATACCAAAGCTACAACGAGGAATAGGCCAAGATTCATAATTATTACAATTGTTGGGAAAGAGAAAAATAATTTTAACAATAAATATTTTCTATATTTCAACATGAAAAAGTTTTCCCAATAAGTTAGTGCTCTTGGGAACTACTGAAACCAGAAGTAACAAGGCAACGCAGCTCATTTCAACTTATTCCAAGGTATCACAGTGAACCAAATTGGCAGGGATTCTTCTAAGTACTAGTTACACAGAAGTCAGACAGTTAAGTACCAGTTTGCTAATTGAATCACAATATGGCTCTTCACAAGCTGTGAATACAAAAAATGTCGAATGACCACGGGACAGTCAAGGAGGTATTTATGTTATTAATATGACAATTAGAAGTAGGAGAAACTTAAAAGATCTGAAGAGCTTCATGGTATCTGCCACATACACCTAATACACTGCCAGATGTGGACACACACTGGAACCTGTTTCCAAATAATCTTTACTGACCTTCCACATCATTCCTATGGAAATTAGCAACATATGCTGACTGGCAAGAGTTTCCTACTGCATTTGTGTTATTGGCAACCTTTATACAGAGACAATTTGGCAGAGTCCATGGCATCATGCATGGCTTTTAGATCCAATACTGACTGTGCATATGTCTCATATTTTGGGACAACATTCTGCACACAACCTATCCTTTTTTAAAAAAACCACCATCAACCATCAAAACAGAGAGAGTGAAGGAAGAGGGAAGAAGAGAAAGACAAGGAAAAAATAAAACAGAAAATCTATAAGTCAATTATAGGAAAATTTAATTTTTCTTTTTTTTCTTTTTATTTTCTTTTTTTATTTTTATTTATTTATTTTGACAAGTAGAGTTACGAGAGAGAGAGACAGAGAGAAAGGTCTTCCTTCCATTGGTTCACTCCCCAAATGGCCACTACGGCCGCGCCGATCCGAAGCCAGGAGCCAGGTGCTTCTTCTTCGTCTCCCGTGTGGGTGCAGGAGCCCAAGCACTTGAGCCATCCTCCACTGCTTTCCCAGGCCACAGCAGAGAGCTTGACAAGAAGAGGAACAACCGGGACTAGAAGATGGCGCCCATATGGGATGCTGGCGCCACAGGCGGAGGATTAACCAAGTGAGCCACAGCACTAGCTCCAATCATGTTTCTTATATGCAGCTGCCAGCAACACACAACAGGCATCTGTCAGTGTAGGCCATCCCTTAAGAAGTCTCCTGGGGAGTCTGTGCAGGGAGATAGATAGCAGTGATACACCAATGGGTGAATCAGTGGACTCCTTTAGCAGTGCTAGTCCATAAGTCTACTAGATGTTATTCTAATTCCCACATGGCAAACAGCAGATACTTTCTGCAGGTAAGCTTTATCTTTGCCTTTTTCATATGATCTTGTATGTAGAGAACACTCAAGATTCCTCAATAAAGCTGGTACAAAAACTAAATTCAGCAAAGCAGTACAATACAAAATAAACATAGAAAAAGCAGTTGTGTTTATATACAAAACTGAACCACCTTGAAGGGAAATATAGAGAACAGCTGGATTTGCAATAGCATCAACAGGGATAAATTACTTAGAAATAAAGTTAACCAAGGAAATAAATTATTTAAACACCAAAAGCTATCGTGTTAATGAAACGAATTAAAGATGACACAAATAAAAAACATTTTAAGAAGTTAGTACCACACTAAATGATCTACATATTCAAATATATAAAATGATCTACATATTCAAAGCAATCCTTCTAAACACATCAACATTTCATTTTAGCAGAAAATGTTAAAAACTTAGAATTCATATAGAATATAAGAGGACCCCAAACAACCAAAATAAGTTTGCCCCTGCTTGCACCCCAAGGGCCCTGTCCTGGACACCCCAGACGCGAACCCAAACCCTGCCCAGATCCCCAGCTCCTGCAGGAACTGCAAGGGCCCACAGGCACAGTGATGGCAGGTGCCGCAAGGGCCCCGCCCTAGGCACCACATAAGCGACCCCTCGCTCCTCCCTCACCCGGGGCTTACTTCTCCTGGCAAACAGGATGACTCAGAACAACCATTACTGTTTCTTCTTTCTTTCAGCACGCCCCAAGTACCCTATATCCAAGAGGCTACACTTTTGAATATACTAAAATACAGGGTAAAAAGGATCTACTGACAAAACAAAGTAGTCCTTTGCTGTCTCAACCGGTAAAGGTCAACTTCCCCAGTGACTATTAGCTTCCTCAGGAAAGTAATAAAACTCAACATGGAAACTTCAGTTTTCCCTGTGGGATTCATATACAAACAGAAGCCTTATCTTGAGTTTCTCTGCTAATTGGAAAAAACTGAGGGGAAGACAAAACCCCTCAACATCCTCCTCCTGGGGTCTCAACTGTGTTAGTGCATCAATTCCTGAGAGGGGCAAAGGAACACTACAGTTAGCTGGCTTCATCTCAGGACCCTCCAGAAAGAATAGGACCATACACTGTCTTCTGGGCATAAGTGACCTCCTTCTTATTTGCACATCAGTTTATCAAATGTACAGAATCCTCCAGCTAACACTTCCTTTCTTCATTTCTCTATTAAAGTGCACCTGTGTGTATGAATAATCTATCCACAACAGTTCTACAAAATTTCTCATATTTGTTATTTGTACTTTATCTTGTTCTACAAAAAATTCATTTGAGATTTATCTAAAACTATAATTTTTAAATGCAGATAGTCACTTACATATATGCATCAAATATGAATGCTTTGGAAGTCCCAGGGAAATGAAGATAACAGTAGAAAAGTCAGATCAAACCATAGGTATGGTTAGGTAATTACAGTGCCTGCCACATAGCCCCTAGCACTCTATTAGAGGCAGGTAGCAGAGACAACTTCTGAAGATCCTACTATTTGAGGGACAATTAAACTGATTAGTATACAACATATATCATACATGTATACTACATACACATAGTATATAGCATCAGAAACAAGCTCCATAAGACAATTTGTTTACAATAGGTATTTTCATATTGTGATTTTTAAAGGAGATGAAGAGACTAAAAGGTGAAAAACATATTGATATAGTAATTTTTTTAAGATTTATTTATTTGAAAGGCAGGGTTACAGAGATGCAGAGGCAGAAAGAGAGAGAGAGAACAAAAGAGAGAGAGGTCTTCCATCTGGTTCACTCCCCAGATGGCTACAACAGCCGGAGCTGTGCAGATCCAAAGCCAGGAGCCAGGAGCTTCTTCCAAGTCTTCCACGTGGGTGCAGGGGGCCAAGCACTTGGGCCATAGTCTACATCTTCCCCAGGCCATAGCAGAGAGCTGGACAGGAAGTGGAGCAGCCAGGACTTGAATCGGCACCCACATAGGATGTCAGTGCTGGCCCCTAGAATTTCTTTTTTATACAATACATAATAGGTGAGATGAAAAACCTACAGAAGTTTTCATATTTCAACCAAGTATATGGGCATCACTACCTGAGTTACTTATGTGAATCCCTAATATAATGACAGAACTAGTGGCATTAAAAAATAGATTCCTACCATTCATCAATTTGAGAGTTGACATCATTCAATGGCAAATGTGTTCAGAATGTGAAAGAACGCTGCTCTGGTCATAAAAAAGAAGGACAATTACAGTGGGAAAAAAAAGTAATCAAGAATAAATTTACTGCACCCAGCGTTTTGGCGCAGTGGGTTAAAGCCCTGACCTGCAGCACCAGCATCCTAGATGGGTGCTGGGTCAGCTGCTCCACTTCTGACCCTGCTCCCGGCTATTGTGCCTGGGAAAGCAGGAGAAGATGACCCAAGTCATTGAGTCCCTGCACCCAGGTGGGAGACCCTTTAGAAGTTCCTGGCACCTGGCTTTGGACTAGTTCAGCTCTGGCTGTTGTAGCCATTTGGGGAGTAAGCCAGCAGACAGAAGACCTCTCTTTCTCTGTCTCTACCTCTCTCTGTAACTGTGTCTTTCAAATAAATACAATAAATCTTTAAACAAAAAAGGAATAAATTTACATAGGGGTATTCAGATTGTAGGACTACACATTTAAATGCATTTTAAAAACTCTTATTATTGAAATTGCTACAGAAAAAAAAAACTAATTAGATATCTGAAAGTCCTTACTAGCATTTTCCCAATGAAATAATTATCTCAATACTCTATTATGAACACAAAAAAATTATCACAAAGTGTAAGTATCGCATTAAGTAGAGACCATAAGCCCAAGTGACCATATTTTTCATGGCAGAAATCAGGACATATGGCTTAAAAATGGTATTTGAGTTCAGAGGGTTACATTTATAAAAGAGTATCATTTGAGTACATCCTAAATTACATTTCATTTTGCATTTAGTGAATTTTTGGAAAACTGAAGATATCAAGATTGTCACAAACAAATCTGGAATCAATATTTGGCTAGAAATGGATCTGCTTAAGAATTTTAAAAAGGAAAAAACACTTGGGTTTTTCATAATAATCTGTTCACATCAACATACACTGGAATTGGTGAGCGACCAGTTTCCAAGTCTTCACTTTGCTACCAGCTAGCAAATTCAACAATCTGTTTTACTTCCAGAAAATTTTATTTCTTTACATATAAAATAAAAGACTACATGGTCCATTGTATACACTACATTTTGTGATTCTGTAGGCTTCTGAAAAGACTACTACTAACTCACTCCCAGTAAGTCCAGCTGCTTAACTACCAGAAACTATAGGCCGAAGTGCACTTCTAACATGGAGTTAATATCTGTCCCAGAATACTTAAATTAAATCTTTGCATCAATGTGAACTCACATAGCCACACTCTGCTAGCCAGCACTTTGATCGGATTAGTCTGTCTGAATTTCACCCTGCTGCCTGCTCTCACTTTTATCTGCCCCAAAACCAAACTGGATCACGGCTGTTCTGATCCCTGAGAGCTAGGCACACCTGAGGGCTTGCTCATCTGCCAGGCTTGACTGCTGTTGGGGATGTTTGCTCTAATACCTTATCCTGCATTCTTGTAGATTATTAAATCTTAGGTCTCTATAGGAACATTTCAGAAAAGGCCTTTATTAACTACCAAAAATAAATCCACAGTACAATGTTTTTTATGGAAACAAAGTGGATGCTCAGGCAAGTGGTATAACAGAAATAGCAGGATTTTTTTTTCTTCTTCCAGAAAATGTATACACAGTCACATCTAAAAATCAACAATAAATGCGAAATAGAAATCATCACCATTTACTTCCATAAACAATGCTTTCTCTCTTTTCCCTTATGGGTAACAAAAAGGGATGAAAATAGCCAACTGCTTCTGCTATTCCCATTTAATAAAAAGACTTTATATCTACATAATGCTATCAGCAACCAATCCACCCTTCCTCACAAGTCAGCTTTGGGTCTCTCATTCATTCCCTAACATTCCCAGTAGAGTAACTGGAGCCTGTGTCCATACACATAGCACACCAGGGAACTGCAAAGGTAATCAACAGATATCATGGTAATTACAGAATTTGTTCCAAATTTATCCTGATGGGATACAAAGTTATCATCATTATAAAACCCAGAAAAGCATATTTGAGAGGGAAGACAAGCATGCTATCAATGAAGGTCAGAGAGGATGCAAAGTATACTTAATTGTTAAGGAGTCTGAAATTTCCAAATGCTAACAAACACAGTTATCGCTGTATGGAGATATTCGTAGTCAGGATAGTCATCACAAACGTGAAAAACATGTATCCTTCCAGCATTGCCCTACTCAAATAGTTCCAGGAAATTTAATGTTGTGATAATGCAACAAAGATCAAATCTTCCAACCATGGCTTGATGGTAGCAGCATTCCATACGTTCCCTTTAATGTTTTTCCATGATTAGCATTAGGTGCCCATTCAACAATAACAGGTATGTTGTTTGGCTCTGGAACTTAGCTCAAATCTTAAAAGACACTTGACAAAGTTTCTTGTTTGCTGCTGGTAGTTGAGATATGGATACATACACGATGGTTTATAATTAGGCTTTACAGCTGCACATCAGAAAGTGCTGATCAACATGTCAATGAAAACTTGATAGCAAGTTCTAACTCAAGTGAATCTCCACTGGCTCTCTCATCTGATATCATCTGCTTTAAGTGGCAGATGTCATACATCAGAGGCTGAAAGGGAGGATATCATATGACCTAAAAGATTAAAAAAATCAACACTATAGGTAAATGAACTGAACTTTAAAAATCAATTACACAGATTTTTTTTTAACTTTTATTTAATGAATATACATTTCCAAAGTACGAATAATGGATTACTATGGCTTCCCCCCCATACCGTCCCTCCCACCCACAACCCTCCCCTTTCCCACTCCCTCTCCCCTTCCATTCACATCAAGATTCATTTTCGATTATCTTAATATACAGAAGATCAGCTTAGTATACATTAAGTAAGGATTTCAACAGTTTGCTCCCACACAGAAACATAAAGTGAAAAATAATAGATGATTTTTTTAATGATGATGAAATCAGATCAGACCTATTGTCATGTTTAATCCCAGTGAGAGTCAAGTTGGGAGTTGATAGTTTCTTTTCTTTTCTTTTCTTTTTTTTTTTTTTTTTTTTTTTTACAGAGGATCAGTTTAGTATGCATTAAGTAAAGATTTCAACAGTTTGCACCCCCATAGAAACACAAAGTGAAATATATTATTTGAGTACTCGTTATAGCATTAAATCTCAATGCACAGCACATTAAGGACAGAGATCCTACATGAGGAGTAAGTGCACAGTGACTCCTGTTGTTGACTTTACCAATTGACACTCCTGTCTATGGCATCAGTAATCTCCCTATGCTCCAGTCATGAGTTTCCAAGGCTATGGAAGCCCCTTGAGTTCTCCGACTCTCATCTTGTTTAGACACGGTCATAGTCAAAGTGGAGGTTCTCTCCTCCCTTCAGAGAAAGGTACCTCCTTCTTTGAAGACCTGTTCTTTCCACTGAGATCTCACTCACAGAGATCTTTTGCCAGAGTGTCTTGGCTTTCCATGCCTGAAATACTCTCATGGGCTTTTCAGCCAGATCCGAATGCCTTTAGGGCTGATTCTGAGGCCAGAGTGCTATTTAGGGCATCTGCCATTCTATGAGTCTGCTGAGTATCTCACTTCCCATGTTGGATCACTCTCCCCTTTATTTATTCTATCGGTTAGTGTTAGCAGGTACTAGACTTGCTTATGTGCTCCCTTTGACTCTTAGTCCTTTCATTATGATCAATTGTGAACTGAAATTGATCACTTGGACTAGTGAGATGGCATTGGTACATGCCACCTTGATGGGATTAAATTGGAGTCCCCTGGTATGTTTCTAACTCTACCATTTGGGGCAAGTCAGCTTGAGCATGTCCCAAATTATATATCTCTTCCCTCTCTTATTCCTACTCTTATGTTTAACAGGGATCACATTTCAGTTAAATTTCAACACTTAAGAATAACTGTGTATTAATTACAGAATTAAATCAGTCATATTAAGTAGAACAGACAAAAAAACTTTTTAAAAAAAGATTTATTTATTTATTTATTTTAAAGTCAGAGTTACACAGAGAGAGGAAAGGCAGAGAGAGAGAGGTCTTTCATCCGATGGTTCACTCCCCAACTGGCTGCAATGGCTGGAGCTGCGCTGATCCGAAGCCAGGAGCCAGGAGCTTCTTCCGGGTCTCCCACGCGGGTGCAGGGGCCCAAAGACTTGGGCCATCCTCTACTGCTTTCCCAGGCCACAGCAGAGAGCTGGATCGGAAGTGGGGCATCCAGGACTTGAAAGGGTGCCATATGGGATGCCAGCTCTGCAGGAGACAGCTTTATCTGTAATACCACAGTGCTGGACCCAACAGATTTACATATAAAGCCAGTGGTTGAGTTTAAATAATAAATCACCGCTTGAAAAGGATCTAATTATTCAGAAATTCATCTGGAAAATACCTGGACTTTTCCTTTGATTTCAAGCCCAATAGATCTAAAAGTGAAGGGAGACTGATAAAAAGTACCTTGAAAATATTAATGTGTTGACAGAATTATAGTGCCCAGAAAATAGGTGGTAAGAGTTCCAAGGTACACTCTACTAAGCAAGCTATCCCTATACTTTACTTTGTTTATGAGAACTGTATTTTACCCTAGAACTTAAATACATGTTTTCCCACATTACACTGAAAATAAAACCCTGTTTCTACTTTCACACACCAAGCTCTTTTATTGGTGTATCAGTTAATCTCTATTTAGTTTGGCTTTTTCTATGATTCCTATGTTAAATATGTTCTTCAGTAGCTTTTTCCTCTTTGGAAAAAACTGTTTGCTCTAGCAAATGTCAAAAACCAACTAATGAGGCACTTCAAATATGCTGCTGAATTCAGACCCTCTTTATGACAAATTTGAGGATGAGTCTAATTTAGGAAAGAGGGTATTTTCCCAGATCACACATCCACTCACCCATTGTGCTGTGGTTTATTGAACTGAGAGTCACAGCTAAGACTGCAAAACCTCTTTATTTTGAGGGGAAAAATATTGTTAATGAAAATGCATTACAAATATATAGAATTTAAAAAATTATAATACAATGGTTGAGTTTTGAGCTTTAAAAAAATTTAAGTGCACATCCTCGCTTTGCTACATGAAGTTTGGCCCTGGCATGTTCTTTATCTTCTCCAAATCTATGAGTTATTGATGGATTAGTTTATATAGCATATGTGAAGTGCTTAGCCTAACAACTTGCTTATAGCAAAGAAACGATGCATTTTCATTCTGTTACCATTATCGTTATTATTTATCCACTTCTGCATACTGTGAAACTCAGATTAAAACTTCAGATCTGGCAATCAGATTTGATACTTTATCTCTGTATTTAATTATTAGTTTCACTTAATTCAAAGTATTTCTAATGGAAGAGATATAATAAGCCACTGGTCAAGAGGAAAACATAGCACAATTTTATTAATAACCAGAAGTTTGACAGGCAATGTTTTACAAAGAAGCAAAATGAACAATTTTGCTTACATTCAGATACCCCATGTTAGGCAGTCATAAGGTAATTATTCATTCATTCACAGCACAAAGATTTATGAAAATGCAGAAATGATAAGCGATCAGTGTCATGAGAGAAAGATCAATTAAATGTTGGAGGAGGTCAGCAGTACAAGAGGAATTTTTTTGGCCCAGAAATGTTTAAACTATCATGGACTGAGACAGCAATCTTGTTTCTAAAATTGGTCTAGGGTTATTTTCATTGCTGAATACCCCTTCCACTCACTGCACCTTCTAGCTCCTCTGTATTCCTTACATCAGCCAGTTAGGGTCCGTCCAGAGGAGCCAATAAGAAAGATAATGGATCCGTAAACCACATCATGTGAGACATGGTTAAATGAAATAGAAGCATTAATCCTGGAAAAGCAAAAGTGTGGGGAAGCCAGGGTTGATGTTGTGGTGTAGGTGAAGTGTTCTTGCATGAAATATTAGATGTCCTGTGTAAATTCAGAAATGTAAATTAGAACCATGGAAAAGGGTGTCAGAACACAGATTGTATATTAATTTAAGAAACTAGTTTATAATGGCTTAAGGTATCCGACCTTGACTTTCTCCTGGGAGTGTGAACTCCTTTCTACTAAAACAGTAAAGAAAGGATCACATGGAAGGGAGAAAATCCTCACCATGGGGAGGAATGGGTGAATTAGACAACTTCAAGGCCCATGCCTAGTCTGTTGATGAAGTATCTAAAACTTAAAACATCTTCCTCTGAGAGAAAAGTAACTGTAGAAACCTATTTTATGTGTCTATGTTCTATATTTTCCATTTGCATATCTGTGAGCAAACCAGAAGTAGAAAATTACTGGGAGCTTGACCTTCCTTAGAGAGTTTAGCTGTAATATCCAACAAAATGTGGCCTCTTGAGGTAGGCCTTTGGCCTAAGAGTTAAGATATCCATGGACCACACAGGAGTCCCTGGATTCAAGCCCTGGCTCTGGCTCCTGACTTCCAGCTTCCTGCTACTGCAGAATCTGGGAAGGAATGATGATGGCTCAGGTGACTGAATTCCTGCCACCCACATAGGAGACCTGGATTGAGTTCCTGGCTCTCTACTTCAGTGCAGTCCAATCCTGCCCATTCCATGTGTTTGGGAGCGTGAACCAGTGCATGGGAGCTCTGTCTCTTGAATAGATGCATTAATTAATTAATTAATTAAACCTCTTGACTCTCAACACAAATAGACATGAGCAGAAGTAAGGAAAAACATAAAAATCACAGCTTCTGAAAAACCTAAGGGGAGGAGGTCTGCCATAGTACCAGTGTAACAAACAACCCCAGTTCCCCGCCAGGCTTTATTTTCACTGCCTCCTGAGAAGGATAGAGAGTTTTATTCCAAAATGATGAATAGTGATGTCAGGCTGTGCCTTCCACTCTGTCTCAATCCACTGCCCATCTAGGGGGAAAAGGATAACAAATACAAGGGTTTATTTTGTTTAGAAGGGTCTTTCATAGAGAGGAAATTCAATGGTTGTAGTTTAGAAACAATTTCCAAAGCCAACCAACACAGAGACAGACCCCGGTGCTCCTTAAAGACCGTGACTATGACAGTACCATCATTTACCTCCCTTAGCTTTCTCCACCACTTTATCCTCAAGACCTGCCAGACTACCGGTTCTAATAGAAAAACCCTCAGCTGGTAGGATAAAGTGTTGAAAATGAAAAACTCCACATATAGAAATTTGCCACTGGTAATTCAATATAGCTTGAATTTTTACTTTGAGTCCATCATAATGGATCTACTCAAAAGGACAATACCATGGGTGAAGGATGAGAAGAGATGGATTGCGAAAATAAGAACTACCTTGTGAGTTATGAAACCCGGGTTCATGTCCCTATATCTATAACTTTGACTAAGTCTGAGACAGGTTTTTCATCTACCTACATAATTAGGATAATAATGACTACAGGACTACTGGGACCTAAAAAGGAAAAGTATCTATGAAAGCACTTTATAAAGTCCAAAACACTATTCAAATCTTAAGAGGCAGGCATTTGGCACAGCAATTAAGATGCTGATTGAGATGCCTGGATCCCATATGGAAATGCTTACATTTGCATCCTGGCTCCACTCCAAATTCCAGCTTCCTGCTAAAGTGCACCCTGGAAGATAGTAGGTGATGGCTAAAGTGGTTGGGTCCCTGATACCCATATGGAAGATCCATATTGAGTTCCTGGCTCCTGGCTTCAGCCTACTTGGGTAGTGAACCATCAGATGGAAGACCCCTCTCTGTCTCTATCTTTCTGATTTCAAATAAGTAAAACAATTAAATTAGTAAATATTAACATATGACCATATTATACTACGCCTGATCATTGTGTTCTGATTTCTCATATCTCAATAATTTAACAGGAAGTTAAGGGAACTTAACAATATTTTGTTTGTTTGTTTGTTTGTTTTTTGACAGGCAGAGTGGACAGTGAGAGAGAGACAGAGAGAAAGGTCTTCCTTTGCCGTTGGTTCACCCTCCAATGGCCGCTGTGGCCAGCGCGCTGCAGAGGGCGCATCGCGCTGATCCGAAGGCAGGATCAGGTGCTTCTCCTGGTCTCCCATGGGGTGCAGGGCCCAAGTACTTGGGCCATCCTCCACTGCCCTCACGGGCCTTAGCAGAGAGCTGGCCTGGAAGAGGGGCAACCGGGACAGAATCCGGCCCCCCGACGGGGACTAGAACCCAGTGTGCCGGCACCACAGGCGGAGGATTAGCATAGTGAGCCGTGGTGCCAGCCTATTTTGTTATTTTTTGTATGAGTATTAAAAGTATTTGCTTTTAGGCCGGCGCTGCGGCTCACTAGGCTAATCCTCCACCTTGCAGCGCTGGCACACCGGGTTCTAGTCTCAGTCGGGGTGCCGGATTCTGTCCCGGTTGCCCCTCTTCCAGGCCAGCTCTCTGCTGTGGCCCGGGAGCACAGTGGAGGATGGCCCAAGTGCTTGGGCCCTGCACCCACATGGGAGACCAGGAGAAGCACCTGGCTCCTGGCTTCGGATCAGCACGATGTACCGGCAGCAGCGCGCCGGCCGCTGCGGCCATTGGAGAGTGAACCAACGGCAAAAAGGAAGACCTTTCTCTCTGTCTCTCTCTCTCTCTCACTGTCCACTCTGCCTGTCAAAAAAATAAAAAATAAAAAAAAGTATTTGTATAGACTCTATGATCTATTAGCAAGAATATGAAAAAGTTTGTTTATGTTTTAGGATTTCTTCTCCAAGCCAAATATTTTCTTTTTATCTTATGTCTTAGTTTCTCATATTTTTAATAGAAAAAAATTCCTTGATATTCCTCTATGTTAATAATTTTCTGAGAAAAGTAGATGACTTTTACATAAAGAGCAATATAACATTATAGTTTCATGAGTTTTGTTTGGTCTACAAGGTTTAAACAATACAAAAATCATAACCACAAGAGAACTTGCTCAGAAATCTAATACTTGTGGAATAAGTCAGTGAGATTTATATACATAATTTGAAAGTATTTTAGTACACACACACACACACAACAGAAAAGGTAAACTAGAGATCAACTATCTAGAACAAGCAGATGATGGATGAGAGGAGTGTAACCTTTTCAGAATTTTCAGCTTCTGAAGCTGTGAAGATAGTGATTAATTGAGAAATTAAAAACCCTTTTCCCTTAAAAAGTCACTATGTCAGAAAAAGCGGTATTTCCTCTGCTGTCACATCACAGTCAACACAGAAGATTTTTGTGACCCCCAAGTGTGCAAGGATTTCTCTTCAGCAAGCAAGCAATCAATTCTGCAGCAGACACCAGCTGAATGTCTTCTAATTCAATCCAATTCTGATGCTATCGCCTTGAAAACAGTGTCAGATCCCACAGCTTGAAGGCTCAGTCCCACCCCACCCCCATCTGAGATACCAGTCAAAAGAACCTGCTCTCTCCACGTGCACCACCCTCCAGGAATTAGCCATGGGCTTAACTATGTGGAGGCTCACTGACCCTGTCCATTTGGTTTTTATGAAAACTTCATTGCTTAGGTATGATCATTAATAGACAACATCGGGACTCCCAGCAAGGCCTGCCTGTCTGGATTCTTTAGCTGTCCTTCCTGTGGGTATGAGGCAAGGCCCTTGTGGAATGAGGAAGGTCTCACAACCTACTATGTTTCTATGGCCTACCAGGAATGAAAGACAAAATATATACAGCACCATATCCCAGAAATCAAGATTTCCACTAATCACAAGGGCAATGGCTGAAGTAGCATGGTTCATCCTTAGATTTGCACTTCCTTGCAGATGGAAGAAAATGGAAATGAAGAGCATGCTAGTGCTAGAATCACAGAGCTGGCCAGAACATTAAAGTCACCTTGACCTTGGGATTTTTTTCATGGCACTCCCACCACCCCCAAAGGGTCAGTCCCTCTGAGCTGGTCAGGAGAGGAAACCTACTGTCCTGGAGAGACCCATTCTACAGCTCAATGACTATTCTAGTTAGAAAGCTCTTTTCATATTGCTAGGCAATAAAGTGGGAATGGGCCTCACAGCAAACTGAATATTCCTCCCCAAAACAGTAGTACCTACTCAGTTCATAAAGCTGTCTGCTCATAAAAGTAACATGGAGAACTCCAGGATTTTTCTGTTTCCTTTGAATGCTAAGGCCACTCTGTATTTTTACTAATGAGGAAATAGCAATGAGAAGGGTGGCATTTCGTGGAGAAAGGCCCTATCAATAGTTCTAATTATAGAATCACTCCAGGACTCATCAGCTGAGTTACACAAAAACTTTCAATAAATGCAAACACAAAATAAAACAAACATTTATATTTCCACAAGCATTATTAAATTATGACATATTAGTAATCATTAACAATCAGCAGGCAAGGGCACTGGGCTCTGCCAGTTTAATGTGCTAAACAATCAAAAATAATATCTATGGGGCAATTAATTTCCTGCACATTGACTATTGCAATCTCCACACTAATAAGTAGAGCTAAACCAAACAAAATTAAAACAATGCAAGGAACTAAAGACAGATCCAAGGATAGGCATTTGGTGCAGAGGTTAAGATGCCACTCGGGAAGCCTGCATCCCAAATCAGAATGCCCAGGTTTGAGCCTTGGCTCTACTTTCAATTGTAGCTTCCTGCTAATGCACACCTGGGAAGGCAGTAGATGATGGCTCAGTCCCTGCCTCCCACATGACAGACCAGATTGAATTCCTGGCTCCTGGACTTGGCCTGAAGTCCCAGCTATTGCAGACATTTGGGGAATAAATGAGTGAATGTAATTTCTCTCTCTCCTCTCTTCTCTTTCTTTCTCTCTCTCCCCTCTGTTTCTCAAATAAATAAAAATAGATTTTTTTAAGATTTATCCTACTTGCAAGGGGGAATCTGTAAACTTGGGAGTTGTATTTCTCAGGTTACCAGAGGATAATTGGGAGTTCTTCCAGCACCCTAAATCATACCTTGAAAACTTAGCACAGTATGAAAATCTTCTTCACATCAATTATAACTCTTACACACACACACACACACACACACACACCCTGGCATATTTCACAAATTTAAGAAAAAAGTTGCAATACATTGTCAATGCCCTAATAAAAACAAGCAAAGTCAGAACTAGAGACTTCCGATCAGTCCCATGCACTTTAAACTCTGTAAAGATAACTGGATGTTTAATACTCTTGGAATTTAAGCAAATTTAATTTTGTTACTTCAGCAACTTCCACAGAAAACTGTAAAACTGCCATTTCTCTGGTTTTGCAGAACTGCTTATTAATAAAACATTAGCCAACAATAGTATTGAATCTGTTGTAAGAATCTTAACCACAATTGCAATCCCTCCTTCTTTCAGACATTATTTAATCTGTCAGACATTTGTTAAATATCCCCCTAAATCTGCCAGGTAATGTGTTAGGTGCCATAGAAACTCAAAGAGAAATCACAAACAAATCGTGTTCATCAGCAACTCAACAGATGCATACACACACACACACACACACATGTATACACAGAATAACATGCTGGTATATGTCCATCAGTAAGTTTTCTGGGGAAAGGGGTTGGGGATGGGAGACCAGATTAATAGCATTTGCCAGTTCGTGTGATAAAAACCTTTCTGCAGTGGCTGACTTCAATCTTCCAATATCAGGGAACGTGCAAG
Organism: Oryctolagus cuniculus; assembly: GCF_051225735.1. Lineage (NCBI taxonomy): Eukaryota > Metazoa > Chordata > Mammalia > Lagomorpha > Leporidae > Oryctolagus > Oryctolagus cuniculus. The sequence continues at coordinate 56,247,331 of NC_142879.1, read as the reverse complement.
TGGAGAGTTAGAGAGAGACACAAGTAAGCTTGTCTAAGCTGGCCATAGTAAACCAGTAACAATCTACATATTGCTGACTGAGTATTTAGGTGTCTGTGTCTCATATATACACAGGGTATGTCCAAAAGTTCATGGAAAATGGAAATTAAAAGATAACCTTATTTTGGAGCAAAAATAGTTTAACTGTATAATTTTTAAATAGAATACCCATGTTCCATGAACATTTGAAGAAATTTTGTGGTGATCTTTCATGTACATATAGGTAGGGAGGTGGAGGGAAGTGTGTGTATGTGTCTGTGTGTGTGTGAATTTACCTATTTTACAATTGTTATCTTAGTGGGATTGTTTCTTTTTCCCCACTTTACACTTTTTTTAAGCATTCAACATTTGTTACAAAGAACATTTTTTTTAAAGATTTATTTATTTATTTGAAAGTCAGAGTTACACAGAGAGAGGAGAGGCAGAGAGAGAGAGAGAGGTCCTCCATCCGATGGTTCACAAAGAACATTTTTTAGAATAGTACTAGTAGCAAGATTCTTACCCTGGATCACTTTGTCTACATAGCCTTGGCATTACCAGAATGATGTGAGTTCAGAGGCTGAAATATCTTGATGGAACATCAGATTAGCTTTGGAGCCACTTTTCCTAGTTGAACTAATGACAGAAATGCCATGCAAAGTATCCAACTTTCTAGAGGTATCTTAAGACATCATAGCACAGGAAACCTTCGTGAGTCCCACCTCAATAACCACATGACTATCTAAAGTCCACACAATGTATTTGCACTGCAAACTTTTTATGATTTTTTCTTTTTATTAATATAAAGAGAACAGATTTTATGTATTTCCTATTTAGAATTCTAAGAATTTCAAATACCCAATTACAAAATGTGAAAGAAGGGAAGGGACAAGGAAACTAGAAAAACAACTCCTAAAATACAGAAACACAGCAAGAATATTTTGCTTCTGGAAAAAAAAAAAAAAAAAAAACCCTAAATAGGACTGAATCAGATGCCACCTGTTTGGTTTTCTGGTTCAATTTCCACAGTGTCTGCAGCTGTCATCAGTGGTTTCCCCTTTGGCTTTCTTGACACACAGATGCGTTTTGCTTTGGGAACATTTTTGCCTCTTCCCAGAAATCCTCTATCTCTTCTCCTTTCTTATAACTATACAAACCATTAACCCTGTCATTCCAACACCATTTATACTATTGATTTTTAATTTAAAGAACTTGGAGTTTTGTGGAGGGAAAACAAAATGTGTTACTGCTTTTTAACATTTCAAATTTCATGCATATGATTCATGCATATCATTGTCACAATGATCCTTTCAAGTAGAATATGCCTAGCATCCTTATATGGAGGAAAAAGAGGTTGAAAGATCTAAAAGACTTAATCAGTTTCACACAGCCACTGCCATAAACACAGGGGCTTCAGTCTCCATATTCAATCTACTAGCAGAGTTTGAAAGACCAGGTTGTGCAGCCATGAAAATTTTATTTCAAATCTCAATGGCACCATTTTCTATCTGGATGACCTTGAGCAAAATCCTTAATACTTTCTAGGCCTTGTTTCCCTTATTTATTCAGAAGGGAAATACTACCTACCTCATTGGACTGTTATGAAAATCAAACAAAATAAAACTCAGTATATAATGGGTTTTCATTTTCCTTTTTCTGCTTTTCTTTATTGTACCACTCACATCTCTTTTCCTTTTACCACCCTGATTACAAACACACTCACTTTTTTCTTGTCCTGATTCAACAGGTCTCCTTAGTTCAACAACGAGAAGTTCCATAGTCATTTGATGGTCAGGGTACTTGACATAGAGTACACTGCTGTAACAAGAATTAGCTCACATGCCACTGACAATTTAAACAATTATGGTAGTCCAACTGAAAAACCCAATGGTTCTTGCACAATTTTCCCCAACACACACTGTATATCATGTCACCAGGATACACTATCCCAAGAACATCACACAGGCAGATGAGCAAGCCATGAAGGAACACAGCACCATGTGTGCTGCCCATTCATCCCACATCCTCCCCCGAGGCTCAATCTGGATAAATGCTGGGTTTCAAAGCATTTATTGCACATTTCTCTCAAATAGCTGTACAAAACAAACAAGCAAATACTACAGAGAACCACTTCATGCTAAGCTGTCACTGTCCTCCCGCCTGCAAATTCTGTCTAATATTCCTCTCACCTTGTTTCCATAACTCAGCAGACTTAGTGCTCCTACCCATACTCCTCCAATCAAACTACCTTCTGCTTTGCCTTGTAAAGGCAACCTCTTTAATTGACTACACCATTGATTTACTTTCAGAGAAGTTAGCATATTTTTATAGCTGTGCTAGTATATTTAATAAGAGTGCTATTGTGTGGGTTACTGCTTAGTGATAACACTGAACGTTTTGAGTGGTTAAAATGTTCTCAGTGATCTCTTCCAATTCTAGTTCTTTTAAAATGTCAGTTATTTTAGAGTAACATTTTCAAGGGGATGTATGTAATATAGTATAAATGTACATATATTGCTTCCTCATGTGAATATTTTTTAATATGAGTACTAAGGCATCACAAATTGAGGGATTTGTTTAACTCTTTTTTGTTAAAATTCGAACTCTGCACCTCATCCCCATGGTCAAGAATGTATAATTCCCACCAAAGATAGCAGTTAAGGGGGCAATTCATACTACTTTTCATAAATGTGTTCAAGCCGGCGCCATGGCTCACTAGGCTAATCCTCCACCTTGCGGCGCAGGCACACCAGGTTCTAGTCCCGGTCGGGGCGCCGGATTCTGTCCCGGTTGCCCCTCTTCCAGGCCAGCTCTCTGCTGTGGCCCGGGAGTGCAGTGGAGGATGGCCCGAGTACTTGGGCCCTGCACCCCATGGGAGACCTGGCTCCTGCCATCGGATCAGCGCGGTGCACTGGCCGCGGCAGCCATTGGAGGGTGAACCAACGGCAAAGGAAGACCTTTCTTTGTGTCTCTCTCTCACTGTCCACTCTGCCTGTCAAAAAATTAAAAAAAAAAATACATAAATGTGTTCAACAAAATGCTTCTACCCATAAAACCCTCACATATATTAAATACAGTGTTCACATAAATATATGCAATAGTAGCCTATCTATAACTTTCAGTATCTTCTGTTTTACTATGCAAAATGATTCCATTTTAAAATCAACTAAGCCTCCAAAAAAGCAAAGATACTGTGAGAAGAGCACCATTAGCCATAGAACTTGGCACATGAGTAATTAATTTCAAGGGTAAATAAGTCAGTTCAAATATTTTTAAGTTTTCCTTTTACCCTTAGGATACTGAAGTGGAAGTAAAATTGATCAGAAGATTTTTATCTGCATGTATTCTTTGATATGGGCTCTCCAGTTTCATTACAGGAAAACAGGGATTTCTTTTAAAAAATTTATTTATTCATTTGAAAGGCAGAACTACAGAGAGGCAGAAAGAGAGAGAGAGAGAAAGAGAGAGAGAGAAGTCTTCCATCTGCTGATTTACTCCCCAAATTGCTGCAGCCAATCCAAAGCCAGGAGCCTGGAGCTTCCTCCAGGTCTCCCACACGGGTGTAGGGTCCCAAGGACTTGGGCCATCTTCTGCTGCTTTCTGAGGAACACTGGCAGGAAGCTGGACTGCAAGTGAAGCAACTGGGACTCAAACCGGCACCCATATGGGATGCTGGCACAGCAGGCGGTGGCTTTACCCACTATGCCACAGCACTGGCCCCAGAATATAGGAATTTTTTAAAAAATTGAAAAATTACCACATCAGTCTTATACATACATACACACACTCTAGAAATTACTTGTAAATCTATTTTTCTTCCAAACTTAGGATTGTACAACACTCTGATAAAGAACTTATTATCATCATCACTCATTCTTTATTCTCTGACACTTCTAGCAAATTGCCTTGCACAATAAATATTTGCTAAATTAAACTGAACCAATGTATAATTAAGTCAGAGTCTCTGAGCAAAGTTGTTTAAAAGAAACAAGGTTTATCCCTAACTAACAAGCAAATAGACTGTTCAAAAAATGTATATTCTAAATAAAACTTATGTCCTATTACTATCCTAGAGACTGAAAATAAAAGGCATTGGTTACAGTTGCTGAATTGGTTATTTTTCTTCTTGGTTACAAGTGGCAGAAAACTCAAGTTACAACACCTCAAAGAAGACATAAGTTAAATTTTCTCAAACGTCACAGTTTATGTAGACAAGTCAAGCTAATATATTTACTCTAATAATCAGGGGCCCAGGTTTATTCTCTTTTGTTCTACCATCATCAACTCAGCCTCTATCTCATAAGCAAGATGACTGCATTATAGCCAGCAGGAGCGAGGAGAGGTGAAGTAAGAAGAGAAAGACACGTCCTCTTTCTTTACAGTAAGCACTTCTCAAATACTTTATTGCACCTGTTTATATCCGATTGACCAGAACATATCAAATGTCCATGCCTAGTTGTTTGAGAGACCAAGAAATGTCACCTGTATTCTAGAGGCCGTGGGCTTCAATGAAAATGGGTGTGCTGGTACAACAGAGGGAGAAATGAAAAAGCTAGAACAGCAAGGTTTATCACAAGGAGTTTTAAGTCAAACAAACAGATTCAAAGAAAACAAATTAATTAGTTTTGAATAAAATTCCACAGTAAGAATATCATACGTGTTTTAAGGCTGTAGATTATGTTATTTAACAGGGAAAGTTAGAACTGCTTTTGATTGAAGCCATTAAAATTTCTATCCCAAATGTGGAATGCTTAATACTAATACTTAATACTAAGGCACTTAAAATCAGTTAAAAGGAATAATATTAAAAGCATAACTGCTTAAAACCAGAGTTTAAGATGAAAGGAGAGATTCATTTGAAATTTTCTACAGTAATCCAAATGAATACTAACTTTTTTGGTAATATTCAAATACACCTCTCTTCTTATCATCAGAATGTACTGAATACTCTGAAGTTACAAAAACTGTCTAAATGTAAATGCATTGGGAATAAAAGGACATGGAAATTAAAGAGAGCCAAGGAAAATGATAATAACAAAATGTGCAGAGATAAAGCATTTTCATGATTCTTTAGAAGATACAGTTGCCCGCCCTATTTCAACAACTACAAAACAAACTATTTCACTGATTCAAAACAAGTAAGACTGAATGAAGCTTTCAATTTGCTATTCTCTTAAATTGTTTATGAAATAAGCTTCATCACTACCACCACCCAAAAAGGTCCAGAGAATCTTCAGCATTCACTCAGCTCGATTTCGTTCATTTATCACATACTTCCTAAGTGTTCAAAGCTGTTACACCCTGAGCATTATGCTAAGTATTCAGAACTGTCGGCAGGGATCAACATAATATTTATTTTAGAAACTAGATGAATAAAAATACATTTTCCTGTCACCCACTTCTTCCCCTTTCATGGCATTAATCACTCAAAGATGAGTTTCTTGACATCTGTCTATGTCACTGTAAAATCAGCTCAGTGATGGCTACAAGTAGATCTGTGTTCTCTGCAACTCCATCATCAGTGCCCATCATAACTGTAGCCTCTTGAGACACAGCCAAGTTTGGACCTACCTGTAATGAATGAAATTGAGTTCCTACTCTTCTCTCCATTCACTCCTTTGTGCATAGCCTTTTGCACAACCAGAAAAGAGAAGCTACTCAGGGGTGGGCATTTAGTGTAGCAGTTAAAACACTGCTTGGACCACACACATCCCATATCATAGTACTTTGGATTCAATTCCCTGCTCCATTGCTGATTCTAGCTTCCTGCTAATGCTACCTGTGTGTGAGACTAGAATGAGTTCTAGCCTCCTGACTTTGGGTTGGCCCATTCCCAGCTGCCATAGCCATTTGGGAAATGAATCAACAGATGAGAGCTCTCTTTCTGTCTTTGTCTGTCTCTAACTCTGTTTCTCCGTCTGGGTGTCTCTGGGTACTTCAAATTAATAAAAATAAATGAAAACATTTTTAAAAATAAACTACTCAAATTTCTCTTCTAAATTCATTCATTTATTTAAGACACAGTGAGACAGACAGAGGGAGAAAGAGAGAGAAATTTCTCACCTGCTGGTTCAACCCTTAATGCCTGCAACAGCCAAGGCTGGGCCAGGCCAAAGCCAGGAGCCAGGAAGTCAATCCGGGTTTCCCACTTGCGTAATGGGAACCCAACTACTTGATCCATCACTGCTACTTCCCAGACTGCAATAGAAGGAAGCTGAAATCAGAAGCAGGACTGAGACTCAAACCTATGCACTCCACTATGGGATGCAGGAGCCCCAGTGCCACTATGCCAAATGTCCATCCCTGACCTATTTATTCAGAGAGAAGCCACAGAAAGACAAACAAATAAAGACCTGAATTAAAACTGTGTGAACTTAGACAAATTGTATTACTTCTCTGATCTTAAATTTCGTAATCTGCAAAATGAAAAAGCAGATAAATTCTGGGCTCTCTTTCACCTTTGAAAGTCCTACATTCTAAGGCACTAATTAATTTCCATAACAACCATAAAGGTATGCAGACTTCAAAGATACAACAAGACTGCAAAGTTATTATTAACTAGTAAGCTGGCTATATAGGAATAAAGAATATAAGGCAGCACATTAAGTGTCATGAAAATGGTGTTACCAAATACCTTGCAGAATCTACCTCCTTATACTAATAAGAAGATATGAAGATATGGAGGCAATGAAAAATGATCACTTTTTAATTTTTATCAAAAATATAACAACCTATTTTACTCCACCTGGCAAATACAAGGTATTTAAAATTTTTGTCAACAGATTAGTAATAAATAAGATAATAACATTAATTATAATGTTTATCAAAGACCTAGGTTCTATCCAAGGTTCTATGCTAGGTTCTATCCAAGACACTTTGCCTAGGCTATCTCTTTTTATCAAACACCCCTATGAATGAAACTTTTTTACTTTTCAGCATTCATGGATGAGTAAACTGAAGCAAAAGGAGTTAGTTTGCTAAGCAACAACCACACAACTAAATAGTGGCAGAGGTCAGATTTACAACCAAGACTTTGGGGCAAGTATTTGCTTAAGACACCAATTAAGACACCCATGTCCCATACTGGAGTACCTGGGTTTGACACATGGCTCTGTACCTGACCCCAGCTTCCTACCACTGCAGAACCTATAAAGCAGTGATGATGACAAAATTGATTGGTTTCTCTGCCACCCAAGTGGAAAACCTGGATTGAGTTCCTAATTGCTAGCTTCAACCTGGTTCAGTCCCAGCTGTCATGGGCATTTGGAAAATGAACCAGGGAGGGAAGCTTGCTCTGGCTCTTGCTCTTGCTCTCTTTTCCCCCTGCCGCTTTCCACTGTGACTCTAAAATTTAATTTAAAAATCTTTAAATCAAAACTTCCAAATTCCAGCATACACACTTCTTCAAATTCAACATATAGAGTCCTTAAGAAAACTTGTATTTGCTAATCACTGGAAAAGACCAAAAATAAATCTTGTAGTCTTCTTAAAAACCCAACTAATTTCACAAAGCTGCCATTTTCGTATATATTTTCCTGAAAGACAGAATGACAATTTATATTTCTTTTTTTTTTTTTTTTTTTTTTTTTTTTTTTTTTTTTTTTTTTTTTTTTTTTTTTTTTTTTTTTTTTACAGGCAGAGTGGATAGTGAGAGAGAGAGACGCAGAGAGAAAGGTCTTCCTTTGCCGTTGGTTCACCCTCCAATGGCCGCCGCTGCAGCCGGCGCACCGCGCTGATCCTGGCAGGAGCCAGGAGCCAGGTGCTTTTCCTGGTCTCCCATGGGGTGCAGGGCCCAAGCACCTGGGCCATCCTCCACTGCACTCCCTGGCCATAGCAGAGAGCTGGCCTGGAAGAGGGGCAACCGGGACAGAATCCGGCGCCCCAACCGGGACTAGAACCCGGTGTGCCGGCGCCGCAAGGTGGAGGATTAGCCTATTGAGCCACGGCGCCGGCTCTGACAATTTATATTTCTACACAGTCCCCTCAGCTAAAAGATTTTCTGGTCTAGACCATCTGGCCATTTCAGTGGAGCTAGAATTGAGTTCCTGAGTGTCTATGAGCGTTCCGATGTCCTGAGACCTTTGTTAATTTAGTTAGGCACAAGACAGAGAAGTAAAAGAATGGCAATTAAGTTCTTCTATGGGCAAGTGGCAGAAGAAGCAGGGACATTTTTCCTAAGGAACTGGGCACTCACCCTACCATTTATAATTAATTTATAAATAGATTGATATTTTATAAGATAGAAGTCTCCATAACCCTGACATTCAAATGCCTCCTTATCATTGCTATGAAGTGGGAGCAAGAGCCAATTATTTGTGTTGCTTATTTTCCACAATCCTGTTTTCAAGGATACTTAACATTTATGAAGTCACTAAACTGTCCAAATCCAAAATATTTCCATATTCTCTGCAGTGATCACATTGTACCACCCACACTGCCTAAAAATACCCTGCTCTCCATCACTCAATAGAACCACAAAGGCTAATAGAAGATAATAATCCCTAGATAGCTTCTCTTTTGTACATCTGCAGTTTCCTATGATCAATTAGATTCAAGAAGACTGGAGATAGGAAATGCACGAAATAAAATTCAGGCCACACAACCTTATCTTAATCCCACAAATAGCACTCACAAGCAATAACTGGTAAGAAAAGATTTCAACCATGGAAGCCTTTCCTGCCCTGAACTCAAGTTAATTATTATCCATAATCCGTCATTAAGTTATCACTCAAGAATGTTTCCCTCCTTTTCTCAGTGGAAATACATAGATGATAGTCTTAACTTATCTCAGGGCACAGGTCAGTATCCATGTGACCGAGGGAAAGACAGATCTAAATATACTTATGGTAGAAATCATCTCTTGTTCCAGAAATATTTTTTTCTAATCATCAAAATTGGGGCCGGCATTATGGAGCAGAAGGTTAAGCCACCGCCTATGACACCAACATCCCATACACATGCCAGTTTGAGTTCCAGCTGCTCCATTTCCAATCCAGCTCCCTGGTAATGCTCCTAAGAAAGCAGTGGAAGACGGTCCAGGTACTTTGGCCCCTGCACTCGTGTGGGAGACCCAGATGAAGCTCGTGACTCCTGGCTTCAGCCTGCCAAACCCTGACTATTGTGGCCATTTGGGGAATGAACCAATGGATGAAAGATCTCTATCTCTGACTCTCCCTCTAACTCTGCCTTTCAAATAAATAAATCTTTAAAAAAATAAGTAATCAGAAATAAATAAAACATTTTATAAATTTTCAAAAATGCTCAGATATTTCTCTTGGTACCTGATTCCATTCAGTGCCCCTAATTTAGAAGTCTGAGGGGTTGATGGCCTTATGTGATAGTCTCTGCAAACATGACAGCCTTTTCAAATGAACCTTGCTGTTGTCTTGTTATTAACTGCAAATATTCTTCACTATCCTAACATATATAAAACCTAGACAGATCCAGAAAACTAAGGCTCAAAAATGTCAAGGTATGGCCGGCGCCGCAGCTCACTAGGCTAATCCTCCGCCTTGCGGCGCCGGCACACCGGGTTCTAGTCCTGGTTGGGGTGCCGGATTCTGTCCCGGTTGCCCCTCTTCCAGGCCAGCTCTCTGCTGTGGCCAGGGAGTGCAGTGGAGGATGGCCCGAGTGCTTGGGCCCTGCACCCCGTGGGAGACCAGGAGAAGCACCTGGCTCCTGCCATCGGATCAGCGTGGTGCGCCAGCCGCAGCGCGCTGGCCGCGGCAGCCATTGGAGGGTGAACCAACGGAAAGGGAAGACCTTTCTCTCTGTCTCTCTCTCTCACTGTCCACTCTGCCTGTCAAAAAAAAAAAAAAAAAAAAAAAAAAAAAAAGTCAAGGTATTTTTTTTTTCCCACAGCAGGGGTTGAGGCAGGAAAGGTTGACTAGGTTAGCAGTCCTGCAGAGACGAAGGCAATGAGTAGAAAATGGCAGCCAACTCTCTACCAAAGGACTAGCTATGCTGGGGCTCAACTGCTTCAGAAGAAGAAACCAAACCCCTCTCCTTTCTTACAGGAATGCCGACTTTCAAATAACAGACTGCCTTCAGAAATACAGTTTTCAAAGACAATACCTAGGGGCTGCTGGGGATGCCTGCATCCCATATTGGTGTTCCTGATTTGATTCCTGCCTTCTCCATTTCCAATCCAGCTTCCTGCTATTGCACACCTTGGGAGGCAGCAGATAATGTCTCAAGTGCTTGGGTCTCAGCCATCCACATAGCAAACCCAGATGGAGTTCCGGGCTCCCGGCTTCTGCCTAGAAGAAGTCAGCTGAGATGGGCATTTTGGGAATGAACTAGCAATTGGAAAAGCTTTCTCTCTCTCTCTCAAATAAAATTTAAATAAATAAATAAAAACGGGGTAGGGAGGTGGTGTTGTAGCGTGGTAGGTTTGTGTCCCAGCTGCTCCACTTCCAATCTAGCTCCCTGCTAATGGACTGCAAAAAGCAGCAGAAGACAGCTCAAATGCTTAGGCCCCTTGTCGCTCCCCCATTCGCGGAGGAACGACACTGGACCCTGCGCTGTTCTTTTTGTCTGCTCTGCCCTTCCCGGGTTAGCTGCCGTTCCCTCATTCGTGGAGGAACGACGCCGTCCCAGGTTAGCTGCCGTCCCCTCCACCTCCGTGGAGGGGGCGGCACCCCCGGCCGCTTTCCCCACTTCCGCGGAGGAGCGGAACACCACCGGCCGGCTCTCTCGGGGGCTGCTCAGATGTTGCTCAGATGTTGCTCAGGTGTTCCCCTTAGATGTTCCTCGTGCATGTCGTCTCTCTCCTCCTTTATAGTCCTCTTCCACCAATCCATGCTCTGCTGCCCACACGCCGAGCACGCTGCTCTCCTCCGATCAGGAGCAGGATCAGCTCCTGCAGCTCATCAGTCAAATTGGCGAAGGAGCTGCGTAGAAGTTTACTCCTCCCCAGCGCCATATTGTGGCAGAGCAGATGCATAGAATAAGTCTTAATTCCAGTAACTTAGTCTAGTCTCAGTTGCTCCCCACAGCCCCTGCCACCCAGGGGGGAGACCCAGATGAAGCTCCTGGTTCCTGGCTTTGGCCTGGCTCAGCCCTGGCTATTTTGTCCATCTGAGAAGTGAACCAGCAGATGGAAACACACAAATTCTCTCTCTCTCCCTCTCTTTCTCTGTGTGTGTGTGTGTGTGTGTGAATCTGGATTTCAAACAAATAAATAAATCTTTTAAATAAGTTTTAAAGCACAGACTCTACATCTAGATCAAGCACATCAGCATCAACAACATTCCTAGTGGGATGTGAGCTCCCAGTGCTCCTTCATGTAAGAAAGGCCAGTGGTCTTTTGTTGCTCTTCAAGAATGGGGCAATCTTAACCCTTCAACACTGACTGTTTACCACTACCACCAAATGACACCTTGTTTAAAAGTGCATCTCCAAGTCCCTGTAACAGGTACTCATGCAAGGCTGATATCTATTCTCCTCTCTAAACAACACTGTTTTCTCCTTTACAACTAAAATCAACAGTATGCTGAGAAAAATTTTATCTGCATTCTTAAGGCTTTTAAAAAAAATCAAAAGAAATAGGAGGCAAGGAACTATATAAATGAGGAGACAAGAGAGCAGTGGAGGAGGGGAGAAAGGCATGTGGGAAAGAATGGAAGGGGAGGTGGCAGGGAGACGCATGGTGAACTTGATGGGTTTGTTATTTCCAAAAGCATGTTCATTCCAGTAAAATAATGGATGAGGAAAACATTTTCATTTTCTTTTCTGACAGCTGGAGCATAAACAGTTGCTGCAATAATATCAGAAATTATTGGACATTTTGAGCATTCTTGCTAGTGAGAAATCAGCATTCCAGCCAGTTTGAAATGGCAGCCCCAAGGTGCCCTAGAAATTTTGTTTTTCAAATAAAGGCATGTCAGCTGCTGGACAAAAAGTGATGTATACTGTCTACTGGGCAGCATTCTGGCCAGACACCAAATTTGGAGAGTGTCTCCCTGTACTCTGGGTTCTAGCGCGGTCATCCTTTACAGCCGGTGCTGCCCCCATGAATGAGACTCTATTCCAAAGAAGACCAAAAATGAAAGCAGCGTTTAAGACCCATCAGCCCAAAACAAAGCAATTCTAACTTGTCACCTCTAAAATACTTCAAGAGGCTGGAATAAAAGTACTTTTGAATCAGCTGCAATCAAATACATAAATGTAACTACTCTAATCACCTGCTTCTGAAAAAAGCAGCAATATAAATGAAAAAGTCAGAAAGGTAGGGGCCAGCTTTGTGGCGCAGTGGGTTAAGCCACACCTATGACACCAGCATCCCATATGGGAGCACAGCTCCCTGCTAATGAGCCCAGGGAATGCAGCAAGAGATGGCCCAAGTTCTTGGGTCCCTGCCACCCAAATGGGAGGCCTGGATGGAGTTCCTGGCTCCTGGCTCTGGCCTGGCCCAGCCCCTACTGCTGCAAGCACTTCAGAGTGAACCAGTAGATGGAAGATTTCTTCTCTCTCTGTCTCTCTCTCTCTCTCTCTGTGTCACTCTGCAATTCAAGGAAATAAATCTTTTTTGAACTGGTATGACAAATATTTGGCCCAAATGGATTTTTTAAATGTACTGCTGACAGTAGAGACTCCTGATCTTATACTAAAAAGCTACCAGCAAATATTTGAGACTGACCTGCATGCACTAACACTAATCAGGAGGAAGCATTATTGCCCCCTGAAGCCTTCCCTGTGTGATACTCACTTTGCCTGAGTCAAAATTTATCCCTCTACATTTTTAAAAAAGATTTATTTATTCATTTGGAAGGCAGAGTTGGAGAGACGGAGAGAGGGAGAGGGAGAAAGAGAGACAGAGAGAATCTTCCATCCACTGGCTCATTCCCATATGGTCACAATGGCTGTAGTTATGCTGGGCCAAAACCAGGAGCCTAGAACTCCATCCAGTCTCCCATGAGGGTTGTAGGAACCCAATTTCTTGGGCCATTTTCTGCTGCTTCCCCAGGCACATTAGCAGGGAGCTGGCTCAGAAGTAGAGCAGTAGGAATTCAAACTGGCACCCATATGGATGCCAGCAGCACAGGCAGTGGTTTAACCCACAGCTTCACAACACTGGCAGCAATTCTATACTTTTTTCCATGAAATACCTATGAACTTCTCCATAGAAAAAAGATCCACGAAATTTTTCCATTATTATAATCCTTAAACCCATCTGAGGATGATGACTGTTAAAAGAGAGATATTCTACAAACACAAAAAATTTGCACCACCCAGAGTTTCTGTGTATTGCACCTTGGTAGCCATTGACTATTTCCTATTCCTCACAGGAATGTCCATGTGTAGCTTTAATAGTCTGTGAAGATGTAACAGAAACAACATATCCCTATCTTGAATATGTGTAAATCATCAGAATCCTTAGCAGTAAACAAGAAGTAGCATGGACAGGGGCTGGGAGACGTGGTGAAAATCCCATGGATGTCGCTGTACCAGAGCACACTTTGCAGAACTGGGTTTCAACAGTGAAGCAGAAGGGGAAATTGGCAAGAGTTAAAAAACCAGCGATTTCTCTACCCATTTTCTTGGCTGTTACTGAGCGGTGTACTGTTGGGAATGAAGTTTATTTTCTTTGACTGACTTTCTGATTAATAATATTGCAGTACAGTGATTATTCTTTTATAAAGAATTGAAATTGAAATATGCTAATACATACATACATTTGAACTACACTCATCTCCAATTTGGTGATTTTCACACTAAAATTTGCCACTACTGAGATGATACTTAACAGAAAGCCCATAAAGATACAAGAAATGGAGGTACAAAAATCACATGGGGGCTGGCGCGGTGGTGCTGCCAGTTAAAGCCAGGGCCTGCAACACCAGTATCCCACATAGGAGCCAGTTCGGGTCCCAGATGCTCCACTTCTGATCCAGCTCCCTGCTAATGCACCTAGGAAAGTGGTGGATGATAGCCCAAGTCCTTTGCCCCCTGCACCCATGTGGGAGACCTGGAAGAAGCCCTGGTTCCTGGCTTCAGCCTGGCCTAGCCCCATCACTGCAGCCATTTGGGGAGTGAACCAACAGATGGAAGTACTCTGTCTTTCTCTCTCTGTCTCTAATTCTGCCTTTCAAATAAATATATATTTTAAAAAAATGAAATCTATGTTGTCATAAATGTTTGTCCATGCAAAGCACATGGACCAGAGCCGGTGCTGTGGCATGGTGAGTTAAGCAGCCCCTTGCTATGCCAGCATCTTATATAGAGTGCTGGTTGAAATCCCAGCTATTCTATTTCTGATCCAGCTCCCTGCTAATGCACCTAGGAAAACAGTATATGGTGGTCTAACTGCCTGGGTACCTACCACCCATGTGGGAGACCTGGATGGAGTTCTGGGCTCCTGGCTTCCACCTGGCCCAGCCCAGGTCATTGTGGCCATTCGAGGAGTGAACCAGGTAGCATATGGAAGACTTCTCTCTGTCACTTCCTCTCTCTCTGTTACTCTGCCTTTCACATAAATAAAATAGATGGCAAAGATATGGACCATTTGACTTGATAACTGGAAAATTATAACCAAGGATACTGTTTCTCTTTATAATTATCTGAAAGTTTTTGTATATTATTTATATCTCAAACAAAAATTTAAAAATGTATTCAGAGACTAAAAGCATTGATAGCCAATCCACAGTAGATCATTATAAGTAAAATTCATTGAACCAAGCTATTTTTCTCATAATGAATTATGATGGAATCTTTACCTGAAAAATAACTTACATGTCTCATTAACCCCAAACAAAGAGGTAATAAAAGAAGGGCAAAACGAATAGCAGCCCCAAGCTTAACTAACAGAATAGCAATGCGTAAAAGAGGTATCACATTCTCTCCCTAAAATCATCACAGTCTGTTAACTTAAAAGTAGAACTAAGAGCAATTTGATGCCAAAGACAATTTATAAATTAAATTCATAATTGGTCATGTGAGAATCAAGTACACTAAATGTCAAAAAAGTACTTCTGAATCCACTATCCTCTCATTTCATTTGTTCTCAGGATGATTGACTAAATGAGACACATTGGTGATGCCATGTTTATTTTTAATCGAAACAACAGTTGGGGTGTCTGATCAATTCAATTCTTGATCTTTTATAGGGAAATAGAGGATACACAGCCTGACCAAACAAAAATCACTTGCTACTATCATCTTGCTTCTAAAATCCAACTCTTCACATGGAACACATCCACACCATACATATTAAAACATTCAGTCATATAAAGCATTAGAAATTACTGTAACTTATTTAAAAGCACCTTACTACACCCAAACCATTTCCTTCTCAAAACATTTACATACAGAATAAGCACATATCCAGTTATTTCTATCAACATAGGATTGCAGTAATAATAATTCAGCCTCAAGTGGATTATATTCCTGATCTATTCAGTTGGAATGATTAAGACTAAAATAGACAACTAATCCTAAGTTTTTCTTTCTCATCATACTGTATTGTCATAGACATGCAAAACTGGTACACAATATAGTGCTATTCACAAGGCTAGAAAACAGCTAGAACTGTGCTCAAATACCAATACATCTTCTCATTAAAGCAAAGACAATATTGCCTCCCATGCACATTCACTACTGCCTTTTAATGATTCCAAGCTACCTAGATGAAAAGTTTTATTGAGGGCAGGTCAAGGTAGCACATAGGCTTTCGTATTTATTCACTCTAAGCTCTGATCCTCTCAGTGATAAAACAAATGCAAACTCATCCTGGACTCTATAGTGGACCCACTCTAATCAAAACCTTTATCAATTTTCTTGGTTTCAAGGAAGATTTCCTTTTTATCACTGTCAGTGTTAACTAAAGAAATCTTGCCCAATAAGCATTCCAGATAATATGCTAGAGAAAAATAATCCTAACATAAAATGCAATAAAAAACCTAGTGGCTCAGAAGTTAAAGGACCCTTAATTTTAACAATATTGTTGATTATAACCAATGTAAAGTTACCTAAGCAAGCACTCTGAGGCACACAGTTGTCATATGTATCTTTATCATGGGGACTAAATGTCTAGAAGTTTGCTGCTGATAGCAATGCTATTAAGTGCATAAAACTGACAGATCTGATGGTGGCCTCCCCCAAAAAAATCCTGAAATGGAATGATGTATTTAATGGATGTAGGACACCAGAAAATAAATCCATAAGCAATGTCATAGAAATAACACAAAGTAAAAAAATACTGTAGGCTAAGATTAAAAAAAAAAAAAACTAGAACTGTTTAGTTAGGGGAAAAAAATCACTAAAGCACATACAGTCACACCAGCACGTTCAGTCTTGTCACAGAACTGCAAAGTGGACTGTTTCCAATATCTAGAATGGGATATCCTTAGGTAATTATTATAACCCAAACGTTTAGGGAGTCTATAAGGAAAAGATCCTAAAAATTTCACATGTAACAGACAAAATCTATAGAATGCCCAAACTCGGTGTTATTATTGATGAAAGATCAACCTATGTAAAATCAGCAGGAAAGAGGTGAGTCTTCATTTACTTAAGTGGGTCTCTACCTATGGATCACTTGAAACTGTCAGGTCATCATTATGTATGGAATGGAATCCTTGGTGATCTGAGGAATCCATGAGGCCACAAAGTGGATATATACTCTGATGTAGGGAGAAAAATAAAGCAAGCCAGAAGTTTCCCTTTTTTCAAGAAAGGGAAGAAATCCATACCTTTCTGTACACCAGCATGTTGGGTGATTCATCTGCCACACCGTTGCTGCTCTGTCCATAATTGTTCCCCTGGGCCATGTCAGCCTAATCTTGGTCGCTCAGGTGTAAGAATTATCAGGCTGCCCTGCAAAGGGTCAGACAGACTTCAGTGAGATCCTAGCAGCGATGCTTACTTACAGGGTTGACATCATTCACAGCACCCACCCCACACGGAGCACACCAAAGCTAGCTGGAGCAAGTGCCACAGGACACAGATTTAAACAAACAAAAATGAATTTACACCTCTAGTATCTCCAGGGACTGTAAGAAATTATAATCTATCGGTTAAAAATAGCCACTTGCCTATGTTTAGGCTGACTTCAATTTCTAAGAACACATTTTTTCTCAAGTGTTTGATGTTCATGGCAAAAACCTGGGGTTACCATTTCTGTCGTACACAGAGTTCTCCTCTCTCTCAGCACTTGTCTCTCCACTTGCTGATGCTTTCCCAAAGGGACGACGGGCAGCCCCCGGGGCATTACACTTACTCCCAGGTGTCTGTCTGGGGTCCCCACACGCAGGTGAAGTGGAGAGGCCCGTTCCCGGTGTCATTCCCCAGCCCATGTGCGTCCTTTGCTATCCCCCTGGGTCTCCCACACAGAACCAGGGTGCACGCTGCGCCTACTTTCACCTGCCTGCGCCGCCAGCCACTGGCTCCTCTCTTCTCACCAGACTCCGCTTCGGAACCGAACCCTGCCTAATATTTGCTAAAAGACACCAGAGTAGGTCCCGAAAGAAGTGGAGAAAGGTCAAGCCTTCAGTCAATTTCCAGGGTCGCCATGGGTGAAAATCTAACTGCCAAAGCAAAAGAGCAACCAGCCTAAGAGGAGAAAACAGAGGCTCCCGGCAGCAGCAGCAAATGGCAGGCGAGCCCGTGCCCCACGTCGCGGCCGCCGGCTGACGGGCAGCAGTTTCAGCACTGTGGACCGCGGCGTGCGCTCGGCGCCCGAGCCCAGCCCCGGCGCGGGGCTCCCGGGGGCGGTCGCCCCGCGCCCGCGGACGCTCCCGCAGCGTCCAGGGAGGACCGGGTGCCGGCCAGGGGCCAGGCGGGCTCTGGCGAGCGCCGCCTCCTCCCCTCCCGCCGCCCCTATTTACCTCCTCAGCCAAGGTCACGGCCCCGCGGCGTCTCCGCTCCCGGGCGGAGTACTGGGTGCAGGCGGTGTCAGCTGGCGGCAAGCGGAGCAGCGAGGCAGGGCAGCTTCATCACACTCGGCGGATGCGGATTCCGCGCCGCCCCGGCTCGTGCTGCTTGAGGCGACCGCCACCCTCACCACCGCCCGTGCACAGGCGGCGCCGGCAGCCGCCGCTCGCGCCCGCTCCCCGGGGCCGCCTCACTGGCTCCCCCCTCCCTCCCTCTCTCCCTCTCTCCCTCCTCCTCCTCCGCCTCCTCCTCCTCCTCCTCCGCTGCTCCTCCCGGGATCTGGGACCAGCGGAGCGCGCGCGGGAGTCGAGACGCCCGGCCCGTGCGCGCGACTGGGAGGAGGGAGGAGGCGACGGTCACGTGGGGCAGGGGCGTCCGAAGGTGCCGGCTCGGATCGGCTCGGCGCTGGGCCGCCGCCACTACGCCTGGGCCTCGCGGCTTCCCCACCCTAGTCCCGCAGCCGCCGGCCCCCGCCCCACACACCGCGCCCGCCCGGGTGTGCGCGCCGCTGAAGGCCCCCAGACCGGAGCTGTATGCCGAGTGTAAGCCGGAAAGGGAGGAAGGGCCCCGGTGATGGATGGGTGGGTGGGTGGCTGAGGGGATGGGTAGATAGGTGGGTACCAGGCTGGTTCATCACGTGCCTGACGACTCCCCTGGCACCACCGGGGAAGCAGGTCATTGATTAATGTTATGCTTAAATAACAGATACCGAAACGTCCTAACAGTGAGAGGAATGACCAGGACCCGATGAATTATTCAGCTACCTGCCCCTCCCCCCACTCCCACCCCATTTGCCTGCGGCTGTCACAGCTCCCTCCTAAGTTGGAGAAAGGGGAAAAGCTTTGGAGGCTGCCAATCGGAGATGAAAAAAATCTTGCCACCTGTGAAAGTGGAGGAACGTCCCAGTGCTTGGCTACTGCTTCCACCAGAAGGTGCTGAGAGGGATTTTCCTCTTGTCCATTGTCCTCATCCCATCCTCCAGCAGTGCTCAGGGAGGGTCTGGGGTACTCACAACACCCCCCCCCCCGCGCGCGCGCGCGCGCACACACACACACACACACACACACACCAGCCCCCAAATTCCTCAGGTGTTGCCACTAGTTCTCCTGTAAGGCTTAGAAGAACATGAAGGAGAAAAGTCGCTTTTGCCCGTATTCTAGAAAAGCGATCTGTTCCTCCGGCTTTCAGGGCCAGGCTTTGAGAAGCTGTCAGTGCACCTCAGAGTTTTCCTTCCTGGGGAAGTGAATCAAGCCAGCCTTTTCTTAACTCTGGGTCTAAGCAGAGCCTGAGAAGCTCAGACCTGGAATTCAACCTTCCCCCAGGGCCATGTAGACCTGATTTCCCCAAGCCCACCCAGGCCCCAGTCAACTTTATCAAGAAACAAATATTTATCTAACTGAACCCCTGTTTTCAGGTACCAGGAAGCAAAGATCATTATCCCAAACTACTTGCCCTGCACCCTAATCTGACCCCTCCCTCACTCTTCCCCATTCCCCAAACCATTCTATTGTACTCTCTCAAATGGATGATTCCCTTTGTTTTCAACTTCTCTGAATATTCCCTTCCATTCTTTTTTTCTTTTTTTAAGGATTATTTTACTTGAAAGAGTTACAGAGGAAGAGAGAGGGAAAGAGATCTTCCATCCACTGATTCACTCCCCCATATGGCTGCACTGGTTGGGACAGTGCCAGGTTTGAGCACTGCTTTCCTAGGTGAATTAGTAGAAAGCGGGATTGGAAGTGAAGCAGCCAGGACTCCATCCAGCACTCACGTGGGATGCTGGTGTTGCAGGCAGTGGCTTCAGCTCTGTGCGGAAGTGCTGGCCCCTTCCTCCCATTCTTGCTCTAGCTACTTCTTCCCCTTCAGCCTCTTATTCCCTTTGCTCATTTTACTCTTAGGGATTGACATGATTTGCATTAATTAATTTGGAAAGAAATAACTGGGCAAGCCCATTCAGTTTTGCAATTTCCTTGTTAGCAGGGAAGTACCTGAAAGAAGCAGGTTTTCTCTGTTGCATCTCTAGAGATTCTATCTTCAGGGAGAACTTCCTAACAGAACTGAGCCAACTGACTTTACATGTGCATATGTGTAAACTTGTCTAGATGTGTATATAAATATATAGAGGCTTCAAAAATCATGTAAAATAGGATTAAAGGGTGGAAATAAGAACATAAATCTTATTTTTCAACATAAGCTTCATCAAATTTAAAACAGTTTTGTAAGCATTTAGTGCCTTCCCATAGAACTGAGGGTCCTGGGAATTCAACCATACCAATGCACTTTTTTTTTTACATTATTATATGAAGAAAAAAGGGTGTCCTTGAAATATTTTTTTTAAGATTAAAAAACAAAAAGAAGTCAGAGAGCCAAATCAGGACTCTAAGGTGGATACCCAGTGATTTTCCATGGAAGCGCTCACAAAATCACCTTTGTTTGATGTGAAGAATGAACAAGAGCATTGTTGTGGCAGGAGACTCTGTGATGAAGCTTTCCCAGGTGGGTTTTGGGGTTTTGCTATTTGTTTTTTATTTCTTTTTTTATTTATTTGAAAGACAGAGTTACAGAGAGAGGTAGAGACAGAGAGAGAGATCTTCCATCCGTTGGTTTACTCCCCAGATGGCCACAACGGCTGGAGCTGCGCCGATCCGAAGCCAGGAGCCAGGAGTGTCTTCCAGATCTCCCACGTGGGTGCAGGGGTCCAAGGACGTGGGCCATCTTCTACTGCTATCCCAAGCCATAGCAGAGAGCTAGATCGGAAGAGGAGCAGCCGGGACTAGAACCAGTACCCATATGGGATGCCAGCGCTTCAGGCCAGGGAGTTAGTTAACCCACTGTGCCACAGCTCCAGCCCCATGTTTTTTATTTCACTAAAGCTTTGACTAACTTTCTTAAAATGCTCTCTTAAAAATCAGATGTTCTTTCTGGTGCTTTAAAAATTCAACTAGCAAGCTGCCTTTGGTACCCAAAAATCTGTGGCCATGACCTTCACCAGACTTGACCAGACTATCCTGCTTTGTACCACCTCCACCTCTTGGTAGCCATTGATTTGGTTGTGATTTGTCGTCAGGATTTTACTGGTAAAGCAATATTTGATCTCTTGTTATAATTCTTTGAAGAACTACTACAGAATCTTGATCTCACTTGTTTAGATTTCCTTTGAAAGCTCTGTTCTTTACTGTGGCTGATCTGGCAGCAACAGTGTTGGCACCCATGGAGCAGAAATTTTGCTCTATTTTAGTTTTTAGGTCAGAATTGTGTAAGATGAACCAATTGAGATGTCCTCAGTTTATCTATTGTTCCTGCTGTTCATTGTTGGACTTCAATTAGTGGATGAAGAAGATTAATTTTTTCTCTGCAAGTTTATGTAGATTGTCTCTGCAGGCTTCATCTTGAACATTTTGTCCTCTCTTAAAATAAGCTATCTAGGCCGGCGCCATGGCTCGGTAGGCTAATCCTCCACCTACGGCGCCGGTACCCTGGGTTCTAGTCCTGGTTGGGGCACCGGATTCTGTCCCGGTTGTTCCTCTTCCAGTCCAACTCTCTGCTGTGGCCCAGGAAGGCAGTGGAGGATGGCCCAAGGGCTTGGGCTGTGTGCCTGCATGGGAGACCAGGAAGAAGCACCTGGCTCCTGGCCTCAGATCGGCATGATGTGCCGGCCACAGCGGGCTGGCTGTAGCGGCCATTTGTGGGGTGAACCAATGGAAAAAAGGAAGACCTTTCTCTGTGTGTGTGTGTGTGTGTGTGTGTGTGTCTCTCTCACTGTCTAACTCTGTCTGTCAAAAAAAAAAAAAAGTTATCTATTTGTAAACAACTAAATTCTTTGGGACATTGCCCATAAACGTTTCATAAAGCGTTGAGGATTTTTTCCATTTTTCCTTCCAAGCTTTGCCATGAATTTTATGTTTGCTATTGTCAACAGAATTTATATTATTCTGATAAAGGCATTTCCAGAATGATGTCTTACCCTTCTTAGTGTCTTAAACCAGATACTGTTCTGACATGTTGTAACAAGTTCGTTTGAGTTTCCATGCAAACTGTTTTTAATGCATACATTAATTTTTCCATAATATGAATTTTCATGAACTATTTTAGACTCCTCATATATTTTTAATTAATTTTACTTGACATACTGTCCACTTATTGCTACCCTATTTTTTTTTTCGCCTTTCCAATAAAAGTTCCTTTTTCCATTCTATCTTAAATCAATTCCATTCTGTAATGACTTCCATGTTGCTAAAGTACTGGTCAGTTCTCAACTGCCATGTTAACTGACTTTAAATAAAAGTTAAAATAGATACCACCTGCTTTGGAATTTGGAATATATTAAAATAAGTTCTCACAAACTTTTTACGTTAGACTCTCTGGACACCATGCTCTTATCTCTAGCTACATGACGGTCTGGTTTCTGGTTTTTCAGTCTTTGTTGCTGGTTCTTTGTCTGTTTGATCCTCAGCTCCTGGATTGTCTTGAATCTAAGTCTTTGACCCTTTTCCTCTCACAATTAATGTGTATTCTCTAATTGAGCTAATTCAGCCTCACACCTAAATATTTTCAGCACTATCTAAATACTAACAACTCCCAAATTTTAACCTGTACGTATCCCTTGAAATCCAGTGTGTCAGCTTCTCCCTTTATTTCTCCACCTGAACAATCTAATTCCTACCTGATTCAGTTTCATGGTAACATAGATATTGTCCATTTAGTTTACTGCTATGTATCTTGGGCATAGTCTAATTCCTAACCTACCATAAGTGAGCAGTAAATATACACTAACTGAATGAATGTGTCTAATAACAATAGTTTCATAAGTTATTTTATATTCTGTAATCAATTTTTCACATTAATATTCATTCAATCCTAACTTAGAACCATACAGAGATGGTTATAATTATCTCTTTTACATCAACACACTAATAGGGAGAGAGAGGATCAGAAAGGTTGAATAAACTGCCCAATGCAATTGACATAACCAACAGTGGCTGTAGTGGTTTTCACCATGTTAACTTATTAGATGAAACTCTGTTTCCCAGGATCCTCTTGTCTGTATGCATGTGGCTGCAGGTGGCCAAAGGAGGAATTTGTGTATGCTTTGGGAAACAAGGAAAAACAGCATATGTTTCTCTCTGGAGGTCTTTGTGATTTGATGTGTTGACACATGCAAAGTCCCAAAGTGGTTCTCCTCACCAAAACCATCTTCCAGACTTCCAGTCTAATTGGCCAAGTAGCCACACACCCATAATGAGAGACTTAATGTGGACCTGAAGGGGCAGTAGCTATGCAGGAGCTTTCCATTGTATTTTCTACCAACTTACCTGAATAATCCTCCTGCCACAACTAGATGCGCCTTTCTTCCTAGATTCCCCTGTAAGTTCTATTTATTTATTTATTTATTTGAGAGGTAGAGTTACAGACAGTGAGAGGGAGAGACATAGAGAAAGGTCTTCCTTCCGTTGGGTCACTCCCCAAATGGTCACAACGGCTGAAGCTGAGCCGAAATGAAGCCAGGAGCCAGGAGCCAGGAGCCTCTTTCTGGTCTTCCATGCAGGTGCAGGGGCCCAAGCACTTGGGCCATCTTCTACTGCTTCCCCAGGCCATAGCAGAGAGCTGGATTGGAAGAGCAGTAGCGGGACTAGAACCAGCGCCCATGTGGGATGCTGGCACCGCAGCTGGAGGATTAATCTACTGCGCCATGGTGCTGCCCCTCCCCCGTGTGTCCCCACCCCCTCCTGTAAGTTCTAACTTGCTAACCCACCAAAGGTCTCAAGATGTCTGATAGTGACGTTCCTTAATGCCCCTTCTGGAAAATAACTTTTTCTGCTTTCTCTCTGATTATCTAAGTCTTTATAGTTTTAATATATTTCAAATTCCATTGTACTCACAGTGTTTCTGCTTCCATGACCAAGTTGCTGGCAGAACTCAAATCCAAGTCTTCCAGGACCTTTTCATTATTCCACAAGAAATCCAACTTAGGAAGGTAAGGCTTACCTATGTATCTAGTCTTACATAGCTGTGGGTTAGTAAAGAACTGAAGGAGAAACAGTATGAGCTGTAGACAAGAAATGCTGGAACCCACTGGGAAAAGTGCTAGTATAAAACTACCATTTTTTAATTGAATTCCTGCAACCTCTAAACTAATAACAAATAGTCTCACCATTTCTGACAGAATTCACCCTATAAGTTACATGAAGAAACCAATGCCCCAGTTAGGACACCTGACCATGATCATATACCTTCCAAATGTCAGAAGCTACACTCAACCATTCCTCTGTGACTCTAAAGCCCTATGAAGAAATTATGCAGAAATGCCTCCTAGCGACAGGATGAGTTTGAAAACATTCAGGTGCCTGTCATTCTAGTCTCTGTATACTACGATACCTGCCATTCTAGTCTGTCCCATTGCCCTGCTACCTTTCAGCCCTCCATAGACCTAATGCACACCTATTGTCTGGCCAGTTATGACTGAGGATTATTTATGTCTAGTTACTGTTGCCAGGCAAATATCAAGGAGGAAGATTCAAGCAATAGCATATATTTCACCACTTTTTCTACTGTTATTGTTAAGGCTCATTAGACAACTCATAATTTGGTTACTGTGTATTGGAAACAAAATTACTTTCATCACCTTAATGTCTCCAGGACTCAACATTTTTCAAATACACACAGGAAATTAGACTAGATCACCTCCCAAAACACATCTGGGTCTTAGAACATAGATTTTAACATTCTATTTTGTACTTTCTGCTGTGTAGTAGGACCTTTATACAGTAAACAGGCAAAAAAGAGGTGGGAGAGGAGACATGGATATTGTATTTTTTTCTATCACATGCTTTCAAAACCATGTAAGTACATATTCCCAACCATCATTACTCAAAATGGATTTTATTCTTTTCCTAGCAAACCCTATATTTCTGTGACATTTTTGTCAAATTAAATTATAAATTATAATCACATATCCATTTTTCAGGCTATATAGAACTTAGAATAGCAGTTAGAACACCTGTAAGCTCACCAAAGTAATGAAATTCAGCTCAAACAAAGACATCTAAAAGTTTTTCTTTTTAGCTTCAACAGTCTTACTTTGGAAAAGAATTGAATTTTATTTATATTTTTGGAATACAGGAAATGATGTCTATTCTTGCAAATCACTAAGTATACAGAAAACTCTTGTTGTAGACCTACATTTTCCCTTCTTTAATTCAATAATACTTATTCAAATATGTATTGTATATGAAGCATTATATTTCTATAAAGAAGATACAGAAATATAGTAGATAATTTCATCCTCAAGGACTTTCTAGTCTTGTTTACAAGATTAAAACTTTCTTCTTTTTTCTCACAGTTAGCAACTGGTTCAAAACTCCTAAAACTCATTTCTACAATTTCTCAGCAACTCTTCTGCTCTTCCTGTGTGAGCTGTGACTGAATCTATCCTGGATGAAGGCCTTGACCTAACTGGCTTCTCTGCTTGCCTCTCTTCCCATATGTGGCTATTCTCAGCACAGCCCCAGAGTGATCATGTGCAAGTAAGTTATGTTGATTTTCTACTTAAAATCCCTAGTCCATGCAACTCAAAGTGAGAGAAGCCTGTATAATGCTATCAAGGCTGGTTGGTGCTACTCTCCTTCTTACTCGCTCTGATCCAGCTACAGTGCCCTCGTGGATTCTTGGAACACTCTAGGTGTGCTACCACCTCAGGGCATTGCACTGGAAGCAGCCTTACCACTGCTTTTTTCCTCAGTTATTGCTCCCTTCCTGTCTTCAAAGTCTTGACTCAACTGGTTCCCTCTTGGTGAGGCTTACTCTTATCTTGTGCAAAATGATATATTCTATATTCCTCTTCCTCCTTACACTGAGTCCTTTGCACTGAGAGTTTTTTTTTTTTCTCTTTCTAACATACTGGTCAGTTTGCCTATTGACTATGTTTATTGTCTGTCTCCCTGTATAAGAATTCAAGTTCTATTATGTCAGGGATTTTTACTCTGCAGTTCACTGCAATAACCCCAATGCACAGAGCAGGATCTGACATATAGAAGGCCTCCAGTAATTATCTGGAGGATTTATGGAATGAATGAGTCCATGAGCATGATTCTATGTCAAACATTGAGTAGATTGGAAAACCCAATCAACAACCCCGAAGTGAGCTGAATTAGTTTCCACAGTGGATGGAAATGATCTACCCTTCAAACCTGTTTTCTATGTGTCATAAAGAGAAAGAATAATTTTTTTCCCACATAACAGAGGAATGCTTTGAGAACTAATTAAATGGTAACATGGAGAAAGCATTTTGATTTTCTAAGAGAAAGCACTTTGTTAATTTGAGGTTTCTATTGTATGAAGGAATTCTAAGTGACACAGGGGCAAGTACAAAGACAAGAACAATGTTAAAGGGATTATGCTGTTCACAATGCTACACTGACATTTTACAGGATAATTGATTTAAGCATGATATAAGCAGGGTGGAAAAAGAAAATGGTTTGAGAAATCCTACCCCAAATGACAGGTTTTCAAGAAATACCTTCTTCTTTGTAATGACTCTCAATTATTTAGAATATAATACCTTCTTTAATGAATCGTTCTCCACTTTTACCATCCTTTTGTCCATTTTGTGGCCGTTTTCCTGCTAATTAGAACTTCCAGGCCAATGTGAGAGGACCAGCAAAGATAAAGAAGTAGAAACTAAGAATTGTACTTATCATGAACTTATTTTGTGTTCCTTCCTGGAAATGTTTAAACTTGATCTAGAATACTTTTACAGTTATCCAGTTTTTAGAAGTTACACTTTTTTCAGTTAATTGAGCAGTATTGTGAGTGAGCCAGTGTGCAAGCCAAGGAGCACAGAAAGTGATGAGATTTTGTTCCTGCCCCTTCTACAGATTGGCATGCTAGATAAGGTGTCAAAACATCTGAGTTTTCACCCTGACTCCCCTGCTTAAAATCAAGGCTACATTAGGCAAGCAGCTTGATCACTCTAAGCCTCAGCTTCTTTAACTGTGGACAAAATTTCTACCATGATTTGTTTAGCTCTGCTGCAAAAATCTTGCTACTCCAGAATGTGGTCACAGCCCAGGGGGCTGAATTGGAATGATACCATCAGATTAGAGATAGTGTCCCAGCAGAAGAATTAAATGTTTAGAATAAGCCATCCCTGGGGCTCTCACCAGCAGACTCTTTTTAAAGATTTAGTTATTCATTTGAAAGAGCTAGAGAGAGAGGGAGAGAATCTTCCATGTGTTGATTCACTCCTCTGATGGCTGCAATGGCCAGGGCTGATGCAGCAGGAAGCCAAGAGCCAGGAGCTTCATCTGGGTCTCCCATGTGGGTGGGTGGCATGGGCCCCAAGCACTTGGGTCATCCTCCACTGCTTTTCCTAGTCCATTAGCAGGGAGCTCGGTCAGAAATGGAGCAGCCATGACAGGAACTTCCATCCATGTGGGATGCAGGCATCACAGGCAGAGGCTTGATGCCATACAGAGTTTTAAATTAGATCAGGAATATCTTCCAGATGGACAAAAACAAGGAAAACACAGCAGTATTTCAGATGGGTTGGACAACATGTGCCTAGTTACAGAAGCATGAATAAAGCTGGAGGTTTGGTGGACAGCAACAGCTGATGTCACTGGTTTCAAAAAGAGGGAGTGGCTATCATTGGAAAGGAAGCTGGTCTATAAATTGGTGCCGTATCGCAAAGAACCTACAGTCCGGACTTGGAAGCTTAGATTTTAGCCAATTAAGAAGTGGATGTGTTCTGAACACTTTAAAAGGAAAATGATGGACACTAGCCCAATAAGGGTCCACCAAGCATGTGTCATGCCAGACCAGCTAAATTTTTCTCATTCAGTATGATCTCTAGACTGGCAAGAGAGTAGCATACTAAAGCAATAGATATTATTCATCAAGGCATTTCACAGGTTATTTTGTGTTAGTTTTGTAATCATGGTAGTAATATAGGAGCTAGGAAAACAATTCTCTGGACTTTTTTTAAAAAAAGATTTATTTATTTATTTATTTATTTGAAAGTTAGAGTTAGAGAAAGAGAATGAGCACTGATTAATTGACCAGAACACCCCAGAAAGGAAGACTTCATGGGGAAAATTAACTGTCAGAATTTCTCTGTTGTAATTGGTCTGGGCAAAGAGACTCAAGCAAAAGAACAAATTGCCCACTTGTGAGTATCAAATTTATGAATGGAACAAAGCTATGAGGAACAGACAATGCACTGTATAATGGCACAGGCCCCAAGGGGATCTGGGCAGGCTGAATGGATGGGCTGAACCAAAGGAATGAAATATAATAAAGATAAATGTTAAATCAAGCCTTATACTTAGATCTGTGCAATCATGTGAATGTCTGTGTCTTCCTAGAATTCATACATTGAAATCCTAACCCCCTTAAAGTGATAATATTAAAACATGAGGCCTTTGGAACATGAATGGGATTGGTGCCCTTATAAAAGAAGCCTAAGAGAGCTTGTTTGTCCCTTCTGCCATGTGAGGTCACAGTGAGAACACAGTGGACTATGAGGAAGCAGGCCCTTATGGGACACCAACATATCAAGTCTATTGGTACATTGATTCTGAACTTCTTAGTTTCTACAACTGGGAGAAATAACTTGTGTTATTTATAAGCCACCTAGTTTGTGATTTTTTATTATAGCTATGAGAATAAAGACAGTGGGAGAGGGCTGGATTAGCACTAAGCACAGTATGGACAAGGTAGATTATATCATCTCAAATGAAGAAAACATTTGATTTTTGCTGTTTTTTTCTCATAGTTGAAAGCAAACACAATATTGTTCAAAAAGAGGGTATGTCTGCCTACCCCCAAAAGATAATGTACTTCCAAATTGCATTATTAGAAATTTAATAGGGAAGATCCAGCGCTGTGGTATCATGGATTAAGCCACCACCTGCAGTGCTGGCATCCCAGACGGGCTCCTGTTCAAGTCTTGGCTGCTGCTGTTCCACTTCTTTTTTTTTTTTAAGGGAAAGGATTTATTGAGGGGAAACCTGACTGATCAGAGGGAAGGGGCAAAGAAGGAAAAAGAGGGAGGAGGAGAGCATAAGAGAAAGAGCAAGAGAGAGAGAGAGGGAGAGAGAGCCAAGTGTTCAGAAACAGGTCCTTTTAAAACTTTTCCCAGGGGGTGGGCAGGGAAATAGGAGCAGTGACTCCCATTAGGATGGGGGTGGAGCTGACACCTGTGGTTGGACCATGGGGTCGCCTGGCTTCCAGCCAGCCATGGTGGTGGTATCCAGGGTGTAGATCATGCCATAGATTAGATTAGCTGCTCCACTTCTGATTCAGCTCTCTGCTATGGCCTGGCAAAGCAGCAGAGGATGGCCCGAGTGCTTGCTTGGGCCCCTGTACCCATGTGGGAGACCTGGAAAAAGCCCTGGCTTCTTGTTTTGGATCGGCTCAGTTACAGCCATTGTGGTCATTGGGTGTGAACCAGAAGATGGAAGACCTTTCTCTCTGTCTCTTCCTCTCTGTATCTGTAACACTACCTCTCAAATAAATAAAATAACTTTTAAATTTATTTTTGTTTATTTATTTGAGAGGTAGAGTTACAGACAGAGAGAAGCAACAGAAGATGACAGAGAGAAGGAGAGACAGGGAGAAAGGTCTTCCATCTTCTGGTTCACACCCCAGTCACCACAATGGCTGTAACTGAGCTGATCCAAAGTGAGGAGCCAGGAGCTTTTTCCGGTTCTCCCACTTGGGTACAGGGGCCCAAGGACTTGGGCCATCTTCCACTGTTTTCCCAGGTCATACGCAGAGAGCTGGATCAGAAGAAGAGCAGCCGAGACATGAACCGGCATCCGATGCTGGTGCTGCAGGTGGAGGTTTAACTTACTATGCCACAGCGCCGGCTCCAGTAAATAAATCTTAAAAAAAAAGAAATATAGTAGGGAAGAAGTATAGGTTAACAGAATGGAAGTATTAGAAACTGGGTCTGTCACCACACTGCTTTGTGTAGAGATATCTAGAATATTCTGGATGCCACATGCCACAGTCATAACCTTCCAGAGTCAGCCCTTCATTTATCCTCCACCTCCACCTCGGTGATAGAGGATCCTTCAGCACAAGCATTTTGTCCTATCTTCACTAATTAGTGTACCCTTATCTTACACTCAGTGCCTTTAACTGTGCCAGGTTACAGTAGGAGCACAATAGGTATTTATTGAAGGAGTAACTCAGAGATTTGGACAAAAACAACAAGGATGGTGAAGTTGCTCAAAGCCATGCAAAACTGGAAGAAATAGAGACACTTTGTGAAAGTAAAGGTTTGGGTGATTTGCAATAATTACTTCAAAACATTAAAGGACACCTAGGTGGAAAAAAAATCAAACATTGTATTTCAAGCCCAAGAGGACAAATTTAAATTTGATGGGTAGAAGTTCTAGGCAGAGAGATTTCAGTTCAATAAAAGGTAGTACTATTTAGCAATTAGAAGTATCCAACTTGGTGTTAATGAGTAGATGAGCTGCACATCCCTAAAGAAGTCTGAGGACTCAATGACCCTGGTCTCCAAGATGGTGCTGGGCTGCTGTTATACACAGGTGACCACAAAAGTTACTTCCAACTCTCAGGTTTTCTGATTACAAAAAGAGAAAATGTAAGAGGAAGTGATTCAAAATCTGCGCTGTGCTGTTTTCCTAAAAGGACTTAAAATGATTTTCATAGTTTCTCTCTGCACTAAGTGTTTCTCATGGCACTTCAATGATTTTCATAGTTTCTCTCTGCACTAAGTTTTTCTCATGGCACTTCAAATCAACTACTCTGCAGCTTTTAATCTACTTAACACATGACAGTGTTTCCCAATTCTCCTTAAAGACTAGACTCATAGCAAGAACTTTTTCATACTTATCATGAGTAATTCCAGGAATAATTTTTCAGTGGTGTTTACCTTGAACTAACAGAGTTTTTAAACAGGATTTTTTTTTCAGGGTTCTCAGAGTAGCCAGGTACCTTCTGGGACCCAGCCCCACATCAACACAAAACCAAGTCCTTAAAACTATCTCTTTCAATCCTTTTGAGCCACTAAACTCATGTCACTGAGCTCCTACAAATGTCAGAGCTCTTAAACACAACACTTGTCTATTCTTTGATTGACAAAAAAAGTTTTTGCTTTAGTGTTTTTCTTTCCACTGCCTAGAATGCTGTATGTTACGAAAGAGCTGAAAAAAGTTGAGTGATAAGTAGAAGTGCTGTTATGACTAATGAACCATCCTTACCCTTGGTGAGGAATATGACATTCCTTCAAACTAATCCTGGCTCATGGTTGCCTCTCCCTCCTGGGACAAATATATATGAGTTGTTGCAGATGGGGGCAGTCCAGTTCCCCATCCCAAAGATGCATGAGAGGGATTCCTAAACTTAGCTCTCAAAATTCTGCTGTAGCCAAAAGCAGAACATCATGCCAGGAAATAAGATTGAAGTCTCCCCATTGAGCCTTTGTAGGTAGAAAGAGGCTTGGGAAGCTGCCTATAATACCTCTTGCTGATTCTAAATCTTCTACTGCACAAATAACAGTAATTTTTTTTCTGAATCACAGTCAGTCTTTTATTCATTAAGCACCTACATTGGGCTGATAAGTTTCCGAATGCTCAGAATCCAAGTAGAAGGAGCATCATCCAGACCCAAAATAGGAATACGAGCAAGCTATTGAAGTACCCTGAGTACTTTGGAGAACAAGTGCACCCTCTTTCTGGCTCACTCTGTGCCTGCACAAGGTATAAATCTTGAGATTTTTTTTTTACTTCTCTCCTCTGACCATTGGTGATCTCAGCCACTTCCACGACTTCAAATACCATTAATACACTGATAATACTCTGTGTCTCCCTTGAGCACCAGACTTCCATTTCTAACTGCTTACTGTGCATCTTCTCTGTAACATTCAATACACATTTAAACAGGTTCAAAACAGAATAATATGAGTTTCCCTTCATACATTCCTTCAAAGTATCTCTTTTTCCAGAGTTACCCATGTAGGCAGGGCATTCTATACCAAGTGATACAATCTAGGTAGATATCATTCAAGTAAACCATAATCCCTCCCTTTTCCTTACTCTTTTAGAAAAATCCATTAACAAATCTTGTTAATAGATAAAAATGAATGTCATATAGAGATAATTCAATTCTTCTACCCCCTCTGCCTTCTCCTAGCCCAAGCCACTATCATCTCTTATCTCAACTACATAAGTGACCTTCTAATTTGGTCTTCCTGCTTCCATTCTTAACCACTTAATGTACTCTCCAGATGACAGATACACTTAAATATATACTTAAATGATATACTTAAAATATGTAACTGATCATGATGCCATTCATCAACTTAAATCCTTCATTAACTTCTCAATGTCCTTAGAATAAAATCTAACTTCTTTCTGTGACCTATAAGACCACATGCATATGAAGGATCTTCAAAAAGTTCATGAAAAATGGGCATTATGAAAAATGTACGTGGATTGTAATTTTTTAAAGATTTTATTTATTTATTTATTTGAAAGGCAGAGTTACAGAGAGACACAGAGAGAGACAGAGACCTTCCATTCACTGGTTCACTCACCAAATGGCCACAATGACCAGGGATGGGCCAGGCTGAAACCAGAGTCTAGAACTCCATCCAGGACTCCCATATATTTTGTGGGGGTCCAAGGGTTTGAGCCTTCCTCTGCCACTTTCCCAGGCACATTGTCAAGGTGCTCAATAAGAAGTGGAGCAGCCAGGAATGAAGCCAGAGCCCAGATGAGATTCAGGCTTCACAGACAGAAGCAGTTAATCTGAAGAATGTAAGGTTAGCATCAGAAAAAAACTTTATCAGAAAAAATTTTGTATACCCTATAAATAAATGCATTGTTAAGCTTCAGAAAATGATATCCAAAAATATAGTGCATTGACAGGCTGCATACTTTGAAGGGAAGGACACTGGAAGGCCTCAGAAGCAAAGTCGCTGTCTCATCTTTTCTTAACCTCCTCTCTTCTGCTCTCCTTTATCCTCCAAGGTAGGTCACAGAAATGAGAACCTCTCTTCCCCAAAGCAGCCATAAACCTAGAAATATTACAACATTCCCCGACCTTCTGTTAGGAGCTGGCGATAAAATCCTGTGCCCTAACTTTTCTGACAGTGGGTCATCAAACCTTCATTCCAGAAGAGATCTTGCCCGACACATGGGAGAAAGGACTTGCCACATGGAGAGGCCACGAATCTGAAGAATCTGAACAGTCAGGCCTTGCTAAGTTTATCCATCAGTCTATTATGTTATATGATACGGTTTTTTTTGTTTTTTTTTTGTTTTTTTGTTTTTTTTGTTTTTTTTTTTGTCCAGTCACATTTCTGTGTGGCTATCTATTATTTACCCAGTCTAAACAGAAGAATGGACAACTTTCTCTGGGTCTTTGGATCTTCATTCTGAAAGCTCCTGTGTCGCATAAAACTTTGATTAAATAAATTTGTTATGCTTTTCTTTTTTTTTTTTTTTTTTTTTTTTTACAGGCAGAGTGGACAGTGAGAGAAGAGAGACAGAGAGAAAGGTCTTCCTTTGCCGTTGGTTCACCCTCCAATGGCCGCCGCGGCCGGCGCGCTGCAGCCGGCGCACCGCGCTGATCCGATGGCAGGAGCCAGGAGCCAGGTGCTTTTCCTGGTCTCCCATGGGGTGCAGGGCCCAAGCACCTGGGCCATCCTCCACTGCACTCCCTGGCCACAGCAGAGGGCTGGCCTGGAAGAGGGGCAACCGGGACAGAATCCGGCGCCCCGACCGGGACTAGAACCCGGTGTGCCGGCGCCGCTAGGCGGAGGATTAGCCTATTGAGCCGCGGCGCCGGCCTTGTTACGCTTTTCTCTTGTTAACCTGTCTCTTGCTATAGAAATGTGGGCTGTGACCCCTGGTGAATAATAAAGACAGGTGCCACACTTGTCTGCCCCTATAACATTAAGAAAGAAAAATATATAATCTCAATAGATTGATACATTTAGGATAAGCAGGATATATAGTGATAATAGAAAATCCCAGAATCTTGGTGATTTAAAATAAGATGAACTTATTTCTTGTTCAACAAAAGTTCATGTTATAAATTATATGTAGAGTATATAAAATATGTCAGATTGAAAATAGAAAAATTATGAGCCATCTACTATTTCACAGACTTGAAATAACTGTGATTAACATGGAAAATGCATTGGACTAGAAATCAGGAGGCTTGAGTTCTCTAACTTTAGGCAGGTGATTTTGTCACCAGGGGAGCTCAGTTTTTCCATCTGAAGATGGTGGATGATTTCTGAGCTCCCTTCCAGTTCTGACAACTGTGATGGGTCTGTCCCAGCACCAGTAATGGAGCTGACATGATACAGTCATCAATATCCTGAGCTTATGTGGCTTTTCTTCTTCTAGTCAGACCTGAGCACGAGAAGTTTTGCAACTCCCCTCCACATTCTCTGGTTATGCTTATAGAGCAGCAGAAATCACATCCTCTTCTTTCATGAGCATTCTAGTCTCTGACCCATTTGTAAAGAGTGAAGTGACCCAGAAATGCTACCCACAAGGGATCCTTAGTAAAGCTGACTTAAAAGAGAAGCTTCTATGCTGCTTAGCCTCCTCAAACAAAATATCCATTTCCAGTGAGCTTGTCTAAGAGCGTGAGAAATAGCCTGTGGCCTAGAGAGGGTGAAGGCATTGAAAATCATTATATATATATACATATATATATAAAAATAAAATTATATATATGTAAAAATAACTTGACATGAACCACAACTTAATGTATGACATGAACTATAAAACTCTAAGAAAAGACCGGCGCCGCTGCTCACTAGGCTAATCCTCCACCTAGCGGCGCCGGCACACCAGGTTTTAGTCCCGGTCAGGGTGCCGGATTCTGTCCCGGTTGCCCCTCTTCCAGGCCAGCTCTCTGCTGTGGCCAGGGAGTGCAGTGGAGGATGGCCCAAGTGCTTGGGCCCTGCACCCCATGGGAGACCAGGAGAAGTACCTGGCTCCTGGCTTCGGATCAGCGCGGTGTGCCGGCCACAGCGCGCCGGCCGTGGCGGCCATTGGAGGGTGAACCAACAGCAAAGGAAGACCTTTCTCTCTGTCTCTCTCTCTCTCTCACTGTCCACTCTGCCTATATATTTAAAAAAAAAAAAAAGAGTAAATCTTTGTGGCCATAGGTTAGGCAATAGTTTCTTTTTTTTTTTTTTTTTGACAGGCAGAGAAGACAGAGAGAGAGACAGGGAGAAAGGTCTTCCTTTGCCGTTGGATCACCCTCCAATGGCCACCGCGGCCGGCGCACCGCGCCTATCTGAAGGCAGGAGCCAGGTGCTTCTCCTGGTCTCCCATGCGGGTGCAGGGCCCAAGCACTTGGGCCATCCTCCACTGCACTCCCTGGCCACAGCAGAGAGCTGGCCTGGAAGAGGGGCAACCAGGACAGAATCTGCCGCCCCGACTGGGACTAGAACCCGGTGTGCCAGTGCCGCAAGGTGGAGGATTAGCCTAGTGAGCCATGGCGCTGGCTCAGCAATTGTTTCTTAGGTATGATACCAGGAACCTAAACCACAAAAGAAAAAAAGTGGATATATTAAGATATATTAAGATTCAAGGCCGGTGCCGTGGCTCACTTGCCTAATCCTCCACCTGCGGCGCCAGCACCCCGGGTTCTAGTCCGGTTGGGGCGCCAGATTCTGTCCCAGTTGCTCCTCTTCCAGTCCAGCTCTCTGCTGTGGCCCAGGAGTGCAGTGGATGATGGCCCGAGTACTTGGGCCCTGCACCCACATGGGAGACCAGGAGGAAGCACCTGGCTCCTGGCTTCGGATCAGCGCAGCGCGCCGGCCGTAGCAGCCATTTGTGGGGTGAACCAACGGAGAAGGAAGACCTTTCTCTCTGTCTCTCTCTCTCTGTCTAACTTGCCTGTCAAAAAATAAAAAAATAAATAAAATTTTAAAAAGATTCATGGAAATTAAAAATATTTGTACTTCAAATGATACCATTAAGAGTGAATGTATAATGCACAGAATGGAAGATTTCAATATTATGTATCTGATAAAGAACTAGTAAACAGAATATATAAACAATTCTTAAAACTCAATAAAAATATAACCCAATTAAAAAATAGGAAAAAGATTTTTGCCAAAGAATATATATCAAAGGTAAATAAGCACATGGAAAGATGCCCAAAATTACTAGTGCTTGGAAAGTGCAAACCAAATCACAATGAGGTACAATATCACATGTACTAGGATGCCCATAATTAAAGACAGATGATAAGTGGTGGAAATTAAGGAAGTAGGGAAATTGTTAAACATAGAATTATCAAATGACCCAGCAATTCTACACCTACATATCTAGCCAGAAGAAACAAAAGTGTAGTCAACACAAAAATTTCTTTACAAATGCTCATAAAAGCATTATTTTAATAGCCAAAAAACATAATTAGCACAAATATTTATCAACTGCTGAATAAACAAAATAGTGTGTGTATATAATAAGAAATTGTTTAGTAATAAAAATGAATAAAGTACTAATATACACCACAGCAAAGTTTAATGGATGAACCTTGGAAACAGGATGCAAAGAGAAAAAAAACACAGTAACGAAAGGGCACCACATTGTATGATTCCATTTATACAAAAGGTCTAGAATAGGTAAATCCATAAAGATAGAAAGTAGATTAGTGGTTGCCAAGAGCTAGGAGAAAGAGGAATGGGGAATGACTGATATGGTACAAATTCTTTTAGGGTGATATATGTTCTAAAATTATTTTGTGGTGATTGCACACATGTCTAAGGAGAAGAAATTGCAAGAAATATTAACAAAAATATCTGGTCCAACAATTCAATTTCAAGAAATTTATCTTGCAGACAGAATTTGCCCATGTGCAAAATGATGTATGTATGAGATTATTCATTGCTCTTATCTTTGTAATAGCAAAGTGCTAGAAATAATCAAAATGTCCATCAATAGAGATCTGGTTAATTACCTTATGGATGGCCATAAAATGGAATATAGTATAGTTATTAAAATGAAAAAGCAGTGTTTGCATACTGATGTTAAAATATCTCCAAGATTTATTATGGCAAAATACAGAATATAAAGTTGAAAAGCCTGTACTAACTTAATAATCAGCATCATTAGTCATCAAATATTTAGTACTCCTAACATCCACTGAAGGCTGTACTTCTCTACCCCATTGACTTGATGGGGCCATGGAACTTGCATTAACTAGTACTGTGTAGATGAAAATGTGTCAGTAGCAAGGAAAAGACTTAGAAGCAGAACACATTTTTGCCAAGTCCTCTGGAGCTCCCACCATCTGTCCTAAGAAGATCATGCCCAAATAGCTGGGCTCCCTCAACTTGGCTGTCAGAAAGGCATGCAAGGCAGATCTGACTTGAACCCACTAAGTCTAACGGATACCTAGTGGAGCCAACAGAGCCATAGCCAATCCACAGATCCACGAGCAAAAGTTCCTTGGTATATGCCATTGCCATTTTGGAGTTGTTTATTGTCACAGTAAAATCTGCTACTGAAATGTGGAATAAAAATAATATACAAAATTTATTTTCCTTTTTTGCATATCTATAACATACATTTTCAAATCTACACAAGAATATAGTACAGGTAACCCCAGGGCAGGTGAATTGGAAAGTCTATTGACAAGCTAGCATGGAATATTCTCACAGTATAATGCCCATTTTTTAAAATCATAAACTATAAAAATAAGTTATTTATTAAAGAAATTACATAATAAAGTATCATGTTTAGGAATTCTCCCAAATAAAATAGGTGTTATCAATTTGAGTTACCAGTACCCTATGGCAGAATTATTCAAACAAGTAAGCATAAAGAACGGCCAGTACCGTGGCTCACTAGGCTAATCCTCCGCCTGTGATGCCAGCACCCCAGGTTCTAGTCCGGTTGGGGCGCTGGATTCTGTCTGGGTTACTCCTCTTCCAGTCCAGCTCTCTGCTGTGGCCCAGGAAGGCAGTGGAGGATGGCCCAAGTGCTTGGGCCCTGCACCCGCATGGGAGACCAGAAGGAAGTATCTGGCTCCTGGCTTCGGATCGGCGCAGTGCCAGCCACATCGGCCATTTGGGGGGTGAACCAATGGAGGGAAGACCTTTCTCTCTGTCTCTCTCTCTCACTGTCTAACTCTGCCTGTCAAAGAAAAAAAAAAAGAAATAAAGAAAAGAAAGCATAAAGAAGAAACAGCAGTTAGTAGACGTGGAGACCCCCATAGCCTCCTGAGGGCTCATATCACAGGTCCTATGCAATAAGGTAGAAAACTACAAGACAGCTCTTTATTATTCTCAACCTTTCCACCAATTATAAACCACCTGTGTATCTTTTGGTAAACTCTTTGATTTTGGGCCTAGTTTCTTCATCTGTTAAATGACTATGAGTTTTTGATGACTTCTAGGAATGTAATCATGCAGAATTTAAAAAAATACTTAATCATAGTGACGTTAAACGATTGGAAGAAAACGACTATAAAATCAATTTTAAATATTGGACACAGAGCTGGAGTCAATCTACAAAATTTGTGAAATATTCTGTTGTCTAGTTCTCGGAAGATAATTACACTAACCTGCTTTTGCAGTATGAGACTGTTAAGGTATTTGTCTTGCAGCAGGAATGAGTTTGTCTCATTTTTTTCTCTTCATGTTTCCCAGAAACTAATTACCACATAATTGTCAACAAAACCAATGGAAATGATGTGTTTTATACACTATGTAAGAGCTAATAATGAGTTCTACATTTGTGAATTGCTTCTAAGCTACTTTTAGCTTTAGATATTCTACAACCCAAAAATAAAAGGGTGAAATCCACAACAGCCATCAATCATGCTGTTTTTTCTTCAGTCTCCAATTACTCTCTCATTTACTTGTAGACTTCAAAGGTGGAAATTCTTTTTTCTCAAAGCAACAGTACTACAAACAGACATTAACATCAAGCCAAAAGAGGTTTCAGCCACTTAGAACCCTACTTTTTCCTGCTGAAGGAAACCAGGCATGAATGTTTGCACTTGTTAGATTAGTAGAAGGGGAATACAAGAAACACAAGGGACAAATAAATTCACTTCTCCCATATAGGGGAAGTGAGATTGGGAGTCATGCCTAGCAACAAATCACATCCACCCCCACCACTGTGGGTAATCACAAATACAAATTTTCATCACTGATGAGCAGAACTAGCTTTATATATATATATATATATATATATATATATATATATATATAATTGCAGAGATTTGAAGGGCTGTGGAGTACTAGAAATACTGTCATAGAGGTTTTTTTTTTCTTTACATTTCTTACCATAAAATATCTTTATAAGATAAACACTCCAATGGGATGCTTGGTACTTCTCAAGAAACATTCTGGCCGGCGCCACAGCTCACTAGGCTAATCCTCCACCTTGCGGCGCGGGCACAACGAGTTCTAGTCCCGATCAGGGTGCCGGATTCTGTCCCGGTTGCCCCTCTTCCAGGCCAGCTCTCTGCTGTGGCCAGGGAGTGCAGTGGAGGATGGCCCAAGTACTTGGGTCCTGCACCCCATGGGAAACCAGGAGAAGCACCTGGCTCCTACCTTCAGATCAGCGCGGTGTGCCGGCCGCAGCGCGCCAGCTGCGGCAGCCATTGGAGGGTGAACCAACGGCAAAGGAAGACCTTTCTCTCTGTCTCTCTCTCTCTCTCACTGTCCACTCTGCCTGTCAAAAAAATAAATAAATAAATAAATAAAAAGAAACATTCTAATGCCACTCTCCAAGTCCCAAAGGACTCAAGGAGACCAGGTCATTGGGATTTACTGGATCTTGGATTAGCCTTACTAGATCTAGTTCTAAGCAATTTTACAAACTCAAATAATTATTACTGTTTCCAAAGGTATTCCATTATACAGACAAAAATATTGAAGATATCATAGATTCTGCAGTCTCATTCCACTCATTTAGTGTTATCACAATTTAAAATATAGTGGCATCTATTCCAGGCTTTATCCATTGCTTCTCATTTCATTCATGACAATTTTCTCTGGACTCAGAATCTGAGATCATTTTCCTTTCTTTGTAAGTCAACTACTTCAACATTCATGCTCAAGTTAACATATCTCTCCTTAGGAAAAGCAAAGGCTTTCTTGAGAAATCACGATTTGACATTTTTCACTTCAAATGACAGTAGTTTGAATTTCTGTTCCTGGGTAGGTTGAAGTGGCATGCAATAGAACTATAGTACTTAAGACAATGAGTAGAAAAAAAAATCCAAAGAAATTGTAAAGTATATCTTAAATAGCCTGACAGTTGCCCAAAGAGCAAGGATTGAAGGAGCCAAGATCTGGGCTTTGAAAAACTGCAGAAAGCTAAGCTGAAAGGAAGGTACTTTGTAATTGAAAGCTTTTGTTGATGCCATTTACAAGCTAAGAAGCTGAGAATGTGGCTTTTCCCAGACAGAGGCCCTAACTGGAGGACAAAAACGAAAAGAAACTATGAAAACTTCCTAAGACTAGAGAGGGAAAGTTGAAAACCTGAAAAAGCAACATCCCAGTTAGAAGGGAGGAGCAAAGACTGACCCCATCCAGAACCATTTTCTCATTAAAGAATTTGCATTTTCTGAATCTGAATGACTTGGGAGGCTCCAAACCTCAGCATAAGTGTACCATTGTTTTCAGAAGTCACATTGCAACATTGATATAAGAATTATAGTTCTGTATTTGCCAGAAAGAAAGAGTTCCATAAATGTAGTAAGCTCTCATAAGCACTTAAAAATCAATATCCTAGGATTTGGGATGAGCCAGAGATTGACGAAGTCTTTCAAAAAAATAAACATATCCAGTCTGTGACTGGAATAAAATTACAATCTCCTTTCTCCTTCCCCAGCAGAAAAAAAGGTAAACCCTCTATGGAGAAATATTACCTGTAGCCACATGAATTTTTATATATGCTGGCCGCTTTGAAGTGATTTTAAAGACATTATTATAAGCCAAGAGAGGGAAAAATAAAATAAACATATTAAAAAGGAATCAAGATAATAAGTTAGCAAACAAGGCTCTTAAGTGCAATGAGTGTGTACAAGAATATAGTGTTTAAAATGAAGAAAATAGATCAATAGGTGGAAATCATCACCATAAAATTGTTAGTTATTTGAAAGTTTAAATTTTATAGCATAAAAATATAACTGAAATTAAGAAGTTAAACAGGATATTCACAGTAGTTTTGACACTGTAGGAGAAAGGATTATTGAATAAGTAAACACCAACAGAAAATAATCAAAGAAAACACCAAGATTCAAAATGAATAGGAAATACAGAAAGAGTGGAAGAGAGGCCAGTGCTGTGGTGCACTAGGCTAAGCCTCTCCATGCAGCACTGGCATCCCATATGGGTGATGGTTTGTGTCAGGGCTGCTCTACTTCTGTTCTAGCACCCTACTTATGGCCTGCGAAAGCAGTGGAAGATGGCCCAAGTGTGTTGGCCCCGCCCCTACACAGGAGACCTGGAGGAAGCTCCTGGCTCCTGGCTCCTGGCTTTGGATCGGCCCAGCTCCAGCCATTGCAGCCATTTGGGGAGTGAACCAGTTGATGGAAGACCTTTCTCCCTGTCTCTCCCTCTCTCTGTCTGTAATTCTGCCTCTCAAATAAATAAATAAAACCTTAAAAAAAAAAAAAGAGTGGAAGATATTTGTGGTATACAATGAAGAGTTCCAATAGACTGAAAAAATGAAGGAAATAGGAGCAAAATTTGGAGGGAAACATGCATGAGAAATCTCCAGAATCAGTGAAATATTTTAGCTGCAAAGTAACCCCTAAGCTAGAATTCTATATCTAACAAAATTATCCTTTAAAAAAATCAAGGTGAAATAATGACGTTCTCAGGGAAGTAGTAATTGAGGGAATTTCTCACCAGTATGCTCCCCTTAAAACAGATGTTGGAAGTTCTCCAGAGAGAAGGAAAATGATATAAAGGAAGCACTGCCAACCACAACTAATTAAATCAAATAAGACATAAGCACATAATAGTAGAGCCTTTTCATACCAAACAATTAGATCAAACAGATCTGAAGCTACTGTGTGTGTGTGTTTAAATGAACACTCCCTATTGCTTCATGCCTGAATGCTATACATCTATTTTGATCTATATATTGTACTTGTGTGTTTATGCTAGATTCACAGTAACATTGCATGCTATGGAATTGATTTGTTATAAAGGCTTGAGTTGGGCCAACTGCTTTCTATGTTTCCTGGTCCATCATGTGATTCTTCCTCCACAAATCTCTGCCATTACTATCTGCCTCTCTTATCAGAAGCCAAACCAATGGAGCCACCTGAACTTGGATTGTACTCCCAAAATTGTGAGCTAAGAATACCTTTTCTCTTGTTTCAGGTATTTTTGTTGTAGTAATAAAAAGCTGATTAATACAACAACTCATCAAAATTTGAGGGATGCAATAAAAGGGGTAATTAAAGGGGATATTATAGCATTGAGGGTATTTATTAGACAGAAATATCTAAAAACAATTGTCTAATCATTCACCTTAGAAAATAAGAAAAAGAAGAACAAATTATTAAAGTTATTATTAGAAAGGACAATTAGTGTCATTGTTTCTCATGGATAGATATCAAATCTTAAACTAGGCAATAGAATCCAATGATATAAAACAAAAATACATCGCAAAAATAATGGGTTTGATAACCGGATGTAAGAGTGTTTTAACCTTTACAGAACAATCAATTTAATTCATTAACAGAAAACGTTAATGATAATTTTGATAAATTCAGGAAAGTAAAGTCAACTCTCATGAATGATAATGATTATGATAATAATAATAAGGGGAATTCAGCAAAATAGAAAAAGAAGTGACCTTTAAATATCTACAAAAAAATCTTAAGCAAATATTGTAGTCAGTTGTAAAATACTAAAAGATTTTCCCTTGAAATCAGGAATGGGAAAAGAGATTAGCAATGTAAGAAAGGCCCAAGCCAAGCCAATAAAGCAGCAAGGGTAGGGGGCAGGGATAGGACAACATGAGGACTTGATTATATATGTAAACAATACAAAGGAATCTGCAAACTATTAGAATTAATAAGTGCATTTAGTAATATATATCCAATATATATGTCTGCAAGATCCTCAGGGCCATCAAAAAGAGCTAGCCCATATCACAACCATTATCATTATTCTTGCTCTAATATCAGGTGTAACACCCATTTGGTCTTTCATCTTTCCTTCCACCTATACCTTGCCCAATTCAATGCATGTAAAAGCTCTAGTATTCTTTACATTCTGTGTGCCAGAGCAGTTTTGCCACCATACTCTAGCAACAGATTTCTTATTTCCTTTATACATGGAAAACCCATTGTTGTCTCCTTTTGAGAGCCACTCTTTGTACCAAATGGTATAACCCAAGCTCCCTGGAAAAGCAGAGTTCAAGTCAAAAGCCACAGACGAATGCTTTATTTGGGTAGGAGGCATGATCCAGGAAGTCAAGAAGAAAGGGAAAAGAAAAAGAGGGAAACACACATAGATTTGTACCCGGTCAAGTCAGCCTCCAAGAAAGCATAGCTCTTTTGCTCACTCACATCAGTATTTGAGAAGATAGGAAAATAATGCATCTGCTGGCTCTCTTTATCTTTTGTCCTTCATTAATCAAATTTCACTGCATGGAAAGCTTACTGTCCTATACTTTTAGGTCATGAGAGGCTGATGGGTCAGCCAAGCTCTCAGCATAGTATTC
Source organism: Oryctolagus cuniculus (assembly GCF_051225735.1). Lineage (NCBI taxonomy): Eukaryota > Metazoa > Chordata > Mammalia > Lagomorpha > Leporidae > Oryctolagus > Oryctolagus cuniculus. The sequence continues at coordinate 56,203,733 of NC_142879.1, read as the reverse complement.
CTTCAGAAACCAGAATGGTGGAAGAAATCAGAGCCTCTGGATCTGCAGATGGCAGCTTTGAAGGCCAAAACTGTTGGATGCCGCCATTCTGAGGTCAACAGAAGCTGTGGAGGCCCTGGTCTTCCCTAGTGATGAGTGAGATTGCTGGCAGTGTTGATAGTCAAGGTGGTAGCAGTCAATACTCTCCATTAAGCAACTGGCTAAGTGCTTGGAACAGGGGTAGTCAAGCATATCTGGAAATGTGTAAAAATTTTGACAAATGTAGCTACCATTTAGACAACTGTGTACTACACATCTTCACAGGCATAGAGATACAATCAACATGTCCAAAACTGGACCCATTATCTATACTTGAGTGTATCCCATTTATCCTGTAACTGTCACCACCATTTACTCATTTACTAAGTCACAAATGTAAGTGTCATCTATCCCATTCCCCTATATTCTGCATCCCCTACATCAAATCAATCAGCAGCTCTATTTAAATTCTATCTACTTAATATTGCAATCCCCTTCCTTTACAGTGTTCACCTGTGTCAATTTAAGTGTGTGTTTCTTTCCTTTTACAAGTACAACAAAACAATCTCTGAATTATCTTATTGTCTTCATCTTTGCTTTGATCTAAACCATTCTCTAAATGGAGAAGCAGTGGAAGTAGGGTAGAGGTTAAGAGCCAACTCTTTTGGAGTCAGTAAGTTTGAACCTAGCTCCTTTGTACCAAGTTAATTAACTTTATTTACTACGGTTTCTTTTTTTTTTTATTAATATATTTAGTCTTACTTTTATTTAAAAGGTGAAATGCCAGAGAGAAAGATACAGAGGATTTTCTGTGCACTGGTTCACTCTGCAAATGCCCACAACAGTCAGAGCTGGGTCAGGTCAAAGCCAGTAGTCCAGAATACCATCTGGGTCTCCTATGTGGGTGAAAGGGACCCAGGTACTTGAGCCATCACCTGCTCACTCCCAAGGTGTGCATTAGCAGGAAGAAGAGACTCAAACCTAAGCACTCTCATTGGCTGTAGGTGTCCCAAGAGTTGGCTTAACCATTGCATCACAAATTTCTAATTGCCATCAGTCATAGAAATCTGAAAAGGATCACTAAAGGCAGGAAGTATGACCCATGAATAGATCCAGTTGTGCGTCACTGAGGAACAAAGTTTTTAGGGCTAGAAATCTACTTTTAGGTTGCTTTACTTTTGCTACACCATGATGAAGAAATGTTGATCATAGTCTTGCCTTGTGAAAGTTTAAAGAAACCTAGTCATATAATGTCTGCTATAAAAAGTACTGCATTTCATAGCCTTCAGCCATTTTCAGGTTACTAATGCAATTGTCAATTTTTGTGAGTCGGGTTCTCTCCAGGGCTTAGACATTACTGACATAGCCCGTTGAGAAGTAACAAATTCAGACAAAACTGAATGGTTACGGTAACCTTTGATACTGTCATTTGTTCTGTAAAATGCCTGGCTTGAGAAGTCAACAAAAGGTAAGAACAAATGAGGGTCTTTTTCAAAATTCAGATAGTTTTGGATTTCAGAGGTTTGTTAGTGAAAAGACATTTTAAAAGACCTTGTATGGTAGGGGTTTGGCCCAGCATTAAGACACCAACATCCTAAATGGGAGTGCCTGGGTTCAATTTCTGGACCTGGCTCCTGTCTCCAACTTTCCACCAGTGCCACCCCTGAGTGTCAGTAATAATGTTTTAAATAATTGGACTCCTGCTACCCACACTGGAGATCTGGATTCAGTTCCTTGCTCCCAACTTTGGCCTCACCCAAACCTGCTGTTGGAACATTTGGGGAGTGAACCAGTACATGAAAGTGCGCTCTCTCTCTCTCTCTCTCTCTCTGAAATAAATAAACTTTTTTAAAGATAAAAAGGTAGATTGAGGAGCTTAAGAACTGCTGGGTACTAGTTCTAAAAAATGTGACAAATATAAAGGCTGGCACCAAAGTTACCTTAAGGAAAGGCATAATTTAGGATCATACAATGACAAAGATGTAGGGGCCTTCTTTATAGAAAAAAATATGGCCCAGAGAATAAGAAGGATAATGATTTCCAGTTTAGCTGTTTCTATTATACCTTGTATAGTTTTCCTAGACTTGCTATAGCAAATTAACACAAATTTGGTGGCCAGGACCACACACATTTATTCTCACAGAGCTCTGAACCAGAGAAGTCTTAAATCAAAGGGCCATCGCGATCATACTTTCTCTGAAAAATTTAGGGAAGAACCCTTCCTTGCCTCTGCCAGCTCCTGGTGCCCCAGGCATTCCTTGGCTTGCAGCCCATTTCTGCCTCCCATCTTGTCTCCCATCTCTGCCACCGTCTGCAGATGCTCTTCCTTTATGTGTGTCCCTCTAGATCCTCTGCAAGAATACTAGTCATTGGATTTGATGCTCACTCTAAACCTGGTGTGATTTCATCTTGAGATCCTTAACTAATTATATGCAAAAGATCCTATTTCCCAAAAAACGTCACATTCTGAGATTTTAGATAGATACTAATTTTAGCAGGGGAACTATTCAATGCCACTACATATTGTGTGAACCCTCCTTGACACAGAGGGATCATTGATGGATTTAAGAAAGCAGGAACTAATACTGAACTTCTCTCCATACCTTAGGCTATAATTCATGCATCGTTATTAAAAGTCAGACTGCCTGAATTCAAAGCACATTGATCTTCCACCACAGGTAAATCATTTCTAAGCCTCAGTTGCCTCAGTTACAAAATGGAGAATACAATTCTTCCTTCCTCATGGGAACCACATATGGTTGCAGTGAGAAAAAAATGATATAACCCACATGGAGCACTTAGCCCAAAAATGACCCAATGGCTAAGAGTCAATAAATATTACATGCTCTCAATCAAAGCCAGCACTGATGCTTTTGAAGGATTTGCATAATGCACGAAGTAAAACTCAATCATCCCAAGGGCTGTGTGAAAAGTACCATATGGAAGCTAGCTATTTATTCCTAACCATAGTGCTCATTTTTAATAATTGTCGTGGGAAAGGATCTGACCTCCCTACCAATAATTTCAATGAGGTTTCTTTCATCAGCTCCCACCTGATCTGTGTGGCTATTAGCAATTTCTGGTACTTTCCAACATGACTCTGATTCATATTTGGAGAGTAAGGTCTATTGTCTTTACTAAAGTGTAGATGAGCAGAAATGTACAAAGATACCCAAGGTAAACAGCTTGATAACCGAGAACATGGAATTTAAAAGCTGATGGGTGTCAGGCATCTCTCAAAAATAATCTCTGGATGAAGTGGTTGGATCTTGCTTGAAAAGGCTGGCAAGGAAGGAAGCTGGAACTGAGACCCAGAAGATAAATAAAACCTTGGGTGGACCCCAGTGCTGGTAGCTCAGAGTCCAATTAAAGTGCCTTAAATAAAAGTACAGCAAGACTGGAAATGAGAGTGAGGTGAGGAAATATCCACTGAATCATGGGACTGAGATAATACCTCTTCTAGCGGAACCTGTGGGACACTGCCCAGATCCTCCTTCTCAACTGAAGCACTCATTCTCACTGCTATTGGGGAATCTGCTCTTGGAGAATTTGCTTAAAATAAAAAGAACCACCCAGTCAAGGCCACACATCCTCCCAGGATGCAGCTCACATCCCATGTCTGGTCCACAGAAGAACATAAAGGCTTGGCCCTTTGCCATAGGGAGGACAAATCTCAAGGGTCATTCCAGCTCCAGAACTCCTGTGGGATCAGGTGAGGTTTCTGCTGTAACTGCTCAGCAGGTCTACCTTCTGTCCCTCTCTGAGACAGAGATCCTGAGACCAACTCAATTAAACTCTTGTGTGCAAATTGCTAAGTCATTGTGTTTGCCAGGAACCAATCCCAGACCCTACCTTTCACAAAATCCCTGAAAGGCAGGTTTTTCTCTATCTTGGTTTACAGATGAGAAAATTGAACTTTGGAAATCAAGCACTATTCTCAAAGACATATAGCTACTAAATGGCAAAGTGTGATTTTTAAACCCAAGTATGCACAGCCCAAAGCCCATAGTCCTTTCACTCCAATCTCTGCCTTCAGTGAGTCACAAGTAATAAAACAGAGATTAAACATTCTCAGGATGAGAAAATAGGAAGCTAACCACACTGTTATATTGGTAGGATTCCTTTTTATGTTCTCTCTGGCTTGCTCAAAGCCCTATTATTATGGCTGTGGTTCTTTTTGTTGTTATCTCATTCAACACGGGATACTAAATGTTTGTTTTCTTTTATTAGCCCACTGTATGCTTAGGAGCAGGCTCCAGTTTCCTAGTTATGTTTACCTAGCTCCTTATAAGCTTGAGCCATCTGTTCCTCTCATGGTAGATGACATTTTCCCCCCAGAGGTTTCCCCCTTTGTATTTTACAAATGAAGTTAGGCTAGACCATTCATTGTCATTCTCTTCACCTCTGCTCTCCTTCTCTTCTTGCATCTTCTCCTCCTCCTACCCCTCTTTTCCACCCTCTTCTTCAGCATTACCATCATCATTGTCAGCATGAAAACACTGAGAAGATGCCTCAGGAACAAGACAGTGGCCACATCCATGCACTTGAAATTATGTCAGAAATATATCATGTTTGGATTCAGAACTATGATCAAAAGAAAGTAGTGGAATTTTGTAATTAATCAAACCTGATTTTTGAACCAAGACATTCCAGGTTTGAATTTCTGTTTTAACAGACTTGATACATAATCCTGAGTAAGTTGAACTGCTATCTGAGATCTTCTCCTGTAAAATGGGGTACATATTAGAAATTATCATTGTACATGGGAGGATTTACTGATATACACATAAAGGGCTTAACAAGAGTGCTATAAATATAGTAAATACACAAAGTTACATTTTGATGCACAGAAATTACAAGTGAAGACATTTGGGTGTGTAATTTAAAAATGCTGCATAGTTACAGCAATTCAACAAAAGGATACGCTGAGTTCGAGGGAGAGCCAGCTTTCTGAGAGCTTCTGGTCTGAGCATTGCAAAGAACTGAGATGATCATTAGCATATATGTCTTCCAAACACCATATTATATTCATCGAAATTGTCTGGATATGGTTGGATTTCTTGAGATTGCTTCTCATAGATATAGAAACTTGAATACTCAAATGATCAATAAACATGAACTTAAAAATAGCACCTGTAGTTTTGTGATATCTTAAATTCAGAGCCAGAAAAGATCATTTACCAGGAAAAACTTGGAAAGATGCCTTTGATTTTGGAATTGAAGCATTAATTATTGAGTTGAGATAATTTGGGCAACTGGTTGCTCAATTCCATGAAAATGGCTGGGTAAAAATATACTTGAAGAATGTTCAGGTCAAAAGAGAAAATATCAACCCATCAATTCTTGTTCTTTAGTTTTATCCTGAAAGGTGATAGATTCCCACACTTCCAGGTTGCATATTTATGGACACCATGTAGCATTGAGAGAGAAGTCCTAGATCTGGATACATACAAAACATATAACGAAGTGTTACAAATGAATAAGAAAACATAAAAAAATTAAAATGGGAAAAATAACACAGCACTTCACAAAAAGGGATATTTAGATGAGAAATAAACATATGGAATAATGTTCATAACCATTAATTATCATGGAAGTATGATTTATTTATTTTTTTAAAAGAACTGCTACTTTTTGAATGATTCCTGATGCCTCAGTACACCTTGCCTTTTCTCTTCAAGGTTTATTTATTATTTTCAAAGAAGAGTTTACAGAGAAAGAGAGGGAAAGACAGAGAGAGAGAGAAGGATCTTCCATCTGCTGGTTCACTCCCCAATGGGCTGCAACAGCTAGAGCTGGACTGGTCCAAAGCCAGGAGCCAGGAACTTTTTCCAAGTCTCCCATGTGGCAGCAGGGGTCCAAGGACTTGAGTCATCTTCCACTGCTCTCCCAGGCACCTTAGCAGGGACCTGGATTGGAAGTGAAACAGCCGGGACACAAACTAGCACCAATATTGGATGCTGGCATGGCAGGTTTCAGCTTTACTGTACTGCTATACCACAGCATCAGCCCCAGAAATGGAAATGAAAACCAAACGAGGAGATGTTTGGCCTAAAGATTAACACATCATTTGAGTAACCCACATGCCATATTCGAGTGTCTGGGTTTGAGTCTGAGCTCTGCTACTGATTCCAGCTTCCAGATAATGTGCATCCTGGGAGACTGCAGTAATGGCTCAGGTACAAGGCCCCTGACACCTATGTGAGACTGGGTCCTAGTCCCTGTTTCCCAGCTTCAGCCTGGCCCAGACCTGGCTATTGTGGGCATTTCATCTGGGGAGTAAATCAGCTGCTGGGAGTCTCTCTCTCTCTCTCTCTCTCTCTCTCTCTCACACACACACACACACACACCTCCCGACATCACCTACCCCAATCTGTTTCTTAAATAAGATTTTAGAATATTTTTTAAAAAATAAAAGCACAAAGAAATGTGACTACCCAACCACCAGAAAAAGACTGAAGAAATATGTTGGTGTGAGGGTCAAGCAATTGCAACTGTCCTGTCCTGGTGGTGGGAATGTAAATTGGTAAAATCCCTTTGAAAAACTGTTTGGTCATATGTTTTAAACAGGAATATATGCCTGTTCCATTACTAAGAAATTACCTTTGTAAGTATTTACCCAAGAGAAATGCATACATGATTTATCAAAAATACATACAACAGTGTTTGTAGTTGAATTGCTATCATAGTCCTAAGTTAAGGTTTCTCAACATCAGCTCTATTAACATATTTGAATTAATGATTTTTTATTATTATTATGGGGAGCTTTCCAACGCTCAGTAGGATAGTTAGCAGCACTAACTCACTGCTCACTGCTGACTGGATTCCATCAGCAGTGCCTCAGTTGTAACAACCAAAAATGTTTCCAGACATTGAAAAATGTGCACAGAAGCTGCAAATGTCTCATCAGTTGAAAACCATTGTCCTAGATTGAAAACAAGTCAAATACCTATCAGCAGCTAGTAGTATGAATAAACAATGGGAAACATATTAATTCATCAAAATATTACACAGCAGTGAAAAAATAGTCATGATCTTAGGAAAAGGTGCCACACACAAAGGGCTCAGACTTTAACATTTCTCTATATACAATGTCAAAACCAGATAAAATGAAACTGTGATTGTAGAATTCAGAATAGTGGCAAACTTTGCAGGGAATAATAGCTTGAAAGGGCCATAAGAGAGGCTTCAGGATGCTGGTCTCTCAGTATTATATTAAATTTTTGTGAAAGTTTTAGAGCTATAGATTTATGATTTGTGTACTTTCCTGTGTATATTTTGTATTTCAATCAAAATGTTTCCTGCAGATTTATTTTCTACAAGGATACTTTTAAGATACAGATGTTAATATATAGAGATACAGATACAAATATACAGAGAGAGACTGACATTATTTTCTTACATGGAAAACATTACATAAACCCACAGACACTTTTCTTATGTTTCAATAATTTTATGTTTCAAAATTTTTCAATTTTAGACCTCTCTGCCTCTCATCGTCAAACAACCTAGGTGAATCGTGACAGTGATTTGGGGCATCATGGAATTCTATTACAGTATTATAGCAGCTCCGCCCTGTAGTTTCCTCTTCTGAAGAGTACCATACAGCATAGAGTTTTCAAGTTAAAATGTGTTTATTGAGAATTTCACACACTTTGTGAGATAATTAATACCTTCTTGTGTTGGCAGTCACCACACTAAAATAATTGATAAATTTTATTTCCATTAAGTCTGACAACAGCTGAATTGCATTTGATATTCTAGGACCTAACTTTATATCAATCTGTTTACTTAGAACATAATCCCCATGTTTTTGTCTGTCTCTGTTTAGCTAGTTGCAAATGCTGTGTGATTTCAGTCCCACTAGAAACCTTATCTTCTCAAAAATGTATTCATCATGAAGCATCATTCTTGAAAATCAAGAACTATTCAAACTATTCTTTCAGTTCTGAAAGCCATCTTTAAAATGAAAACATTCTCCTTTAGAGAAATGGTATATTTATTTGTCACTGTGCAGTGAATTAGTTAGCAAATAGTTAATTTATCAGTTAAGAGTGGAATGGAATCCAAAGAATATAAATGATAATTTCCTATAAGGGCATAAGAAGAGAGACAGCAGAAAACTAATATGAAAGATCACGTGAGGATTTCAAACCTTGTCCACACATTTGTTGGCATTTTTTCCCATTTAGAGAAAAGGTGTATCTCTTCTCACTTTGAATCTGGGCTGATCATAGTGTCCTTTATCAATAAAATGCAGCAGATGTGACTTTCAAGGCTGTGTGGTTTCCAGTGCTAAGTCAGAAAAAGCCCTACAATTTCCATCTGGCTCTCTCAGGACACTTGCTGTGAAAAGCCAGTCACCATGGGCGGGGTCTGACTTCCCTGAGAACACCAGGCTGGAGAGGAGGCAGTTTGGCTGTTAGTCTCAGTTGAACCCCCATCCGAACTACAGCCAGCATCAACTGCCAGCCACACAAGAAGCCATTCTGGATGGCAGCTGACTATAGTTGACAACTGACTCAACCACATGAGAGATCCTGCTAAAGGATAATCTTATACAACTCTTCCAGAATTATCTACTGACAAAATCATAAGGCAAATCAAATGGTTGCTTTAGGCTTCTACTTTGGAGCTCATTTGTTCTGCAGTAATTCTGATCAGAACAGGAACAATCATGTATTCCTTCTATAGAAACCAGTTCAGTCCAGTTGCACTTGACAAGCATGCACTGATTTCCTACTCTGTGTCATGCACTGTATTTTATTTATTTATTTGAAGGAGAGGGAGAGTTCACTTTGTTAACTTACTGTTTCAAGTGTCCATATTAGCTAGGACTGCATAAGACCAAAGACAGGAGCTTAAACCTCAACTGGGTCTCCCACGTGGGTGGCAGCAACCCAAGTACTTGAGCCATTATCTACTAACTTCTAGAATACATGTTAGCTGAAAGTTGGAAGTGAAGGTGGAGCTGAGACTTGAACTCCGTCTGACATGGGATGTGGGTGTCTTAAAAAGTGTGCCAAAGGGGCCAGTGTTGTGGTATAGCAGTTAAGGCCACTACCTGCTATTCCTGAATCCCGTATAGGTACCAGTTCATGTCCTGGCTGCTCCACTTCCAATCCAGCTCCTTGCTAATTGTCTGGGAAAAGCAGCAGAAGATGTCCCAAGTGTTTGGCCCCCTGTCACCTACGTAGGAGAGTAGGAAGAAGCTCCTGGGTCCTGGCTTCAGCCTTTCCCAGCTCTGGCCATTGCAGCCATCTGAGGAATGAGCCAGTGGATGAAAGAACTATCTGTCTCTCTGCTCTGGCCCCCCACCCTCTGTAGCTCTTTTAAATAGTTAAAAAAAATTTTGCCAAGGCCCACCCCTCTACCATGCACTATAGCAGGTGCCAGAGATTCCAAGATGATAAAGTCATGGTCTTTGCCCAAAGGGAGAGTCAGCCTTCATGTTAATAACTACAACTGAGTGCAATCATAGATGCAGCAAGGGACAAAGATGTATAGATGAAGCAGTGCTTAGCTATTTTTAGAGGTATCACTGCAGTGCCTTTGGAGTTGTCCAAATTCCAGTATTAATACCACAGAATGCTACAATCTTCCACAGATCACCTAACTTCTTTGAGTCTAATATTTCATTCCCAGTGTGAAGGGATTTCTTTGTGTAGCATTCACTTCTTCCCCCTCAAAAAAAAGAGAACTATCTTCTTTAAATCAGTGTGTTTACAACAATAGATGGGCATATGGACCAGCTCCTTTCTCTGTCTTTTCTGTTTGAGTTCAAACTGCTGGCAGGACCCAGGAATTTGCTGTGCACCCTGTCACTTGGTAGTAGAGATCTGTCCCTTTTAATTTGGGGTTGGGTATAGTGGTGGATCAGCACAGCCTGTTATTGGTGAAGTCAGCCTAACTCACTATTAGAAGCCCATATGCCCAGAGATATTCTAAGGAATAGCTTTATTAATAACAAAACTGATATGTGTTTCCAATACAGCTTTTTTTCTCTTTTTTTCTCAGTTGGTATAATATTAGGAGGGGGAAAAATACTATGTTCTAACACCCTTGGTGTTGAGCCAGAAATCTGAGAACCAGACTGAATTAACATGTGCTGGGTCTTCAGTTCAGACCAGAGCATAGGAATTTGGATTTCAACAAGTACATAGCTTTGACCCTGATAGCCTAGAAAGCCTATCTGAGTCAAGTGATTCTTTCTTAAAACTACATATTTATTTGCCCTCACCTAGTTATGTGACTTTAGGCCGTAGGCACCATCACATGGGATTTATCACCTTGGTGGTTCACCTAGGCTTATGGCAGCTTTGTCCATGATGAGCTGCTGTTTCCATAGATACAGAGCTAGTGTCTCAGCAAAGGCACTAAGTGCCATACAGTTCCAGGCACCACAGCTTGACCTTAAACTAGAACACGATTTTTCTAAGCAGTTATAAGGTAAGAATTCCACTTTAGTATAAAGAAAATCTGCCCATATATAGGTCTTTTAAGCACTGGTAGGCAGAAAAAATTACTGCTTTTCAATTCCAAGGAAGTTGCATCACAGGTATGTTAAAGACATTAGGTGGAGCTTACCCTTCAACAGTGAATGCCAAGCCAAGATGGAAAATGCTGGGTCTGCTTCCCAAATTCCACCCTGCTTTCAGGTCCAAAGAGCAAATGGTGAATGGATAGTCTTGAGTTTATAAGTATATAGCTTGTCCAAAGACTGAAGGTTTTTTTTAAATACTTCAGGGGTAGCTGGATGAATTTCAGGGAAGTGTGGTCAACTCTGTGGCATTCAGTTTTTCCCTGTACTACGAGGGCCCTGAGAGTTTCAGAGAAGGGAAGGAACAGATAAAAGCAGTGCATTAGTGTTAGAAACACAGCTGAGCGGTTTGAAAAGGAAAAGAGAAACAGCAGAGCTGTACCCCACTCCTGCAGGAAAAGGAGTAGCAGAGGGAAGTGCTTTGTAGTGCCCAGAACATTGAAGCAAGAAAGCAGAAAATATGGCCAAAACTATGTCCAGAACTATGTGATTCCAAAGAGAAACCAAAATGAAGACACATGGACTATGCTGAGAAGTGGTAAAAGCACCTCAGATAATACCTGGTCACTTGGTGGTCACCCTGGTAAATTACTCAGTGTTGCATAATTGTGGCAATACCTCAAATGCTACTGTTCCTAAATGAGAAAAATGGTGTGCACAGGTGTGCACAACTTCCCAAAATCTTGATGTATACATTAAACCCAAACTAACCACTTGGTGAATAATTTTTGTTTCTTGAGTTTAAGTTTACTCATTTGGACTCTCAACAACTGATATCCATGAAAAAGTTTAAATCAAAATTATTTCTTTCATGTACCTTCTTTTCCTTACAAAGCGTTGAGTTTTTTCCTAGACAAAACTAAGACAGGGATTCTCAGGAAATAATTTTACCTGGGTTAACTATTCTCATGACTGGGGACTGGCTTGAATTTGGAAATGTGAAGTTGGATAATGGACTTTTGAGCAGCCTGTGCTTGTATCTTGGCACTTCCTTAAATCAGCTGGAACATCTTAGGCAAGTTTCGTGATTTCCATAACTCATTTTTCCATCTGACATGAGAACAGCAACATCATAAAAACAGTTAATACAATTAATAAGGTAAAAAGTATAATACTCAGAAAAGTGTTTAGAACAGAGTAAGTTACTCGATAGTACTTTTACTAGTAGCATTTTGATCTCTTCTGCAAGAAGGCACATCCAAGAATTACTGCAGGACTGGTGTAGTTTCTGTGTCCCTGCTTATAGCCTGCCTGTGAGGTCATCCGAACCTTGCCTAAATTCCCTCTAGTTGACCCTGAACAGAATAAGATGCTAAGGAGAATGGATTTTTGGCTTTTATTTTCTTCAGTTTGTTTTATTAATATTATTAAAGAGGCAGAGAGAATGCTCCCATCTGCTGGTTCACTAACCAAATGCCCACAATAGATCAAACTGGCCTGGGGCCGAAACCAGGAGCTGGAAACCTATTCAGGGTCTCCAATGTGAGTGGCAGGGATCCAATTACTTGAGCCCATTGCTACTGCCCACCAAGGTCTGGGATAGCGGGAAACTGCAGTCAGGAGCCAGGCATTGAATGCAGTTACTCCAATGCTAGGTTAAATGCTTGCCCCTGGTTTGTAATTCATGTAGACAAGGAAAATTGACCCATCAGCCTTAATTATGCTCTGCAAATGTGATAATGTGAGAGAAGTTGTACCTGTATGTAAGACATCTCTTTGTTGCCATTTTATAATCATCAAATATCCGTTTGTTGAAATTTCTTCATTAAAGTTTCATAGAGTTGTTATCCAGTATCATTGCAGAATTTCAGAAAGTATTTGGAGACATGGTTCGACATGGTTTGGGATAGATTCCCTGCTTGCAATAGAGCGGTAGATAGAATACAGTTGTCCCTCAGTGTCCATGAGGATTGGTTCCAGGAAGTCCCATATATACCAAAATCTTTGATGCTCAAGGCCTTATGTAAAATAGCATAGTATTTGCACAGAACCTATGCATATCTTCTCATATACCTTAAATCATGTCTACATTACTTATAATATCTAATGCACTGTAAATAGTTGTTATACTATACTGTTTAATGAATGGTAAGGGGATCAAGTCTGTAAATGTTCAATACAGATACAGTCACTGCATACCTAACTATATAGTACGTCGTGTGAAACTTGGAGAGAGGAAAGTACAACTCTATAGAACAGGAAATGAACTTTCTGTCTTACAGATTGATTTTAGAATTGATTTTAATAATGGTTTATTACGGTTTATTTTAATTTCCTTTGAGAGAAAGTATGAATTGTCCACCCTGATCCCTGAGGATATACAAATGATCAGTGCTGAGAACAAGACAATTTTGAAAATCCACTGATTTTCCTCCTGGAAGTGGTTAAGTCCAGTAGAATTAGAAAATAGCAAGCTAGGGACAGTAGGTGAATGAACACTTCTTCAATGCTGCTGGAATGTCATCCTTGTGGAGGCAAGGATGAGTGTCACCTCTCTCTCCTCACTCATCAAACTAGAGCGATGCCTATGAGATGAGAAAGGGGAAATGTGCAGCCCAAGACCATCCTTGTCAGTTTCTCTCTGGGACAAGACTGCCAGCAGAAACTATCCCTTCTTTGCCAGAAAGTGAAGCAGACCACTGTATGGTGATCGACCACTGCCCTCTGTCCCTCTGTTTTGTGAGGAAGTCTGCTAGGGCCCTCGTCACAATGTCATATTATAGGCAGGACTCAAGGAACTGGAATGGGAGAATTGGAGAGAGAGGAAAAGAAAATTGTGTCGCAGCCAGCTCCTAAAGAACTGTCCTGAAAGCTGCACCCAACAACTTTCATGCCATGTCATTGTCAACCTCTAGTTGAGAGGAAGGTAGGAAATATTGTCCATCAGATCAGCACATTGATAGCCCCAAATAAAGCTGAGCTTGTATTGGGGCTACAGAGAAGTAAATTTTGGACAAGCAGCTAGTAGTCTCTGTCAAGGAGCCCTTAGCAGGAACCCCTAAAGGAGATAACTCCTTATCCTTCCCTCTTCCCCCAGACTTGAATGAAGAGTGATGCCAAGAGGTGGAGTGATCTCTTGCAGCATAAGGCGATGAGCAAGGGGTGACTGCATAAGGCAAATGAATCACAAGGACTCTGACCTTGTCGTTATTGAGTCAATGAGCCAACACTAACAGCTGCTTGCCTTCCCTGAACTTACCATGTGAAACATTCCTATTTGTGAAGTCGCTGGAGTCACATTCTGCTGCCTACAGTCAAACATATTCATAATTGATATAAATCCTGAATGTGAATTTTGCTTTTGGTTTTAGCTCACTCCACACCCTGTGTGTGTGTGTATGCACATATGTGTATATGTGTTGCTGGGATGTTGTTGAAAATGTTAGAGCCTTGTCTTATTTTCTCCTCACAGAAATGAGATTTATGAGATAATTACAATATAAAAGTATTCTCAAGGATCAAGAAGATCCTTTGAATGCATTTAACCCATTTCCATGTTTATATTGTCTACATTTTGTAAAGAAAATATCCCCTTCAGACATATTTCACATCATTTCAAGCCCACATATATATCCAGAGAGTTTTCTTAGTATTTAATTAGCAACTTGCTGAATTATAAGTCAATTCCTCTTTGTCCTGGCCTCAGTGAATAGGGTGAACAGATGTGCCACCTCTCTTGAACCGAGTCTGATCACCCCTCAATGACTGTAATTAAGGACCTCTTCAGCCTTCTCTTCTGGCCAAATTAATTCAATTCCTTGAAATATGGGCCTCAGAGAAGTAACATTTCAACCTTTTTGGTCATCACTATCATGCTGCTCTGAGCCCCTCTCAAGCAACACCTCTATAGCTTACCTCATATTTCATAAATACTAAAATATGTGCCTGACAAGTGTCCATGATCAGCAAAGAATGATCTCAAGCTTCTTCCATGATATTCTGGCCTTAATTATGAAGTAGTTTTAGGGAGTTGTGCCTGTTCACGGAAGTCGTCTTGGAGAGGCTTTTAAAAGTTGTTTTTGCTTATTTTGAAGGCACAGAGACAAAAGAAGGAGAGGCAGAGAGATCTTCCATCCACTGGTTCACTCCCCCCAAATACCTACAACCACCAGCGCACAACCAGGTTGAAGACAGGAGCAAAATACATGCATATAATTGCTTTCTGGCAGTGTAATATCTGGCCAGTATTTCTTTTTTTCTTTTGAAAGCTTTTATTAAATAAATTTAAATTTCATAGGTACAACTTTTGGAATATAGTGGTTCTTCCCCCCATACCCACCCTCCCACCCCCAAACCATCCCACCTCCTACTCTCTCTCCCGCCCCATTCTTCATTAAGATGAATTTTTAATTATCTTTATATACAGGTCAACTCTATACTAAGTAAAGATTTCAACAGTTTGCACCCACACAGACACACAAAGTATAAAGTACTGTTTGAAGACAAGTTTTACTGTTAATTTTCATAGTACAACTCATTAAGTAACAGAGGTTCTGCATGTGGAACAAGTGTGCAGTGACTCCTGTTGTTGATTTAATAATTGACACTCTTATTTATGACATCAGTGATCACCCAAGGCTCTTGTCATGAGCTGCCAAGGCTATGGAATCATTTTGAGTCCACAAACTCAATCAGTATTTAGACAGGGCCATAAGCAAAGTGGAAGTTCTCTCCTCCCTTCAGAGAAAAGTATATCCTTCTTTGGCCAGTATTTCAAATGTGATATCCACAGATTGGGATTATTTTCTCCCTAACATCCCATTCATCTGCTCCTGTCTTCCCTTGTCTTTGTAAAGCCCCTTACCTTTAATTAACTCTCCCACCTTTTTTCATGACACCACTATTTACCCAGACACCTAACAACAAATGCCAAGTACCATGTCCTACCTTCATTTGTAGACTGCTCCCATATTTTGTACTCCAATCTCATGAGTTCTGCTTCCAGAATCTCTCTCTTGAAATTTTTCTCCTCTGCTTATGCTTTAGTCCAAACACTTAACTCAGAAGTAACATTTAGCAGTCTCCAGTTCATCTCCTGCCTTAACTTTTGGATTTCTGTCATACATTTACACACAGGTGCTAGGATTATCTGCATAAAATCAGAATGTGATTACATTGCTTCCCAAATTAGAAAGCTGCAAATGCTCTTAATCTCATAATGCATCATTCTCTTCCTATGTTTTCATTTTCACTTTCTATCCATGTGTCTCAGGCACATTGAAATAACTGGAGATTTCTAAACAAGTCATGTCTTCATATCTTAGCCCACACCATTATTCTATTGCTAGTGATATCACAAACAACCTTCAATCCAACAAACTCATCATCTTTTATGGATGGTAAGCCCAATAGGCTTTTATTATCTCCATTTTATCCATAGTTCTTAGTATAGCATCTGGAACATAGTAAGTGCTTGGTGAATATTTACTCAATTAAACTTTTCCTGCTCACCCACCCTATACTACAGGTAGAGTTACCTCTGACCATGAACATACAGCTGTGATATAGCATTTATCCCATTATATTGTAATTATTTATTTTTCTGAATCCCCTACTGAAGTTTGAGCTTATTGAAGGAAAAGAATGTGTTGTGCTTGCTTTAGCATCCCTACCACTCAGCATGGTCATGAGCTTGTCATAAATTCAAAAATTCATAAACTGCTGATTTTTAGTAAGTTCATTAATTTATTCATAGTGCTGTTAAGATGGATGAATTTGAGAACTTTAAAAAAAGGATGCACAACTTTCAAAAAGAGAAGAGACACCTAGATATTAAATTATATATATAATGTAGATACCATAAGTGTTGAGTGTATACATGGTTGAAAGAAGTAAATTGCTCTTAAAATTGTAAGATAGGCCGGCGCCGCGGCTCACTAGGCTAATCCTCCACCTAGCAGCGCCGGCACACCAGGTTCTAGTCCCGGTCAGGGCGCCGGATTCTGTCCTGGTTGCCCCTCTTCCAGGCCAGCTCTCTGCTGTGGCCAGGGAGTGCAGTGGAGGATGGCCCAAGTGCTAGGGCCCTGCACTCCATGGGAGACCAGGATAAGTACCTGGCTCCTGGCTTCGGATCAGCGCGGTGTGCCGGCCACAGCGCGCCTGCCGCGGCGGCCATTGGAGGGTGAACCAACGGCAAAGGAAGACCTTTCTCTCTGTCTCTCTCTCTCTCTCACTGTTCACTCTGCCTGTCAAAAAAAAAAAAAAAAAAAAACTGTATCTACAAATCATACTGAATCTGTTAAAAAATTTTAAAAAACTGAAAGATAAATTTTTCAGTGACGTATAGTGGATGTTAAAATATAATATTTCTTTTTTAAAAGACATTTTATTTTATTTTATTTATTTGAAAGACAGAGTTACAGAGAGGTCTTCCATCCGCTGGTTCACTCCCCAAATGGCCGCAACAACTGGAGCTGCGCCTATCTGAAACCAGGAGCCAGGAGCGTCTTCCGGGTCTCCCATGTGGGTGCAGAGGCCCAAGGACTTGGACCATCTTCTACTGCTTTCCCAGGCCATAGCAGAGAGCTGGATCGGAAGAGGAGCAGCCGGGACTAGAACCAGCGCCCATATGGGATGCCAGGGCTTCAGGCCAGGACGTTAACCCACTGTGCCACAGCGCCACCCCTAAAATATAATATTTCTAAAATATGATAACACATGCAATCAAATTCTTTTTGACTCTTGTTTAAGAACAGAAGTAAATTGTTCAGTGGTCCCATTTGGCATATCTATATGAAGGAAAGTTAGAAAATACTTTGTGAAGTCAGAATTCCAAAGTTGAATCTGAGCTGTATAACTTAATACTTGTAGGACCTTGGGAAAATAATTTGGTTCTGAAGTGTAGTCTTCACCTTTTATAAATTTAGAGTTGTTGTGTTAAGTAATATAATAAATATAAAAAGTTCTTAAACATGGGTGGGTAGAATTAGAAATTCATAACAGCTACAGCCCGTTTCTTTGATGGTAGCTTACTTTGGCTATGGCATGAAACACATGTAATATAAAGTTCAGAAATGGTCTCTGTTTTCTGGATAAAATTTTCTTCCAACAAAATTTACACAGATTAAATGACAAAGGCACAAGAAGTCTATCTTAGATTCATGAACCCCTAACCATTGTTTTGTTGTTCTGTCTTTCTACATTTGATATGGGTATGCTTCCTCGAGAGTCAAACTCACTGCTGTCTTCTGATTGTTCCCTGACAGACAGGGCATTGAAGCAGTCATTTAAATATGTTCTATGAATCACTATTTTAGTTTTATTTTTATCACAAATAAATGAAATAAAAGGATGCTAGAAGCTACCTTAGAGACAGTCTCATAATGCTTTATAATAATTTGACCAAGATCACATAACTGCAAAGACAGGGTCAGAACAAATCTGTGGCTGGAATTATAGGAATTCACATGAAAGGATGAATTAACGGGTCCAGTGAGACTTCATTTGCCAGCATTTCATATTCAAAGGGCTACTACTGAAACAAAAATAATGGCAGATAAGCTGTACTTGGGGTGTATAGGAAATGTGTCACAAGAACATTTTATAAAGCTAGTTGTATGGGGTTATTGCTAGGAAATATAATGAATTGAAGAGTGAGAATCTGAACATGTGTGATCCCAGACATTCCATGGGAAGCAGGTAGTCTGAGTCACCTCCATGGATGCGAGTCTTCTGCTCTCCTTCACCAGCAGGTACCTTTCTAGGAGGAAAGCAAGCGCATGCTGTGACTTCAGGGAGAGAGCTCCTCTTAAGTATCTTCTATTTGACCGGCGCCGTGGCACACTAGCCTAATCCTCCGCCTGCAGCACCGGCACACCGGGTTCTAGTCCCAGTTGGGGCGCCGGATTCTGTCCCAGTCGATCCTCTTCCAGTCCAGCTCTCTGCTGTGGCCTGGGAGTGCAGTGGAGGATGGCCCAAGTGCTTCAGCTCTGCACCCGCATGGGAGACCAGGAGAAACACCTGGCTCCTGGCTTCAGATCAGCATGGTGTGCCGGGCCGCAGTGGCCACAGGGGGCATGAACCAACGGAAAAGGAAGAACTTTCTCTCTGTCTCTCTCTCTCTCACTGTCCACTCTGCCTGCCAGGAAAAAAAAAAAAAGTATCTTCTATTCTACCATATTATTTTATTGCTATGTTCACCAAGCAATGTTTTGATATTTTGTTTTCCAAGAAAAACTTTGCTCCTTTGAGTACCACACCCTGACAAGATGACATAAATGTTTGTTTTCCCTTACCAGTTGCACGGCTAGGAAAAAGTCATACATCATTGTAGTGGATGCTATGGAATGCTACCAAGATCTGCCCCCACCCCTATCCCACTGCCCAAGACTGAAGCAGCCATTCCTCCAGCTGCTGGGAGCGTTGGCAGCTGGCGGCTCCCATATGAGTCAGCCTTTGGGATTTGCCTTCATCTGTAGAGATTCACTGCACCCAAGGTCATGCCGCTTTTCTGGGGCAGCCTAGAGCCCACAGGAGAATATAAAAGCTTGGCCCCCACACATCCGTGCTCCAGAACTCCCTGTACCAGCAGGTGAGACCTTTTTTTTTTTTTTTATCATTTCATCCCATTCAAAATTTTTCTTCTTTCCACTGCTACTTTCTTTTTTTTAAATATCATTACAAGTTTAGTTTTTTTAGTTTTAAAATGTAACAGTGTTTAACAGCTTGCCATATTCACTTCATATGTGGACATTACATACATACACATGTATACTGTTTTTCCTGAAAACAGAGGTATGAATATCACAAAGTGAGGGATACGTGGCAATGATCGTAATGTGGGGAAAGAAAGGTATATTATCATGTGCACGGTATGATTCAGTGACACAACATTCATTACTACATTTCAAATGATACAACAGCTACAGTTTTTATACTCTCTATACATTAACTTCCACAAATAAGAGAAAACATGATATTTGCCTTCCTGGGTCTGGCTTATTTCCCTCCCACTCCACTTTCTTCACTCTACAAATATGCTGAGAAAACTCTTCACTAAATTTCTTGAACGCAAATCTCCATTTCAGAGATTGCTTCCCAGGAAGCCCAAGACAATCATACAACTCCATTTCCAGTAGTTTTATGTGGCATTAGAACCCATGACCTGATCTCCCACCGCAAGGACTATTTCTGAATGTGGCTGGGTGAAGTTCAGGCCCTGGACTAGTAGTGACTCTATCATGTTGCAGTAGAAACTTACTGCGTGAAAGTCCCAAACATTTCTTGTTGGAAACTCCTTCTTTGCAATCACCTTTTCTCTACTAACAGTACTCCAACTTGTGTTTTGAACTCCAGTCCAGGTCTGTGGATACGGCTAACTATCTCCATTTTCAGGATCAGATGTGTGAAATAAAACTGAGACCTATTAGTCCAAGGATATACTTCTTATCCAGTTTGAAAAAAATAATGTTCATGGAACATGGAGTAACCCTCTTGAAAGAGATAAATCCTCCTTCCCACTGTTTTTTTCCCAGTTGATTAGTACTTTAGTTTTTAGTTCTTCATAAAATATTGACCTTGTAACAGTATGTGGGGATATAGATTCTGGAAACAATAGCTTGAGAAATAAACTAATGTAAGGGAGACCAGATGAGAAGCAGAAAAAAACATATCCAGAGATGGTTGTATTTATGAGCCTGGGTCAAACTATTAGTTAAAAATTCCGTTTGGTTTTTCACTTGTGGAAGCCAAAAACTCTTTTTGGGTAGGCTAGTTTACATGAGATTATTCTGTCATTTGTACCAAAGAGTGCTACTGATTGATACACAGGTTATGGATATCCTATGGGGGGTAGATAGTAAAAGAAGAGAAGTATAGTAGCTAACTATCTTATAAATCAGCTGTACCTCTTAGAGACTGATCAGTCCATTTAAATATGATACATGATGTCTTGAGGTTTTTATTTTGCTTTTCAAAAAGTAAAATAGACCAAAATTTAATGCATAGTGATTAGTTAAAGATGGTAAATGCTTTGATTTCAATAATTGTGAAGACATTTTTAGAATTAAACATTTTCAATAATTCAAAAGACCTAGGCCAGTGCAAATCTCCAGATAGCTAATCAATTAGAGCAAGGTTGAAAATGTATATGTTCAAAAAATGTATATGTTCATAACAGAAAAGAATAAACTGTACCTGATATCAAATAATAAGAACTGGTTAGGGACTATGTGGCAAACTGCACATGAGAGAACCCAATTAGTGTTACCTGGAAACAAAAGCCCAGCATTACCCAATATGTCACATTTTTTCAAAAGAAGATAAACCCAGATTTTAGGCAAAAAATTATCTCGTGATTTTTAAGTATTGCTAATGAGATAATGAAAAATGGCAGTACTGACACCCAGACCACAATGTTGCCAAAAGATCACAAATAATGGCTCAGTACAAGATATATGTAAGTTCACTCCATAATCATGATCAGAGAAATACGGTTTAAGCCACCCTGTGGCACAAAAATGACTAAACACTTTCTCTTCTGACCAAGTCAACTGTCTCCAAATGGAAACTGCTTCTGTAGCCATTACACCTCTAAACCCACTTTAAAACACTCTCTCCTCCTAGATAAAAACATTAATATACCAAATCTCTGAAATGACCTAGGTTCTCCACAGTCTGAAAACCAGAACTGGTCTCTGCTTCCCAATGCCTCTCCAAAATCATCCAAACTCAACCAGAAGACTCTTCAGTTGACTCTTCACCAAGATGTCCCTGTGGTTTCCCCAGAGTAATACCATCCTTGCTGCAGTAATATGAAGAAACCAAACACTTTTGTACTCCATACATGAGTACCTGTTAGTCCCTGATCCATTGTATTAGCAACAAGTAATCAGAAAAATTTTATAAACTTCAGAGCAGGCAGTTAGCCTATCAGTTAACATGACTACTACCTCCCACATTGGAATGCCTGAGTTTTACTCCCAGCTCCAGTTCTTGATTACTGCTTCTTGCTGATGCAGACAGCAAAAGGCAGCAGATGATAACTCAAGTAGCTGGGTTCCTCTCATCCACTTGGGAGACATGGATTGAATCACCAACTCCTGGTTTCAGCCTGGTTCAGTCCCAGTCATTTTGCACATTTAGTGTGTTAACCAATCAATAGGTGTTCTCTCTCTATTTGTCGATATCTCTCTGCCTCTCAAATAAGTAAATACTTCCTGAAAATAAAAATATTGGCCTCTGAACCACATCTAGACTATAAACATCTACCTTGTCATCTCTGTTATGATGGTTTTATCTTGTGCACCAACTTGACTAGGCCATGGGGTGCCCAGATATTTGAACATTATTTTGAGTGTATCTTTTAGGATATTTCTAAATGAGACCGAATTGAAGTCAGTAGACAAAAGTAGAGAAAATTTACCTCCCTAATGTGGGTGGAATTCATCCAGTCAGCTGAAGGCTTGAGGAGAACAAACGAATTGAGTATGGGTAATTCCTTCTGCCTAACGGCTTTCAGGCTGAAACATCAGGTTTTCTCTTCAAACTTGAATTAAAACAGTGGCTCTTCCTAGCTTTTGAGCATGGTAGTGTTTGGACTGGAACTATGCCATCAGCTTTCCTGGGTCTTAGACTTTTGGACTTTATACTGGGACTCTATGAGTCTATTCCTTACACTCTAGTATAAGTATATAGTATATATAAGTATATATATAAACATATAGTATATATATACACATATGTATATATCTTTGTGTGTATATTATATCTTATTGGTTCTGCTTCTCTAGAGAACTGTGGCTAAAACAATCAAAAAGGTAATATAACAAGAACAGGTACATTTTCCCATTTTTTGTTTTTCTGAGTATATTAAAGTAGAATGGAGAACTGTAGTAATGCTACTTAAAGTACATGCTACTAAAGTAAAGGCTGCAATCTTTTTTATTCATTTTAGGAAGGAGGACTTTATTTTGCTTGTTTTGAGCAAATCTGCTATCAGTGTTTTCTATTTCAGACATTCCAAATTTAGGTCCACTCAGGGCTTGGAACATTGCTCTATCTGAGTGTGTCTCCCTTTGTAACTTTTTAAAATACAAGAACAGAAGTCAGGAAACATTAGGAGAATCATCAAATGATTCAGATATTTATATAGGTTGCTAAGATGTTGCTCTTTTTCTTGTATGGAACTCAGTTGTATCTTCATTAGACAAGGAGACTTTAATCCTAATGTCACTTCTGACTGTCAGAAATGCAGCTAGCAAATAAAAAAATATGTGAAAGGTAAATAAATACCATCCCAGGTTGTAGAGAGTCAAACAGGTTCAACTGCATGATTTTGGAGGCTTCAATGGTGGCTGCCACTGCTTACTCAACCCAGCTTCTCTCTAACTTTGCAGAAGCAAGAAACTGGAGTACTTAGATTCATCTGAAGAGAGCATGGATGGCTCTTCAGCCGGCTGAATGACGTTCTCATGCATGTTATATTGAAAAACAGAAGACCAGAAGACCCATCATATTTCCAGATGCATACCAACTCAGACATGCCTCTACAACAGATTTCAAGAAGATGGGACTCCTGGGTATATATCCAAGAGAAATGCAATCCACCTGTTGAATAGATATCTGCACTCCTATGTTTATTGCAGCACTATTCACAATCATCAAGAAATTAAAACAACCTAAGTGTCTATCTACCAATGAATTAATGTAGAAAATTTAGCTCATACATGCAACAGAATATTACTGAGCCATAAAAGGGGATGAAATCTTGTCGTTTTCAGCCACATAGATTTAACAGGAAGTCATTATGTCATGTGAAATAAGCCAAGCACAGAAAGATAAATATCACATGATCTCACTCATGTGGAGTCCAAAAAAATAGGTGATCTCATACAATTCAAAAATATAAAGGTGGTGACCAGAGCCTGGGGATGGAAGTTGAAAGGAAAAATTAGGAAAGGTCGATTGAGAGATACTAGGTTATAACTAGATAGAAGGATAAAGTTTTATGGTTCTATTGCACAGTAAGGTGACTGTAGGTAATGTTAATTCATTGTATTTACTTCCATTTAAAAAACTCCTTGAATATATTATTTTGTATGCTTTCACCATAAGGAAATGTTAAATGCTTGAAATAATAAATATATTTACTCTGAATATTATACAATGTACATATGCAATGAAACATCACATAGTACCACATAAAACACATTTTTAAGCTAAAAACTTTTATAATAAAAATGATGGAATTGCCCCTTGTTAAAAAATATTTATTTATTTATTTATTTGAAAGAGTTATAGAGAGAGGGAGAGAAAGAAACAGACATCATCCATCCCCTGGTTCACTCCCCAAGTGGCCACAAAGACCAGGGCTGAGCCAGGCTGAATCAGGGAGCCAGGAGATTCATCCAGGTCTCCAATATAGGAGGCAGGAACCCAAGCACTTGGGACACCCTCCACTGCTTTTCCCAGGCCATTTGCAGGGAGCTGGATCAGAAGTGGAGCACTCGTGACAGGGACCAGCACCCATAGATGATGCCGGCATCATAGGCTGCAGCTTTACCTGCTATACCACAATGCTGGCTCCACCCTGCTAAACTCTTCTACCCACAAACACCAATGCACAACTCAAGATGCTTTCTGGAATATATATGAGCCAAGGTAGAGTACTTCTGTTGGCAATCAGTCCACATCTGCCCTGAATATCTTAACCAAAGATAGCACCAGTGGCCCCTCCTTGGTCTTCTACCCTTTGACCATGCTCCTGCTTCTCTTTCTCTAGTGCTGTTTTGGCTCCAGATACAGGTCACATTTTTCTGCCTCCTCAACTTGTTTAGAGATGATCACATCTATCTGGCCTTCATTGCCTCCTGCCCAACCCCACTGCCAAGTCTATCACTTTAGTTACTGCTTCTACTGACTTCCCAAATCTGAGAACATTTGACCTTCATCATGTCCATGAGTTCTGAATTATTTTGGCAGTCAAGCCACAGTTTATTGGTATTTGATCATAAACACGTAGTTATACAATAATTCAACTTCAGAGGACTAAACAAGTCTCTTTTTTTAATATAACAAGGAATTTGGAAGTTGACAATGAGTCTAGAGCTGGTGCAAATGCTCAAGGAAATCACCTGGAACTATGATCCTTCTAGCTACTTGCTCCTCCATCCTTAAAATGTGGCTTCTGTCTTATCAACCTCCTGATGACTCATCCACCTCCAGACACTAAGTTTTAATTTCAGCCAAAAAAAGGAGAGGAGAGAAAAGATGAAGGGCAAATAGCAAATGCTGTCCTATACTCTGTTTTTTTCATGAGGAAAACAAAATCTCTGGAGGCCCTACTGATAGGTTTTTACTTGTACTTCATAGGCCGAAGTGGCTCATAATAAATAAGAAGGGCAGAAAAAATTTAGCTGTGGCTGTCACAGTTAACATCCCTCTACCTAACATTCACACGTACCCTCATTTTCCAAAGTAGAAAGTA